>NC_142164.1:11912500-13309166 GCF_024610735.1 Ursus americanus
TTTGCAAGCCACAGTTCCAGCAGTGGTAGCTGTCACTACCTACTGCTTACTTAGTTGTGTCTCATTTCATAAGCAGACCAGAGCACACCTTGGTAAAACATGCCACATTCAGGTCAGGAACCAAACCTGCCATAACCAGCAAAGAGAGTCTCTGCAGATGACTGGCTTGAAAGATAAAGTGGCCAGGACACAACAGCAGAGTGCACACAACACACAAGGGAGGCATGCCTAGAAGCACCACAGTCGGGCACTATAGGACCTCTTCTTCATAAGGCAGTTACCCTCAAGAACAGATGTAGCTGAAACACGGAAACAGGCAGAGTCTTAGACAGAATGAGAAGACAGAGGAATTTGTCCCAAATGAAAGAACAGGATAGGACCGTGGCAAGAGATCTAAGTGAAACAGATATAAGTAACATGCCTAATGGAGAATTTAAAGCAATGATCATAAAGATACTCACTGGACTTGAGAAAAGAGTGGAGAACATCACTGAGACCATTAATACAGAAATAAGTACTAACATAGTATAAATAAAAGGCTCAATAAACGACATGAGAAACATGCTTGATAGAATGAACAGGAAGGAATTAATGCCCTAGAAGACAGAGTAATGGAAAGTAATCGAGTGAACAAAATAGAGAAAAAATAATTATATAAAACAAGAGTAGACTTAGGGAACTCACTGACTCCATCAAACATAATAACATTCCTATTGTAGGAGTCTCAGAAGAAGAGAGAAAAGGGTGTAGAAAATTTATTTGAAGAAATAATAGCTGAAAACCTCCCTAATACGGGGAAATAAACAGATATCCAGATCCAAGAGGCACAGAGAACCCCCAACAAAATCAATGAAAGCAGATCCACACCAAGGCATTGTAATTAACCCTGGAAAATATAGTGATAAAGAAAAAAATCTTAAAAGCAGCAAGACAAAAGAAGGGATTAACTTACAAGGGAAAAGCCATAAGGCTAGCAGAAGATTTTTCAACAAAAACTTTATAAGCCAGAAAGGAGTGGCATGATATATTCAAAGTGCTGAATGGGAAAAACCTGTAGCCAAGGGTAATTTATCAGGCAAGTTTATCGTTCAGAAGAGAAGGAGAGATAAGGAGTTTCCCAGACAAACAAAAACTAAAGGAGTTCACAACCACTAAACCAGCGCTGCAAGAAATATTAAAAGGAATTCCTTGAGTGGAAAGGAAAGACCAAAAATGACAGTATGAAGATAGGAAACCAAAAGCAGTAAAAAAGAACATTTCTGTAAGAAAATCAGTTAAGGAACTCACAAAATAAAAGGATGTAAATATGACACCATATACCTAAAATGTGGGGAGGAGAGAGTAAAGAATGGGTTCAAACATAAATGACCATAAACTTAATGTAGACTGTTACATGCAGAAGAGGTTATATACAAACCTAATGGTAATCACAGATCAAAACCACTAACAAATATGCAAAGAATAAAAGGAAAGAAATCCAAATTTATTACCAAAGAAAACCAGCAAACCGTGAAAGAAAGACAAGAAAAGATCAGCGAAAATCTTCATGTGAAACAACCACAAAACATGTAATAAAATGGCAATAAATATATAACTATCAATAATTATTTTGAGTGTAAATGGACTAAATGCTCCAATCAAACAACATAGGGTGTCAGAATGGATAAAAAAACAAGACCCACCTATATGTTACCTACAAGAGACTTATTTTAGATCTAAAGACACCTGCAGATTGAAAGTGAGGGGATGGAGAAATATTTATAATGCAAATGGATGCCAAAGAAAGTCAGAGTAGCAATACTTACATTGGACAAAAGAGACTTTAAAACAAAGACTGTAACAGGAGACAAAAAAGGATACTGTACAATCATAAAGGGGAATCCTGAATTCATGCACCCAACATGGGAGCACCCAAATACATAAAACAATCAATAACAAACATAAAAGATCAATAATAACACAATAATAGTAGGGGATTTTACCACCCCCCCCTTACATCAATGGACAGATCATCTCAACAGAAAATCAACAAGGAAACAATGGCTTTGAATGACACACTGGACCAGATAGATTTAACAGATATATTCAGAACGTTCCATCCTAAAACAGCAGAACACAATTTCTTTTCAAGTGCACATGGAGGAGGAGAGTGGTTGGAAATGGAGTCAGTCACCAGTGCCCAAGGATTGCGTCCATCGTGCCTCAGAAAACCTGCCTAAAAAGCCCTAAATGAAGAAGTGGAGAGAGCTTGCAGGCTGCTGAAGGTATCCACATCCCTGGAGGGTGGGGCACCCCAGACTCCCTAGGGACAGACGTTCCTGTGCTCGGGACCCTCCCGGACGATGGCTGGTGTTACCTCTTCATCCGGCAGTTCAACTGTATTCTTCGTGATGGACACTTACTAACCCAGGTTCCTGGGATGGGACAGATGACAGCGTTTACAACCCTGTCTTTTGGAGGGCGTTCCAAGATGGCGGAGGAGCAGGAGACCTAAAGTTCGTCTGGTCCCAGAAATTCAGCTACAGAGCTACCAAACCATTCTGAATACCTATGAACGCAACTGGAGAACGAAGAAAAGAGTAGCAGAAACTCTATGAACAGAAAAGCGACCACTTTCTGCAAGGAGGAGAAAAGATGGCGGAGGAATAGGGGACCACTTTCTCAGCTGGTCCCCTGAGTCGGACTGGATATCTACCAGACCATCCTGAAAACACACGGAATCAGCCTGAGATGCAGGAAGACACATCTGAACCTCTACAAATGAACATCTCCAGCGCTGAATATTGAGGTAAAAGCGGGGAGCCGTGAATCCGCGCACAGATATCGGAAGATAAACGGAAGGGGGAGGGAGCCGATGCACTTGGGCATCGGGAAGCGGTGGCCACCTGCTCAGGGGAGCGGGCCGGACTCAAAGACCGGCACCTGCGAGAGGGCACCTGCGAGAGAGCAGACTGAGACCGTGAGCCTGGGAACGCACATGCAACCAGTCTGAAAACCAGAGCTCCAGAGCGCTCACTGGAACCAGACTAAAACCAGGAGTTCGGGAGCATGAGCACACGTCACAACTGAAAACTGGAGCTCTGGTGCGCACACTCAAACTAGACTGAAACTGGGAGCTCGGGAGCGCATGCGCGACCTGATTGAAAACCGGAGCTCCAGAGTGCACAAGAACTACACTGAAACAGGGAGCTCGGGAGCGCGCGTGGGAACCGGGGGTGGCTGGCGGTGTTAGAAGCACAAAGGACAGAGACACGGGCCCTGGAAGTGAGGGCTGGGACGCCGGCTGTGGGGCGCACATCCTGGGATGCTGCAGGGTTGAGTAGCACCAACAGAAACAGCGTTAAAGAGGCCAGGAGAGCTCAGTGGAGAGCGGACTGCGATCTCTCTGTTCTGAGACAGAGGCTTGGATACAGCCACTGCTGCTCTGATTCTCAGAAGAGTCACAGAAAATCACCAGGGAAAGCTGCCAGAGAACAAAAGCCCGGAAATACCGGCTCACATTGTGCCCATCCCCATCCCCCTTCGCAGAGGACGGGGCAACTCTACCTAAACAAGGTTGCCTGAATGTCAGCATGGCAGGCCCCTCCCCCAGAAGGCAGGCTGAAAAATCAAGAAGCCCACATCCCTAAGGTCCCTATAAAACAAGTGCACATTGCTTGGGTCCTGGTCAATAATTTGGGCTCTGGGCATCCCTGCAACCTCTCCTCATCAGAATGACGAGGAGGAGAAATCCCCCCCAGCAAAGAAAAGATAATGAGTCTGTGGCCTCTACCACAGAACTGATAGATATGGGTATAACCAAATTGTCAGAAATGGAGTTCAGAGTAACAATGGTCAAGATGATGTGTAGGCTTGAAAAAACTATTAACGAAAATATTAACGAGAATATAGAATCTCTAAGGGCAGAAATGAGACAAAGTCTAGCAGAAATTAAAAATGATATGAATCAAATGCACTCTAAACTAGACGCTCTGACGGCCAGGGTAAATGAGGCAGAAGAACAAATTAGTGAATTGGAGGATGGGATGGTAGAAGAGAAAGTTAAAACAGAAACTTGGCTCAAAAAAATCCAATCTCAAGAATGTAGATTACGGGAGATTACTGACTCAATGAAACGTTTCAGGGTCAGAATCATCGGCATCCCCGAGGGGATGGAGAAAGAGAGAGGTCTAGAAGAGATATTTGAATAAATTGCAGCTGAGAACTTCCCTAATCTGACAAAGGAAACAAACACTCGTGTCCAAGAAGCAGAGAGGACCCCTCCCAGGGTCAATGAGAACAGACCTACACCAGCAGAGAGGACCCCTCCCAAGGACAATGAGAACAAACCTACACCACATCAAGTCATAGTGCATTTCGCAAATATTAGATCCAAGGATACAGTATTGAAAGTGGCCAGGGGGAAGAAAATCCTTATGTACAGAGGGAAAAATATCAGAATAACGTCAGACCTGTCTACGGAGACCTGGCAGGCTAGGAAGGGTTGGCAGGATATTTTCAAAGCTCTATCTGAGAAGAACATGCAGCCAAGGATCCTTTATCCAGCAAGGCTGTCATTCAGAATTGATGGAGAGATAAGGACCTTCCAGGATCGGCAGAAACCGAAGAAATTCATAACCACCAAACCAGCCCTACACAAGACATTAAGGGGGGTTCTATAAAAGTAAAAAGGCCCCAAGAGTGATACAGAACAGAAATTTACAATCTATAGAAACAAAGACTTCACAGGCAACATGACATCATTAAAATCATATCTCTCAATAATCACTCTCAATGTGAATGGCCTAAATGCTCCCATAAAATGCCACAGGGTTGCAGATTGGATAAAAAGAAATGACCCATCCATTTGCTGTCTACAAGAGACTCATTTTGAACCTAAAGATACATCTAGACTGAAAGTGAAGGGATGGAAAACCATTTTTCATGCCAATGGACCTCAAAAGAAAGCTGGGGTAGCAATTCTCATATCAGACAGATTAGATTGTAAACTAAAGACTGTTGTTAGAGATACAGAAGGACACTATATTATTCTTAAAGGATGTATCCAACAAGTGGATATGACAATTATAAATATCTATGCCCCCAACAGGGGAGCAGCTAGATACACAAGCCAACTCTTAACCAGAATAAAGAGACATATAGATAATAATACGTTAATAGTAGGGAACTTCAATACTCCACTCTCAGCAATAGACAGATCACCTAAGCAGAAAATCAACAAAGAAACAAGAGCTTTGAATGACATACTGGAGCAGATGGACCTCATAGATATATATAGAACACTACACCCCAGAACAACAGAATACTCATTCTTTTCAAATGTACAGAGAACATTCTCCAGAATAGACCATACACTAGGTCACAAAACAGGTCTCAACCAATACCAAAAGACTGAGATTATTCCCTGCATATTCTCAGACCACAATGCTTTGAAACTGGAACTCAATCACAAGGAAAAAATTGGAAGAAACTCAAACACTTGGAAACTAAGAACCATCCTGCTCAGGAGTGACTGGGTAAACCAGGAAATTAAAAATAGTTTAAACAATTTATGGAGACCAACGAGAATGAAAACACATCAGTCCAAAACCTATGGGACACTGCAAAGGCAGTCCTAAGGGGAAAATACATAGCCATCCAAGCCTCACTCAAAAGAACAGAAAAACCTAACATGCAGTTTTTATATTCTCACCTCAAGAAGCTGGAGCTGGAACAGAAGAACAGGCCTAACCCATGCATGAGAAGGCAGGTGATCAAGATTAGAGCAGAGATCAATGAATTAGAAACCAGGAGCACAGTAGAGCAGATCAACAGAACTAGAAGCTGGTTCTTTGAAAGAATAAATAAGATCGATAAGCCACTGGCAAGACTTATTCAAAAGAATAGAGAAAGGACCCAAATTAATAAAATTATGAATGAAAGGGGAGAGATCACAACCAACACCAATGAAATAGGAAGGATCATTAGAAACTTTTATCAACAGCTTTATGCCAATAAATTAAACAACCTGGAAGAAATGGATGCCTTCCTGGAAACCTACAAACTACCAAGACTGAAACAGGAAGAAATTGATTATTTAAACAGACCAATTAATTATGAAGAGATTGAAGCAGTGATCAAAAACCTCCCAAAAAACAAGAGTCCAGGCCCTGATGGATTCCCCGGGGAATTCTACCAAACATTCAAAGAAGAAATAATACCTATTCTCCTGAAGCTGTTTCATAAAAAATAGAAACAGAAGGAAAACTACCAAACTCATTGTATGAGGCCAGTATTACCTTGATCCCCAAACCAGGCAAAGACCCCATCAAAAAGGAGAATTACAGACTGATTTCCCTGGTGAATATGGACGCCAAAATTCTCAACAAGATCCTAGCTAATAGGATCCAACAGTACATTAAAAGGATTATCCATCAAGACCAAGTGGGATTCATACCTGGGATGCAAGGGTGGTTCAACATTCGCAAATCGATCAGTGTGATAGATCATATCAACAAGAATAGAGTCAAGAACCATATGATCCTCGCAATTGATGCAGAAAAAGCATTTGACAAAATACAGCATCCTTTCCTGATTAAAACACTTCAGAGTGTAGGGATAGAGGGTACATTCCTCAATGTCATAAAAACCATCTATGAAAAGCCTACAGCGAATATCATTCTCAATGGGGAAAAGCTGAAAGCCTTTCACTTAAGATCAGGAACACGACAAGGATGCCCACTCTCGCCATTATTATTCAACATAGTACTAGAAGTCCTTGCAACAGCAATCAGACAACAAAAAGGGATTAAAGGCATCCAAACTGGCAAAGAAGTCAAACTGTCTCTCTTTGCAGATGACATGATACTCTATATGGAAAACCCAAAAGACTCCACCCCCAAACTACTAGAACTTATAGAGCAATTCAGTAATGTGGCGGGATACAAAATCAATGCTCAGAAATCAGTTGCATTTCTATACACGAACAATGAGACTGAAGAAAGAGAAATTAGGGAATCCATTCCATTTACAATAGCACCAAAAACCATACGTTATCTCGGAATTAACTTAACCAGAGAGGTAAAGGATCTATATTCTAGAAACTACAAATCACTCTTGAAAGACATTGAAGAAGACACAAAATGATGGAAAAATATTCCATGCTCATGGATCGGAAGAATTCACATAGTTAAAATGTCTATGCTACCCAGAGCAATCTATACTTTCAGTGCCATCCCAATCAAAATACCGAGGACATTTTTCAAAGAACTGGAACAAACAGCCCTTAAATATGTGTGGAACCAGAAAAGGCCCTGAATCGCCAAGGAATTGTTGAAAAGGAAAAACAAAGCTGGGGGCATCACAATGCCGGATTTCAAGCTGTACTACAAAGCTGTGATCACAAAGACAGCATGGTACTGGCACAAAAACAGACACATAGACCAATGGAACAGAATAGAGAACCCAGAAATGGACCCTCGGCTCTTTGGGCAACTAATCTTTGACAAAGCAGGAAAAACCATCCAGTAGAAAAAAAGACAGTCTCTTCAATAAATGGTGCTGGGAAAATTGGACAGCTACATGTAAAAGAATGAAACTTGACCACTCTCTCACACCATACACAAAGATAAACTCCAAATGGATGAAAGACCTCGATGTGAGACAGGAATCCATCAAAATCCTAGAGGCGAACATAGGCTGCAACCTCTTTGACATCGGCCACAGCAACTTTTTTCATGACACATCTCCAAAGGCAAGAGAAACAAAAGAAAAAATGAACTTGTGGGACTTCATCAAGATAAAAAGCTTCTGCACAGCCAAGGAAACAGTCAAAAACACTAAAAGGCAGCCCACCGATTGGGAGAAGATATTTGCAAATGACACTACAGATAAAAGACTGGTATCCAAGATCTACAAAGAACTTCTCAAACTCAATACATGAGAAACAAATAAGCAAATCAAAAAATGGGCAGAAGATATGAGCAGACACTTTTCCAATGAAGACATACAAATGGCTAACAGACACATGAAAAAAATGTTCAAAATCATTAGCCATCAGGGAAATACAAATCAAAACCACACTGAGATACCACCTTATGCCCGTTAAAATGGCAAAAATTGACAAGGCAGGAAACAACAAATGTTGGAGAGGATGTGGAGAAAGGGGATACCTCTTACACGGTTGGTGGGAATGCAAGTTGGTACAGCCACTTTGGAAAACAGTGTGGAGGTCCCTTAAAAAATTAAAAATTGAGCTACCCTATGATCCAGCAATTGCATTACTGGGTATTTACCCCAAAGATACAGACATAGTGAAGAGAAGGGCCATATGCACCCCAATGTTCATAGCAGCATTGTCCACAATAGCCAAATCGTGGAAGGAAACGAGATGCCCTTCAACAGATGACTGGATTAAGAAGATGTGGTCCATATATACAATGGAATATTACTCAGCCATCAGAAAGAACGATTACACAACATTTGCAGCAACATGGATGGGACTGGAGGAGATTATGCTAAATGAAATAAGTCAACCAGAGAAAGACAATCATCATATGGTTTCACTCATTTATGGAACGTAAGAAATAGGAAGATCGGTAGGAGAAGGAAAGGAAGAATAAGGGGGTAAACAGAAGGGGGAATGAACCATGACAGACTGTGGATTCTGGGAAACAAACTGAGGGCTTCAGAGGAGAGGAGGGTGGGGCATTGGGATAGGCCGGTGATGGGTATTAAGGAGGGCACATATTGCATGGTGCACTGGGTGTTATATGCAAATAATGAATCATGGAACATTGCATCAAAAACTGGGGATGTACTGTATGGTGACTAATATAACAAAATAAAAATTATTTTTAAAAAAGCGCACATGGAACATTCTCCAGAAAAGATCACATATTAGGCCACAAAACAAATTCAAAAAGATCAAAGTCTTACCATACATCTTTTCTGACAGTGCTATGAAACTAGAAATCAACCACAAGAAAAAAATCTGGAAAGAAAACAAATACATGGGTGTTAAATAATATGTTACTAAATAATAAATAGGTCAACCAGGAAAAAAAAGAAGAAATTTAAAAAGTATGTGGAAACAAATGCAAATGAAAGCACAATGGTTCAAATCCTTTGGGATGTAGCAAAAGCAGTTCTAAGAGGGAAGTTTATAGCAAGACAAGCCTAACTCAAGAAGCAAGAAAAATCTCAAATAAACAGCCTAACCTTACACCTAAAGGAGCTAGAAAAGAACAACAACCAAAACCTAAAATGAGAAGAAGAAAGGAAATAATACAGATTAAAGCAGAAAAAAAATGAAATAGAAACAAAAAACAAAACAAAATAATAGAACAGATCAATGAAACCTGGAGCTAATTCTTTGAAAAAATCAATTAAATAGATAAATCTCTTGCCAGGCTTATCAACAAAAAAAGAGAAAGGACCCAAATAAATAAAATCACAAAGGAGAGAGGAGAAATAACAACCAACACCACCAAAATACAAACAATTAAAAAATATTATGAAAAACTATATACCAACAAATTGAACAACCAAGAAGAAATGGATAAATTCCTAGAAACATATGACCTATCAAAACTGAAACCAGAAGAAACAGAAAATTTGAACAGACTGACTACCAGCAAAGAAATTGAATCAGTAATCAAAAAACTCCCAACAAACAAAAGTCCAGGACCAGATGGCTTCACAGGCAAATTCTACCAAAGATTTAAAGAAGAATTAATACCAATTCTTCTCAAACTATTCCAAAAAGACAGAAAAGGAAGGAAAACTTCCAAATTCATTCTATGATTTTAGCACTACTCTGATGCCAAAACCCGATAAAGACATCACTAAAAAAGAACTACAGGCCAATAATCTCTGCTGAATATAGATGCAAAAATCCTCAGCAAAATAATAGGAAACAGAATCCAACAATACATTTAAAAAAATCATTCACCACGATCAAGTGGGATTTATTCCTGTGTTGCAAGAGTGGTTCAATATTCACAAATCAATGTGAAACATCACATCACCAAGAGAAAGAATAAGAACCAGGGTGCCTAGATGGCTCAGTTGGTTAAGCATCCAACTCTTGGTTTCAGCTCAGGTCATGATCTCATGGGTTGTGAGATCAAGCCCCACATCAGGCTCCACACTCAGTGGGGAGTCTGCTTGAAGATTCTCTCCCTCTGCCCCTCCCCCACTTGCTCTCTCATTTCTCAAATAAATAAATCTTTATAAAAAAAGAAAGAAAAAGAATAACAAAGTTGGAGGAGTCACACTTCCCAGTCTTAAAATTTATTACAAAGCTACAGTAATGAAAACTATGTGGTATTGACATAAGGATAAACATACAGATCAATGAAATAGAAAAGAGAGTCCAGAAATAAAGCCATATACCTATGATTGATTTTCAGCAAGGGTGCCAAGTCCATTCAATGGGGAAAGAATAGTCTTTTCAACAAAAGGTGCTGGAACGACTGGATATCCACATGCAAAAAAAAAATTAATTTGGGCCTCTAACTCATACCATACAAAAAAAATTAACCCCTTTTGGATTAAAGGAAACATGGACATAAATCTTCAGGGCTTTGCATTATGCAACTTTTTTTAAAAACATGGCATCCAAAGCACAAGCAACAAAAGAAAAATTAGATAAAGTGGACTTCAACAAAATTAAAAACTTATGGGGGCGCCTCGGTGGCTCAGTCATTTAAGTGTCTGCCTTCAGTTCATGATCTCAGGGTCCTAGGATCGAGTCCCACATTGGGCTCTCTGCTCAGTGGAGAGTCTGCTTCACCCTCTCACTCTCCCTCTTTGTTCTCCCTTTCTCTCTTCTCTCTCAAATAAATAAATAAAGTCTTAAACAAAATTAAAAACTTCTGTAGGTCAAAGAACAGTATAAAGAAAATGAAAAGACAACCCACATAATGGGATAAAATATTTGTATATCATATATCTGATTTAAGAAAAACTTGTATAGACTATATAAACAACCCTTACAACTCAACAACAAAGATACTAAAAACCCAATTAAAAATGGGCAAAGGATTTGAATTGAAGATACACAAATAGCTAAGAAGTATATGAAAAGATGCTCAACATCATTAGTCATTAAGAAAATGCCAATTAAGAGCAGTCCAAGATACCATTTCATATTTGCCATAATGGCTACAGTTAAGGAAAAAGAAAATAGAAAATAACAAGTGTTGACAATGATGTGGAGAAATTGGCATTCCTAGTGGAAAACAGTATGGTATAACTGCTTTGGAAAAAAATTTGACAGTTTCCCAAAAAGTTAAACATAAAGTTACCATATAACCTAGCAATTCTATTCTATTTATATGTATACTCAAGAGAATTGAAAACATGTGTTCACAGAAAAACTTGTACACAAATGATCATAGCAGCATAATTCATAATAGCCAAAAGTAGCAACAACTCACATACTCATCAACTTATGAATGGATAAACAAAATGCGAGCTATCCATAAAATGGAATTCTATTCAGCCATAAAGATAATGAAGTTCTGATACACATTACCACATGTGTGAGCCTTGAAAACATCATGCTGTGGCACCTGGGTAGCTCAGTCAGTTAAGCATCCAACTCGATTACAGCTCTGGTAATGATCCCAGGGTCATGAGATAGAGCGCTGTACTGGGCTCCATACTCAGTGGGGAATCTGCTTAACATCGCTCTCTCTCCCTCTCCTCTGCCCCTCCTCCCACCCACACGCACACACACTCTTTCTCTCTCTCTCTCAAATAAATAAATAAATAAATCTTGAAAGAAAGAAAGAAAGAAAGAAAGAAAGAAAGAAAGAAAGAAAGAAAGAAAGCGTTATGCTAAGTGAAAGAAGTCAAACACATAAGGCACATATGAAACGTCCAGAATAGCAAGTCCATGGAAACAGAAAACAAATTAGGAAAGAGAGGCAGAGTCCACTTGCTCAAGGTCACAGGGCTACTAAAGCATCAAAGTCAAAATCTGAAATCACATCTTTCTGATTGAGTGACTCCTAACAACTCTTCTATCTTCATACATTCATCATTCACCCAACAAATATTGATGATATACCTAAAACACACTAAACACCAAGAATAAAATCGTGAATAAGACACAACAAACCATACCTTCCAGGAGGTCACAGTAGAGTATGGAAGACAGATGTGAAAACAACAAATAAGTGTCCATTCAAGACTGAAATGAGGACAACTGTAGAGGTACCTCAGAGAAGGGAGAGTTGTGTTAGTTCAAGTCTTCTGAAAAGCTGAGGCCAAGACAGGATTAAGGGAGCAAGGATTATATTAAAGGAAATGCCTATGTGAGAGAAGACAGGGAGGAAGCCAGATAAACACTGGGAGGGTCATCAGACCATGATGCAATTTGGACATGAATGAAGAAAAGAGGGAGAAAAGATTGGGTGGTAGCACCCTAGACTGCCATGCAGCCTAAGGGAAGTCACAAAGCTGTTGTTGGGGACTCCTTAAACCAAAGTCATAGTCAAAGAAGAGCCATGCCTCCCAGGAAAAAGTCAGCCTTAGTCATCCTTCTGTCTTCAACCATTCACTGGGAGCACCCCAGGAAAAACAGGGCCATGATGCAAACCTGGAGATGGATTTCACAGCACAGCAGCTGGGACTGTTGGTCAATTATGCTCCCTGTAGTTGGTGGTCCTCAAGGTGCAGTCCTTATTGTCACCACAAGGGTTAAGTATCAGGGAAAGATTTCTTTGGCATTGGTAATTTATAACTTAGGTTCTAAGATTATACTCTGCTTATGGATAGAGATAGTATAAGAAAGAAAAGCAAGCACTGTGTAGAAAAGGAGACTGGATGAGCAATTGTGGTGTTTGCAAAGACTTACACTAGCTATAGGACTTAGCCCTTGGACATTCAACAAAGTTTTTCTTGTTCTAGCTATGTCCCCAGTGTCTTATGCTTATAATCTAGTATTTATTAAATATGCTACAAAATAAAATATAACTAGATTATCATTAAATGTTACCTTGCTCACTGTAATTCAGCTCATCATTTAACACATGGAAAACTTTGTAAATTAATATTCGGTCATTCCAGGCAGAATACTTCTAAAGATTTGTGAGTTCATTTACATGTTTATCTGCTCTTTTCTCCTTGAGGGTAGGACTGTTCTTCCGCCTGATGATTAGAATGAATTGGATATTTTGAATTCATCCATCAGATTTGGAAGTGATATCTTAATTGGCGAAGGTGTTTAACAGTTAATTGAACATTTCTACTGTGAACTTCCATTTTTCTTAAGTACAGAAATAGCACAGCAGGGCCATGGACAAGTAAAGAATGTCACACAAACATCTTTCTGTATCTGTCTTGTTCTCTGCAATATTCTTGCTTCCTTGCAAACTCCTATTCACACAGTAGGGCACTCAATGAACATTTCATGACTTCATTTTCTATGAATTTGTAAAAATTTTAGTATATGGGAACGAGTGTATCTTTGTTACATGTGGCTACTGAGAAATTTAAGGTGATTTTATAAGCTTTGAAAATCTGAACGTTACCAATTCAGGCAGGTAGAGTTTTGGTGTTCAGATGCTATCCAAATATATCATCAGACATTTATATTACATTTTCCTTCCCCTTTCCCTCTTCTTTCCAAACCCTCACCTTACAGCTGCCTAGAAGTTATAATAATATATAGAATCCAATCTTAAACTCTAAAACACAGTTACTTTCTTTAACCCAGAATAGAGAAAATAATCTCTTTTATTGTGGAACTCTTTCAACCATGAAAAATAATTCTCTATATCCTTACTTAGAAAGCTGTGGCCATCACTCATCTTTGATCTTTCCAGAACTGGTGCCAACCAAGAGGCATTCATATTTCTTCTGATTTGTGCCAACAAAGAGGCATTATATTTGTTGCAATTTACAAATAAGTGTTTTAATGAAACTATTTGTTGGGAGTTGCTAATATGCATATTAATTTAGTATCTATAACCAAATTATAATTGCACCATCACCTGAAAAAAATTGTTATTCAAAGCATACAACACACTGGCCATTTGTCTTTCTTCAACAGTTCCATTCTGGCAGTCTATCTTCCTCTTTGCATTTTCCATTTATTTGATTGGCCTTTTCATTTTATTTCCAGATATTATATACCTGGAGAAGTCTCAATGCAACAGGAAATAGGTACCTGTTAGTCTGGGTCCACCAAGAAGGAGAAGATACCAAGAGGGATTTATTGGAGAGAATATGAGGGGAAATACACCATGTGTATGGAGAGAGCCAGGAGAGGCTCAAGAGCTGTCAGACAGTAATACAATCTAACTCTGTGGAGGAGAAAGGGAAGGAAGGAAGGTTGGGTATGAAAAGTCTTACACTGCAGTACAAGTACAATTCTAAGAAAATTTCGACAAGACCAACAGAAAGTTAAGCCAAAGTCACCCTTTAGAGGAGTTCTGTATCTCCCCAAAGTGGGCCTGCTTGAGTTTCCCTGATGTACTCAGTCATTGGCTGGGAGCAACCCATGGGAAAATTGGTCTCATGCAAATGCAGTGGAGGATTACAGAGCTCAGCAACTGAGCACCCAGGCTCCTTGAAGTCAGAGATCTGAGAGGTGCCTTTCATGGCCACCACAGTACACTTAAAAGAAAATAAAGGTCTGCATCTCATACTTCACACTCCTTACTAAAAAGCACACAAATAGGAAGCAAAGTCTCATTTAGGGCAGAGGTGACTTTCCCCAGGCCAGAAACTCACTGATTCATTCAGATCATACTTGAGGGATGCAATTATGCACATAGTTTACAGAGTTGCATTCAAATCCCACCTCCCCAACTTGGTGGTTGCATGAATTTAAGCATGTCACTTAAAAACTGAAAAAGTCTTAAAAACATGAAAAAACTGAAGTCTCAACTGCTTCATCTGCTACATGGAGATAATGATGACCTTGCTTACCAAATTGGGACTACTGGGAAAATGAAATGAGCTCCCAAGTCCCATGAGTGAAGGTATGGCTTGGCCCCTAGTTTTTCTTTTTAGGAGAGAGAGAGAACATGCGTGCATGCGTGAATGGGATGGAGAGGAGAGGCAGAGGGAGAAGGAGAGAGAGAATCAAAAGCAGACTCTGCGCTGAGCATAAAGCTAACACGGGGCTCAATCACACGACCCTGGGATCATGGTCTGAGCTGAAATAAGAGTCAGACACTCAACTGACTGAGCCATCCAGGTGCCCCTTTACTCCTAGTTTCTTAGCACAACACTCCTTCCCTTCCCCAGTCACTCGATGCAAAGTCTAAAGAGAGGAGTCTCTATTTGTCATCTTTTTGCCCAAGAAGTCTGGCTTTTTCCCCCTTGACCTCAACTATTATTTATTTTTAAATAGTACCTTCCCTGCTAGGGCCAGTAACCCCCACCTCACATTTGGAGAACCATGATTTCCCTTAATCTAAACATGTAGTTCCCATGGAAATCACCACAGTCTAACATGACCCCACATGGCTGTACACTTAAACCAAGCTGGATCAGAGTCCTTCCTGAAAACTTCTAAAACCAGAACTGAGGAGCAAATCAGTCAAAATCATAAGATGTAATTGTCTAGCACACTCTCAACAGCCATGGTTTCTGTCAGGAGGAGAAGAAAGTCAGTGTGCACAACCAGAGAGGATGAGTCTGGCCATATGCTGCTCTAGATTAATGACAGAGAATCTCATTTGTACTCAATTCTCTGGATCAAGTTATTCCTGTGGGTGGGTTGTTCAAACTGTTCCATGGATTCTGATATTCATTTTTACCTAAAGGACTTTGAATTGGTTTACTCTCACAATTAAGTGTCCTAACAAAAATAACCAAGATCCAATCGCTGGCTCCATTGACTGGCCCACATTCTTTCCCAAGTAAGAAACTATAAGCAGTGAATTTCCCTCAAAAGAAACAAGTGTGCACCTGAAACTAATATAACATTCTATGTCAACTACACTTTAATAATAAAATTTTTTTAATTTTATTTATTCATTTGAGAAAGAGAGAGAGAGACAGAGAGAGCACAAGCAGAGGGAGAGACAGAGGGAGAGGGAGAAGCAGACTCCCAGCTGAGCTGGGAGCCAGATATGGGGCTCAATCCCAGGACCCAGAGATGATGACCCAAGCCGAAGGCTGATGCTTAACCATCTGAGCCACCCAGGCGCCCCTAATAATAAATTTTTTTTTAAAGAAATAAGTATGGACTTGGTTCTTCTGTCATGGCCTTTTCCTTCCCCCAATTCTTATAGAGTCAATTAATTAAGAGCATGGACTTTGGAATCTTACAGACTTGGGTTTGAGTCCCAGTTCTTCTATTTATTGGCTATATGATCCTAGGTAAGTTCATTAAACCATCAGAGCCCCAATTACCTCATTTCTAAAGTAGAAATAATAATTACCTCAAAGTGCTGTTGTGACTATTCCTTGAGTCAGTGCACACAAAGCACTTTACATAGTGCCTACAACAACCAAGCCATAGTGGACAAATGAAAAGAAGTAGTCGTACTTCCATATGCATGGAAAGAAATAAAACACCAGCTGGTCACCTTTAAGCACAGTGGAAAGCTTCAGAGTTGGCATCTATCTTTCCAACAGGAGGCCACCAATGGGAAGATCAAGGCAGATGAAGGATGCTGTCTACAAGGTTCTCTCAACCTTCCCCTCCATACTCAAAGTAATCTAGTTACAACTGGACTACCAGAAAGAAAGACTCACTTTTGTCCACTAACCACCTGCCAGCTTACTCCCACCTGGGTCTCCTGAGGTCAACAACACTGAGCTATTTAGACCCATATTTTTTTTTTAAAGATTTTATTTATTTATTCGACAGAGATAGAGACAGACAGCGAGAGAGGGAACACAAGCAGGGGGAGTGGGAGAGAAAGAAGCAGGCTCATAGCGGAAGAGCCTGATGTGGGGCTCGATCCCATAACGCCGGGATCACGCCCTGAGCCGAAGGCAGACGCTCAACCACTGTGCCACCCAGGCGCCCCTAGACCCATATTGATAAAAATGAACATAAAATAAACTAACAGACACAGTCAACGAAGAAAAGTTCTTGCAGGAGATTGTCAGCCAATAACTGAAAAAGGGATGATAGAAATAAAAAATCACCATTTTCCTGGCCATAATGAAATAACAGATTCAAGCCAAAATCATCAATGGATTTATAAACCACTGGGTAAAAAGCTGATGGAAAACTGGATATTCCCATGATGCCAAAGTTTCACTCCACTGATTGTGTTAATCACCAGGAAGAAAATATTACAATGGAAGAATTAGTCTGTCACCACCTAAACCCACTGTTCAATCTTGTTATCACTGAGAGTGGGACTTATATGCCATTTACTATGTGCCCCTTGATATGTACATCATCACCTCTGAATTATTCATACAGAAAAATATTTAATCAGAACCAGATCAAGCTCTCAGTTCTAATATGCAGTTTCTATGAAATACAGAGGATAAAATAACAAGTTAGGGGTGCCTGGGTGGCTCAGTCAGTTGGGCGTCCAACTCTTGATTTCACCTCAGGTCATGATCTTAGGGTTGTGGGATGGAGCCCCACATTGGGTTCTACACTCGGCAGGGAGTCTGCTTGGGATTCTCTCCCTCTCCCTGCTCATGTGCTCTCTCTCTCTCTCAAATAAATAAATAAAATCTTTTTAAAAAAATAACAAGTTAGGGGCGCCTGGGTGGCTCAGTCATTAAGCTTCTGCCTTGGGCTCAGGTCATGATCCCAGGGTCCTGGGATCAAGCCCTGCAGCGGGCTCCCTGCTCAGCGGGGAGTCTGCTTCTCCCTCCCTCTGTCTCTTCCCCAGCTTGTGTGCTCTCTCTCGCTCTCTCTCTCTCTCTCACTCTCTCTCTCAAAAAATAAATAAATCTTAAAAAAAAAAAACAACACCATGAGGAAACCATGAGAAAAACTCAGAAAGTGGGGCATTCCACAGGACAGCTGACCTGGTATCTGAAAGAAGTCAACGTCATAGTCTTTTGTGTTCTGCTCACTAAATGCAGATGTGGGGTGGAAGGTTCCCCACACACATCCTACAAGCAACTCTCCAAACACCACTGGGTGTGCTACAATTAAACACAATTCTGACACTATCTACCCAGAAATAGGATCAGATACCACAGGTTAAGGGTTCAGTCCTATAAGACCATCCCTCCCCCCACAGTTATTCCCAGTACTTGACCAACTGGCTATAACAAAGGTTCCCATGACCCCCACCTTGGGACTGATTAATTTCCCAGAGCAGCTCTCAGAATTCAGAGAAACATTTTGCTTACTAGATCACTGGGTTATTATAAAAGGATGTAACTCAGGAATAGCCGGATGGAAGAAATGCATAGGGCAAGGTCTGGGG
Organism: Ursus americanus; assembly: GCF_024610735.1. Classification (NCBI taxonomy): domain Eukaryota; kingdom Metazoa; phylum Chordata; class Mammalia; order Carnivora; family Ursidae; genus Ursus; species Ursus americanus. The sequence continues at coordinate 11,930,854 of NC_142164.1, forward strand.
AAAGGGCACAGAGTTTCCATGCCCTCTCCAGGCATGTGACTCTCCCCAGATCTCCAACTACCTGGAAGCTCTCCAAACCCAGTCCTTTTGAGTTTTTATGGAGGTTTCATTACATAGGCATGATTGATTAAATCATTGGCCATTGGCGACTGATCCAACCTTCAGTCCCTCGTTGGTGGGACTGAAAGTTTCAACTCTCTAATCACAGGTGGTTGGTTCCCATGACAACCAGACCCCATCCTTAGGTGCTTTCCAAAAGTCACCCTATTAACATAACAAAAGACACCTTTTTGCTCTCACTTTGGAAATCCCAAGGGTTTTTAGGAGCTCTGTGCCAGAAACAGAGCCAAAGACCAAATATATATATTCCTTATTTTAAATCACAATATCACACATGGGGGAAAAAAGTTGGAGAGACAGGAGGACTGTTCTAGATTAGAAGAGACTTAAAAGCTATAACCACCAAATGACCCTTGATTGGAATCTGGTTTGAATAAACCAGCTATAGAAACTCATTTTTGGTACAATCAGGGAAATTTAAATCAGCCTAGATGTTAAAGGATATTAGGGAATTATTGTTAATTTTGTTAGATGTGATAATGGTACTATGGCTATGTAGGGAAAAATGTCCTTTTTCTTAGTGATGCATGTAAAAATATGTAGGAGTGAAATATGATGTATGTAATTTATTTTGAAATATTTAAAAAATAGATTAAGCAAGTATAGTGAAATTATTACAACTGTTAAATCTAGATGATGGTATATGAGTGTTCATTGAGCTATTTATTCTACTTCTCTGTATGTTTGAAATTGTTCAAAATAAAAATGTTTTAAAATAAAGATTTTTTTCATATATACAAAAGCTGAAGGAATTCATTACCAGCAGAACTGAAATACAGGAAATGTTAAAGGAAGTCTTTTAGGCAGAAAGAAAATGTTACCAGATGGAAATCTAGATATACACAAAGGAATGAAGGATACTTGAAATGGAAAATATATGAGTAAATATAGAATTTTTAACTTACTTTTAAAATCACTTTAAAAGATAATTGAGCCTTTTCTACTTGGACCTGGACTAGAGATTACACATGGCCTCTGGCAGATAGAAAAATTAAAATTTGTCAAGAATTATAAATGGGCAAATAACCAGTAAAAATATGTATTTTCACTTCTCTTAGAAATTTGGAGGCTCTGGCAAGTCTGGTCCTTACATTTCCTCACAGCAGCAATTGTCTTAAGTTGAATGATGGCTGGCCTTGATCCCCTTTTATAAAGGGGAAAACTGCAGAATAATGAGACTGGTATTTGCTTTCTTGGACAAAGAGAACAACAATTTTATAGTTAAGGAAAAATCAGATGAAGGAAGATAGGCTTTAGAAGTACAAGAAAAGAAACACCAGAGGGAGGCACCAGAAATTCTTCCACCTATAAGTTCATGGCAAATCTGCTAGGACACCAGGCTTGAGAAGCAAAATGGCTTCTGATGGTGCAAGCACTTCAGGGAAAACGAAAGTCTCTTAGTTTTTTCTGGGAGTTGTTTGCCTGCACTGAATATTTAGTAAAACTTGTTGGGGTTTGCAAGAGATAGTGCTTTAATTTTTTTCTTTTAATAAATGTCTCGTGGGTTGGAATAGGTGACAGTTTCACTAGCTAAAGTTTGCTGTTTTTGTGAAAGTGGGTGTTAGCACTTTCAAAAGAGGGTGGGATTTTTTTTTAAGCCATTCTGGAAGACCTCACAGAGGTGAAAAAAATATATGAAACAAGCAATTATTTTCCCTTCTTTTTCTCAAATTTGGAAATTTGTTCCTCTGTGAGATGGCTGTAAAAACTGTGTAACTCGTTAATGTCAAGGTTAGGGGAAAGAATGACACTTTTATTGTCTTAGAGAGTGAACGCTCAAAAAACCTGGTTTCTGGTCCCATTCTCCACACATGTGAGTGATGTGAGGAAAGCATCACAGGGATGCTTAGCATCTCAAGTCTTGTGCTTTGTCCCTCTCTGCACTGCTTGCAATCTTGTCATGAACAAGAATAAAGTCACAGAGTTAAAAGTGTTTCCCAAACTTAGTGGTCTGTACTTGCATATGTAAAGTGTAGAAAAAGAATTTTCCACACAAAACCAAGATAAATTTTTAAATGAAGGGAAAATAGCCACAGTTAAAATCATACCTAATGGTGAAGGATTGAATTTCTTCCCCAGAGGATCACAACACAAGACACGGTGGTCTCCTCTCACCAGTTCTATTCAGTATTCTACTAAAATTCTAGAGGAGGTGATTAGACAAGAAAAGGACATAAAAGGCATCCAAATTGGAAATGGAGAGTTTAAACTATCTCTATTGGCAGATAACATGATCTTACATAGAAAAAGCCATGAAGAATCCACCAAAAAGCTACTAGAGCTAATAATAAATGAGTTCAGAAATCTTGTGAGATACAAATCAATATACAAACATCAACTGAATTTCTATATACTTGCAATGAACAACCCAAAAATAAAATTAAGAAAACAATTCCATTTATAACAGCATCAAAAATAATAAAATAGTTAGAAAGACATTTAACAAAAGAGATGCAAGACCTGTCCACTAAAAAACATTGAATGAAATCAAAGGAGACCTAAATAAATAAAAAGACATCCCGTGTTCGTGGATTGGAAAATTCAGTATTGTTAAGCTGTCAATACTCCCCCTACTGATCTGCAGATTCAACACAATCTCCATCAAATATCTCAACTGGATTTTTTTGCAAAAACTCTAAATCTGATCCTAAAATTCATATGGAAATACAAGGAATTCAGAATAGCCACAATAACCTTTAAAAAAACAAAGTTGAAGAACTCACACTTCCTAATTTCAGAAAACTAGAGGAGTTAACACTGTATAGTACTGGCATAGGATAAGCATATGGATCAATGGAATTGAGAAATAAACCCTTATATCCATGGTCAATTGATTTTTGACAAGGGTGGCAAGACATTTCAAAGGAAAAAGAATTGCTTTTCAACAAATATTGCTGGGACAACTAGATATGCACATGCAAAAGAATGAAGTTGAATCCCTACCTAACACCATATACAAAAATTACTCAAAATGGATGAAAGATTGGGGCACCTGGGTGGCTCAGTTGGTTGGGCATCTGACTTCAGTTCAGGTCATGATCTCAGGGTCCTGGGATCAAGCCCTGCGTCTGGCTCCTCTCTCAGTGGGGAATCTGTTTCTCCCTCTCCCTCTCCCTCTGCCCCTCTACTCCTCCCCTCCAGCCCCCCACTCCCGCTCATGATTTCTCTCTCTTTCTTACCCTCTCTCTCTCAAATAAACAAATAATCTTTAAAAATGGATAAAAGATCTCAATGCAAGAGCTAAAACTGCAAAATTCTTCAAAGAAAACATAGATATAAATCTTCATGACCTTGGATTAGGCAATGATTCCTTACATTGGACATCAATATTACAAGTGAGAAAAGAAAAAATAAAGTATACCTTCTCAAAATCAAAATATTTTAATTGTTAATTTGTTAATAAAACAAAAATATTTTGATTTAATATTTATTAAAATATTACAATTCAGTAATAAAAAGACAAAGAACCAAATTTTTATAATAGACAAAGAATCTGAATAAACATTTCTCCAGAGAAGATATACAAATGAACAACAGGCACATGAAAAGACACTCAACACCATTAGCCATCAGGGAAATGGAAATTGAAACCACAATGAGATACCACTTCACACTCACTAGAATGGCTATAATCAAAAAGACAACAATTACAAGTGTTATAGAGGATGTGGAAAAATGCAAATACTCATACACTGGTAGTGGTCATGTAAAATGGTGCAGCAACTCCGGAAAACAGTCTGGTAGCTTTTAGAAGGGTTAAACATAGAGGTACCATATGACCCAGCAATTCTATTCCTAGGTACCTACCCAAGAGAATTCAAACATATGTTCACACAAAAACCTGTACACAAGTGTTTATAGGAACATTAATCATAATAGCAAAAACTCTAACGGCACTGCACTTGTGCAGAAAAAAATGCTCTTTTTGTTAGAAAAGCACATAGACATTATGTACAGGTGAAACATCATTAGGTCTGTAATTTATTTTAAAATATTTCCAAAACAGATGAAGCGAATATAGTAAAAGTTTTACCCAAATGTCCAACAACAGGTCAAAAATTTACTCACAGGGGTTCCTGAGGGTCTCAGTCAGTTAAACGTCTGACTCTTGGTTTCTGCTCGGGTCATGATCTCAGTGTCCTGGAATCAAGCCCCAGGGTGGGCTCTAGGCTCAGCAGGGAGTCTGCTTAGGAGTCTCTCTCTCCCTTTCCCTAGGCCCCTCCCCTACTCCCCTCCACTTGCAGGCACTCTCTCTCCCTCAAATGAATAAGTAAATCTTTGAAAAAAACTTACTCACAGATGTATTCTAGCTATTAAATCTAGCTAATATGATATTAAATATAAGTAAACACCTCAAAGCAAGAGAAGACAAAATAAAAATAGTGATAAGCAAATAAACCAGTAAACTTTAAACACAAATCATTCTTTATCATGTGATCAGGAAGTGTAATGCCTCTATTAGCAAATATTTCTTGAAATACAGTTATAATATAAGGGGAAAGTGCAATACTAATCCAGAGCTCATTTTCCAGATTACTCCAAGGGAACAAGGGATGAAGTAAAACTATAATAAATTTTTCATCTTGTCAGAGTGAAGTGGGAAGGAGAGACAAAATTATTGTTTAACTTTTTTAGTTGATGGAGAAATATAGGTTCAAGTATGTTGTTAATCATTTAAAGGAAAATGATAGAAATTTGACACAGAACTTTTAATTACCCTAAAGAATTAAAAACTGGACAATATGAAACTTGTTTGTTCTAGTGAAGTTGAGAAAATAAAATTAAGGAAACAATCGGAAATCATACTAAACAGAAAATATTTTTTTAAAAGATAGAAGGAATAGGGAACAAATAAACTATTACAATAAATGCAAATGTGCTGATTTTCCTTATTGAAACACAAAAACTCTCAGGCTAAGTAAAATAATTTTTAAAATCTAGCTATTATGGACACCTGGGTGGCTCAGTTGGTTGAGCATCTGCCTTTGGCTCGGGTCATGGTCCCAGGGTCCTGGCATCAAGTCCCACATCAGGCTCCTTGCTCAGAGGGGAGCCTGCTTCTCCCTCTGCCTGCTGCTCCCCCTGCTTGTGCTCTTTCTCTCTCTGATAAATAAATAAATAAAATCTTTTAAAAAAATCTAGCTATTAATCGTTCACCAGAAGAATACCTAAAATAATTCGATAAAGTAAGGACAGTCAATAAAATAAGGGAAAAGAGGAGTGCCTGGGTGGCTCATGGGAAAAGATATACCAGGCAAAGCAAATAAAATGGTCACAGGAGGCCATATTAATCTCAAAGTTGACTATAAATCCAAAAGGATTAAATGAGACATAAAGAGATATTTCATAATAATTAAGAGTTAAGTTACAAAGAAGATACTAGAAACATACAGACAATTCATAAACCTATAATCATATGGGAAATTTTAAGAGGCCTTCCTCAGAATTTTACAACAGCAAGGAAATATGTAATAAAGGTTTAAATAATGCATTGGGTAAGCTTATTTTTAATCAATATAGAAAGAATTTTATATCCTGAAGACAATATGTTTCCTTAAATGTTCTTAGAACACATCTGAAAAAATTAGAACACTTAGAACGCTTTAATCAGCCTCAAAGAAAAGCTAAAAACTCTAAAGCTTTACATGCTATATTGCCTGACCACAATTTAAAAAATAAAAGAAGAAATTAATAATAAAAAAGGTGTGAATTTTTAACCATCCAGAGGAAATCAAAACTAAATTACAGACCATATGAAGAATATAGAAAAGGATCAAAACCTTTAAGATGCAATGAAAATTGTGCTCAGAGGAATACTCATAGCCTTAAACTATTCTACCGTTAAAGAAGAAAGACTGAAAATACATAAGCAATATATTCAACTAAAAATGAACTAGAAAAACGAATTGGGGAGCCAAAACAAAGTATGGTGAAGAAGTCAATTTAAATTAAACAGAAATTAATATATTATTTTAAAAACATAAAGGTATAATCATGGCTTCCTTTAGAAAAACAAAGTGACTAGATAAACAAAACAAAACAAAACAAAACCATATACTATAAGAAATTATAAAGTAGATGCAGAAGAGACTCTTCCAGTTAAAATAGTATGCATAATTTTATGCCATTGAAAGCTAGATAAAATGGACCATTTTCTGGGCAGCCATAAATTTGCAAAACTGACTTAAGCAACAAACACTATAAGTAGAACAAAAGTCATAGAAGATTGCAAAAAGTGTATCAAACATCTATCACCAAAAAATTGTTTTAAATCTTGCATTCTTCAAATGTTTGGGAAATGGGTAAATGTAGTGTTATTTAAATTATTCCAGATTGTAGAAAAAGTTTATTCGCTAAATTTGGAAGATTTTGTAACGCTTGTACCAACACCTGATGAAGATAATACAAATTCAATGTCATTTACAAATTTAGATGCATATATCCTAATTATTATTAAATCAAAGCCAGCAGTACATACACTTTCAATGCCATCCCAATCAAAATACCAATGACATTTTTCAAAGAACTGGAACAAACAGCCCTTAAATATGTGTGGAACCAGAAAAGGCCCCGAATCGCCAAGGAATTGTTGAAAAGGAAAAACAAAGCTGGGGGCATCACATTGCTGGATTTCAAGCTGTACTACAAAGCTGTGATCACAAAGACAGCATGGTACTGGCACAAAAACAGACACATTGACCAATGGAACAGAATAGAGAACCCAGAAATGGACCCTCGGCTCTTTGGGCAACTAATCTTTGACAAAGCAGGAAAAACCATCCAGTAGAAAAAAAGACAGTCTCTTCAATAAATGGTGCTGGGAAAATTGGACAGCTACATGTAAAAGAATGAAACTTGACCACTCTCTCACACCATACACAAAGATAAACTCCAAATGGATGAAAGACCTCGATGTGAGACAGGAATCCATCAAAATCCTAGAGGCGAACATAGGCTGCAACCTCTTTGACATCGGCCACAGCAACTTTTTTCATGACACATCTCCAAAGGCAAGAGAAACAAAAGAAAAAATGAACTTGTGGGACTTCATCAAGATAAAAAGCTTCTGCACAGCCAAGGAAACAGTCAAAAACACTAAAAGGCAGCCCACCGATTGGGAGAAGATATTTGCAAATGACACTACAGATAAAAGACTGGTATCCAAGATCTACAAAGAACTTCTCAAACTCAATACATGAGAAACAAATAAGCAAATCAAAAAATGGGCAGAAGATATGAACAGACACTTTTCCAATGAAGACATACAAATGGCTAACAGACACATGAAAAAATGTTCAAAATCATTAGCCATCAGGGAAATACAAATCAAAACCACACTGAGATACCACCTTATGCCCATTAGAATGGCAAAAATTGACAAGGCAGGAAACAAAAATGTTGGAGAGGATGTGGAGAAAGGGGATCCCTCCTACATTGCTGGTGGGAATGCAAGTTGGTACAGCCACTTTGGAAAACAGTGTGGAGGTCCCTTAAAAAGTTAAAAATTGAGCTACCCTATGATCCAGCAATTGCATTACCGGGTATTTACCCCAAAGATACAGACATAGTGAAGAGAAGGGCCATATGCACCCCAATGTTCATAGCAGCATTGTCCACAATAGCCAAATCGTGGAAGGAAACGAGATGCCCTTCAACAGATGACTGGATTAAGAAGATGTGGTCCATATATACAATGGAATATTACTCAGCCATTAAAAAGAACAATTTCTCAACATTTGCTGCAACATGGATGGGACTGGAGGAGATAATGCTAAGCAAAATAAGTCAAGCAGAGAAAGACAATCATCATATGGTTTCACTCATTTATGGAACATAAGAAGTAGGAAGATTAGTAGGAGAAGAAGGGGAAGAAGAAAGAAGGGGTAAACAGAAGGGGGAATGAACCATGAGAGACTATGGACTCTGAGAAACAAACTGAGGGCTTCAGAGGGGAGGGTGGTGGGGGAATGGGATAGCCCAGTGATGGGTATTAAGGAGGGCACGTATTGCATGGTGCACTGGGTGTTATACACAAGTAATGAATCATGGAACTTTACATCGAAAACTAGGGATGTACTGTACGGTGACTAACATAATATAATAAAAAAAAAAGCCAGCAGTACAATGACAGAACAACGCACTATAACCAAATAGGTTTTAGTTTAGGAATGTAGGAATGGTTCAACATAAGTTCATTACATTAACTGGTTAATGAGATTTTTTTAAAAAAATAAAAAGGTCACAGGGCACCTGGATGGTTCAGTCAGTTAAGCATCCGACTCTTCATTTCAGCTCAGTTCTTGATCTCAGGGTCCTGGGATCCAGCCCCACATGGGGCTCTGGGCTTAGCAGGGAGTCTGCTTGCCCCTTTGCCTCTCCCCCTGCTCATGTTCTCCCTCTCTCTCCCAAATAAATAAAATCTCTTTAAAAAAATTTTTTTAAGTAAAAAAATAAATAAATAAAAAGGTCATCCCATTATGTGCCAAAAAGGCATTTAATAAATTTCAGTAGCCATTCCTCATTATAAAACCTGGGAAATGTAAGAATAGAAACATCTTTATCAATACAAATGTAAGGATCAGAAACCAATGGAATATCATGATAAAGGTCAATGCTCAATAAAAATTAAAATTGAAACCAAGACAAGGATGTCACTGCCTCCATATTGCTCTCAATCTTTTATCTGATGCAATCAGACAATAAAAGGAAATTAATAATAGATGTTTAAAAGGGAGAACAAATGATACAACCATCTTCAAGAAAATAAACTACTAGAATTTTTTTATTTTATTAAGACTTTTTAAAGATTTTATTTATTTATTTGAGAGAGAGACATAGATCGTGAGCATGGGAGAGGGGTAGAGGGAGAAGCAGACTCCCTGCTCAGCAGAGAGCCCGATGCGGGACTGATGCCAGGACCCTGGGATCATGACCTGAGCTGAAGGTAGATGCTTAACTGACTGAGCCACCCAGGCGCCTCTAAACTATTAGAATTAATAAAGGGTTCAGTAAGGTGACCCATCATAAGCTATGCTTAAAAACAGCCACTTTTCTTTATACCAGCAATATTACCTATTGGCAGATGTAATGAAAAGAAAAAAATCTCATTCACAATATCAATAAAAATTACTCTCATTCTCAATAACAATAAAAATCATGAAATAGCCAGGAAAAAAAGAGATAACAAGAAAATTATAAGACCCATACTAAGAAAATGATAAAATCCCAAAGAAGTATATGAAAAAAAAAAAGACCTAAATCTTCCATGGGGGACTCAATTTGGTAAAGATGTTAGTCTCCAGAGATCGTTTATGAGCTTAATGTAATTTCACTCAGAATTCTATCTTTTTCCCAAATTACAGACAAAATAAATTACAGACTTATCACAGACTTAAATAAGAATAATAGCTATAACTTATTGTGGACTTACTATGTGCCAGGCATTGGGTTAGGCTCTTTACAACCATTAACTTTAATTTGTTTAATCCTTGGAATGACTCTATTTTTAAACCCTTTTTACAGATGGGGAAATCAAGGCACAGAGAGGAAAAATGATCTGCCTCAGGTTACACAGCTAGAAATTAATAAAGCAACAACTCAAACATAGCCTTTCCTACTTCAATACCCCTGTTATTTTTTAAATTTATTTTTGACAAAAGCTGCACATATTTAAGGTGTGCAATACGATGTTTTGATATATGTATACACTGTGAAATGATTACCACAATCAAACTAATTAACATATCCATCCTCCCCTATAGTTACCCTGTGTGTGTCTGGTGTACATGTTTGCATGTGTGGTGAGAAAAGGAGAACTACCATTATCACTGTGAACCTTGCCTATTTAAGTGTGTAAAAACTTAAAACCACACAAGTATCAGAAGAGAGGTTTTTTCTGTTTTGTTTTTAATCATGGATTGGTTGAGCATCTGCCTTCGGCTCGGGTCATAATCCCAGCTTGGGGGTGCCTGGGTGGCTCAGTTGGATTGGAAGGTCTTCCTTTGCTTGACATCAGGGCCAGGAAATAACAAGGAAAAACCTAACAGCTCTGCTTACATAAAAATTTAAAACTTTTGTATAGAAATTAAAAGGACACCAGAAACAAAGGTGGAAAAAATGACAAACAGGAGTAAGTATTTACAATGTTTATGACAGTTACTAGCCATACAATGCAGAAAGCTTCTACATATCAATTTTTAAATAACAAAAAAAAAACATAAACAGGGAGTTCACAGAAGAAACTGACAAAATATCAAGAAACAAAAAGATACCCAATTTTATCAGAATCGATACAATTCCATTTTATGTAACGCTTAAAAAAGATAAGGTGGATTTATTTGTGCTCACATAAAAAGTGTTCACAAGATGTTACTGAGTGGAGAAACAAAGTTACAGAGTACCGTGCAAAGTCTGATTCCAATCTATAATAAATTTTAAATGTGTGCATGTTGTGATCAGAGTTTGAAGGTATACACTAGTTAATAGTGGGAATTTAGGGGAATAGGATTATAAAGTAGGGGAAGGTGGAGACAGTTTCATTTTCTGTTGCATGTGATTTTGTAGAGGGTTTTTTTTTGCAATGTACATGTGCTTTGATAATGTATATGTATTAATTTTTATAATAATATTGATTAAAAGTAATATACATTGGAAAATCTACAGAATCACACGAAACAAATTATGTATTATACATTACACATTAGATATCATATATATATACACACACACACATATATATATATATGAAACAAGCAAGAAAAAGAGAAAAATACAAGGTAAAATAATGACGTTTATATTTGTATTAGGGGAGGGGAGTGCAGAAGAAATACACTTAGCTGTGAATGGTCATCTCTGGGGTTCAGGGTTGCAGGGCCTTTAACTTTTATTTAATATGGTCCATCTCCCTATTGTTCGACAAGTGGAGGGAAACTGCACCTGTTAGTCATGCGTAAACTAGTGAGAATTTCACTGGCCCGAGGATGAGAAAAACAAGGTTCTGATGCTAACTCTGATGCTAATCCTCTTCCCCTCTCAGCTTCCAGTTTTCTCATCTGTAAGATTGGTTAACCCTCTCCAATTCCTAAAGGTCTCCCAGTTCTAACAAGCTATTATTTTATGATTCTACATAATTCAAATTTCATTCATTAAAAAACACCACCATCTGCATTTGAAAATTGCCTAAAAATGATAACATCTCATGAAGGAAAAAAATTTAAGCCTTCAAGAGTTCACAAGTGCCTTCCTCAGTGCCTGCTGCACGCCCATTTAGATGCTTCCCCAGACAATTACCTATATCCTGATGGCTGGAAACACCCAGCTAGTAGGGACTGGGGTTTTGCACAATAGGAATGACCTCTGGTGGTTTTGTGATCTAAAAACGCACAGGTCAAATTAGAAAGTTTTGTTTTGTTATTTTGTTTGTTTTGTACTTTTGTAAACACACATGAATTAGACATTCAATTCCTCCTTTGACATGGTTCTCTGTTTTTAGCAGTTCACAGGCCCCCGCACGCCCCGCCTCTCCCCATTCCAACCCTCTGCCCCATAGGTTCCTTGTTAGCAGCATTCGCTCTCAGAGAGATTGTAACGTTACTGAAAGAACACCAAAACACAATTCTGCTCACCATTAATCCTTGTCTTCTCCAGCCCTCCACAGTACAATTGCCTCTCTATTTCATTCATTGCTCCCCCATCTACAACCTGCACATATTTGCAGTCAATCGGAGAAGTAATTACTTTTGTACAGGAACACCACAAACCAACTCTTATTTCCACTAGACACAAATATCAATTAAGCATAAAATTCAATTTAGGATTGAAGTGCTGCTGAACCTCCCACCAAAAAAAGAGAAAAAGATTCAGTCCTACTCTTTAAAAGGATTTCAGGCCTCATTTTTTAAAAGGGGGGGAGCAGGAATCCCTTCAAACAGTTTAAATTGTCCTATTTTTCATTCTTGCAGCAATTTTCTTGGTGCAAAACTTAGGTTGAAAGCTGCAAAAATATATCTAAGAAATACAGAAAATGATGTTCCACATTTTTCAGTAGCCCAAAAGATGTTTCCTGTAAATCAGATAAAAATTGCCATTCGAAGAGTATCACTTAGATAATAATGGTAGAAACATATTTAAGGTAAATGAGGGTTGGTAAGGATTAATGCTGCAAAAATAAGAAATTTTGTTCTTGTGATTGACTTTACTGAGGCATGCAACCATTTGAAATGCATATGCTAAGAGAAATAAAATATTACAAAAAAAGTGAGACAGATTTTATTACATAAATAATCAAATAATTTCTCCTATATTATAATTGTTTTTCAAATACTTAGAGTTTAACAAAATCTACTATCCTGGCAAACACAAGAGAATCCTCCTAAACTAAAATTGGATGAGGATATTTTGTCTCGGGAAATGGTCCTCCCTTTACTGTTCCAAGTTCTGTTATTCTTTTAATGACCTGTTTTCCATTTGTAGTTGTGTGTGTGTGTGTGTGTGTGTGTGTGCGTGTGTACATGTATACAATACATCCACACAGAGACAAATGCCTACATACCTGATACAAACAAGGTGGGGTGGGGGCAGGTCCTTGACCGGCCAGCCTGTCTTCCTTCTCTTATTAATACAACTTCTAATCACACACCAGAGCTATAATCTTGAACTTTGAAAAACAAAATACATTCATAGACGTTTGAAAAGTAGCCCCCAAGAAATGCATTCCTAAATCCTTTAAAATAAACAAATTAAGCATCCAAGAATAGAAATTCAAGGAGATTTAAATTTGAATTAGCTTAACTACTTTTGACAAGTTTACACATGAAAGACACCAAGATTGTATGTACTACTTGCTGCTTTAAGAAGTTTCATTCTGTCTGTCTATATAAAAAGTTTCGGCCAAAGTTAAATCAATCTCCTCTACTGATTTTCAACATTAGACAAATACCCAGCCCTTTTTTTCTTTTTCTTTCTTTTTCCTTTTTTTTTTTTTTTTTTTTTTTTTTTTGAACTCTGCTTTCAGCCTGACTTTTTCCCCAATTGAAATTCAGGCCCTCAATGGTTGGTTTTTCTTGGTTCTAAATGTTGATAAAAAAGGGTTTTCTCCACTCCCTCAATTTGATGTGACAGGCTTCTGACATGAATAATGGAAGCATTTCTTTCACAGGCAAATCAACTTAATTTAGCAAGCCTTTATACTCTCAGTGGGCAAGCCACAATCCCCGAGATTCCATGAGAGCCTTTAAGTTAGACGAAATCTTTAGAATTTGCAGAAAATGTATAAAGTAAACAACACTTATTTTGTCACAATACTTGAATAACTTTTATGCAGGAGTTACAGATGAATATATTACTTCCTAATCAGATCTTGATTTACAAGCAATTTACAAGCTGAAGGGAAACTAGCCCTCAGTAAGAAAAATAAGAGAAGTCTCTACACAAATAAATTTTAAAGCCTAAAGATTGAAAACAAAACACAACGAAAAGCTGAGAAAACAAAAAACAAACACCCTCTCCCACCGAACAAAAAAGACAAATAAAAATCAAGATACATATACCTTGCAGGGCCGAGTGGAGTTTATAAGAGCATTAGAGAAGAACTAATTTGAACAATCCTTTTAGGCAGGATCTTGGGAGAACTGAGAGGGCAGCACTTCCTAGCCATCAGACTAAAAGGAATAGATCCTACAGTCATGTCCACTTCCAAATTCAGGACCCAGTTATTCCCCCCTGAGAACATTTCCAGACAGAAAAAGACATGTTAATAATGCTTTAGCGAAAGAGGGATGGGACTTAGAAGAATGAAACTAGACATATGGCTTCTGAGTTGGCCATTGAGGAATGATCGAAAAATTTGAAGGAAACCAGATTCAGAGCGCCACAGATTTTGCATTAAAACAGTCTCTAACAGAATATGGAGGTTGGCATTTGCCCCCTGGCCTTCTGTATCACTTTTTTAAAGGGGAAGATAGGAAGAAAGGAAAGAACACAGGACTGGGAATCTGGAGACCGGCTTCCAGCTCAGCCAGAACATTTCCTGTGACCTTAGATAAGTCCCTTCCCCTCTCTGGACCTCTGAGTCCTCTTCCGTTCAACGAGAAGGCAGAACTAGGTGATCTCTAAGCTTCCTTCCAATTCTAAAATGCTCTATTTCCATACCCCAGTGACAAAAGTCCAGATGAATAGCGATAAAAGTACTCAATTATTACATATAATTCAGAAACCTTAAACAGCGCTTTACAACTCTGGGATTGGGGCTTGAGCAGATTTAGCAGATCCACCCAGTTGGCAAATATATAAAAAACAATGTGCTTGCCTCTGCCAAGGAAACCCCTGCAACTGAGAGTTTCTTGGAGCAAAATCAGTTCTTTTTACCCTCAACTGTTTTTCTTATCATCAACTTCTGAGAATATTTATAAAGTGGTATATGATAATTGAGAAGACTTTTACCTACATGCACACTTTTCGCAGGACTCTAGATGTATTACAATTTTCAGCATACAAAGACAGTTTCTGTTGTACTGTTATTTAAAATTTTTATGAAGATCCATGCAAGTAAAAAAATAACTGGCTTCCTTAATGTTAGACTTTTCACCTTATATTTCAATCTCACTCTATATGTTAAGATTGTGGGATTTATAAATTAGGAGGCAACTGTTACGGTTAAAAAAATGCTCTAAATTTCATATAATAATAATAAACTGCAGTGAACTACTTTCACATAAATATTTTCTCAGAGAATAAAGAACCATGTTTTTTTTTAAAAAACTACACACTCTATACATCTTTAAGCCATTCTCCACCCGTTCTCATAATTAGCTAATCAGCCAATTAGGTGTTCCAACAATTACAAATGTCAGGGAAGGTAGAAAGGAAAGAAAAACAGGAACCTATCAAGGTAGAAGAAAATCGTTTTACTTTAAAGGGTGCCCACCATTAACCTCTGAAGAATTCTACTCCACCTTGACGGATTTGTTATTCCCAGTCTCGACCCCTCCCACCTTCTCTCCCTATTATAATTGTTAGGTCAGTTAATTGGCTGATTAAGGATACACTGGAATTTTTATTAACTGGCAATTAGAGTCAGACCCAAGGCATATAGAAACCCTTCTGATTGGGAGTGTCACTTAAGTTACAAAGATTAATAAAGTCAAATGGGTTTGAAAGTATGGTTTTGTTAATTTAGCCTTCTCATACAAATTATTTTAGCATCATCCATAGCCTTAATACAATCTCAGATGCTTTCCAACCCAAACTGCATTTGAGAGCAGCAATCATTTATTTTCCAAAAGGAAAAAAAAAGGGGGAATATTGTATAATCACAAGCCCTAGAGATGTTTCCATCTGCTATAATAACAATTCCTGTATTTTATTCACAACATTCTTATTTCCTTTCTATCCAGGTCCATTCCAACAGAAGACCCAAGTTCCACCTTCAAAACACCCATGATACATGGCAGGCCCTCACCCCCTTGGCCTAGATAAATCCTCTCACAGTCTTTTTTCGTAACTTCCTTAAGACAAGGTGGCACTTACAAAGATCCGTTACACAAGATGTCCAGTTATGACCAAGGCAAATGCTCCCTTACAATTCCAAAACAGTTTGTGATATTATAAGAGAATGGTATCCTTGTATTAAAATTATGACCCAGTGAGGCAGAATGGAGCATGTCAATAATAACATGGATAGGCAGCTGCAGAATATACAATGTGGAATGGGTTGGATAGTCCCAGAAAAATGCTAGAGGCAGTATAAAGTAACAGTTAAATCCAAGAGCTTTGGATCAGATACGGCCCAAGTCAAAATTCTGGCTCTACCAGGTACTTAAAAGTGTGACCTTGGGTTAGTTACTCAGCCTGTGTGAGCTTTGGTTTTTTCATCTGTAAAACAAGGATAATAACGAAGCCATCTCATAAGTTTAATGGGAGGATTACGAGATAATGCATGCAAAGAGCTTATCTCAGTGCATGGCATATAGTAATTGTTCAATAAACAAAAGCTTTTATTGACATGACTGTCTTTCCTCGTTCAGTTTACTGGCTGTTTGAATAAACCAACAGGCTTACAGGAACATTTGCTATTCCGTAGACAGTCTGAGAACTTAGGAAAACCTATAGGACAGAGATCAGAGAACACAAAATCCTAGCATGTGAAGGGTGGAAAGGGTTTGACAGGGGTAAACCCAGGATTGGGGAAATGTAACATTCCTGGGATCTTAGGTCTAAATCAGGTTGACAGGACTGGGAAGGCTATGGGGCTGTCCAATTGCTGAGGCCTAAGGGTTATTCACAAAACCTATTGCACTTTCGGGATTAGGCACATGGAAAATTACAACAGACAACTCAGTATCCCATGGGCATAGAGGTTAAAAGCGTGGATTGTGGAGCCAGAGTGCTTGGGTTTTAGTTTTGTTCTGCTTTTAAAGATTCTAGTTTTTTTTAAGTAATCTCTACCCTCAACGTGGGGCTCGAACTCATGACGCCAATATTAAGAGTCAAATGTTCCACCGACTGAGACAGCTGGGTGTCCCAGACTGCTTAGGTGTTAGTTTCTGCTGTCACTAGCTGTTTGACCTTAGGCAATGTAGTTAACCTCTCTGTGTCTCAATTTCCTCCTCTGTAAAATAGGGGATGGTATTAGGTCCTAATTTATAATCCATGTTATAAAAACTAAATGAGTTAATATTTGTAACTCTTAGAAGAGTACCTGGCAAAAATGAGCTTTATATAAGTTTTTGTTAAATTAAATGAATAAAATCTGTAAAGCAGCATTCACTTTGTCCTCATGTCACTAGCATCCTGCCCTCCAAATGGCAAGTGTTTAGGAGACAAAATGATGCATTTGATCCTTGCAGCAGGTTTGCAAGATGGCAATGAGATGACCAGGGGCCAGAAAAGGAAGACAGAGATGGAGCCAGGAGTCCAAAAGCCAGTACTCGCTTTTCTCATCACTGGCTTAATACCCCAGTGACACACAAGGACATATAGTATCCATCACTTTTGTTAGTCCCTTAACCTGAGAGGAAACGGGCAGCAAAAAGTGGACAAAACTAGAAAGGCAGTAAAATCTATCTTTGAACTTGGTTCTTTCAGAACTCTCCCTCAGCTCAGAAGTTGCCTTCTTCCAGGGTGCCTGGGTGGCTCAGTTGGTTTAGCGTCTTTCTTCTGCTCAGGTCATGATCCCAGGGTCCTGGGATCAAGCCCTGCATTGGGCTCCCTGCTCAGATGGCAGTCTGCTTCTCCCTCTCCTTCTGCCCCTCCCCCACCGCCTCATGCACTTTCATTCACTCTCTCTCTCTCTCTCAAATAAATACATAAGATCTTTCAAAAAAAAGAAGTTGCTTTCTCCTTTTCCTCCAACATACAAGTGTTAAACCCACTCCTGTTTAAAAAAAAAAAAATTCAAACGGAAACACAGAATGTTAGAGTTGGAAGGTCTATGTCCAAGTTTTATGCCCTCACATTATAGATGAGGTCACTGGTGCCCACAGAGGGAAATGACTTTAGTTAAATGATCAAATTCATACTTTTTTCCAATCTCTTCAGATTCAGTATCAAGTTGCATTTAGAGAAAAACAATGGACCACTCTCATCCCAACATTTGCCGTTCGGATTCTTTATAGATTGGCATGCCTTCCAAGAGTTCAAGCCAAATGCCACTTCATAAGTTCTGATGTGCTGTTTGCATGGGACATTCCAATGCAAATCGAGTGTCTTGGTCATAACATCTTGGTCTTGTTCTTCTCCCAGATTTGCATCACTAATATATGCAAGTGCCACATAGTCCAAGGGCATCTGGGGGATAAAACTACATAGGAAATGTTGCCCTTTCATGGTTCTGTTTTCTCAATGGAAATTTAGTTACTATGGCAAGTTTCCCCAAAGCAGCATTTTTACTCCAATTGTGGACCTGAAGGATTGTTAATCACATGACCAAGGAATAAGTAGTGTGTATTGCATGCAAGAGCATGGAAGCAAAGAAGAGGTAGAATTTAGAGATTAAAAAAGAGATTGTACATTGTGACTACAGTTGATGATAACACATGGCGACTATAGTTGACAACACCATATTGTATAATTGAAATAAGCTAAGAGAGTAGAACTTACATGTTCTCAGCAAAAAAAATAAAGGCACATATGTGAGGTGATGGATGTGTTAATTAACTCAATGAAGTGGGGGGGGGACCCTTTCACAGTGTATACATATATCATATCATCAGGTTGTACACTTTAAATATCTTACCATTTTGTCAATTATACCTCAAAAAAGAGAGAAAAAAAGAAAGATATTGCTGAGACCAACCTCCACCTCATTTTATGTATGAGGAAACTAAAGCCCAAAGAAGGCAGGGCAAGTTAGGATTGACAACCCAGTCTCTCAACTCCTGGTCCAGAGTTCCTTCCCCAGCACAATTTGATGTGCACTTTTCAGTTTATATGAAGTTCCTTCAGCAATCAATATATGAATCAAAGTGGTGGTGCATCATGTCATCACAGGGTACATTCCTGGGACTTCATCTAACTTACATTCATAGTCCCTTCTGTGTTAAACATGTTGCTTTCTTTTCTTGGGCAGAAAAATACTATAATTTCAGTTAAAACCTTTCCAGGAATTCCAAGTATGGGAGGTGGATGTTGCTAGGGAATGCTAATAAGAGGTCAAAATAGCACTCAAACCCTCTATGTGTCAGAACAGAAACTTCCCAGAAATATTTACTCAGCACTCTACCTTTTATCATTTGTAAATGCTTTCAATTAAGAAGAGGGCTCTTTTTAGATAGCCATACTGCATTTAGTGAAATCCAATCATGTAGCCTTTTAATAGTACATCTCTTCCCCTATTTTTTGCAGTTATCTGCTGATCTTAATTTTCCAATGAAAACCATACATTAACGTTGCAGTTTTGAAGAAAATGAATAACATTTCTTGTTATGTTATAGGTCAATAGTTAATGCAGCCGAAGTTTCATTTCTCTCCCATTAAAATTGCTTATTTGCCTCATCTCGATGTATATCAAATGGTAATAAGATACGGAATATATAAGGTTGTGACCCATGCCAGTAGGTTTTGCTGTTTCTAGGGTTTTCTTGTTAATTGGTTGCATTGTATATCAGATCTGATTCTTCCACGCCATTGTTAAGGCTGATGATTCTTCCAAACACCACTGAAAACAGAACTAGAAGGATTTTCACCAAAACAAGGAACTAGAAGTGAAATTTCCTAAAGACAGAGCAATGGTTTTTACTTTTTACTTTTACGGTTTGGAAAATACAATGCATTCCATCCTGTGAAACTCATTGAGTATGAAAAAGAGTGTTTTACCAGGAAAAAAAGAAAAAAAAAACTACTCAGTTTGAAATTCTGCACTGATTTCAGAGGTTTCAGGTTAAAACACATTTCTGGAAATAGAAAACTGACATATGAAGAAAATATTCTTGCCAGCTTCAAGAAATACCTGCTCCATGGAGCTATGTATACTTTACTTCACCTAATAAACGCCCTCCTTAGCTATTGGGCATAAGATATTTTTGTAAATGAAATTGTATGCTAACCCCTCCAGAGGAGCTTACTTTTTGAACCAATGGAATAATTGTTTGCAATGTGAATAATCCCTCTCTAATTTATCTATTGTTAGTGGCTGGATTTTTGTTAGTGACATTTCTTAAAGGAGAGCTAGCCTACATATTCTTCTCTCTCAGCACTTGAAGGATTGGACTCGGGGAAAGTGAAAAAGCAAGGTAAGGACACTGGCCAGGAAGTCAGAAGACCATGGTTGAATTCAGCTCCAGCACTTACTAGCCAAAGAACTGTGGGCAAGTCAGTATACCTTTCTTGGCCTCAGTTTCCTTATCTGTACTGGTGTCAGACAAAGAAACTAAAAGAATCAAATGTAATTATCTATGCAAAAACACTTGGTAAACTGTAAAATGCTCAACAAATAAAGCCGATAAGCATAACAATTAAATACTCCCTGCTCCCCCTTCCAAAGCCAACATGGAAATGAAAATCAGTAGCTATGTAACAGGAAAGTCAGACCTCAAAGAACATAATTTTAATCAAATAGCCTATGGTTGGAGGCCTGGCTTGAAAAGGAAATGAACGTACTCAGGTAACATTGGAAAAGCCACATTCAGTTGGAGCTAACTTAGCCCGTGTGGAGTCTCTGACACTGGCACCAAGGGGCACATTGTGAGGATGGAAAATAATTTTACTGAAGACTGACTCAGTGAAGAAAATGTGTGCAGAAAATCCCCAGGTGATCAGTGAATTTCAACTGTGTTAGGACCTACTTCAAATTTGATTCTGTATATGTTGGGAGTAATTCATTAGATTTGAGAACACTTGATCCTTTAAGGCTCAGTTCAGTTACCTCTTCTGTAATCAGCTCCTAAATCTCTTTAGTTGGAATTAAGCTCTCCCTAGTCTATGCCCTTAATACAAGTGGTGTGCCTCCAGTATGGCACTCACTAAAGTACAGTTTATCTTAGAGCGTGTGTGCACACGCGCATATGTGTATTCATATTCTTGTGTACTGCCTCACTCACAAAAGAATAATCTAAGCTCCTGAGGTCAGGAACCATGTCTTGGTCATCATTATATATCTTTCACAGCATCTAGCACTTTGCCTTACATATAGTAGTTGCTCAGCCAGCACTGCTGATTGTTAAAGGGAACGAGAATCATACATTTCACTGTTAAGAGAAGTATTTCCTTTTTTCTATACTATAACACTATCTATTTCAAGCCTTAGGTGTTCCCCTCCTTATTGAATCCTGTAATTTAGGAAACAAGTCCATGGAGTAATAGCTGACTGTAGGCATATTTTGAAAAAGTGGAAAAATCAGTAATTAACATAAGAATCACAAGCACTGTTCTTGAAGCAAAGTGGTTGATGATCCCAGAGCTGACAATAGGGATCCACATTCTTGATGGAGCTAAGTAGGGCTGTTGAATCCCTCAAGGGAGGTCAGCGTACTTGAGTTATCCTAAGTTCCATCCTATTTGGAGGCTACGTCCATTTAGGACAGTGTTGTCCGATACAGGAGTCACTAGCCACATGTACCTATTGAGCACATAAAACGTGCCAAGACTGAATCGAGATATACTATAAATACAAAACACATACCAAACTTCCAAGACTTAGAA
Organism: Ursus americanus; assembly: GCF_024610735.1. NCBI lineage: Eukaryota > Metazoa > Chordata > Mammalia > Carnivora > Ursidae > Ursus > Ursus americanus. The sequence continues at coordinate 11,952,109 of NC_142164.1, forward strand.
CAAGATTTTAAAAATAATATAAAGTATCTCATTAGTAATTTTTCTATTGATTGCATGATGAAATGAAAATATTTTGGATATACAGGGTGAAATAAAATATATTATTAAAATTAATTCATCTTTTTACTTTTTTAATGTGGCTACTAGAAAATTTAGAATTACATGTGTGGCTTGCATTTATTATTTTTTTAAAGACGTATTTATTTGAGAGGGGGTGCAGAGGGAGAGAATTCTCAAACAGACTCCCCGCTGAGCAGGGAGCCTAACAAGGGGCTCGATCCCAGGACCCTGAGATCATGACCTGAGTCGAAATCAAGAGTCCGAGGCTTAACCAACTGAGCCACTCAGGCACCCCGTGGCTTGCATTGTATTTCCATTGGACAGCACTAAAATTGGAAACCACCCCCAAGAAGAGAATCTATCATTAAAACAACCTAAATGCTACTAATTGGCACATCCACTAATTCCTCTTGAGACCAATAGGACCCCAAAAACCAAAGGGCTATGACACAAAGCACTGATGCAACACTACGTCTTCATCTCTGAAATATCTGAGTCTGTATCCAAGTGAGGAATAGGAGTTCCAGATGAAGGCCTTCCAAGCACAGAAGAGAATGCCAACATTTTCAGGAGTCACAATGAGAAAAGGCATTCTTGAAGCTTCTGAAAAAACCTCAATATTTACCAACTTAACTTGTGCTGACATGATGCCACAACAAACTGAAAAGGTAAAATAAAATCCCAAGGCTTTGCATGAGGTAGCACAGTGCCTAGCATCCTAACAATGTTTGTTAAAGTGAATTGAATTTGGAAGAGGTTGTCTAATTGGATTTGATCTCTTTTTAAACTGAAGTCAATGAACCAGGGTATGTCCATACACAACGCTAAAGCTCTCCACTGAGTCTATTAACATGTATTGAGGGTGGATACTGCGCTCTCTTGGCCCTTTATATAGCAACTACTGGATCCCTGCGAGAGCACCAGCCGTTACAGGGCAGAATGAGGTATAAGTTTAACCTTCATTGTAATAAATACCATCTTATATCCATGCTTCCCCTTAAGCAGGAGGGCTCCTGCAGCATCCCTGGAGACAGCATCATAACAGAGCCTTCGACTATTGCACACACCTGCGATAGCTACATTTCATCAGCCACGAAGATTTAGGCACCATCTATAAGGCACAGACAGCACCTGAAATTGGGAGTATTAAAAAGAGATTTTAAGAAATAGGAAGAACTCGCTAACTAACTAGTTGGGGGGGGGTTACAATGTGTAAGTACATCAAATCATTATGTTGTATGCTTTATACATCTTTCCGCTGGATTTGTCGATTATATCTCAATAAAAAAAAAGATATAGGAAGAACCAATTTTTAAGCAAAGGGAATGTAAATACTGAAAGAACAGCCCTGTTAAATTACACATAATTCCACTTAAAACGTGAAAAGCCAAGAGCACTATCAACAAGTCTATTCAGTTAATTCAGGGATATATAAAAAGAAAAACATTCAACCCAGGCATTTGGCATTGTGAAAACAGACTAAGCAGTTGATTGATTGATCTATTTTCAACAGGTTGTGTGGACATTGTAGGCACAGACTTAGTCTAAGGCTACTGCCTTAAAAGAGGTAAAAATCCAATGGCCACAGTGACCCAGTAACCTCTGCTCAAACTTTACCCGTATCAGGACACTCTTATACTGGGTTGTTTTGAATGAGACCCAAATGTATTTATGTATTTTCCTAGTCTTATCACCTTCTTGTGTACTACTGAGCAGTTTTTGAGGAGACAAGCCACTATTACAATGTTGTCAAGGCCCTTCTCGTTTTCTAGTTCAAATCCTTGTTCATGCTGTTTGCTAAGTACTTGTTCCCTGTGACAGCTTTCAGCCAAACAGAACACTCTGAATGCTGCATTCCAAACCACTCTGTCCTGCTGGGCTCTGAGTGAAACAAGCTCTTCAAACTCCATCATGTGAACTTTTCACAAGGAACAATCTCCCTCAGACAATTCCATTCAGAGATACTATCCGTGAAACTGGGACTCGGGGAAGGGGTGACATCACAGGCTTCCCCTTCTGGCCAGGGTCATGACCACCAAAGTTGTATTTAAGAGGCTCCCACGTGGTTCAGCACATGATTTTCTTAATGATCTAACATTTCCCCCAACTTTCCCATAAGCTTCCAATTTAAGATATTCACACTTAAACACAAAATTGGGTACTGGTGTCAAGAAAGCCTGGGATTTCAAGAAGAATGAGAAATTTGCAACCAGGGTCTCTATTACTATTAGGGGTAGGAGGGTAAATATAAAACATACTATATAATATGTGCCACATGTGGGGGTTTTTGGCAGTGTTGGGAATCATAGAAACAAACAGTATTAGATCCAACCAAGAGGCTGGAAAAGAAAAAGAGAGAGAGAGAAAATTAGATTGTTTGAAATGTCTAAAGCCAAGGTTTGGACACGAAAGCTTTAAAAAAAAATGCAGGATTATTCCAATGAGATGGACAGCCAGTTCGCCTGCAGTTAGGTTACAACAGAAGGAGAACAGCACACCAGGCTATATTTTGAGGAATCTGGGATTGTTTTCAGAAAGACCTGCCTGGTAGCTCCCAAAGAAGGTGGCTTTGGACTCTCCTAAAAGATGTTTAAGATGAAGACAGTAAGCCTCGGATCCAGGATGATTTCCAACCCAGTTCTCACCAGAGTTGGAGTACGTGAACTGGGTGGTTTTTCAGGTCCCCTGTGAGTCCACTGAGTCTATGAATTCCTCTCTGTGTAACTGCTCAACTTATTATTTTTGAGAAAGAATAGTGCCTGAATAAGGGGGGCATTTGCCTGTAAAAAGCCCCTTCAGCATTCAAAATTGTTCTTTAAAATTCTTGACCTTCTGAGGAAGATGCAACCAAAAAAGAGAGGTAAGCCTGGGAGTCCTTGTTGCAAGGGGCTCATGGAACTCAACTAGTCGGACACCAGATTATTAAAATGAGAATAGATCATCACTACTATTGCCTATTGAATTAAATCACAGATCAGAAAGTGCCACAGCCTGTGGAGACCTTAAAGATGATCTAACATAACTAACTCCTTTATTTCATATACCAAAAACAAAAAAGGGCTGACTTGCTCCAAGTCACTTACTGGGAAAGTCAAAACTTAAACCCGGATCCCATGGGCTTGCCACTGACGCCTGGGACATTACAATCACATCTACAAATGAGGAGGAATGTTGATAACTTATTATTATAGGCTACACTTCTTTGAGGAAGCATATATAATGCCCCATAGAATAAAACCGCTCCTCCAACATTTTATTTTGAGCTTTCCTTCCCACAGTATAATTTTATGACAAAAATAATCCTTTCGTTAAAAAATATAAAAGTATCGTATAATGTTGAATATGTCTTTTTAACCTCCACATGCAGTAACGGAGATTTGTACACACTGCCCTAGGGAAGAGACCCCATCGGGATGAGACTTAATGGTTGACAGTCTAGTGGGACAGACAGACACAAACTGACAATTCCCGTGGTAAGTCCAAAATGAGAACTTTGGGGAGGGGAATTTAACCCCAACTTGGAAGGGAGAGGAAGGTATGAAAATTAAAAAGGCCAGAGGCCAGAGATGATAGAAAGGAAACTTCAAGTAGTCCAGTTTGGCTGGTAGCTGGAGTGCAGTGGTGGCAAGGGATGACCTGTATTCCCTGAAAGCACGAGGCCAACAGCCTCCCCCAAAGAAACACAACACAGTAAAGACAGTGTTTGCCATGCCAGAGTGGCTTCACAATACAAGTTTTCTAGCCCTACTCATCAGCATATTAATTAAAAGGTCATACACAATATAACTCAGGGAGGCACAGTGAACAATGGACTGGAACCTGGTATGTGGTATTAGTCTTACCAATGAGTCACTGTAGCCCTCCCTGGTGAGGTCACTTGTCCCATCTGTAAACTGAATAGTTGACCCTGCCCTAGATGATCTTTAAGGTCCCTCTTGGCTCTGACTTTAGGAAGGATCCCACCATGCATATGCTACTAGAGGAAGTCTGTAAACCTCCACGAAGGCCCAGGCTGATCAACAACCAATCCTCCCCTGACCCCTACTCAATCATCATTTCATAAATGGCAAAATGATCTCACGGCAATGTTTCCTCTCAGTTTGTAAGGAATTTTGATTAGCAAGCAATGGTCCAATGGATAAAATAGTCAGCGAGAGGTTAGGAAATCAAAGCCTTTTCTCAGGCTCCTATAAAAGGACACAAATGAGGAAATTTCATTTAATAACACGTTTTCGACTCAGTCTTCTCATCTGTACTCCTAGAAGGAAAATTTATGAGATATGCAAAGTGAGGGGTGCCTGGCTGTCTCAGTCAGAAGAGCATGCAACTCTTGATCTCAGGGTTGTGAGTTCGAGCTCCATGTTGAGTATAGAGATTATTTAAATAAATAAACTTAAAAAAAGAGAGAGATGCAGAGTGATGATAAAGATAGTAAGTACAAATGGAGAGAATAACTTTAAGCCTGCACAGAAATTTCCCCAATGATCAATTTTAAATTAGCTCCTTGAATCAATCACAAATCTCACAGTGGGGTCCCTCGGGTTTCAGACTTCTCTGTGGTTCTTTAACCATGCTATGGTGGAAGTCGGGATGCCAGTGGCATCACATGTTAAGGTCACAAAATTGCTGACTGTCTCAACAACCACTTCTTAGGCCCTTTAATACAGGATACATACATACATACATACATACATACATGCCATAACATACACAGGAATTAGCTCCTAGAATCAATTGCAAATCTCACAATGGGGGCACAGGGGCTTCAGACTTCACTAGGCATCACAATCACTGGGGCCTCCTCCTGAAAGCAGGTTGCTTCAGGAAGCCTCCTATTGAGATTTTAATTCACCTGGAGCTGCTAACTTCATAAGCAACTCAGGATATTCCCAAGGGAGGTGGTCATGACTGACCATTTTTCAAAAAGCTGAATCTGATAGTTAGGAATAAGGGTAAAGGCATGCAGGGAAGAAATCATCTAGAAATTAGAGCATGGGCTTCAGGTGCCCTTCCTGGGCAGTAAGTAAACAGAAAGGGAGAAAGGAAATAGCTAAGGCTGAGTCTGGATGGGGGCTAACTCATCCACTCATTTAATAAATATTTACTGTGTACCCATACGCATCAGGCACTGTGCTAGGCACTGGGAATTACGGAAGAAAACAGGACAAATGAAGTCCCTTCCCTCATACTGACATGCCCTCTTACCCATCTCCATACCTACCCGTTAAAGTTACTGTGGTTGCTCAGTCAGTCCTGCAGTCCCTAATGACCCCAATGATTCCACTGGAGGAGGGCTCTGGGACACAAGCAGGAAGAATGACAAGAAGGGAAAGCATGACTATTTTGTTTCTTCAAGACTAGCCCTCCAAGAGATTCTGCAGCTGGAATTAAAGGCTTTCCCAGTCTTCAAGAAGCAATACAGAATACACACTGGAGGTGCCTCCTACCCGGTATGGTTTGAGGTGTGGGAGGGTATGAGTTAACAAAGGCTTCCCAGAGAAAGTCCTATCAAGGTAAACATCTCCACAACCCCGATTAACCAAAAGGCAATGTCCCCAGTAAGAACATCCTACAGGGACACTCTGTGCTATCCCTGCTGGACATCCAGGCATCCTGCTATCTTCCTAAAGGGGGTGGTATCATCCCCTGCCCTGGGATAGAATCTAAAGTACTGGGCCAGGCATTTGAGACCTTCAAATATACTTTGGCCGCTGCCTCCTTACCTAGCTCCTGATTCCCTGAACACACATTACTGTTTCCCTCCTTCTCAAACTTTGTCAGATATCCTTCCCCTGCTGGTATCCCCTGTGCCGTCTCTTTCTATGCATTTTTCTGGGCCCAGTTCAAATGCTACTTCCCCCAGAAGCTGTGACTCTCTTGGCAAGGATGGCCTTCGTCCTCTGATTTCCTCCGCACAGCCCTTAGGTGCTTTTTCCTACAATTAAAAGTGCTTTTTTCACTACATTAATTTACCTTCCAAGTTAGGATGTGTCCCTTCAGGATAAAGATTGTCTTTGGTTTTGTTTTTTGTTTTGTTTGGTTTTTTTACATCCCTTCTCAGGACCTAGCAGTGTCTCAGTAAGTACTTGTAGAGTGCCTCAACAGCAAGTTTTTATTTTGGAATTTATTTTGTTTTATTATTTTAATGCATTAGTTGATTACAAATCTATTCCAAAGGCCACACTAATGAAACAGAAACAACTTTCTGATATGAACCTAAAGGCAAGGTATTACTCATCTATCTACAATATTTTACATGCTTGTTTTAGAAGAGCCTGGGGGAGATACGTATGTTTTAACTTCCTCCCACTCCTTCCACAACTTCACTGCCACCTCCTCTGCCTCCATACCGACTCTTTCATCACCTCCACTCCACCCACCCCTATTCAGAACCACTTTGGCCTTTCAGGTGTCCCTAGGACTTTCATTTCCAAATCCTTTCCATTCTTACCCCCCTGCCCCATATTTTTTCAGGTCAGAGGAGGTAGATCTTTCATAATTCCAATTGTAAGGTGTATCCCTCAGGCAATTTCAGGAACTCCAAGGCTGCCCAAATATGCAGAGTGACCATCCTGAGTACTCACGAGCTAAACACATTTATAATACAAGACCTGGTATATTTAGACAAGTTTCAACTATCAGAATAGTACTTTCCTGTTCAAACACAGAGATTCTATTTTCTGATTTCTAAATTGATCTGTTTTCCTGCTTTTTCTAAAATACAGTGGATTTTAATGCTTTACTGGCTTTTATTTATAGAGAAGGGAGAACATTTACTGAGTACCTTTACGTGTTAAGCAGTGGGCTAGATACTTAAATTATGGACATCATCTTATCCTCATGACTACTTTAGGAGACACACAGTTCCATTTTACAGATGAAAAACTGAGGTCAAGAGACATTACATGATTTGCCCAAAATCATGCAGTGAAGTTGTGGGACTAGGATTTTACGTTGGTCCTTTTTTAATACACAGCTCATGCTCTTTTAGTTATATCATGCTGTATCCTTAAATAAAACCCAGTTCATTCTCACTACTCTGTCTTCCAATTCAAAACAGAGATCACCAAAAAGATGCAACAGCAGGGAAAGGAACTTTTTACATTCCTCAGAGAAAGGAGTAACACTGGGCCACCAGGAACACCATCTTTGATCTCAGGACCTCAATTATTGGCTTAATCTTCCTAAAGAGCACTGAATTGACTCAATATCAAGTATTACCTGCCCAACCATTATAGCATCCCTTTACACCATCACATAATCACCATAATAAACAGCTATCAAAAAAAAAACCCACCTCACAGCCTAATATGTATTACTTGCACACTTTGTACAAATTAGGTGCATGGTAAAGTGGAGCAAAAATAGAAAACTCATTTCACCAAGATGTCAAGTTTAACATTTTGATAAAATGTAACTGAACTGGCAAAAAATGGTTAAAGCAAAAAACCAAATAATAGAGGATAAAAGTATCCTACAACCAAGTAAACACCTGTTAGTCCTTCCCATTTAAGAATTTTAAATAAGGTCACATTTATTCATTCAACAAACATTTATTGAGCACCAGCAACTGTGCTAAGTGCTAAGGAATATAACTGTGAACAAGATAAACCAGGCTCCCGCTTTGACCAAATAACTTCTGCTTGTTCTGATCTTGCTAACTACTACATAATACTTGTTCTCTGCTAGAATTATATTTTTGGGAAAGTCAGAGTCATACGAGGCCTCTTCTAGAATACTTTAAAAGTTTCTTTATGGCAAACTTGACAGAAATCTTTGTTTAACTTTTAGACGAAAACGATGATCTCGAGTATCCTTTTGACAAGCACGTTGAAGGTCCAGTTAGCGCTCAAGTAACATGGCGGCCGGCGGCCAACGGAGCGGTTCAGACCATTCGGTTGCGCTTGTGGGTTGGGGAGTCTGTGACACTATCCCCGCACTGGGCCGAGGTGCGCTTGCGGGTCCCCCCGCTGTCCAGGCGGAGGGCCAGTTCTTCTGAGTTGAAGGGGTTCAAGTCGTCCTCGAAGAAGCTACTTTTTCGGCGTCCGCCACCAGCGCCATTGGTGGAGACGCCATTGCTGGCTACGCCACTGGCTTGAGGCGGGGAGCCGGGTGCGCCAGATCTCACGCTGATGCTCGCCATGGCACCACTGAGGCCATGCAGGGCGATGGCCTCGTGGAAGGGCTGCAGGTCGACGTCTACGGACGAACTGGATTCGGTGGCTGTGGCCTGGCCGGCGGCCGCGGCAGGCGCCTTCGGTGGCGTCCTGGGGGTGCGCGATGGTGGAGGTGCGGGGGGCACTTTGCCACACAGGAAGCTAATCAGGTCTTCGCGGAGAATGGTGCTCCGGCCCTTCTTCACCCACTCCAGGACATCTTTGATGCGACGCTGGTAACCAACCTGGACACCCAGGTCGAAACTTCGTTGGTGGGCATCCCCGCTCTCTTTGTAGAGACTGGTCACGGCCATGGCCGCATTCTGGAAGGGGTCCCACATGGACAGTTCTGGCTGTTGGCATCCGGAATCCTTGTAGAGCTGGGCCACGGCGGTGGCAGAGATCTGGAAGAGGTGCCACAGCCTCTGCTGCTCGTTCTTGAGCCCCGCTGCCTCCGCGGCTGCCTCCTCCTGCAGCTCAGGGGGCAGCTGCTCTTCCTGCTCGGCCTCGGCCAAGCACTGGCGTTCCCACTTGGAGAACCAGTGCTCCGCGACCTCGGCCGCGCCCTCCTTCGGCTGCTCCTCCATCCTCCTCCTCCTGGCCCTTCGTCTCCTCCACCGCCGTCTCCTCCACCGCCGCCTCCTCCTCCGCCTACTCTTGCTCCTCCACCTCCACCTCACCTCCTAGTCCGAGCTCCCCTCCTCCTTCTGTAGCCGCCGCCACCGCCACCGCCGCCGCCTCCTCCGCGTGCGCCGGCGGGCGGTCGCGCGGGCGGCGGGGCCCTGAGGCCAACTGTTCCGGCGCGCGCCGCCCGCGGCCCTGGTGCACGCCCCGCCCCGCCCCGCCCGGCCCGGCCCCCAGCTACGCCGCGGAGATAACTCCGCAGCCGCCGGCGCCGCCTTGCTGCCCCCTTCCGGCCCCGCAGTCCGCTCCTAGGGCCCCCCCATGGCGCCGCGGCCTCCCCGCCGTTGCTGCCGCCTCGCTCGCCGCCGCCGCCGTCCCGCAGCTCGGCCCCAACCCCCGCTCCGCGGCGGCTGCCGCACCAAGAACTCGGAGGGGGACCGGCTGGAGCGCTGCCTCAACGCGGCGCTTGCCTACCACTTGGCCCCCTTTTCACACATTTTTGAGACTTGTCGGCTTCATCCAATGAGCTGATCAAATTTTACATCCTATGTTGCCAGAGAGGATTATGGGGCAACTTCATGGTGTCGATCACATCCAGGGCGCCGATCCGGGAAGGCCGGGGAGGGGGGCGTGTAGAGTGGAAAGAGCATGGCCCCCGTGAATAGGCAAGCAGTCTGAATCCCAGCAATGCCCTCTACACAGTAGGTACCCAGGAAACGTGTTTTACGCTGATCGACGCAGTAGAGGGGGGGAAAAAATCGTATCATAACTCTGCCCCCCCCCCGCTTCCTGAGCCTCAGTTTCCCCAAGTGCCAAATGAGGTTGCTGGATTAGGTCTCTGGAAAGCACTTAACAGCTGTGATTTAGAACTTTCCTGTGGTCGCTGCAAAGCCCGTCTTCCGGGCTAGTTGCATACTTACCAAATCTAAGAGTCACGCCAGAAATGGTAATGATTTTTCCCCCAGTATCCTTGCAAGGTTTTTGTCATTAAAAAAAAAAAAAACAGGTTGGGGGTTCTCTGTGGTCTTCTTTAAACTACTGAAAATTCCAAGATGAAAAAGTAAGGGGAGAAAAAATAGGAAAATGAAATCCCAAACAAGGTATTGTCTGCTCTAGTGTAAAAATTCACTGTCTTTTAGGAAAGAAAAAAAAAACCTTACCTAATTTCAACACCCTAAAAACTATAGCTAGGCAAAACATCATAATAATACCAAAATTAAGCTAAACCTATGTGATACTAAAGTCTTTTCCTTGGGTTCAATAACAACCCTCCTCTCCTGTAATGATGCAATTCTTTTTCGGGGCAGACAGTTCCACAGCAAACTGTGTTAAGAGAAATTATCACTGAGCTAAGAATAACATAAAAAAATGGGAGGAACTAGCATGTAATAATCATTTAAATTTAAGAAAAAAGTTAGAATTTCACAGTTTTTGTTGTAGACAATACTTGCTAGGTCTCTGTAAAGCCTTACAAAGATAAAGGAAGCTAAATCTTCTAGCAAAATATGTTTAATAATTCCTAAATATGAAAATTAGTATATAAAATAAAATGATCTAATCATTAAGCTTTATCATCTTCCTTAAAAGAAATACATGTTTCTAAGTTAAATATAAAAGAGAAGAAGAAGAAGAAGAAGAGGGGATTGTGCCCTTTCTCTGCAAACCAGGCTTTTTCACGATTCATTAAACCCTTTTTCCATATGTGTAATTGGACTCTTCTCATTTACATAAACGAGGGATGAGGCAAAAGACCTAAGATCAGCCCAAAAGGAGAAATACATTTCTCATTCTCCAATGTTAAAAAAATATATTGTAGAAAACTCCAAGAAGGCAGATCCCCTTCCTCCCACACACACCCACATACACCAGCCCTGAAATAGTTCATGGCCAAGGAGATACTGAGTTTGCCAGAGCCTTGAGGGTTGCTCTGCACACAGCCTCACAGTTATTATCAGAGGCACATGTTTTTATTTTATTTTCTCTATGTAAAAAGCTTGGACTGAAATGACTGACAGTAGGACACGATATCCTATTTTCTCTCCTCATTTTTGATTGGGTTAAAAACCAAGAAGAAAGACTGCACTGTCTTTGAAAGAGCACAACCCTCTGCTTGGGCTTGAGTTGTCTGGCTGGTATCCTCCATTCAGTTGGTCTCAGCACCTGATTAATTAGTTAATTAGTACTTAGAGCTGACTAGCCCCAGTCGGCAATTTTCATGCCCTGCATGGTGAAATGTTGAATCCAGCATTGAAATTTCTGTGTCGCACACCCTAATTATTATCACCCCACTACTTTTAAAACCACTGCACCAAATTATTATAATAGAGCCAGACAACTGTGTGGGAATATGTTCTTTCTGAGAAATAATGGTAGACTTCTAATATTTTTCACTGTTGCCCTTAACGCATTTAAATAAAACAATGAATGGGAAAAATTCTAATTCAATTAGCCTCCAACTCCTTCCATAGAGAAAATGATTTTATATGGGAAAGGTGTTAGAAAAATCACTGCCAACATTTTTAATGTTTTATCAGTTCTTCGGGTGGCAAAGAGTACATTTAGAAGATATCCTGAGATTAATTTTGTTCCCATATAAGTCTAAAATGTCAGGAATAAAAATCAGAATAGAAAATGGAAACAATATAAAACCAAAAAAACCCTAAAATCATTTTAACTAGTTGTAAGGAAATGATGTGTGTGTTTGAGGTGGGGGGCTTTTGATGTTTAAAAATACTTAACTGACATGGTTTAGGAATCAGTTTTCTATGGGAAAAAATATTCCTTGGCCACTGCCCCATTCTTGCATAAATTCGATGTCATAGCTAAGGTTAAATATCAACTAGGGAAAAATAGTTTTAAAAAAATAAGTTAGGACACAAACCTAGGGGAATCTAATTTTTGGGCATTTCTCAGTGTACCATTACCAAAAAGGGCCCCAGTGTGTCAACGATTTTCAGTATTATTGGTAGCTATTTTCACCTGAAACAATCCTTATATATCAGTAGTGGGCTGCCTGTAATTGTAAGAGCTAAATGGTACACAAAACTGGATACACAACCACACAGATCAGTAAATGGGTCGGACTGAAAGCAAAAGTAAACACCAACCTTAGGAAATGAAAGAAGTTAAAAGATAAGTGTTAAGGACCTTATTCTTTTTGGAGAATAAAACAAGATTTAGTAGCTTTCCACTTAATTTAAATGAAAAGAATCACTACCTTACATATTGCAGTGATAATGTAATGGGGAAAGAAAACAAAAAAGTCTTTGTACAAATGACACCTCCTATAGTTGTTGTGAAGAAACTTTTCCCCTTGGTATCTGCTAACAAATTCTAATTAATGCTGCACATTCCTTTACTGAAATCATTTAATGCGTAACAAGGGGGGTAAAAAGAAATGCTGAATGCTCGTGATTGCCCTGTTAGAATTATGGGAGTGAAAGCCTGGGGCCCCAAACTTACTGTCTATTAAAGCCAAGCTTTGAAAAAGAAATGCAACCTACAAAAGCTGTCAATCTCCCTTGCCCCTAAAGCCTGGGTTCACATGGATTCAAGTGACAGCCCTCCTCCCCCATGCACAATACATCAATCTGTCTCTCCCACAAGCACCCACAGCCCATTGTGCTGGCCGCAGGTGCCTATTATGGCACCCATGGCTGCCTCCCACAGCTCCGCCCCTGAGAAACAGGAACTGCAGACAATGGAGCCCTGTGGGAAGACAGAGGTGGGTGTTGGGAGGGATAACAGACAGATGGTAAAGGGTATAGGGTAGTAAGGTAGTTTCAAAACAAATGTCAAACATTCAAAATTATTGCTTTCTTGTGTCTCCCCTTTTGAATTGCCTTTGCTTCAATCACCATCTGCCATAATTATAAAAACACTTACCTGTTATGATGAATTTTTGCTCCCCTTTTTGGGTAGTGGTGGACGGGATGACCTTCAATACTCGGTTCCTATATAGCCTCTAGGTTTCTCAAGGTCACAGACTAAGGAGTTTTAGTTAAGTGACACGAGGAGACCATGAAGGCAAAAGAAGGACTATTTCTAATTTTTTCTCAAGGTTTGTGAGAGCTTAGTTTTGAGCTCCTTAAGGGGCGTGGGTTATAAAAATTAGTTCCTTTGGGTAATATACTTATGAAATCAAAGCACTGTAAGACTTTTACAAATGTCATATCAGGCAGATGGACATTCTTAGGCCATTTGTTTTCTGGTAAGGTGTCAGTTACATGAAGAGAGATGAGGTGCATTTAATAATAAAAGTACTGAAAATTTCTCACTCAGACTTTTAACCTATTTCCAAACATGTCAACAAAAATAAGTAAAATTAAAAAAAATACTAAATACTATTCACATCGAGTGCCATTATCACAAAAAGTATATTTTAAACAATTCATTTCATAAAATGTCACTTGCCTGTGGTGGTTTTAACCTTCTGAGTTATGGATTAATTAAGAAGAATTAAGATATATGCCCAAAACACATGTGTTCAAGTAAATTCGATTTAGTTGCTTTTGCCTTTGCTTTATCATCTCAATATACCACCTTACTCCTGTTTCCAAGATAATTTGTCATAAATTAAAATCAAGCTAACAATAATTTCATTACTACTACTACTACTACTACTACTACTACTACTACTACCTATCTCAAACAAAAAAACCACCAAGAAAATTTTGGCACAATTCTAAGTCATGGTCAAGAGGATTGGTGACTTGTTGGAATGAGGGTACCACTAAAATAACACCAGGGACTAAAACCAGCCAGTTTTCCTGAAGCAAACAAGAGGGTCTTGGTTTGCTGTCAAAAACTACAAACTAAGCTTTAACTAGGGACTGTCAGGGATCCAAGTGAGCTCTTGGCCGGGGAGAGCTTAATTAGCAGAGTTGGTTTGGGTTTTTAAATTACAGAAGAAAAACAACCAATACAGTATGAAAGCATACAGTGGTCTAATGTAGCACAAAATTCACTATTCTATTATGTGTGTGTGTAGTGATTTTGCACATTTCGTTAAAAATTTAAATTTAGATTTTAAACATTATTTTTGAGCCCATTACTAGGGCATGTTTCTTTTGTTTCCTTCTTATGTAACCTTTCAGAGATCTTAATGTATTTATCACCAAATACTAATATGTGCCCCCTCTTTTTTATATAAATAGTGGCATTCTACATACACTATTTTGTTTTTTAACGTGAGAGATCTTGGAGATGAGCCCATATCAGAATATTAAGAGCTACTAGAGCATGCTTCTTAAATGTGAACAGTTTTGAGTCATATTTGGTATTTGTATAAGTTATGAGTCCAGCTCCGCAGTGGGCAAATACATGATTTCAGTATTTAGCTACCAAGTGATCAAGCCATTTGGAGGCTATTCTTATTTCTCCTAACTATTGAATTAGGTATTCCATTTCAAATGCTCAGAAATTAGTACAGCTAACTCCAATTATCCATCCATGGGAGCCAGAGAAAATGTGAGGAGAAAGCACAGGTAACCCATAGATACAACCTTTGTTAAAGATGCTTACATGGGAAAACTTTTAAGATATTTATTGGTAGGGTTCGTGAACTGTTTCTATACCACCCAAAGTAATCAGAGTTGAAAAGAAATTGCTAAGGGCTTCCCATTTGATCCATGGTCCATTATTCATACTTATGGTATCTCACAAGAATGACCTTGCTGAATTGATTTAACTGACTAAAAGATGCAACTAATTCTACAGTTGACAATACACAGTCCTTTTACCTGTGCTCCAACGCCAAGTTGTTTTACCTCTAGATGTCTTCCATGTGGTTCTTGAGTCTACCCATTTTAAAATTAACATAGTTTGTTGGTTAAAATCCAAAATTTTATTGCCAGACAAACCTGGGTTCTAATCCTGGCTCTGGAGCTTGAAAGTGGTGTGATTTAACTTCTCTGATACCGAGTTTTCTCTAAAACAGGGATAATAATGGTACCTATTTCATAGGTTTGTGTAAAGATTAAACAGGACCATGCATTGACTCTTAAAACAATGCCCGGAACATAGCAAATCCTCAAAAAACAGTGTCTATTATTACTATTACTAATATTAGTTACAGGACTCTCAGGATTAGCTAGATGAATTCTCAAATCTGATCAGCAAAATCGCCTGGGAGGGTAGTTTTTTAAAAATTCACATACCCCAGACATACCTCACCTAAAGAAACTCCAATTAAATTGGTTTGTGGTGGTGCCTGGGAACTGATATTTTAAAGCATTAAAGGAATCCCAAGATGACAACTGCTAAGCTGACCAAGAAAGCATTAGGTCGTAATTAGAACGAGAAGTTAAAGAGTTCAGTGAAGAATATCCTTAAGATGGATGCAAATTCTATAATCAACCTATATCACTAAGAAACCAGAAGCTATTTTTGTGTGCTTTTGATTGACAATGGAATACAATTAGGAACTCTAAGGAGAACAAAAAGCTGTATGATGATTCTAGTTCTAATAGGAAGCATGCTAAAATGTAACATCATTTAAGCCACTGAAGGAGTGTAAGAAAAGATAATCCATTTGACGTTGACATTTGAAATGTTCTCCTACCAGCAGCACTTTTCTACAGCCCTATGATTACATTTATTTTCTCTGTAGGTCCAAACACATTACTTGGTCCTGCTGTGAGTCATTTTTACATGGAGTTAATATTGGGAAAGCTGTTTGTTTGGTTCTTTATTTAAACTTCTTACTTGAAGTAAAGCTCACATGCAGTTGTGAGAAATAATATGGATATCCAGTGTACCCTTTACTCAGTTTCTCCCAACAGCATCTTGCAAAAGTATAAAACAGTATCACAATCAGAATATTAACATTGATATAATCAAGATGCAGAAGAGTTCCATCATCACAAAGATCCCTTATGTTTATTTTTTATAGCCACACTCTCTTCCCTCCTATTCCTTCCCCTCCTTAATCCACGGTAACCAATAAACTGTTCCATTTCTATAATTTTGTAATTTCAAGAGTGTATGCAAATAATATAAATACAATCAGACAGTTTGCAACCTTTTGGGATTGGCTTTTTCCACTCAACTGAATTCTCTGCAGAGCCATCCAGGTTGTTGCCTATATCAATAATTCCTTCCTTTTTATTGCTGAGCAGTATTTCTTCATATGGCTGTACCACACTTTGTTTAACCATTCACCTGTCAAAGGACATCTGGGTTGTTTCCAGTTTATGAATAAAGCTATTACTAATAAAGCCACTCTGAACACTTGTGTACAGATTTTTGTGTGAACTTCAAGCTTCATTTCTCTGGGATAAGTGCCCAACAGTACAACTTCTGGGTTGTATAGCGCTTGCATATTTAGTTTTTTTTTTTTAAAGAAACTGCCAAACTCTTTTTCCAGAGTGGCCATTGACCATTTGACATTTCCACCAGCAATGTATGAATGATCAAGTTTCACCACATCTTCACCAGCATTTGTTATTCTCACTAATTTTAGTTATTCTGATAGATACATAGTGATATGTCATTGTGGTTTTCATTTGTGTTTCTGTAATAACTAATAATATTGAACATATTTTCATATGCCTACTTGCCACCTATATACCCTCCTTGGTGAAATGTCTCTTCATCTCTTTTGCATTTTGGTTTTATTTTTTAAAATCAAGTTATTGATATAGCATACTGAGGATTTAATTTGAATTGTAAAACAGATTTCATTTTACTTTTAATTTTGCTATTTTATTTTCTAGCTTAACACTTAAAAAGCACTTACTATGTACCAAATACTATGTTAAGTACTTTGAAATATTTATTTCAATTTAAGTAATATTTAATCTTACAGCAACCCTATGAAGTAGATACTACTATTGTCATCTCCAGTTGACAGCTGAGGAAACTGAGGGCACAGAGACATTCAATAATTTACCTAAGATTACATAGATAACAAGTGGTGGAGCTGAAAATTGAACCTAGGCAGTAGTTGTTATAAGTTTAATAATGTACACATAATATTATAGGTGACAAAAGTCACAAGCAGTGGGAGGAGGGAGAATGTAGGAAGGTATCTCTGAAATCAGTGTTGATAAACATTGTCTAGAATTAATAGATCCAAAAATAAAAATTAAAGTATATGATTTAATGTTCTAAAAGTAACCACTAAAATGTCCTGAATATCATAAAAATATAACTAATAAAATTTTGGAAAAAGGTAGGAGGTGGCATAAGTATGCTAAATCATCTTTCTTGCAAGTCAAAAAATACTGTCTAAAATTGATAAAGTAAGAAATAGAAATAGAAACGTATTATTTAGAGTAATGGTATTAATCATCAGAAAAACTCAAAACTAGAAATAAAGTGGTTACCTCTGGAGACTGGAAACTAGCCATTAAACATGAAACTTTTCTTTCTCTTCTATACTGTTCAATTTTTAAAAAACTGTATGCAGGTTATATCTATGATAAAAACAGAGGATATTTTAAAGTACCCCATGTAATTCTGATTAAGGCTAGGTTCAATAACCACCAAGCTAAATTACACCCAATATTCTTGGGGGTCTTCAAAGATAGGTGAGGATGAATGGTTTAGCATGTTGCCTATTAGTCTGGAATTACTAGGTGCTTTGGATCTACTTGTAGTATCTGTTAACCTTAAAAATAAAGCTGTCAGTTATTGTACCAGCAAAAATGGGTTTATTCAGGAATAGCAGAGAACTGTGATTTGGGACATGCAAGCTGCAAAACCAAGACCAGTCCAGAGAACAAAGAAGAAAGCTCTCTTATTGAGCAAAGGGGGTAGTTGGGAAGGCTGCTATAAACAAAAAGTCCACTGGAGTAAACTGGTAGTTCAAAGCATAATGGCTTTTTATTGGCTGAGTTGTGAGAGTTTCTTATTGGCTGGGCTGCTGCTGCTGGGAGAGGAGAAAACCTTTCTTCCTCCTGCCAGGGGTAGTAAAGTTGGAGCTAAAGGAGTATCCACTTGCAAGTTTCTGTCTCTTCCTGCTGGGTCTGCAGTTGACCACCAATGGTAGGGCCTGGGAGCTCCCCCTTCTGGTCTCCTAATTCTATTTTAGTGAGATTTCCTTTTATTAATTTTCACATACCCTTAACTTCCAAGTCACCCTAGGATGCTATTCCTAACTCTATACTCTGCTTCTTGCCCTTCTGCTCCCTTCTCTTGTCCAAACTATCCTCCCTCAAATCAAGAATCAGAAGATTGGTGGAAGGTTCGCAACATGGTTAGGGTCAACGACAGGGAAATGATTAATTTCCATCTTCCAAATTCAAGCTCCTGACACAGTATAAAAATAAATCTCAATTCTAGATAATAGATGCTCAGAAGAAGGCATTTTTCATCCAAAAAAGTAAGATATGCACATGGTTACAAAATTCAAATAGAAACAAAGGGTATACGCTGGAAAGTAAGTCTCCCTCAATTCTAGACCCCATATCTTCCTTGCCAAAATCAATCATTTGTTAACATTTTTAATATATCCTTTCAGATTATGCAACACATACATACACCTACGTGCTTACTTTTCACATTATCTTGATCCTTACTTCTTTTTTTCATATATTAGTATTTTGTGGAGATTATTCCAAATATAACATATAGATCTCCATTCTTTTTTTATTTTATTTTAAAGATTTTATTTATTTATTTATTTATTTGAGAGAGAGAGGGAGACTGAGAGAGCAAGCAGAGGGAGGAGCAGAGAGAGAGGGCAAGCAGACTCTGGGTTGAGCATGGCGCCCAATGCAGGGCCCAATCTCATGACCCTGAGATCATGACCTGAGCCAAAACCAAGAGTTGGATGCTCAACCGACTGAGCCACCCAGACACCCCTCTACTTCATGCTCTTTAACAACAGCATGATATCCCCATGTATGAGTATACCGTGTTTATTTAATCGGCCTCCCATTTGTGGACACTTTTATTACTATACTTTTACATTTATCATTACAAATAACACCACTGTGGCCACCTTTGTACAAAAAGTTTTACACCTGCTTTTATTTCAGTAGATGCAGAGATACATACAAGCATTTAATATACACATATGTGTATAGGTGATTTCTATATTAGTACAATCCACTTGATACCTGCATAATATTCTATTATATGGCCACTGAATGTACCATAAATATAACTAATTGAGGCAGTCCCCTTTTATTGTATAGTCAGTTGTTTACCATCTTTTGCAGAAAATGGGATAAGGATGACAACGAGTTTGACTGTGGCTCTGAGTGAGCATGTGTGTTTGTGTGTGTGTGTGAGTGTGTGTGTGTGTGTGTGTGTGCAAAGAACCATATTTACAGTCAGTGAATACTTAAGAATTTGGAATCAGACCAATATAATATTGGAATCTTGATTCCAAGAATTTGGAATCAGACCACTGGATAATATTCACAGTATTGGAAAATGTACCAAATTTACCATTGCATTTGAAAAATAAAACTTATAATACTTTTCCCAAATCTGTCTTCTATTCCCTTAGAAAAATTAAAGCACCAGGGCACCTGGGTGGCTCAGTTGGTTAAGCATCTGACTCTTGGTCTCAGGGTCATGAGATCAAGCCCTGTGTGGGGCTCTGCACTCAGTGCAGAGTCTGCTTGTCCCTCTCCCTCCCCCTCTGCTCCTCCCCCACACCCACACACTCTCCCTCTCTCTCTCCCCCACCAAATAAATAAATAAAATCTTAAAGAAAAAAGAAAGAAAAAGAAAAATTAAAGCACTAATGAAATATCTTTTACCTGTTCCCTCAGGAAAACTTACTTCTTTAAAAAGATTTTATTTTTAACTATCTCTACACCCAGCGTGGGGCTCGAACCCACAACCCCGAGATCAAGAGTCACATGCTCCACCAACTGAGCCAGCCAGGCACCACCCCCTCAGGAAAACTTAAATCCCAAATCATATATAGTTTTTCTTTTTCTGTTCTGCTCCATCCAGCTATAGGGACTTCACTCAAGTGCTTACCTGGAGTCTGGGACCTCATGTCCTGGAACTGATACAGACTTTTCACCATCCTTCAAATTCTATTACTTAAACCTCAGATTTTTTTTTATCTTTCTAAAATTCCAAGGTGCTAACAAACCACAGAGAATATGGTAGCATGAATTCCCGCCCATAAAACTTTACCAATACCATGGTTAAATGTAATTGCTGATATTCCTTACAATGAAGCACCATTTCTCAAGCAATGATAGCATTTTCACCTACAATCTAGGTCCAGAGAGTTATTAACAGATGGAGACAACAGACCCTTAGCTCATTAAAGTACAAGTATAGAGAGAAAATACAAGAAAAACAAAAGGAAATAAAAAACAAGGACAGTTTTTGAAATAAATAGTGCTGAACAACTCAGTACTCATTTGGGGAAAAAAAATCAACCTCAACCTTGTATCAGGCAAAAACCATTAACTCAGAATGGTTCATACATAAACCTGAATGTAAAAACCCAAAGTATGAAACTTCTAGAAGAACACATAGGAGAAAAATTTGAGACTTTACAGTAGGCAAAGATTTTTTAGGACACAAAAACATAAACCATAAAAGGAAAAAACTGATAAATTGGACTTTGTCAAAATTTAAAATTTTTGGCTAGCTCAGTTGGTAGAGCATGCAATTCTTGATGTTGGAGTCTTAAGTTCAAGCCCCACAGGAGGGGCAGAGTTTACTCAAAAATAAATAAATAAGGGGTGCCTGGGTGGCTCAGTCAGTTGGGTGGCCGACTCTTGATTTTGGCTCAGGTCATGATCTCAGGGTGGTGGGATCAAGCCCTATGTCAGGCTCTGGGCTCAGTGGGAAGTCTACTGGGGATTCTCTCCCTCTCCCTCTGCCCCTCCCATTGCTCGTGCTCTCTCTCTCTCAAATAAATCTTTAAAAATAAATAAATAATCACAAAAATATTTAAAATTTCTGCTATCCAAAAGTTAGCATTAAGAAAATAAAAAGGCAAGCCACAGACAGGAAGAAAAAACATTTGCTCTCTCTCTCTCTATATATATATGACAGGTATTCGGAATATATAAATATCTCCTATTACTCTGGAAAACCGAATGGAGGCTCCTCAAGATGTTAAAAATAGAGCTACCCTACAACCCAGCAATTGCACTACTAGGTATTTACCCCAAATATACAGATGTAGTGAAAAGAAGGGGCAGATGCACCCCAATGTTCATAGCAGCAATGTCCACAATAGCCAAACTGTGGGAGGAGCTGAGATGTCCTTCAACAGATGAATGAATAAAGAAGATGTGGTTCATATATACAATGGAATATTACTCAGCCAATAGAAAGGATGAATACCTACCTTTTGCGTCAACATGGATGGAATTGGAGGGGATTATGCTAAGTGAAATAAGTCAAGCAGAGAAAGACAACCATCATACGGTTTCACTCATAGGTAGAACATAAGGAATAGCACAGAGGAACCACAGGGGAAGGGAGGGAAAATTGAATGGGAAGAAATCAGAGAGGAAGACAAACTATGAGAGACTCTGGACTCAGGGAACCAAACTGAGGGTTACAGAAGGGAGGGGGGTGGAGGGAGGGGGTAGCCGGGTGATGGCTATTAAGGAGGGCACGTGTGGTGATGAGCACTGGGTGTTATACGCAACTAATGAGTCATTGAACACTACATCAAAAACTAATGATGTACTACATGTTGGCTAACTGAACATAATACAAAAATACCTCCTATTACTCAATAAAAAGACAAGTAATCCAATTAAAAATAGGCAAAATGTTTGAGCAAACACTTGACAAAATAAAGTATGTGAATGACCGATAAGCACATGAAAAGATACTCAATATTATTGGTCATAAGGAAAATGTGAATTAGAACCACAATGACACATCACTATACACCTACTCAAATGGTTAATGTTAAAGAGATTAACAATACCACTTTTTGGCTAAGATGTGGAGCATAGGATCTCTCATAGAAATTGCTGGTGGGACACTGAGATACCACCTTACGCCAGTTAGAATGGCAAAAATTAACAAGGCAAGAAACAACAAATGTTGGAGAGGATTTGGAGAAAGGGGATCTCTCCTACACTGTTGGTGGGAATGCAAGTTAGTACAGCCACTTTGGAAAACAGTGTGGAGGTCCCTCAAAAAGTTAAAAATAGAGCTACCCTATGACCCAGCAATTGCCCTACTGGGTGCCCTACTGGGTATTTACCCCAAAGATACAGACGTAGTGAAGAGAAGGGCCATATGCACCCCGATGTTCATAGCAGCATTGTCCACAATAGCTAAACTGTGGAAGGAGCCAAGATGCACTTCAACAGATGAATGGATTAAGAAGATGTGGTCCATATATACAATGGAATATTACTCAGCCATCAGAAAGAACGATTACCCATCATTTGCAGCAACATGGATGGGACTGAAGGAGATTATGCTAAGTGAAATAAGCCAAGCAGAGAAAGACAATTATCATAAGGTTTCACTCATTTGTGGAACATAAGGAATAGCAGGGAGATCGGTAGGAGAAGGAAGGGAAGAATGAAGGGGGGGTAAACAGAAGGGGGAATGAACCACAAGAGACTATGGACTCTGGGAAACAAACTGAGGGTTTTAGAGGGGAGGGGGGTGGGGGGATGGACTAGGCTGGTGATTGGTATTAAGGAGGGCACGTATTGCATGGAGCACTGGGTGTTATATGCAAACAATGAATCATGGAACACTACATCAAAAACTAATGATGTACTGTATGGTGTCTAACATAACATAATAAAAAATTTAAAAAAAAGACATTAATTGCTTTTCAAAAGAAACTCCTGCTATGAACAAAAGCATTTTGAAACTGGATGTTTGGAAATGATCCTGCTGTTATGCGATTTTATTGTCAAAAACAATGTAAATGTGTCATGTACAAATTTTCCTCTCTCAAACTTAAAAAATTTGAATCTGAAAAAAAAATCGCTGGTGGGAATCCAAAGTGGTTGTAACCAGTATGTGTTTTCGTAACCAGTATTTTTTTAACCAAAACAGTATGGCAAGATTACATGTATACACACACACACACACACACACACACACACACACACACATCTATCTATATATATTTGCACACACATATCTATCTATATATGTGTACACACACATCTCTATTTACATATATGTGCACACACATATCTAGTCCTGCCATACTATTTTTAAATGAATATATAAATATATACATACAATAAATATACATAAATAAAAAATTAAACATGCATTTAACATACAACCCAGAAATTCCACTTCTACGTATCTACCCAAAAGAAATGAAAATATATATCCAGAAAAGACATACACTTAAAAGTACATTGCAGCATTATTCATAATAGTCTCAAACTGGAAAAAATTCAAATGTGCATCAACTAATAAAGAGATGAACTGTGCAATAAAAGAAAAAACACCAATAGAATGAACAAGGTGGGTGAATCTTAAAAAATATTTTGCTAAGTAAAATAGTCAAATACAAAAGAGCACAGTGACAGAAAGCCACTCAGTGCATGCTTGAGACCAGGGGTCTTGAAAGAGTATAAATGGGCACAAGGAACTTCCTTAGGGTCATGGAACTGTTCTGTAACTTGATTATAATGGTGGGTACATGACTTTACAACAATTACTAAAATTCATCCAATGATACACTTAAAATGGGTCAATCTTATTGTATATAAATTGCAGCTCAATAGAGTTGAAAAATTTTTTAAAATGGAAGATTTTAGGTTTCCTCTTCGCCAAACTGCCTATCCATGCTAGTTGCGAAGAGTCAACTTCGGGGAAACCTGCCAAGTGGGCAATAATGTCAGAAAGATACCACATTCAGGGTACAGGGAATCCACACCCAGGCAAACTGCTATTTCCTTTGGAGGATGGCATATGGAACTTTCCTTTCTTCTAAACATTAGCCATCTCTCCCAGTCTATCTCAAGGCTTTCTTCCTCCCTTCAGAATCTAAGCTGTATGTATTTAAACTAATTTCCTTTCCCCTTTTTCCTTCCACCTCTGTGTGCCCCACATCTCAGTCACAAAATCTTTGTGGACTTTGGGGACTCCTGGGTGGCACAGCGGTTGGGCGTCTGCCTTCAGCTCAGGGCGTGATCCCGGCGTTATGGGATCGAGCCCCACATCAGGCTCCCCCGCTAGGAGCCTGCTTCTTCCTCTCCCACTCCCCCTGCTTGTGTTCCCTCTCTCGCTGGCTGTCTCTATCTCTGTCGAATAAATAAATAAAATCTTTAAAAAAAAATCTTTGTGGACTCTACCCAGGAATACAGCTTCCATTTTTTACTTATTAGCGTGGTCCTCAACATGTATAACATTTATATACCTTCCCCCAACCTCATGCTTTTGAATTCCTTTGCCCTCTACTGTTCCTGTCATAGCTCAAATGTTCCTGTCTACCACTTCTTTGAGGGATAGAGTGTGTGGCCTAAACCCCCACATGTTGCTCTCCCAGGCAAACTAATGAGCTTACACATTAAACAGCCTATCCCCAAGAGAGTAACCATGACTTGGAAGAGGAAGATGTCATTGGAGGCTCTGAGAAGTCCAGCAAGTTTCTTCACAAACTGGCCTATCCAATCCTAGCGTCTGCTTGGGACTAATGAGATGGGACATTCATCCTCACAAGGCTTTTACATATGCATCTTTGATGGTGCCCCCAAAAGCTTCCAAAGTGTATCAGGACTTTACTTCAGTGAAGTTCACACTAAGCCAACAGAGCCCCATTCAATTTCCTGTCTCAAATTACACTCAGCTCTGCTGTCCAACTGAGCACACTAGACAAGGTCAAAAGATATACATCCATAATAACACAAGGACTGCCTATCAGATTGGTAAGGATTGAACAGGTTCATAAGATCCAGTTGGTGGATTTATGGGGAAAACATATATTTTTCTATACTGTTGTCATACACACATTGCGTTAATATATACACAGATACACAACAGTGTTAAGAATATGTGCTGTGCTTCTGAGACAATAATTCAGCAACAGAGTTAGAAAATTTTCACATACATACTCTTTAACATAGCAATTCAACTTCTAGGAATTTGTTAAGAGCATAGGATCTGGAGTGAGACGGACCCAGATTTGAATCCTGACACCACCACCACCACCTTCTCCCTGGCTGTATGACCTCTCTCTGTCATAGTTTTCCCATCTATAAAGTCAGGGCAAAATGCCACCTCACAACTATGGGAAAAACATGGATGGGTCTTATACTGTATTTTATCAGTCAGATGATCAGCTGTCTGGAACTAATGGGGTTTCCAGGATGTGAAACTTTGAGTGCTAAATCTAGGAAGATCCTGAGCAAACTGGAACAAGGTCAACATCACTTCTTTTAGAAGCTACAATTTCTTGACTAGTCAGTTCTACAGAGTATCAGAACCATTCCAAATAAGCATTTTGACCATTTATGAAGTAGCAGCTACACCCCAGACCCTTTGTATACATCAGTGGCTCTCAAACTTGAATGTCCATCATAATTACTTGGAGGGCTCATTAAAATAGATTTTTGGGCCCCACCCCCAGAGACTCAGTAGGTCATGGAAACACATACTAGGCATGGCCAAGATTGCAATCAGAGGCAAGAAGATGGGAAAAAGTGGGGACCCACAAGATGGAAACAGCAGGTACACACCATAAAGTTCACAACTGATGCTGGTCCCCCTAACAACACTGAATGTTTCCTAAACAGGGGACCGTATCTCATTCATCCTTGGTATGCACCCCAAAGTGTGCCTAGCCAAGTACTAGGTGCACAGCATGTGCTCAACAGACATCAACAATTCTTTCTTTGAGGAGATGAACCTTTTAAGCATAAGTTGGTATCATGCCCATTGACCCCACTTGACTGGTTTGCTACCTAATTTCAGGACATTTATCTTGAGATCTGCTAGCACTGCCACAGGATGGGCTTTATTGAGTGGCCTTTCATTCATCTATCATGTATTTATTGATCCCTATCTAGGCCCTGGAAAGACCCCTGAGGGCAATCATGGGCTGTAGCATCAGCCAGACCTGGGTACAAACCACTGCTCTCCACCAACCTCTGTGCACTTGGGCAAATTCACTTTGGTCTCTTTTATCAGAAAAAGGGGGATGGAAATCCTACCAGTATCACAGGATGCTGGTGGGGATGAAATGAGAGGATGACAATGGCACTCTGACACGGCTGAGCACAGTGTCTGGCACCTAGTAAATGTGCCACAGATGTCAACTATCATTACTCAAGATCCCTGCCCCACAGCACTGCTGTGTGGCCACAGGATGTTATGTGTGGAGGGAGCCCGGGATCCATGCAGAGTCATACTTGGCCACTTCCTAATTGGCCAGCAATCCTGGAACACAGATGGCAAAAGCTTGAAAGGAAGGGATGCTCAAAGCCCAATCCCAAGGACCTCCCAGCTGCTCTAGGAAGGACAAGGTAGCAGCTAAGGACCTAGTGGGCAAGCAGAACACCTAATAATAGGCCAGGGTGAAGGCCATCGGGGCACCAGAAAGTTTGGTTTCAAAAGTCAGCAATGGGGCTGTGATGAGGATTAAATAAATTAATTCACATAAAGCACTTAGCACAAGGCCTGGCCACTAGGACATGTTCAGTGAGTACCAGCCACTATTAGAAGAGCTATGATTCCCACCCCTCAAGGTGCCAACTAGTGTAACAGCCTACTCACTAATGGGACCCTGACCAAACTTGTAGGGAGTGGTCCTCCAGGCAGTAATTCACTAATGGGACCTTGACCAAACTTGTAGGGAGTGGTCCTCCAGGCAGTAATTGCCAGAAGAGCTGAGGTGGCCTGGGAACTCTACCACTTGCCTGCCCAACACACAGGTTCTCTCTCGTTTCTTTTTATCTTTCAGATTTGGTTTTGTAATTAAGATTATCTGTCACTGTTTATAATATCTTTTTATTGAAATCTTTATTGAGATCATTATGGATACTCATGCAGATGTGAGGGATTATATAGAGATATCTCATGTACCCTATGCCCAGGCTCCCCAAGGGTAACATCTTAGGAACTATAGTACAACCAACATATTGATATTAGTACCATCTAACTAATCTTATTCACATTTCCCCAGTTTTACTTGTATTAATTTATGTATGTGTGTGTGTATTCAGTTCTACATAATTTTATCATGTATGTAGGTTCATGGATCTACTACCACAGTCAAGATACTGAGCTGTTCCTTCACCACATGGATCACTCCTGTTGCCCTTCTACAATCCCATGCATCTCCTCCCCAGGCCCCAGACCCCATTCCTAATCCCCAGAAACCACTAATCTGTTGGCTATTTCTATAACTGTGTCATTATAAGAATATTATATAAATAAAATCATACAGTATTAACCTTTTGGGATTGGCTCTTTTCACTTAGCATCATCATCTGGCAAGTCAGGCAGATTGTTCCATGTATCAATAGTTCACTCGTATCATTGCTGGGTCATATTCCATGGTGGATTTCCCACCTTAAAGAGCATCTGAGCTGTTTCCAAATTTTTTGCTATTACAAATAAAGGTGATATGCAAATTCGTGCTTACAAGTTTTTACATGAACATAAATCTTCATTTCCTGGAACAAATGCCAAGGACTGAAATTGCTAGGTCATATGGTAGCTGCATGTTCATTTTTTAAAACGCCAAACTGTTTTTCAGAATGGCTGTACCATTTCACATTCCCACTACATTCCCATCAGCAATGTACAAGTGATCCAGTTTCTCCACATCCTTGCCAGAATTTGGTGTTTTTGCTAATTTTTACTTTTTTTTAATTTTAGTCATTCTGCATTTTCCTCATAATGATGTTGAGCTAATCATGTTGGATATCTTTTCATGTACTTATTTGCCACCTGCATATCCTCCTCAGTAAAATGACTATTCATGTCTTCTAATTTTTTTATTGAAGTATAATTAACATATGATGTTATACTAGTTTCAAGTCCCCTCTAGCAACCACCACATTTTTCTCTGTATTTAAGAGTCTGCCTGTCTGTTTGTTTCCTTTGCTTTTTAGATTCTACATATAAATGAAGTCATATGGGGCGCCTGGGTGGCAAAGCGGTTAGGCGTCTGCCTTCGGCTCAGGGCGTGATCCCGGCGTTATGGGATCGAGCCCCACATCAGGCTCCTCTGCTATGAGCCTGCTTCTTCCTCTCCCACTCCCCCTGCTTGTGTTCCCTCTCTCACTGGCTGTCTCTATCTCTGTCGAATAAATAAATAAAATCTTTAAAAAAAATAAATGAAGTCATATGATATTTGTCATTCTCTGACTCATTTCATTTAGCATAATACCTTCCGGGTCCATCTGTGCTGTTGCAAATGGCAAGATTGTATTCATTTTTATGGCTGAGTAATATTCCATTGGAGATGTATATATATATATATATATATATATATATAGGATATATAGAGATATATATCTATATATAGATAGATATTTGTATCACATATAGATATTTGGATACATCTCACATCTTTTTTTAAGATTGTAATTTTAAGTAACCTCTACACCCAACATGGGGCTTGAATTCACAACCCCGAGATCAAGAGCCACATGTTCTTCTGACTAAGCTAGCCAGACACCTCTCTTTTTTCAAATTTTACTTTAAATTCCAGTTACAGTTAACATACAATGTTTTATTGGTTTCGGGTATACAATATAGTGATTCAACAATTCCATACATCACCGAGTGCTCATCATGACAAGTATGCTCCTTAATCCCCATCTCGTATTTTACCCATCCCCCCACCCACCTTCCCTCGGGTAACCATCAGTTTGTTCTCTATAGTTAAGAGTCTGTTTCTTGGCTTCTTTCTCTCTCTTTTTTCCCTTTGCTCATTTCTTTTGTTTTTTAAATTCCACACATGAGTGAGATTATGTGGTAGTTGTCTTTCTCTGAATGACTTATTTCACTTAGCATTATGCTCTCAAGATCTGTCCATGTTATTGCAGATGGCAAGGTTTCATTCTTTTTTGTGGCTGAGTAATATTCCATTGCATATATCTACATCACCTCTTCTTTATCCATTCATCTATCAATGGACACTTGGGCTGCTTCCATAATTTGGCTATTGTAAATAATCCTGCTATAAACATAGGGGTACATGTATCCCTTTGAATTAGGGCTTTATATTTTTTGGGTAAGTACCCAGTGGTATGATAATTAGATAATAGAGTAGTTTTATTTTTAACTTTTTGAGGACCCTCCATACTGTTTTCCACAGTGGCTGCAGCAGTTTGCATTCCCACCAACAGTGCAAGAGGGATCCTTTTTCTCTATAACCTTGCCAATACTTGTTGTTTCTTGTATTTTTTATTTTAGCCATTCTGACGGTGTGAGGTGATATCTCATTGTGGTTTTAATTTGCATTTCCCTGATGATGAGTGATGTTGAGCATCTTCCCATGTGTCTGTTGGCCATCTGGATATCTTCTTTGGAGGAATGTCTATTTATGTCTTCTGCCCATTGTTAATTGGATTTATTTGTTTTTTGGTGTCGAGTTGTATAGTTCTTTATATATTTTGGATATAACCCTTTATTAGATATGTCATTTGCAAATTCTTCTCCCATTCTGTAGGTTGCCTTTTAGTTTTGTTGACTGCTTCCTTTGCTGTGCAGAAGCTTTTTATTTTGATGTAGTCCCAATTGTTTATTTTTGTTTTTGTTTCCCTAGCCCCAGGAGACACATTTAGAAAAATGTTCCTACAGCCAATGTCAGAAAAATTACTGCCTGTTACTGCCTGTTCTATCCTCCAGAATTTGTATAGTTTCAGGTCTTATATTTAGGTGTTCAATCCATTTTGAGTTTATTTTTGTGTGTGGTGTAAGAAAGTGGTCCAGTTTCATTCTTTGGCGTGTTGCTGTCCAGATTTTCCAACACCATTTGTTGAAGAGACTGTCTTTTTCCCATTGGATATTCTTTCCTTCTTTGTCAAGATTAATTGACCATATAATTGTGGGTTTATTTCTGGATTTTCTATTCTGTTCCATTGATCTATATGTCTATTTTGGTGTCAGTACCATATTGTTTTGATTAGTATAGCTTGATAATATAACTTGAAGTCTGGAATTGTGATGCCTCCAGCTTTGCTTTTCTGGATAAGTCTTCTAATGATCTCTGCCCTTCCAGCACTTGCTCTGAGATAAGTAAATAAATCTCTTTCTGGGACGCCTGGGCAACTCAGTCAGTTAAGCATCTGCCTTCGGCTCAGATCATGATCTCAGGGTCCTGGGATCGAGCCCCGCATCAGCCTCCTTGCTCAGCAGGAGGCCTGCTTCTCCCTCTCCCTCTCCCTGTGCCCCCAGCTTGTGCTCTATCTCTTTCTCTAATAAAAAATGAAATCTTTAAAAAATAAATCTCTTTCCTATATACCCTTAGTCATTTTTCAAACTGCTGCTTCTATGCTGCATCTCAGCAGTGCTGTCTGTTATTCTGTCTCTTTAAGGGCAGGAACTTAGTTTCCTATTGCCCTCTAGCTCTCCTAGAGATGAGACCACTGATTTTTAAAGTTCCAGCTATTAAGCCCCACTGATGTAAGAACTTGTGAAGTTAGGCCCCTCTGGTTTTAAAAGCCAAATGTTATGGGGATTTGCCTTCCCTGTGTGGGTCCCCTGTGCCTGGGGTGCCCTTTTTGGGTCTGCTCCTCTCCCCTCTCTGTGCTCTCTGAGTCCCTCCCTCCCACGGACAGTACTGCATTGTCAGTTTGGCTCCCAACCATGTCTCTGCCCTTTCTACCCTCTTCAATGTGGCATCTTCTCTACATTTAGCTATGGAGAGTCTGTTCTGCCAGTCTTTGGGTCATATTCTGGGTTATTTACACTAATGTGGGTGTTATCTAGGTGTTTCCATGGGACAAGGTGAGCCTAGCATCCTCCTACTCTGCCATCTTCCCTGGAAGTTGGTATTTATTTCTATTTTTAATTTTTTGAGGAACCTCTGTACCGTTTTCCACGGTGGCTGTACCAGTTTACATTCCCACCAACAGGGCATGAGGGTTCCTTTTTCTCCACATCCTTGCTATGTCTTCTCTCCATTTTCTGATTGAATATATGCTTTTACTGTCTTGTGAATTCCTAGTCCTTTGTCAGATATATGGTTTGCAAGTGTTTTCTCCCAGACTGTAGATTATCTTTTCATCCTCTTCGCTTGGTCTTTTGCAGGACAAATGTTCTGATTTTGATGAGGTCCAATTTATAAAGTTTTCCCTTTATGGAAGATGCTTTTGGCTCTGTGATTTCAGATAAGTCACAGTTGTTCTGTCCTTTATCCTGCAGGTCAGCTACCTTAGAGGTTTTGTGGGTTGGGGTCAACACCTAATCATAATATACCAAGCATGTGCCAAACATTACTTCATTTAATCCTTCCAACCACCCTATGAGATAGATGCCATTACTATCTGCATTTTACAGGTGATGAAGCCGAGACACAAAGAGACCTGGGGATTTGCCCAAGGTTCCACAACTAGGAAGTGGAAAGCTGGCACAAAATCTCGGTCTGTTTCTGCTTCCAAAGCACCTGACTTTGTCATCATTTCAAGTTTCCAGCAGGCTACACAAAATTCAACTTGTGGTGTACAGCTAGTTTATAAATCTGACTTCAGACATAATCATGTACCCAATGCATGTTCCTATACAAATAGGAACTTTCTTGTTACTAGGTCAAAAAACAACAGGGACAACTGTTGCAAAAGCAGAAGCATTCCCATTCCCCCAATTTTTGCTGTGCTCTCCACCCAGCCCCTCATGCTTACAATCCAAACAGTACTGCACACCCAGTGTGCCCCTTGCCCTCAGGCCAGCGTGAGTCTTGTGGCTTGGTGGCAGTGGATTTCCTGGGCCATTGCTAGGCCCATACATATCAATCTTTAAGAAGCCTTCCAACCTGGCTCCAAGCTTTATTGAGTTTGTCTGGATTCCTGGGTTCAAATTCCCATGGTGTCCATGTAGTTAGAGAAGTCTCATACCCAGCAATGGCTCTTAAAGCTTATGTTGCCCCCAATGAGTCCTTCCCCTTGTGGCTCAAATAGGCTTCTCACCAGCTCAGCTGATCATGGAGACAGCTGCCTGCCCACATTTGTCTCTTCCCTTCCCTTCTCTTTCTGGCCTGTGGGCTTGGGTTAAGAAGCTTATTTTGGATTTAGACTCCTGGGCAGAGGACCTTCACATTCCTTTGGTTTTTGATGCATATGTTTTGAATACTTTCCAAAGTCCTAGCCTATCTCTAAGAAATTTAACCTTAGATTCTTCTCTCCTTCAATAGCTTCTCTCTTCTGATGCCATGGCCCAAATTTTATTTTCAGATCTTTTCTTGAAAGCTATTTGTTTCATTTGTTCACTCATCATTCATTCATTCATTTAACATTTTCCTCTTGAGACCCTGTTCTTTGCTAAGCACTGTGCTAGGCACTGGGGATATAGCATATAACAAGGCAGACACAGACCCTGGTGTCCTAACACTGCATTCTTTCTGGGGAAAATTAATATTTAAAAAATTATTACAGGGGCGCCTGGGTAGCTCAGTTGATTAAGCATCTGCCTTCAGCTCAGGTCATGATCTGGGGGTCCTGGGATGGAGCTCTGCCTCGGGCTCCCCGCTCAGTGCTGAGTCTGCTTCTGCTTCTCCCTTTCTCTCTCCCTCTCCCCCTCTTGTGCTTTCCTTCTCTCTCCCTCTCTCAAATAAATAAATAAAATCTAAAAAAAATTATTACAGAATCATTATTGGTTCTAGTCTGCACCTCTGGGTTTTTCTCCTACTTTTTTTTTTCTCAAACTTTATGTTGTAGTGAAACTGGATTAATCACCTTTCCCTAAACACGCTTTGGGCTCTCCCCCCTCACAGCCTTTTTACATTCTCTCCACTCTGCTAATAATTTGCCACCCCATTTCTAGTAAGCCCAACCTACCACAATGTCTATGATGTCCTTACAACCCAAAAAAAATCCCACCTCTTTAATGGAGGCTTTCTCCGTAATCCCTGCTGTACATGCTTCTCCCCTCTCTATTTGTAGAGTATTGGGCACCAGTCATGACACTAACTAGACACACACTAGTGGCTTTATGTTTTGTTATGTCATACTCCCCACATGAAAGCCAGCAGAATCCCTGAGGGTAGGGTTTACTTCTGACCTGTCTTCATGCCCCTTGCACATATCACAATGTCTTCAACAGAGCAGGCATGAAATGTTTGCTCAGTGGGGGAACGGCTGACCTAGAGCTGTCTGTTTAATCTAACCAATACTTGGGTAGCAGTTACTATGCACCAGGCACTGTTGTTCACTTGGGTGGCATTTACCAGGTGTCAGATACTGTTCCAGGGGCGCCTGGGTGGCACAGCGGTTAAGCGTCTGCCTTCGGCTCAGGGCGTGATCCCAGCGTTCTGGGATCGAGCCCCACATCAGGCTCCTCCACTATGAGCCTGCTTCTTCTTCTCCCACTCCCACTGCTTGTGTTCCCTCTCTCGCTGGCTGTCTCTATCTCTGTCAAATAAATAAATAAAATCTTAAAAAAAAAAAAAAAGATACTGTTCCAGTGTCTTGACAGACATGAGCTCCCTGGATTCTGACAAAAACCCTTGGAGGTAGGCACTACTAGGAGCCACATTTGACAGATCAAAAAAGTGAGACTCAGTGAGACTCAATGGGTTGCCCAAGCCCGAGGTACCCCACCTGGTATATGTCAGAGCCAGGATTCAAACCCCGGCACCTTGCCTCCAGCCTGAACTCTTAGCCCTGGACCTCTGAACAAGGCCTGGAATGATGTGGCCGATGTGGAATCTGTGGGAGAATGAATATGGAATCCAGATCCAATTCTTTTTGGCAGGCCACAGTGCCATTTCCCCAGTCATGTTCTTCATTGGAACTATGCTTCAAAGGGGTGCTGGGGCAAACTAATTTATAAAAAGTGCTGAATTAAACTGAGTCTTTCTGAAGCCTTTCTTAAGGGCAGAATTCCCCCAGCCCTCTGTCAGCGGCCCAACTTTTATTTTTATTATCACCGTCCCACCCCCAGGAGTATTTTCAGATATTTCCCCCTAATTGCCCCCTCATGAAATGTTAATAGCACAAATACACTGTATATCTGTTAACGTGCTATATGTATATCTGTGCTTTACACATAAAGTGACTTTTTTTCATCACCCAAGAACCAATGTTCTCCTCGTTTGGGGATAATGTTGCCTTGTTAACAATCCTTGCTCTATGTTGAGGAGCACTGAATCCTTCTAGTGTCTAAGGGCGGGGGGGAACAGGATTCTCACTATTTGACCTTGTGGAGCCAAGATTTTCAGGATCACATCAGTAAAGTAACACACATTTGCAACACTGCTTAGAGCTAATAATAACTATGATAATATCCACAACAACAACAATTTTGTGACAGATGTTGGGGAGAGAAAATGGTTCAATCCCAGTCTCAGGTTTTGAGAAAATAAGTTAATCATGGGTAAAACATATTTCTTACAACTCTCAAAGCCTCAGTTTCCTCATCTGTTAAAGGGGGCAATATGCCTTTAAGTACTCACTTTAAGGAGCTTTTGTGAGACCATGAAGGTCTAAACTCTGCAAATTATTAGACAGTATGCAAAGATGGGTGGCAAAGTTAGAGCCACCTAAAGGGAAATGGGCTCAACTCTTTTGAAGACTGAACTGAAAAGTCATTTTTACTTCATGTGAACTTTTAATAATAAATACTGCAATGTCTGCCTGGTACTGGATCCTCCTACAATAAACGCATCCTCTGCCTAGACAAGAGTCTCTAACTGCAGCCACAAGAGCAAAACTCATGTAACTGAAAGTTAAGTAGGGTCTTTTCATTGTTGTCCCCACATAGAATGTCAATTTTTCAGATGGATAAATATATTACATGAAAATGAAATGTTTTGTCCAGGATTTCCTAAACATTCTCAGGATCCCCTCCAGACTTGTACAGGTGAATAGGTGTAGCTGGGAAGTTGTATTTTTTTAAGTTTATTTTTTTTTTAATAATCTCCACATCCGATGCGGGGCTTTAACTCACGACCCCAAGATCAAGAGTCACAGGCTCTTCCTACTGAACTAGCCAGGCACCCTGGGAAGTTGTATTTTTATCAAGCTCCCCAGGTGAGCCCCATGATCTGCAGTGTTAGAAAACTACTTTTAGGGGCGCCTGGGTGGCTCAGTTGTTAAGAATCTGCCTTTGGCTCAGGGCGTGATCCCGGCGTCCTGGGATCGAGCCCTGGGCCCTGCGTTGGGCTCCTCCGCGGGGAGCCTGCTTCTTCCTCTCCCACTCCCCCTGCCTGTGTTCCCTCTCTTGCTGTCTCTCTCTCTGTCAAACAAATACATAAAATCTAAAAAAAAATTAAAAGAAAAGAAAAGAAAACTACTTTTACCCAATCCCCTGGCCTTGCAAGCCTTGCCTTCACTTTTTATTACTAATTAATTTATTCCTTCTTTATCCCATGAACTTTCTTTTTTTTTTTTTAAGATTTTATTTATTTATTCGACAGAGATAGAGACAGCCAGCGAGAGAGGGAACACAAGCAGGGGGAGTGGGAGAGGAAGAAGCAGGCTCATAGCGGAGGAGCCTGATATGGGGCTCGATCCCATAACGCCGGGATCACGCCCTGAGCCGAAGGCAGATGCTTAACCGCTGTGCCACCCAGGCACCCCTATCCCATGAACTTTCTGGAGTGAGTTTCATGTGCTAGGACCTATACAAGTACATTGGAGTACAGTCCCTGGGCCCCTCCTCTTATGGAGCTTGAATTCTAGCCGGGAAGACTGACATTGAGCAAGTCATTACAAGGCAAAGTGGTCCACAAGAAGCAAAGTGCTAGATCAGAGGTGAGGCTGGAGAGGTGTGTGAGAGGCTGGTGAGAGCTTGGAAGAAATGTTAAGGATTTTGGAGGTTATCGTAAAAGTGTTAAAAAGTAGAATGACATAATCCAATTTACATTTTAATAGCTGACATTTATTGAGCCTTTGCAATGGGCCAGGCTATGTTTCAAGTACTTTACATGCATTTAACTCAGAATCCTCACAACAATGCCATTGAGTGAATACTGTTTTCCCTATTTACAGATGAGGAGAATGAGGCACACAGGAGAAATAAGTAATTCACACAGAGTCACAAAACAGAGCTTATAACCAAACCAGTGTCCATGTTTTGAAACATGCTCCAGCCCCTCTAAAGGAGCACCCTACACTGTGAAATTGGACACTACCCAGTGCAGAATGGAATGGAGGGGCAAGAAGAGATGTAAGAAGACCAGTTAGGAAGCTGTGGCAGGTATCCAGGTGACAGATAATAGTGGTAATAACGAGAGAAATGTATAAATTTGAGAAATGCTTAGGATCAAAACCAGTGGTTTTTAACCTTGGCTGCACATTGAATCACCTGGGGAGCTTTAAAAAAAATACAAATGTCTGGGATGCCTGTGTGGCTCAGTCAGTTAAGCATTTGCCTTCAGCTCAAGTCATGATTCCAGGGTCCTGGGATCAAGTTCCCCGGCGGGCTCACCACTCAGCGGGGAACCTGCTTCTCCCTCTGCCTGCCACTCCCCCTGCTTGTGCTCTCTCTCTCTCCCCCTCTGTCTCTCTGAGAAAATAAATAAATAAAATCTGTTTTAAAAAAACAAATGTCTGGGTCCTACTCCCAGAGATTTGGATTTTATTGGTCTGGGCACTGAAATTTTTAAAAGCTCCTTAGATATTCTAGTATAAAGGCAAAGTTAAGAACCACTAGTACTTCCAAGATTTTAATGTGAAGAAAAATAAATTTAAAATATTTTTCCAGCTTTATTGAAACCTAATTGACATACAACTTTGTGTAGGTTTAAGGTATACAAATATGATGATTTGATATATACTGTGAAATGATTAACACAATAAGGTTAGTAAACACATCTTTTACCTCACATAGTTATATTTTTTTCTCCATCTGGCTTATTTTGCTTAGCATCATGCCCTCAAGGTTCATTCAAGTTTTCGCAAATGGCAGGATTTCCTTTTTTTTATGGCTCAGTAATATTTTATATATAAAAACAGACTAGAAACAACCTGTCAATAGACAATTGACAAAAAGAATACAAAGGAACATTCAGAGAAATATGAGAAAAGCCAGGATTATGTGTTGCTGTGGAAGACAAGGGAAGAAAATTTTGAGGAGGACATGATCAATAATGTTGAATGCTGGGGCACCTGGGTGGCTCAGTCAGTTAAGCGTCTGCCTTAGTCTCAGATCATGATCTCAGGGTCCTGGGATGGAAGCCCACATCGGGCATCCTGTTCAGTGGGGAGTCTGCTTTTCCCTCTCCCTCTGCCCCTCCCCACTGCTCGTGCTCTCTCTCTCTCAAGTAAATAAAATCTAAAAAAAATGTTGAATGCTACTGGAAAGTCAAGTAAGTGAAAGCTTGGAAGTTTCCATTAGCTTTAGCAAGAAAGAGAGCAGTTTCTGAATGGTGGTTAGTGGAGTGGGTAGAGAGAAGACTGTGGTTGATGGAGGGGTGAGTGTTAATGGAAAAGTATGTTAAATGTTTCAAAAGAAGTTTAGTTGTAGGGCACCTGGGTGGCTCAGTCAGTTGGGCGTCTGACTCTTGGTTTCAGCTCAGGTGGTGATCTCATGGGACACAATCTCATGGGACTGAGCCCCATGGTGGGCTCAGAGCTCAGCAGGGAGTCAGCTTGGGGATTTTCTCCCTCTGCCCCTCCCCACCCTCTCCCTTTCTAAGATAAATAAATGCATCTTTAAAAAAATAAGTTTAGCTGTGAAGGTCAACAGAGAGATGGGGCAGTAGTCTGGCAGAAAGACACGTGACTAAAGAAAGATATTTTTAAAAGATGGGCATATGTTTAAGTGCTGATGGGAAGAAGGTGATAGAGAGGAAGAGATTTTACATAGAGGAAGAAAGAAGATGCCAGAAAAGGTAGGAGGGGAAAATAGATCATGGCAAAAAGATAACATGTCATCCTCACACAGGAAATGGATATAGCCAAGATTAAAAATATGGTGGTGGAGATTTAAAGAGAGTTGGGTCTGATGGTTTCTATTTTCCCTGAGAAGAGAGATATGAGTCATCATTTGAGAGTGGAGATGGAGGGGAATAGTAGGGTCAGAGGTTTGAGGAAAATGGAAAAGATTTAAAATAATTCTTGTTCAGAGTGGGAAATGAGTGAATTGCTAAGCTAGGTTTGAAGAACCAGTTGAGGTGAATAATCATGAATTTACAGTGGAATGAATTTACCTTATTGTGTAATTTTATCTGGCAGTGCTCAGCCAAATCAGGAAAGGTATAGAGAAAGTGGGTAATTTAATTGAATTCATACAGGTTCTGGAATTTCCTAGATAGTAGGGTGAGCTGAGTAAGCTTCCCTCCCACATCCCACTTCTACTGGCACAAAATTTAAGGAGGCACTCATCCTCAGGGTCATGCAAGTGTAGGATGGGCACCCAACAGTGAGTGCCTCCTTACATTTTGGGGGTGGCGAGAAAGAAGAGGTAGCAGGGAAAGCTCATTTATCTCACCCTAGGCCCATCCCTGCACAAATAAGTTTGTTATATTGGTAATAGTGTCATGAAGAGGGGCACCTGGGTTGCTCAGTCAGTTAAGCATCTGCCTTAGGCTCAGGTCGTGATCCCGGGGTCCTGGGATTGAGCCCTGCATTGGGCTCCCTGTGGTGGCTCAGTTGGTTGGGTCTGCTTCTCCCTCTCCTTTTCCCCCCTCTCATGCTTGCACCCACACACTCTCTCTCTCACTGAAATAAATAAAATCTTTTTAAAAATAGTATCATCATGAAGAATTTTGACAAGAGAGTAATTACAGTAATGGACCATATTATGTAAGATGGATAGAGAAGAAAGTAAAAATGGGAGAAAGCAGAGGGATGAGGCAGTGGGGAAAACTGACTGAGTAAATTGAAAAGCTAGGAACTTGTAGCCAGAGAGGAATGTCTGAAGTTGAGGTCCTAGAGGTGGAACAAATTTAGGGTCTTAAAAACTTCCAAAATGAGATGGGAGATGTGGGTGGCTGAGTTGGAGGTCAAGGAGCTTCAAGATCAAAGTGTTGGATGGGTTGTTCTTATGTCTGTTGAGTTCAGCAACAATGTAAGGTAAGATATGGGATAGAGGGAAAGAAAGGGCCTACTGCCAAAGTCATCGGTGAACACAGAGGAGTATCTCGGAGACCAGTAGATGATAGCAACAAGGAACGTTAAAGAGAAGTTAAATTGATTGGCATATGTCTCAAAAGGAGCAAGGTTTTTTGTTTTCTTTTTTGTTATTGTTATTTGTTGTTTTTTTGTTTGTTTATGAGTGGGTGAAGGAGCAATAGGCTGAAAGTGGCTTTGGAGAGTGAAGAACAAACTGGCTCTGCTGTTCCATAAAGTATGAGAACACAACCTGCAGCCAGCTCAAGATACAGCTGGGGTTATAGTCTCTGAAGAACCAAGTTTCTTTTTTTTTTTTTTTAAGTAGGCTCCGCACCCAGCATGGAGCCCAAAGCAGGTCTTGAACTCACAACCATGAGTTCAAGACCTGAGCTGAGATCAAGAGTCAGACACCCAACCAACTGAGCCACCCAAGTGCCCCAGAGCCAAGCTTCACTTAAGGCTAAGTCATGAAGTGACTATTTTATGAAAGGGTTAAGTTTGGAGGTGAATTTGTTAAACAGGTGATGTGAATTCCAGAGACTTGAAGGGACAGATTGAAGCATGGTAGAATTAGCTGGTTCATAGGATTAAGGAGACATAAGTCACGAAGAGTGCCATGGGGGATGGTGGGTACCCAGGACTCTAAGAATTCTATTTTGGCCAACACATGACATCCTGAAACTACCACACAGGGCTCAAATTTTTGTTTTCACTTTTTTCGTTCTCATGGTCCTCAGGGCTGGGATAGTAGTCAGTGATGACAGGGAAAATCTTATTGTGACTTTCATTTCCTTGATACCTTCCTTCAGCACACCTGATGATAATAATGAAAATAATAATAGTAATAATAATTGTAAATTTAGAAAATACCAAATACACGCTGTGTGCCACTGTTCTGAGAGTTGGGAAGAGTTTATACATGACAGACAAAGTTCTTGACCTCACATAACTTAGATTCTATTAGATAGTCAGGCCATGAACAAAGAACAAAAAATATGTATGTAAGTTTAGGGAGCTGTGTTAGGAAAGAATTTAGGTGGAATAAACACAAAGACAGTGATGATGATATGTGTGTGAAGAGCTATCTTAGTGAAGGTAGTCAAAGGAGGCTCTTTTGAGGAGAACCTGAATGATAATAAGGAGCCAGCTATATGAAGCTAGAAAGAAGCATTCCAGATCAAGAAAATAGCAAGTGCAAAGGCTCCGTGGGAGGGAAGGGGCTTGGGATGTTTGAGGAACAAGGTCATTATGGCTGATAAGAGGTCTTGCTAACTCCCAAGACCTTGAAGCATCCCTTTTAACCACCTATTGCTAAGCATGAGTTTGAAGGGTCTCCATGGTCTATTTGTGTAAGGACCTCAATCTCCCACAGCTGGTGCAAGAGATTGAGGCTCTGTAGGAGCAGCAGGCTACCCTCGGGGGGGTAGTAAAGGAACTGAGGAATCATTGCCACATATTGGAGGGGGAATGAACTTGCTTGGTAAGTCCACCATCTTGGTCCCAGATCTACTGCACAATCACAGTGGAGATAAGTAAGTGCTCTTGCCTCTTTCATATCTGAAAACAGTTCATCATAAACTGGGATCCTTGACTTGAGGCTATTACATGAAGTAGGATTTACAGAGGCACCAGCAATGTAGTTGGCAGAAAAGTGGCATGAAATAGAGGATTTAAGTTTTTCATAAGAAGCTCATACCATAGAACTCAAGAAAGGAGAGGCCAAAACTAAAAGGAAGCAAGGACAATATGTTACAGAATAGCACAACTTATGGGATGCTAGATACACACCCACCTCAATGGTTCCTTTAACTGGGTTACCTCATGTCTGTAAATCTGAGGTGGGTCCATGGAGTTGCCTTAAATCCATGAGACTATCATTACTTTAGTCTAAAGGCCTACACCTGGAGTTTTAAAGGGATGAGAAACACTCCAAAAGTAAGGACCGGGTTATAACATGGAGTGGGACTCAGCAAATGTCCTGGCACACCCATGAGCTTAAATTGACTAACAAAGTAGCTTTCTTTAATTGTGCATTAATCCAGTCATTTGGCCTAGAAATTCACATAGTTATGGAGGATGGTAGAAATGGGAGGCCAGCTACAATAGCTATGCAGATATGTAAGCTTTATTGGGATATCACTTTGGAAATGTCTGGGTTTCTGGAATTCAGGTCAGTTTAGTACAGAACGTGGAGTCCCCCCACAACCACCTCAGACCTTCCTGGAAATTTCTGTGAGGCTAAATCATTCAATTCAAACTCCTGGGAAGGTATGTATTCTTTAGAGCACAACAATGACTTTGTCCAGGCAAATGTAGGAAAACACCAGCTAGTTACCTTAGCAGGGCAGGAAGTGGGTTCTGAGGGCATGTTGGTATCAAGGCTCCATCAGAATTTTTAATGACACCTCACCACAAACAACCAAGACCACAAGACCCATTTAAACGGCTATTGCAGTTGCCCTCAACAGCTCAGAGAATATCTCCATGCTCCGCCTCCCATTCTCCTGTTTTAACCCTCCTTTTCTTATCTGGTTTTCCTTGTTTTGATCCCATTGGCTCACATCCAGATTCTCCTTCTCTGCCTAGCCTGTCTGAATTGATGTCTCATTTGGATGTTTGACCTTGAGTTGGCATCTCCCCAGGATGTTGTCTCTCAACTTGTCTGTCCTAGCACTACGCTCTAGTTCTAGGCAGTTCTAGGCAAATATTGCTCCTCCTATGCCTATGTGAGGCCCCCACATACCAAAGCTCAGGGATCCCACTTCTTTGGAGAGGTTTTGAATAATTATAGTGCTTATTAAAGTTATATGTTTACATGTTGGCCTCTTTCAACTTGCCTGTGAGCCCATAAAGGGCAATAGACCTAGAAGCTAAGAGATCAGCTTCCCCATCTATGAAAATAGAAATAAAAATATCTTCCTTGACTACCCTGTAGGGTTCTTCTGAGGATAAAAGGAGACAAATGACAAGAGAGCACTCTGGTAAGGTGTAAAGCATCATAAAAATGTGTTGTTGTCATCTAAACTCTACTGATAGGGTCTTGAATTCTCTATAATCTGGATCCTGCCACCTCTCCAAACTCAAACTCCAGCCAGTCCCATCTCCTTTGATATCCAGCAAGCTTACCAAGGCATCTGGGGTGGTAACTGGCTAGGAGAAGCAGCTGGCACTAACAAGATTTGTCATAGTTAAGAACTTCATAACAACCACATCCATCCTACTGTACCATCTAAATACAGATAGTGCAAAGGTACAATAGAAACGAGGAGTAAGAAGATTGAGAAACCCGCTGTGACTCAGCCAGGGTGCTTGCCACTCACATACCCTGCCTTCCTCCTCAGCAAGCCTTGACTTAGAACCACCAAAGAAGTACTCTGTTGTTGGGCAGCCTCTTTGTTGTGCTCAAGCCATGCACAACTCATTCCTACTTCCTGGTCTTTGCTTACACTGAGCTCCCTCCTTGGAATAATGGCCTCTTGCCCTTTACCTTGTTAGATTCTCCTCATCTTTGAGGATCCAGCTCCACCTCCATCTCCTTCAGGAAGCCTTCCTAGAACACTCTTCTGTCATCATTCTCCTCCTCCCTCTGACCTCCTGCAGCACTTAGAATCTGCACCTCAACAATTCAGCATCTGCAGTTATTCCATTGTCATGTATCTCTCTCTAAATGTTGTGGGCTGGTTAGGCTTGTCTCCTTGACTTCTGTATCTTTTGCTGTGAGGTCTAGCCAAATCCTAGGTACACACTAAGTGCTCAATAAATTCTTATCAGTGGAAGAACATGTTTAAAGGCTAATGAAAGAGGAAATTGGTAACATCAAAGATAGACTTCATCCACCTCCCAATTTTGCCTCTGGCTGCCCTTTGACAGACAACTCCACAGATGAAGCTCTTTGGTTACGATCAGATGGCATGCAGTATAAGAGACTAGAGTTTAGGGGCACCTGGGTGGCGCAGTCGTTAAGCGTCTGCCTTCGGCTCAGGGAGTGATCCCAGGGTTCTGGGATCGAACCCCACATCAGGCTCCTCTGCTATGAGCCTGCTTCTTCCTCTCCCACTCCCCCTGCTTGTGTTCCCTCTCTCGCTGGCTATCTCTGTCAAATAAATAAATAAAATCTTTAAAAAAAAAAGAGATGAGAGTTTAAAGTGATTTCGTATGGGAAAAAGTCTGTAGTCTTAGTAATATCTGATCTCAGAAA
This sequence comes from Ursus americanus, assembly GCF_024610735.1. Classification (NCBI taxonomy): domain Eukaryota; kingdom Metazoa; phylum Chordata; class Mammalia; order Carnivora; family Ursidae; genus Ursus; species Ursus americanus. The sequence continues at coordinate 11,995,245 of NC_142164.1, forward strand.
AAAATTATAATGGCCTGCCTGAAATTAAACATGATATGCAATTCTGCTATTAGATGGATAGTTTATTTTTGTCCTCAAGAACTGAAAACATTTTATGTCCTCATATATGCTTTCACTTAACATTTTAAGGTGTCTGCTCTATGGCAGGCCCAGCACTGGGCCCTATGGACAAGAAGATGAAAGAAATCTAGCTTCTGCCATCAAGGATCTCAGCAGCTGGGGAGTCAGGCATGTAAACAAGCACTTAAGCACAATGAAGGATAGAGGCCTAGACAGAGTGTCACAGCTTCACAGAGATGACAAATGAAAAACTTATTGAAAGTCCTATAAGCAGGGCACCTGGGTGGCTCAGCTGGTTGGGCATCCAGCTCTCAGTTTCCGCTTAGGTCATGATCTCATGGGTTGTGGGATCAAGCCCTGCACAGGGCTCCATGATCAATGGGCAGTCTGCTCGGAGATTCTCTTCCTCTGCCCCTCCCCCTGCTTGCACGCACTCACATGCGTGCTCTCTTTTTCTCTCATAAATAAATAAATCTTTAAAAAAAGAGAGAGAGAAAGTCCTATAAGCTATTGGCCCATAGTGAATTTTTAAATATGATAAAATATGGGGGTGCCTGGCTGGCTCAGTCGGTGGAACATGTGATCCTTGATCTCAGGGTTGTGAGTTTGAGAGACTCAAACTCACATGTTAGGTGTAGAGACTACTTAAAAAATAAAATCTTTAAAAAATATGATAAAATATGATATTCTCTCTCCCTGTCTATATCTGCTTAGTAGAGCCCATTTTAGGGGTAAAAAAATCTAGACAGTTTAAACTAAAGGAGCATTTTCTTTTTTTTTTTTTTTTATTAATAATGATTTTTTATTATATTATGTTAGTCACCATACAGTACATCCCCGGTTTTCGATGTAAGGCTCGATGATTCATTAGTTGTGTATAACACCCAGTGCACCATGCAATATGTGCCCTCCTTACTACCCATCACCGGTCTATCCCATTCCCCCACCCCCCTCCCCTCTGTAGCCCTCAGTTTGTTTCTCATAGTCCATAGTCTCTCATGTTTCATTCCCCCTTCTGATTACCCCCCCTTTCTTTATCCCTTTCTTCCCCTACTGATCATTCTAGTTCTTATGTTCCATAGATGAGAGAAATCATATGATAGTTGTCTTTCTCTGCTTGACTTATTTCACTAAGCATTATCTCCTCCAGTGCCGTCCATGTTGTAGCAAATGTTGAGAACTCATTCTTTCTGATTGCTGAGTAATATTCCATTGTATATATGGACCACAACTTCTTAATCCAGTCATCTGTTGCAGGGCATCTGGGCTCCTTCCACGATTTAGCTATTGTGGACATTGCTGCTATGAACATTGGGGTGCATATGGCCCTTCTCTTCACTACGTCTGTATCTTTGGGGTAAACACCCAGTAGTGCAATGGCTGGATCATAGGGTAGCTCAATTTTTAACTTTTTAAGGGACCTCCACACAGTTTTCCAGAGTGGCTGTACCAACTTGCATTCCCACCAACAATGTAGGAGGGATCCCTAAAGGAGCATTTTCTATCACATCCCACAGTCTTTAGTCAAGTAACTAATAATTTATTTATTATCATGAAGCAAATGCAATGCCCTAATTGCCAGTTTGAGAACTAGTACATTTGAAAAAATAAACTGCAGTTGAACTTGCATCCCCAAGAATTATTTTCCTGGAAAGAAAGTACTAGAACTTTCTAGTAGAAGTCCACACATATCTCGGTTCTGCAGATACCCAACTCCTAAAAATATCCCAGAAATTTGTCCTGATATGCTTGGAGGGAAAAAAAATTCTGACAGTTCCTCAAACACAGGCCTTAGGCATCCGTAAGAGGTTGTGCTCAGGGGCACCTGAGTGGCTCAGTCAGTTAAGCATCTGCCTCCTGCTCAGGTCATGATCCCAGGGTCCTGGCATCGAGTCCCGCATCAGACTCCCTGCTCAATGGGGAGTCTGCTTCTCCCTCTCCCTCTGCCCCCTCCCCGTTCGTGCTCTCTCTCTCTCTCTCACTCACTGGTTCTCTCTCTCAAATAAATAAATAAAATCTTAAAAAAAGAGAGGTTGTGCTCAAGAAGTTCTTCCCTTTCAAAATCTCCAACTGGTTCTTTTAGAGCATTTCCTCAAGGCTACTCTAATTTTAGACTGGCCATTATCTTTATTCTTCTGTAAGACTTCTCCTTTAACATCTTAATCCAGCCGGAGTGACCAATCTTAACTTTTTTTAAACTTGGAAACATTGAGAAGAGAGTTACTGAATACATATATACAAAGTTCTCGATTTGGGCCAGTCCTCAAGAGAGCAGTGGCTCAGCCAAGTTCACTTCAGTGATCCCAGCTTTCCATTTTCATTTTTCCTTCCTACTTTCTCTAACTCTCTCCTTTCACCATTGTGTCCAAGGCCTTAACTCCGGTGTATACTACTGCATTATATGGTCTGTATAATTGCATTAGGTAATTCAGGAGTGTTTACACTCTAAAAGGAGCTGGGGGTGCCCACCGGAAGAAAATCACTTCCATTAGCATGCCTGCAGATTCAGGGACACCCCTGCTGTGATCTGATCTAAGGGGTTATTCCAAAATACTTCCCTACCCCCCAGATCTCTCAAAGCCCATCCCTAGTTTATCACCTTCCCCCAGAAGCCGGAGCCTATTTTCCAAACCACAAATTCTGATTCAAGGTTCAAAGGAAGAGTTCTTTTGCCAATTTCAGGTGTGAATGACAGTCTGGGAGACAGTGTTTGGACACAGATATCTGGAACTATATAAACATTTATGTTTTATGGTGACAATAGTGCAACTTATCTTGAGACTTTAAATGATCTGAAAAACATCATGAATAGAGGCAACTTGGTAGTATGATTCTGTTGCTCAAAGGTGAGGTACCAAAGGGGAGTGGGGAAAACCACTGGCCTTCCTGTTCAGAAGGTTCTAGCTAGTGGCTCCTCAAATCCTCATTTTGTCAAAGGTTATCTTTGGAACAGCAGCAGGTAGTTATGGTTATTATTACATAGTTTTTCATTGTTTTGTTTATGCCAGAATTATTTTATAACAATGATATGAGGTAAGTACTATTATTATTCCCCTTTCATACATGAGGAAACCGAGGCTCAGAGATGTTAACCTGCCCAAGCTGGAGTCTCATTTCTTGTCAATGTTCGTTTGACTCCAATCAAGCTCACAGGCTTTCCATTAAGCTGGGTGGGCTCTGACTCTATAGTTGATGCATCTGCCCTCAGGAAGGTTCCTCCCCATGACCTGGCAATAGGCCTCTAGCTCTCTTAGCATCTCTCCTACCATTTGACTAACAGTCCCACACCCTTCTGCTCAGAGGTCTCACTTGTACTCACTCCACCCCTGGGTTTTGCCGGGCTCATTGACAGGCCTGCTCTCTGCTGCCGCCTCCTGGCCCAACCCAAGACCTGTCCTAGTGGCAGTTGCACTGAAAGGCACCTCCTCCCTTATTTGCAGCCCCCATCCTACCTAGCTTGCCCAGCTGGCCCACTAAACAGCAGGTCTAGAAAGAAGAACAATTCATCTGACTAGCTTACACTTGACATTGTCAAAGATTTCCCAGACTCTGACACTGATAATCTGTTTCAGAAGTTGTACATTTCTACAACCCATCTTACAATCACCTGTTCTCTGTATTGATAATTAAGCGTCCAGGTGACAAAGTGACCAAGGTAAAGTGATTTTTTCCCAACGGACATTGAAAACACTGAAAAGTTCAAATTTCTTTGTGGTAAATTTTGACACTCACTAAAAAACTAAAGAGACTATCAAGGAAATTAGTTTTGTGTTTAGATGCTATGCTGAGAATAACCGAGGGAAAGCACACCTAGAAAAACGCATGAAGAATTGCTCTCACCCAGTCTCTTGTCCTCAGTACAATAGAAGACGCTAGGGTGACCACTGGGTAGCACAAACTTTGACTAGGAAGCGCTAGGTCCTGCCTACGAAGCACCGTTGGAATTTCTTCCTTTGTATTCTAAAATGAAGTCCTCAGCAAAGTCAGTCTTCTTGACAAGGTCAGGGCGTTCAACAGTATTTAAGACAGCCAACTTGGCTGAAAAAGATTTCTGTTTAAAAAGACCCCTAAAGAGCACTGGACCAGGAGTCAGGGGATCTAGGTTCTAATTCCAAGCACTGTAACTAATTAGAAGTGAAGTTCTCACAAGTAAGAGAAGAGTTGGGAGGATGATAGTGGTCTAACTATAAAAGCCATAGGACTTTTAAAAAATTTTATTACAAAGAAGCCATGATTCTAATGCTGGTACTGTGAGAAGAAAAGTCATAAATGTTAGGGGGAAGTTATATTAGATAAGACTGTGTTAGTATGATGTACAATAATAACGCCAGACAACATCTATGGAGCACTTTTACCATATGCCAGGTGCCATATTAAAGCCTGTTTAAATCCTTGTATCAGGGGCGCCTGGGTGGCTCAGTCAGTTAAGTGTCTGCCTTCGGCTCAGGTCATGATCCCAGGGTCCTGGGATCGAGCCCCAAGCTGGCTGGGGTCCCTGCTCAGTGGGGAGCCTGCTTCTCCCTCTCCCTCTGCCCCTCCCTCCTGCTTGTGCGCTCACTCGCTCTCTTTCTCTCTCTCTCTCTCGCTCTATCAAATAAATAAATAAAATCCTTAACAAAAAGAAATAAATAAATCCTCAAAGCAAGCCCATGAGGCAGGTTCTCTTAGTTTAGAAAAGGTAAGCAACCTGCTCCAGGACTCAAAACTAGAAAGAGGCAGAACTGGGAAATGAATGGCTACGTACATATGGAGTGTAAAGTATGTGTGCATCTGCGTGTGTGCATGTGTGTGTGTCTGACCCTAAAGCCTGGGCCGATAGCTTCTATCACTACCTCGCCATTTTAGTATATGGTTATGAGTTGTTATTGTCTATAATGAAACTATTTAAAAATAGGTAACATATGCATATGGTACACGACGCAAAAGGTAAAAAAAAAAAAAGTGAAAAGTAAGGCTGATATAAATAGTCTCCTTCACACTCCTGTCCCCCAGCCACCCAAAAATCCACTCAGGACACAACCACTGTTAACAGTTGCTTTTCAAATAAAAAAAAATGGTTTTTACAAAACTGTGGCTTGAGACTGCGTCATTTCATAGTCCATGTAAACCTGAGCCATGTTATTATGGATTTCTACTCAAATTTTTAAATTTTTCTGTGTAAAACAGTCTTCAAAATTGATACCATAGAAAACATGGAAACTGCTCCTAGTGCATCATGAATGCTAATGCTTTTCAGACATTAATTGTTCAATTTGGCTAATCAAGCTTAGTGATATGGTATATTCTAATTCTTTTACATTTTCTATTTCAATGACGTAACTTCTTTTTACAATAAGATGGAACATCTGTCTGATGAAAAATGGGCCATTATTATTCATCTTAAGCTATGAAGCATCGTTCAACAGCTCTGAACTAATGGTCATTATATCAAATAGGTTTTACTTTAATCATTATTTCTAATACATGTGAAATTAATACACAGTGTTTGTCATTACTGAGCACTAGAATATAATTCCAGAAGAAGCAATTAATGTCTATCAGAAGTTTTTTGAAATATGATTATCAAATACTCGACTAATGAATCATTTGCATATCTGAAATTATCACCTAAACATTAAGCATTCTTGTGATAGGACGCATTAGGTTTAATAATGAAAAAAAAAAAGAACGAGAGAGATTTCAAATATTAAGTTATATATATCGTCCACTTCCCTGGCAGCTCAGAATTTTTTCTGAGGAGAATTCATTTTGAAAAGAACAGTTAAACAGCTTCAGGGAAAGGCCCTTCAGGGGTTTTTCCAGGAATTAGAATTTTCATTTCTCTTATTTTTTTATTTACATAAAAAAGGAAAGTACTTTAGAAGTCCTGCATCTCCCAATAAAAAAAAAATCATGGTTAATTGTCAAATTCAATCTCTATATAGAGAAATGCCATCCATTTCCAAATGTTGCTTGTAAACTCTCCTGGCAAAGGGGCAAAGAATAATGCACTGTATTTCCCCTGCAGTGTTATATTGCACATTCACCTTAAGGAGCATATGCTGCTCTTTTGAAATATGCAGACTCCCCTCTCATTGTACAGGGCCTCTGTGAAAAGATTGAGGGCTCTACAGAATTAACATATGAATAGGCTAACATACCTCCCAAGAAGCCCCTGCACGAGGGGGCACAAAAGGAGGAGATCCTTTTATTCATTTTGTAGTTAATGAAGAGTAAGAGGACCCTTTCTGACCAATTTTCGTGGGGACTCAGAATTTAAAGTTAAAATGTTGCGTATAGAAAATACCCACTTAAACTTCGACGCCCTACTCTTTCCTCCTTTATAACCAATCTAGCACACTGAACGAGGCAAATGTGTAATATCTGAAAAGAGTAATTGCTGGTATCAATATTAATCACTGAAAGCCGATAAGGTTGGTCATTACTGTCTTGCAATTGGCCGATCAATTGCAATCACTTTATCAACGATGCTTTACCTGGAAGAGACAGACCCTCAGGATTAGGTTAGGGTCAGTATTCTAGATGTGAGGACATGCTCAGGGGGCTGTTAATATAGTGTTTCTGGGGAACAGAGCCTAGGAAGTATGAATGAAACCAGGCACTCAGTCCAAAGGAATAATGCTAGATTGCACAGGATTACTATTAGCAAAGGTCTAAGCAGAGCTCAAGAGCCATTTGCTAAGATTAGAGTACCTGCTGCTCTGGTCAGCTCTCATGTAGGGCTCCCTATATCTTTCCTACTTAGAAGCAAGAGTTAAGTGTCACTTCTTCTGAGTGCCACCTCCCATGACCTCTGCATCTGGATTAGGTGGCCTCCTCTGTGCTCCCACAATACCCTGTACTTCTTGCAATATTACACAAAAATTCTGGCATTATTACATAGAAATGCTTCCATGTCTATCATCCTCATTATGTTGTATAAACTCTATGAGGTTCACAACCATGGCCATACTGTTCTTTGTCATGTCCAGTCTGGAGTACAATGCCAAGCACATAACTGATGCTCAGTAAGTTATTTGCAGACTAATGAAAAGCTTGGTCCTAGGTGGAAACTAAGTCCGTGCCATAACCATGATTAGGGAACCTGGCAAATTGTTTCATGGCACAAGTGTGTTGACAAGTCTCTGTCCATGGAGCAGTCAATCTGTTGGACTAGATCACTACCCTTTTGGTTCAGGGGTGATGCTTTCTGCTGGAGCTGCACTGTTACCCAGAACGTCACTGGAATTAGAGGGGAGGAAATTAGATGAGAAGCCAGGAGAGTGCAGAATCAGGGTGAGAGGTGCAAGAAAAGGTAGAAGAGGCTAGGGTGAGAAACAACCTGGGCCCTGAGTGACGTGGGATGGGGCAGGAATGGGAAGATTCTATAAAACCAAACCAGCAGAGACAAGGGGCTAAAACTTTGATTTAAGATGACAGTCATGGGACACCTGGGTGGCTCAGTCCATTAAGTGTCTGCCTTTGGCTCAGGTCATGATCCCAAGGTCCTAGGATTGATTCTTGCATCGGGCTTCTTGCTCAGCAGGGATCCTGCTTCTCTCCCTCTGCCTGCCTTGTGAGCTCTCTTGGTCTCTCTCTCTCTCTCTCTCTCTCACATAAATAAATAAAATCTTTAAGAGTCATCAAACTATGTCTTGTAGGCCAAATCTAATCCTCAGTCTATTTTTGTACACCCTAGAACTTAAGAATGGTTTTTGTTATTAAATGGTTGGGAGAAGAAAAAGGAGGAGGACGAAGAGGAGGAGAAGAAAAGGCAGCAGCAGCAACAAAGATGGTATGTGGCCCACAAAGCTTAAAATATTTGCTATCCGGTCCTTTACAGAAAAAGTTTGCCACTCGCTGATTTAAGTGAATAAAATCAAGAAAGCAAAAGCAAACCTATCCCCAAGCACAGACGTGCACATACACACACACACACACACACACACACACACACACACGCACTGTAATAATGGAATACCATTTTGCTCTAATTTGAAAATACCAAAGGCATTTTGATGCCCCGTGAAGTATGTAAAAATGGAAATTAACCATTTGTATTCTTTGGTAACTAAACTAACCATAAATATAATATTTTGTAAGGTACTATTCCCATATATTTTTTGAAGACCGATTTTTGTCTACACTAACCTCTCAGAGATGGGTGTCTTATCCAGCCTCTGCTGTAATCATTCTGCTTGCCCTTGGACCTTTACCTAATTATGAGAATTTTGCACCTCCAGAGAAGAGACTGCATAATGTGAATATATTTGAAAGATAATAACTTTGATTTGATCTCATTCAGTAATGTTGTTTGAAATACAGTCATAGAATGTTTCAGAGCTGGAAGGTATTTCAGAGATCACATCATCCAAACCCCTTGTTTTACCATGAGGAAAACAAGAGATTAAGTAATTTATCTGAGGCTTAAAATAAATCAAGGGCAGATAGAGACCCAGAAATCCTGGTTCCAAGCTCTCTCACACCACTGCTTCCACATAATATCTATCCAGTCCCTAAACTCCTACAGGGAAGGACTGTGTATTTTCTCTCTCTCACGAGTGCGGAGCCCACTGCCTAACACATAGTTAGTATTCCAAAATGTGTGTTGAATAAATGAATGGATGTTAATCGTGGCTAACATTTACTTTGTACTTACCATGTACCAGGCACTATGCCAAACACTTTTACACGCATTATCTCATTTGACTCTCATAACAACCCTCGAAGTAGGGTTTTTTTTTTTAATCTCTATTTTGCAAATGAGAAAAGTAAGGCACAGAAAGATGAAGTGACTTGCCCAAAGTCACACAGCTAGGAAGCTGTAGAATTAGGTTTGGAATCGAGGTCTTTCTAACTTTCTAACGCCAGTGTTTTTCATTACCACCCTAAATGTATGGTAAGGACTAATGAAAACAGCAGTTCTGAAATTATATTATAATGCTAAGCCTGTACGCTTACTCATCAAAATACAATTTCCTACCATGCCTTTACTCAGCAAACGAAGCCCAGTGAACAGGACCCTCAGCTTGTTTTTCCTGGCTTTGCCCTGACTCCCTGTGTGGCCCCACACAATCAGCTAATCTCTCAAGTTCCCTAGTTCCCCAAATCCATTACATAGTCCTGCTTTTTGTGGCACCCCAGGGCGTCTCCAATTATCTCAGAGGGGTTTCACGAAATTCTCAAAACAAATTTTAAACGCGATCCTTTTTTTTTTTTTTAAGAACATATGCTTTACAAAACCTTTAGGAGGACAGAAGGGATTTCCTTCAAACAAAACAAAACAGGAAAATGTGGCCGTAGTTTTTAATAGTCCCAGAATTTGAGCTAAATGTTAAGGGATGCAGCTCCATCTGCTGGACATCAAACACACTAATAATAACAAGTTAAATATTGATAACAGGGCTTATTTATGGTCCCTAACATCTGTTCTAAATATCCATTTTATTAAATAACAAAAAATACATGCCTATTGTAAAAAAATTTGTAAAACGAAATTTGCCATGGATAATATAAGCACAATCTTGCCTCTCTGAGATACCTACCTACCACATCAACAGTTCTTCCTTCTGTTTCTACGCACCTGTATCTCTTTCTACACAGGTGAAAACATATATGTACAGTGATATGTACTCTTCATATTTCAAAACATTATATAACAAGCGTTTTCCATGTCATTTAATAGTCACCATAGGCACAACTTTTAATAGCTACATAATATTTTATGTTAAGATTATACAAAAGGGGCGCCTGGATGGCTTGGTCAGTTAAGCGTCCCACTCTTTTCAGCTCAGGTCATGATCTTGGGATTCTGGGATGGAACCTGTGTCAGGCTCCCTGCACAGCAAGGAATCTGCTTCTCCCTCTCCCTCCCTCTTTGGTTCTCTTCTCACTCGCCAGCAAGCACATGCGTGCTCTCTCTCTCTCAAATAAATAAATAAAATCTTTAACAAAAAAAGATTATACAATAATGTATTTACCCACGTGGCCATTGTTGGACATTTAGGTTGATTGACAATTTGGTTATTATAAATGAGCATCTCCCTGCATAAATTTTGTCCAGATTTTGGCTTACTTCCTGGGGAGTGATTGCTATTAACAGTGGAACTACGGGTCAAAGGGTAGAATTATATTTTAGTTCCTGAAACATATTGCCAAATTGCTTTCCAAAAAGACTGCATCAGTTTACCCTCCCATTATCAGCGTATGAATGGCCTTCTTATGGCACCCTTGCTAACACAGAGTATTGTCTTTCTTCATCTTTGCTAATTAATAGGTGAAAATTGGTCTCTTGTTGTTCCATTAGCATTTTTGATTACTAGTGCAGGTGAACATTTATTCATATGTTTATTAGCCATTCACATTTCCTCTTTTGTGACTTGTTCATTAATGTCATTCTCCCATTGAGAGCCTTTGTATTTTCTTATTATTTTGTATATGCTCTTTAGATATTAAAGACATTATTTTCTCTCTCATATTTATGGCAAATATTTTTCCAAGCTTGTTCTTATATTTGACATGTAGAGACTTTTCATTTTATATTGTCACATATTTTAATAGCTTCTTTTACAATTTTTCTCCAGTTGCTTTTAGGCTTAGCATGTCCTCTATAAAGAAATGGGATAAATATTCACATTTTCGTGGTTTCGATTTTTGATCCACACATATGGTTTCCACTTTTTTATTCACCTGGAATTAATTTTGATGTGCAATATGAGATATGAGGATATATTTTTATAGTTTTTTTAAGACTTTATTTGAGAGTAAGAAAGGGCATGAGTGGGGGGGGGGGGGAGAGGGAGAAGCAGGCTCCCTGCAAGCAGGGAGCCCGATGCAGGGCTCGATCCCAGGACCCTAAGATCATGACCTGAGCCTAAGGCAGACGCTTAACCAACTGAACCACCACCCAGGCACCCCGGGATATATTTTTAAATATTACATTTATTGAATTGCTCTTCTCTGTTTTATTGAGTTGTTAAATTATCACCAACATATATTTCACATAGCACCGTCTTTATGCTCTACAGAGAGCTGCAAAGGTTCAAATTTGGCAGTAAATTGGAATGGTTTGCTTTTGGCTGACAAAGAATCTGGAGCTACATAGGGAGGCATTTAAGAGTTTTGAGCAGGTAATTAACATGATCATGTCTGTGTTATTAAAACAAGGTGATTATCAGGGCCTCTGTGCAGCTCAGTCATTAAACGTCTGCCTTTGGCTCAGGTCATGATCCCAGGGTCCTGCCTGTGTTCCCTCTCTCGCTGTCTCTCTCTCTGTTAAATAAATAAATAAAATCTTTTTTTAATATTTTATTTTAAAAATCTTTTTTAAAATATTTTATTTATTTATTTGAGAGAGAGAGAATGAGCAGGGGGTAGGGGTAGAAGGAGAGGGAGAAGCAGGCTCCCCGCTGAGCAGGGAGCTGGATGCGAGACTCAATCCCACAACCCCGGGATCATGACCTGAGCTGAAGGCAGACGCCCAACCGACTGAGCCACCCAGGTGCCCAATAAATAAAATCTTTAAAAAGATAAAAAATAAATAAAATCCAGTTACTGCTTCCATTTGTTTTTAAAAAAAATAAGGTGACTATCATAAACTCTAGAGTGAGAATAGAGCAAAAGGAGGGTTTGGAGACAGCCATGCCAAACAGTTGACAGTTCTCTGAACGATCTGGGTTCTCTCCTGAGTCTTAATAGGCATCTTCCACCTGCCTTTTTAAAAGAAACAATCTATTTAATAATTTTAGTATATTCTGGATACTGTCTTAAATACTTTATATATATTATCTCATCAACTGTCCTCAAACCCCAGTTAGGTAGGTATTATCATCCCCTTTCCACAGATAAAGAAATTGAGGTCTAGAGATGTCATATAAGTTGTTCAAGATCCCACAGCTATTGAGTTGGAGGAGTCAGGACTCAAACCTAAGGATTTGGGGGTAACTAAATGAATATAAAACACCTAAAACAGTGCCTGGCTTAGTAAATGGCAGCTTCTTATCCCGTCACCCATCATCAGCCCCTTATGAACTTCAAATATTATATAAAAATATGCTGGTGTCACATGAACAAAATATTCCAGTAATTATAGGAGATTTATTCAAACTTAATTAGGAACTATTTTGTACCTCCAACATTTGTGTAAAATGAGCTCCAGCATGGCAGTCAGGAAGCCTGGCTTCTAGTCCACCTTCTAGTACTAGATAGTTATGTGACCTTGGGCAAGTCACTGGACCACAAAGTTCCCTTGTCTGCATAACAACAACAAAAAGCAATCATATCCCTTATGGGGTCTCCTGTGTAAAACAAAAGCAAATCTGAAATGATTGGGAAAGTTCAAAATTCTACATGATTTTACAGATTTCCCAATTAAGCTATCAAAATTCTTAGGCCATGAAAATGCCCATGGAAGCCACTGCAACAATGAATATGGCCTCTTTGTTTCAATTTGCTTTGTTTTTATTTGTCATTATGTCAAACTTCAAACATACACAAAAGTAGAGAGAATAGTATAATTAACTCCCATAACCAGTTACCCAGCTTTAATGAACATCAACTCTGCCTTGCTTTTTCTGATACAGCCTCCCAATATTTTATTCTTTGGCGTATTTTAAAGCAAAATCTAAGACACATGAATATGGTCCATTTTTATGATGACAAAAATAATGAAGGAATTTTATTTGGTTTTCTCAAATCCAGCGGAGAAAGTTTATTTTAAAATCTGGCAAAATCCAAGCTGGTGTGAATTTCACTTGGTCTTTCTTCTTTTAAAATGTCTCAGGAATGAATCTCCAATCTAAATACATAATACATTAATTTATCAGTCCAGGCCAAGGGCTAGTGAATTCTAATTGTCTGTGGAAGACAAGCAGGTGGGGGGTTCCTGTTAGTCTATGCAGAGGGCAGCATTTTCATTTCTATAATAACAGTATTCATAACATCAAATGTTTAGCTGGTTTAGTATATTAAACCAGTCTGGCTTGAGGGTAATTCTGACCAGAGATTCAACTATTCTTTACAAAGTGAGTGAAGGCAAGAAGACTAATTAAAATTACCTTCCTCACGAAGAAATTTTTTTAAAAGAAATAAAAATGAGCTGCCCTGCCCACTCAATAAAGAAGGCAGGGACCAATTTCTCCCTAAACCTGAGTACTTGCAATTTTTCCCGTGTGTGTCTAGTTTACAACGCTCATCGACATTCATGATCCACAACCTAATAACATATGTAGAACTGGCATTCATGTACCCATTTGTACAGATGAGAAGGTGAGGCCCCTAGGGGTCACACTAGCTAGAGGAGACAAAGCTAGAGACTAGAGCCCGGGTCTCCTGTTTCCTATGTCAGGGCTGACTCCCTATGTAAGCAAGCTTACCAAAAAAGAATGAATTTCTTCACCTCCTATTTCCAATCTCCCTGGGGCTTAACAAAGTACCTGTACTTTGTCGCAGCTCAGTAAATATTTCTTGCCTGTCTGACTACTGCCAAGTAATGGGAAAGAAAGAATAAAATTATGTAGAAAGAAAAAGGAGAAATTAGATAAACAAAAGAAGAGGAAATAACATTAACAAGCTTAGCAAATAAAGCATAATCTAGGGAAAAAAATGGAAACGTGGAAAAAAACCTGTTAAACCACAATAAAGAGTCGTATGTCAAAAAAAAGATTTAAATCCCATAAACCCAAAAGCTGACAGTGGTGGTAATGACAACTTCAACTACTACCACTTTAATCTACAAGGCTCTGTGGTAAGCCTATTAACCCTCTGAGGTAGGGAAGTAATACTATTATCCCCATTTAATGGGTGAAGAAAGTGGGCTCAGAGAGGTTAAGCAACTTGCCCAAGGCTATAGAGCTAATAAGGGTAGAGCTAGGATTCCAACCCAGCCAGTCTGACTCAATTTTCATTTTTTTTATATTTTCTATACTTTGCAAATTTCCTACAATGAGCATGTATTACCTTTATTTTTTAATCCTGTAGCATTCATCGTGTATAGAAATAATTTTGTCATTACATCATTAAGTATAGTTAATTACTATTTCTATTCATCATTTGTATGTCACCTCAATTAGACTGTTAAGAGCCTGTGTCTAAGGCAGTGTCATGTTTTAATGCATATTATAGCTGCTCGATGAATACTTCTTAAATGAATGGACAATGGAGAGAAAAATGTGGGAGTATGAAGCAAAACAACCACCACCACAAAAAAAAAAAAAAAGGTTTAGGGGGGTGATGAAAGAGATAGATGAGGAATAGAAAAACAGGCACAGAAACATAATGATCAAGAACAGGAGATGTATGTGGGGCATAGGTAGAAAGACAGACACATAGCAATAAAGCGGGGCAAAGAAGAAAGGAAGCTTGCTACATGGAACCCTGTTTTGGTGAAATTGTAAACTAAAATTAAAGCTAAAATGCATTAACAAAGAGAAGCCAGTTATAGGCGAGAAAGGAGACTTTTAAGATATGGTACTTTAAAATTTTTAAATAGAAAAATTGTTTCAAAGTACCTTACGAGAGGGGGAAGTACTAAAATTGCTTTTCTGGCAAAGCCTGTCCCTTCATCCAACAATTATCCTAAGATACTTGAGATCTCATCTCCATAAATTCAATAGGCAATTGGGGCCACTTTCTCTTTTGAGACCAGATGCAGAAACAGAAATTACAGTCATTTCCTATATTGCAGAAATTAGCTGGCCAGTTGAAAGCCACCTGCACGCATAATTCACATCATCAGAGGTTGGCATCTAGAAGGCTCAAGGCCCTGTCCTCTCTGCCACATACTTCACCCATGTAGAAGCTAAGCTCAGAAAACCAATGGTGAAGTTTCAGTTTGCCGTTTGCCCATGTTATGAGGGGGTGATCTTTTGTGGTTCTTGACCTCTTGGGAATTAAAGAATAATAATTTTTTCTCATAGTAATACATACACATAGTTAAAATAATACTGAGGCATGGCTGATAGCAAATAACAGCAGTCCCCTGCTTCACCATTCCCCATCATCCTCACAGGAAGCAACACTTTTTTATAATTTTAACTGTTTTTTTTCCTGGTTACTATATTATATAATCTAAATAGCATGCCTAAACATCTATGTATTTAACAATTTTAGATGTTATCTATTGGCTTTCTTTTATAATAACTAAGAATTTAGCTTTCTTATACTTCCGACACACAACGCCACATCCTTCACTTCCCTCAATCCATCTATCACAATTCTTGGTTACATGAGTAGCCATTTAGACATAAAAATGAGTTTATATGATTATGAGTATGTAATTATTGGTCACTGCTAAGCAAAGTAGTATATTTTTGTTAGTCTTAGCATATAATCGTTAGTCTTTTGATTTTTTCCCCAAAGTTAATAAGTGCTTCAGTATTACATTTTTTGAGATTTCTGAATTTCTTTTTTTTTTTTTTAAGTAGGCTCCACACCCAGTATGGAGCCCAATGCAGAGCTTGAACTCATGACCCTGAAATCAAGACCTGGGCTGAGATCAAGGGCTGGACACTTAACCAACTGAACCACCCAGGCACCCCAAGATTTCTGCATTTCTAATGCTATTTTTATCCAAGTGTTTTAACAGTTCTGTAAAATACCTATCAATAATTTTTCCAAACACTCCAACCCATCTAAAATCTGCTGGTTCCATATTCCCCCTGAAGATTGCCCTCTCTCAGCTCTCTGTTCTCCTGCTAAAAACTAGGCCAGTTATCTTATGGCCTGGAACATGACTGTACTCCTGGGACTTCTCCTCACCATTCTCTGGAGTTGGATTCTTGGTTTCCTGGATCTTATACTGTGTCTTCTTTTTTCTTGGTTTACTCTCCCATTTCAGTAGAGTACCACCTCCAATAGCTTCCAGAGAAAGCATTCATAGGAGGAATTTTTTGAGATCTTGTATATTCTACTCTAATATTTAATATGAACATGATTGGATTGCTATATAATTTTAAGATGAGAATCATATTCTATTAAAAAATTAGACATTTATGGTCAATTGATTTTCAACAAGAGTGCCAGAACAATTGGATATGCACAAGCGGAATAATGAAGTTGGATCCTTAAATCATATCATACACATAAACTCAAAATGCGTCAAAGACCTAAATGTTAATAGCTAAAACTATAAAACACTTAGAAGATAAAATAGGTATGAATCTTCATGACCTTGGATTAGGCAATGGTTTCATTGCCAAAAGGCAAATATATAAATGGGACTTCATGAAAATTAAAACTTTTGTGCTTTTAAGGACACTATCAACAAAGTGAAAGATAACACATAGAATGGGAGAAAATATTTGCAAATGTATCAGATATGGGACTTGTAGCTAGAATACATAAAGAATGCTTACAATTCAATAATAGGAAGACAAATTACCCAATTAAAAATGGGTATATGATTTGAATAGACATTTCTCCAAAGATACAAATGGCCAATAAGCAGATGAAGAGAAGCTCGACATCAATAGTTATCAGGGAAATGGAAATTAAAACCACAATGAGATAACTACTTCACACCCACCAGGATGGCTATAACCATAATAATAACAATAACAATAATAATAATAATAATAATAACAAGTGTTAGCAAAGATGTATTAGAAATAAGAGTCCTCATACACTGCTGATGGAAAAAAAAATGGTACAACTGCTGTGGAAAAATTTGGCATTTCTCCAAAAAGTTAAAGATAGAATTACCATGTAACCCAGCATTCCACTCCTAGGTATATACCCAAGATAATTAAAAACATATGTCAACACATAAACGTATACATTACTGTTCATAACAGCATTATTCATAATAGTTCCAAAGTAGAACCAACCCAAATATCCAGTAATTAATAAATGGACAAAGAAGGGCATATCTACGCAATGGGATACTATTCAGCCATAAAAACGAATGAAGTAGTAATACATGCTACAATATAGATGAACCTCAGAAACATTATGCTGAGAGAGAGTAGCCAGACAAAAAAGGTCACATATCATACGATGCCATTTATAGGAAATGTTCAGAGTAGGCAAATTAGTACAGACAGAAAGCAGGTTAGTGTTTGCCAGGGGCTGGAGAGAGGGGGGATGGGGTAAATGGGAGTAACTGCTAATGGGCAGAGTTTCTTTTGGAGGTGATGAAAATGTTCTGGAACTAGATACTGGTGGTGGTTGCACAACTCCATGAATGTGCTAAAAATCACAGGCTTGTATAATTTTAAATGGGTAAATTTTATGGTATGTGAATTATAGTTCATTAAAACTGCCTTTAGAAAAGTAATACAATACAATACAATACAATATAGGAACATATGGTTAAATGTGATGATTCAACTGCATTTCTCCTTTCCCCTTCCTCCCCCAAATCCCATAAACATGATACTAAGAAAATAAATGGGACATTAGTTATCCTCCCCTCAAAAAAAGATCAGAAAATCACTGGGACAGTTTGAGTTTTCACAGAAAGGCAGAGGAAAGACTATCTTTTTTTTTTTTTTTTTGAGAGAGGGAGAGGGGGGTAGGTGCAGAGGGAGAGAGAGAATCTTAAGCAAGCTCCACGCCCAGCATGGAGACCAACATGGGGCTCAGTCTCACAATCCTGAGATCATGACCTGAGCTGAAATCAAGAGTCGGATGCCCCAGAGGAAAGGCTATCTAACCTGAACAGATTTGAAGGGATGAAATTCAAATTTTTTAAATAAAAAATAAAGCTGTTTCTGTAATTACAAATATACATACATATGCACATGGATAAATAGGACAGAAGAGAAAACAGCCAAAGAGAAAGTTTAACAGAAATTGTGAAGACAGGGGCGCCTGGGTGGCACAGCGGTTAAGCGTCTGCCTTCAGCTCAGGGTGTGACCCCAGCGTTCTGGGATCGAGTCCCACATCAGGCTCCTCCGTTATGAGCCTGCTTCTTCCTCTCCCACTCCCCCTGCTGTGTTCCCTCTCTCGCTGGCTGTCTCTGTCTCTGTCAAATAAATAAATAAAATCTTTTAAAAAAATAAATAAATAAAAATTAAAAAAAAGAAATTGTGAAGACAGACTGTGACTGGAGGAGAGGTAACTGACTTGGTGGTATGCAGGGTACTATACCTGGAGCATCTGCAGAGGTGGAGGGACAAAGCAGAAGGTAAACTGCTCACCCTGTAGGAAGTGAGGAGGCTCAGAACAGGGAGGCATCAGATACAGTGGAAAACAGGGATGAAGCACAGGGCTCAAACTAATAAACGACATTTAAATGTCAGCATACAAATAGTGGAACCCTCAGGTCCCTTTCCCCAACTTCAGAACCTGGCCACTATCCCTAACCAATCTCCACATCCAAGAAACCTGAAATTGATTTTCTGGTGACAAACAAGAAAAGCCACAGACTTGAACGACAGCCCAGAAGAAGGCTGGTATTAAGTCCCAGGCTTCAAAATGGAGTAAGGTGGGTGGGTGGACTAATTAGGACCTTCAGTCTCCTTTTTCCCATCGTGTTCCCAGATTGTCAGCACCCAGATATCTCTCCCACCCCACCTTCTACCCCTCGGTGAGAGATTAGAAGTCTACTCTGGAAAAAAAGGAAGAGGTCCAGAGAAAAGATTCCAAGATACTAACATTTGAAGCTTATATGTAAGCTCACGGTCATCAGACATTTGAGGAAAATTCCCAATGCTAAAGAGAGAGAACAACACAAAGAATCAAAGTGATTCTGAGGACACAGACAATGAAGATGGCAGAAGAAAACTTTAAAACATTATAACTGATATCCTCATTAGAGATAAGAGAAGGCATTCCACTCATACCAAAAGTACAGAATACCATATAGAAAAGGAATATTCTAGGACAAGAAAATGTCTCAAAAATTAAAAATATGATAGGAGTGCCTGGGTGGCTCAGTCAGTTAAACATCTGTCTTTGGCTCAGGTCATGATCCTGGGGTCCTGGGATTGAGCCCCATGTAGGGCTCTCTGCTCAGCGGGGAGTTTCCATCTCCCTCTGTCACTCCCCCTGCTTGTGCTCTCTCTCTCCCTCTCTTTCTGTCAAATAAATAAATAAAATATTTAAAAAATTTTTAAAAATATGACAGCTGAAATAGAAGAGTTGGAATATAAAGATAGAAAATTCTCCCAGAAGGTTAAAAAATAAAAAGGAAGGAAGGAAGAGAGGAAGAGGAACATACCAAAGAGATGGAAAATAGGAAAAAATTATAAAAAGTTTAGGAGATCTTTCTGGGCTTAGCACTGGACTAATAGAATAATAATAGCAAATGCTGTGCTGATTACTGCCATAGGTGCTTTATATGGACTAACTCATTTAATCCTCTCAACAACCCTATGGAATAGATGCTATTATTACTACCCACATTTTACTGATGGGGGGCACAGAAAGGCTAAGCAACTTATACAAGATGATTAGGTAGTAAGTGGTAAATTCAGGATCTAAAACCTAGGCAGCCTGGCTTCAAAAACACTGCATTTAGGGCACCTGGGTGGCTCAGTCGGTTAAGCATCTACCTTGGTCTCAGATCATGTCCCCAGGGTCCTGGGATCAAATCCTGCATTGGGCTCCCTGCTCAATGGGGAGTCTGCTTCTCCCTTTGCCCTTCACCTGCTCTCTGTCTCTCTCTCAAATAAATAAAAAAAAATCTTTAAAAAAAGAAACCATTGCATTTAAACATTAATCATACTACCTCTCCTAGAAGTTCCCAGAAGAAAAGGTAGGGGAAATAAAAGGAAAGAAATCATCAAGAGCATTGCCCATAATTGAAAGATATTACTCTCCATATTAAAAGGACCAACTGAGTGCTGCCCATCACAAAGAATGAATGAAACAATACATGAAGGCACATCACTGCAGAATTTCAGAACCTTGAGGATAAAGAGAAGATTCTAAAAACTTTCGAAGAAAAAAAAGGTCACATTCAAAGGGATGGAAATTAGAATGTATTGAACAGCAACACTGGATTCTAAAAGACAGTGAGCAATAACTAATTTTTATTATAATTTCATTGAACTACAACTCACATACCATAAAATTCACCTATTTAAAGTATAATTCAATTATGTTTTCAGTATATTCACAGTGTTGTACAATATTCACAAAAAATTCATTTTAGAACATTGTCATAACCCTCAAAATAAATCTTGTACCTTTTAAGCCATTATTCTCCAATCCTCCTATCTCCACCAGCCCATGGCAACCATCAGTGTACTTTCTGTCTCTACTGATTTGCCTACTATGGGTATTTCATGTAACTGGAGTTATTCAACATATGGCCTTTTGTGAATGGCTTCTTTCACTTAGCATAATATTTTCAAGGTTCATCCACATCATTCCCTTTTATGACTAATATTCCATTGTATAGATTTATCACATCTGTTTATCAGTTCTCCAGTTAGTAGACATTTGTATTGTTTCTACTTTTTGGATATTATGAATAATAATGCAGTTTTGTACCCTATACTATTTTTATGATGTGAAAAAAAGTTGTTTTTTTTTAAAGATTTTATTTATTTATTTGACAGAGAGAGAGACAGCGAGAGAGGGAACACAAGCACGGGGAGCAGGAGAGGGAGAAGCAGACTTCCCACTGAGCGGAGAGCCCGATGCAGGGCTCGATCCCAGGACCCTGAGATCACGGCCTGAGCTGAAGGCAGACACTTAACGACTGAGCCACCCAGGTGCCCCGAAAAAAAGTTTTTTAGGAAGAATTGTAGAGGGAAAATTACATTAGAAACATTACTTCAGGGATGCCTGGTTGAAGTCCCCCTGCTTGTGTGCTCTCTCCCTGACAAATAAATAAATAAATTCTTTAAAAAATAAAAAAATTTTAAAAAGAAGTATTATTTCAGCATCCACTCATGATGAATAATGTGAAACATTACCATGATTCTAAAAACCAGAGCCACAGGCACCTGGCTGGCTCAGTCAGTAGAGCATGCAAACCCCACATTGGGCATGGAGCCTACCTCAAAAATAATAAAAATAAAAACCAGAGCCATATAAAAAGATATATTCTGATATGTGTCACTCTCTTCCACCCTTACTACCCCACTCCCATTCCTACATTCTTTCTATTCTGTTCCCTTTCTATTCTATTCTTATCCCCTATAGGTGACCAATCTCTTTAGTTTCTGGTTTATCCTTTCTGTTCTTCTTTTTCATAAATGAGCACAAACATGTATTTTCTTATATTCTCCTCCTTCTTATATAAGGCTAGCATATTACAGATATTCTGTTGAACCTTCTTTTCACTTAATATCTTTCATATCAATCCATAGCAGTTCACACAGAGCTTCTTCACTGCTTTTTACAGCAGCATAGCATTCCATTTCATGGAGATAATATAGTTTATTCAATCACTCTTTCTTTGCATGAATATCCTTTCATATGTTTATGAGTTATCTGTATCACTTCTTTAGTAAAACATCTGTTCATGTCTTTTGTCCATTTTACAACTGGATTTTTTCTACTGTTGAGTTTTGAAAGTTCTTTGTATATGCTAGTATTAAGACCTTTGTTGATATGTGTTTTGCAAATATTTTTTTGGAGTCTGTAACTTTCTTTTTATCCTCATAACAGGGTTTTTTGCAGTGCCAAATTCTTTTAATTTTTTAAAAGAAATTTTATCCGGGGCGCCTGGGTGGCTCAGTCAGTTAAGTTTCTGCCTTCAGCTCAGGTCATGATCCCAGGGTCCTGGGATCGAGCCCTGCATCAGGCTCTCTGCTCAGCAGGGAGCCTTCTTCTCCCTCTGCCCCTCCCCCCCTTGCTCATGGTCTCTCTCTAATAAATAAATAAAATCTTTAAAAAAAGATACTAGCCATCTATTTCAGAGAGAGAGAAAGAGAGGGCACATGAGTCGGGGAAGGGGCAGAGGGAGAGAATATCCAAGTAGACTCCGGCTGAGTACAGAGCCCAAGACTCCATGACCTATGAGATCAGGACCTGAGCTGAAACCAAGAGTCACTCAACCTACTGAGCCACCCAGGCATCCTCAAAGTCTTTTAATTTTAATGAAGTCTAACTTATTAATGTTTTATTGTTATTTTATTTTATAGAATGTTCTTTTGGTGTTATGTCTAAGACTCTTCATGTAGCCCTATTTTCCAAAGATACTCTTCTATGTTTTCTGTAAAAATGTTTATAGTTTTATGTTTACATTTAAATATATGATCCATTTTGAATTAATTTTTGTATATGGTGTGAGCTTTACATGGAGGTTCATTTTCTTATCCCCTAAGGTAGTCCAACTGTGCCAGCACCATTTGTTGAAATGAATATCCTTCCTAGAGCCCAGATGTCCGTCAATAGATGAATGGATAAAGAAAATGTGGTACATATACTCAGCCATCAAAAAAAAAGAAATCTTGCCATTTTCAATGACATGGACGGAACTAGAAGGTATTATGCTAAGTGAAATAAGTCAATCAGAGAAAGACAATTACCATATGATTTCACTCATATGTGGAATTTAAGAAACAAAACAGAGGATCATAGGGGAAGAGAGGAAAATGAAACAAGATGAAACCAGAGAGGGAGACAAACCATAAGAGACTCTTAATCATAGGAAACAAACTGAGGGTTGCTGGAGGAGAGGGGGTGATGGACATTAAGGAGGGCATGTGATGTAATGAGCACTGGGTATTATATAAGACTGATGAATCACAGACCGGTACCTCTGAAACCAATAATACATTATATGTTAATAAAAAAAATTTTTTTTCAGGGGCGCCTGGGTGGCTCAGTCGGTTAAGCATCTGCCTTCAGCTCAGGTCATGATCCCAGGATCCTGGGATCGAGCCCCCACATTGGGATCCCTGCACAGGGAGCCCACTTCTCCCTCTCCCTCTGCCTGCTGCTCTCTCTGTTTGTGCACTCTCTCTCTCTCTCTCCCTCTCTCTCTGTTAAATAAATAAATAAATCTTAAAAAAACTTTTTCAAAAAAAATGAAATGAATATCCTTCCTTCATTGAATTGACTTTGATCCTTTATTAAAAATCAATTAGACTAGGCAATGATTTCTTTGATATGACAGCAAAGTGCAAAAAACAAAGAAAATAGATAAATTGAACTTCATCAAAATTAAAAATTTTGTGCTTCGAAGGACTCCATCAAGAAAGTGAAAAAATAGTTCACAGAATAGACAAAAATAGTTGAAAATCATACCTCTATATTCAGAATATATAAAGAACCTTTGCAACTCAGTAATAAGAAGACAAATAACTCAACTGAAAAATGAGCAAAGGATTTGAGTAGACATTGCTCCAAAGAAGATTTACAAATAACCAATAAGCACATTTTAAGAGAATTCAAAACATATGTCCACACAAAAACTTGCACACAAATGTTCATAGCAGCATTATTCATAATAGCCAAAAGTGGAAACAGTACAAATGTCCATCAACTGAAAAATGGATAAACAAAATGGAATACTATGGAATATTATCCGGACATCAAAAGGAATGAAATACTAATACATGTTACAACATGGGTGAACTTTGAAAACATAATGCTATGTGAAAGAAGCTAGACACAAAAGACACATAGTTAAGGATTCCATTTATATGAAATGTGCAGAATAAGCAAATCCCTAGAGACAGAATGTAAATTAATCATTGCAAAAGTCTGGGGGATCAGGGAAGGAGGGTATGGAGAATGACTGCTAATGAGTACCTGATTTCTTTTTAGGGTGATGAAAATGTTCTGAAATTAGATAATGGTAATGTTTGCACAACTGTGTGAATATACTAAAAACCACTGAATTTTATACTAAAATTTTTTTTAATAAAAAATCTATTGAGGGTATGTGTTGCACCATTTCTGGGATTTTGTGTTCTAGTCCATTGATCTATGTGTCTATTCCTCAGACAATACCACACTGTCTTAAGTACTGTACTTGTATAGTAAGTCTTAAAAATAGGAATAATTATTGCTCCCACTTTATTTCTTTTTAGCCATTCTAGTTCCTTTTCCTTTTCATGCAGTTTTTAAAATAAGCTTGATTATATCTACAAAATATATTGTTGGGGTTTTGATAGGAATTGCATTATACCTATGGATCACTTTGAGAGGAACTGATATTTCTACTATGCTGACTCTTCCAATCCATGCACACATTATATCTCCCCATTTATTGGTTGATTTCTTTCATTTGTGTTTTAAAATTTTTGGCATACACCATATAGATCCTGTAATCATTTTATTAGATTTATATCTATTCCAATTTTTTGGAGTGATTTAAATGGCATATATTTTTAATTTTTGTTTCCACATGTTCTTTCCTAGTATATGGGAATATAATTGACTTGTGTGTATTAATCTTGTACACTGTGACCTTGCTGAACTCACTCATTAATCCTACAAACTTTAAAAAAAATCTTCACTTTATAGAACGTTTATTTAGAAGATGGCGGAGGAGTAGGAGACACCGTTTTCAGCTGGTCCCCCGAGTCGAGCTGGATAGGTACCAGACCACCCTAAACAACCACGGAACCAGCATGAGATGCAGGAAGACGCATCTAGATCTCTACAAATGAACATCTCCAGCACTGAGTATTGAGGTATGAAGCGGGGAGCATGAAACCGTGCACAGATATAGGAAGATAAACGGAAGGGGGAGGGAGCCTCCACGTTCGGGCACCAGGAAGCGGTAGCCACTTGCACGGGGGAGCGGGCGGACTCGTGGTCGGCACCCGCAAAACAGCAGACTGAGACCGTGAGCCGGGTGCGCGTGCCACCAGGCATCTCGCGGAACCCCGGAATCCCGGTGCGCTCACTGGATCCAGACTGAGACCGGGAGATCCGGGAGCGCGCGGGGCGGCTGGCGGCTGGCGGCGTTAGAAACACAAAGGACAGAGACGCGCCGGCCCTGGAAGTGAGGGCTGGGACGCCGGGTGTGGGGCGCACATCCCGGGATGCTGCAGGGTTGAGCAGCACCACCAGTAACAGAGTTAAAGTGGCCAGAACATTAGTAGAGAACGGGCCGCAATCCCTCTGTTCTGTGACAGAGGCTGAAATTCGGCCGCTGCTGCTCTGACTCTCAGAAGAGGCACAGCAAACCGCCAGGGAAAGCCGCCAGAGAACAAAAGCCTGGAAATACTGGTTCAGAGAGTGCCCATCCCCATCCCCCCTCGCAGGGGACACGGAGACTCTACCCAAACATGGCTGCCTGAGTATCGGCGCGGCAGGCCCCTCCCCCAGAAGGCAGGCTGAAAAATCAAGAAGCCCACAACCCGAGGCGCCAGGGTGGCGCAGTCATTGAGCGCCTGTCTCCGGCTTAGGGCGCGATCCCGGCGTTCCGGAAAGGAGTCCCTCATCGGACTCCTCCGCTGGGAGCCTGCTTCTTCCTCTCCCACTCCCCTGCTTCTGTTCCCTCTCTCGCTGGTTGGCCGCCACATAAATAAATAAATAAAATCTTTAAAGAAGAAGCCCACATCCCTAAGATCCCTATAAAACAAGGGGCACGGCCTGGGACCCAGTCAATAATTTGGGCTCTGGACAACCCCGCAACCTCTCCTCATCAGAATGACAAGAAGGAGAAGCCCCCCCCAGCAAAGAAAAGACGTGAGTCTATGGCCTCTGCCACAGAAATAATGGATATGGATGTAACCAAATCATCAGAAATAGAATTCAGAGTAACGATGGTCAAAATGATGAGTAGAATTGAAAAAACTATTAACGAAAAGGTTACTGAGAATATAGAAACCCTAAGAACAGAAATGAGAACGAATCTGACAGAAATTAAAAATTCTATGAGCCAAATGCAGGCAAAACTAGAGGCTCTGACGGCCAGGGTCGCAGAAGCAGAGGAACGGGTTAGTGAATTGGAGGATGGGTTAATAGAGGAAAAAATGAAAATAGAAGATGGTCTTAAAAAAATCCACGCCGACGAATGTAGGTTACGGGAGATTACTGACTCAATGAAACGATCCAATGTTAGAATCATCGGCATCCCCGAGGGGGTGGAGAAAAACGGAGGTCTAGAAGAGATATTTGAACAAATTGTAGCTGAAAACTTCCCTAATGTAGCGAGGAAAACAAACATTCATGTCCAAGAGGCAGAGAGGACCCCTCCCAAGCTCAACCATGACAAACCTACGCCACGTCACGTCATAGTGCATTTCGCAAATATTAGATGCAAGGATACAGTATTGAAAGCGGCCAGGGCAAAGAAATTACTCACGTACCAAGGCAAAGGCATCAGAATTACGTCAGACCTGTCTACACAGACCTGGAATGAGAGAAAGGGTTGGGGGAGCATTTTTAAAGCTCTTTCAGAGAAAAACATGCAGCCAAGGATCCTTTATCCAGCAAGGCTGTCATTCAGAATTGATGGAGAAATAAAGACATTTCAGAATCGCCAGTCATTAACCAATTTTGTAACCACGAAACCAGCCCTACAGGAGATATTACGGGGGGTTCTATAAAAGTAAAAAGGCCCCAAGAGTGATACAGAACAGAAAGTCACAGCCAATACAAACAAAGACTTTACTGGCAACATGGCATTATTAAAATCATATCTCTCAGTAATCAGTCTTAATGTAAATGGTTTGAACCATCCCATAAAATGCCACAGGGTTGCAGATTGGATAAAAAAAAATGACCCATCCATTTGCTGTCTACAAGAGACTCATTTCGAACCCAAAGATGCATTCAGACTGAGAGTAAGGGGATGGAGTACCATCTTTCACGCAAATGGACCTCAAAAGAAAGCTGGGGTAGCAATTCTCATATCAGATAAATTGGATTTTAAACTACAGACTATAGTTAGAGATGCAGAAGGGCACTATATTACTCTTAAGGGAAGTATTCAACAAGTGGATATGACAATTATAAATATATATACCCCCAACAGGGGAGCAGCAAGATACACAAGCCAACTCTTAACCAGAATAAAGAGACATATAAATAAAAATACATTAATAGTAGGGGACCTCAACACTCCACTATCAGAAATAGACAGAACACCCTGGCAAAGACTAAGCAAAGAATCAAAGGCTTTGAATGCCATACTCGACGAGTTGGACCTCATAGATATATATAGAACACTACACCCCAGAACCAAAGAATACTCATTCTATTCTAATGCCCATGGAACATTCTCAAGAATAGACCATGTTCTGGGACACAAAACAGGTCTCAACCGATACCAAAAGATTGAAATTATCCCCTGCATATTCTCAGACCACAACGCTCTGAAATTGGAACTCAACCACAAGGAAAAATTTGGAAGAAACTCAAACACTTGGAGACTAAGAACCATCCTGCTCAGGAATGACTCGATAAACCAGGAAATCAAAAATCAAATTAAACAATTTATGGAGACCAATGAGAAAGAAAATACAACAGTCCAAAACCTATGGGATACTGCAAAGGCAG
Organism: Ursus americanus; assembly: GCF_024610735.1. Taxonomy (NCBI): domain Eukaryota; kingdom Metazoa; phylum Chordata; class Mammalia; order Carnivora; family Ursidae; genus Ursus; species Ursus americanus. Next base: position 12,022,642 of record NC_142164.1, read on the forward strand.
TCCTAAGGGGGAAATACATAGCCATCCAAGCCTCACTCAAAAGAATAGAAAAATCTAAAATGCAGTTTTTATATTCTCACCTCAAGAAGCTGGAACAGCAACAGAGGGACAGGCCTAATCCACGCACGAGGAAGCAGTTGACCAAAATTAGAGCTGAAATCAATCAAGCAGAAACCAGAAGTACAGTAGAGCATATCAACAGGACTAGAAGCTGGTTCTTTGAGAGAATCAATAAAATTGACAGACCACTGGCAAGACTTATCCAAGAGAAAAGAGAAAGGACCCAGATTATTAAAATTATGAATGAAAAAGGAGAGGTCACGACGAGCACCATTGAAATTGGAAGGATTATTAGAAATTTTTATCAACAGCTATATGCCAATAAACTAAGCAATCTGGAAGAGATGGAGGCCTTCCTGGAAACCTATAAACTACCAAGATTGAAAAAGGAAGAAACTGATTCCTTAAACAGGCCAATTAATTATGAAGAAATTGAGTCAGTGATAAACAACCTTCCAAATAACAAAACTCCAGGCCCGGACGGTTTTCCTGGGGAATTCTACCAAACATTCAAAGAAGAAATAATACCTATTCTCCTAAAGCTATTTCAAAAAATAGAAACAGAAGGAAAGCTACCAAACTCATTCTATGAGGCCAATATTACCTTGATCCCCAAACCAGGCAAAGACCCCATCAAAAAGGAGAATTACAGACCAATTTCCCTAATGAATATGGACGCCAAAATCCTCAACAAGATACTTGCTAATAGAATCCAACAGTACATTAAAAGGATTATCCATCACGATCAAGTGGGATTCATACCTGGGATGCAAGCGTGGTTCAATATTCGCAAATCAATCAGCGTGATACATCATATCAACAAGAAAAGACTCAGGAACCATATGATCCTCTCAATCGATGCCGAAAAAGCATTTGACAAAATACAGCATCCTTTCCTGATTAAAACCCTTCAGAGTGTAGGAATAGAAGGTACATTTCTCAATCTCATAAAAGCCATCTATGAAAAGCCTACTGCAAATATTATTCTCAATGGGGAAAAGCTGGAAGCCTTTCCCTTAAGATCAGGAACTCGACAAGGATGCCCACTCTCACCACTATTATTCAACATAGTACTAGAAGTCCTTGCAACAGCAATCAGATGACAAAAAGGGATCAAAGGTATTCAAATCGGCAAAGAAGAAGTCAAAATGTCTCTCTTTGCAGATGACATGATACTCTATATGGAAAACCCAAAAGAAGCCACTCCCAAACTATTAGAAGTTATAGAGCAATTCAGTAACGTGGCGGGATACAAAATCAATGCTCAGAAATCAGTTGCATTTCTATACACAAATAACGAGACCGAAGAAAGAGAAATTAGGGAATCCATCCCATTTACAATAGCACCAAAAACCATACGTTACCTTGGAATTAACTTAACCACAGACGTAAAGGACCTATATTCTAGAAACTATAAATCACTCTTGAAAGACATTGAGGAAGACATAAAAAGATGGAAAGATATTCCATGCTCATGGATCGGAAGAATTAACATAGTTAAAATGTCCATGCTACCCAGAGCAATCTACACTTTCAATGCTATCCCGATCAAAACACCGAGGACATTTTTCAAAGAACTGGAACAAACAGTCCTTAAATTTGTATGGAAACAGAAAAGGCCCCGAATCTCCAAGGAACTGTTGAAAAGGAAAAACAAAGCTGGGGGCATCACAATGCCGGATTTCGAGCTGTACTACAAAGCTGTGATCACGGGGCACCTGGGTAGCGCAGTCGTTAAAGCGTCTGCCTTCGGCTCAGGGCGTGATCCCGGCGTTCGGGGATCGAGTCCCACATCGGGCTCCTCCGCTAGGAGCCTGCTTCTTCCTCTCTCACTCGCCTGCTGTGTTCCCTCTCTCGCTGGCTGTCTCTCTGTCACATAAATAAATAAAATCTTTAAAAAAAAAAAAAACAAAGCTGTGATCACAAAGACAGCATGGTACTGGCACAAAAACAGACACATAGACCAATGGAACAGAATAGAGAACCCAGAAATGGACCCTCGGCTCTTTGGGCAACTAATATTTGATAAAGCAGGAAAAAACATCCGGTGGGAAAAAGACAGTCTCTTCAATAAATGGTGCTGGGAAAATTGGACAGCTACATGCAATAGAATGAAACTTGACCACTATCTCACACCATACACAAAAATAAACTCCAAATGGATGAAAGACCTCGATGTGAGACAGGAATCCATCAAAATTCTAGAGGAGAACATAGGCAACAACCTCTACGACATCGGCCAAAGCAACCTTTTTCATGACACATCCCCAAAGGCAAGAGAAACAAAAGATAAAATGAATTTATGGGACTTCATCAAGATTAAAAGCTTCTGCACAGCCAAGGAAACAGTCAGAAAAACTAAGAGGCAGCCCACGGAATGGGAGAATATATTTGCAAATGACACTACAGATAAAGGACTGGTATCCAAGATCTACAAAGAACTTCTCAAACTCAATACATGAGAAACAAATAAACAAATCAAAAAATGGGCAGAAGATATGAACAGACACTTTTCCAATGAAGACATACAAATGGCTAACAGACACATGAAAAAATGTTCAAAATCATTAGCCATCAAGGAAATTCAAATCAAAACCACACTGAGATACCACCTTACGCCAGTTAGAATGGCAAAAATAGACAAGGCAAGAAACAACAATTGTTGGAGAGGATGTGGAGAAAGGGGATCCCTCCTACGTTGTTGGTGGGAATGCAAGTTGGTACAGCCACTCTGGAAAACAGTGTGGAAGTCCCTTAAAAAGTTAAAAATTGAGCTACCCTATGACCCAGCCTTTGCACTACTGGGTATTTACCCCAAAGATACAGACGTAGTGAAGAGAAGGGCCATATGCACCCCAATGTTCATAGCAGCAATGTCCACAATAGCTAAATCGTGGAAGGAGCCGAGATGCCCTTCAACAGATGACGGATTAAGAAGTTGTGGTCCATATATACAATGGAATATTACTCAGCTATCAGAAAGAACGAGTTCTCAACATTTGCTACAACATGGACGGCACTGGAGGAGATAATGCTAAGTGAAATAAGTCAAGCAGAGAAAGACAACTATCATATGATTTCTCTCATCTATGGAACATAAGAACTAGGATGATCGGTAGGGGAAGAAAGGGATAAAGAAAGGGGGGGTAATCAGAAGGGGGAATGAAACATGAGAGACTATGGACTATGAGAAACAAACTGAGGACTTCAGAGGGGAGGGGGGTGGGGGAATGGGATAGGCTGGTGATGGGTAGTCAGGAGGGCACGTATTGCATGGTGCACTGGGTGTTATACACAACTAATGAATCATCGAGCCTTACATCGGAAACCGGGGATGTACTGTATGGTGACTAACATAATATAATAAAAAATCATTAAAATAAAAAAAAACGTTTATTTACTTATTTATTTATTTATTCATTCATTCATTCATTCATTCACTCATTCATTCATTTAAGTCATCTCTGTACCCAATGTGGGGCAGAAACTCACAACCCCAAGATCAAGAGTCTGATGCTCTTCTTACTGAGCCAGCTAGGCACCCCTACAAACTTTTTTTAGACTCCTTTTCTATACAGATAATCAATCAATCATGTAATCTAAGAACAGAGCCAGTTTTATTTCTTCCTTTTCAATATGTATGCATTTTATTTCCTTTTCTTGCCTATTGAGCTGGCTAGGACTTCTGCTATTATGATGAATAAAAGAGTGGAGAAAGCAGGCATCCTTGTCGTGTTCCTGATCTTAGGGGGAAAGCACTCAATCTTTTGCTATTAAGTATCATGACAGCTACAAAATTTTTATAGACTCTATCAAGTTGAGAAGGTTCTTCTCTATATCTAATTTTCTAGTTTTTATATTTTACTCATGAATGAGTGTCAAATTTTGTCACATGCATTTTCTGCATCAATTGATATGATCATGCAATTTTTCTCCTTTAGCCTGTTATAGGGAATTACTTTTGATTTTCCAGTATTGACCCAACCTTGTATTCCTGGAATAAATCCCAGTTAATCATGATGTATAATTCTTTTTTTATATACGAATTGCAAAGAGGGGCGCCTGGGTGGCTCAGGCGGTTAAGTATCTGACTCTTGGTTTCTGCTCAGGTCATGATCTCAGGATCCTGAGATCTAGCCCTGCATTGGGCTCCCAGATCAGCAGGGAGTCTGCTTCCTCTCTCTCCCCCTCTGCCCCTCCCCCTGCTTGTGCGCGCGCGTTCTCTCTCTCTCTCTCTCTCTCAAATAAATAAATAATTCTAAAAAAAGAATTGCAAAGATTTGTTAAGAAAATTTGCATCTAAGATCATGAGATATACTGGTCTGTGCTTTTCCCTTTTTTGTACTGCCTTTGTCTGGTTTTGTTATTAGGGTACTATATTGACTTCATATAATGAGTTGGCAAGTGTACTGTCCTCTGCTATTTCCTGGAGAAGACTGTGCAGAATCGATACTAATTTTTCTCAAATGTTTGGTAGAATTGTCCAGTGAAATGATTAGAGTCAGATTTCTTTATGAAGCTTTTTAAAAATTTTTTACAGATTTATTTATTTATTTTTGAGAGAGAGAAGAGGGGGAGAGAGAAAGTGTGCAAACAGGCAGAGGGACAGAGGGAGAGGGAAAGGGAGAGAAACGGACTCCCTATCGAGCGGAGAGCCCCATGCGGGGCTCAATCTCAGGAACCTGAAATTATGACGTGAGCTGAAATCAAGAGTCCCGAAGCTTAACTGACTGAGCCACCCAAGTGCCCCTCTTTATGAAAGCTTTTAAATTACAAATCCAATTTCTTTAATAGTTATAGGACTATTCATATTATCTATTTTGTATTGTGTGTTTTGGTAGTTTGTATTTCTCAAGGAATTGGTCCGTTTCATCCATGTTTTTAAATTTATGTCAGTAGAGTTGTTCATAGTATTGCATTACTATTCCCTAATGGCTGAAGGATCTGTAGTAATATCCCCCATTTAATATCTGATATTGGTAATTTGTATCTTCTCTCTTTTTATTTTTTTCAGTCTTGCTAGAGGATTATCAATTTTATTGATAATTCCAAAGAACTAACTTTTTGTTTCACTGATTTTTCTCTATTGTTTTCCTATTTTCAACTTCATTTATTTCTGCTCTTTATTATTTCATTTCCTGTACCTACCTTGGGTTTATTTTATTCTTTCTCTAGTTTATTTCAGGTGGTCACTTAGATTATTGCTCTGAGTTCCCTCCTCTTTTCTATTTTACTTATTTAGTGCTATAAATTTCTCTCTCAGCAACAACTCTGTATAGACCTGCTAATCTTTTTGTTGCTGTTCATTTATTATATTGTGGTTTTTTATGAGATTCCTACTTTAATGGCGCCCTCTTCTGTCAGCATAACAAAGTCTAGATATTTAATAAATTTGTGTTTCTGTTTCTGTGATAGGGGAGAGTTCATGTGCTTTCTGATTTTGTGGTTCTCTGTAGTCATGTTAGCTCTAACTCTTGCCCATCTTCTCTTCCCCTTCACCACCCAATTGACAAAGGGTTCTTTTCAGATTTTTTTTTACCTTTTTTTCTTTCCCAGAATCTATGTGTTTCAAAGACTGCCCCTTCAAAACACGTATGCTTGTAAGCTTCCTTCCTGTAGTTTATACTCTGTTCCACCTAACCAGTTTAAAAAATTTAGGGTGGGGGCGCCTGGGTAGCGCAGTCGTTAAAGCGTCTGCCTTCGGCTCAGGGCGTGATCCCGGCGTTCCGGGATCGAGCCCCACATCGGGCTCCTCCGCTAGGAGCCTGCTTCTTCCTCTCTCACTCGCCTGCTGTGTTCCCTCTCTCGCTGGCTGTCTCTCTGTCACATAAATAAATAAATAAAATCTTTAAAAAAAAAATTTAGGGTGAACTTGGTCTTTTGGGGGGTGTTTTTTTATAACTTTAGGCTTTTTAGTTATTTTCCCCTCTTCTGTTTTCCCCTCAGGTTTTCTCAATCAGCTTTGCTCACCACAAAACCTTCTAAGAGGGCAGGTGGAAGGGCAAGGAAACATGAGACATAACACACTATAATTTGGTTGGTGTTATCTCTCCTTTTACTTACAGTTATTTTGAAGTTTACATATTCTTTTTCTTCCAGTTATGGTGAGGGTATGGTTTGGTGCAGTTTTATTTTTCTCTTCTTTTTATTCTATATTGCTTTTGGAAGAAATGTTGAAATATTGGGCCATAGGTGGCTGCCATTGTTGTCAGCTACCCAGAAATTCTCAATACGGAATTCTAATAGTAAAGTTATTTATGGTGACTACAAGTGTTTCTTAGTATAAAGATATTTATAGTAGGGAAGATGTGGGAAATAATGTATAATTTTCCCAGGGCTAAGCTAATGTTTCTCTTTTATCCTGTTTTCAATTTCAATGTTTTGTTTGAAAGACAAATGCCTCCCCTCTTCTCCCAACTACAAGCACTAAATATGAAACACCAAGATTCTAATATGTAAGTTATTTCAGTTTTTATCTCCAGTATAATATGAATTTCAGGAGTAAACTGCAGTAGAGCCTGTCATTCTAGTTGTGAGTGTTTAGTTAGATTAGAAGAGATAACATAGCCAAGAGTTTGTTCGAAGATTCATCTATTTAGATACCAATCTCTCATATGCCATGGTTACCTTTGGGGAGACCTTACTTGCTAAAGCTGTGACAGATAAAAATAGATTTCGTGGGGCATCTGGGTGGCTAAGCCATTAAGCATCTGCCTTTGGCTCACGTCATGATTCCAGGGTCCTGCTCAGTGGGAAGCCTGCTTCTCCCTCTCACACTCCCTCCCCTTGCTTGTGTTCCCTCTCTTGCTGTCTCTCTCTGTCAAATAAATAAATAAAATCTTTAAAAAAATAGATTTCGTTACGATATCTGTTTTTAAGACATTATGATTTCAAAATAAATGTTCATGAATAACATTTCTAATTAAAGTTTAGTAGCCAAGTTCTCTCATGCAACTTTTTCAGAAAGTATGACGTTGGAATCAATATAGCAGAGTGGTTGAGGCATGTGATTCTCAGAGCCAGAATGCCTGGATGAATATCCAAGTTCTGCCATTTTATAGATGTGTGACCAAGTTACTAAACACCTCAGTACCTCTTGTTTTCTCACCTAGAAAATGGAGGTAGTGGATGCCTGGGTGGCTCAGTCAGTTAAGCTTCTGACTTGGGTTTCAGTTCACGTCATGATCTCAAGGTCGTGAGACTGAGCCCTGCATCGGGCTCTGCACTGGGTGTGGAGCCTGCTTAAGATTCTCTCTCTCCCTCTCCCTCTATTTCTCCCCACTTCTCTTTCTCTCTCTTAAAAAAAAAAAAGAAGAAAGAAAACGGAGGTAGTAACAGTACCTCCATTATGGTGTAGTTGGGAGGATTAAGTGAGTTAATACACGTAAGGCACGTAAAACAGTGCGTAACATAGTAAGTCCGTGTAAGTGCAATATTTATAATATAACTTAGTTTACCACTATTTTTTTTAAAGATTTTATTTATTTATTTGAGAGGGAGAGAGAGCACGAGCAGGGTGGGGGAGGGGGCAGAGGGAGAGAGAGAAGCAGACCCCCTGCTAAGCAGAAAGCCCAACATGGAGCTCGATCCCAGGACCCTGAAATCATGACCTGAACCAAAGGCAGATGCTTAACCAACTGAGCCACCCAGGTGCCCCAGTTTTACCAGTATTTTTAATGGCCATATTAATTATCTGTTGCTGCATAAAAAATAGTCATAATTTCACAGCTTTAAACAACACCCATTTCTTATCTCACCATTTCTGTAGGTCAGGGATATGGGTACTGCTTAACCAGGTCCTCTGCCTCAGTTTCATACAAGGCTGCAATGAAGGTGTTGATCTGGGCTTGGGTTCCCTTCTGAAGGATGACTAGGAAAGGATTTGCTCCAAACTCATGATTGTTAGCAAGTGTCATTTCTTTGTCATTGTCTGTGGGACTGAGGACCCAGTTTCTAGGACCCAGTTTCTAGGCTATTGGCCAGAAGCCATCCTAAGTTCCTTGTTACATGGGACTCCTCAACATAGCAACTTGCTTCACTCAAAGCCAGTAAGGTAGAGACTCAGCTAGAAAGACAGAGGTTACAATCTCTTGTAACCTAATCACAGAAGTAATATCTCACCACCTGTGTCATTTTTTACTGGTTAGAAGTAAGTCACTTAAGCCAGCCCACACACAAGGAGGGTGACTACCTGGACACAGGGACCACTGGAGGCTATCTTAGAGTCTGTTGACCACACATCTTAACAAGAAAGTGCACTATTTTTTTTGAAGATTTTATTTTTAAGTAATCTCTACACCCAACATGGGGCTCAAACTCACAACCCAGAGATCAAGAGCTGCATGCTACATGGACCTAGCCAGGCAGGCACCCCAAAAAGAAAGTGCAGTACAGTAGAGATGTTTCAGAACATTGATTCTATTATCAACTTAACCAATTTTAAGTGCTGATTAACTTGGGCAGGTTACTTAACCCCTGTGAGTCTGTTTCCTCATCTTTAACATGAAGTAATAATAGTACTTGGGAGATACTTCAGGAAGGATAAAATATGAATATATATCTTCCTTTGAGCTTACTGAGTGCTTAATAAATATTAGTTAATATTATTCCAAAGCTAACAGAATAGATATTTAATTTAACCAGCTAGTGTATTCTATACATTACTGCTAATCAGTTGATCAGATAGGGCTTGAGAAAAATGAACAAAAACAAAAGATCATCACTAATTGTTACTCTTCCCTGTTAATTATTACTTTGAAAAGTGTCACTTCTGTATAGATCCTCCACTAGGTTATGGTGTTTTTTAAAGGTGCTTCTATGCTCAGAACCAGATTAATAATGACAATTAGGACTCAACTCCACACATCAGCTATATCTCAACTCTAATCCAGCCACAGCATCTGCTATGTATGTAAAGATTAAGACTTTTAATTGTATTATTAGTATATTTTCTTTATTTAATGAAATACAATTCAATCTACCATTACTGAGATCCTTCTATGGTCCAATCCCTTTGCTGGACACTTGAGAATACAGTTCCTAACCTCAAGGAGCTCAGAGTCGCTATGGAGAGAAAGATAAGCACGGGATAATAATACAGTGTGATACGCAGTGTGGCAGAAGTTGGCATAGGGTAATATGGGAACATAGAGGAGGAAAATTAACCTAAATTAGGCGAGCCAGGAAATGCTTCCTCAACAAGGTGATACCTGACTGGAGGCTTAAAGTATTGTATAATTTCACTTATATATGGAATCTAATAAATAAAACAAATGAGCAATCAAAACAAAACAGAAACAGGGGATACTAGAGGTGAAATAGAAATATCCTTGCTTTCAGTTTCATAGTCCAACGAGGGAGACAAACTCACAAAAAGCTAATAACACTACATGTGATGAAATGCTGCAAGAACATAGGAAAGCACATTCTGCCTGGGGTGAAGGGTGGTCACCAAAGGGTTCATAGAGGAGGAGAAAGCTGAGCCAGACTTTAAGGATGGAAAATTGTATTGGTGTTTATTTGACCTTCTCTAAGTTTTCTCCATTGCTGCTTCTAGCATTAAGTGAAATTTTCCAGGTTGGGGTCATTTTATTTTTTGTTAATCACCCTTCATTATCCACATGTGATTAAAGAAACAGCTAATTGGAAATTAGAACATTAGAACTATCTACCTGCATTACACCTTGCCTGTCTCCTGACTTAAGTATTATCATGTCAAGGTATATCCATATATTGCTTAAATAATGGTAGTATTCATATTAATAATAATAATAGCCTAACATTTGTATAATGTGTTCCAGTTTAGAACCCACATTTCATAGACATTACATTTACAAATTAATTATATTTCAGACATATAGAAAATACAGAAAATGATAAAATAGCCACCTATAATCACATCACGTAATTAACTGGATGTTACTGTTTTTACTTTTTTTGCTTTGGCTCTCTCTTTCTCTCTCTAAGAAATAATGTAAAACGGACACATAAATCAACAGAATAGAATAGAGAGCCCAGAAAAAACCCAAGTATATATGGTCAATTAATCTATGACAAAGGAGGCAAGACTATACAATGGGGGAAAGGCAGTCTCTTCAATAAATGGTGTTGGGAATACTGGATAGTACATGCAAAAGAATGAAACTGTACCACTATCTTATACCATGTAAAAAAATAAAATAAATTAAAGACTTGAATGAATACCTGACACTATAAAACTCCTAGAAGAAAACGCAGGCAGTGAGCTCTTTGACATCAGTTTCAGCAATATTTTTTTGGACCAGTCTCCCCAGGCAAGGGTAACAAAAGCTAAAATAAATGGAATTACATTAAACTAAAAAGCTTTTGCACAGCAAAAGAAACCATCAATGAAATGAAAACACAACCCATTGAATGGGAGAAGATATTTGCAAATCATACATCCAATAAGAGGTTAATATCTAAAATACATAAAGAACTTATACAACTTAATATCAAAAGAACAACCCAATTAAAAAATGGGGAGAGGACCTCAATAGACATTTTTCCAAAGAAGATATACAGATGGCCACCAGGCACATGAAAAGATGCTCAATATCACTAATCATCAGAGAAATGCAAACCAAAACCACAATGAGCTATCACCTCACACCTGTCAGATTGGCTATTATCAAAAATACAAAAAATAACTAGTGTTGATGAGAATGTGGAGAAAAGGGAACCCTCCCACACTGTTGGTGGGAATGTAAATTGATGCAGCCACTATGAAAAACAGTATGGAGCTTCCTCAAAAAATTAAAAGCAAAACTACCATATGATCTGGCAATTTCACTTCTGTGTATCTATCTGAAGAAAACAAAAACAACAATATGAAGAGATATATGCACCTCTATGTTCACTGCAGCATCATTAACAATAGCCCAAATATGGAAACAAACTAAGTGTCTATCAATAGATGGATGGATAAAGAAGATGTGGGACACACAAATACACACACACACACAAGAATATTACACAGGCCCTAATAAAGAATGAAATTTTGCAATTTGTGACAACATGGATATGACCTAGAGAATATTATGCTAAGCAAATAAGTCGAAGAAAGACAAATACTGTATAATTTCACTTATATATGGTCTCATAAATAAAACAAATAAGCAAACAAAACAAAACATAAACAGACTCATAGATAGAAGAAACAAACTGTTGGCTACCATAGTGGGGAGGGGGTTGGGGGTGGGCAAAATAAGTGAAGGACATTAAGAGATACAAATTTCCAGATATAAAATAAATAAATCATGGGAATGTAATGTACAGCACAGAGAATACAGTTGATTCTTGAATAACAAGGGTTTGAACTGCTTGGGTCCACTTACGCATGGATTTTTTTTCAATAAATATACTGAAAAAATTTTTGGAGATTTGTGACAGTTTGAAAAAACTCACAGAGAAATAAGGAAAAGGTATATCAGAGGGGAGGTAGGCAGGGGGGAGAGTGAAAAAGATAAAGGGGATTAAGAGGACAGTTATCTTTTTTTTTTAAAGATTTTATTTATTTATTTGACAGAGAGACAGCCAGCGAGAGAGGGAACACAGCAGGGGGAGTAGGAGAGGAAGAAGCAGGCTCACAGCAGAGGAGCCTGATGTGGGGCTCGATCCCAGGACCCTGGGATCACTCCCTGAGCCGAAGGCAGATGCTTAACAACTGAGCCACCCAGGCGCCCCAAGAGGATAGTTATCTTGATGAGTACTAAGTGATGTACAGAAATGTTGAATCATGGGGCATCTGGGTGGCTGAGTCAATTAAGCGTTTGCCTTCGGCTTGGGTCATGATCTCAGGGTCCTGGGATCGAGCCCCTCATTGGGCTCCTTGCTCAGCGGGGAGCCTGCTTCTCCCTCTCCCTCTGCCTGCTGCTCCTCCTACTTGTGTTCTCTCTGTGTGTGTCAAATAAATAAATAAAATCTTTGGAAAAAAAAGAAATGTTGAATCATTATATTGTACAGCTGAAACAAATGTAACACTATGTTCATTAAGATGCAGTATTAAATCATAACTGCATAAAACTGACAGTAGTACATACTGTACTACTGTAATAATTTCATAGCCACCTCCTGTTGCTATTGTGGTGACCTCAAGGATTGTGAGTATCTGCTTAAAATGCCATGTGACACTAATCATCTCTACACGAGCAATTTGTCTTTCCAGTAAATTGCATATAGCAGTAAAAAGTGATCTCTCACAGTTTTCATGTATTTTCCATCACATTTAGTACAATACCGTAAACCTTAAATAACACCATGGGACCCATACAAAACGCCACTAGTGCTGCTGGAAGTGCTCCCAAGAAGCAGAGAAAAGTTATGACACTACAAGAAAAAGTTGAATTACTTGATATGTACCATAGGTTGAGGTCTGCAGCTGCTGTTGCCCACCATTTCAACATAAATGGATTGTAAAAAAAAGAAAAGGAAATTTGTGAAGCCTTACTGCAGCTATGCCAACAGGCAAGAAAACCTTGCACATCTTCTGAAATAACTTTTTATCTTGTGTTGAAAATGCAGCTTTTAGGGTGCCTGGCTGGCTCAGTTGGTAGAGCATATGACTCTTGATCTCAGGGTTGGAAGTCTGAGCCCCACACTGAGTGTAGAGATTACTTAAAAATAAAATATTTATTGAAAACAAAGAAAATACAGCTCTTATGCAGGTGCAGGATTTCTGTAAGAAAGGCGTACCTATAGACTCTAATATGATTCAAGCAAAAGCAGTCATTGTGATAATTTAAAGTAAAAGGAAGGTGAAGGATCTAAAGCTGGAGAATTGGGGCGCCTGGGTGGCTCAGTTGGTTGGGTGGCTGTCTTCAGCTCAAGTCAGATCCCAGGTTTCTGGGATCGAGTCCTCTGTCGGGCTCCCTGCTCAGAGGGGAGTCTACTTCTCCCTCTACCCCTCCCCCCACTTGTGATCTCTCTCTCTCTCTCTCTCTCTCATTCTCTCGCTCAAATAAATACATAAAATATTTTTAAAAAATAAAGCTGGAGAATTTAATGCCAGCAAAGGAGGGTTTGATACTTTTAGAAAGAGGTTAGACTTAAAAAATGTGAAGACAACAGGAGAACCAGCTTCTACCAACCAAGAGCATACATGTTCCCAGACGCCTTTAAGAAAATCATTGAAGAGAGAGGATAGCTGCCTGACCTGGTTTTAAATGCAGAGTAAAGTGCCCTATTCCCGAAAAACAAAAAGTGCCACGAAGGACATTTATTGATAAGGAGGAGAAGCAAGCAGCAGGATTTAAAGCAGGAAGGGACAGACTAACTTTACTGTTTTGTGTAAATGCAGTCAGGTTTATGATCAGGACTGCCCTTATCTATAAAGCTGTTAACCACCAAGCCTTGAAGGGAAAAGATAAACACTAGCTGCCTATCTTTTTATTGTACAATAAGAAGGCCTGGAAAATGAGAACCCCTTTTCTGGATTGGTTCTATTGATTCTTTGTCCCTGAAGTCAGGAAGTACCTTGCCAGTAAGGGACTGACTTTTTTCTTCTTTTTTTTAAAGATTTTTTATTTATTTATTTGAAAGAGAGAGCAGAGCTAGCACGAGAGAACACAACTGTGGGGGGGGGGGTGCAGAGGGAGAGGAAGAAGCAGACCCCTGATGAGCAAGGAGCCCTATGTGGGGCTCAATCCCAGGGCTATGGGATCATGACCTGAGCCAAAGGCAGACGCCTAACCCACTGAGGCATACAGGTACCCCATCTCCCTAAAGGCTTATTAAAATATTATCATCTTTACTTGGTTCTTTATACTTTACTGTATTATCTACATATTTGAAAACGGATATAGATTTAGTTTATAACAAGAAAGCATAAAATGTATTTAAAAATAGACAACAAAATTAGGCTTAACCAACTGAACCACCCAAGCGCCCCAAGGGACTGCCTTTTAAAGTTTTTTTTTATATTAGACAATGCCCCTGACCACCCAGAAAACCCCATGAGTTCAACACCGATGGCATCAAAGTTGCCTACTTGCCCCCAAACACAATGTCTCTAATTCAGCCTCTAGACTAGGGGTTTAAGGCTCATTACACATGGTACTCTATGGAAAGGATTTTCAATGCTATGGAAGAGAACCCAGATAGAGAGAACATCATGAAAGTCTGGAAGGATTACACCATTGAACATGCCATCATTGTTATAGAAAAGGCTGTGAAAGCCATCAAGCCCCAAACAATAAATTCCTGCTGGAGAAAACGATGTCCAGATGTTGTGAATGACTTCACAGTTTATCAATCAAGCCAATCAAAGAAATCATGAAAGAGATTGTGGATATGGCAAAAAAAAAAGTGGGGGGGCAGGAGGTGAAGGATTTCAAGACATGGATCTTGGAGAAATTCAAGCACTAATAGACACCACACCAGAAGAATTAACAGAAGACAACTTGATGGAGATGAGTGCTTCTAAATGAGCGCCAGACAACGAGAAGCAAGATGTAGAAGAAGCAGTGCCAGAAGACAATTTGACATTAGACAATCTGGCAGAAGGGGTCCAATTATTCAAGACGGCGTTTGACTTATTTTACAACATGGACCCTTTTCTGATATGGGCACTGAAGCTAAAGCAAAAGTGGAAGAAGGATTGGTACCATAGAGAAACAGCTTGAGAGAAATGAAAAAGCAAAAAAGTCAGACAGAAATCACAATGTATTTCCAGAAAGTTACACCAAGTGATTGCCTGTCCTGCCTCCCCTTCCACCTTCTCCACCTCTGCCACCCCTGAGACAGCAAGACCAACCCCTCCTCTTCCTACCCTCTTCAGCCTACTTAACATGAAGATGACAAGGATGAAGACCTTTATGATGATTCACTTCCACTTAATGAATAGTCAATAATCATCGGGCCATATAATTAATAAACTTATCTGTTGTATTTGTGTGTCTTCATGGGAAAAATCTAATCACAGCATGGCAAGAATTGTATGAGATGTTTTTGTATCATCATCATCATCTAAGTTTTCATCATGTGGAATACCATGTGCAAGACCTGTATGTATCCTTATGTAGGCATAAGGTGAATGATATTTAATATAAAATTAATAATGTTAGTTTGCTTACTGTTTTGCAACTTTGCTTTCAAAGAGCTACATTACTGTATAGTATGTCTCTCTCATAATTGAAGAAACTACCATCACAGGTAAGTGGTTTTATTTCAAAATGTAACAATGTTTCCAATACTGTATTATGAATATGACTATAATACTGTATGTCATAAAAATTTTATAATGATTCATTCATTAATGTATAGGCTAGGCTACCATGAAGCAATCATAACAATTCATTAGACTACCAGAAAGCAATAATATTGCTGCTTCTACATTATCAATGCATGAATAATTATACCAGTAAATAAATACAAATTTCTTTTAGACATTATCTTTTCATTTTTGTTGTGTAGTGTTAATAATACGCATAATATTTACAGCGTTTTGTATCATATAATATTGGAGCACCTGGGTGGCCCAGTCAGTTGAGAGTCTGACTCCTGATTTTGGCTCGGGTCATGGACTCAGGGCCATGGGATCAAGCCCCACATTGGGCCCCGTGCTCAGTGGGGAGTCTGTTTCTCTCCCTCTCCCTCTCCCTTTGCCCCTCCCCTCACTTAGACACATGTGCTCTCTCTCTCTCAAATAAATAAATCTTTAAAAAAAAATAAGACAATATTGATGTAGGTACTGACAGACGATTCATCTTGTAAACACTGTGAATAAATACAGTACAGTACTGTAAATGTATTTCCTCTTCTTCATGGTTTTCTTAATAACATTTTCTTTAGCTTATTTTAAGAATACAGTATGTAAATGGAATATTACTCAGCCATCAAAAAGAACGATTTCTCAACATTTGCTGCAACATGGATGGGACTGGAGGAGATAATGCTAAGTGAAATAAGTCAAGCAGAGAAAGATAATTATCATATGGTTTCTCTCATCTATGGAACATAAGAACTAGGAAGATCGGTAGGAGGAGGAGTTAAGATGGCGGAGGAGTTGGAGACACCTTTTTCAGCCGGTCCCCCGAGTCGAGCTGGATAGGTACCAGACCAGCCTAAACAACCACGGAACCAGCCTGAGACGCAGGAAGATGCATCTGAATCTCTACAAATGAACATCTCCAGTGCTGAGTATTGAGGTATGAAGCGGGGAGCCGTGAAACCGCGCACAGATATCGGAAGATAAACGGAAGGAGGAGGGAGCCGGCGCGTTAGGGCGCTGGGAAGCGGTAGCCACCTGCACAGGGGAGCGGGCAGGCTCGTGGTCGGCACCCGCAAAACAGCAGACTGAGACCGTGAGCCGGGAGCGCACGCCACCAGGCTTCTCACGGAACACCGGAATCCCGGTGCGCTCACCGGAAATAGACTGAGACCGGGAGCGCGCAGGGGTGGCTGGCGGCTGGCGGCGTTAGAAACACAAAGGACAGAGACTCTCCAGCCCTGGAAGTGAGGGCAGGGACGCCGGGTGTGGGGCGCACTTCCCGGGACGCTGCAGGGTTGAGCAGCACCAACAGAAACAGAGTTAAAGTGGCCAGAACATTAGTGGAAAACGGACCGCAATCCCTCTGTTCTGTGACAGAGGCTGAGATTCAGCCACTGCTGCTCTGACTCTCAGAAGAGGCACAACAAAACCGCCAGGGAAAGCCACCAGAGAACAAAAGCCTGGAAAGACCGGCTCTCAGCATGCCCATCCCCATCCCCCTCTCAGAGGACACGGAGACTCTACCCAAACAGGGTTGCCTGAGTATCGGCGTGGCAGGCGCCTCCCCCAGAACACAGAAGGCAGGCTGAAAAATCAAGAAGCCCACAACCCGGGCGTGTGGGTGGCGCAGTCATTGAGCGCCTGTCTCCGGCTTAGGGCGCGATCCCGGCGTTCCGGAAAGGAGTCCCTCATCGGGCTCTTCCGCTGGGAGCCTGCTTCTTCCTCTCCCACTCCCCTTCTTCTGTTCCCTCTCTCGCTGGTTGGCTGCCACATAAATAAATAAATAAAATCTTTAAAGAAGACGCCCACATCCCTAAGATCCCTATAAAACAAGGGGCACAGCCTGGGACCCAGTCAATAATTTGGGCTCTGGACAACCCTGCAACCTCTCCTCATCAGAATGACAAGAAGGAGAAGCCCCCCCCCCCAGCAAAGAAAAGACAGTGAGTCTGTGGCCTCTGCCACAGAAATAATGGATATGGATGTAACCAAAGTATCAGAAATGGAATTCAGAGTAACGATGGTCAAAATGATGAGTAGAATTGAAAAAACTATTAACAAAAAGGTTACTGAGACTATAGAAACCCTAAGGACAGAAATGAGAGCAAATCTGACAGAAATTAAAAATTCTATGAGCCAAATGCAGGCAAAACTAGAGGCTCTGACGGCCAGGGTCACCGAAGCAGAGGAACGTATTAGTGAATTGGAGGACGGGTTAATAGAGGAAAAAACGAAAATAGAAGCTGGTCTTAAAAAATTCCACACCTACGAATGTAGGTTACGGGAGATTACTGACTCAATGAAACTATCCAATGTAGAATCATCTGCATCCCCGAGGGGGTGGAGAAAAACGGAGGTCTACAAGAGATATTTGAACAAATTGTAGCTGAAAACTTCCCTAATCTAGCGAGGGAAACAAACATTCATGTCCAAGAGGCAGAGAGGACCCCTCCCAAGCTCAACCACAACAAACCTACGCCACGTCACGTCATAGTGCATTTCGCAAATATTAGATGCAAGGATACAGTATTGAAAGCAGCCAGGGCAAAGAAATTTCTAACGTACCAAGGCAAAGGCATCAGAATTACGTCAGACCTGTCTACACAGACCTGGAATGAAAGAAAGGGTTGGGGGGGCATTTTTAAAGCTCTTTCAGAGAAAAACATGCAGCCAAGGATCCTTTATCCAGCAAGGCTGTCATTCAGAATTGATGGAGAAATAAAGACATTTCAGAATCACCATTAACCAATTTCGTAACCACGAAACCAGCCCTACAGGAGATATTAAGGGGGGTTCTATATAGGTAAAAAGGCCCCAAGAGTGATACAGAACAGAAAGTCACAACCGATATAAACAAAGACTTTACTGGCAACATGGCATCATTAAAATGCTATCTCTCAGTTCTCAGCGTCAATGTAAATGGTTTAAACGCTCCCATAAAACGTCACAGGGTTGGGGCGCCTGGGTGGCACAGCGGTTAAGCGTCTGCCTTCGGCTCAGGGAGTGATCCTGGCGTTGTGGGATCGAGCCCCACATCAGGCTCCTCTGCTGTGAGCCTGCTTCTTCCTCTCCCACTCCCCCTGCTTGTGTTCCCTCTCTCGCTGGCTGTCTCTGTCTCTGTCAAATAAATAAATAAAATCTTAAAAAAAAAAAAGTCACAGGGTTGCAGATTGGATAAAAAGAAATGACCCATCCATTTGCTGTCTACAAGAGACTCATTTCGAACCCAAAGATGCATTCAGACTGAGAGTAAGGGGATGGAGTACCATCTTTCACGCAAATGGACCTCAAAAGAAAGCTGGGGTAGCAATTCTCAGATAGATTGGATTTTAAATTAGAGACTATAGTTAGAGATGCAGAAGGGCACTATATTACTCTTAAGGGAAGTATTCAACAAGTGGATATGACAATTATAAATATATATGCCCCCAACAGGGGAGCAGCAAGATACACAAGCCAACTCTTAACCAGAATAAAGAGACATATAGATAAAAATACATTAATAGTAGGGGACCTCAACACTCCACTATCAGAAATAGACAGAACACCCTGGCAAAGACTAAGCAAAGAATCAAAGGCTTTGAATGCCATACTCGACGAGTTGGACCTCATAGATATATATAGAACACTACACCCCAGAACCAAAGAATACTCATTCTATTCTAATGCCCATGGAACATTCTCAAGAATAGACCATGTTCTGGGACACAAAACAGGTCTCAACCGATACCAAAAGATTGAAATTATCCCCTGCATATTCTCAGACCACAACGCTCTGAAATTGGAACTCAACCACAAGGAAAAATTTGGAAGAAACTCAAACACTTGGAGACTAAGAACCATCCTGCTCAGGAATGACTCGATAAACCAGGAAATCAAAAATCAACTTAAACAATTTATGGAGACCAATGAGAATGAAAATACAACAGTCCAAAACCTATGGGATACTGCAAAGGCAGTCCTAAGGGGGAAATACATAGCCATCCAAGCCTCACTCAAAAGAATAGAAAAATCTAAAATGCAGTTTTTATATTCTCACCTCAAGAAGCTGGAACAGCAACAGAGGGACAGGCCTAATCCACACACGAGGAAGCAGTTGACCAAGATGAGAGCAGAAATCAATGAATTAGAAACCAGAAGCACAGTAGAGCAAATCAACAGGACTAGAAGCTGGTTCTTTGAGAGAATCAATAAAATTGACAGACCACTGGCAAGACTTATCCAAGAGAAAAGAGAAAGGACCCAGATTATTAAAATTATGAATGAAAAAGGAGACGTCATGACCAACACCAATGAAATTGGAAGGATTATTAGAAACTATTATCAACAGCTATATGCCAAAAAACTAAGCAATCTGGAAGAGATGGAGGCCTTCCTGGAAACCTATAAACTACCAAGACTGAAACAGGAAGAAATTGATTTCTTAAACAGGCCAATTAATTATGAAGAGATTGAGTCAGTGATAAACAACCTTCCAAATAACAAAACTCCAGGCCCGGACGGTTTTCCTGGGGAATTCTACCAAACATTCAAAGAAGAAATAATACCTATTCTCCTAAAGCTATTTCAAAAAATAGAAACAGAAGGAAAGCTACCAAACTCATTCTATGAGGCCAATATTACCTTGATCCCCAAACCAGGCAAAGACCCCATCAAAAAGGAGAATTACAGACCAATTTTCCTAATGAATATGGACGCCAAAATCCTCAACAAGATCCTTGCTAATAGAATCCAACAGTACATTAAAAGGATTATCCATTATGACCAAGTGGGATTCATACCTGGGATGCAAGCGTGGTTCAACATTCACAAATCGATCAGTGTGATACATCATATCAACAAGAAAAGACTCAGGAACCATATGATCCTCTCAATTGATGCAGAAAAAGCATTTGTCAAAAATACAGCATCCTTTCCTGATTAAAACCCTTCAGAGTGTAGGAATAGAGGGTACATTTCTCAATCTCATAAAAGCCATCTATGAAAAGGCTACAGCAAATATTATTCTCAATGGGGAAAAGCTGGAAGCCTTTCCCTTAAGATCAGGAACATGACAAGGATGCCCACTCTCACCACTATTATTCAACATAGTACTAGAAGTCCTTGCAACAGCAATCAGACAACAAAAAGGGATCAAAGGTATCCAAATCGGCAGAGAAGAAGTCAAAATGTCTCTCTTCGCAGATGACATGATACTCTATATGGAAAACCCAAAAGAATCCACTCCCAAACTATTAGAAGTTATAGAGCAATTCAGTAATGTGGCGGGATACAAAATCAATGCTCAGAAATCAGTTGCATTTCTATACACGAATAATGAGACTGAAGAAAGAGAAATTAGGGAATCCATCCCATTTACAATAGCACCAAAAACCATACGTTACCTTGGAATTAACTTAACCACAGACGTAAAGGACCTATATTCTAGAAACTATGAATCACTCTTGAAAGACATTGAGGAAGACATAAAAAGATGGAAAGATATTCCATGCTCATGGATCGGAAGAATTAACATAGTTAAAATGTCCATGCTACCCAGAGCAATCTACACTTTCAATGCTATCCCGATCAAAATACCGAGAACATTTTTCAAAGAACTGGAACAAATAGTCCTTAAATTTGTATGGAAACAGAAAAGGCCCCAAATCGCCAAGGAACTGTTGAAAAGGAAAAACAAAGCTGGGAGCATCACAATGCCGGATTTCGAGCTGTACTACAAAGCTGTGATCACAAAGACAGCATGGTACTGGCACAAAAACAGACACATAGACCAATAGAACAGAATAGAGAGCCCAGAAATGGACCCTTGGCTCTTTGGGCAACTAATATTTGATAAAGCAGGAAAAAACATCTGGTGGAAAAAAGACAGTCTCTTCAATAAATGGTGCTGGGAAAATTGGACAGCTACATGCAAAAGAATGAAACTTGACCACTATCTCACACCATACACAAAGATAAACTCCAAATGGATGAAAGACCTTGATGTGAGACAGGAATCCATCAAAATTCTAGAGGAGAACATAGGCAGCAACCTCTATGACATCGGCCAAAGCAACCTTTTTCATGACACATCCCCAAAGGCAAGAGAAACAAAAGATAAAATGAACTTATGGGACTTCATCAAGATAAAAAGCTTCTGCACAGGCAAGGAAACAGTCAAAATAACTAAGAGGAAGCCCACGGAATGGGAGAATATATTTGCAAATGACACTACAGATAAAGGACTGGTATCCAAGACCTACAAAGAACTTCTCAAACTCAATACACGAGAAACAAATAAACAAATCAAAAAATGGGCAGAAGATATGAACAGACACTTTTCCAATGAAGACATACAAATGGCTAACAGACACATGAAAAAATGTTCAAAATCATTAGCCATCAGGGAAATTGAAATCAAAACCACACTGAGATACCACCTTACACCAGTTAGAATGGCAAAAATAGACAAGGCAAGAAACAACAATTGTTGGAGAGGATGTGGAGAAAGGGGATCCCTCCTACATTGTTGGTGGGAATGCAAGTTGGTACAGCCACTCTGGAAAACAGTGTGGAGGTCCCTTAAAAAGTTATAAACTGAGGGGCGCCTGGGTAGCGCAGTCGTTAAAGCGTCTGCCTTCGGCTCAGGGCGTGATCCCGGCGTACCGGGATCGAGTCCCACATCGGGCTCCTCCGCTATGAGCCTGCTTCTTCCTCTCCCACTCCCCCGGCTGTGTTCCCTCTCTCACTGGCTGTCTCTCTGTCACATAAATAAATAAAATCTTTAAAAAAAAAAAAAGTTATAAACTGAGCTACCCTATGATCCAGCCATTGCACTACTGGGTGTTTACCCCAAAGATACAGATGTAGTGAAGAGAAGGGCCATATGCACCCCAATGTTCATAGCAGCAATGTCCACAATAGCTAAATTGTGGAAAGAGCCGAGATGCCCTTCAACAGATGACTGGATTAAGAAGTTGTGGTCCATATATACAATGGAATATTACTCAGCTATCAGAAAGAACGAATTCTCAACATTTGCTGCAACATGGACGGCACTGGAGGAGACAATGCTAAGTGAAATAAGTCAAGCAGAGAAAGACAACTATCATATGATTTCTCTCATCTATGGAACATAAGAACTAGGAAGATCGGTAGGGGAAGAAAGGGATAAAGAAAGGGGGGGTAATCAGAAGGGGGAATGAAACATGAGAGACTATGGACTATGAGAAACAAACTGAGGGCCTCAGAGGGGAGGAGGGGTGGGGGAATGGGATAGGAAGATCGGTAGGAGAAGAAAGGGAAGAAGAAAGGGGGGTAAACAAAAGGGGGGATGAACCACAAGAGACTATGGACTCTGGGAAACAAACTGAGGGCTTCGGGGGCGAATGGCATAGGCTGGTAATGGGTATTAAGGAGGGCACGTATTGCATGGTGCACTGGGTATTATACACAAGTAATGAATCATGGAATTTTACATCAAAAACTAGGGATGTACTGTATGGTGACTAACATAATATACTAAAAAAAGTTTAAAAAAAAGAATACAGTATGTAATATATAACATACAAAATACACATATTATGATACATATATATATATTACAATACATACATACAAAATATTGGTTGTTTATGTTATCAGTAAGGCTCTGGTCGACAATAAGCTATCAGTAGTTAAGTTTTGGGGGGGGTCAAAAGTTACATGCTGATTTTTGAGTGTGTCAGGGGTCAGTGCCCCTAACCCCTATGTTGTTCAAGGGTCAACTCTATGGTCAATAATACTGTAGTAACTGTATAGTGATATGGCAATAAGGCATTGTAGAAATAATTTCATAATGGATAAAAATATCGAAGCACTGTATACCTGAAAATAACAGGATATTGTATATCAATTATACTTCAATTTAAAAAGAAATAATGTATTAGAAATATAGCAAAAAAACCCTACACCCCATCACTCTCCAGTCCTATGTCTCCTGGAGTCCTGCAGTGGCCATGAATCATCTTTGTGCATATTTTTGTACTTTTCATACATATGAATGTAAGCAATATATTGTTTCACATAGTCCCCAAAAAAAAAAAATTTCTAAGTAGGCTTCCAAACCCAGTGTGGAGCCCAATGCAGGGCTTGAACTCACAACCCTGAGCTCAAGACCTGAGCTAAATCAAGAGTTGGACATTTAATTGACTGACCCACCCAGGCGCCCCAGCCTCAAAAAAGTTTAAATTGCATGATCCACATTTTACCCTTTTGTACCTTCCATGAAACATTATTTCTAAACCTTATTCATATTGATTAATGTTTCCCTGACAGTTGCCCTAGTTCATTCATTTTTAACAACTATATAGCATTCCATTCTATGACTAAATCACAGCTTATTTACACCTTCCCCAACTGAGGGACAACTAGGGTGATTTTACTTTTTAATTTTTATTTCATATTTCACTATTACGAAGAGTCCTGAAGAAAATGCTTTCATACGTGTTTCTTTGTGCCCATTTCTAAGAGTTTCACTAGAAAGGTACTGGTACAATTCCATATCCAAAATTGCTGGGTCATAGGATATACACATTTCAAATTTACTAGATTTTTGCCAAATTGTTCTCCAAAGCACTGCTCTGTTCTAAGCACTTTACATGTATTAACTCGTTGTACCTCACAACAACCATAGGAAGCAATTACTATTATACTCCTTTCCACAGATGAGGAAATAGAAGCTAGGAGAAGTTAAGTGACTTTGTCCAAAGTCACATGGCTAGCAAGATACAAAGCTTGTATTTGTATAGAGGAAGTCTAGTTCTAATAACCATACTTTTAAACACTATACTGCTCTATCTCCTATTCCAACCCCCTATTGTTTTAATTTGCATTTTTCCCATTACTAAATGAGGTTGAAAATCTCTTCTACCTTTTTTTCCCCCAGGAACAATGAGTACTACAGAAGCAGAGAGTGGTAAAGAAAAACAAGCCATGGCCCACCCACAAAGGCAGTGAGATCTCACAGAAGCCAGGCAAGTGATTTATCCAATAATGGATTAATATTCAAAATATATAAAGAACTTATACAACTGAACACCAAAACACAATCTGATTAAAAAATGGGCAAAGGATCTGAATAGACAATTTCTCCAAAGAAGACATACAGATGGCCAACAGACACACGAAAAGATGCTCACTATCACATCTTATGTGATCACATCATATCCCTATCACAGGGAACTGAAAATCAAAGCCACAATGAGATTATCACCTCACACCTGTCAGAATAGCTAATATCAAAAAGACAAGAAACAACAGTGTTGGTGAGGATGTGAAGAAAAAGGAACCCTCCTTCATGCACTGTTGGTGGTAATGTAAAGTGGTACATTCACTGTGGAAAACAGTACAAATTTCCTCAAAAAATTAAAAATTAAAATCGACATGATCCAATAATTCCACTATTGGGAATTTATGCAGGGAAAACAAAAACATTAACTTGAAAATATATATGCACCCCTATGTTTATTGCAGCATTACTTACAATATCCAAGACATGGAAGCAACATAAGTGTCCTTCAACAGACAAACGGATAAAGAAAATATGGTATATAAACACAATGGAATATTACACGGCCATAAAAAAGGATGAGCTCATGCCATTTGAGACAATGTGGATGGACCTGGAGAGTATCATGCTAAGTGAAATAAGTCAGACCGCGAAAGACAAATACCGTATTATTCCACTCATAAATGGAATCTAAAAAAAATAAATGAATAAGCAAACAAAAAGCAGAGTTAGAACTATTAGAGAACAAACTGATGGTTGCCAGAGGGGAAGGAAGTGGAGGGTTGGACAAAATGGGTGAAGAGGAGAGGGAGATACAAGCCTCCAGATATGGAATGAGTAAGTCACAAGAATAAAAAGCAGAGTGTAAGGAATACAGTCAATGATATCATAATAGTAATGTAATGGGATAGATGGTAGCTACAGTTGTGGTGAACATAGTATAATGTATAAACTTGTTAAATCACTAAGTTGTACACCTGAAGCTAATATAACACTGTGTATTAACTACACTCAAAAAAACCAACAAAAAACAAAGAAAAGCAACAGTCCTTTCCCCTTGGCATCTTGTGCTGCCAGAAACTAATGTCAGAGAATGATACAGACATCTCAAGAGAATACAGAAGCCAGCGGGCTTCCAGTGGTGAAATGTGGAATAATCTATTCATCAAAACAAATAATGATGGTAATGGGTTATAATGCATTGAATAAAATAAGAACACATGAGTCCATTCTTACATTAGTTAACTAAATTGTTAATTATTGGGTGAGAGGGAAAAGCTTTTCCTTAGAGTAAAATTCAAACATAAAAGGAATGATGGAGTTACAAAATCATTAATGGATGGCTGAACTAGTAGGTGAAATTTTGATAAAGAAAAAATATTTATGTAACATCAAAGTAGTTCCCCACGATTATTTATTAATTACAAAGGGGAAATAGTAACTTGACAGTGGAGGAGCCTGGTGGTTACCACATGTCTTAGTCCATTCAGCCTGCTATAACAAAATAACAAACTGGGTAGCTTACAAACAATAAATATTTATTTCTCACAGTTCTGGAGCCTGAGAAGTCTAAGTTCATGGCTCTGGCAGATCTGGTGAGGGCCTGCTTCCTCTTAGGTGGTCTGTTCACTGTAAACTCTCATGGCAGAAAGGGCAAGGAAGCTGGCTCTCTTTTGCCTATTTTACAAGGACACTAATCCCAATCATGATGGCTCCACCCTCATTACCTAATCACATTCCAAAGACCCCACCTCCTAATACCATTACCTCAGGGAGTAGGATTTCAACATATGGATTTCAGGGGGACACATTCAGATCCTAACACTACCTAAACCAAGAGATCAAGGCTGACAGAAGCAATATTGAGACAAACTAAAATCATGTACCTCTTGATATGACAAACAGAGAAAGATAAAATCTTACTTTTGTTATTCTTGCTGATATAACTATTTGGAAACAGCAGAAAAATGCAAATTTAGAGACAAAATGACAGGCCTTATTCTTCAAATATTCTAAGGTCTAAAAAAAGCCAAAGAGAAACTGAGGAATTGTTCCAGATTAAAGGAGATTAAGGAGACATGATAAATAATTGCAATGTATATCCTAGATTAGATCCAGGACCCAGAAAAAAAGAAGCTCTGAAGAATACTACTGGGACAATTGATTTGAATATTAACTATAGTTTAGATAATAGTATTATTTCAATGCTACATTTTCTGGTTTTGATAATCATACTGTGGTTATGTATATGGTTATGTACATGTACAAGAATGTCCTTGTTCTTAGGAAATACAGCCTAAAGTATTTAGGAGTAAATAAGCATGATGTCTTTATTACTTTCAAATGGTTCATGGAAGAGAGAGAGAATGATAAAATAACTGTGCCTCACAGACTGCCTACACTAGGGAGCATAGCTGGCCAAGCAGCACACCTGGTCAACCAATTTGTATAGATGACAAAGTGGCCTCAGGTGAAAATATATACAGACTATTGGTCAGTGGTCAATGGCTAGCCATGTGTTAAGGACCTGAAAGGAAAAGGACTAAAGATCAGGGATAAGTCATTCTGTATAGAGGCATGTGGATGGATATAAGGGAATGAGTATAAATAGGCACCGCAGAGGTGGCACTGAACAACCTAGTAGACAAGATAACCTGGAGAGTTAACATTAGCCAGCCATTGTCACCACCACTCCAGAACTTCCAAGATGAATATATGAATAGAATGGTTATAGTGGCAAAGACAGAAGGTACATATGAGCCCATCAGTATGAACTCCCACCAAAGAAGTCCAATCTAGTATCGTTACCTCTAAATACCCAATGTATTTGCAATACAGACCAACACTGTATGATACTATTTCTTGAAGACACCACTGGCCACTTGTTGGCAAGTTGGACTATATTGGCCTCCCCCCAATCCTAAAAGGGCCAGCAGTTCATCCACACAGAGATAGGTACTTACCCAGACACGAGTTTGCCTTTAAGCCTACTTGCTAGCTGCACTATCTGTGGGCTTTTGGAATTCCTGATCCATAGGCCTGGTATCCACACAGCATAGCATCTAACGAGACTACCCCCTATAGCAAGGGAGGTGATGGAATGGACCAATGGTCATGGTCCACTGGTCACATGACATACCATACCAGGCAGAGGTAGGTGGTCTCAAACAATGCTGCAACAGTTTTCTAAAGCTACAACTGAAGTGTCAGCTTAGAACAAACACTCTGAAAATAGAGCAAATCTTAAATGTATCGTGTATTTATTAAATCACAGACCTCTTTATGGGGTGTACCCCAGTATTAAGGATACATGAATCCGGGAACCTAGAGTTGGAAGTCGAGTGGCGTCAATTGTCTTTACTTCTAATGACCCACTGAGGGACTTACGCTTTCTGGCCCCTCAACTATGGGCTCTGTAAGGCTGGAGGTTCTGTTTCCCAAAGTGGGTACACTTTTCCAGGGGACACAGCAAAGTTCCCAATGAAATACAAGTCAGAGCTGATCCCAGAGCACTTCGGATTCCTTGTGCCCAGGGACCAGGAAGTGAGAGGACGAGTCACCACCCCGGCAAGGGTAATGGATCCTGGTGTTCTGGAGGAGGCAGAGCGGCTTTTACACAATGGTGGCAAGGAAGAATTACATGTGTATCCCAGGTGCTCTGCGTGGGTACCTCCTATTACTCCCTTGACCCACTGTAACTGTGAACGGAGAAATACAGAAATCCCAGACAGAGAAAGCCTCATACCACTCATGAACGAAGGTTTGGGTCCCAACCAGGTAAGGACCAAGATCTGCGGTAGAAACAGCTGAGGGCCAGGTAAATTTAGAATGGGTAGTGCACGAGGGAGAGGATGAATGCCAGTTGTGTCCCCAGGACCCACTGCAGTCACGGGTTTTAGTCCATCCCTCTAACTACCTTCTTCTGAGCTCTCCCTGGGAAAGAAACGTCCATGGGAACTACACAGAAGTGACTCCACAAACGTGTGGAGTTTATCTGTGTGACTGATGGTGGTGGCCATACAGTGTACCTCACAGACCTCCTACCACAGGGAACATAACGAACCAAGGGCCTCAGCTGTTGCACGAAGGCCACACCTCCCTCTGGCCACTACTCAATGCTGACTTAGTGGGACCTAGTGAGCAGAACTCCTCTGTCAACTGACTTTGGCTCAAAATTCCCTGAAGGCAGGGAATTTCTCAGACCAGACAGCAATCTATGATAATTTTCACTCAAGTCTTTCTCCTAGTCTCCTTCATCCAGAGTCAAAATTTCATTGCAGTCTGACGAAACTCTCAGACTCTCCAAGATCTTTCCTTACTTCCTTTCATACAGGCATTTTCCTTAGTAAAATTCTTGCACATTTAATCATTCATTGGCATCTGCTTTTCAGAGGATCTGGATTAACCCTGGGGGAAGATGTATATAACTGGTAAATCTTGGAAAAGGGTACACAGGTGTTCTTTTACTACTATCACAACCCTTCTTTAAGTTTGAAATTATATCAAAATAGAAAGTTAAAAACAACTGACCCCATGTGTTTAAAGGCACTTAGAATAAAAAAAAGTCAAATGCGAATCCTTTCTTTGTTCATAGATGAGAAGAGTTCAAGCTTGAGTACAATACTCAGATCACAGAAGAACATTTGGTCATTTTCTCCACCTGAATTTTATTTATTTCTTAATTAAATTTTTTTAGAGAGAAAGTATGCACATGGCGGGGGAGCAGAGGGAGAGGGAAAGAAAGAATCTTAAGCAGGCCCTACGACCAGTGCAGAGCCTGTCATGGGGCTCCATGTCACAACCCTGAGATCATGACCTAAGCCAAAATCGAGAATCAGATGCTTAACCGACTGAGCCATCCAGGCGCCCCTCCACCTGAATTTTAGAATTTGACTTCAGAGTACCAACCTTAATATTATATCCTTAAATGAAAGGTTTCTATCTACCTTCTCCGTACAGTTAAACCCAGATAAGTTTCTCAGTGTCAGCACTGGGGCTGAAAGCCCACACCTTCTTCCATACTTTTGACAAAGAAGGCAGCTTTTATGTGGAATTTATCTAGTCGCATGCCCAGACCCACATCTCTCTTCTTTCTTCTATGAGCAAACGCTTGCTGATGTTTACACACTGGTCCCGTTTTCCCTCTTTGCTGGTCTGTTTCTGCAGTGTTACCATTTTCAGTGGATATGTGCAATAAACAGAAGGCCCTATCCATTGTTTCCTTCCACTATGGTATTTGCCTATTGTCAGAGCTGCTCTGGCATGGCTGTGTTAGCTGTAAGAAAGATGGGGTTGCTTTTCCTGCTCCAACTCAAGCAAAAATTCTGGTAGAAACAATCTTTAAACTTATATTCACCTTTTAAAATCTTAAGTACTTTGAGTGATCTTTAAATACATGTACAGAAAAAAAGGACTGAGGGCTAAAAAAGAGACCTTGGAGACCATCTCACCCACCCTCTTCATTTTACCCATGGAGAAACAGAGGCACAGAATGGGGATATCACTTGACCATGGTGGCAGAGCTGGGATTAAAATCCAGGTCCCCAGATTTCTCAAACAAGTCCCCATTCAACTGCATCATAATGTCTCCCTGCTGACAACTTTTAAAATTATAATTTGCGGGGCATCTGGGTGGCTCAGTTGGTTAAGCGTCTGCCTTCGGGTCAGGTCATGATCCCAGGGTACTGGGATTGGGTCCCGTATTGGGCTCCCTGCTCAGCGGGGAGTCTGCTTCTCCCTCTCCCTCTCCCCCTCCACCCTGCTTGTGCGCTCTCTCTGTCTCTCTCTCTCTCTCTCATGCTCTCTCTCTCAAATAAATAAAATATTTTTAAAAAATTATAATTTGCAAAAACAGTATCATTGTATCCTTATTAATCAAAGTAGGATATACACACATACAAACATAGCTACTGACAAAAATGTTATAACAGCATTAAAAGAAAACTCAGAAAGCAGAGGGGAAACATAAACCATAATGTCACTGTTCTAACTTAACATCTTGGTTAATGGTCTGCAAGTGGCATAATTTCAACTACCACAAACACCTTACTGGCATGGCACATACACTATTCTTATGCTCTTCTTCTTTCTTTCTTTTTTTAATATTTTATTTATTTATTTGACAGAGCAGGAGAGCACAAGCAGCAGGAACAGCAGGCAGAAGCAGGCTCCCCACTGTGCAGAGAGCCCAATGTGGGGCTCGATCCCAGAACCCTGGGATCATGACCTGAGCCGAAGGCAGATGCTTAACTGATTGAGCCACCCAGGCTCCCCCTTACGCTCTTTTTGTTAAAGTAGTTCGTTCTGCCTGTCTTCATTACTAGTTTAAATCTGCACTGTCAGACATTTTGAACATATCTAGATTGTAACTCATTATATTTTTTAATGGATCATTTAAAATCCATGCCTTCACATTGTAAGAAAACATCCAAGTTGTGTGAATACAGATACGGAAAGTCGTACATTATTAAAATGCAGTTATAAAAGACCACAGGTCACATCCTAACCCTTTGGACGATGATGTTAATCTACTTTTTCACTACTGAAGGTGAGTTTTAGGACACAGCTGTTATCATTGCTGTAAGGATAGATTTTTGTTCTGATGCTTTAAGGATTCAGGAGGGCAATCTAAGACTTTTGAAATATATGTCTTTCAGATAAAGGGATGAAATTATTTTCTTTTACTAAAATGCATTCATTTTTTAAATTTTAAGATTGTTCTCACTTTAAGCAAACTCAAACCCAGAATTCAACCTGCAGAGCAGTACATTTGAAAAATTTGAGTTGCAAAGCATAACATTTTTACATAGTACATGAGAATTGTGTGTTAAACAAAGTGACCTCTACTGGGGGGGAAATGTGACTTGTTTTAGAAGTAAACTGTATTTAGGAGGAAAATAAACTTTAGACAAAAGCCTCTACACCTTTGTCTCCACAAAGCTGCAAAGAACCTAAGGAGACCACCTACTGAAGCCACCTGCCCTTCAGAGTAATTGTGTCCCTCTTGGTCTCCTCACCTACGCTCCCATAACTAATCCCCACCAAGGCAGTTGCTTAGTCGCATGGCTCGAGACGATAATGAAAGAATTTCAGGCACTTGACATGTGATGAGAAAAAGCTTTTCGGACAAGAAAGCCTTCCAGGTGCCCCTTAAACCACACAGTTTCAGTCCTTCCCACTTTCTTTGTTATTACCCACAAATGTATTTCTGAGCTTGATCTTCAACTCTTGCTAAACATGGTCAGAATTCGGAAAGGCACTTTGAGATATCTGACACAACTTATAAGCTACCTGAAATCACTTACAGGCCACTCTAAACTATTTCAAAATAGCTATTTCAATAAGACTTGTGTAAAGCTTCAAGGTTATCTCAAATTGCATTAGACTGTGCTTAGGAAACCAGGCCGGCAGCAATCAACTTGCGGTGTTTTTCGTTGCCTGACAATCAGCTTTGGTTGTTTGTTTATTGATTTGCACGTAGGGTAACTGCCTTTGTTAAACATTAAATTAAAAACATGTTATAAAGCAATTAGGCCCATTTCACTCACTAGCACTATCTCTGACCTTCCAATACACATTTCTAAGAAAAAAAAAGTGAGCCAGAAAAATATCTAACTAACCAGGTTCTCAAAAGTTGTTTTGAATGAACGGATGATATTAGGGCTTAATTAAACAATATGTTAACCAATTCCCTCTCCCCTTAATTTCCAGCCGATTTTTCTTAAGCATACTTGACAGGAAAAGAGAAAGATATTTTAAGGAAAAAGATATTCAATTAAAGCCTCCAATTAGCAGACCTCCAATGATGGACAGCACAGTGAAGAAAGAGCAAAAAATCTCTCTAGGCTATGCAGCAGAAGTCTGCAGTCTCAGCCCTGACTGCCCTGCCTTGAGCAAATCATTTCCAATCCCTGAGTCTCAGTTTTCTCTTCCTAATCCCTTTCAACTTCAAAAGTCTATGTATGAATGATGTTAAGGGAAAACTATTCTTTAAATTTCAAACTTCTAGGATATCAGTTGTATTAAACATATATACAAATGATTTTTCAAAAACCAGGGTGGCTATTCATCTCAAATGTTAATTTGACTATCTCTAGGTGGTGTGTTTCTGGGCAATATTTTTTATTTATGTTTCCAATTTTAAGAATAGTGAACATACACAGCGAAGGAAGCCACCAGTGAAATGAAAAGGCAACCTACCAAGTGGAAAAGATATGTGTAAATGACATACCCAATAAGGAGTTAATATCCAAAATATACAAAGAAGGGTGCCTGGGTGGCTCAGTCCGTTAAGTGGCTGACTCTTGATTTCGGCTCAGGTCATGATCTCAGGATCATGAGATAGAGCCCCACGTTTGTTTCTGCACTGAGCACGTGGAGCCTGCTTAAGATTTTCTCTTTCTCTCCCTCAGCCCCTCCCCCAGCTTGCACTTGCTCTCTCTATCTCTCTAAAATAAATAAATAAATACAATCTTTAAAAAAAAACAAAATACACAAAGAACTCACACAACTCAACACCAAAAAAACAAACAATCTGATGAATAAGTCAGGGGAATAAAAGGCATAGCACAGGGAATATAGCCAGTGATATTGTAATAGTGTTGTATGGCGACAGATGGTAGCTTTACCTGTGGTGAGCATAGCATAACATATAAATAAGTTGAATCTCGGGGCACCCGGGTGACTCAGTTGGTTGGGTGTTTGCCTTCGGCTCAGGTCATGATCCCAGGACTGGGATCAAGTCCCACATCGGGCTCCCTGCTCAGCTCCCAGACGCTCTACTTCTCCCTCTGCTTCTCCCTCTGCCTCCCCGCCCCCCCCAATTGGGCTCACATGCACACTCTCTCTCTCAAATAAATAAAAATAAAATCTTTAAAAAAAAAAGAAGTTGAATCTCTGTGTTGTAGACCTGGAACTAATGTAACATTGTGTGTCAACTATACTTAAATAAAAAAATTTTCTTTAAATGGGCAGAGGACCTGAATACATTTTTCCAAAAAGATGTATAGATGGCCAACAGACCTATGAAAAGATGCTCAACATCACTAATCATGAGGGAAATGTAAATAAAAACCACAGTGAGATATTACTGCACACCTAGCATCACAAAGACAGGAAATAACAAGTATTGGGAAAGATGTGGAGGAAAGGGAACCTTCATGCCATGTTGGTAGGAATGCAAATTGGTATGGCCACTGTGGAAAACCATACGAAGTTCCCTCCAAAAAGTAAAAACAGAAATACCATATTGGGGCGCCTGGGTGGCACAGCGCTTAAGCGTCTGCCTTCGGCTCAGGGCGTGATCATGGCGTTATGGGATCGAGCCCCACATCAGGCTCTTCTGCTGGGAGCCTGCTTCTTCCTCTCCCACTCCCCCTGCTTGTGTTCCCTCTCTCGCTGGCTGTCTCTATCTCTGTCAAATAAATAAATAAAATCTTTAAAAAAAAAGAAATACCATATTATCCAGGAATATTTATCCAAAGAAAACAAAAACACTAATTTGAAAGGATATATGTACCTCTATGTTTATTGCAGCATTATTTACAATAGCCAAGATATGGGAGTAATGGAGTATTACCTAGCCATAAAACAGAATGAGATCTTACTATTTGCCACAATATGGGTGGACCTAAAGGGTACTATGCTAAATGAAATAAGTCAGAGAAAGACAAATACCATGTGATTTCACTTATATGTAGAATCTAAAAAACAAAACAAAACAGAAATAGACGGATAAACAGGAAACAGACTTATGGTTGCCAGAAGGGAAGGAAGTAAGGGGATGGGCAAAATAGGTAAAGGGGATTAAGGGGTACAAACTTCCAGTTATAAAATAAATGAATCATGGGGATGAAAAGTACAGTATAGGGAATAAAGTCAGTAACATTGTAATAACTTTGTATGGTGATAGATGGTAACTGCACTTACTTATCATTGTAAGTATTTTGCATATATAAATGTCAAATCATTACGCTGTACACCTGAAACTGCTATAATATTGTACATCAACTATACTTCAACTAAAATTAAATAAATTATTCTAAAAATAAAATTAAAAATTAAAAAATAAAAACTCAGTGCCATCTCTAACAAGGAGAAAAAGATTTTTTTTAATTTGCTCTCAAATAATAACAATGCAGAACCATTAAACAAACTCTTACAATAAACAAATCTTTTCAAAAGTAAATAAAACCAAATCATGAACATAGGTACTTTATTCAAAAAAATAAACCTTTTTTTTTTTTGAGAGAGAGAGACAGCATGTGCCCGTGAGCTGGGGAGGGGCAGAGGAAGAGGGAGAGAAAGAATCTCCACCCAGTGAGCGTGGAGCCTGATGCGGGTCTCAATTCCACGACCCTGAGATCATGACCTGAGCTGAAATCAGGAGTCAGATGCTTAACCAAGTGAGCCACCGAGGTGCCCCCCAAAATAAACATTTTTTAAACTTTCAGTCTAATCATAATGATTCAGAAACTTGACATTATCTTAGAGTACAGCATTAAGTTTGCTTCTCATGAGTTGAAGACTTTATCTTGATAATCCCCAGAGCATCCCTGTGAGGATGGTGGATGGTGTCTCATTTCTGTAAATGAACAGTTCTCAACTGGAGTTCTGCAAGGAAATTAATCCCTGATCCCTAAGATATCCATTCTATGTAATGAATTAACTTTTCTCCTACGCATCTATAGTGGTATTAGTCATTTCTCCTTGGGAGTCATTTCTCCTTGGGAGAAATTGAGAAAATAGTCACTCAAACATTTCTATGTTCAACGTTCAGCTGAGGAACCCCAGCTGAAAAAAGATACACAGCAGGCGAACAAACCCTCACCTGAACATTTGGTTAGTAGTGTCTTAAATTAGACTTTGAGTCAGGTTAGCAAAACGTTTTGAATGAATTTTAATTACCACTCAAGGTTCCAGGAATGTACATAGAATGCTCTAAAGATTCTTTTTCCCTGGGTATTCTGAATTACTGAAATTTCCAGTGGCTTAAACAACAAACCTTTTTATCAGCACAATTTATTGATGTGATTAGTCGGGCTTTTAATGCACAAAGCACCTGTAAGAGCTCTCAAGTGAGCAGGAAACTTTTTTAGATAGAAAGAGAAAACTGAATAAGATCAGAGTCCAAAGGTAATGGTTTACCAAATCGAACAACTCCTAAAGTAGCTGATCATGGATCACATGGTTTCTTCTCGGTTGCATCCAGATCTTCATTTGCTGTATAAGTCTGAATTCCAAATGATGATGATGATGAGGAGGAGGAGGAGGAGGAGGAGGAGGAGGAGGATGATGATGGTAATGATGATAGCAGCTAAGAACTTCATCTATTCCTCAACAACCCCACCATTTTACAAAGAAACCAATGCTTAGCCACTTGAGTTAACTTCTTGAAGGCTTCAGTCTAATAATTGGTGGAGCTTGGGTTATTTGTGTCTTTCTAAGTTGCTGAATTTATGGGCATACATTTGTTTGTAATATTTCTTTATTATCCTTTTAGTATCTGTGGAATTTGTAGTGACAGAACTTTTCTCATTCCTGTTACTGGTCATTTGTGTCTTCTCTCTTTCTTCTGGTAAGTCCGGCTAGTGGCTTATCAATTTTAATGATTTTCTCAAAGAATCAACAGCATCTGGTTTCACTGACTTTTCCTCTATTTTGTTATTGTTGTTTCACATTTCATTTACATCTGCTCCGATCTTTATTGTTTCCTTTCTTCTGCTTATGTTGAGTTTAATTTGCTCTCCTTTTTCTAGTTTCTTATGCTAGAAGCTGAGGTCATTGACTTGAGACCATTCTCCTTTTCTAACATAGGCATTTAGTGCTATAAATTTCCCCCAAGCACCACTTTTTAGTAGCATCCTACAAATTTTAGTATGCTGTATTTTCATTTTCATTCATTTCAAAATACTTTCCGATTTCTCTTCTGATATCTCTTTTTGACCCACGGATTATTTAGAAATGTGTTATTTAGTTCCCAAATATATGGAGGATTTTCGATATATTTTTGTTATTGATCTTTAATTCATTATTGTAAAATAGTACAGTTTAAATCCTTTTAAATTTATTAAGACTTATTTTATGACATGGTGTATGTTCTATGTAAGTAAATGTTTCATGGACACTTGAAAAGAATGTGTATTCTGTTGTGGTTGGGTAGAATCTTCTATGAACGGCAATTAGGACAAGTTGGTTCATAGTGTTGCTTAATTCCTCTACATGCTTCCAGATTTTCCACCTGATTGTTCTATCAATAATTGAAGAAGAACTAAAATTTCCCCCTGTAATTTTATTTCTCTTTGCTGTTCTTCTGGTATTGCCTCATACATTTGGAGCTCTGGTTTTAGGCACATAAATGTTTGGATTATTTTTGCCTCTTGATGAATTGACCCTTTTATGATTACAAAGCAACTTCATTCACCTTCAATAATATTCTTTGGTCCTAAATCTACTTTGACATTAATATAACCATTCTAGCTTTCATTTGTCCAGTGTTATCATGGCATATCTTATTCCATCTGTTTGCTTTTAACCTGTTTGTGTCTTTATATTTAAAGTAGGTTTCTTGGGGCACCAGGGTGGCTCAATCAGTTAAGCATCTGACTCTTGATTTGGCTCAGGTCATGATCTCAGGGTCGTGGGATCCAGCCCTGTGTCAGGCTCCACACTCAGCATGGAGTCTCCTTGTCCCTCTCCCTCCTTCTCTGCCCCTCCCCTGACTCTCTCAAGAGTGCAATTGGGGAGCTCCTTGAAGATTGACAAATATCAAAAAAAATTGTCTTAGCTAATGACAGATGAGTGACCAGGTATATGAAATACTTGAAGGTAATAGCTTGGAGCTGAATGTGAAGCAGGTCCCCAGATGACAGGCAGAGTCTGAGGCAAGCCAAAAAGCCAAAGACTGTAGGAGATAGGTCAATAACAGTAATACAAGTGAATGGTGACTCTTCAGACCATAACTTGCTTGTTGTGGGTAGACAATGGAAAGCAAGCATTCTTGCAGACTCTATGTAAACTGGGACTCAGAGAGAGAGTAGGTTGAGTAATTTTCAGCTTTCACAAAAGGCTAGTTTGGCTAATTGCTGATTATCTAATAAAAATAAATTCCTTTTTTTTAAGATTTTATTTATTTATTTAACAGAGATACAGCCAGTGACAGAGGGAACACAGGCAGGGGGAGTGGGAGAGGAAGAAGCAGGCTCCCAGCAGAGGAGCCTGATGTGGGGCTCGATCCCAGGACTGTGGGATCATGCCCTGAGCTGAAGGCAGACGCTTAACCGCTGTGCCCCAAAATAAATTCCTATATGCAAAATAATTCAGCCACTCTGGAAAACAGTATGGAAGTTCCTCAAAGAGTTAAAAAATAGAACTACCCTATGACTCACCAATTGCACTACTAGGTATTTATCTAAAGGATACAAAAATACTGATTCGAAGGGGCACATGAACCCTAATGCTTATAGCAGCACTATAAACAATAGTCAAATTATGGAAAGATCCCAATGTCAATAAACTGATGAATGGATAAAGAAGATGTGGTATATATATATATATATATATAGTATGGACTATTACTCAGCCATCAAAAAGAATGAAATCTTGCCATTTGCAACGATGTGGATGGAACTAGAGTGTATTATGCTAAGCAAAATAAGTCAGTCAGCGAAAGACAAATACCATGTGATTTCACTTATATGTGGAATTTAAGAAACAAAACAGATGAACATAGGGGAAGAGAAAGAAAAATAAAATAAGATGAAAACATACAAACCAAAAAAGAGACTCTTAACTATAGAGAACAAACTGAGGGTTGATGGAGGGGAGGTGGGTGGGGGATGGGCTACAGGAGTGATGGGCATTAAGGAGGGCACATGCTGTGATGAGCACTGGGTGTTATATGTAAGTGATGAATCAATAAATTCTATTCCTAAAACCAAAAAATTAATTAATTATAGCTTTTTGAAATGACATTTATTCCTATAGCTTTATTTATTTATTTATTTTTTTAGAGAGAAAGAGAGAGCGAGCTCACACACAAGTGGGGAGGGGCAGTGGGAGAGGGAGAGAGAGAATCCCAAGCAGGCTCCATACCCAGCACAGGGCCTGATGCAGGGCTCAATCTCATGACCCTGAGATCATGGCCTGAGCTGAAATCAAGAGTTGGATGCTTAACCAACTGAGCCACCCAGGTGCTCCTCTTTCTATAGCTTTAAAGTAATCAGGATGTTTATGGTTATTTTATCTGCATAACAAACCTGGGAAGAGATAGGTACCATTTTGTCCTAATAAAGGAAATTTGTATATCAGGACCCACAAAATGGATGCTTCCCAGTGGCCTGGCCCACGTCATAAATCTACACCTAAGTCAGCCCACACATATGGGGACTGCCTCACTGTCCAGGAAACCTAACATACACCAAGCATGATCCTCCAACTCAGCTTTAGCTAGTTCACCTTACCCTATAAAACAGGACCTGCTAGTCTTACCAGAAAATCCAAAGGCAATCATGCTGTTTCCACAGTGCCTCTTCTAACATTCTATAAAACTCACTCTTGCCCAAAATCCCTGGGGAAGAGTGCTCCACTGCTTGTGAGGCACTGTACTCCCCTGACCCATGAACTGTTTGCTCTTAACTAAAGCACATCAAGGGGCACCTGCACCCCATTGATTATAGCAGCAATGTCTACAATAGCCAAACTACAGAAAGAGCCCAGATGTCCATCGACAGATGAATGGATTAAGAAGATGTGGTACATCTATCTATCTATACACAATGGAATATTACTCAGCCATCAAAAAATGAAATCTTGTCATTTGCAACAATGTAGATGGAACAAGAGGGTATTATGCTAAGTGAAATAAGTCAGTCACAGAAAGATAATTATATGATTTCACTCATGTGGAATTTAAGAAACAAAACACAGACACATAGGGAAAGGGAGGGAAAAATAAAATAAGACGAAATCAGAGAAGGAGACAAACCATAAGACACTCTTAATCATAGGAAACAAACTGAGAGTTGCTGGAGGGGAAGGGGATTGGGGGTGGGGCCACTGAGTGTTAGACATTAAGAAGGGCACGTGATGCAATGAGCACTGGGTGTGATATAGGACTGACAAATCAATGAACTCTACCTCTGAAACTAATAATATACTATATGTTAATTAATTGAATTTAAATTTTAAAATATAATTAAAAATTTTTTTAAATAAACAAGGAAAAAATAAAGAACATCAAACTCATTACTAAATTGTATTATTTTTGTCATTTGACTCTCATTTGACAGATTAACAAATTAAAGTCACAAAATGCTTAGATGACCTATGAAAGTTCTAAGCAGGAATTTGATCTGAGGGCCATCTGACTCCACAACCTAGACCTCAACGATTATCTGCTGCACTGCCAAAGCCTTTATTTAATTTATGTTTTAATATTTTGAAATACTAATTTTTTCTATTTTATTTTTTATTTTGATTGATTTGTTTTTACATTATTTTTTATTTTATAGAGAGGTACTTTATGGCTATGGGTCCTGAATATATATATATGGCAGCATGAGGTCATTTTGTTTAGAGGAGTAGATGAACAATGAAAGCCAGAAGCCAGAAGAGGTG
Organism: Ursus americanus; assembly: GCF_024610735.1. Classification (NCBI taxonomy): domain Eukaryota; kingdom Metazoa; phylum Chordata; class Mammalia; order Carnivora; family Ursidae; genus Ursus; species Ursus americanus. Next base: position 12,062,571 of record NC_142164.1, read on the forward strand.
TTTCAGCTACCTATTTTGCATAACAAAAAACCCTAAAACTTAATGGCTTAAAACAGCAACTATTTTATTATCTCACATGTTCTGTGAGTGAACTTGGCTCAGCTGAGCATTTCTTTTGCTGGTCTCACTTGAGGTTTCTGATTTGGCTGTAGTTAGATAGCAAGATAAAAGCTGCAGTCATTTGAAGGCCTGGCTGGAAAGGTTGGCCCTTTTTCCTTCTCCTTGTATCTCGAGGCCTCTCCACTCCAGGTGGCCTTTCCACCAGCAGGGTAGACTTCTTACATCTTGGCTAAGAAATCTCAAAAATAAATGTTTCCTTCAGCCTTCACTAACTGTTTCTACAAGGCCATTTCAGCTTTTGCTTGCTGCCACATGTTTTCAATTTTTGTTACATCAGCACTTCACTTTCACATACTGTAATATTGTGGTTTATAAGAAATATATATTTGGTTATTCAGATGGCCAAAATGTATTTCTTCTATAAATTTGGTCTTCATCCACAGTTCCTGACTCACAGCTCCCAAACCCTTGGAATTTCCAAAGCAATAAGAGCAATGGGACCATATTTGTCATAATATTTGGTCTCTTGTCCTCAGTTCCTGAAATAGTTTCAGAGCATAAAGGTGAAATGAGTGTCTTCTTATTCATAACTCTCCTTTCCACTACAACTGTATTTACGCCAATGAGTTGACTTTTGGAAAGCGCTTAAGGATGGGGATTTGTTGCCCAGGGGAACTAATCAAGTGATTAGAGAGTCAGAACTTTCAGTCCTATTTTCTCGACATCCAGGGAGAGGAGAGGGGCTTGAAATTGAGTTCAATCGCCAATGGCCAATGATTTAATCAACCATGCCTACATATTGAAGCCTCCATAAAAGCCCAAAAGGACAGGGTTCAGAGAGCTTCTGCGTTGATGAATATATGGAGATCTGGGAAAAGTGGCATGCTTGGAAGCTCTGTGCCCCTTCCCCATACCTTGTCCTATGCATCTCCTCCATCTGGCTGCACTGGTATCCTTTTAAAATAAACTGGTGATCTTGGGGTGTCTGGTTGGCTCAGTCAATAGAGCATGCAACTCTCAATCTCAAGGTTGTGAGCTCAAGCCCCACATTGGGCATGGAGCCTACTTAAAAGAAGCTAAAATAAACTAGAAAAATGTTTGTCTGAGTTCTGGGAGCCATTCTAGCAAATTAATCAAACTCAAGGAAGGAGTCGTGGGAACCTCTGATTTACAGCCAGTCAGTCAAAAGCACAGGTAATAATCTGTGCTTGTGATTGTGTCACCAGCTAGACCCCAAGACCTGACCTTTACTGCTCACCCGTTTGTACAATATATGCGTATATCGAATTCATCACATCGTATACCTTAAATTTACACAGTATTATACGTCAATTATATCTCAATAAAGCTAGAAAAAATGTTGAATGAAAAAAAAAGACTGGGTCTGACATGAAAAAATGTTCAAAATCATTAGCCATCAAGGAAATTCAAATCAAAACCACACTGAGATACCACCTTACGCCAGTTAGAATGGCAAAAATAGACAAGGCAAGAAACAACAATTGTTGGAGAGGATGTGGAGAAAGGGGATCCCTCCTACATTGTCGGTGGGAATGCAAGTTGGTACAGCCACTCTGGAAAACAGTGTGGAGGTCCCTTAAAAAGTTAAAAATTGAGCTACCCTATGACCCAGCCATTGCACTACTGGGTGTTTACCCCAAAGATACAGATGTAGTGAAGAGAAGGGCCATATGCACCCCAATGTTCATAGCAGCAATGTCCACAATAGCTAAATCGTGGAAGGAGCCGAGATGCCCTTCAACAGATGACTGGATTAAGAAGTTGTGGTCCCTATATACAATGGAATATTACTCAGCTATCAGAAAGAACGAATTCTCAACATTTGCTGCAACATGGACAGCACTGGAAGAGATAATGCTAAGTGAAATAAGTCAAGCAGAGAAAGACAACTATCATATGATTTCTCTCATCTATGGAACATAAGAACTAGGAAGATCGGTAGGGGAAGAAAGGGATAAAGAAAGGGGGGGTAATCAGAAGGGGGAATGAAACACGAGAGACTATGGACTATGAGAAACAAACTGAGGGCCTCAGAGGGGAGGGGGGTGGGGGAATGGGAGAGGCTGGTGATGGGTAGTAAGGAGGGCACGTATTGCATGGTGCACTGGGTGTTATACGCAACTAATGAATCATCGAACTTCACATCGGAAACTGGGGATGTACTGTATGGTGACTAACATAATATAATAAAAAATCATTAAAAAAAAAAAAGACTGGCTCTGGAACCAACACAGTATTCTTTCCACAGCATTCTACAGGTCAATGCAGCAGGGACTGCACAAGGACATGAATACCAGATAGTGTAGTTCATTGAGGGCCATCATCAGAATCTAGCTACTATAGACAGCCAAAGGCAAACATCACTTAGTTCATGATCATTAAAACCCTTATCTTGGGCTCTGTTTTTTATGTCTATATGTTGCAATCCAATGGGGAAAACCTGAGCTAGACCATCAGACTCACTCAACCAGCATCTCAATCTCCCAAAGAACAAAGATAACCATAATTTACAGCTGCTGAGTTTATAGGGTCTCTCCCTGTTCTGGGCCAAAGAAATGAAAGATAATTTTTAGTTCTAAAATAAATTCTTGAAAATTCATTCTCACACATCCTTCAGAACTCCACATGAGAGTCCACACGCATTTCAAAAATCAATTTTAAAGTAGCTTGATAATCAGGGGCGCCTGGCTAGCTTAGTCAGTAGTGTTTGCAAGTCTTGATCTCTGGGTTGTAAGTTCGAGTCCCACATTGAGTGTAGAGATTATTTAAAAATCAAATTTAAAAAATAAATAAATAAATAAAAAGTTGCTTGATGATCAAAGAAGGACTGGCAATGAACCAGTGATGGAATGATAAGAAAGATATTTTGAAATAAACTTCTGGAAGTTCATCCAAATGTTAAAGCTATCTGATAAAAGGAGAGTAAGACCCAGTTTGAATCGGCTTGGTTAAAGTTAAAACACAATTTCACCATATTATATGATGCAATAATTGAGAGCTGGCCAGAAGAGATCAGGCCTGGTAGGTGGGTTCTGGCAGATTCCACAGGTCAAATCAGGCAAGATGTGACCTACTGAGAGGTTAGCTAACAAGGCAGGGTCAAACTCATTATTCTCCATCTTAGTGACTTTTTTTTTTTCCTGTTCTATAAATGCACCAACCTCTTCCCTGACTGATAATCCTTTCTGCTATGGTCTAAATGTTTGTTTCCTCAGAATTCATATGCTGAAATCCTAATGCCCAATATGATGGTGTTAGGAGGTAGAACCTTTGGGAGGTGATTAGGTCATGAGGGTGGAGCCCACATAAATGGGATTAGTGACCTTCTAGAAAGGCTCCCAGAGAGCCCTAGTCCCTTCTGCCATGTGAGGACACAATGAGAAGTCTGTAACCACGGAGAGGGCCCTCACCCAACCATGGTGGCACTCTGATCTTGGACTTGCAGCCCACATAATTGTGAGAAATAAATTTCTTTTTTTTTTAAGCCACCCAGTCTGTGGTATTTTGTTACAGCAACTTGAATAGACAAAGATATTTTCCTAAGCGGTTCCCTCTGTCTAGAATGCTGTCTCTTTACCTCATCCAGTGATCCAGCTTCATGTCACTAAACTCGAAAACATACAAATTTTACAAACTCCTAGAAATCATACTGGCATACCATTTTGCACCCACTAATTTGGCCAAAATTTAAAGTTCTGGCAACTTCAAATGATAGCAAAGATTTGCACCAATGGGAACTTTCACACTCTGGTGGGAATGTAAATTAATACAACCACTTTAGAAAAGAATTTTAGATTATCATATAAAAGTTGAATATTTACATTCCCTGTCATGCAGCCATTCTCCTCCAGGTATATTCCCTAGAGGACCTCTTATACACACGCACCACGAGTCAAGTACATGGACATTTATAGCAACATTGGATGTAACAGTGGAAAGCTGGAAAACAAGCTAAGTGTCCACTAACAAGAGAATCGATGAGTACATTCTGGTGCTTTCATTTAATAGAGGCCTAAACATCAGTGAAAAAAAAGAACTACAAATACATACAGCAACATAGATGGAAGTCAAAGCAATTGTGAGTGAATAAAGGAGTCACAGAAGAAACGTAAAATATCTTTCCATTTTTATACATTTCAGAATTAAGCAAAACTAGGGACACACACTTTTTGAAATAAAATGTTAACGAAATTCAAGGAAATGAAAACAAGTCAGAATCTAAGGGCAGGGAGGCAGGAGCATAAGGACACACAAGGAACCTCGATGGTGTGGATGGTACTCTTTTCTGAAGTTAGTGGATTCATGAGCACTCATTTTATTATTTAACTTCATAGTTGATATATACATCACCTATATTTCTTTGTATGTAATGTCCTAATAAAATTTTTTATTTTATATTGCCCTCCCCTTTATTTTCAAAACATCCTGGCTCTGCTACTTACTAGCTTTGGGAACTGGGGCATACTACTCAGCCAGCCGTAAGCCTCACTAAGCTCATCTAAAAATGAAAATAATGCAATGATAATGCCTACCCAGCTGGCCACTGGGAAGACTACTATAGGAATTCTTTGCCGGGCACCTGGTAGCACTAAGTGCTAGCCCCTCAGAGAGACACTGCGTTCAGATGAGCAAGCCCCCCAGCCGGAACTAGTTGTAAAGATTCGGTGAAAGTAGGCAATCTTCCTTGATTTGGGACTCATATTTTCTCCCAGTGTCCTTCCCCCCTACTCCTCCACCCCTGAAGAGAAAAGTATCTCTAATCATTAGAACTCTTTTCAAATGAAAGTTGGATCATTATCTCCATAGCATTTGTGCTTCTTGTCCACACGATGGCAGAACAGGCAAAAACAGTTAAATGGATACTGGACTGACAAGATCTCCTTCTGCGGATGTTCAAGACCTTCTAGAAAACAACCTATTGCAATTTCATTAATGTCTGTGACGGAATAAATTGAGATTGGACAGGCAGTCGAGATCAAAACTGCTTTCCGCCCTTTATGTGGTAATAACTAGAGCACATTAACAGGCATATAGGATCAAAAAATAAAACATAATTTCTAGTCCTACAGATGCTTCCTATAAGTTCTCACCTGAGGTGTCATATATTTATGTATGTGTTTGTGAAGGTGCTTGAGAGTACACATTTGGACACATGTTGTGAGTGTGTGTAGGAGAGAACACACATGCTTTTGCACTGGCAGGAAAGTCTTATTGGTAAGCACAGAGGCATAAGGAGGGACAGCTGATAACAGTCTTCTTTTCTAAAAAGCTCAAGACTGCAAAGAGGAAGTATGCTGGTAACTGCTGGTAGGAGGAATGTGAAATTCCAGTGAACAGCGGCCTCAGTCTTGTTCTAACTCAGTAGCTTGTCCTGTGCTACAGAGGGGTAGCAGGGGGCTACTGTCCTGAGACCAAGCATATTAGGCCTGCTTTTGGCCTACTGATCTGAATTTATAGCTCAGGGCACCCTGTGGTATCATCCTATTGTTTACACACACACCACACCAATTTATATTAGTTCAAAATCTTATGGTTGCAAATGACGTAAGCCCAATTCGGATCAGCAAAACAAAAGAGGGAATATATGGATACATATAATCAAACCACCAAAAAGGCAGGAATGCAGTGGCCTCAGTAACAACTGGAATTGTGACTCTCCTTGGAAAACTCTCTCCATCATTCATGTTGATGTTTCTCTTTATAAGAGTTTTATTCTTTCAAATTAGCTTACTCCGGCCAACAGGGGCCATGGCACAAGCAACTTTGAATTCACACCCTAGTTGTTTGAAAAAACTGGGCGAAGACCTCTGATTGGCCTCTCCTGGGTCATATGGCAAACCGCAAACCAATCACTGTGGCCAGGGATAGAAAACTATTACTGGTCTAGCCTGAGCCACATGCCCACCCTTATGGCTTGGAGAGAGGAAATTGTATGATTGCTGGACCTTATTAGGACCAGGTTGAGGGGTGGAAAAGTACTTTTCCAAAATATTGGATTCCCTGTTCAAAGCAGATAAAAAAAAAGTCATCATGCTGTGAGAAAAAAGAGGGGGTGCAAAGTTCCCTGTATAAGATTGACTCTGTTGTGTTGTTTGTGGCTTCTACCTCCTTAATAATTTTGTGTCTATTTGATTTGTCTTGTAATGAGAGTAGTCTATTAAATTCTCCTTTATTACTATGCTTTAATCTGTGTTTCCTTGTATCTCCTCTACTTTTTTTTTCCCCATAAAGATGAATGCCAGATTTGATTGGCAGCCACTCACTTTTCTTTCTGGGGCTCCTCTGCTGTCCTTTCTGGCCCCCATCCTCAAATTCCCTCTAGCCCCTACTTCCTGCTTTTAATGTCACAGATATTATCTGCTATACTTGTATTATTTAATTTAATACTCAGTGCAGCCCCCACTCAGAAGCCCCCATTAACCCAGGCTGGCTCTAGACCTACGTTCTGTAATGTACGTAAATGCACAAAAAAGGAATTGAAAGGACGCACACCAGACTGTTTGAAAGCCATTACCTCAGGAGAGCAGAATAGGATGGGAAAGCGATCAATGGGGTCACTCGTGCTTTACACTGTAAATGTTTACATGTGAGTCTTCTACAAGGAAACCATTTAGGTATTAGTTGTGCAATTTTTTCTATTTTTTATTGAGGTAGAATACACACAACATAAAATTTACCATTTTAACCCTTTTGAGTGCAGAATTTAGTGGCATTAAATACATTCAGACTGCTGTACAACTATCTACAGAACTTTTCTATCATTCCAAACTGAAACTCTGTATCCATTAAACAATAGCTTTGCATTCTCCCCTCTGCCCAAACCCTAGTATCCACCATTCTACTTTCTGTTTCTATGAATTTGACTACTCTAGATACCTCATATAAGTAGACTCATGCAGTATTTGTCCTTTTGTGACGGGCTTATTTCATAGCATAATATCTTCAAGATTCTTTCATATTGTAGCATGTCTCAGAATTTAATTCCTTTTTAAGGTGAATAACATCCCACTGTATGCATATGCCACATTTTGTTTATCTATTCATCTGTCGATGAACATTTGGGTTGTTTCCTCCTTTTGGTTATTGTGAAAAATGCTGCTGTGAACATGGGTATACAAACAATTGTGCAAATTTTAAAACCCCAAAAAACAATATTTACAGAACGATCCCATTTATGTTTGGTATGTGTGTGTACATTATGTACATGATATGTATGTAAATGTGTAAAAAAAGATCTGTGAGACGCACCTGAAACTTTGAGTCATTATCTCTAGAATGGCAAAAGAGTGGGATAGTAAAAGAAAGGACTCTGTAATTTTTCATTCTGCATATTTCTGTATTTTTTATTTTTCATAATGAGAATAGACTAACATATTCCTCATGCAATTTTAAAATGCAATTAAAAATAAAGATGAAGATCTCAGGCATCTTGGCAGGCCATGAGTAAGGAATATTTAGAACAATTTTCAAAGGGTCAGAAGAACCGAAGGGATAAAGGAATGCTGAAATACCTCTGTGTGGCTTGAGATTTTTATAAGGTACATATGTTATTTTTCTAGTTAAAAAAATCTAATGGGGGGGCGCCTGGGTGGCACAGCGGTTGAGCGTCTGCCTTCGGCTCAGGGCGTGATCCCGGCGTTGTGGGGTCGAGCCCCACATCAGGCTCCTCTGCTATGAGCCTGCTTCTTCCTCTCCCACTCCCCCTGCTTGTGTTCCCTCTCTCGCTGGCTGTCTCTATCCTGTCGAATAAATAAATAAAATCTTTAAAAAAAAAAAAATCTAATGGGAAAATAACTGAAAGCCGAAGTGGGGTTGCACTGGCAATTAAGGCCCACAGGAGGGCAGTAGAAAGCCATGAGGTGGAAAACACAGAAAGGTTGTTCTGTGTCTCATTAGGAAAAGGGCAGAGGATTCATATTTGCCTTGTGGGAGCTAGGACAAGCTTGGGTACTACTGATTCCAATGGGAACGATGCTTGCCAGACTTTGGGAGCAAGACAATCAGATAAAAGGGGGAAAATCAGGAAAGTGGCAAGGGTTCGGCTAAGGAGAGCCAAGGAGAAAGAAAGTGGGAAGAGGCATTCTTTACAGAGAATCAGCAAACAGCCTCCCAGGAGCACAGCCCTGGGGCAGATGACCTAGAGAGATTTCTAGGGGTCTTGAGGACAAAGCCCTGTTTGGAAGCACTGGCTGAGTCCTTGACCCTGACCCTCTTCTTTTTAAAGTGGACAAGGATATTTTTTTAAAAAATGTTGGGGCAACTGGGTGGCTCAGTCAATTAACTGTCCAACTCTTGATTTCAGCTCAGGTCATGATCTCAGGGTCATGAGAACAAGCCCCAAGTCCTGCTCCATGCTCAGTGGGGAGTCTGCTTGAGATTCTCTCCCTCTGCCCCACCCCACGCAGCACTCTCTCTCTCAAATAAATCTTTTTTAAATTAATAAATAAATCTTTTACAAAAATGTTCCTAAAGTGGACAAGGATAAGGATAACCCTACAGGATAAAGATGCAGAGACAGGACTAGGGAGCAAGTACAGGGTCAGATCATATCTTTATTTAAAATGTTTGACATTTTTTACATCGTGGATTTTTTGCATTAATTTTTATTTTAAAATACTGCATTAAAATATTATTTATCTGTATTATTCAGTGTTTGAGCACCCCTTAAATTTTGTGCCAGAGGCAAGTGCTTCACTGGGCATCAGCCTAGTTCTGGCAACAATAATAATAATAACAAACCCAAAGCAACAAATGGGATTTTAAGTACATCTATTATGCACAATTTTAATCAAAATTCTACCCCAGAATTTCTTTTAAGATTTTATTTATTCATTTGAGACAGAGAGAGAGAGCATGGGCAGGGGAAGAGGCAGAAGGAGAGGGAGAAGCAGACTCCGCACTGAGTGGGGAGCCCGACGTGGGGCTCGATCCCAGGACTTGGGAGATCATGACCTAAGCCAAAGGCAGACGCTTAACCATCTGAACCACCCAGGTGCCTCTAAAATTCCACCCTGGAATTTCTAAGTGAAATCAATTTCTCTAACACGCCAGTCATGGAAACCTACAAATAAAATCATATGTATCTGCGTTAAAGCAAAAAAAAAAAAAAAAAAAAAGACAAGTGTTTTTGTAGCCATTGTGAATATGATGTTAATACTCAAATTAATTTGGAAGCTATTTCTGAAATATTGGCTTTAAGATATTGCCTATTGAAGACTAAAATAATATCAAGCATCTTTTCTGACCACAATGGCATAAAACTAGAAATCAATTACAAGAAAAAAACTGGAAAGAACACAAACACATGGAAGCTAAACAACATGTTACTAAACAACCAATGGGTCAATGAACAAATCAAAAAGGAAACCAAAAAGTACATGGAGACATGGGCACCTGGGTGGCTCAGTCAGTTAAGCACCCAACTCTTGATCTCAGCTCAGGTCTTGATCTCAGAGTTGTGAGTTCAAGCCCGTGTTGGGCTCCATGCTGGGTGTGGAGCCTACTTATAAATGAATGGATGAATGAATGAATATAAAAAATACATGGAGGCAAGTGAAAATAAAAACACAATGGTCCAAAATCTTTGGGACATAACAAAAGCAGTTCTAAGAGAAGTTTATAGCAATACAGGCTTACCTCAATAAACGAGAAAAGCCTTAAATAAATAATCTAACCTTATGCTAAATGTACTAGAAAAAGAAGAACAAACAGAGCCCAAAGTTAGTAGAAAAGGGAAATCAAGATTAAAGTGGAAATAAATTAAATAGAAACTAAAAACACAATAGAAAGGTTCAACGAAACCAAGAGCTGGTTTCTTGTAAAGATTAAAAAGGTGACAAACCTTCAGCAGACTCATCAAGAAAAAAAGACAGAGGACTCAAATAAATAAAATCAGAAATAAAAGAGGAAAAATAACAGCCAACACCATAGAAATACAAATAGTTATAAGAAAATATTATGAAAAATTATATGTCAACAAATTGGACAACCTAGAAGAAATGGATAAACTTCTAGAAACAATCTTCCAAAAATGAAATAGAAAGAAATAGAAAATTTGGACAGACCAAATATAAATAATGAAATTTAATCAGTCATCAAAAACCTCCCAGGAAATAGAAGTCCAGGACCAGATGGTTTCACAGGTAAATTCTATGGAACATTTATTAATAAAAGTTAATACCAATTCTTCTCCAACTATTCCAAAAAAATAGAAAAGTAAGGAAAACTTCCAAATTCATTCTACAAAGCCAGCATTACCCTGATACCAAAACCAGACAGACACTACAAAAAAAAAGAAAAAAAGAAAGAAAGAAAGAAAGCTATAGGCTGACCTCCCTGATGAACATAGATGTGAAAATCCCCAACAAAATAGTACCAAACCAAATTCAGCAATACATTAAAAGGATAGTTGACCACGACAAGGTGGGATTTATTCCAGGTATGCAAGGATGGTAGAAAATTCACAAATCAATTGATCTCATACATCATATTAACAAGAGGAAGAATGAAAACCATATCACCATCTCAGTAGATGCAGAAAAGGCATTTGACAAAATACAAAATCTGTTCATGATAAAAAAAAAAAACCTCTTAACATAGTAGGTTTATAGGGAACATACCTTCACATAATAAAGGCCATATATAAAAAAACCCAGAGCTAACATCACACTCAATGGTGAAAAACTGATTTTTTTTCTCTAAGATCAGGAATAAGACAGAATGTCCACTGTCACCACTTTTATTCAACATAATACTGCAAATCCTAGCTGCAGCAATCAGACAAGAAAAAGAAATAAAAGGTATCCAAATTGGTAAGGAAGAAGTAAAACTGTCACTATTTGCAGATAACATGATACTGTATATAGAAAACCCTCAAGACTCTACTAAAAAAAAATAGAACTAATAAATTAATTCCATAAAGAAGCAGGATATAAAATTAATATACAGAAATCTGTTCTATTTCCATACACTAATAATAAAGTAACAGAAGGAGAAATTAAGGAAACAATCCAATTTATAACTGCACCAAAAAGAATAAAATACTTAAGAATAAATTTAACCAAGGAGGTGAAAGACCTATACTCTGAAAACTATAAGACACTGATAAATGAAATTGAAGAAAACAGAAACAAATGGAAAGATATACCATGCTTATGGATTGGAAGAATATTGTTAAAATGTCCATACTTTCCAAAGCAATCTACAGATTCAATGCAATCCCTATCAAAATACCAAATAGCATTTTTCACAGAGCTAGAAAAAAATAATCCTAAAATTTATAAGAACCACAAAACACCCTAATAACCAAAGCAATCTTGAGGAAGAAGAACAAAGGTGTAGGTATCACAATCCCAGATTTCAGTATATACTACAAAGTTATAGCAATCAAAACAGTATGGCACTGGCACAAAAATAGACACATAGATCAACAGAACAGGATAAAGAGCCCAGAAAGAAACCCACAGTTATATGGTCAATTAATCTATGACAAAGGAGGCAAGAATATACAATGGAGAAAAGACAATCTTTTCAATAGATGGTGCTGGGGAAACTGGATAGCTACATGCAAAAGAATGAAACTGGACCACTTCCTCAGGCGATAGACAAAAATAAACTTAAAATGGGTTAAAGACCTCAACGTGGGGGCGCCTGGGGGGCTCAGTCGTTAAGCGTCTGCCTTTGGCTCAGGGCGTGATCCTGGTGTTATGGGACCGAGCCCCACATCGGGCTCCTCCTCTGGGAGCCTGCTTCTTCCTCTCCCACTCCCCCTGCTTGTGTTCCCTCTCTCACTGGCTGTCTCTCTCTGTCAAATAAACAAATAAAATCTTAAAAAAAAAAAAAAAAAGACCTCAACGTGAAACCTGAAACCATAAAATTCCTATAAAGAAACATAGGCAGTAATCTCATGGACATCAGTCTTAGCAATATATATATGGATATACCCCCTCAGGCAAAGGAAACCAAAGCAAAAATAAACAATTGGGACTACATCAAAATAAAAAGCTTTTGCACAGTGAAGGAAACCATCTACAACAATAAAAAAGGGCAACCTACTGAATGAGAGAAGATATTTCCAAATGATATATCCGATAAAGGGGTTAAATATCCAAAATATATAAAGAACTTATATAACCAACAGCAAAAAAACAAATATCAGATTAAAAAATGGGCAGAGAACCTAAATAGGCATTTTTCCAAAGAAGACAAACAGATGAGAAACAGACATATGAAAAGGTGCTCAACATCACTAATCATCAGGAAATGTAAATCAAAACCACAATGGGGGCACCAGGGTGGCTCAGTTGCTTAGGCGTCTGCCTTCAGCTTGGGTCATGATCCTGGGGTCCTGGGATGGAGCCCCGTGTTGGGCTCCATGCTCAGTGGGGAGTCTGCTTCCCCTCTCCCTGTGACCCTCCCCCCGCTCATGTGCATTCTCTCGTTCTCTCTCTCTAAAATAAATAAAGAAAATCCTTAAAAAAGAGAGAAACCACAATGAAATATTACCTCACACCAGTCAGAACGGCTAGCAACAAAAAGACAAAAAATAACAAGTGTTGGTGAGAATGTGAAGAAAAGGGAGCCTTGGTGCGTTACTGGTGGGAATAAAAATTGGTGTGGCCACTGTGAAGAACACTACGGAAGTTCCTCAAAAAATTAAAAATAGAAATACCACATGATCTAGTAATTCCATTCTGGGTATTTACCCAAAGAAAATGAAACCTTAATTTGAAAAGATATATGCACCCCTATGTTTATTGCAGCATTACTGCAGCCAAGACATGGAAGCCACCTAAGTGTCCATCAATAGATGAATGGATAGAAAAGACATGGTATATATACATACACACAATGAAATACTACCCAACCATAAAAAAGAATGAAATCTTCCCATTTGTGACAATATGGATAGATGGGGGGGGGGGTATTACGCTAAATGAAGGGTTAGGGGATAGGCAAAATAGGTGAAGGGGATTAAGAAATACAAACTTCCGGCTGTCAAATAAATAAGTCATGGAGATGAAAAGTACACCATAGGGAATATAGTCAATAATATTGTTTAAAAAAAGATATTGTTGGGGCGCCTGGGTGGCACAGCGGTTAAGCGTCTGCCTTCGGCTCAGGGCGTGATCCCGGCATTGTGGGATCGAGCCCCACATCAGGCTCCTCCGCTATGAGCCTGCTTCTTCCTCTCCCACTCCCCCTGCTTGTGTTCCCTCTCTCGCTGGCTGTCTCTATCTCTGTCAAATAAATAAATAAAATCTTTAAAAAAAAAAAAAGATATTGTCTACCAACTACCCATCATTAGAAAAAGAACTGACTTAAAGAGTTGACAAATATATTCTTTCACTTTATAAGCATTAAATTAAGATCATCTTATTTAAAAAGCAATAAAATAAAATTTTCCTTTTTTAGTTTTCTTTCTAGTTTTATGGAGATATAATTGATATGTAGCATTATATAAAAATAACATTTTCTGATCTTTATATTGTTAAAAGGTATTTGAGCAGTTATTTAGAGCTTAAGGGTAAAAGTGAGTTGTATTTTTCAAAGAATATTTAATTTTGTTCTATTCCAATGATCCCAAAAGTATGATTTCAAAGACTGCTACCCTTGTAAACCATGTCCTTTCATCACTTTCCTATTCATTTTAGAGATGAGGAAAAAGACTTAAAGAAAGGCCTTTTGTAAGGGTTACACTGCCCACCCACTCCAGCTTCATTTCCTGCTATCTCTCCCCACATTCTTCATTTTGGCCACATGGAAAAGAAATTCCCTCAACCATGCTTTGCACATGTTGATTTATCTGTCTGCAATACAACATTCTTTTCCTCCCTTTTGGGTTCAAGGAATTCCTACCCATATTAAAAAACAAATGAATTAAAAACCACGTCTCATGGGAAGCATGGGTGGCTCAGTTGTTTAAGTGTCTGCCTTTGGTTCAGGTCATGATCTCAGGGTCCTGGAATTGAGCCCAGGGTGGCATGGAGCCTGCTTCTTTCTCTCCTTCTCCCTTTGCCCCCCTCCCCCAGCTCATGTGTGCTCTCACACGCTCTCTCTCTTTCTCTCTCTCAAATAAATAAAATCTTAAAACACACACACACACACACACACACACACACACACACACATCTCACCTCAAGGGTCACCTTCTCCAGGGGTCCCCACTCTGAATAGATACTCTTTTTGTGTGTTCCTGTGACATCATACCTGCATGACATTACACACCTATGCTGCCTAGTGATTGGTTATTTCACTGTCTCTCCCATTAGATTCCAAACTCCTTGAAGGTAGGGACTATGTCTTTTTGAATGCTCCCTGCCTAACACAAAGCTTCCTGTCACATAATAGACAAGTCTTTTGTTGAATGAGTAATCAACCTTGATACCTCCCTCCACCTCATGCCCCAAAGCAAACCCATCAAGTCCTACCCACCATCAAAATATTTCTCAAATTCATCAATTTTTCTCCATCTTCACCACCACCACTATGCTTCAAGCCACCATCTTCTATCACCACTGTAACAGCCTCCTAATTATCTTACTATTTTCTCCTACTTGTGCCCCTCCAATCTATTTCCCATACAACAGCCATTGTGATTTTTCTAAAATGCAGATTTTATTATGTCAGTCTCTAAGCCAGAAACTCTTCAATGAAATCCCACTGTCCTTAGATTAGTTCAATGCACTTAAGCTGACCTACAAGGCCCAAACCTCTCGTCTCCACTCTCTTACCTTCCTTTGGGGTCTCCAACTTTCTGCTCTCCCTCCCACCACAGGCCCTTTGCCTTTGTGTCTCCTCCACTTAGGACATTCTCTCTCTTCTTTTCTTGATTCACTCCCACTCATATTTCAGAACACTGCCCCAGTGTTGCTTCCTTACGAAAGCTTCCCCTGACCCTCTTGATGAAATCAAACTTGCTATTGACTTTCCCAGAACCTTTATAGTATCTATCACTGCTTGTTTTTGTTTAATGTCCGTTTCCCACTCCCCTCAATTGTCTCTACCACTGAAACTCCAAAGGCTCATAAGAAACCCTCAATAAATGTTTGAAAATGACTTATTGTTATGCAACACAAAACTGAAAGAGCCAGTCCATTTGGGAAAACGCTTTCACCGTCGCCACAGGATCATCCAACCACACACACCTCTCAGGGAAAATTTCCTACAAATAGACTGTTCTTGTTCATATGTGAAGCTGAAATTAGGGCAGGCAGAGGACAGGCTGAACAAAGGGAGACCAGAGCATCTACCAAGCAAAGGTGTTGTGGTTACCCTGCTTTAAGGGCCTAGACTTCAGAGTTCCAAGATGAGTAAGCTCCTTGAACAGTATGCACTGGTTCATTAGTTATATATCCACAGAAAACGGGTGTCAGGGAAAACTTTTCAGAAAGTTAAATGCTACATTATGCAGCAGCCCTTAGTTATTTCCCAAGTAGTATTCATTATGCTGATTAATTTTTTAGCTTAGTAAACACGTCAACTACTATAGAAATAATTTATCATTAAAGGGAAACATATTTTTCTCATTAAGCCAGAGAAAGGGCAAAATTCCCAACCATATCTCATCAGATAGTTTCTTCAGTCTTTCTGTTCTCCACAGCATCTATTCAAAACTCTCTCCAGTCCTCAAACATCTCCCCCTTCTCCTTGCAAAGGATGAGTCCCCTTGTCATTCACTAGGAAAACAGAAGCCATCAGATTCTTCAAATTCCTCCCCCAGCCCCTTATTCCCCTTATTCCCATCCCTACTCCCATCTTCAATGGCTCTGTATCAGATTACAGCTTTTCCATCTGCAATTCTGTTCACTGGGAGCAGTGAAGTTCTATCACATTCTATACTGCCCCCCTAAGAAGCCTGCCTCTATCTCCTCTCTGTTTGGTGGCTTCCACACCTTCCCCCATAACTAGCTCTTTCTCATCAGCTTTTAATTGAGCTGGGCTTCTCCATTTTACAAAATGTCCTCCCTAGGGCTACCATATCCCTCCAGCAACCACCCTATATCCCCCCTTTGCAGTCAAACTTGAAAGAATTGTCTACACCAACGAACTTCACTTAGCTCTCAATTACTCTTCAACCCACTGAAATCTGGCCTCTGGCTCTACCTTTCCACTGAAAGAGTACTCTTGCCTAGATCACTAGTGACCTTTTCTTTATTCAATCCATTTTAACTCCTTGTCAGACATTTAGTAGTACTTTTCATTGTTGGCTACTCCTCATACCTTAAACAACTCTCTTCTCATGGTTTCTAGGACCTTATACTTTGTTTTCCTCCCTACCTCTCTGCCACTTCCTTTTTTTTTTTTTAAGTTTTTATTTAAATTCCAGTTAGGTCACATACAGTGTTATATGAGTTTCAGTAGTACAATAAAGTGATTCAACAATTCCATACATCACCAGGTGCTCATCACAAGCGCACGCCTTCATCCCCATTACCTATTTCACCCATCCTTCCATCCCCCACCCTTTGGTAACCATCCGTTTGCTCTCTATCCTTCAGAGTCTGTTTCTTTAGTTTGCCTCTCTCCTTTTTTTCCCCCTGTGCTCCTTTATTTTGTTTCTTAAATTTCACATATGAGTGAACTCATATGGAATTTCTTGATTTTCTTTGCTAGATCAGCCTCCTTTACTCAATTTCTAAATGTTGAGGTTCCTCGGGGTTTGGTCCTAGGCACTTTTCCCTCTCTACCTTCTCTCCTTGGGTTGATCATATCCATTCCAATGGGCTTCAGTTAGCTTCTAGATTGGGTTTCTGACTTGGGTACATGAATCAAATTCAGACAATTTGTAAACTTGAACAGGTAAAAACAGATTTTTTATTTTCACCAATCTCTAATGAAAATTTAGTATTTCTCCTAATAACGAATGTAGGCAACAAACCACGGTAGTATAACCAGTGTCAGTGACTTTGCCATTATTAGAAATCATGTATAGTTTAATATATCATATTTGTTACAAATATCTCAAAATATTTTTATGCTTATAATTATTTCAGTTCATAGCAGTTACTAGATCCACCACTAGATCTCTTTATTTAATGAACCAATAATTACATGTATTATTGCATCACAATTTTTGTATTTGATAACTATTTCAGTATAATTCACTTCGTTTATAATCCTATGCATTTCATTTTGTACATTTAAAAACATTATTCTGAGACGGGGTTCACAGGCTTCCCCAGATTGCCAAAGGCACAAAAAGTGTTAAGAAGCCTGTTCTATAAACTGAGGGCTTCAGAGGGGTGGGGGGTGGGGGAATGGGATAGACTGGTGATGGGTAGTAAGGAGGGCACGTATTGCATGGTGCACTGGGTGTTATACGCAACTAATGAATCATTGAACTTTACATCAAAAACCAGGGATGTACTGTATGGTGACTAACATAATAAAAAAATATTTTAAAAAAAGAAGCCTGTTCTAGATGCTGATGACTCCCACCCTGAATCCATCTTCTGAACTTCCAGTCCATATATTTAACTGGCTTTTGGACATGTGTACTTGGATATCTCATAAAAGCCTTAAGCTCAATATAACCCAGACTGAACTCATCAACTTCTACTACCCCCATTCTCCTCAAAGTCCAACTTCGCCTGTGTCCTCTGTCTCAATGAATAGGACCAATAGTCACTCAGTTATTTGAGCCAGAACTCTGAGCTATCCTCAACTCTTCCCTTTCCTTCCTTTGAACAATCATGAACCAAATCATGTCAATTCAATTTCTTTAATATTTCTAAAAATTCATCCATTTATCTCTATCCTCAGTACCTCAATTTTGGGAACCATCTTCTCTCTTCTTCCTAGTGGTCTCCCCAACAGACTGAGTTCCCTTTTAATCCATACTTTCCAATAACTGTTAGAATGATCTTTCACTCCCCAAGGACTGTGCTTTGTCTTAATATAGCCCACTTCACACTATCTTGTAATTACTTGTATTCTCTACTTGAATATAAGTTCCAGGGGTACAAGAATTTTTATCTTGCCTATTTGGGGATGTGCAGCATTAAGCATGGTATCTCGCATTATAGGAGCACTCCGTAAGTGTTTGTTGAGTAAATGAATGATTGGACTGAGCTTCAGCCTGATGGTTAGCAGCAGCTCAATAAAAAGGTTAAAGGATTATTCAAACCTTAATATTTTTTTCTGACAGATAAATAAGGTTACTGAAGTATAAGAGGTGGGGAAAGTTAATTTTAATTACTTTATTTGAAAACTTAAATTTTGGGGCACCTGGTTAAGCATCTGCCTTTGGCTCAGGTCATGATCTTGGGGTCCTGGAATCGAGCCCCTCATCGGGTTCCCTGCTCAGTGGAGAGTCTGCTTCTCCCTCTCCCTCTACCCCTTTCCCCTGCTTGTGCTCTCGCTCACTCTCTCACACTTGCATTCACTCTCTCTCAAATAAATCAATAAAATCTTTAAAAAAAAAAGCAAATTTAAATTAAAATTAAATTAAATTTTGTGAGTGGGTAGTGTGGCTTAGGAAAATTGACAAGACCCATTCCCTCAGTAATATTCATTTTTTTGTCAAAACATTTATGCCTGCCCCTAGAGTTTTATACTTGCGCAGAGTCAGGTTTTATTCTGGAGCTTGTGGCAGCAGCTTTAGTTGCTTTGCACAATAATCACACAGAACAAAGGCACCTCTTTGCTTTACCTGGTGTTTACTCTGTCAATTGGTAGATTTAATAAACAGAGAAAGGAACTAAGGTAAGGTGCACCAGAACAATGTGTAAATAACACTTCAGAATTAACAATAGAGGAGTTGAACACAGACAGCTTCTAATCAGCATCCAAAAATTGAACATTTTAAGGGAGCAATACAGATATGCTCAGTGTGGCAGTCAAGTTAATCCAAAGAATGAACTTCAGCTTTTCAACATTAATTTCAAAGCATTAAGAACACCGATGTCTAGGGGCACCTTGCTGGCTTAGTCAATAGAGAGTGCAACTCTTGATCTTGAGGTTGTGAGTTTGAACCCCACGTTGGGTGTAGAGATTACTTAAAAATAAAATCTTTTTTTTTAAAAAGAGAACACTGATTTCTAATCTTTACTGCCTTATATTAACTACAGACATCATTATTTTCACCAGCATTCACTAATCATTACAATTTGGGAGTGGGAGGTCAGAGGGGGAAGGAGAAAGAGAATCTTAAGCAGGCTCCATACCCAGTGCAGAGCCCCATTTGGGGCTGGACCCTGAGATCATTACCTGAGCCAAAATCAAGAGTCAGATGTTTAACTGACTGAGCCACCCAGGCTCCCCCATTACAATTCATTTTTAAGTAAAAAAACAGTTACTGTATTATAAAAGAATAGTTTGGGGCACTCTGAAACTTAGTTCACAAGGAAAAGATGAGGAGATCTTGAGGAAAAGATGAGATTCTCTGTATCATACCAAACCTTGATATGAATTGTAATTATTAATTTCTTTTTACCCCTTTTTAAATCATTTTATTATTTTTTCCATCATGATAAGTGTACTCTTTAATTCCCAACCCCTATTTCATCCATTCCCCCACCTAACTCCCCTCTGGTAACCATCAGTTTGTTCTCTATAGTTAAGAGTTCGTTTCTTGGTTTGCCTTATTTTTCTTTGCTCATTTGTTTTGTTTCTTAAGTTCCACATATGAGTGAAATCATGTGGTATTTGTCTTCCTCTGACTGACTTATTTCACTTAGCATCATACTCTCTAGCTCCATCCATGTCATTGCAAATGGCAAGATTTCATTCTTTTTTACGGCTCAATAATATTCCATTGTGTATATATACCACATCTTCTTTATCCATTCATCTATCAGTGGACACTTGGGCTGCTTCCATAGTTTGGCTATTGTAAGTAATGCAGCAATAAACATAGGGGTGCTTGTATCCCTTCAAATTAGTGTATTTGTATTTTGAGGGGAAAATACCCAATTATGCAATGATTGGATTGTAGGGTAATTCTATTTCTAATTTTTGAGGACCCTCCACACTGTTTTCCACAGTGGCTGCAGCAGTTTGCATTCCCACCAACAGTGCAAAAGGGTTCCTTTTTCTCTACAACCTTGCCGATACTTGTTGTTTCTTGTGTTTTTCATTTTAGCCATTCTGACAGGTGTGAGGTGATATCTCATCGTGGTTTTGATTTACACTTCCCTATGATGAGTGATGTTGAGCATCTTTTCATGTGCCTGTTGGCCATCTGGATGTCTTCTTTGAAGAAAACTCTGTTCATGTCTTCTGACCATATTTTAATTGGATTACTTGTTTTTTGTGTATTGAGTTGTCTAAGTTCTTTATATATTTTGGATACTAATGCTTTATTGAATAAACTATTTGCAAATATCTTCTCCCATTCAGTAGGTTGACTTTTTAGGGTTTTTTAATTGTTTCCTTCACTGTGCAGAAGTTTTTATTTTTATGTAGTCCCAATAGTTTATTTTTGCTCTTATTTCCTTTGCCTCAGGAGACATATCTAGAAAAGTGTTATTATGGCCAATGTCAGAGAGATTATTGCCTATGCTTTCCTCAAGGATTTTTATGGTTTCAGGTCTCACATTTAGGTCTTTAATCCATTTTGAGTTTATTTTTGTGTATGGTGAAAGAAAGTGGTCCACTTTCATTCTTTTGCATGTGGCTGCCCAGCTTTTCCACTGTATATTCACTCCTCCTTTGTCAAAGATTAATTGACCACATGATTGTGGGTTTATTTTTGGGCTGTTATATTCCATTGAATCTATGTGTCCATCTTTATGCCAGTACCATACTGTTTTAATTATTACTGCTTTGTAATATCTTAATTTTGTTAAGAAAAAAAAAAATCCGGGCGCCTGGGTAGCGCAGTCGTTAAAGCGTCTGCCTTCGGCTCAAGGCGTGATCCCGGCGTACCGGGATCAAGTCCCACATGGGGCTCCTCCGCTGTGAGCCTGCTTCTTCCTCTCCCACTCCCCCTGCTGTGTTCCCTCTCTCGCTGGCTGTCTCTCTGTCACATAAATAAATAAATAAAATCTTAAAAAAAAAAAAATCCTATCGACTTATACCCTAGGATGATTTAACCCCTACAACACTTAAGAATTACTACAGGCTGCAAAGTGTCTCCTTACCATTTAATAAGGAGAAATAGTTCTTCAATATCTAAAGCAATCCCATTTTACCTATCTTCTCTAAATATCTCCCTCTGTGCTTTTAATAATGCCCCAATCTTCTTGATTTGATTTTGATAGAATATTTGATGTGGAGAAATAAACTGTTAAAAAACATTTGACAGTATTTATACACAGAAGCTCAGGCTTCTCCATGGTGAGATTATGTTGTCAGAATATGACACAAAATGCTAATGATGTCATAAACCCCTAGAGCAGGCTGAACCATATCAAATACAGTAGTTTCCTTGGTAGAAGAAACATTTGAACAAATCCCTGGACATGAATCTTTTTATTTATGTCCTACTTTTGTCCATTTGGACAAACAGTTGTTTAAATACAAACCAAAGTGATGGATCTTCTACTACAGGTATGTGCCTAACCTTAAAACTTAGAAATGAGGATCTATTATATTACACACTTGAGCCTTAATTAGACAGCTAGCTGTGTTTAAGAAATCTGCTGTTTCTTGTATGTTACCATTAGTAGGTCTTTAAGAATTTCTAGGAAAACACCTGAGAATTTTACTTATGTGTGAAAAATCCAAGCAACATAGAAGCATAGGGTATAGACATATTGTCCCCCTTCACTCCCCTTCCCCACCCAAATCCACCAACCCCTGTCCTCAACTAATCTGGCATGGTACCTAACATATAGTAGGCTTCAACAAGAGTTTTTTCTTGTCCTATCTCCTTTTCCACCATACACATTCACACACAAACATTAACACTCAAGTGCATTCACATGTGCAAGACATACATACATTCAAAATCAGGTAATGGGGTGAGCAAGCCATGATGCAGGGGTAACCAAGGTAACTGTACTGATTAGCCAGCGATGCCTCTCATATTTGGCATCTAGACTATGGCTGGGGATGTGATAGAGGGAGGAAAATGACAGTGGAACACTTATCATGCTTTAAAAAATCAGTGATGAAAAGATTTGATTTTGACCTTTAATGGCAAACCACTATCAAATGGAAGAAAACTGGATTACCTAACACATTTTTCTGGTGAAACAGTCTCTTTGACAGGACCTAAGCACGTTGAATCAATGGAGACTAAAATGGACAATTTTAGGAGACGTCTACTCGTTATCATAATTGGTATTATGATCATTGCTTTTGTCTTTACCTGCTTTTGTTTTCTCCATTACAATTGTATGAGCGACGATGCACCCAAAGCAGGAACGTAAGTTTTACACCCTTAAATTAAGAATGCAAGGTGTGGGTATACATATGGTAGAGATTTCACTGTTGTTATGGTTACTTAATGTTAACCCTAGACTTCTAAAGAGCTCATCTTATGGGTGGATACCCTCACTTCAATATCAGCTCTTAAATATTCTCAAGTACGTTATCAATTTTAGCGTATTCTAAAACTATCTCCTACTGAGGGTTCAGCTGAGCCCCAGGCTATTAATTTCATTATAAATTGAGTCTAGGAAAAGAGGGCTTGACTTTCCGAATAAGACAGGGAGAATAAAGAAGGGGAGAGACTGAAACCAGTATTGCACTGTATGTTATCTAACTAGAATGTAAATAAATAATTTGAAAAGAAAAAAAAAAAGAAGGAGAGAGAGAGTTGGGTCTGTGCATTTCAAAAACAATAAAATATTTTGGATAATCCACCATTTTAAGACATAATAGCAAAAATTATTCACTGTCTTTTTTCTCATTGTCTCACTCCCTGCCTTTCATATAGGAGGATTAGGCTGGCCCTGATAAAATTTCCCAATATAAGGACCAATGACTAAAATATACCAGTGCTCTATTCCTTTAGTTTTAGCGGAAAATTGTGAATATAAATATGCATGGATAGATAACTTGATGGTGTAAATATGAGAGGAAACAGTGAATCTGGTCTAAAGAGTTTATTCTGTCCTTATGACAAGTTGTGACAGTTGTGTATGAGTTACATATCAACCTGTGACTTTTTTTAAAAAAAGATTTCATTTATTTGAGAGAAAGAGAGAGCACAAGGGCGGGCAGGAGAGGGAGAAGCAGACTACTCCGCTGAGCAGGGAGCCTGATGAAGGGCTCCATCCCAGGACCCTGGGATCATGACCTGAGCCAAAGTCAGATGCTTAACTGACTGAGCCACCCAGGCACCCCCAACCTGTGACTTTTTTTTTAAAGTTTAATTTCTAGAACAAGTGAAGCTCTCTCTCTCCTTCTCAACAATAGACCAGAAACAACTTTGTGTCATTCCATATGTAGGCTATATGGTTATCTAATGCATCTGAAATAGTAAAAATACTCTCAAGAAAAATAAAAAGTATTCAGCATGAGTTCATATCTATGTCATACCCAAGTCATGGTTTTTACTACACTTCAATTCTTACTGTGTTCAATTTTTCTACTAGAGCCAAAAAAAGACCAAGAAGTCTAAACTGACAGAGTAGCCTTTGTTTTCTAGTGACAGCAACAGTACTCTTTTGTTTAAAGATGTCACATTCCAAATTTTCTATATTTTCAGGGTCAAGAAAGAAGATATGACAGCCAAGTCATCCAGATCATCCAAAATATCACTTAGTGAATCCAAGATAGCCAGTCCATGCAGTCTAGAAAAACAATCTATGCTATCCAGTATAGACAAGTTTTCTGGGCCCTCAAGTCCAGAAAAGTTATCCATACCATCCAGTGCAGAAAAGTTTATCAGGCCCTTGAGTCCAGGAAAGCAATGTATATCATCTAGTACAGAAAAGTTAAACAGGCTACCAAGTCAAGAAAAGTCATATAAGCCATCAAAAACACAAAAAATACTCAGGTCATCCCACCCAGGAAAGTCATATAGAACACGTAATCTAGAAAAGCCACATAAGCTAGCTCATGCCCGTAAGCTAGGTCGTCAGGCCTGTTCATCCTATCCAAATAAGACAGTGAAGCCACCTTGGGCAGCTAGTCTACAATATCCAGTCAGGCCAACCAAGCCACCCCGTCCACAAAAGCAAATCTTGCCACCCAAGCGATCCAGTTTACAGAAACTAACCAAATCCCCTAGATATCGTAATCTAAAAAGGTCAGTTAGTACAGGTAAGGCAGGCATGTTATCTAGGCCTCGGTTAATCAGGTCTTGTCGATGCTATAAGGAAAAATGCCTTGTTTGCAGAAATTCTTCTGAGCCTTGGGTCAATAATATTTCTGAGGCAAAAGGTAGAAATGCTCAAAATTCACCTTCTCCAAGTGAAGCGAAGTCTTTTTCCAAGTCCCTTCATGAGGGAGATTACAGAAACAATGTATTCTGTGGCAATGTGAGTAGCAGTGATATCATGACATATGACAGTGATGACAGTGAAAGGGAGATAACCATTATTTGCAACATAAAATGCAATGAAGCCATCCTTAAAGGCACCCAAGAGAATTAAGGACTCAATAAAAATAAAAACCACATGTGAAAAAGCAAACTTATGCTAACTATTTTATGCTCACCATCCTTTAAAACACTGATAGTAGGAAATCTATCTGCAATCATTGTTGACATTAGTCCTATTCATCTTGGAAGCAATTTATTTAAAAAATAGTAATTAAATGCATGACATAAATGGTTTTACTGTAATTATTATTGCATTTTAGAGGCAAAAGATTCTTTTGATGTATCTTACTTAGATCTGGTCACTTAGATGGGAACCATGAGCATATGCACATACACAAATCTAAAAAGGAATTGCAAAATGGGTACCCTAGACTCCTATTTCCCTTGGATTAGCCTTCACATGAAGTCTCAACCCAATTAAGTTTTTTTTCAAGTTGATTTTTTAATGTTTACACACAGTCCTCGCAGTTTAAGACTATCTTCCTATAGCGCCCAGTGCTTGGCAGAAATGGCTCTGTGTGCTTAGTTCTGGTGGAGTTAGGGAAACACCTGATAGCCATTTCTAACATCACTGTCCCCTTGACTGCTACTTATCGTGGTAACCATTTAATAAGGTATGCAAATATGGAATCACTATGTTGTATGCCTGAAACTAATACAATATTGTATGTCAATTATTCTTCAATTAAAAAAAGAAATACTGGATTCAACAAAATTAATCAGGTCATGTTAACAAGAATAAAATAAATAAAAATCATTGTGGCGCTATGGATTTGATTTCCTACTGATATTGCCCTTTTTTAAAAGACAAACTATAAAGGATTAGAATTTTTCTGGGTTAGGGGCGCCTGGGTGGCACAGCGGTTAAGCGTCTGCCTTCAGCTCAGGGCGTGATCTTGGCATTATGGGATCGAGCCCCACATCGGGCTCCTCTGCTATGAGCCTGCTTCTTCCTCTCCCACTTCCCCTGCTTGTGTTCCCTCTCTTGCTGGCTGTCTCTATCCTGTCAAATAAATAAATAAAATCTTAAAAAAAAAAAAAAAAGAAAGAATTATTCTGGGTTAGAAAAGCCTGGTCTTTTAAAAATTCACAAATACAAGTGAAAATTCCTTTTTTTTTTTAAGATTTTACTATCCACTTGACAGAGAGAGAGACAGCTAGTGAGAGAGGGAACACAAGCAGGGGGAGTGGAAGAGGAAGAAGCAGGCTCTCGGCGGAGAAGCCTGATGCGGGGCTCGATCCCAGGACTCCGGGATCACACCCCAAGCCGAAGGCGGACGCTTAATGACTGAGCCACCCAGGCGCCCCAACAAGTGAAAATTCTGATTAAAATTTTAAACTGTTCACTATTTTAAAAAGTTCAAACATACACAAAAGTAGCTAGAGCAAGTATATAATGAACGCCCACATAAGCATTGCTCAGATTGAATAGTTATCATTATGTGGCCAATCTTATTTCATTTATACTCTTATCCATTCCCCTTCCCATTTATATCTTTAATGATGATGACTTTTAAAAATACATACACACAGGGGCACCTGGCTGGCTCTGTTGGTGGAGCATGTGATGCTTGATCTTGGGGTTGTGAGCTTGAGCTCCATGTTGGGTATAGAGATTACTTTTTAAAAAGTACATTCACACACTACCATTATCTCACCCAAAAATTAACAATAATTCCTTAATAATAATTATCTAGTCAGTATTCAAATTTCCCCATCCATCTCCTAATTTTTTTTTAATGGCTGCTCTGTTCAAATGATCTGATCAGGATTTGACAGCATCTAAGCCTGTTTTCAAAATTACAATTTCACTGGCTAATCTAGCTTCATATTGTGCAATGATTTTGGAGTTAATCTGAGTTGTTAGTAGCCTGGAAAATTGTAAAAGTTGAAATTGTATGGTTTTCAGTTTAAATTCAACCAACGCCTTAGTAGGCAAAACCAAATAATCTAAGCTCTATTCTCTTTCTCACTTTGAAGCCTAGAGATTTGTAATACTTTAAAATCTGTGAATATTAATATCTAATTAAAATGACTAACTGCCAGTGACAACCAATGATAATGACATCGTAAGAACAAGTTATCTGCATGAGTATCTATGTTCCTTTCTAAACCACATTTAATTATAGAGCAGGAGTCCACAGAATATTTGAAGCTCATTCAATATGCAAAATTCTAATGCATTAATGGGGGCTTCACACATAAAGCCAGTATAGAATAAGTAATAAAAATATGTACCATGAGTCAGAGAAGAACTTTAGCAAAAAAAAAGGAAAAAAAAGTTTACCAGTAGAAACTTGCCCAACCTAAGTAACTAAGTCCTATCACTTTAACAGATAGTCTTAGTACTTCTTGGAAATGTCCTGATTTAAGTAAAAGAGTCCTAAACTTCTATTTCCTGGCTTTCTTGTGGCATTGTCTCATCTCTCACGGTACTTTACTCCTTCCTTCTCTCTCGCTCTGTTTTCTTTTCTGCTGTTCAGCAAGTCAGGATCATATGCTTGGTGGGCCCATGGCTTCCTTATATTTCCATTCTCCCTCCAGAAGGCACTGTGACACCAGTTTCAAACATTGCACTTCCCTCTCAGACCATCCCCACTCTCTTCCTGTTGAATCCACCTTCCTTAACACTCATCTCCACAACTCATACCTTGCTCCTGGCTATGGGACTGAAATGGAATTGTATTTTGCTCCTTTTATTTAGTACAGCTTTTTCTAAAAACTTTTAAACATCACTTTAAAAAAAGGTGCTAAAAGATTAGATTTCAAACATTTCTCACATATATTTTCTACATGAAACTATATGATCATGGAGCTGAAACGATGCTTTGAGATCCTCTCTTCTATCCTCCTGCTTGAAGAGCTGAAGGAATATTCATTCAGCAAGAAGACCACTTTTTACCAGGGGTGGGGAGGCCAGATGAGCATTGCATGGTGCCAGGGATCACAGATCTTTAAGTGGCCAGAAAGAAGTGATACATCGCAAGTGGGATGTTTATGGTAGTATCAAGTAGTGAGTCAGTAAAAGTCTTCAGCTTTATCAATTCCCCAAATCCTACAGTCCCTGCCACACTGCATGCAATCCCTAAAAATTAAAAGTAGCATAGGAAGGAAAAGAGAAGTCAGAAAAAAGCTCCGTTGGATCTTCAGCCAAGTATCTCCTTAATTGTAACTCAATATACAACCCTCAATTATTCCTGTGCTGCTGTGACCTTAGAAAACAAGGGTTAAGCATGATTAATTGGTTTTGCAATTATTTATATAATGCACGGAAAGGACCATTTTTGAAACAAGCAAGGGCTAATTATAGCTTACATCTAAGAACTTTCAGATAGCTCTACTTGTTTAGAATTATCCTCTTATGTGCCTGAATCAAAATAACACATTGAAAAGGCTGAGGAAGGAGAAAAAATAAATTGCGATAAATGTCATACTTTAAAAAATAAAATGAAAATTTTAAAAATTAAACATTAAGGGGGCGCCTGGGTGGTGCAGTCATTAGCGTCTGCCTTCGAAGCAGGGCGTGATCCCAGCGTTCTGGGACTGAGCCCCGCATCAGGCTCCTCTGGTGGGAGCCTGCTTCTTCCTCTCCCACTCCCCCTGCTTGTGTTCCCTCTCTCACTGGCTGTCTCTCTCTGTCAAATAAATAAATAAAATCTTTAAAAAAAATTAAACATTAAAAAATTAAAAATTGAAAATAAAATATAGGGCACCTGGGTGACTCAGTTGGTTGGGCAGCTGCCTTCAGCTCAGGTCAGATCCCAGGTTTCTGGGATCGAGTCCTCCGTTGGACTCCCTGCATCTCCCTCTGCCCTTCACCCTGCTTGTGCTCTCTCTCTCTCACTCTCTCTCAAATAAATAAAAATCTTTTTTAAAAATTAAAAATTAAATATAGAAACAATATAGCCATTTTCTCTGAAGAGTAGAAATTTACTGATAAAAAAATTCATATATATCCTCTATCATCAACCTCTTCCCTTAGTCACCTATTTTCCTAGGCAAATGCACTAGTTTTTAGTAACTTATTGAAATGACCAAAGACAGGTAATCACAAAGAGTTAAAAGAAGAAACAAAGGCCTATGATGATGAATGGCTGGAATAATTAGTCCTGGAAATATTAATAGTGGACTGTATCTCTCTGCCATTTTGCAAAATAAGAAAATCAAGAGGTGCCTGGTTGGCTCAGTCAGTAGAGTATGCTACTCTTGATCTCAGGGCTGTGAGTTCAAGCCCCACATTGGGTGTGGAGATAAAACGAAAAAAGTCTTTTAAAAAATAAAAATTAAAAATAAATAAATTAAATAAATAAATAAATAAAAATAAAAATAAATAAAGAAAATCAATGTTAAATTGCTTGGCTACAAACTGGAATACAAGAATGTGACTGAGCTTCTTACCTTTAATTTCCACATATTCATCTAAATAAATATAAAGGCATTCACAGCAAAGTTAAATAAAATTCTAATGTACTACAGAACTAATGGCAGATACTACAGATTATTAACAATAAAGGCAGCCAACTTCTTTTTTTTTATTAAATTTTTTTTTAAGATTTTATTTACTTATTCGACAGAGATAGAGACAGCCAGCAAGAGAGGGAACACAAGCAGGGGGAGTGGGAGAGGAAGAAGCAGGCTCATAGCGGAGGAGCCTGATGTGGGGCTCGATCCCATAACGCCAGGATCACGCCCTGAGCTGAAGGCAGACGCTTAACCGCTGTGCCACCCAGGCGCCCCAGGCAGCCAACTTCTGAAAGTGATAGTTGTTGGTAAGTGATAGTAGTTTTGTTGAAAGAACAGCAATGACAAAGAGTGGAATTGCTGAAAACAAAGCTTTCTATGCTGATTTCTTGAGGTTACTATAAGAAATAATAAGAGTAGGGGTGCCTGGGTGGCTCAGTTGGTTGAGTGTCAGCCTTCGGCTCAGGTCATGATCCCGGGGTCCTGGGATTTAGCCCCATGTTAGGCTCCCTGCTCAGCGGGGAGACTGCTTCTCCCTCTCTCTCCCTCTGCCCCTTTCCCTGCTCCTGTTCTCTCTCTCTCAAATAAATAAATTTTTAAAATCTTGAAAAAAAAATAATAAGAGCATATTATATATCGACTTAAAAAATTGAAGTGATGGGGGTAAGCTATTTCAGGATCCATATGACAATTGCTAGACTAGCAGACTGTCAGTAAACCAGTCTGAACTACTATACTTTAATTCAAGCCACTTTTCTTGTTTCATTTACTGTTACCATGCACCAAACAATACACATCTAAAATAGAGATTTATGGTGCTCTAGAGTTTTAAACCACTTTTATGTTGTGGCCAGTCTCCCAAAGAATGCCTCTCCTATTCATTAAGTAGGTACTCGATGCTGGACAGGATGGAAAAAATATTTTTGTGTGACTATGACATCCCATGGGTCCTGTATATATGCCAGATTTTGTTAGTTTCTTTTTCTAAAGCTCACATTTTGTTATATACCTCTGTTGTACCACAGGTAATACAAGTTTTATTCAAGCATAAGGCCTCAGAAGGTCTGCCACACAAACCTCCACACTGAAACACTTTGTAAGAAGTACTCGAATAAGAGCAGAAAGAAATCCAGGAGATGCTGCAAGAGATACATGGTTTATAGGCTGAATTATGCCTCTCCACCAAATTCATATGTTGAAGTCCCAACCCCAGTATCTCAGAATGTAGCTTTATTTGGAAATAAGGTCGCTGTAAGTATAATCAGTTAAGATGAGGTCATACCATACTAGAGTGGGCCCCTAATCCCATATGACTGGTGCTATTATAAAAGGGGGAAAGCTGGACCCAAACAAGAAAACGGAGAATGCCATGTGAAGTTTGAAGTTAAGCTGCTATAAGCCAACAAACTACCAGAAGCTGGGAGAGAGACCTGGAAAAGATCCTTCTGTAAGTGACTTCAGAGGGGGGCACAACCCTATTGACACCTTAATCTCAGACTTCTAGCCTCTAGAACTGTGAGATAATAAATTTCTATTGTTTCAGCCACCCAGTTTGTGGTACTTTGCTATGGCAGTCCTAAGAAACTAATATACTTGGTGAAGATTGCTATTGCCTAGGGGGCCTGGGTGGCTCAGTCAGTTAAGCGTCTGCCTTCGGCTCAGGTCATGATCTCAGGGTCCTGGGATCAAGCCCCACTCAGGCAGCAGTCTGCTTTTCCTTCTCCCTCTGCCCCTCCCCCACCCCCACTCATGCACTCTCTTTCTTTCTCTCTCAAATAAATAAATAAAATCTTTTAAAAAAAAAGGTTGCTGGGGTGCCTGGCTGGCTCAGTCAGTTCAGCATCTGCCTTTGGCTCAGGTCAGGATCTCAGGGTCCTGGGACTGAGCCCCATGTAGGGCTCCCTGCTTAGTGGGGAATCTTCTTCTCCCACTCCCTCTGCCTTTCCCCCTGCTTGTGCTCACCCCCCCAATAAAGAATAAAATTTTTACAAAGATTAAAAAAAGGTTGCTATTGCCTAAAAAAAAATAGTTAAAATCAAATAACAGAAAAATATGAGGGGAGTGCTAAGGAGGAATGTGTCCTTTACACTCATCAATTGCACTGACTCCTCCCCCTAGGAAAAGGAGCGACTAATCTGATTGTTCAGAGGTTAGCATGCATTAGGTCACACGTCACTAGCAGATAAGGTCACTGCCTTGAAGGGTGATTCATGTTTCCCATGTTCTTTGCGTAACCTATGACTGGGTATGTGAGACAGCTCTGGGGTCCTCATCCATTGTGCTGGTTGGGCAAGCTAGACACTCTCTCCATACATGAATATACAGGTTGGCCCCAAGATTACAATTCCAGTGGAAAGATGGAGGCCCCCTTCCTAAGTGGAAAGTGTAAGTGGCATCTACAATCAACCTCATAATGGCACGTTGTGGTGGGTTATTGGGTCTTAGCCAGCCACTAATGAATAAATCAGTCCTCTGTAATCAGTACATTGCTTTTGATTTGGTTACTGAAGAGGAATGAGTAGTCCTGAAAACCTAAAACAAAGCCTACCCAAGAGCCACAAGCCCTGGTCAACACCACTTTAACTTCTTTTAAGAAACTCTTCCAGGAAAGCTATTTTTTGAAATTGTGACATTTGTTATGTATTCATGATGCTCCAAACACTATTGAGTGATGTACATAGAAATAACATTAGTTAGACTCTGCCCCCAAACAGCTTGATTTTATTTACTTATTTATTTATTTGAGGTGGGGGAGGAGCCAAGGGAGAGAGAATCTCAAGCAAACTCCTCACTGAGCACAGAGCACACCCAGCCCAAGGAGAGGCTGGATTCCCCCAACCCTGAGATTATGACTGAGCCAAAACCAAAAGTCGTACACTTAACTGACTGAGCCACCCAAGCACCCCAGCTTCTATTCTGTGGAAGAGATAGTCCATTCCCCTCCCCCCGGAAAAACTCTACTAAAATCAGCCTGAAAGAAAATAGCAAGTCTTCTAATATAGAGCCAATAATAGTAAAACATACAATATTCTAAACTTGCACTATTGCTGTGGACATACTGAATCTCTAACAGAGATATTTTAGTTTAGGATTTTTACCCACACTCTAAGGTAACAGCTATGACTTACTGGGAAAATGTCACTGTACCAGCTCAAGGAGTGAGTCCAGACGAAGACTCGGGGATAGGATTGACAGATGCAACAAATAAAAATACAGGATGCCAGGGCTCCTGGGTGGCTCAGTCAGTTAAGCAGTCAACTCTTGATTTCAGCTTGGGTCATGATCTCAGGGTTGTGAGATGGAGGCCTGCATGGAGCCCCACATCAAGCCTCGAATCAGGCTCCGAGCTCAACAGGGAGTCTGCTTCTCTCTCTCTCTCTCTCTCTCCCTCTTCCTCTGCCCCTCTCCCCACTTGTGCTCTCTTTCTCTAAAATAAATAAATAAATAAATCTTTAAAAACTACAGGATGCCCAGTTAAGTGTGAATTTCATCTAAACAATGAATAATTTTTTGGTATGCATAGGTCAAAGAATATTCATAATTAACCTGAAATTCAAATTTAATTGGGCATCCTGTATTTTATCTGGCAACTCTACTCAGGGAGGACAAATAGGAGAATATACGTAAGCAGATTAGATAGTCAATCTGCCAACTTCTTCAGGTATAACCTGCAGAAGCTTATAGCTTCTAAGAGGGACAGCCCTTCCTACAATGTGATTCCACTCCCCTAACCTCCACTCCCCCAACCCTGAAGAACCAAAAGTAGACAACTGGATACTTCCTAGAAGCCCATAACTTAGTTGGCCATCAGACATAGTTTCTTGAGGATTTTCAGTAAGAGACACAGGGACTCTAGAGAACTATGTGGATGTTTGAATTAAATAACATGTACAGTAAGGCTGGGAAGGCATGTTAGGGAGAAAGTAGATGATAGTTAAAAGAAAGAGGAGACAGAGCATAGAAGAGAGATACTATGTGGTCACTGAGAGAAAGAGCAAGCAAGCTGTTTTTGCTTGACAATTCTAGTTTCAATCATTCTATGGCCTGGCTATTCTTTATAGTCCAGACATTTGTAATATTGTCTGTTGTATTTTTATAATAAATGTCCCTTTTTAAAACTGGTTTGAGTAAGTTTGTACTCCTTGTCACCACTGATCCTTGACTAAGACATGGCATGAACTCTTAAGGTTAGAACAAGAATGACAAAAGGCTTCCATCTCAGGTGATCACTCTGATCGATTCATATAGCTGTGTAAGACGCCAGGATTGCAAAAGATCATGGGTTTACTTCCAAATTCAGTGACAAAGAGTACCAAGATTGACTAGCATTGTCTGCTATGAACTTGGGAGTGGGAAGTGACAACATATGTGCCATATATTTGCCATCCCTGCAACTGAGGAAGAAATTGAAATAAGCATACGTCTTCCTCCAAAATATGCTAAAGGTCATTGTGTAGCTACCTGAGGGAAATATAAGGTACACAGAAAACTCCAAATATATATAATTTCATCACCTATAATCACAGCAGTTTGTTGAACGTTTACCTGTTTCTATCTATTCTTTATAGTTATGCAATCCTTAATCTCTTTCTATGGAAGGTCACCCACAGAAATGAATATAAATCATTTATTTTCCTGGCAGGTTTCGTTTGGACTATATTGATATTTAAACAGTTCATGGAAAAGTATGTCGAGGCTATAAATAAATTCTCTGTACATTTGAGATCATGAATATTGTTTATGATTCGGGCCAAGAACAAAAGCTGATTAGGGAAATTACCATATATTCCTGAGACAGCTTTGGTTTAAACCAAAGAAGATATTGATTTTTCCCACTAAATAATAATTATTAATAACAACAGCTAATATTAATATGATAGAGTGGGCACTTAGTTAGATATGAGCAGGGAACAAATACTTTCTAACTGAATAAAAGGGAGGAAACCAAGTTCCAAACCACAGCTAAAGACTGGGGGAGGAATATGCATGCATTGTTCCCTATAACCACTGCCCTACAGCAACCTATAGCTTCGTTAAAATACATTTACACTGCAGTTTTAACCCTCCCTCCTCCCCCCACCAAGGGGGATGCCTGCCATGACAGTCCCGACAAGGACGACAAGGACCTTATAGGGCCAAAACTCGCCCTTTAGACCGATAGGAGCAGTCCCTTAGATGATTGGAAGCAACTTCAGTCAGAGACCACCCTAGTTATGATCAATAACCTATGCAAACATAAAAAGAAAAGACAACCCTGACCCCCAGTGCACTTGCCATCTCTGTGCCTGCCCACTCTCCCATTTTGAGAGTGTACTTTCTTGTTAACTGCTATTAAACTCTTGCTCACTTGAGAGTTTGGCTCTGAATTCTATCTTAGTCGAACTCAAGAACCACGGTTGGCATGGAGGCAGAAAAGGGACTCACTGTTGACAAATATGGCACGTCACAGACTGCCAAAATGTGAAACAGTCTCACATCTCTCTATTAAATACAAAATTGCTGATATCAGGACTCTGTACATATTACAAATACACCATCCAGGAAGCACTATCCTAAATTGTAGTGAATCAGGGCAATTACAGAGAGTCCTGCACTTTAGGGAACACTAAACTTGTGGTACACTGAGAAATAATTAATGGATGCAGCCCAAAGGAGATAATGATCTAGTGAGCACTTAAAAAGAAAAAGAAAACTGTTGCCTGACAAATATACACATATTTGGTTCATTGATCTATCAACCCTTCTGTAATTTTTCTATTCCTTTAACTGAATTTCATTTGGATAATCATGTTGGGTTGGGGAGGGGAGTGTGTCTGATGGAACCTCATAGTGATTAGACCTGGCTAAAAACGTCCTATGGAAGCCTGAGGGTCAGTAAAAGTATGCCTGCCCCATGGTAATGTAAAACAGTCATTAATGATAGGAGATTGCCCAGTAATCACAAAATGACAGTTACCAGAGAAATAGACTAACTATTAATTATGACTTTATAGCTGAGAAGGAGTTGAGACATTACCAATCACAGTCTCAGAAGTGATCTGTAGGAGAGGAGCTAATTAACTTCTTGTGAAGAATGACAAGACCATTATTCCTTTGAAGTCCATATTCTATCTGGTTGCCTGGGTGATTATGTCCAATCTATATGTACGTACACACAGAGAAAGAAGCAGTTTTACTCTGAATATTAATGAAATGTACAGTGTAAGTACTTAATTTATTTGATGGGTTCAGTCTTTTTTTTAAATTGGTGGGTGTTCTCTGTTCAAGCCAGGATTGGTTAGGAAAATTCTCATAAACCACAGATATGGCAGTGTGGTATAAGGAGGGTGGAACAAGAAGGAGGTACTGAATATCGAAAAGTAGGCTGAATGGGGCAGAGAGGACACTTGGCTTTCCCCACAACTGTAAAGAAGGTATTGGGCAGAGTAGCTGGCAGTCTCAATGTGTGAGCTGAAAGGCAGGGAGTGAGGGACACTTCACTACACACCTAAATAGTTTACCTATTGATACTTAAATCCCATCACCATAGACTCTTTACTTTGGTTTAGCATTGCTCATTCCCTGTGGTTCTTTATAAACATCTAAACACATTTCAAAGTCTCCAAATTCTTAGATTGAAGAGGTTTATCAGATCTCATTCCTCTATTCATAAGGGAGGATTGCAGAAGAGCCTTGGGCTCTTCAGGTGGGGGCTAGGAAAAGGCGTTTGAAAGTGAAGGGCATGAGAGTTTGAGAAAGTCTAGTAGACACCTGTTGGGATGTCTGTCTTGCTCACCTCAACTGATTTCCGATTTTGCTGGGAGCTCTCCTTTTGAGAAGAATCTCCTGGTTTGCTGATGGTTTTCTGGGGGAGACTGAATGCCTGGCTAGGTGAGGATAAAGACACAGGTTGCCGATCACAAACAGTGTCATCTAATCTGCCTGCCCATAAAGTCTGGTGTGCTGAGAACTATTCCATCATCCTGTGAAAGATGTATATGTGGGATAGAGCTGTAACGAACTAATAGGAGTTTGCTCCTTGGTAAGTCACAGAAACTACACAAGGTAGCGTGGTAGCACAAGGGAAACTTGATTTGCAGCAAATAATGAGATCACAGGGAATAACTTCCAAAGCTGTGACTCCCTAAGCGACAGTGAATGGGATCCTTTAATTTAGGGTTAGGATGAATATTGAATAGGGGAGCCTTGTCATCATATGTAGAGGTGGGCATAAGGTGGCGCATGAGCCTTAAGGAAACGTGCCTATGCATACATCATATGTTATATAAATGAGACGTGTGCTCCTCCTTGGGCAGAGATTTTTAGTATTATAATGCGGTAAAGGTAACTGTCAGTCACTTCATGGTCCACCTGTGCAGGTGTGAGTTGGGAGTTAAGTTCAAGCTGGTCTGGGTGCTCTAGGGTGACCGGAAACTTTTTGTCTGGACAGTTGCTTTTGCTTGAGGGGTAGTTTCGGTTTCCACCACAGGATGCTATGCCCTTTGGGTCTCTTGTTAAGAGATAAGCTGGAAAGAAGAGCTTAAGGAAAAATATGGGACAAAGGTTGGTGCGTCCAAGCAGGTGAGCAGTAGAGAACACGTCTTGGGGTCTAGCTGGTGACAGAGCCCGAGCAGCCCTGAAGGCATATGTTAGTTCCATACATGGGTGGCCCAGACTCCCACGGGCCCTTCCTCAATCCATACCTGTGGCTTCCTGGTAAGTTACCTATGACCAAATGACTTAAGATAAAAAAGAAATACATCAGCCTGGTTATACGTAACTTTGCATATTTAACCTGGCACCATCTGAAAGTAAAAGTAGATGACTGTAGCACTACAACCCCACCATGGGGTACCCTAAAAAGATACCAGGGAAGGGAAATCTTCCTAGTGGACAGAGGTTTGAGTAGCACCTCTGGTTGTCTACTTATGTCTAGGAGAGATTACCTGAGGTACAGATCTACTCTGTAGATCTGACCAATGAGTTAGTCAGGGACTTAGACAAGTTTCAAACAGCAATCCAAATAGTGCCACCCGGAAACCTGAAATTTTATCAGCTTAAAAATGGTAAATGTAAAATTTACCCTCATAAAATCCCCTCGTCTTCCCATGGAGAAAATAAGGTCCAGAGAATGTATGTGATTCGTTCAAGGGAAGCTCTAGATAACAACCGGAATTGACATCTCCTGGATCTCAGTTTAGGTCTCTCCCCAGAACAGCACACAGATTATCATTCATTCCTTTGTCAGCATTTCTTGAGCTTTAACAACATGTCACACTCTTCCCTGGAAATAGGGATACAGATAAATACGGCATGGCCCTGCCCTCGAGAAGCTCTTGTGTTTGTTATGTGTTTTGTGCATGTTGGTGTATTATAGTTATATCCTGTGACAAGAAATAAGTGAAACCAAAATGGCAAATACCTTTTCAAGTAGGACAGACTAAATACTTGCTGAAGAGTGCCAAATGAAATTAAAAATGCTAGAAAGTGAGCCAGTAAGAACTATATGACTTAAAACGGACACCAACAGAGATATTAATTAATTCAAGGTTGGATTTGATTGTTAAGGGGAGTTTACATCACTATCACTGCTGGGAAGAGAGCCATTTTTAATGGATTTTGATGGCATCCTGCCTGAGTCTTAGTACCTAAATGTTAGCCTGGGTGAGATAAAATTTGAATTAAGTGATCAGGAAGACTGATGGATGGTGCAATCTGCAATTATTTTAAACAGTAGAAAGTGGTGAAATAGGACCGTTGAGTACCCAAAAGCCTTGTTAATTTTCAGATCTGAACTTCAAATTTTATTCTTTGATTCCTTATGAGGATCCACCTTCTTCCCCAATTGACCTTCTCAGAAAAACTAAGCTCTACTCAAAAATAGATGCTCACTCCTGTGCATCCTCTTCATCTAAGACCATTTGATTCACTCTCAGCCTTCTTTACTGTCTTAGAGGAAAAAGGGTCCCTCCTCACCCCTCAACCCTGAGCCTCATGCCCTTACCTCATTTCACACCCTCCTTTCTCAATTATCTTCTCTTTCTGAAATCTTTAGCTTCTCCTTTCTACAGAATCCTTCCCTCTCTGCTTTTACACATATATAGGTCTCCTTCTGTTTGGAAAAAAAAGTTGCTTATCCTTACGGCCCACTTGTTATTGTACAATTTTTTTTCTTCTTTAACCATCAAGCTTTGAGAATGAATGGTTTACACCTATAAGCTACAATCTGGCTTCTGGCCCAACTACCATTGGAAGTATACTCCTAAAGCTCATGCATACTTTCTGAAGCATGAAATGAAATAGGCTTTCTTAGTCCTGATTTCCCTTGACCAGGGATAGATTTCTGAGGTTACAGCATCTTATACCAAGCTCTAATACCACATTTTCCTTGCATACTGGACATTTTCGAGCATTCTATTGCTACTTCAACGTAGTTAAAAACCGAACTCACAATTTTCTCCACCGATATTCCCACAAATGATTCTCCTATGTATGACTAATGGCAAGCTCTATGAGACAGGGATCACATCACTTCCATTCATTGCTGTAGCTTCACTGCGCTGCTTGGATGCAGTCAATTGTTAAAATGAATAAATATCATTCTCCCACTCACAGAGCCTTAATTCCTTAGAGTCATTTTGAATTCACCTCTCTCCTTTGTCCCATAAATTAAACCAGTGATCAAATGTTGTCAATTATGCCTTCAAAATATGGTGGTTTAGGGTATGGATTTGCAGTCTAGTAGATCTTTTTGACTCGTTGCTCTGCTATTTTCTAACTGTGACTTTGGGCAAGTTCCCTAACTTCTCCATTTCTTCATCTATAAAATGAGGATAATAGTGGTACCATATGGGGTTAGTGAAAATAAATGGGATAGTGTGTATAAAGTGCTCAGCACAGTACCTGACACATAGCAAGTGCTCAATAATTGATAGCTATTAAAATTATCTTTCACTACTCCCCATTGTGAACCCACACTCTGCTAGGGACATCTACTTACTACTTCATATTTTTGCAGTTTGTCTTGGCTAGAATGCTCTCCTTCCTTTCTGCCCATTTAGAATGCTATTTATCTTTTTATTAATGCTTATTTTTTTGAAAGTGATGCATATTCATAAAGTTATTAGGTTAATAAGACTTATAAAGAAAAAAGCAAACCCCTATTCCATCTCTCCAACTTCTGATCTGTACTACTAAAGCAACTACTGGAAAAATTTTAGCTATTTCTTCTAGTATTTACTTCCATATTTCTATATAATGTACTTATACTGATGTTTCTTAATCTTTCAATTTTTAGATAGTACTTATTGTCTTCTTCTTATGGAAGATACAGATTTAGACCTCTTACAACATTACCCTTTCCAACTTGTGTGCCCTTCATCCTACAAAAGAGTTGCAATTTAGTAAATCAGTAAGACAGTGTTTTCATTGTTACGGCTATGTAAATGGCTTTCACTTTGGAGCCAAGTAGCATTTTATCATGACTCATTTACTTTTTTGTGCAACTTTCAGTTTTTCCTGGAGTTACAAAGTGCCTTGGTTTTTCTTAGTTGGCTTTATTTTCTATGTATCAACCACTAATTCTTCACTAATTTCCCACAGAATTGTAAAACCTTTCTGAATACTATTCTCCACACGGTCAAACATATCAGGTAATCTATCAGTTAATTTTAAAAAATTTTTTCTCTAGAGACGTCCCTCCTATATCCCTCCATCTTCCCACTCTCCTTTAGCCTTGTTGCTCCCTAGGTGTGCCACACCGCTGTCTACCTCAAACTTTCTTTTATTACCATGTCGGGAATTCTCTTCACCTCTCTTTTATGTTTATCCCATTTTCTAGATCTCATGACTTCCTCTTTCTTGGTTTACTCTCTCACATGATGGAATGTGTATTCTATTTGCTTCCTGAGAAGGGAGGTTTAAATTTTACATCATTTACTACTCCTCAACATGGACCCATTGCTCCTGTAGGCAGGACTGCTTACCATTTACTGGAGTATTTTCACCTCCACATCTTTGCCATTTATCTTGGTTAGAATGTTCTCCTACTTCCTGTCTACATGTCCAAATG
The DNA here is from genome assembly GCF_024610735.1 of Ursus americanus. Classification (NCBI taxonomy): domain Eukaryota; kingdom Metazoa; phylum Chordata; class Mammalia; order Carnivora; family Ursidae; genus Ursus; species Ursus americanus. Next base: position 12,102,599 of record NC_142164.1, read on the forward strand.
TTATTTGTATTTTCAAATTTATTTTTATTTTTATGAAAATAACGTATGCTCATAGTTTAAAAGTTAGTTATAAGGCTTATAAAGAGAAAACAGAGAAGTCCCTTAACCCATTCTTTTCCATTCTCAATCTATGCATCCAGAGGCAAGTATTTTTCATTATTTTAGCTGTTTCTCCTGGTGTTTACCTCCTTACTTCTAAATAATATAACTATACTGATATATTTTGACTTAATGACTTATTATGGAAGATAAAGGTTTACTCTTTTTGTGCCATATCATCTTCTCTGTCTCTAGTCTCTGTCTATCTTTCCAATATAGTTTGGGAGGATATAGAATTTTGAATTAGAAATCATTTTCTCAGAATTTTAAAGGCCAAACTATACCTCAGTGAATTCACTGTGGTTCCTATAGATTGCCTCTTCCACTGTACTAAAATACCCCATCCTTTTAATAGTCAGAGTTCTAGCTTGCATGCCTTTGGTATCATGATTATTAGAATACACCTTTTAATAGTCCGAGTTCTAACTTGCATGCCTTTGGTATCCTTTTAATAGTCAGAGTTCTAACTTTGGTATTATGATTACTAGAATACACCTGCTTCCCCATTTTGAAAAGCAAAACAACATTAGATGATCTACGATCCCTTTGGACTTCTGCTGTTCTCCATGATTACTAACCTCATTTGTCAGTGCCCTCGATGTAATTAATATGGGCTATTTGGAGCACTACAACAGGGAGCCCTGATCTTATCTGACAAAGTGACATCTAAGCTGAGATCTGAAGGATGAATAGCAAAGTCCATGAAAGCATTCCAGTGGAGATGGTTGCATGTGCAAAACTGTCAGGGGAAAAGAAGCTTTGGGAACTCAAGGGATGAAAGGTGACCAGTGGGGTGGAGCTTGGTGACTGAGGGGGGAGTAGGACCACTTTTAGGCTAGAGAAGAAGGCAGGGGTCAGAGAATTCAGGGCCTTGTAAGTGATGCTAAGGCAAGATTTGGGACTTTCCCTAAGAGTGATGAGAAGCTACTGAAAAGTCATTAAGTAGGGGAGTGATCTGATCTGTCTTCCAAAGATTTCTGGGGTTGCAGTGTGCAGAATGAATTGGAGAGAGCCAATAATTAGGAAGATATGGATAAAATCAGTCTCAAGTAAGTGTTAGGGCCAGACCTGGAAGGGAGAAAGAAATTTCAAATGGGTAAAATGTAGTCTTATAAAGTATGTTTGAAAACTCAGCAGAGACCGTTAAATTTTTTCAACTTGCTGATGGCAGTGATTTAGATGATGATATACCAGCTTCATTTTTTTTTCTTTTTTTAGTATTAGGTGGAAAAAGTGTCTCCTTCTCACCATTCCCTTCCTGATGGATCCATGAATTGCTGATCAACTGAGTGATCCCAGAAGCAGTTTGCTCCTCTCCTTCCCAGGTGTGGACAGCATCCTGTGCCCTAGTGGTTGTTCTGCCCATTCGCCATGGTGAGATTTCTGAGGGGTTGAGGTAGAAGGTGGGAAAGAGTAAGGGAAGCAATAGAGAAGGGCTTCTGAGGGGCTTGCGTAGAAATGGGGCAGCAGAATTGAAATGGTGGAGGAAGAACACTTTCCCTTTTTCTGACGGTAAGCATTGTATGTAATCAAGATGGTAATAAGGACAGAAGACTGCTTCCTCAGAATTCCTGCCTGCAGGAGACTGGGGCTTCTGCTGTAGTCAGCTGATACACCACAAGAGCTGGTGTTAATATACCACAGGTTCTGACAGTTTAGGCAGGAGGAAGTTAGTTTTTGCGGTTCTGTTTATGCAGTTGGCCAAATGAAAAATGCTGGCGGATGGGTTTGCTTTTCATAGTCATTGACAACAGCTTTCTACAACACCTAGGTTTTCTTTGGAAACTGTGAAGAGGTACTGAAAAGAAGAAAAATAATTTCTTCTTGTCTTAAAGAAGCTCACAAAGGAAAGTAGTTCTAAAGGGCTCTTATGAGAGTAATTTTAATTTCAAGTTAGGTTTGGATATGGGAAAAAATTACCTTGCATAAATTTTGTGTTTTGCTGAGCATATTTTGATTTGTGTATTGCATTTTTATAGTCAAGCAAATTAGTCTGGACCCATGAGTATAGGTGTTGTGATGAAACAATTAGGACATAGAGATAACAAAATTACAGTAACAAATGAAAATGTGACCAGCAATATTGCTATATCTTGGGGGATCCTAAATGCCTTGCTTTTAAACTGGACAACATAGCAACGGCATGTGAGATAATACACAATGGTGTGTGAGAGAATACTGCAAAATAATTTCTAGTTCTTTAATTTTTTAATTCAAATTTTTTTCTTTTTTAAAGTAATCTCTACACCCAATGTTGGGGGGGCGGTGGGGTCAAATTCATGTCCCGGAGATCAGAGTCACTTGCTCTATGGGCTAAGCCAGCCAGGCACCCCTAGTTCTCCAGTTTTTTTAAGAAGTTGATCTATTTGAGAGACACCTGGCTGGCTCAGCTGATAGAAGCATGTGACTCTTGATCTCCAGGTGTGAGTTTGAACCCTTCCCCCAACACTGGGTGTAGAGATTACTTAAAAAAAGAAGAAAAATTTTTTTGAAAAGTTGATCTGTTTGAATCTATAAGTACATTTTTTCCTTTTGTTTAACAAAATTTTATGTAGAAAGATATTACTTATTATTTACTAGTAAGTACTTGCATCTCCAACATCTAAATTCATTTTCTATTACCTATTTTATTGATAAGGATGTATTTTATTGATAAGAATTCTAGACTTATTCCTAGAACAAATGATAATCACTGCTCCCGCCTCCAAATTCCAGTATCTAGAACAGAGCCTGCCACATAGTAGGTGCTCAACAAATGGTTAGTGAATTAAATTATATTAGTTGCTGTGTTCAATAAAGCCAGAAAATAAACTCTATTCGAAAATTAATCTTTGAAATTGTAGAGAACAAAACCTTAGATCCATTTTGCCAAAATAAAATATCCTAATATCTGATTAATATACATCTAACATAAATCTTAAACATCATTAGATGCTAGCCTCAAGTGTGAAAAAACAGAAGGAACCATAATAGGGAAAGAATTGGCAATGTTTCCCATCGTATTACTTCTTGGCAATTAAGACAATTTGGGAACATACCTCAAGTCTCCTGCATTGGCACTTCATTGGGGGTGGGCTACTCAGTGCTCGCAGAATCAAGTTCAAACTTCATAGGGTGTTACTGAAGATCCTTTCGGGTTTTAATGTTCATTCGCGCCGCCCCACCCACACATCCCGGGCGTCTGCCAAGGCTGTGTGTTCTTTTTCTTAGCTTGCACGGCGCCTTCTCGCCCTCGGCCTGGACTTTGCCCACTGGGCTCCTTCGGTCACACCCTCTAAAACCTTCCCATTTTTCAAGGTCCAGTTCAATCTCCAGAGCCTTCAGGAAAGCTTCCCCAGCCCTTTTTCAGATGCAATACCGCTCTGCTGAATTTCCCTCAGCACTGGGAGTCTCTACTGGAGCAGCCATTACTTCAAACGTGGATTTTGCATGTCGCTATCCCCCCCCCCCCACATTAGATTGCAACCACCCTGGTGGGGAGGTCTTTTAAGAAGTCGCCGTGTCCAGCCCCTCACACGGTGCCTGGTACAAAGAAAATGCCCAGTAAAGATTTGCTGAAACGAATCTAAACCCCAGAGAGGAAAAGAAGCGCCTGTGCCCAGCGGCAAAGGCGCTTCACGACCTGAGGGGAGGCCTGTGGTGTAGCGGGACCCTGTCCCCAGCTCTAAACTGGCAGGAGAATGTGGTGCGGCAGGAGGCTGGTGTCAATGCTTCTCAACTCTCCACTTACTTCATCTTTACTTTTATAGAGGAATCTGAAAGTTCTTCTCCAGCAGCCTCGGGGCAAGCCAACAGGGCGGTGTAAACCGGCTGAGGTGGGGGTTGGGATGCCCGGTCTCGTGGTAATTCTAGATTCAGATTTTATATTTAATTTTTTAAGTTTCACAAATTCCAGTTCTAAACTAGGAGCCGAGAGTGTAGAGGGTTTCCTGGAGCATACATTTTGAGTTCTAGGGAAGGCTCCCAGCATTCAGGGATTTGCCTCGTTTATCCTCCTCACATTTCTCACCGCGGGAATCTACCGAGCACTCCTGGCCACCACATCCAGTCGGTGCCGAGAACCGCGGTTCGGCCCAGCGGTCTCAGCCGCTTCCTCCTTCAACCCTCTGGGCAAACCCCGTCCGGGCGAGTGGGGGAGCTCCCAGCCCGCAGTACGAGGCGGAACGGGAACACGGTTGGACTACAACTCCCAGGATGCTCTGGGAGATGCGCGGAGGAGGGGGCCAGGGGGAGGGGTTTGGGGTGGGGGGGTGGCAGGGAAATCCCGCCCCGCTGCGCAGCAGCAGCGACACAAAGCCTGACTTTACAACCTCATAGAGAAAGTGGAAGTAAGACGGTTTAGGTGGGGAGGCAGGACGGGAGAAAGAACTGGAGGAGGGAGAGCCGCGTAGGTGGGAGCGGAGCGAAGCGAGGGTAGTGGGGAGACCCGCGCCTTTGCAGATGAGGAGGGGGCGGCTTTCATAACTAATCCCCCCCGCTCCGCCCCGGGGTCTCCACGGTGCCCTGCCTGTCCCCACTCCTCACTGCGAGCCCGGCTCCTCCCCCGCCGCGTAGCGGGCAGCCCGGCTGCCTCGCGTGCTCCGGGCGGGCCGGCGGACTGCACAGTGGTTCCCCAGCCCGGGTGCGGGACGAAAGCGCGGGGCGGAGCGGCTGCCGCGGACCAAGAAAGGGCTGCGAGCGAAGCGGTGCCGCGGTCGAGTTAGGGCCGGGGCAGGGGAGTAGTGTGGAGCTGAGGCGAGGTGGGGCGCGGGGTGCCCCGGGGGGGTCCCCCGTGCCCCAAGTGGGGCGGAAGCACGCGGGCTAGCTGCCGAGGCCGGCGGGGAGGGAGGGCGGGCGGTGGCGCTGCGCCGGGGAAGAGTGCAGACAGCGGGGTGCCGAGCCCGGCGCAGGCGGAGAGATTGGGGCGCCCCCCTCCCCGCGGGAGGAGCCTAGTGCTCCTCCGCCATCCCTCCCCCGCGCGCCAAGCTCGCCTTCTCGGCGGGCTGCTGAGGGAGCAGCGGGGCGGCGGTACTCGGGCCAGACCAGGGGGAGCGGCGGGGCCGCCGCCCCCGGGACGGGCGGGCCGGGGGCGGGCTGTGAGTGAGGCGGGGCGGGAGCGGGGCGGGGGGGCCCGCGGGCGCCAGGGCGCGAGGGCGCGGGCGGCTGGGGGGCGGGGGAAGCGCGGAGAGCCTAGGAGGGCAGGCGGTGGCGGGGCCGACCGCCTCGCAGTCCGCTTCACGCCGCCGGCCCACGCCGCAGTGTGTTTTGTGGACGGCACCTTCCCAGACAGCTCAGTAGAGCCCAGCTCGGCGCCCGGCAACCTTCGTCGCGATGTTCCGCCGGAGCTTTAATCGTTTTGTAAGTACACTCGCTGCGGCTCCACGCGTGCGGTTTGCTTGCTCGCCAGCCCTTCGCTGGGTCCCTCGGAGCAATTTTCTAAGGGGATAATTGCATCTCTGGGAGCCACCACCACCACCCTCCTTTAGATTTTAACTGAACCACGTTGCCCGGGCGGCCGGGGTGGGGAGGCAGGTAGGGCTCCCAGAGTCCCCCTCCCCCCGGACAATTTAACCAGAGCTTCCCGGGGTGTTGCAAACTCTGTCTCCGACGGGGGGCCGCCCTCCGGCCGCATGGTGGTGGGATTCGTGGAGGGACCGGTCCAGGGGCCCCTCCGTTTGCCAATTAGTCGAAAATGGCGTTTTATTATCAGGGAGGTTGCGTTCTTTTGTTTCCTCTGCCACGAGCACATGGAGGTAAACCTAGACCTGTCACTGTGTCCCAAAAAAAGACCTGGGGGTTGAGGCGGCTGGAGGCGAGGGCAGGACTCATCCTTGCCCGGGGATCGGCCGGGCGGGGGTCTGCTGACCAGAGGCCGAGCAAACTTTGGAGACCCAGCCTAAGAACCTCACCTTTAGGGTATAATAAGAGCGAAGGCGATTGTCAGAGTGGGCTGGGTGGATGTGGAGACGCGAGGAGGCTGCACCGCGGCGTCTGAAACCTCACCGAGCACTGAACGCCCCGTACATTGAGCCCGTGAGAAAAAGCAGGCTCCGGCTGGATTCCTCCGTCCACGTTTACCTTGCAAATCCCCAGAAAAGGGAACTGCATTTCCGTGGGAGTTTGGCATTAGGGAAAAGCGATTTCTGGCTACTGACTTTTTTTTGAGTAACCTGTTTACTCCTAGAGAGTACATTAAGAATGGAGCAAAGCCGGGACCATTTACTTCTATGCTGCTATTTGTAGCAACTTCCTTAATTTCAAGAAGATGAGGTGGCGGGAATAGGATTTTATTTCTGCCAATGATGTGAAGGAAAGGGCTCATCTGTAAATTTTGATTTTTCAGTCGTTCAGAAAAATGGTTGAGTGCTGTGCGCTCCCACCCACCCCCATTAAAATACATGTTTGAGAACTTGTCGATTTGGCCCTTTCCATGTGATTATTCCTTATCAAAGCATTGCTAACATTTTTCAGGCGTCGGATGAATTTGCTCTCATTTTTTTGCTGCATTTGAAACTTTCACAAATGAACACTGGCTGAAAGAAATAATTGTACATCCCTTTTGAGGATATTATCACAGTAGTTCTATGTTAATGTTTTTCTAAATGTTTACCTCACCCAGAAAGAAACCTGTCTTATGAAATTGGAGCAGATTACCTGTGGCACAGAGCAAAAGAGGTTGTACATATCAAGAATCTTGAAATCTATAGGAATTGGCTTGTACTGGATGCTTTGCCAAAGCAAGTGACTAAAATTGGTTTCTCACATTTAGCCTGAGAAGGTACAAAAGCATTGTACTTCATAGTTCTGTTTCACATAGATTCTTGTGATCTCGGAGTGTTGTTTGGGGCTGACAAAAAGGGAAAGGTGACAAAGAGAGCTAATTGTAATAATTGGAGAAGGTTAATCTTTTCCCAGGGCACTTGAATAGTCGAAAACAACTGGACTCTGGTTCCTAATGAAGTCATTATCTTAAAATTGAGGTGCTGACATCCCCAGTGTGTTTTTTAAGGATTTGAACATTTGAAACCATACAACCCAAGTGTTGGTCTAAAAGCCCCCTTTGCTTTTCTTTTGCTAAGAGTGATCTGCATTGTATCAGAGTCTGTAATTAAGCAGTGCTGGCCCAGGAAGCTAGGGCATGCAGTAGAATTTGCAGCAGTCGTTGAGGTGCCAGCCTGCAGGTTTAAGGCCAGTACTTTGCATCCCCGACCAGGATCTCTGCAGAGAATCACTTACACGCACACTGAAATGAGCTTTGACCTCATTGTTCGCCTGAAATACCCGGCTGCTCACATTTTCCTACACAACCATGACTATGGTAAGTCTTGGGAATTTGTACCAGTGCAATAAGCTGGAAGGTTCTCAGGAGTTGTAGCTGAGCCGTAGGCCTAGGGCAAGGAATTAATCTGCAAACCATTGGACTGAATGTGAATTATGGTATTGAATACTCATTGCTAAAGAACGAATTGGAAATTGGGGAGGGGGGGCAAATTTTATCTCCCCTAGATCAGTAAGTCCGCTGTCCTCATCTTTTGCCTGGTAGAGATTATTTGAAGAGCACTTACATTTAAATCACTAGAAGGCTACAATTCAAGATTTAGGTTGTACTTTGAGACTTGCACAGCAATGTTGATATAGTCCAAGTTGTATGCTGTCTTATGATGGCTTTCATATTTCACAAGTGGGGCTGCGAATTCCTTTCAAAATTGTTTTTTTTGTGTGTACCTATATGTGTCTAAAATTGACTTTGAACATGACAGGAATTACAGTGGTGGTGATTGTAGTTGCTGGTCACTGAAAACTAGATATATGTTGCCATAGGGCTTTACATTTTAAACCTGAGGTGGAAAGTAAGTATCTCTTGGGAGTAGCATCATCTTCTATGGCTCAGTAGTGTTTGCTGAATCGTCTTAAAAATGCCATTTATTTCTTCAGGTTCTCCAATTTCAAGCTAAAAGAAATAGTACTTCATTGTATTTCTTAAAGACATGGCCTTGACTTCTTTTTTTTCCAATGAATTATGACTTTTGGTAGTTTTGAGGTAGAAAGAAATTTGGTGGATTTGGTGTAGGATTTTAGGGTTTAGGCATGTAGGGGGTGTCTTAAAAGATTTAAGAGTTGGGTGTCTGAGTATAATAAAAGCACCATCTGTTCCCAATCAACATCTCCATTTTCCATAAATACAATAATAAATAGTAGCTTTGTCTATACAATGTATTTCCTTTAAAGGCATGCCTAATTGGAAGTCTGGACTAGTTGAGACTTAGGGGTCAGGGACTTTTATGTTATCCTTTTAACTCTTCATGAAATTCCTAGTGATTACAGTAGCATTTTTTTTTTTTTAAAGATTGTATTTATTTGACAGAGAGAGAAAGCTAGTGAGAGCATAAGCAGGGGGCTGGGGAGAGGGAGAAGCAGCCTCCTGGCTAAGCAGGGATCCTGACTCCAGACTCCATCCCAGGACCTGATCCTGAGCCAATGGCAGACGCTTAACGACCAAGCCACCCAGGCGCCCCTACAGTAGCATTTTCACATGGGTTTTAAAGGCTTAATGAGAGGCTAAACAATGTGAGTCCCCCCCCTTTTTTAAAGAGATGTTTTATTTTACATAAGCTCCACACCCAATGTGGGGCTCAAACTCACCACTCCTAGATCAAGGGTCCATGCTCCACCGACTGAGCCAGCCAGGTGCCCCACCCCCAGACCTTTTTGACATTATTTCAGGCTAAAGATTCAAAATTAGACATTCCTTGATAAAGTAGGTTCAGGAGAGTTGGCCAAGTAGGTGCTGTCAATTTAGCTTGTCAGAGTGATATTAAACAGGCATGAATTTCTAGGTCATTGATAAATGAAAGCTTAAATTGTGAGTGTAAAATACTGGAAACAATTTGTCTCTGATTCTAGAAGCTCTCAAACTGCTTTGGTTCCATGAAGCATGCAGCATATAGTGATACCACACAGAAAATGTCGTCGAATCAAAGAGGCCCAGAACTGGAAGGCAATTAGACTGCATAAGGTGGAATGAAAATTCAAAATAAGACCAAAAATATTAAAAATAATTAATGAAATCGGTAACTAATTTATTACTTTGAGTCCAAGGCAAGGCCAGTCCAGTGAAGCAATGTTGGAGGCAATTAATAAAATAATTCAGGTAATTGCTGTTGTCTTTTTCTTTTTCTTTTTTTTGTTTTTGTTTTTGGAGCAAGAAGGTTCTCGGTTTCCTCCTTCAATTATCAGGGTAATTAAGCTTTTGTTCCCCCTGTTTCACTTCACTAAAACCCTTGCCCTGACATTGCTGAGCCTGGAAAATATGGATGAATTCATTTTATTATGTTTAGAAATTTACTCAGATGTGTGTATTGCAGTATTTTACATTCACACAAGCCTTAGAAGTAGTCTGTGCATCTTGGCTTCTACCAGGTAGTTCATACATGGCTGGATTTTTTTTTTTAATTCCAGCATACAGTGTTCCATTAGTTTCAGGTGTACAGTATAGTGATTGAACACTTCCATATATTACTCAGTGCTCATCAAGATTAGTGTGCTCTTCATCCCCTTCACCTATTTCACCCATCCCTCCATCCACCCATACATAGCTAGGTTTAACAGTTGAATTTGACCTTACTAAAAGCAACATTTTTTTATCTTACTGTAATTTCCTTTTAACTTGTGTGGCACCCTAGATCAGTTTTTTTTCCTTGATCAGTTTTTAAGAATTAAGCCCTCATGCCCTAGGGCATCCATTGCGTATAATAAACTGTATCCTATGCATGCATCCGCACATGAGGAATTCCAGTTGAGAAAGGCTGCCCTAACCTGAAAGCTGGTGGGGGCAGAAACAGCATTGTGCCAGGTGCATAGTAGGAGTTCGATAAGTATTTTTTGAATGAACAGCTTTTATGTGTTCCACATAAATAATAACTATCACTTATAGACAGTGATATTTAGAGCAAATTCCTTCTTATGAAGAATAATTAAAGAATGAGTTCTAGTTAATTGGGTATGATATTGTGATTTGTAAGAAGACATACATATTTGGTCTCCGTCCCCATTTCCGGCACAGAGCTCCTAAAATCCTTGGAATTTCCTGTGATGACAGCAATAAAGGTGCCTTTTGTTATGTTAATGAGGCGACTTTTTAGAAAGCACCTCTGGTTGGGGGCTGGTTGCCTGGGGATCCAACCTTGTGTTCAGAGGGTTGGAACTTTGAGTCCCACCCCCAGACCTCAGGAGGGTAGAGGGCCTGAAGTGTGAGATCTCTCACCAATGGCCAATGAGTTATGATACCAGTCCTGCCTCTGTAACAAAGCCTCCATAAAAACCCAAAAGGACAGGGTTTGAAGACCTTCCAGGTTGGTGAACATGTGGAAATTTGGGGAGAGTGGTGCCCCTGTGAGGACGCGGAAGCTCTGCACCCTTACCCCAGACCTTGCCCTGTGCTGCTCTTCCATCTGGCTGTTCCTGTGTTATATCCTCTTATAATAGACCAGTAGTCTAGTGAAATGTTTCTCTGAGTCCTGTGAGTAGCTCTAGCAAATTAATCGAACCTGAGGAGGAAGCTGTGGACTTGTGTGTGGTGGCTGAAACCCTAGGTGGGGGTCTTTGGAACCTCCAGTTGGCAGTCGGGTGGTCAGAAGCACAGATGTTAATGTGGACTTGAGACTGGCATCTGAAGTGTGGGGAGGTGGGCAGTGTTGTAGGATTGAGCCCTTAACTGGAGCCATCTGATGCTATCTCTGGGTAGATACTTCCAGAATTGAGTTGAATTGTAAGACACCACAGCTGGTATCTGGTCTGAGAATTGCTTGTTGGTGGAGGGGACCCCCCCCCACAACACACAAATTGGAATTGAGTGATCAGAACCTAAACATTGGGGTATACCATATACTGATTACCAATTTTCTAAATACTAGAATAAATACACCTAATGCCTAAACTATACTGACCATAGTATAATCTTTATTAGATGATTGTGTTATTTTATGATCTTGTAGAGCATTATTTCATTCAACAAATATTCACTGAACACCTACTCTGTGTAGGGCACTATGATAGGCCCTGTGGACACATGGGTGAGCAAGTCAAAGGCCCTGTCTTCAGAAGCTTTCATTATCATTATTACATGCACAGCTATAGAGAGGACATGGTGACTACACTATCTCCAACACATTTATGACGTACCACGAAACTTGATTTTCTTTCTTTTTTTTTTTTTTTTAAAGATTGTATTTATTTATTTGACAGAGAGAGACAGCCAGCGAGAGAGGGAACACAAGCAGGGGGAGTGGGAGAGGAAGAAGCAGGCTCCCAGCGGAGGAGCCTGATGTGGGGCTCAATCCCAGAACGCCGGGGTCACGCCCTGAGCCGAAGGCAGACACTTAATGACTGCGCCACCCAGGCGCCCCGAAACTTGATTTTCATGAAGAAGTTACTGTTGTATGCTTACTTATCAGTTGTCTTTCTACCAAAAATAGAGTGTATAATCCCATTATATTCCTGGTTGTTTGGATTTCAGATAAAAAGGAATTTGTTGTGTTTGACCCTCGGATATGACCTATACGTGGCACACTGCTCTTCTGCAAATAGATGCTAGTCTGATTCTGTGTAAGGTGGGAAATCTATTTAGGGATGAGTCTCTATTACTTGAAATAAATACTGTTTATTTACTATTGAATTATATATTAAATAGCCTGAAAACAAATTCGGTCCTTTTTTCCTGATTTTTTTTTTTTTTTTTGATTAAGCAACATAAAATTCTGAAGGTCTTCTAAATACCTTCTATAAAGGTTTACCGTTTGCTCCTGTTTATGACTGTGGCTCATTATTCAACCCTTTATTAGTGGGCAATATTGAGTGCCTACAAATCAGGTAGTTTCCAGTGCTCTTAATGAACTTTTAGCAGAGGTAAGATTTGGGCAGGTGAAGCTGGCCATTTTCATACTGATGCAGCTCTCCAAACGAGCTTGTTTCCTCACCTACTTTACCAGTTAACCACCAGCTGGGCAATGTGTTCTGGTAGGTAAAGGATGGCCAGTGGCCCCTGGGAGAGCCATGACTAACTTCCTTGTGTTTGGATGATATGTGAAGAACTAGCCCATGAGTGAATTCATATACTGGTTTATGGGGAAAATCATCAAGGCTGATTGCTTGTCTAATATGGTTGATCAGTTCTTCCCAGGGCGAAGGCATGGGACACAAAATAAAAATACTGTTTTGTTTTGTTTTTTCCATCGAGGAGGTGGAGTTTCCTGTACATCTGTAGTGCTTTATACGGATTAATCTTTTGCATCTGGACTCTGAGATTGAGAGGAATTTTCTAATTGGGTGGAGGGAGTTCCTGGGCTTCCATAAGTGAGTTAGGTGCCGTTTTCAAGTTTATTTCTGTTCACTTCACACTTAACCTTCTTGGCTTAGAACAGGGGTGGATCAGTGGTGATTGTAAAACAAACATTAGCATGGCTGCAGCATATGTTAACACTACTGCAGTTTAATGATGAATGAGCGCTCAGCATTGCAGATATGGGTGTGGGTTGCCCTATGCCAGCACATTGGCAAACAGCCCCTCGATTACTGCAGTGTATGGATGGATTGCTGGTTTGGCTGACTTCTTGATTATCTGGCTTATAGATAATGTTGGACCGTGGATATCCAGATTTGGGAGGTTAATCTGTATTTGTGAAGTACACATTGTCATCACATTTTTTGCCCCATATATATTTAATAGAATATAGGATTAGTGAGGCCTATCCTGTTCAAGCAGATATTTCTTTTTTTAGCCTCCTTCATTGTATGTTTAAGTATTATGGTGGCTTATTTTTCTAGTCTCTTCTTTGTCTAGGTATTCCTGAAAAAATCAGTCTTCTTGATAATAATCTTGCAGCTAGTGTAGCTTCAAGTAAAACAGTAGATGCTCAATAAATACTTCCAGTTTTGTTGTGAACTGAATTTTTTTTTAAGGTTTTATTCATTTGAGAGAGAGACACAGAGAGCACAAGCAGGGAGAGAGGCAGATAGAGAGGGAGAAGCAGACTCCCTGCGGAACAGGGAGCCTGATATGGGGCTCAATTCCAGGACCTGGAGCTCATGACCTGAGCCGAAGGCAGACACTTAACCATCTGAGCCACCCAGGTGCCCTGAACTGAATTGTTAACACAGTCTGAATCTGTAGTCGCAGGTGAAAATGATCAGAAAAAAAGTAATACTTTCATGCCTGCTTGAAAAGTAATCAGAAAAACCTTAGCGTTTACATGAGGCCGTTTTCCTAATTCAGAAGATTATTTGTAGTACCTCCCTCTTCCTTGGCCATACATAAAAAGCTATAATTAATATACTGTCCTCAACTTCTAAAATTATAAGCAAATTTATATATTTTTTGTTAAATGCCGTTCATAAGCTTATATTTTCTGTTGCCACCAGCACATCAAGTCTTTTCTGAAAAACAAAGCTGCAGTGTTTACTCTTCAAGAGCTGTGTATCTTTTGACTTTCCCTGGTAAGTGTGCATTATTTTAATTCAGGATATCACTTAGTATTTGGTGCTGGGAATGTAAAATACTTTCCTGTTTGCACCTCATTGCCATTAGTTGGGTGGATACCTGTAGCCAGAAGACAGCAGACCAGATGAACTATAGAGTTGAAGGGATTTGGAAGGAGTTTGTTATGAAAAGAGATTTAGTCTTGTTAAAAGGGTTGGTGCAAGTTCTAGTTCTGCCATTTACTGCCCAGCTTGGGAAATTGGGCACTGTGGTTCATAGACATCAATGCATTGATCAAAATGTCATCTTTGGACTCCTTGCATAAGAATCATCTGGGGTGCTTATTGTAAACAAATTCTAAGGACTCAAGCCTCCTGAATCCGAGTCTCAGGTGATAGGTCCCTGAAAACTGCATTTTTAGCAAGCACTCCAGATGGTTCTGAAATTCACTAAAATTTAAGAACACCAATGTCATAAACATTGAAATATTTATTTTCTGTATACATTCTCTGTTCACCTGTCTGAACTTTACTTTTCCTCATCAACAGAATGAATGTAATACTTCTTGAGGTTGTTGGGAAAATGTGTGGTAGACTATTGCACATTATTCCAGTTGTGTCAGAGGTCCCCAAAACCACTCCCAGGTTTCATGGTTTACTGGCAGAACTCATAGGACTTAGCATATAGTGGTGCTCACAGCAATGATTTATTAAGAGCAAAAGGATACAAAGCAAAGTCAGCAGAGGGAAAGGGCGCATGGGGCCAAGTCTGGAGGAAACCAGGTGCAGCTTCCAGTGGTCCTCTCCCACTGGGGTCACACAGGTTGTGCTTAATTCCTCCAGCAACGAGTTGTGATAACTTGTATAAAATGTTGTCTACCAAGGAAGCTCATTAGAGACTCCGTGCCCAGGGTTTTTATTGGGACCTGGTCATGTAGACCCCCTCTGCCTGGTATGTGCCAAAATTCCAGACTCCCAGAAGGAAAACAGGATTTAGCATAAACCATATTGTTTGTGTCAAGAGTTTAAGCACAGCTGGCTACTCTTAACCATTTAGGGTGGTGGGAACCTTCCCCAAATCCAAATCCCCAGCTGGATAGCAGCTTTGTAAGCAGGCCTTTTTTAAGAATAGCAGTCTCAGGCCTGCTATATTAGCTCTTTCCTGCACATTAATGTTACAAAATACTGGTATTTTTCAATGAAGGGAAATGACTTGGCCATGGTCTTTAAGCTAATCAGCAGAGTTGAGACTGAGACTCAGCAATCACCACCACCTTTTCTTTGCTGCACGCAGCCATGCTTCTGGATTACGGGTCATCGTTTTTCATATTGTTGCATGCGTTCACTTTTTGACTTTTTGTCACTTGCAGCAGAAGAGCAGCCTGCCGCTGGTAAATTGATGCCCCCAGTGGGGGAGCCAGGAAGTATTGATGTTTCTGCCAGTTTAGCGTCAACACTTGCTGGTTTCCTCTCTGGAGCATCACCAAGTTCGTGGATTTTCATTTTCTCCTGACTTTTGGATTTTCATGACTACCCCTCCCCTCCTTATTCCATTCATTTACCCATAGTCCCGACACTCATTTGCATCATTACCTCATTGCATTCTGTACGTGGCTAGCTGTTAGCTCATAGGCAGCTGACTTAAAAATTTGGGGGTGGGAGGTAACACAATTCAGAGTGCAGGCATACTGAAGAGTATTTTGTGAAGGATGACTATATAGGAAAAACCTACCAAAAGAAAAAAAAGGAATGAAATTCTTGGGTTAATAAATGAATTTTATGGCAATACTTATAAATATTGTTTGAATCCAGGAGTGTTTGGTTTTACAGTCATGAAAAACCCCAGGGATATCTCTGTTTATTCTTAAGTTTTTTTTTTTTTTGCTGTTATCAAAAAGGAAAATTAATAATTGTTTTATGATTTGGGCAAGGAATAAATCAGGAACTCGTACTGAAAGATGTAGTAATCCGACAAATCAACAGGGAGCAGAAGCCAGGAGCGAACTGTCACAAATAAGTAACAGCTGGGTAGAGCAGATTATGTAAGTGACACCTGTTGTGTAAGCAGTGGGGATGTTCTTTAAGCTTCACAATTAATGTAGTTGGCAATAGTATGGATTAAGGGATCTATATTATAGTGCAGAATTTACTCTGGCTTCTTTTCTGAAAAGATTCATATGAATCACACAGGCTTCCTTTGAACACTCATGCCCTGTGTGTCCTGTAGAAGTATATGTAAGGCACAGCCCTGCTCTCCAGTAGCTTGCAGTCTATTAGAGACAAGCTAATGTGCAAGACCAGCCTCCCTACAAGGCATTTGGTCATCGATCAGTGCTGCTCTCCTTTTAAGAGGCACACACAGTAAGTGTGACGGACTTTCAGAAGAGGGCGCTGAATCTCACTCTGCTGTGGCTGGGGGAGGGATTGGTAGAGAAGGTAGCATATGAATTGGGTGGTAAGGGACCCAGAGTATTGAAGTTAATGGAATTTTTGGGACGGACAGCCTCATTACAGGAAGAAGCAATTACCAGAGCAATTGGGCCAAGTTATTGCTTATGGTGCTTAGAGCAGCGGAACCAGTCAACGTCGAAGGCACAGGTTCCACCTCCATGCTGGAGAAAGACCAAAACCTTGGTCTTCAATGCCTTATGTTTGCTGCGGTGAAATTTAAACTTTAAAAAAGGGAAAACTAAAAATGGAGTTCAGGCAGCTTTTGGTCTTCAAAACAATAGCTACAGGAATCTTCCTGTAGACTCTTCTGAAATCCATGACTCCAGTGATGGTGGTCATCGGTCTTCTGATTTGGTGTGGGAGCCATAAGGTAGGAACTAGGATGGAAGCATCTGGGGTAATATTTCAAGACACTGCTTCATGTAGTATATAGTTATTTGACCTGCTTATATAATGAGTGCATACTTTCAGAAACTTTTACTATGTGGGGACGTTGTGGTCGATAGTTCATCATCTTGAGTACTGATGGTCATTTATTATTTTTTAAAAATATTTTATTTATTTATTTGACAGAGAGAGCACAAGTAGGTAGAGGGGCAGGCAGAGGGAGAGGGAGAAGCAGGCTCTTTGCTGAGCAGGGAGCCTGATGCGGGGCTCAGTCCCAGGACCCGGGATCATGACCTGAGCCAAAGGCAGACGCTTAACTGACTGAGCCACCCAGGCACCCCACTGATAGTCATTTATAGGCATACCCGGTTTTTTTGTGCTTTGCAGATACTGTATGTTTCTACAAATCAAAGGTTTATGGCAACCCAGTGTTGAGCGTACCTGTTAGCACCATTTTTCCAACAGCATTTGCTCACTTTGTGTCTCTGTCACATTTTGTTAGTTCTCACAGTATTTCAAACTTTTTCATCATTATTATGTTTGTTATGGTGATCTGTGAAGTGATTATGACTGGCTGAAAGCTCAGATGATGGTTAGCATTTTTTTTTTTAGCAATAAAGATTTTAGCAATAACATTTTAAAATTAGGGTATGTACATTGTTAATGCTATTGTACACTTAATAGACTACAGTATATTGTAAACATAATTTTTTTAAAGATTTTATTTTTAAGTCCTCTCTAAACCCAAGGTGGGGCTCAGACTCACAACCCCGGGATCAAGAGTCACATGCTCTGCTGACTGAGCCTGTGTAAATGTAACTTTTATATGCCCTGGGAAACCAGAAAATTAATGTGACTCACTTTATTGTGATATTTACTTTATTGTTGTGGTCTGGAACTGACCCTGCAGTGTCTCCAAGGTATGACTGGATTTAAAAAGCTGAGGATCAGGCCTTGGTCCAGGAGCACATTCTTCACAGTAACACTTCTGTTTCACTACCACTAGACAGCATGGCTCTTTAATAGACATTCAGCCTTGACCATGTCATTGTGCATTACCGCAACACGAGTTACATCTTATTCCCTCAACCAGTGTGTCTCCACATGATGTTGATGCACTTTTCTTTTTCTCATCATGACTGCTACTCTAGTCCAAGCCATCAACATCTCTCCTCTTTCATATTTGTTCCTCCTCCAGTCTTCCTCTTTCAGTAAATGACACCATCCCCGACCCACTTGTTCAAGCTAGAAACGGAGCAGTCATCCTTAACACCGCCTTTCCCTTCATCTCCCACATCTAATCTCACAGCAAATCTGGTAGGTTTGGTTTCTGAAAGAGCTCTCTAAGCTGTGCACTTCTCTGCATGTCCATCACTACCCAGGCCATTGGAGTAGATGATCTCATCTACTCTTGCCCTCTCTAGTGTATCCTCCATGCAGCATCAGAGGGATCTTTTACAAATGCGTATCTGAAAGCCTTCAGTGACTTTCCTCTGCTCCCTGGATAAAAACCCAACCAGTATAAGCTTGTACTCTTCTTCACTGTTTGTTGTTGTTCACTGTTGTTGTTCACTTTTAAAAATTGAGATATAATTCACATAGCAAACAATTCACTATTTTATTTTCTTTTTTTTAAAGATTTTATTTATTTGAGAGAGAGGGAGAGCATAAGCCACAGGTAGGGGCAGGGGGAGCGAGAGAAGCAGACTCCCACTGAGCAGGGAGCCTGATGTGGGGCTCAATCCCAGGGCCCTGAGATCATGACCTGAGCCGAAGGCAGACACTTAACCAACTGAGCCACCCAGGTGCCCCAACAATTCACCATTTTAAAGTGTATACTTAGGTGGGGTCTTTGGGGGGGGGGTGTTTCTTCAAGTTTTTATTTAAATTCCAGTTAGTTAATATATAGTATAATATTAGTTTCAGGTGTAGAATGTAGTGATTCATCATTAAGTGGTTTTTAGCATATTAAGTATTTTGTGCAACATTACCACAGTCTAATTTCAGAACGTTTTCATCACCCCAAAAAGAAATCATGTACCTATTAACTGTTAGTCCCAATCCCTCCCTCGAGGTTTGGCAACCACCCGTTTACTTTATCATCACTGTGGATTTGCCTGTTCTGGACATTTCATGTAAATGGACTCATCTAGTATTTGCTCTTTTGTGATTGACTTCTTTCATTTAGTGTGATATTCTCACGGTTTTTTACTCCATGTTGTAGCGTCTGTCAGTACTTCATCCCTTTCTGTGGCTCAGTAATCCACCACATGGATGCACCACATTTTGTTTGTCCATTGATCAGGTAGGTGATGGTCATTTGGATTATGGACACGTTACCATCATTATGAAAGATGCCACTTTGAACATTATTGTACATGTTTTGTGTGGGCATATGTTTTCAGTTCTCTTGGGTATATACCTAGTAATGCAATTACTAGGTTATGTGGTAATTCTGTGTTTAACTTTTTGAGGAACTGCCAAACTTTCCCACAGCTCTTCCTCACTTCTTACTTTTTTTAAGAGAGAAAAATTGGGGGGTGGTGCCTGGGTGGCCCAGTGGGTTAAGCATCCGACTCTTGGTTTCCGCTCAGGTTATGATCTCAGGGTCATGAGATCGAGCCCTGCAAATGGGGCTCCGCGCTGAGCTTGGGGTCTCCTTAAGACTCTCTCTCTGTCTTCCTCTGGCCCTCCCCCCCAAGATAGATTAAATAAATCTTTTTTAAAATTAAAAAAAAATTTTAATTGTGGTAAAAGCACATAGCATAAAATTTACCATCCTAAACTTTTTTTTTTTTAAAGATTTTATTTATTTATCCAACAGAGATAGAGACAGCCAGCGAGAGAGGGAACACAAGCAGGGGGAGTGGGAGAGGAAGAAGCAGGCTCCTAGCGGAGGAGCCCGAGGTGGGGCTCGATCCCAGAACGCCGGGATCACGCCCTGAGCCGAAGGCAGACGCTTAACCGCTGTGCCACCCAGGCGCCCCACCATCCTAAACTTTTTTAAGTGTATAGTTCAGTAGTGTTCATCACATTCTTGTGCAACAGATATACAAAACTTTTTCGTCTTGCAAAACTGAAACTTTATACCCATTAAACAGCAACTCCTCATTTCCCTCATTATCCCCACCATCCCCCCAAGCCCCTGGCAACTACCATTCTAATTTCTATTTTATGAATTTAACTACTGTAGATACTTGTATAAATGGAGTCATACTGTATTTTTCTTTTTGTGACTGGCTTATGTCACTTTTCTTGAGATTCATCCATGCAGTAGCATGTGACAAGACTTCTTCCTTTTTAAGGCTGTATGTATATAGCTCATTTGTTTATCCGTCCGTCCATTGATAGATGTTTGGGTTGTTTCCACCTCTTGACTATGGTGAATAATGCTGCTGTTAACAGAGGTGTGCAAATGTCTCTTCAGGATAATGATTTTAATTATTTGGGCTGTATACCCAGAAGTAGAATTGCTAGGTCAGGGGCGCCTGGGTGGCACAGCGTCTGCCTTCGGCTCAGGGTGTGATCCCGGCGATCTGGGATCGAGCCCCACATCAGGCTCTTCTGCTATGAGCCTGCTTCTTCCTCTCCCACTCCCCCTGCTTGTGTTCCCTCTCTCGCTGGCTGTCTCTATCTCTGTCGAATAAATAAATAAAATCTTTAAAAAAAACAGAATTGCTAGGTCATATGGTAGTTTTATGTTTATTTTTTTGAGACACCTCTGAAGTTCTCCAAAGTAGCTGAACCATTTTGCATTCCATCACCATCGCAGAAGGTTTCCAACTTCTCCCAAGTCCTAGCCAACACTTTTTTAATAGCAGCCATTTTAATTGGTGTGTGGTGATATTTCACTGTGGTTTAGATTTGCATTTCTCAAATGATTAGTGATGTTAAGCATCTTTTCACATGCTTTTGGCCATTTGTATATCATTGAAGAAATGTGTGTTCAAAGTGGTTTCCCGATTTTTTACCAAGTCATTTGGGTTTTTGTGTTCTGTTGTAGCAGTTCTTTATATACTCTAGATATTAACCCTTATATGCTCTAGATGTTGACCCTTTATCAGATATGTGATTTACAAACATGTTCTTTTATTCCATAGGTTGCCTTTTCACTTTGTTGATTGTTTCCTTTGATGCATAGCAGTTTTTTAATTTGATGTCCCATTTGTCTTTTTGCTTTTGTTTCTTGGGCTTTTTAGTGATATATCCAAGAAATAATTACCAAATCCAGTGTGTTGTGAAGCTTTTCCCCTATGTATTCTTCCATGATTTTTATCATTTTAGGTCTTACATTTAGGTTTTTAATCCATTTTGAATTGACTTTTGTATGTGGTGTAAGGTAAGGATCCAGCTTCATTCTTTTGCACGTGGATATCCAGCTTTCCCAGTGCCATTTGTTGAAAAGATTGTCTTTTACTTGTTGAGAGGCCTTGGCATTCTTTTTGAAGATCTTTTGACCATATACATGAGGGTTTACTTCTGCGTTCTATTTATTCCATTGGTCTGTATGCCTGTCTTTATGCCTGTACTACATTGTTTTCATTACTGTAGCTTTGTGATATCTTTGGAAATCCTCCAACTTTGTTCTTGTTCTTTTTTTTTTTTTTTAAAGATTTTATTTATTTGAGAGAGAGAGAGAGAACAGGGAGGAGCAGAGGGAGAGGGACAAGCAGACTCCATGCTGAGCGTGGAGCCCAACATGAGGCTGGATCCCACGACTGAGATCATGACTTGAGCCAAAATCAAGAGTCAGAATCTTAACCAACTGAGCCATCCAGGTGCCCCTGTTCTTTTTCAAGATTGTTTTGGCTATCTGGGGTCCCTGGAGATTCCATGTGGATTTTAGGATGGGTTTTTCTATTTCTGCAAAAAATACTCCTCATTTTTTGTGTTCTCTCTGCCACAGGACCTTTGTATATATATCATTTCTCTTGTCTGGTAAACTTCTCTATGGCAGTCAGTTGCCTCAATTCTTGCTCATATCTCAGAGCTCAGCTTAATCATCATTTCCCCCAAGGAAGCTGTCCCTGCCCTTCTCTCAGTGCCAGGTTTGCAGGTTCTCATAGCATTATGAACCTTCCCTTTATACTCTTATCACAATTGGCTTTACATTTGTATATTAAATTCCTTTGCTAACATATTTAGTATCAACCTCCTCCCTACATAGTGTTTCGTGAAGGTAAGAACTGTGACCATTTTTGGTTATTGCTGTGTCACTAATGCCTCAGTGCCTGATTTAAGCCTTTAATACATGAGGATGGAAATAATCTTATTATTTTATATGGATCAGAATTTGAAATGGGTTTTATTATTTTTTGATTTTTCATTTTACCTTCAGTACAGGCATTTGTGTTCTGTTAGGCTGTGTGCAGAAATAATTATTCCAGTCAGTACCTTGAATTACTGATCCTTGGCTTCAGTGATACACTGTAGGTTTATGGAATTTAGTTGTAAGTTGTCTTTGTCTATCGTTATAACAACAGCTAAAACCAGAGTGGTAAGTTCCTGGCATTAAGTGCTCTACAAGCATTCGTTCATTATATGCATTTGCTTATTGTAGATATGGTTTTCCAGAGAAAACAAGAGTCAGCAGGCTCTGTATGTGTGCGTGTAAATATTTAATGTTTAGTGTTATTTATATGTGTATATATAAATAAATTTCTTCATATATATTAGAACTTCATATATACGTGTATGTATATACGTATAAACTTAAGGAAATGACTCATGATTATGGAATTTGACAAGTCCTGAGACCCTCAGTCAGCAGCCTAGAGACCCAAGAGAGCCAATGGTATAATCTGAGTGGGAAGGCCCAAGAACCAGGAGAGCTGACAGTGGAAGTTCCAATTCCAGAGCCATTGTTTCAGTTTGAGACCAAAGGCAGGTTAAACCAATGTCCCAGCTCAGAAGGCTATTAGGCAGGAGGAGTTCCCCCTTACTGGGGGTGAGGGGAAGGCCGAGGAGGGGAGTCAGTCATTTTGTTCTCTTCACGCTTTCAGTTGATTCGATGAGGTCCACTAGCATTATGGAGGACAGTCTGCTTTACTGTCTCTGCCAATTCAGGTAGTAATGTTATCCAGAAATACCCTCACAGACACACCCAGTATGTTTGACCAAATATCTGGGCAGTACATGGCCTGGTCAACATAATGCATAAAATTAACCATCACACTTGGTTTTTTTTTTTTTTTTTAAGATTTTATTTATTTATTTGGCAGAGAGAAACAGCGAGAGAGGGAACACAAGCGGGGAGAGTGGGAAAGGGAGAAGCAGGCCTCCCACTGAGCAGGGAGCCTGATGCGGGGCTCGATCCCAGCACCCTGGGATCATGACCTGAGCCAAAGGCAGACGCTTAACCACTGAGTCACCCAGGTGCCCTAGCCATCACACTTATGTGATCATGTGAAGGTGAATGAACAATCTTAAGTGTATATAGATCAGGAATGAAAGACCTTACCATAAATAACTAATTTGCTATACTTTCCATCTATCAAATGAGGGGCTTAGACTGCTACGTGGTCTGTAAAGGCTCAGCGAGTCCTAGAACTGGTAAAGAGTCTTAGAGACCATCCAGTTTTCTAGCCTCTTCATTTTACAGCAGAGAAAGCGGACAGAGAGGGCAAGTGGCTTATCCATGATTATTCAGTGAATGGGAGTTCAGAAATACCAAATTCCAGGCCCAGCTTTGTCATCCATGTCCTGTTTCCTCTTCTGTGAATGTGAGGGCTCTTGGGTCATCTGTATTTAAGTTCTCTCCTAGCTTGATAATTCTGTTTTAAGCTTCATAGTCAAGCAGTGAAATTTTGTTAATGTTTTCTATTGGGTTGTTTATCAGTGTTATTCCTCAGGTCTCCGTCTCTTGATTGTTCATTTGACTGTACTCTACCCCAAACTTCAGTTTCTTTAATGAGCGTAGACTAAACTGCCTATACTTTGAATGGGAACAATGACAAATTTTAGGCTGTTCATTGGCTTTTAGTAGTGGTTATACTTTTTGGTTTTACACTGACCTGAATGGGGATCAAATGTAGACCTGTGCCTTTGTTAGTACTATGTTCTAGAATTAAACTCAATTCTGATTATATTGACCTTTAGCTAACAGCTCAAATGAAGGAGAGCATTTTTGGTGATGGTAAAATATGATAGGCAGTCTTCCTGGGGAGCACCACCCTTGTCTTTTTTGCTAGTGGCCACCTGACATTATTTCCCAAAGACATTCTTACTAGTCTGTACTCATGAACACAATTACACAGTAGTAGATGGAGAGGCAGCCCTTGGATTGGCTGAGTGACAGCTGTTAGAAGACAGTAGGGTGCAGTGAGTAGACAATTCGTATGTATAAATTTTAGAACCAATAGTACGGTGGGGTAGAATTCGGTGCTTGCTGTGTTTATTATAGCCAGTGATTCAACCAGAGGATAATAACCATGGCAAGGGAGCAGTTTCATGAAATGGCATTCTATAAATCTATTTTAAAAGTCATAATTATTTGTTTATTTAGGTTAGATCCTAGACCTTAATGGAAAGTATCAGTATAATATATATCCCTGTTTTAAAATATAAGGCAGTGCGATTAAAATATTCTTGTGCAAAATAAGGCATATTACATATGACATATTAAAGTTACTAATGAAAGCAGTGTAATCAAAATCAAATGAAATCAGTCAAAAGATTTATAGAATACATGTTTGGAATTAATAATTTAAGAAGTCATGAAACTCATGTTGCATCAACAGTTGTCTCTTTAGTTCCCAGTATAAACCTAATATTGTGGAAGTTGTCTGAGATACGGGACTGGAAACTTTTCTGTTCTCGTGCCTCCATTCACCATCAGTATAGCCTTAGGAAAATCACTTCCATATTGAAGAAATTATCTTTGTAAAATGTAATCTTTGGTGCATACAGAATATATTTGAAATATATGCATAATAATAAAATGAATACCTATATACCTACCACCTAACTTGAAAATGAGACCATTACCAATATAATTCTTTCTACCTCTGTGTTACCTTCTTGTCTCATCCTCCTGTCTCCCTCCCACATCCTCCTGCCTCCCCTCTACTCTTTAACAATTAACTGTTTCTAGGGGTCATTCCATTGCTTGAAAAAATAGTTTTAACACATATGTATGCAAACCTAGATAATATATTGTTTTGTTTTCTTAATTTGAGCTTTATAGAAATGGTATACTGTTTTTTTCTTACTCAGTATTGTATTTCTATGATTCCTTATAAGGTTTTACATAGCTGTGTTTCATTCATTGTCAGTACAGAGTAATATTCATTTGGAAATATACCAGAATTTATTCATTCTTCTGTCAGTGGACCTTTAGGTTGTTTGCAGGTGTTTTTTTTTCCTCATATGATCAGAAAATATGTGTCTTTTGGTGTATATTTGTAATGGGTGTTTTCCTGTGAGTCCGTGTATGTGTATGTAGAGGCTACACATACACACATGCAAACACACACACTTGGGTGTAAATATAAGAAGACATGCACACTCAATGATAGGTCTTGAAATGTGCAGCTGTACAAGAAGAGGTAAAATTGTTCTCCAAAATGGTTTTACCAGTATGCACTCCCATTAGCAACATATGAATTCCTATTGCTTCATACTTTTCGACACTTGGTATCGTCTGACTTATTTTTTGCCAATTCTCTGATTACTGATGAAGTCAAGCATCTTTGCATATGTTTATGGGCCATTTATGTTTCCCTTTGAAGTACTTATTTATGTCTTTTGACTATTTTCTCTTGGGTTTCGGACTGAATTATAATTATGAATCCTTTCTTTTTTTAAGATTTTATTTATTCATTTGAGAGAGGGGGAGAGGCAGAGGGAGAGGGCAAAGGAGACTCCCGCTGAGCTGGGAGCCTGACGTGGGACTCCATCCCAGGACCTGGAGCTGAAGGCAAACACTTAACCCTCTGAGCCACCCAGGCGCCCCTATGAATCCTTTTTATATTTGGGGTATTAATCCTTTGTTGGTTATATTTGTTGCAGATATTGTCTCAGTTGGTGACTTGTCCTTTCACTATTTTGTTTGGTGTCTTTTAATAAACAGGTTCTTAATTTTAATGTGGTTAAAAATTCAGTCTCTTTACAGTTAGTGCTTTATCTTGTTTAAGCAATCCTTGGCTATGCCAAAATTGGAAAGCTAGTCGTCTTTTTTTTCTAAAAGTTTTCAAGTTTGGCAAATTATTTCTTGAGCCTCATTTTTCAGATTTTTAAAATGCAAGGGCTTGAACTAGGTTTTCTGTAACAGCCTTTTATGCTTTGACATTGTGACCTGAAGTAGACTGTGAGGATATGTACTTGTATTTTCTGAGAGTGCAGTGTAATGTAGTAATCTGTCCCACTGTGAAGTTTCATGTTCACTCCTGCTTTCCTTCTCTTTGACTCATTTCCCCACCCTCTTCCTTCCTGTTTTCTTCAGAAACATAACCAGTTGAATTCTGCAGCATCCTAGAGTTTCTGTTGTTGAAGCAGCATTTTGAAATTGAAATTTGTATTGTGATAATTGTAGCTATGCATGCAGTTGTAAGAAATAGTAGAGAGCCCTCGTGTACCCTTTACCCTGTTTCTCCCAAAGGTAACATTTTTCAAAACCAGTGTAATGTCAAAATCAGAGTGTTGACATTGGTAATAGCCACCAATCTTACTCAGATTTTTCTAGTTATACTTGGCATTTGTGTGTGTGTGTGTGTGTGTGTGTGAGAGAGAGATATTCTGGTAAAAGCTGCTTTTGGTCCATCATACCAATAGGAGTCATTTCAAATTCTACCTGGTTGTTAGCAACTAAAAACTCATAGTGGAAGGGAGGAATGATAATCCTTCTAACACTTAAAAGTATACCAGAATGTGCATTAGTTTATATCCCCGTAGATAGAAACTTGCATTATTGTCAGGGTGGTAGTCAAGGACATTTGAAGACTGCGTTTATGTGAAGCTACATATGCTTTAACTCATGTCTACCTCAAAATATTTAAAAACAGTCATCTTTAGTGCATTCATTCATTCACCCCTTTATCGACTTCTGACCAGCCCAGCACTATGCTAAGCACCTCCCCGGAACCAAGTAGTGAGTAAAAACGGAAGTGGTCCGTGCCCTTATGGAGCTTATAATCTAATTTACAATTTAAAATCAAGCCAACAAATACTGTACTTACTCATTTTCATAACTTGTGAGTAAAATGAATAGAAACAGAAATAGGGTCTGTTTTTGATAAGAGTAGTGAACAGGTTCCACCTGAGGAGATAACATTTAAACAGATAGCTGAGGGAATGACGGACTACTTCTGCAAAGGAGCCTGGGAGTAGGTATTGGAACCAGCTTGTTCAGAGGCCCTGAGTTGGGCAAGAGCCTGGCACGTTGGGAAACTGAAAGGAGGCTCATGGGGCTAAAGGGCACACTCAGTGGAGGAGTGGGGACATGGAAGTGAATGGGGTATAGGAACTTCTGGGTCACTGTCTTGGGAGCAATTTGAATCTTGTAATCTGGACTTCTTGAATCCATAAAGGTGATTGGGGGAGATGAGGAGGAGTAATGATAGTAAAGTCTGTTTAATAATCAATTCATAAATATTTACTGAGTAGTCACTAAGTGTCAGGCACTATTCTAGCTCGGGATGAACTGGTGAGCAAGAGAGACAAAAACGCCTACCCCTATGGACCTTATATATTTTTTTAATTTTATTTTTTTATGTAATCTCTACCCCCAATGTGGGGCTCAAACTCACAACCCCGAGATCAAGAGTCGCATGCTTTACGGACTGAGCCAGCCAGGTGCCTCTGACCTTACATTTTAATGTGGGAGGGTGTTGTTAGGGCAAAGGGTAAACTGATGTAACAGAGAGCTCCAAAATGCAGTGGCCTTAAAAAGGTAAGCGTTTGTTTCTCTGGAGTAATAGCCCGCAGCAAAGAACCAGCCTTTGTTCCATGAGGTCATTCAGGGTCCCAGGCTAATGGGGCAGTTTTAACCTTCCTTAGCAGTTGATTTTCAAGTTCCAGCCAGCCAGAAGGAAAGAGGGAGTTCTGTGCAAACGTCTTTATGAAAATGACCAGTGAAGTTTCACACATCTCTATTACACACATACCTTTGAAGAAATCTTTTTCATACAGTCCACCCTAGTTGCAAGGGAGACACGAAATGTAGTTTCTAGCTGAAAACCCAGGTGCTCAAGAAGAATGAAGAACAGATTTGGAGGAGAGGACAATCAGTAGACAGGGAAACAAACAATAAACAAGATAAATGATGGAATAGCTTGTATGTGGGTGATGAGTGATGAAGGGAAAACGAAGCAGGGAAGGGAAGATAGGAAGTATCAGGTGGCAGGAGGTTGCCGCTTTTCACAGGGTGACAAAGGAAAGCCTCACTGAGAAGGTGCCTTTTGTTTTTTGTTTTGTTTTGTTTTTTTTTTTAAAGATTTTATTTATTTGACAGAGATAGAGACAGCCAGCGAGAGAGGGAACGCAAGCAGGAGGAGTGGGAGAGGAAGAAGCAGGCTCATAGCGGAAGAGCCTGATGTGGGGCTCGATCCCATAACGCCAGGATCACGCCCTGAGCCGAAGGCAGACGCTTAACCGCTGTGCCACCCAGGCGCCCCATGAGAAGGTGCCTTTTGAATAAAACCCTGAATGAAGTCTATGAGCAGGAAATACCATTCTGAGTTGTTGTAAGGCCCACTACCATAATGCCGGGCTGCCTTTAACATGCTCGAATCTTAGACCTTATCTGAAAGTGGCTAGTGGAAAGGCACCATTATGCCAGTTTCACTGAGAGCAAGCAATACAAGAAGGTCTTAACCGATGAATGCTGGATTGGTGGATTATAATGCTAGGACCCGGACTGAGACATTGGTCACAGATTTTGGATTATGGGATTTTGTCTTGACTCTTCAAGAGATGGTAAGCTTAACTCCCTGAGAAAGAAGGAACTAAGATCCCTTTGCAACACTCAGTTTAGACTGTTGCACATACTTGTTTTATGGGGGTTTTGTGGGGGGTTGGAGGGTGTGATTTTTTTTTTTCCTAAGAGTTAGAATTATTTATGACCTGAGCCTGCTGTAGAACTCACATTAATTTTAGTCAGCTGTTGTCAGTGCAGTTTTAGGGATGTGGTGACATTAAAAAGAATGGAAGTATTTTCCATGTTCCCCCTTGGTCATCCAAATGTTGTTTAAGTTGTTCTTCCAGTTACAGAAAGCAGTGCTTTACAACCCTTCACTATTTTCGTTATATTCCAGTGCTGATTTAAGTATATTCCAATGTAAAATACATAAATGAGCACCTTTTTCTACGCCTGTGCACCATTTTTAAAGGACAACCCATTTGGTTAGTGGGACGAAAGGAAAGGATTTTTTGCCTATTTTTTTTCTCTAATCCCCTTCCCACCTCCAGCACCCCTAGATTTCAGGACATAGATTGTCTCTGGAATTTCTTACTGTTGTAGTAATTATTATTTTTCATTAGAGAACTTACAGTTTAGAAAAAGAGAATGAGATACATAGAATATGTATCAAAAATACAAGGCAGAAAGCGATAGATGCCATGCAAAAAGGTAAAAATTAAATACTCTTCTAAATGTGAGGAGTAACCCTGTCGGTCTTGCTTCCACAGTAGTGAAAGGAGACAATAAGGTTCACTTTGGGCTTAATGTAGAATGCTCTCAAAAGGAATTTTCCCTTCTTGGAAAAGGGAAGCATCTGATCTGTCATCCTGCTGTTTATTTTTGTGAGTTGTCTCTTCCTAGGCACAGAGAACAACACAAGTCAGATTGGACAAGCATAATCCCTTCACAGCATATTATACAGTCGTAGAAGTTACCCTTGATTCTTTCCTTCACTCTCTCATTCCAGCTTATGCAGTCCATCACCAGATTCCAACATTATGCCTTCTGAATATTTTTTGGACTCACTCTTGCCACTCTTAACCCATCTCTGCAAAGCAGCTAGACTGATTTTTTAACTTACGTTAAAGTCATTTTCATGATAAGACTCCCTTGTGGGCTCTCCTCACACGTAGGGTTAGATTTAAACTCCTTCTTATCATGCCTGCCAGGCTCTGCCTGCCTGTGCAACATCTCTGACCTCTGACCCTTCCCTTGTGCATT
Organism: Ursus americanus; assembly: GCF_024610735.1. Classification (NCBI taxonomy): domain Eukaryota; kingdom Metazoa; phylum Chordata; class Mammalia; order Carnivora; family Ursidae; genus Ursus; species Ursus americanus. The sequence continues at coordinate 12,132,105 of NC_142164.1, forward strand.
GCAGTCACAGTGGCCTTCCCTCAGGGTTCTACCCTCCTGCTGCACACTGCTCCCGCCGTGTGGAACCCTCTCCCCAAAGACCCCATTCTTCAGAACTAAGCTCAAGTGTCACTTCCTAAAGGAAGTCTTCCCTTACCCCCTCCGAGGTCAGGCTACCCAGTCTCACAGGGTCACATAGCCCCTTGTACTTATCTTAAGTAGGTCTTTCTGCAGTTGTGATTAATAATGAGTCTTGAAATTGGTTATTAGCTGCCTCCCCCTGTAGAACCAGATCTAAGAGGCCAGGTGTGCTTTTACTTATTCGCTGCTCTATATCTAGAGTCAGTGTCGAGTGTAATCCTGGGCGCTGGAATAAACACTCAAAAAATATTTGTTTGCTGAAGAAAAAGAGCAGAAGATTCCCAAATCATTTAAATTTGGTTTTGGATTTTATTTAGGATCGTAGGTTTTCTAATGTCGGAATGTTGACAAAAGACAGGTATCAGCTCACGTTGGGAGCTGTCAGAGATGGAATTGTGAGGCCTCTGATTCAGACCTACTGCATCACAACCTCTGGGTGGGGCCTGGCAACCTGTGTTTCAACAAACCCTCCGGGTGATGCTGATGCATAATAATGTTTGAGAACCAGTGTTCTATAAATATATTGACTGAAGACTGACTCCGGCTAAATAAAATACGAAGTGCTGTTTTAAGCCAATTTTGAAATTAAGTTACATTGTTTCTAACCAACAATAGGCCATAAACAACTACTCAGCCGCTACCCTCCCTCTCCTGCTATTTTATCAGTTGATGTCTTCAGAGGTCCACTGCAATGTAGACAAGGCCGACTTGATCAGTCAACCCAAACCTGGACTTTAAAAATTGTATAGTATTTTCCAGCCTTCACCTCTGAATCTGACTTTTATCTAGTGTCATCCAATTCCAGGAAATGATTGTAAAACCGATAATGCCCACGATTCACATGTTGGAGCTCTGTGTTTGAAATTATACAGGGTCAAAAGTATTTTTTTGCTAAAGCTTAGGATGTCATAGTTTCTAGACTTATATCTAAAGCGTTTTGAAGTATTAGCAAGGTTTGATGTGCATATTCTTGGCTACATTTAGATTCTGGGGCTGTGCTACACCATCATACTGCTGATGGATTGACTACATTGTTAAAGGTCACTCGTCCTTGATTTTGCTTTTGACTTTTTTTTTTAAGATTTTATTTATTATTTTTTTTTTTTGAGAGAGAGAGAGAGTACGAGCAGGGGGAGCGGCAGGCAGAGGGAGAGGGAGAACCAGAAGCAGGCTCCCTACTGAGCAGGGAGCCGGAAGCCAGGCTCAATCTCAGGACCCTGAGATCATGACCTGAGCCAAAGGCAGATGCTTAACCGACTGAGCCACCCAGATGTCCCTTACCATTGGCTTTAAATTTGCTCCTTGTTTGACTCTAGGCCACTATTTTGACAAGACCATTCCCACCTGGTGACTATTAGGTGATACATAGAAAATTAATTGCAGGTGTTTTTTTTTTTTTAAGATTTTATTTATTTGACAGAGAGAGACAGCGAGAGAGGGAACACAAGCAGAGGGAGTGGGAGAGGAAGAAGCAGGCTCCCAGCGGAGAAGCCTGATGTGGGGCTCGATCCCAGAATGCCGGGATCACGCCCTGAGCCGAAGGCGGACGCTTAACGACTGTGCCACCCAGGCGCCCCTTGACTGTTTTCCTTATGATTAGACTGGGGCTATTGAGTTTTGGGAGGAAGATGGGGAGGTGAAGTGCCATTTGCATCACACCATATCAAGAGTACATATCCTCAACATAATTGCTGTGGGTGTTGACCTTAATCACTGTCTAAAACAATGTTTACCAGGTTCTGCCACTGTGAAGCTACTATTTTTTCTCCTTTCCATACTAAACTCTTTGGAAATAAGACTAAGTATATTCCGAGAGATTTTTTAAAAAGAAGATTGATTTATTTGAGAGAGCATGAGCGGGAGGGGCAGAGAGAATCTCTAGCAGACTCCCTGCTGAGCACAGAGCCTGCCTTGGGGGACACAGGATCTGTGGGTCTCAATCTCATGACCCTGAGATCATGACCTGTGCCAAAACCAAGAGGCCACTCTTAACTGACTGCGTCACCCAGGCTCCCCCAAGAGATTTTTTTAAAGTAAACTCTACCCCCAACGTCGGGCTCGAACTCATGACCCTGAGATCAACAGTCACATACTCTATTGACTGAGCCAACCAGATGCCCCCAAGAGATTTTTATTTATTTATTTATTTTTATTTTTTATTTATTCGACAGAGAGACACGGTGCGAGAGGGAACACAAGCAGGGGAGAAGCAGGTTTCCTGCTGAGCAAGGAGCCTGATGTGGGGCTCGATCCCAGGATCCTGGGATCATGACCTGAGCCGAAGGCAGACGCTTAACGACTGAGCTACCCAGGCGCTTCAAGAGATTGTTCTTTAAATGTGAGATTCCACATAACATCATTCTTACTGGGTGGAATCTCCTCCATTATTTTGTGGTATCTTCCTTTAAGTTTTTTTTTTTTTTAATCAGAGACAGGTATATGCAACTGACAAATTTCAAATGCTTATTTAAATTGTGAAGTGTATTCAGTTGGTGAAGGGATGTGAAATTAATGAAGATTTTTGTGAATATTTGTGCTGGGGGCAGTTAGTTAATGTGTTTTCAAATGTTCCCATGTCCAGTTGTTGCCCACATCCGCTCTTATTCCTCAGCTTCCAAGCCTCTGTTTGTCTGTAGATGTACCTAGAATTCAATTGCCAGCTAGCTAAAACCACTGGGAAAACACTTAGGTAGATAGAGTGGCGCAGGATTTTTTTTGCTTGGCAGGAACTCACTTGCTAAGGTGGTCTCTAATATGTTGTGCCTCTCTGCTATGCTTCTTTTGCCAGAATAGATGCAACTCTAAAGATTGTCTTGTCTTCCTAACTCCTTTTTTAATATCTCATAGCAGTGACTGAGCTATTGATCTGAAGGGATAATAACAACCCTGCATGTGCTTTTTGCAAGTTCCAATATTTTAAGAACTGAGAGCTTTGAAAAAGAACATTGCTTTACTTCACATAAACACAAAGCTTCTTCCAAACCAAATAATATACAGCATGTGTCATAAAAAAAGTTCGTTCCTAGAAATCGCCAGATTCAGAGGGAGCAAAGGATGATGGAGAAGGAATTCAAGCAAGTGATAATACTTGCTCAATGACTGATAACCAGGGTCAGCTACCTGGAAACATGGCCTGCAGCAGCCCCACTCCCTCTTTCCCCACCCATCCCTGATTCATGTTCTTGGCATCTGACAGACACTTAAAGCACTTCTCAGAAAGATGGTTCCAGAAGGAAAGGCACACAGAAAGTAAACAATTAGGTTTTTTGCTCAAGTTAAGCTTTAGTACATTAGTAATAGTTTTGGGGTTCTAGTTTGACTCCTCAGTAGAGGAAATAACGAGCAGCATGCCTTATTATGATTAGATATATTTTATATAACCGAAAACAACACGTTTGCCATAAGGCAAATAGAAAAAAATGGGTGGTTTTTTTTGTTTTGTTTTGTTTTTTGCTGCATGTATTTATTAATGTAAGTTCTGGCTAATGGGGTCTAAGAGGACTCCCTGAATTTGAGAGAGATGCCAAAAAGGGAGAGCTAAAGAGTATTTAGGTTTATACTCTTGATTTCTCAAGGTCACTGTCTGATATCTTTATTATATATCATAGCTATTCACTACATGTAAGAATCCAGTACTTATTTTTTTTAAAAGATTTTATTTATTTATTTATTTATTTATTTATTTATTTATTTGACAGAGAGCGAGCACAAGCAGGGGGAGCCACAGGCCAAGGCAGAGGGAGAAGTAAGCTCCCCGCTGAGCAGGGAGTCGGATGTGGGACTCCATCCCAGGACCCTGGGATCATGAACTGAGCCTAAGACAGATGCTTAACTGACTGAGCCATCCAGGCGCCCATCTAGTACTCATTTTCAAAATTTGTTTTTAACTTCTGTTAGTAAACTATTTTAGAATAGTTTTAGATTTACAGGAAATTTGCAAAGATGATACAGGGAGTTCGCATATATGCCCCACACCCAGTTTCCCTGTATCTTACATCAGTCAGTACAGTATATTTGTCACAGTTAATGAACCAATATAGATATTCTCTGAAGTCCGTACTTTTATCTTATCTCTTTAGCTAGTCCCTAATATCCTTTTTCTGTTCAGAATCGCATCTAGGATACCGTATTATATTTAGTCATCACGTCTCCTTAGGCTCCTCTTGGCTGTGACAGTTTCTCAGACTTTCCTTGGTTTTGATGACATTGACAGTTTTGAAGAGTACTGATTAGGGATTTTGTAGAATATCCCTCAGTTAAGATTTGTCTGATATTTTCCTCAAGGTAAGACATGGGTTATGGCTTTTTAGGAAGAAGACTAGAGAAGTAAAGGGCTGTTCTCATCGTATTGTACCCACCAAATATAGTATCAGTATGACCACTGATGGTATGAACTTGATCACCTAGCTGGGGTAGTATTTGTCAAATTTCTTCATTGTAAAGTACCCTTTTTTAAAATAGAGATTTTTATTGATTTTCTTACCTCTGTGATTCTGGAGATGAATGTGGTTCATTTCACTTATTTATTCAACAGAAGTTATTGTGAGTTAAAGAAAATGTGGTTTTAGGTGAATTTTAGGGTTTTTTATTCAAGGCCCACTCATTGGAAAAATAAAGCATACTTAAGGAAACAGCCTATACTTTGTAGGTAACGAAAGTTGGTCAAGGTTAAGTTTTGGTGTGCCATGTATATTTGTTTAGCTTTTCTAAATATACCAAGTTTTTCAACAAAATTCTATTTGATTACAGATGAATATTGTTAAATAATTTAAGTCACATTTTTCAAATGTTATAGCAACTCAATTATTCATGATTTGCCGGTTATTAGACTTTCTCACCTTCTCTTTTCATTTACTTTATATTCACAAGTAACAGTGAAAAGTATTCCTGTAAATGAGACCCTTTCTATCTCCCCAGCTTTTCATATAAGTACAAAGGATTATATAGATATTAGGGATCAAGCAACCTCCTGCTTATTTACATTTCTTCAAATGCTAGTCATAGTAACAGATGAAGATCAGAAAGTACTAGGAAAAGAAGTTACCAGCACATCTTGTGTTGAAATTTGTCGGGGAGTGTCGATATCAAGGAATGAGTGTGTCACGCAGCAGATGAGCCTCTAGGATGAATTTGATTAATTCTCCAAAGCAGCAAAATCTCATAATCAGATGGTGTTGCTTGAGGCTTTCTCTTGCTTTCAAGTTGGATAATCTAAATTGTGTAACCTCTAGTGGATTTCCATTCTGTCAATGTATCAAAGAATGTCTGTGCAGATGGAAGGAGATTTTCTGTTGGGCTATGTGTGAGCTCAGTGGGAAGGGTTAAAAATTAGAAGTGAATGCATTTTAACTCAATTTTGCTTCCTAATGACTGGTATCTCTACCAGATTTGTTGACACTGCAGACGTGGAAGGAGCAAAGGCATTTGGGTTGTATTGCTGGGTCTGCCACTAGTTTGTTGTGTAATTTTTGAGGTAGTTTTTTATGTAACTTTCCTCAGTGGTCCTCAGACTTTCATCTGTACAGTGAGAGTAGATAGGCCAGAGCATTGCTTAAACCCCTTAAGAACGTGTAAGTTGGTGTTTCGGAATGGGAAGCAAGAGTCGCAATATGGGCCGTCCCCTCAGTTACACGTTCATGATCATCCATGATCATGATACAGTACATTAGGAAAAAATGTGGGAATCTGATCTTCCCACAAAACGTTGTATATGCAGTTGGGGGCATGAATCTTGACCACGGAACTGATGCCTGATAAAAAGTGGACAGAGAAGATCTCTGTAATCGGAATTCTGTGTTACTCTTCCTTGCTCTTTCCCATGTGACACACTGTCTCTCTCTTTCGTTGGTATTCTTTTCTGCTCATGGCCTTGCCTCATGCTGTCTGATGTTGGGAGAGCCCTGAGCCCTGCTGACTTCCATGTCTTCACAGCTCTCTGGTGGACAGAGTTGGGGCAGGTCAGCCCTGAACCAGGCTCTGGGCCCCAGCCTGTTCTGAATTGGGGAGAATTTCAGGAACCTTAAGCTGCTTAGCTCAGCAGGTCAGCATGTCTGCTAGTCTCATTCTGACTTTGTGTGCTTAGGTTTTTGTAAGGCTTCTCTTGCTTAGTTCCTTGTGATTAAGACTGGATTTGTATTTCTGTGCTAGAAACTGGGCCCTGTTCTGTTTCATCTCTGTGAAGTCCTTATCTGGGTACAGTGCTTGGTACCCCAGGGTAGGAATATGCTTTCTTTTATCCAGGCCTCTTGGGAACTTCAGCTTTGCCTAGACCCATGCCTGTCATTGGGACTTTGCCAACCATTGATGGTAATGTTGATGCTTACTGCCTAATTGCTTTTTACCAGATTTTCCCTGTTGTCATCTTCTGTCTGTTTTCTCCTTGCTCAGTATCCTGGTGCTCACTGCTCACCTATGTGGACCTCTGCCTATTGCTGCCTACTCTCCTTTTCTAATTATGCACTCTTGCCTACTTCGATCTCCTTCTAGACCTTGCTTCTGGGTTTACACTCTCCCTCCCTCTAATATGGAAGGGCCTGATATGTACCTCACTGCCTGCCTTCAGAAGCTTAATTCTGACAATCAGTTGTTTTCTTTCCCTAGGGACTTTATAAAAAAAAAATCTATCAGCTTTTATTTCATTTTATTTTATTTTAAGATTTTTATTTATTTGAGAGAGACAAGCAGGGGGAGGTATAGAGGGAGAGGGAGAAACAGACTCCCCGCTGAGCCAGGAGCCCAAGGACGTGGGGCTTAATCCCATGACCCTGAGATCATGACCCGAGCCAAAGGCAGACACTTAACCGACTGAGCCACCCAGGCACCCCCAAAAATCTGTCAGCTTTTAGCTGTCTTAGTTATTTCCTGATATTACAAACTCACCCCTTGACATTTTTCATTGGACCAATTTTTTAGCTTTCTTTAGAACATCTCACATAGTCCTTTTTCAGCCATTTATTACTTTCACAGGGGAGTGGCCTTGAATCCTAAGATCTTCACATTGGAAGAGACTTCCAAAGGTATCCAGTTCAAATTTCCATGTAACGGGTAGCTTATCAACTTCCAAAATAACCCATCAGTGGCATTTTACAACAGCTCTCTAATGGTTTCTTGGGCCCAAACTATCAATTCAGTCACTTATTTATTTACTCATTCAGTCAGCCAACACAGTTACTAAACATCTATTGTTAGCCAAGCACTGGAAGTGTGTGTGTTTGTGTGTGTATACTACCATTCCTGTCCTTAGGAAAATGCTACTCTAGTGGGGGATAGAGAAATAAGCAATCACAATTGCTAGCTAGAGATGTACCATGGGTAGGAGAATGGGTCATTCCTTCTGCGTGACTGAGGTTTGGTTTGTGAAGGGGCTCTCTCCGCTGCCTCAATTAACACCATCTTTTTCTGGTCCACCACCAGTTTTTCAGCTACCTAAAAAAGAAAGGAGGGGGGACTTCTCTGCGTCTACCTTCTGCCTCTGTCTATCCTTGACTTGCCCTTGGAATCATCTTTCTAAATGCAAATCTTGGTTTGTTACTCTTCTGTTAATAGGCTTCCCATTGTCTCCCCTTCAAACTGACATCTAACTCTTTGGCACAACTTACAAAGCCTCAACCTTTCTGGTTCATGCCTACCTCTCTGGTCTCATCATACACCATTTTCACCAGACTCTCAGCGCCCCAGAACTTCGTGCAATTTCCTGGCTATATCATTTTACTTACTTACCTTTCTGTCATACATGCTGTTCCTGCTACCTGGAACGACTACCAGTCTTGTCGTCTTGGTGAACTCCGGGGCACTGAGAGCTAATCGAAAGTGGTGTGCAAGAAAGAATTAATCAAAACTGTAGATCTCCTCTTCAGTGAAGGTACACTCTGGCCTGTCGACTGGTGTTGCACCTGATACCTCTCGTTCATGCCCACCAGCAGATTGCAAGCTAATCTAGGCCAGGAATTGATCTCTGTCTTCAGCCTTAACGAGAGGCTGCCAGAGAATAGGCAACCAGTAAATATTTGTTGAACAAATGAGTGAAGAAATGAGGGCAAGTCTTCTATAGTTTATTTTTCAGTTTAGGTCTGTCTTGGGCTCTGAGAATGCTACTTACAAGACTCCTACCACTGTTTTGACAAGAGCTCCTTGCAAACCCAGGACCTTGCGTGCTGGTTTATCCACTGCTAGACACCTGCCTGCAACTATAACTAAATAGCCTGCCAAACAGGGAGAAAGGCCCTGTGGGGGGCTTGGGGCAACTCTTCACCTTCTTGCACCCTTACAGCCTTTGCTGCCAAGATAAGCTTCTACTGTGAGTCTGAAAAATTCTAATCAAGACAAAGAAATTGCATAGAATGAAAATGCTTCTTCCCTGCTCTTGTAAATCAGAACAGTTGTAAAATGAAGAAAATTAGTACTTTAACATTCCTGTCTCCTCAAGCAGTTGTTTTAAGTGAGTCATCTACAAACTCAAGCAATTGGTAAGGACAGTTAGTGGCCGTTTATCATCTTAAGTTGATTTGTTTCAAATAAATAGCAAATGGGCTATTTTGGTCCTAAATTATGCATTTATCACCTTCCTACCCGAGCCCTTTTTTACACAACGATATCAACGAACAGTGAAGGAGACACAGACAAAACTGTCATGATCCTTGTCAGTCTTCCCTTTCTGTCCTTTAATCACAATTCCTAAACTTATAATCAAAACTCAGCACTTTTCATTCTGATTAGTTGTAGATCTCTGCCTAAAATAGATGTCCATTTCTGAGGTGGTATGCATTTTTTTTTCTGGTTTATTGAGGTATAATTTACATACAGTAAAATTCACCCTTTTTGGGTATTTACAAATCTACGAATTTTGACAAAATTCTATAGGTTGTGCTTCCACTGAAATCAAGATAATAGAACTTTCTGTCACCCAAAATATTCCCTCCCTTTGTAGTTAACCCCCTCCCTATATGGCCAACTACTGCTGTTAACTTCTGTCTCTATAGTAGTTTTATCATTTCTAGAATTTCCTGTAAATGGGATCAAAATGTGTAGTCTTTGAGTTTGCTTATTTCACTTAACATAATGCTTATTTTAAAAAGAAGATTTTACTTATTTATTATTTAGAGAGTGAGTGAGTGTGAGCAAGGGGAAGGGCAGAGGGAGAGGGAAAGAGAAAATCCCAAGCGGACTTCCCGCTGAGCATTGGGGCCCAACATGGGGCTCGATCCCACAACCCCAAGATCATGACCTGAGCTGAAATCAAGAATTGGGCACTTAACCAGCTGAGCCACCCAGGTGCGCCTAACATAATGCTTTTGAGTCATCCATGTTGTTGCATTTATCCATAGTTTGCTGCCTTTTACTGCTGAGTAAAATTCCATTATATGAATGTATCAAAATTTGTTTATCCATTCACCATGATGGACATTTGGATCATTTAATTTTTTTTGTTATGAATAAAGTTGCTATAAACACTTATATTCAGGTTTTTGTGTGGATATATGTCTTTATTTCTCAGGTAAATACCAAGGAGTGGGATACCTGGGTTTTAGAATGTGTGTTTTTAACTTTATAAGGAATTGTCAAACTGCACTGTTGCTGATTCCTGCCAGCAATATAAGGTTCCAGTTGCTCCATATCCTTGACACTGTTGTTATTGTATGTCTTTTTCAATTTTAGACATTGTAGTAGATAGCTAGTGATATCTTTTTGTAATTTTATTCCGCATTTTTCCTAATGACTAATGATTTTGAGCAAGTGTCTCTTAACTGTTTCTCATTGGGTAAGTTTTTTTTTTTAATACAATTTTAAGGGTTCTTTATATATTCTGGTTATCAGCCCTTTATCACACTTGTTTTCTAAATATTTTTCGCAGTCTGTGGCTTGTCTGTTTTTTTGGGGTTTTTTCCTTACTGTCTTCCAAAGAGCAAAAGTTTTAAATTTTGATGAAATTCACATGATCAATTTTTTTTCTTTTATGGTTCATGTTTCTTCTCTCTTGTACATAATTACCAGATGTAAGATCATGAAGATGTGCTTGTATTTTTTTCTAGAAGTTTTTTAGCTGTAGGGTTTACATTTCAGTCTATGATCAATTTCAAGTTGTATGTCTAGAGTGTGGTTTGGGTTGAGGTTCACTGAAATATAAATATACCCCATTATTCCATCATTATTTATTGAAAGACTAAGACTGTCCTTTGTCTATTGAATGAAGTTGGCATTTTTGTCAAAAATCAATTGACTGTATATGGGTGGATCAATTTCTGGACTGTCTACTCTGCTCCATTGATCTATGTGTTTATTTTTTTGCCAGTATCACACTTTTTGAATAGTTGTAGCTTCATAGTAAGCTTGAAATCAGTGGGTTTGAGTCCTCCAACTTTTTCAAAATTGCTTTGGTAGTCCTAGCTTATTTGTTTTTCCATATAACTTTTAGAATCACCTTGTAAATTTTTTTTTAATTTTTTTTTTACCTTGTAAATTTCTTTAAAAAGAAGGTTGCTTGGATTTTATTGAGTGTTGGATTGAATACTGAGTTGGAGTTGAATTGAATCTATAGATGAATTTGGGAGAGAATTGCAATATTGATAATATTGAGTCCTCTGATCCATGAACATGTAGCTCTCTACTAGTATCTTGACTTCACTCATCAATGTTTTTCGTAGTTTTCAACATATAAATCTTACAGTACTTTGTTACATTGAGTATTGCATATTTTATTGGTGCTACATAGCAAATGGTGCTTTTAAAAATTTCAGTTGCCAGTTATTCAGTGCTGTGTATAAAAACAAAATTCAGTTTTGTATAGTGATCTTATATTTTCCAACCTTGGTGATGTCATTTACTAGATCTAGTAGTTTTTTTGTAGGTTCTTTTGGATTTTCTACTTAGATTGTTATGTTTTCTGTGAGGAAAGGCAGTTTTATTTCTCCTCTCCAGTTTTATCTGTATTTTTTTCTGTGCCTTACTGCATTAGCTAGGACTTCTATCCAGTATGATGTTGAATACAAGTGGTAAGTGTGGTTGCCCTGCATTGTTCCTGATCTTAAGAGGGAAATCATTCAGTCCTAACACCATTAAGTATGAGGTAGCTATAGGCTTGCTCTTCTTTTTCTCTTTTTTTTTTTGAAGATTTTATTTATTTGTCAGAGAGAGTGTGGGCAAGCAGAGGGAGAAGCAGATTCCCCGCTGAGCAAGGAGCCCGATGCAGGACTCATCCTAACACCCTGGGATCATGACCAGAGCCAAAGGCAGATGCTTAACTGACTGAGCCACCTAGGCATCCCTATAGGTTTTTTTCATAGATGTTCTTTATCAGGCTGAGGAAGTTACCTTTCATTTCTAGTTAACTTGAGTATTTTTAAAAATCAGGAATGGCTGTTGAACAAATGTCATACTTTTTCTGCATCTATATAAATAATCGTATGGATTTTCTTTCTTTGTCGTTATTGTCAGTGGCGTTGCTTGAGTTACAAATGTTGAACCAACCTTGAATTCCTAGACTAAATCCCCTGTGACCATTATATATTATTCTCTTACATTTTATAGATAAAAATTGTAGTTAGATGCCACAAAGTTGTTGGCAATTCCTTAATCATATGTGTGTTTTATAGGTCACTAGAACCACCTCCGTCTTTATTAAGGGAAGTTCTAACCTTACCTATAATGTAATATAGGTAGAGTGCTTTTCTTCATCTTCAATTGTTCTTTAAGCCATTAAAAGAGCAAGGGAACAGGCAACAAATATAGCAGGTGTCTTTGTACTAGGCAATGAGTACATTTATTTACTTTAACCTTATTTAATGGGAAATTGAGGTCCAACAAATAATTTGTATCATTGAAGTCTTGCAGTAAATGGTTACGGTCAGAACTTAAATGCATGTTTGTTTGGTAAAACTCCTATCAGCCCACTAGATTATATTGCCTCTCTCTGGTAATGAATGCATGTGTGGGGGGTGTTGGGGGTGGGCAGAGACAAGGGAGGGTGGGGGAGAGAGTGAGATAAGGAAAGGGAGAAATGTTCTACCACCTTTTATTGCTATTTGAAAATCTGGGCTTTTAGATAAGATATCTTGTTTGTTTGGTTTTTTTTTTTTTTAAGATTTTATTTATTTATTTGAGAGAGAGTGAGCACAAGCAGAGGGAACAGCAGACAGAGGGAAAAGCTGAGCAGGGAGCCTGATGCCGGACTCGACCCAAGGACCCTGGGATCATGACCTGAGCTGAAGGCAGACACTTTAGCCGACTGAGCCACCCAGGCACCCCTGGATAGCTTGGTTTTATAGCTCAGCTCTGCCATTTACTTGATTTGTGGCACATTTGTCTCCCTGAGACTCATTTTTTTTTTTTTAATCTGAAATGTAGAGGCACCTGAGTGGCTCAGTCGGTTAAGCGTCCAACTCTTGATTTCGGCTCAGGTCATGATCTTGGGGTCCTGAGATTAAGCCCTGCATTGGGCTCCGATCAGCAGGGGAGTCTGCTGGAGATTCTCTCCCTCTGCTCTTCCCTCCCATTCACACACGTGCTCGCTCTCGCTCTCTCTCTCTCTCTCTCAAATAAATAAATCTTTAAAAAAGTCTGAAATGTAAACTGTTAGCACAGGTTGTTATGAGGAGTACAGATGATATTCGTAAAGTGCCTTGCACATAGAATGTGCTCAATATAGTCATGTCCAATGTGCTCAATATAGTGGTGTCCATTACTATCACTAATTTCTTACCAGGAAATGCATTTTATAACTGGAAATAATTAATTTGGGTTTGGAAAATGCCAAATGGAACTTAAGATGATTTCTGTAGTTTATTCAGTTCTTTTACCAAAATAGCCTACAGCAAGTTCCTTTTTATAAAAATGGACTTAATTTCCTGTACTTTTTACCTACCTCCTCCCTAAGTCAAAACAATACCAATTTACTAAATCATTTTGCAAATTTGGAAGGCTTAAAAGGTACAGCCGAATGCTTTAGGCTCTGTGCTTGTGTGGTCTAGAAGTGATTGTCTTAACCAGGAGGACTAGAGATGCCATTTTCATTTTACATGGGCAACCAACCATGGATAGCTAGCTCTAGTCCCTTGGCTCATGCAGATCTGACCATTTCTGAATCACCGAAACTCACTTCTCTTAACTTGCACAAGCCAGTTCAGACTGTTTGAAGGTAGTGATTCCTTTCTTCAGTAAGGTGGTTTTGGTTATCACAAGTAGGGCCCAAGAGCTGTGTTTTCATCAGTCAAGTCAGGGAGGTAACAATTTTTAAAAATGGCTGAGTCTAAGAAAGGGCATCAGGCCATCATCAAATGGCCTTTCAGTGTCCAGGACCTCAGGAGGGCTGTTGGCTCTGGCTGCGGCTCCGGCTGCGGCAATCCATGGCTTCTGGGAACTGATTGTCATTGTTACTTAATTTCCTAGCAGTATCCTTCCAACTAAAAGTGCTGTTTGACAGATGAAAGTAAAGGAAAGTCTATTGTATTTCGGGATTTTTGTATAATATCATACCATTGCTTGGTGGTGTTGTAAATCAGAATTGGTAATCATTAGTCCTTTTAAATCAGGTTTATCGAACTGTGATCATTTTACAAAATACCGTGTATATATTTAATGTACACAATTTGATGGGTTCTGAACATATGCATACACCCTTGAAATCATCACCACAATCAGGGTAAATGTACATATTCATCATCTCCCAGAGGCTCCTCCTGCTGCCCTTATATTTGTTTGGGGGGTGGGGGGTAGGAACTCCTAAGTTGAGATCTACCATTCTAACAAATTAGTGACAATACAATAGTTCACATACACTGTTTTCAAAGCACATTGACCACATCTTCTAATTTAATTTTCACCTTATAAATTAAGGTCTTATTTCTCCTTTATGATGAAAAAAATAGACCTTAGCAATATGTTTTCTCAAAGATCACCGATATTGCACCAGTATCCGGAACCCAGTTCTGATTTTTGTTCAGTGTTCTTTGCATAAGACCTCTGGGCCTTGATCCTTATGTGACTCTAAACTTCATTGACCTGGTAAACATTCAAAAACTAAATAACTAATGACCTTTGTCTTTGCAATTAGGATCAGCAAATGTGATTAGATGCCGGGCTTCAAAGAGAGTTCATGAAATACCTAATTAGTGGAGGATAAAGTTTGAGGAGTAACTTCTACCCGTCATACATGCAACTTTCTTTTTCTAGATTGGCTAGACAGAGTTCCAGTGTCCAAGCAGGAATGTTCAAAGGCTGGTCATTAAACTTTTGAAAGGTGGTTTAATTTAAAATGTTGGGCAGTAAGGTGAGGCCCAGCCTGATAGATTTGCTGGGGTCTCTTGAGTAACTACTTTGTGTTAAACACTATTCCTATCAGTACGGGGGCACAGAGATTAAAACCAAAAAAATTTTAAAAATCTGATTCCACTCATTAGGACTTCACAAGCTATCAGACAAGGTGGAAGCATATGCAAAGAGGCTTCCATATTGTGCTTCCTCTAGTCCATCCTCCATTCTGCCAGTGGAACAATCTTTTGAAAACACATACCCTTTCCCTGCTTAAAACTTTCTGGTGGTTCCCTGTCTCCCAGAGGAACATGTCCAAGTTTCTTATCAGACATACAAAGCCTTCTCTGATTTGGCCCAGATTATTCTCCCTCTGTACCCACAGCTCCACAGCAAGCTCTAGGCACATACCACTCCTTGGGGCACTCAGAGCAGCTCATGATTTTTCGTGCCTCTGAGTGACTCATGCTGGGCGCTCTGGAGAATGCTGTCTTCATCTGGGTCCTCTGAGAAGCAGAAATTTAGGATTAAACTGGCAAGGATTTTGTTAAGGAAAACCACCACCTGTGTGAAAGACCACGAGGAGGGAGATGAGAAGGATGGGAGTGCCATTAGTCTATGATGCAAGTCTGACCCCTAGTGAAGAGAAGAGAGAGTAGCTTAGGCAGAAGCTTTCTAGGCTGCTATGCCTTTGAAGGAAGGTTCAGAAAAGCCTTTGGGTAATCCAGGTCAGTGGAGTCCTACCCCTGCTGTGTATTCACTCATGGGTCGGGTGCAGCCCATTGGAAGTATGGCTTCAGCACAAACATTAGGATGAATTTCTGAGGCAGCAGCTCAGTTGCGCTGCCTGTAATTGGAGGCCTCTTAGCCTCCGCAAATGCCTTTCTTCTTCCTTCTAATTCCTCTCACTTGTCCTTAAAAGGCCAGCTTTAAATAAATGCTTCCTCTTCTGGGGAATTTCTCCTTGAAGGAAATTCTCAGCAGGTCACAATGATGGTCCCACTGCCTACAATGACCATCCCTTAATTTCTGCCTGGTTAATCCCTAATACACTTATTTGAAGCCCTACTAGCTATTACAGAACCAAAAAAACTAGGAGGTGGTCAGGAAATATTTGTTGAATGAATGAATGAATTGGTAGGACTTGGATGAGCAGATCTAAAGGAGAAGATAAGTTGAGGCAAAGTGAACTGCTTGAGCAAAGCCATATCGGGACAAGAATGAAGAATTTATTCTGCCGTTTTCTTCTTTGCAAATGTGTCCCAAACCCATCATTTTAGGGAAAGTATATTATGATGCAAAACGGTGGGGGAAGGAGTATCTTCCTGGCACTTGAAAATGATTCATATTTGAGAACTTTGTTGAGAACAATGTTTTGAATATTTCCTGAGAGACTTCTTTCCTGAGAGGAAACAGTTGATGGAAATGGAATTTTACTGCTGCCAGGAAGAGTGCGATAAAGATCAAATCTCATACAACTACTACCAGAATAGAAATTTCCATAGAGCAAAGAGATTTCAAAGTCCCACCTAATGGCTCATATGTATTTAGTATTCATTGCAGCTGAACTGTAATTCTGTAATGGAATTTGACCAATTTGGACACTCCAGTTTGTAATGTATGAATTAGTGAAGACTCATTCATCTTGACGTTTGCTGACTGCCAGATGTTGGTCATATTTCTGATGGAAAGAAACAGCTGGCCAGCATCCCAAATCTCAGTACCACTGATGGCTGGCCACCGGCACATATTGCCAGAGGAAAGAGACCTGCTGAAGATAAGGTCCCACAAAATCACTATCGGCAACTAGAGATTTAGCCCCTTATCCTTATGTAGTGGTCTACCCCGGTGACCTGGGTTGAACCATGTATGAAGCCAGTGCTCCTTTTTGCCCAGGTCCGTGTCTGTCCTATGCAATCTCCCTCATGTCTTACTTCTCCAGAGTTTCCACTTGAAGGGATCCGGGTTTCTTATCTGCAGTGTGGGGGTGAATAATGGCACCTCCATCACGGGCTTGTTGTTAGGATTCAACCAGGTAATTCATGCTAAGGGCTTTAGACTGTGCTTGACATAGAGTATTTATCCAATAAATGGTAGCTAGGTTTTATTATGATTATGCAGTAGAAGCAGGGGTCTGAGGGTAAAACTTATGTTTCTCTATGAGTATTGTCAAAGTGGGTTCTTCATGCATTTGGTGAGTGCCTGTTCTGTGATAAAGCAGCAAGGGACTCTAGGGACTTGGGCTGTTATGCCTGTTCTGTAATTAATCTAACACAGTTGCTGATGTCCATCTCTTCTCTCAAGTGAGGACAGTTCATTTTGGCTTATACATAAGCAAAACCACTTGCTCCTCCGCTGTAGTCTGACCTGCTGTGGAGTACTTCTTCTTTTTCTCATTGACTTATCTCTCTCACCTTCAGATTTCTACTATAATTCTTCTTGAGGTGCATATAACTACTGTGTCCCAGACGTGTGAAAAAGATGGTTGCATGATGCATTCCCTTCCATGATGTTTGTTGATCGGGTTGAGAAGCTTTGACCTACGAGCCTTTGTCTTACATATCTTTTCCATTTTAGTAGAATAGTTCACTTGGGATGGTATTCGTTTACTTCTGTCTTTCACTACTACCGGTTGTTAATTTCACCAAAGAGCTTCCCCTTTATGTGTGTTTATACACATCTCTGTCTCTTTCTCTCTTTTTTTTTCCCCAGAAAACAGATTTTGTTGTTGTTGTTGTTAACATATAATGTATTACTTGTTTCAGGGGTACAGGTCTGTGATTCATCAGTCTTACACAACACACAGCGCTCGCCACAACACATACCCTATGCAGTGTCCATTACCTAGCCACCCTGTCCCCCCACCCCCCTCCCCTTCAGCAGCCCTCAGTTTGTTTCCTAAGATTAAGAGTCTCTTATGGTTTGTCTCCTTCTCTGGTTTCGTCTTGTTTCATTTTTTCCTCTCTTAACCATCTTCCTCCTTTCTTCCAAGTCTTACCATTACATCAAGAACTATTCCTGTCTTTTCTTTAAAGCCAGAAATATGAATCGAAATGAATTATGAGCGATAGGGAATAGAATATTACTATCAATAGATGTGTACCAGGGCAAAGGAAAGCCATAAATTTAAAAGGGCGGAAAGTAGTATTCGAAGTCCCAGAAGTATCAACATGTCCAAATCTGAACTCACTTATCTCTTCTCTAAGCCTTTGGCAGTCAGCTCTAAAGATGTATCTCAAATGGGTTTATCTCCTCACTCCCACTGTCCTTGCTCTGACCCTCATCATCGTTTATTTTTAGAGGCAATACCTTCTTTCTTATCTTCCTTCTAGTTCCCTCTTTTCCCCAGTCTGATTGTAATGTCACAAGAGGGTGTTTGCTTTCTCAGCTTTTTTTATTATAAGACTATGCAAGGATTCAACAAACCAAACAACCAAATACGTAGCTTAATACAATATTACAAGGCAATCATACTTAAAATCTCCATCCAGATCAAAAAAATAGAACCTTGAAGCCAGCCCAGAAGTCCCTCCAGGTGCCCCATCCCAGTCGTAAACCCACCCTCCATCCAAAATAACTATTATCCTGAGTTTGTTTTTTTTTAAGATTTTATTTACTTACTTTGAGAGAGAGCTTGCTGCACAAGTGCGGGGAGGGGTAGAAGGGAAAAAACTTTTTTTTTTTTTTAAAGATTGTATTTATTTATTTGACAGAGACAGCCAGCAAGAGAGGGAACACAAGCAGGGGGAGTGGGAGAGGAAGAAGCAGGCTCCCAGTGGAGAAGCCTGATGTGGGGCTCGATCCCAGAACGCTGGGATCACGCCCTGAGCCGAAGGCAGACGCTTAAGGACTGCGCCACCCAGGCGCCCCGGGGAAAAAAACTCTTAACCAGACTCCATGCCCAGTGGGAGCCCAAGGCAGGGCTTGATCTCGTCATCCTGAGATCATGACCTGAGCCGAAACCAAGAGGCAGATACTTAAGGGACAAAACCAAGAGGCAGATACTTAAGGGACTGAGCCACCCAAGCGCTCTTACCCTGACTTTTAAAGTAGTTATTTTCTTGGATTTATCACGAGGGTGCTTTTTAAAAAACGTGAGTCTGCCCTGTTCGATTACCTCTATGCTAAAGCCTAAGGGTGCTGAAATTCCTCTCAGGTTTTCTCGGGCCTTCCGTGGAGCCTCCTTGCCATGACTCCTCCTTTCCCCAATACCCTGGTCTCTGGCCATACTGGATTATTTGCAGGCTCCCAGGTAACTCAAGACACCTCTAGGGGTTTGCCAGATATCTCCAGGTATTTGCTCCTGCTGTTCCCGCTTTCTGAAGTTGTCTTTCTTCCCATTCCCTGATGAAGTCCTAGACCCAACTCAAATGACGTTTCTTCTGTGAAGCTGTCCTGAATCTCCCCTCTCAGACAGTTCCTGGGCCAGAATGAATCTCTTCCGCCTCTGAGCCCTGTGCCCATTTTAGCATTTTGCACATACTTCTGTTTTTATCATTTATCATTGTCTCTGGTACCTAACGTTGCTTAGTGTGTAGTAAATGTTCAATAAATGTTTGTTGAATGAATGAATCTATGCCGATGCTCTTGAAAGCCCTTTCAGGGTGTCATATTTTCTTCATAATTGACCCAGAAATTATATACTTAATCATATGATCAAGCTTACTTTTCCTTAGGTATTCCTGTTAACACATTTAAGAAAAGTTGTTTTACGGCGCCTGGGTGGCTCAGTCGTTAAGCGTCTGTTTTCGGCTCAGGTCATGATCCTGGAGTCCTGGGATCGAGCCCCATATTGGGCTCCTCCACTGGGAGCCTGCTTCCCCCTGTCCCACTCCTTCTGCTGGTGTTCCCCTCTCGCCGTGTCTCTCTCTGTCCAATAAATAAATAAAATCTTTTTAAAAAATTTTATTTTGTTAGTAACTAATATTTCCAGTATTTGGTTTTACTATTTTTTTTCTTTCTTAAAGTTTGCTATTTTGCCCACATTATTAGTCAGATAGGCCTTTTTCGGTTTTTTTGGCTACCTACACATCATTTTCATTGTTTTCATGGTAACAGCTAGTAATTATTGAGCTCCAGCTATGTGCCAGGCACTGTGCCAGGACCTGTCTGTGCATTCATTATATACTGACTCCTCTCCATATTTTCAGTGGGAACTGATGAAACAATGTAAAGTCATTAAAGCTTTCAAGGGGTAAAGGTAGGGTTCAAACCCAAGCAGCCTGACTATCAGTGTAAAACTCTTGTTCTTTTTACCGTTCTGTGTTACCTCTTGATAAGAAAGATAATGTGTTCCCAGTTGCAACACAGTGGGTTTTTGCAAGGCATCTGTGGCGCATGGCTGATTTGTGGAAGTGTGTTACCTATTACCTTCCTGGATTCTAGTCAGTTCTTTAACTTCTTTATTGCTTCTGTTCAGGATCCTGTCACCTGTACTGTCATTAGGTGTGTTTAGCTTGTGGTTAGTGGGCTGCAGCCTGGTCAGTGGTTCTCAGTGAGCGACTGAGCCACAAATAAGGACATTGCTCTCGTATTGACCATGTGTATTATTTAGCCTATGGCTGCCACCTTAAAGGTTGTTACCACCACAAATGATACAGCCTGTGCTTGGCAGGGTGATAAGTTGTGTCTTTTAAAATATCAGTCAATAATTTTTTTCTTTTTAAAAACTTTTTAATTTATTTGACACAGAGAGAGAGAGCACAAGCAGGGGGAGCGGCAGAGGGAGAGGGAGAAGCAGACACCCCGCTGAGCAGGGAGTCCAACATGGGGCTCAATCCCAGGACCCTTGGGATCTTGACCTGAGCTGAAGGCAGATGCTCAACCGACTGAGCCATCCAGGTGCCCCCAGTCATTAATGTTAATTGCTATTTCTTAACTTCCCTTTGAGGTGCTAAAAGGAAATCCAAGTATAAATAATTAAACAATGACGTGGAACAATGCCAGTAGAGGAATGGTTTTTTTTGGTTTTTTGGTTTTTTTAAATTTTTTAAAAGATTTTGTTTCTTAGACGATGGGGGGCGGTCACAGGGAGAGGGAGAAGCAGACTCCCTGCATGGGGCTCGATCCCAGGACCCTGAGATCATGACCTTGCCTGAAGTCAGACACAGCTTAGCCAACTGAGCCACCAAGGTGCCCCCAGTCATTAATGTTAATTGCTATTTCTTAACTTCCCTTTGAGGCGCTAAAAGGAAATCCAAGTATAAACAATTAAACAATGATGTGGAAGAATGCCAGTAGAGGAATTTTTTTTTTAATTTTTTAAAAGATTTATGCTCTAAGGAGCATGAGGAGGTGAGGGGGGGTCAGAGGGAGACGGAAAAGCAGACTCCCTGCTGAGCAGGGAGCCCAGCATGGGGCTTAATCCTGGGACCCTGAGATCATGACCTCAGCTGAAGTCAGACACAGTTTAACCAACTGAGCCAGCCACCCAGGTGCTCCCAGGAATGGTTTAATAGTTGATACCACACATGGGCCATGGGCCTTACAGAAACCCAGACCAGGGACCCTTTAAGAATTGGGTCTGGGACAGCAGCGGTAGGGCCTGAGCCCTTGCTGGTCACTGGCAAATGGGTGGAGAGGAACACAGATGCATGATGTGTGCCCTGTGTGGGTGTGGGTGTGTGGTAGTGTCAGTGTCTTTTTCTCTTGGTAGTATGTTCCATGGATAGGTCAGTGCTCACCTGCTAGCATTTCTTCTCTGTTTTAAAGAACTCTCTTATTGCATTTTGGTTTTTAAAGTCAGCTTTCCATTTCAATAAATTACCAGGATTAATCTACAATGTTTGATTGTGTTAAACTTTATTGCATGTAACTTTTTCTTAAAACTAACAGCAATGACAGCAGCTAAATGCTAGGTGCTGTTTCAAGTGCTTCACACACAGTTATCTCCCAGAATCCTCTCACAGATCCTTGGAGGTGCGTGATATTATTATTCCTGCTGTAAAGCTCTGGATGCAGATGTGTTATCACTTGCAGCTTAGATTTCTTCTTAAGAAGAAAGTCATTGTATTAGGAATTCGAACTGCACTTTCTGCCTCAGGTTCTGCTTTGTTTGGAAAGAGAACTTGAAAAACTTGATGTGGCTGGTAGGGTGCTTCTGGAGATAATGGTTTTCTCTAGGGTCACTTATATGTAATCATTTCAGGAAAAAACACCATTTTTGTTGATGTTCCTCTTGTTAGAAAAGTGGCTCTGGTGTTTTCTTTCAGTTGATACTTTATCAATAACTTTTCTAGTAAGTTGGGAGTGAAGGTTCAAGGTTAGGTGTTGCTGTTCTTGTTTCTTTTCCCAAACTGCCCTACTTCCTATTACAGTCTAAGCACTAGGGAAGGTTTTAGTGGCTGGTGGCAGACCGTTTGGCCCTTTTGTCAGTTCTTGATAACTGCAGATGAAATATTGTGTTTTCTTGTCAGGTAAAATGTATAAGGCTGCTGTTCACTTGACAGGAAGAATGAGCTAGAAGCACTTCTCAGAGAAAAGCATTTCTGAGAAAACTTGTGACTTTTCCTTTTTCATTTTCCAACCTTGTCTTCCTGTGTCCTAAAGAAAATTCCACACTTCCCCAAAGGCCAGGGTACTCTTCAGGTTAATAACGCTCCAGGATTATTGTCATTGTTCTCAAAGAGTCCCCAGGTTGGTATCTTGTTTTCCCTGAGGAAGGTTCTTCAAAGGTGCTTTTCTTTGCTTGGTTAAAGAGCATGAGAAGACCAATACCAAGACTTCAGTGGCTAGCTGAGAATCCAGGTAGATCCCAGAAATGGATATTAAAATACCTAAGTGTGTGCAGTTTTATTCTGAGTACATGACATTTGGTTTCATCTTCTTTTCCCACAATGGAAGTAAATAAACTGGTAATGAAAGTGGTATGATGGCAAGAGAATTGAGTCCTAAATTTGGCTTTTCCATCAAAGAATGAGATTAGGAGGAGGAGGAGGAGTGGTAAGAGAGGGAAGAAAATTAAATTAGACAAGACATTTGGCTGGTCGTGTAAATAGATGTCAAGATCCATGTACCATCTGCTGGTAAAGTTAATCAAGCAAGAGAAATTAGGAAGCCTTACTGCAGAGCCAGATCCCCTTTGGTTTGCCTTTCCCCTCATTTTGTCTGATTAGGGTCATATATGGATGTGATCCCCAAGTCTTACCCCCAAAGATTAGGATTCATGAGGTTTGGCTTGGGGCTGAGAGCTCTGCATGTTGACCAAATTCCCTGGGGATTCACTTTTTGCCCTTCTCAGAAACATCCTTTGAGAAAACCTGGATTCAACCTAGAGTCCACAAACCCCATAATTGGTCATCCTTTGGGGAGAACGCCTGGAATCAGCACTGAGTGTTGGTTTACAGCCACACACATCCACTTGTCCTCTTAAAACCTTTGCCAAAATGGGCACCAGTGTCTCTCTCTTCAGTTTGGGAAAATCAACTTTGTATATTCATGTGGTTGCTAATAATAGCTAGGGTTTACTGAGTGTCATGTGTACTCGACAGGTATTCTTTCAGTAATCTGTAGAAAAACCTGGTGAGGGGGGTGCCTGGGGGGCTCGGTCGGTTAAGCGTCTGACTCTTGGTTTCAGCCCAGGTCAGGATTTCAGGGTCATGAGATAGAGCCCCCGCATCACTCCACATCAGGCTCTGTGCTCAGCAGGGAGCTGGCTTGATACTCTTTCTGTCCTTTTCCCTCCCCCCCTCCACCCCCACCTCACATGTGTGCATGCACTCCCTCTCTCTCAGATAAATAAATGACCTTTTTAAAAAAGAAAAACCGGGTGAGATTTAAGTACTGTTATTTTCCATATTTTACAGAGAAGGAAACTGAAGCTCAAAGTTTAAATGACTTGTCCAAGTCACATAGGAGCAGAACTGGAAGTTAATCCAGATAAGCTGTGCCCATAGCACTCTATTTCTGTTCTTAATGGTCTTCAGGCTCAAGGAATTGGAATCATAATAATCCTTGGTTTGGTACTCGTTGGAGGCACTCTAACCCCAGTGTCGTTGGAGCCAGTCAGCTTTTTTTGGTAATGCTTCAGAAACAAGCCGATTCAGTTTTGTGGAACTATTTTAATTGTGGTAAAATACACACAACAAAAATTACCGTCTTAACTACTTTTAAGTGTATGGTTCTGTGGCATTAAGTGCGTTCACACTGTTCTGCAATGGTTGCCACCATCCATTTTCAGAATTATTTTTATCTTGTAAAACTGTACCATTAAAAAATTCCTCATTCACTCCTCCATCTCCTATCAACCACCACTCTACTTGCTGTCCTTAGGATGGAGCCAGTCAACATTTATGTTAAGAGTGCACCATTAATCTCCATTGTCATGCTGTTGATTTTTTTAGATAAAAATATTACAAATCAAGGGGCGCCTGGGTGGCTTTGTCAGCTGGGTGTCTGTCTTTGGCTTGGGTCATGATCTTGGGGTCCTGGGATCGAGCCCGGCTTCAGGCTTCCTGCTCAGCCAGGAGTGTGCTGCTCCCTCTCCCTTGGCCCCTCCCCTCCTGCTCATGCTTGCGTGCTCGCTCCCTCTCTCTCTCTCAAATAAATACATAAAATCTTTAAAAAAATATATTACGAATCAAACCCAGATTTACAAACATGTACTCAGTGTTGAAACAAAAAGCCATAGACATTTTAAATAGAATTTAGCATTCCTTGAACAATGTGCGATTGTATCACCGCACTTGAGGTCCGCCCTGTTGTATAAAACAACTATAGAGATTCATATTTGGCAACTTGCAGATAAGAAAGCTGCATTGAAAAGAAAAACAAGCCCTGTAGCTGGGTGGTTCCTTTACTCTTGGGAGGTCATTTTCTTTGAAAAATAAACACATTTCTGGTCACATGAATTCATGCGAATTGCTGCATCAGACTAAAAATTCGTTACGCTCAGTAACTTTAAATAACTAGATTGTATATTTGGGGATGCTTTGGACAAGGCAAAGCATTATATGCTAAAAGTACTGATTATAAAAGCTGAAGCCCCACTTTCTCACTGAAGCCCCCTTCACTCTTTCCACACATCAAATTTTTAAGTGACTTGTCCAGAAGTACCTAATACTTAGAAGATTGTATTGTCTAGATATAGGGGTGTAATACTTTCATTTCAAGCATTTGAAGATAAAGTTCCCCCACTCCACCCCCTTTTTCTTGTCTTTCTTGGAAAATCCTGAAAGTAGAAATTTCCTTTAATATTGTCGTAGAGCAGATTAGATGACAGTACAATAGAACCATAGGAAACCCATGGGGGGAGGGAGAGTATTTGGTAGGTTATAGGAACTGTTAATAAAGTTGGATTTTTACTTGGTGTCTTGGTGAGTCTTCGTCTACATCAAGCTTACTGTTGATCATTTCAGATGCTGCTGTTCTTTTGAAAGTTATTTTGGTCAAAATCCATTTTTAGTTGTTTAAAGATATCACTCCTGTACTTTAATTCCTTGGGTTGTCTTAAAATACTCAAGTTAGGGGCGCCTGGGTGGCACAGCGGTTAAGCGTCTGCCTTTGGCTCAGGGCGTGATCCCAGCGTTATGGGATCGAGCCCCACATCAGGCTCCTCTGCTGTGAGCCTGCTTCTTCCTCTCCCACTCCCCCTGCTGTGTTCCCTCTCTTGCTGGCTGTCTCTCTCTCTGTCAATGAATGGATAAAATCTTAAAAAAAAAAAAAAACTCAAGTTATGTCAGCCAAGCACAGACTAAAGTGCACTTTATTAATAACATAGAATTTAGATAAATTTTTATCTAATCCTTAAACCAATAACAGTGATTTCTTTTAATCCAGGGTCTGTCTCTTTAATTTGCATTTTAGGTAACTAGGATAGCTATGTTTGAGAAAAATTTCTTTGGCAATCAATAGTCAGTATTTTTTTAAGTTGAAAAGTATTCTATGTGGTTAAACATTTTTTAAACTAGAAGGTATAGGAACGCCTGGGTGGCTCAGTCCGTTAAGCCTCTGACTCTTGATCTCCACTCAGGTCCTGAGGTCAACCCGCCTCAGGCTCTGTGCTTATTGGGGAGTCTGCTGGAGATTCTCTCCCTCTCCCTCTGCCCCTCCCACTGTGCGTGAGCGCTCTCTTTCTCGCTCAATAGATGAATCTTAAAAAAAAAAAAAAAGCTAGAAGGTATAAAAAAGTTGACATCACGCCTTCATTTGCAGCCCTATTCCTCAGAGGTAACCACTGTTAAATTTCTTATTTATGTTTGTGGGAGTATAAACACACACATGTGCACGCATATGTTTTTTCTATACAGTTGGTGTCATACAATATATCGTATTTTTCAATTTGCTTTTTTACCTAATATATGTTAGAGATGATTGCATATTGATACATATTAAGCTACTCATGTATTTTAACAGTTGCACAGTAGTCCATTATTTGACTATTCCATAGTTAATTTAAATAGTACTCTCCTGATGGACTTTTGGATTTATTTAGTTCATTTTTTAAATATTATAAACAATGCTGTTAAACATTCATCTACATTTTACTCTTGTTTGTAGAATCACACAAACTATTTTTGTTTTCAAAGATTGTATTTATTTGAGCGAGAGAGAAAGCGTGAGCACAAGCAGGGGGCAGGGGCAGAGGGAGAAGCAGACCCCTCTCTGAGCAGGGAGCCTGACTGTGGGGCTGATCCCAGGGCCCTGGGGGCATGACCTGAGCTGAAGGCAGATGCTTAACCAACTGAGCTACCCAGGTTCCCCCACACAAGCTATTTTTAAAAATCGGACTAATGATATTATTATTAAAAGCTTCTATTTTGATAGTTCTATTTGATACTTCATAATTTGAAAATAAAGCCCCTGTAAAAACAACTTTTGGAACAATAAGAATGAAAATCATCATCACATACTTGAACATATATATCTAAAAATGTGTTTAAATATTATTTTGAGGGGCTCCTGGTTGGCTCAGTTGGTTAAGCATTTGCCTCCGGCTCAGGTCATGATCCCAGGATCCTGGGATCGAATCCTGCATTGGGCTCCCTGCTCAGCGGGAAGTCTGCTTCTCCCTCTCCCTCTGCCCCTCACCCCTGCTTGTGCTCTCATATGTGCATGCTCTCGCTCTCAAATAAATAAATATTATTTTGAATAATAATAGCTGTCATTTAATGATCACCAACATTATATAATCCTCACAACACTCTGGAGTAGGTGCTATTATTGTTCCCAATTTATAGGTGAGGTAACTGATAAGAGAAAGGTTAAATGCCTTGTTCAAGGTCCCACAGGTAGTAAGCATCAGAGTGAAAGCTCCAAAACAGTGTGTGTTCAACAATAAAAAGACAAATAATCCAACTGAAAAATGGGCCAAGGATTTTAATAGACAGTTTCTCCAAAGAAGATAAACAAGTGGCCAAAAAAGGTACTCAACATCATTAGTTGTTCAGGAAGTGCAAATCAAAACTACAAGATACTATTTCACACCCAGTAGGGTGACCATTTGGAAGAAAAAAGGAAATAACTAGTGTTGGTGAGGATGCAGAGAAATTGGAACCCACATACCTTGTTATTTGGAATGCAAATGGTGCCTCATTGTGAAAAACAGCTTGCCAGTTCCTTAAAAAGTTAATCATGAAATTACCATATGACCTACCAATTCCATTTCTAAGTGTATGCCCAAGAGAAATGAAAACATATGTCCACGGAAAAAGTTTTACACAAGTGTTCATAACAGCATTGTTTATAATAGCGAAAAGGTGAAAACAACCCAAATGTCCACCAACTCATGAATACATGTTCATACAACAGATATTGTACATCCATAGTAAGGAACAAAGTACTGATACATGCTTCAATACGGATGAATCTTGGAAACGTTATGCTAAGTGAAAGAAGCCAAACACAGAAGACCGCATGTTGTATGATTCCATTTATAGAAAAGGCTCAGAATAGGCAGAAAGTAAATTACTGATAACCTGGGGCTTGCGGGAGGTGGGGAGTGACTGCTAACAGTTAACAGAGGTTGATTATAGGGCATGAAAATGTTATGAAACTGGATTGTGGATGGTTGCCCAACTTTGAACATGCTGTAGACCATTGAATTATATATACCTTTTATGTATGGATTGTATATATTGTCCAGTTTTATAAAACCATAGAAAGCCCTTAAAATATTGTTCCTTAAAAGATCTGTCCTTGACTCTCTTTTTGTGGGGTGATGTGCAAAGTCATGCCCTCAGTTGTCAAATGTGGGCAGGTGAAGAATAAATCTCTTTACCAGCCCAGTGCTCTCCTGAGCTATGGACCCGTATTTGGGACTGCCTACTGCAGGGGTCCATTTAGCTTTCCTATAGGCCCCTCAGAAGCAACACTATGTCCAAAACAGCTCATTATCACCTTTATTCACAGATCTGGTCCTCCTGCTTTCCCTATGTGAGTGGGTGATGCCACCATTTGCCATCATCCAAGCAATAGGCCTCCAAATCCTATCAGTTCTTTGCTCAAACAACTCCATTTACTCTTTACCGTCCTCAGAGCAGCAGCTTGTGGTCCAGTCCCTCAGTAGTTTCTGCTGAGGTCACTGCAGTCATTGGTCCCTGTCCTGCCTCACCTCTCACCTTTCTTTTCCCTACACATTTTCCTTCAGCAATAGGACAACTCCTGTAGGTCACTCAATCATTCCATGCCATCTTCTGTCCTTGGGCCTTTGCACATGCTGGATCCTCTGCTAGATCTTCCCTCTTCTTAGTCTGTCTAACCCCTACTCAGCTTGGTAGGACTTGTTTCAGGCATCACATTCAGTAATTTGTTGCCAACCCCTAACTTGTTTTGAGTTAGGCACCCTTTCTGCCCCCTCTTCCCTGTAGCTCTTCTGAAGTTATATTCACCACACTGGGTTATAATCATCTATTTGAGTGCCTGTCTTCACTACTGCCTTTTGAGTTTTTAGAGACCACAGCCATGGGGGGAAATCCTTAGTTTCTTTGTGTCCGTGTGTGAGCAAAGTGGGGAGTCCCTCCTTTAGTCATGATGTCTCCTCAGGGAAGCCTTCCTTCGAAATTGTGACCTCCCCCAACACTTTCCTTCTTTAATTACTGCTCTTTAGCACTTACTACTATCTACAGTACTATATATTTTACTTATTTGTTTATTGACTGTCTTCTACTAGAATACAAGCTCCATGAGGATTTTTGTTATCTTTTGTTAACTGCCCTATTCTCACAGTCTAAACCAGTACCAGGCACATGGTAAGCACTCAGTGAAAATTTGTTGAGTGATTTAAAGAATGTTCACTTCAGCTGCCTTGGAGAGTATATGTTAAGAGTGTACCATCTAGGTGCATCTGGGTGGCTCAGTCGATTAAGTGTCCAACTCTTGATTTTGGCTCAGGTCATGATCTCAGGGTTGTGAGATTGAACCTGTGTGGGCTCTGCACTGGGCGTGGAACCTGCTTAAGATTCTCTCAGCAGCACCTGGATGGCTCAGTTAAGCGTTTGCTTTCAGCTGAGGTTATGATCCTGAGGTCCTAGGATGGAGGCCCACATCGGGCTCCCTGCTCAACAAGGAGGCTGCTTCTCTCTCTGCCTCTCTCCTCATTCCTGCTCTCTTGCTCTCTTTCAAATAAATAAAATCTTAAAAAAAAGAAAAAAAAAGATCCTCTCCCTGTGCCCCTGCGTGTGCGTTCATTCTTTCTCTCTCTCTCAAAAAAAAAAAAAAAAAAAAAGTGTTCTACCTGAAGCCAGAATGTCTGACTTCATATCCTGCTCATGACCTTTTATCTGTAAGCATGGACAGGTTACATAATTACTCTATGCCTCAGTCTTCTTTTCTGTAAAATGGGGCTAATAGTCATATTTACTACAAAGTTGTCACAATGGTTAAATAGATCTATATAACATGTTACAAGAGTACCTGGTATGTGGTAAGTGTTCGATAAGTATTATTGTTACCCGTCTTTTAGGGTGTTGGCCTTAGAGAGATACTCAGTATAGCTACGTGTTTATCTTTGCATTTCCAGAGCTGGGTCTAGTATTGTACACTTGAAAGTATCAAATAATTCTTTGTGAAATAAAGGTTTGAATGGAATTTAAACAGATTTATCAAAACTATTTTGTCATATTAGTGTTTGGGGTTTTTAATAATTACTGTAGCAGTCTGTGTTTAAATTAGATACATGAATAGCTCAAGGAAAACCATAAATCTTTTAGGCAAAAATGGGAACGTTTGAACTTTGGCTTTTATTAGAGCAGTAAGCCCACTCAGAGTCCGAGCTTAGAAGCCCGCCCCTTCCGTTTCTGAGGCATATTGATGCTATTATAGAATTCCAGGCTGGGCTTGGGCTAGTGGATCTGTCTCACTTGAGATCCTTTTTTTTTTTTTTTTAACTCGTTGCTTCGTTTTCTTTTCCTTTTTTTTTTTTTTTTTAAGATTTTAATTTGAGAGAGAGAAAGCGAGGGACAGAGCGTGAGTAGAGGGGGATAGGGAGAAGCACCACCACCCCCACCACCCCATCCCTGGTGAGGCGGGAGCTCGAGGGGGGGCTCACCTGGGATTGTGACCTGAGCAGACGCTTAACCGACTGAGCCAACCAGGCACCCCACCTTGCTTCATTTTCACAAGCTTCAAAGCCCTCCATCTCTTGCAGGTAGGAAAGAAATTGTTCCAGGCTTGTAAAGACTGGCATCTAGTTAGAATAGGCAAATATTCTTTTTCCTGAAACCTGATGCTGAAAAGGCAGAAAACTATCCATCTTGGTATTTTGGAAAGTGGAACTGTGTATGTACTAAGCTCCATCTGGCAAAGTAGTATTTAATTTTTTTCTCCCCAGAAAATGGAGACGTGGGTGGTGGGTGATAGAAATTAACACTTACTGAGTGCCAACTGTGTATGGGTCAGGCACTATATGTGTGTTATTTTGTTGAATCCTTCTAGGAATATAGTATGGCTCCAATTTACGTATAGGACAAGTGAGGTACAGAGTGGTTAAGTAACTTGCCAAATGTGATATACCTTGCAAATAAGAGGCAGGGCCAGGGTTTTGACCCAAGGTGTTTTTGACCCCCAGTATCTTGTATCTGTGACACGCTTGGGTAAGAAATCCTAGACCGTTGTCATTTATCTCAAACGTTGATAATTTGTCCTGATTGGCAAGTTTTTGCTACTTTTCAAAACTTGGCACAAAGTAAAAATAGCCTTGCATTTCTTAAAGTTGAGAAACTTGTAGCACTATTCGCGAGCAGTTAAATCTCAAAAATATACTGGAAAGGATATTCAATGTGTAAATTAAAAATTAATAGCTCTTAAACTATAATATTTATATCACACATACACTGATTGATTTTATGTAATATAAACTACATAATTTTAGATATGCAAAGAATCTTCAACATGGTTACATATGTTTTAGTTATTCTAAAATACTTTTTTTGCTAGTACTTTTAAAAATATTTTGAGGAATTTTTTTTTCACCAATTTTTGGAAATGTTGAATTTTCCATGAATACAACCTTCTTAGTCTCCCCTCTCATTCCGAAGCAGTGTTTCTGTATATCATCAGTTGTTGACATTTGAATAAAGCATCTTAGTAATTCCCTACCACTCAGGCTGCTGTGTGGCCCTGATGAGTGCTATTTTAATATGCTTCTCAGGAATGCTGAAAACAAATCTGTTTTCCTAAGTGGTAGAATTCATAGGTAAAATCACTTTGAAATTAAAGTCCACAGGTAACAGAATTCTCATCCCCGAACAAGGCTCTGTGTGGCACACAGAGTAATTACAGCAGATCCCAACTACACTGCCCACAGAACCAGGATGTCAGTCTTTTGTCCTGTTTGTCTTCTCCTCCGGGGCTCTCTGTTCTTATCAAAACAAATCGAAGTGCAGTGTGTATTGCCAGTCCTGAAGAATTACTAGTTTCTGTGGTAACTATTTAATGCAGACGCAGATGCTGCTGCCGTTACTCCCGAGGTACTGCATGCCTACGGCATTTTTAAAAACTCTTAATATGTTTTCGGTATGATGCTACTACTCAGGAAGAACTCTATACCTAGTGGTTCACTTTTCCACTGTGGTTAGAGCTGCCGTTTCTAATCGAGAAAGAGATTTATGGCCGATTCCAATTTGTATTCTAGCTCTGCTACTCAACTGGAAGACTTTGAGTGATTTAGTTATCATCTCTGCCCCTCAGTTTCCTCCTTCCTAAATTGGGGATGATAAAACCTACTTCATAGCTTTGCTCTGATTGACTATCATCCAGGACGACGTGATCTTGATTTATGCATTTGTTTAAGACAGTGTAGTATTGGGGTGGAGGTTGTAGGCTTGAGTCAGTTTATCAACATGCAAATCTTGGCTCTGTTTCTTTCTGGCCACTTAATGTTAGAAAAGTCATATAATCTCTTGGTGCTTCAGTTGCCTCATCTATAAAATGGGAAAACTAAGAGCCCCCTACTTCATAGGTTTGTCGTAAAGAGTAAAGGAGTTAATATGTATGAAATGCACTGGACAATACTTGGCACGCAGTAGATCTTTAATAGGTGTGAACCATTATTGTCGTCATTATTGCGATCTCCACTTGCCGGCATGCGGTATCACTGTTTGTTTGCTGTGCTCACTAAATTGAGACCTCCTTGGAATATTAGACAGAATCTTATTCTTCTTTATATCCTCTGGACCTGGCAGATAGTAGGTACTTAATTTTTAAGATATTCGAAATGGCTGAATTAGTGAGTGAAGGAATACTGTCATGCTTTCTCAGATTTACCCTTTCCCCCCTCTCCACTTGTTTTGGAACTAATCTCTTTCTGCCATGACTCACATGGTTTTTGCAGCTGGGCTCACCATGTTTTCTAGAACAGAAATTGGAGTCTGAACTTGGTCCAAAAACAGAACAATCTTGTTAAATCCGTGCTGATATTCTGCCTTAATTAGATATATGTCTCCTCCCTACTTAACTGTGAGGTAAGGGGTAGCGTCTTCTTCCTCTCTAGTCTCCAGCACCCAATGCAGAATCTAGGACATAGTAGGTGCTCAGTTAATGATTGCTGACTTGAGCAAGGTGTCTTCAGGCCTCCAGTAGATGAGTTCAACCTCATCATACTTCATCCCAGATGGGAATAAAGAGCTGCCCTTTCACACCAATGATGGTTTCAAGGTTATTAGGAGCTGTGGGATCCGAATCTGATTTACTTTGAAGTAACACATTTTGAACCTCAAATGAGGCACGGTATATATAGAAGGGAAGAGCCAGAAATAAGACATGTGAAAGAATTGTTTCATAAAATTAGATACTGATGCTTTTCGTTAGTGGTGGTTCTTTTCTCCTATCACTTATAAACTGTATATCTGTTTTATTGCTTTTTCTTTCTTGGTCTTTCCCAAGTCTTTAAATGGTAAATTAGATTGGAAATCACTCATTAGCACTTTGCAGTCACCAGGCCAGGAAAGCTGGGGTCAACAGCGCAGTATGCTGCGTCTCTTCACCTGCAGCAGCATGGAAATACCTTCTCTAATTATAGTCATTAAAAGGTTAATGAACTCTTCTGTTTTAAAAAAGCCTTTTTCATCTTATTCTCTTAAACAGTTTCTTTTCCTTTGTGTCATTTATGCAGTTGATAATTGCCATTTACACACTCTTCTGCTTTTAAGCAATTGGTTTCATTTTTCATGTAACTAGACACATGCATCGTGTAAAATTGTGCATGTAAGGAGAGGTCATTTTTCAGTCTACTAAAGATATTCTCCTTTTCACTGTTATTCATGTGAGGATTGAGTGTGTCTGCCTTCTGGTAACACATTAAGGCTGCAGTATTTGTCTAGTTATAGGAATATTTAGCTCCTTCTTGTTTGAATTTGCTGGAGCATATGCATAAATCCAATCCTGGTAGAAAACTCCCTTTTAAGCACGTTAAAAAGAATCTTTTGTATTGTAAAAGCTAATACATGTACATTTTTTAAAAAAGAAACCATTTTTGTCTTAACTGGCTTAACTGATTGTATTTATTTGTTTTTTTGAATGTAATTATCTTGAATGTAATTATCTTAAAAAGTTTCAGTTTCTAAAGTAAAAGCTTAAAAGTACTCATCAGGGGTGCCTGGCTGGCTCAGTTGGAAGAGCGTGTGACTCTTAATTTCAGAGTCATGAGTTCAAGCCCCACATTGGGTGTAGAGATTACTGAAAATGGGGTGTGTGGGTTGCTCAGTTGGTTAAACGTCCCACTCTTGGTTTCAGCTCAGGTCATAATCTCATGGGTTGTGAGATTGAGCCCCTCCTTGGGCTCTGCGCTCAGCAGGGAGTCTGCTTGAAGATTCTCTCCCTCTCCCTCTGCCCCTCCCCTCTTTCTCTCAAATAAATAAATAAGTAAATCTTTTTTTAAAAAAGATTACTTTTAAAAAAAAGTACTCCTATCAGTGACTGCTAATGAATGGGTACCAGGTTTCTTTTTGAGGTGGTGAAAATGTTCTAAAATTATGGGACACCTAGGTGGCACAGTCGGTTAAGCATCTGACTCTTGGTTTCAGCTCAGGTCATGATCTCATGGGTTCTGGGATCAGTTAAACCCCGAGTCGGGCTCCATGCTGAGCATGGTCTGCTTGGGATTCTCTCTCTCTCCCTCTGCCCCTCCTGCTCGTGCTCTCTCTCTCTCAAATAAATCTTAAAAAAAAAAAAAAATCTTCTACAATTAGATTGTGGGGATCGTCGCACAAGATTCTGCACATACTGAAAACTATTGCATCATTAAACAAATGAATTCTATGATATGTGAATGATATAGCAATAAAGCTGTTATTTTTAAAAGTACTCGTAGCACTGTTTTACCAGCTGTACCACTTAGTAGCTGTCTACGTGGCCTTGAGCAAGTTGCTTTCCTTTCTTGTCTTGACTTCCTTACTTTTACATGGTGAGAATAATAGTACCTTCCTAGTAGATTGGTTGTGAGTACTAAATGAGGAAATACGTGTAAAGAGCTTAGAACTGCAATTTGGAACATAAGCCCTCAAAATTGCCAGTGGTTGTCATTGTTTTCCTCTGTGTGTAGAGCTCAGAAGAGAAATCTGGGCTGAAGATACATACCTTTTTTGGTGTCATCAGCATGTAGATAATTAAAGCCATGCATGTAGATTAGGTTTCCTAGGGAGAGCATGCAGAATGGTGGAGGACAGAGAGCTGAGGGCTGAGTCTAGGGAAATACCAGCATTTAGTAATTTAATATGCGGGGCTGGATAAGCAGAGTTGGCAAAGGAGACTTAAAAGGAATGTCCAGAGAGGTAAGAGGAGGTGTGATGTTGTGGAAGCAGAGAAGAAAACAGTCTTCCAAGAAGGAGATAATAGTTTCATAGTGTCGGTATTAGAGAGGTTAAATAAGGAACTGTTCATTCAGTTTGGCAAGTTAGAGCTGTGGGTGTATAAGTTAGCGGTGTGGGCGTATGGGGGCAGGAAGCAGCTTACAGACAGAGGGCTTAATGAATGGAGAGAAGGTGAGAAAGTAGACATAGTGCATGTATTCTTTTGAGGGCGCTACAAATTCATTCAGCAATTATTTATTGAACGCCTACTATGTGCCTGGCCCTTCTCTACCGTAGTGGTATGCCAGTGAACAACACAAAACAAAAAATCCCTGCCCTAAAGGAGCTTTATTTTTAATATTGGGCTTATGTAGGGAAGGAAAGAGTTAAGGCTGGAAGAGGGTACTCTGTCAAGGAAAGTGTGTGAAGTGTGTGTTTAAGAAAATCAGGACCCTAAGATACTTGAGCTAAGGAGGCATGGGGAAGGTAGAGAGTAAATGTGAAGTCATTGACAATATAGGGGAGATGGGATAATTATTGGTGCAAAAAGATGGTGCAAACAAGAACATAGGGGGAAGCTCTTTAGCGGTCTTGAACAGGAGAAATCTCCTCTTCTGAAATGAGAGGGAAAGCTGATGTGCACACTCAAGGAAATGTGAGGCAAGGCCTGCCGGGTGACCCTGATTTTTTAAAGGGGTGTAGGAGCAAGGTGTCCCTTATAGAGAGGAGTGTGGTAGGGTACCTGAGGAGAGTCATAAAGCTTAGGGCATTTTGTGTAAGTGGAGAGTGAGGTGAACAAGGACAGGTAGGTGTGTGCAGTGACACCGAGGAATTTGTAATGGCATCATTCTTCGCATTAGTGTGGTTTTTATCAAAAACGGTTCTAGCTCCTTCATGCAGGAATAAAGAAAGCAGTTTCTGAGACTGGTCGTGGATTTAGGGCTTTGTAGGTCAATCATGGCAGAAAGCCAGTTTGGGAAGGAATTGAGGCTAGTGAGAGAATAGGTTCCATGAGTGAGCATGGTGTTCAGACTTCTTAGGGGAAATAAAGGTAAGGAGTTTGGCAAAGAGACTAGAGGTTTTAAAGAGCTTTTGTAGTAGGAGTGAAAGAGCTGAAAAGCTGAGAGAGAGAGAGACCTATTGTTTTTTGAGGTATCAGGGGTGAAACAGTAGGTGATAACAAATCCTAGTCTGTCCAAAGAGTAGCTGGCTAAAGTAGAGCAAAGGTGAAGATCCCTTAGAGCAAAAGAGGCCTGGAACTTGAAAATCTAGCTTTCTGGGTGAGT
The DNA here is from genome assembly GCF_024610735.1 of Ursus americanus. Taxonomy (NCBI): domain Eukaryota; kingdom Metazoa; phylum Chordata; class Mammalia; order Carnivora; family Ursidae; genus Ursus; species Ursus americanus. Next base: position 12,167,974 of record NC_142164.1, read on the forward strand.
TGACCACGTGATTGATGGAATTTCCAACGGTGTGGCAAGAGTTGGCATAGAGAATAAGACTAAAAGCCAAATTTCAAAGTCTCCAGTCATTATCACTGTGTGATCAGAGAGCTGATTGATAAAGATAATGAAGGATAGTAAAGGTCACTAGAGATCGAGAAGTCCAAGAACTATGAAAGGAGTTTGGAGTGTGTCGTTCACATGAACATTAAAATTTCATAGGATAATGGCAGGGGATGGGATGGAAAGGCTGCTAGTGACCCAAATGAATGAAGGGAAATGACCAGGACACATGATATCCGTGACACAGAGGGGTTAAAAGCTTGTATCTCCAGAGGGTGTGAGCCCCAAGGGAGGAGGGACTTTTCATGAGGTTGGATTAATGGACCGTATAAGCAATGGGGAGGCAAAAGGAGGTTGACTTCTACCCCTCTAGGAAAGAGTCTTCAGAAGAGAGTCAGGTTTCCCAAAATACAGTGAGCTTTGTACATGCTGAGCAGCACCACAGCCATTGCTGAGGCCTAGGCTCGCCTGGACTGCAAGTTTGACCTCTCATATGCCAAGTGTGCCTTTGTTCACTGTATATGAATGGGGCATGGAGGAAGGAGAGTTTTCTCAGGCTCCCATGAGGACATGGCTGGCTGCCCTTGAGCAGGATTATGAGGAGGTTGGGGCAGATAGTGGTGGGGGAGAGGATGAGAGTAATAACCTGTCTGCTGCAATTTTACACTCCATTATCCCGGGACCGTCTTGTTTCTGTTCTGGAAGCTGTCCATTGTGGCCCTAACTTGTCAATACAAGTGATGTTTCTATTTAAAAAGAAAAGAAAGCCAGTCTCAGGGAAGCCAAGTATTTGTAGGGGAGGTTTTCTGATGTTAAGGCTGTAGAGAGTTTGATTAACAAGGATGGCAGATTGTGTGGCCCACAGTTGAATCAGTGGTTTAGGAGAGAGGGAGGGAAGGGGAACAGTGTGGAGTTCGGAATAGGAGGTGGAGAAAAGCACAGAGCAGTAGGAGGATGAGGATGGGCAGTTGGATGAGAGTCCTGGGTTGAAGTAATTGGTTTGGGGGTTCCCAAATTTTTTTGGTTGACATCTGTAGTAAATGCCACGTGAATAGTCCAGAGTGCCATAGGAGTACCTGGCAATTGGCTCTCATTAGTCTTTTCTCTCTGCAGATGCTCTTTGGGTCTGAGCCTGAATAGAGTTCTAGTTTATGTGTTTCTTGCCCCAAACTCTGACGTTTATTTTAACTAATGAGAGTCTGCTTTGTTCAAATTATAAATTGTAACAATAAACGTACTGTTCTAGAAGTGCAGCCAAAATCCTTAGTTATGGTATATTTCATGTTACTTTCAATTTTTTTTCCCCAACTATATTGAAATTCACCTGACATACAACATTGGGACACCTGGGTGACTCAGTTAAGTGTCTGATTCCTGATTTCGGGTCAGGTCATGATCTCAGGGACATGAGATCGAGCCCTGTGTCAGGCTCCATGCTCAGCGAGACGTTTGCTGGAGATTCTTCCTCTCCCTCTCCCCATGCTAGTGCTCTCTTCCATCTCTCTAAATAAATAAAAACAAAATCTTAAAAAAAATTTTTTTAACATTGTGTAAATGTAAGGCATACAACCTAATGATTTGAAATACGTATATATTGAGAAATGATGACTACAGTAAGATTAGCTAACCCATCCATCACCTTGCATAGTTAGTTTTTTTAAACAAATTTTAAATGTTTATTCCTGGGAGTAAATGAAGGAATTTCTTCATAGTATTTTATGGTCACCATCAAAGCCCAAGTCCTGTTTTCCCTATAGCAACTGGGTGGTTGGGTGTTTATTCATTTGAATAAATGTATCTATTTATTTATTTATAAAGAAAAAGAAAGAACAATGGCAAAAGTAAACCTTAGGAGTTAGTTGGGATTGCATTATGCCATGGACAATTAATTGCTGAACCCAGCCTTACTTAAACATTTACAAAGCCAGTTTTGATTAGCTCTTTAATCCTGATTATCAGGTAGACTTCAGTCTACTAAACCAAGTCCAGGGTGATTAATACTGAGATTTATAGCCAGTGATACCACAAAATCTCAGAATTTAGCTGTTGAGGAATTCGGCGGGGGGGTATTATTTAAGAAAGCAAATCTTTCTCCAGTTTGTTATATACCAGGTAACAGGTAGAGGCTAAGGTCAAGCAATGTATACTCCTTTACTATAAACCTTTAGGTATAAATGTATAAGACAAACTTACTTTTGGAAGATCACATTAAAATTAGAAGATTCATAATGAAAGTTATATGATAGAGATTATCACACAACAGATTGAGCGATCTGTAGTGGCCTACAACTTCGCTCTTGTTGTAGGAGTTGATTTCTTAATTATTCCCAAAGCAAATCCATTTAAACATCAAAAATGAATGGGACAGGGGCGACTGGGTGGCTCAGTCGTTAAGCGTCTGCCTTCGGCCCAGGGTGTGACATCCCAGCATTCTGGGATCGAACCCCCACATCAGGCTCCTCTCAGGCTCCTCCGCAGGAAGCCTGCTTCTTCCTCTCCCACTCCCCCTGCTTGTGTTCCCTCTCTCACTGGCTGTCTCTCTCTCTCTGCCAAATAAATAAATAAAATCTTTAAAAAAAAAATGAATGGGACAGCCTATGTGGCAAGCATAAGCATGTTTTAAAAATGATTTCAAAGATTTGTAAAGATTAACTGTTAAACACATTAATGAAAAAGCAGAAATATTTATGGTGATTTATCTAAATCTCTCTCACTTTTTTTTTTAAGAGAAGGAGAGAGGTGGAGGAGGAGCAGAGGGAGGGAGAGGATTTTAAGCAGGCTCCAGGGCCAGCACAGAGCCTGACTCCTGGCTCCATCCCACGACCCTGAAATCATGACCTGAGCTGAAACCAAGAGTCAGATGCTTAACCTACTGTGCCACCCAGGCACCCCAGTTTCTCTAAATATCTTGAAAACAGGAGTTTAGCATAGGAATGATGGTTATCACTGTGCCTGCCTCTTTTGATGCTCTTTACATGTTTGTTTCAGTTTTAGAAAAGGATAGGCCTTTGGTTTAGGGGATCTCCACCTCTGGACATATTATTTGATTTTTTGTGAAGGAACAGGGGGAGAAGGTGAATGTCTGAGGCCAGCTGTTTCCAGGACTAAACCTGTGGTTCTCTCTTTGTCCACAGCATCCCGTAGCTCTGACCACCTCCTCCTCCCCTAAGGTCAGGATGGGAGGTTTTCTCACACTGTCTGCCTGTGTCTGCCCTTTCCTCTTACTCTCAGCACCCAGCGTTCCCTGCATTGCAGGTGTTGCAGAGCTGTGTGCTATTTCATAGCTGGGTAGTACACTTGCTGTTTATTCCTGCTTTCAGCCTAGTGCTTAAGCCAGAGCCCTCCCCTCTCTGATACTCCCTGAATTCCAACCCTAAGCTGAGTCATTTACCATAACCTTTGAGGAGCCTTTTGAAATTGGCTCTAGTTTTTTTTTGTTTTTTTTTTTTTTGCAAGTATTGTGAATGACCTATAGGTCTTCTAGTTCCATTGAAATCCTAAGCGAAGTCAAAATGTACTATTCTGTCTTATGCTCATATGCTAATTAAGTATTATCTGGTCGGTGTGGCATAGGTCACTTAAATATCCATCATCACTTTGATTTTATAAGCATGCTTTCTTTCTCTCTGTTCCCACTTTACAAGGATTGTATCTCTTTTTTTATTCTGGTTATGAAAATGTTCACGTTGATTTCATTTGTGCCACTGTGTTGCAAGTGTAATAACCCTGCAGATATATTTCAGCTATTAGGATTACATCTTTTTTATGTAGACATGTTTTTTCGGTGTTGGAAGCAACTGGTCAGTGGCAGCAAAGGAATTTGTTATTTCCGTGTGCTATATAACAGCAACTAACATTTGAGTATTTATTTAGTGTTTGAAGGCACTGTCTCTTAATTGTCTCATAAATTATCACCAGCATCATACTCTTTTATACAGATAAGAAAACTGAGACATAATGTGGTTAAGGAATTTGGCCAAGGTCGCTTAGCTAGTAAGGGGCAGAACTAGGATTTGAACCCAGATATCTGGCTCCAGAACCCATATACCCAGCCAGTATGCTCGTCTTTCTTTCTCATCTCTTGTATAACCACTTTGAAACCACTTTGTATTTGCCAGGCTCTCTGAAAGAAGGTCATGAGAGTGGAAAGTGTCAGAATGCCTCTGATTTTTGAACATCAAAATTAGACCCATTAGAAGATATGAGATGATTAAACTTTGAGACTCTAGCCTTGGTCAGATTGTATTCTCGTCTCAGTTCATAGCTTGATGATCCTTGGTAATCTCAAAGGGCTCTAAATGATATACTGATTTTGGGGCCAGGCTGTTGAGTCAAATGATGAGCCATATCTGTTTCTCTGTAATTCTGTCACTCTGTCCATCTACTTTTCTATCCATCTATAGAATTCTTCATCTCTTTATAACATACTTAGGTGTTGCTTATCCTTATTGAGGAAGCAAATCACAAATGTATACTAGAAGAATGAGACAAAGAGCTCCAAGAACCAGTGGGTAATCACCTTGAGGGGAAAGCCAATATGTAAAGGTTTGCCAATTTTATGTACCTACAGCCCTCCGTATGTCACAGGGTCTTTTGATTAGACTGCTGAATTTGGCATAGTTGAACCTTCAGGTTACTTTCAAGGAGACTCATGCAGGTAATTTCAGTCCAGGGGAACAGCAGTTGGGAATAAGCTGAGATACTTAGAAAATGAGGAGGGAGACTAGTTTGATAGGAGCAGAGCCTTCTTGCCCGGGATTTCTAGTAGAAAATGTAGTTGGAATGGCTAGGAAAGGTCAGGCTTGTGTTAGAGAAGCCCTGAAACCAAGCACAGTATGTGACTAAAAATAAAATCCTCTTGTCATTGTATCCAAAATCTAGTTTTGGAACATGGCACATGTGAAATATATAATAGATTTGAAAATGAACTTAATCATAGTCTGGATTAAAAGAGGTCAAAGTTCCCCAAGGCTCTGACATGCATTAATCTGGAAATCTTCCTGCACTAACTCTACCTGGCCCTAGTCAGCCTCTGCATTTCAGCAAATCTTATTCTTCCTCCCTACTTGTGTGTTTACTTAGCAGTGTGCCACAAGTGGATTTATATGCTTCCTTCTCTTATGTCCTACTTGTATTCTTTGGTCAACCCCATGAGATTGTATGTCAGGAATTGGGGTGCAACCCCAGCTAAGAGGTCAGTGAGAGGTAACATACAGGGGACAAAGGAGCTAAATGATTGGGGTGTACCCCAGTCTGCCCCTGCTTCCTGACTAATGACCTCCCATGGTGGCAAATGGTTAAAGGGTAAAGAAGGGGGAAAGTTGTTGACTGGCAGGGTGGCAGGGGGAAGATTGTTAACCTTGGAGGGGTCAGGTAGAGGGTCTGGAGTTTCAAATGTGCTCATTTATTTTGGGCAAGGCAAGCTATGTGGGGGCCTAGGGAGCCCCCTAGGCTCATCTTCTTTGAGTTATAACCTGAGATTTCCCAGTCTCAGAAACATAGTTAGCTAGGGGGAATAGTAAGAAGGAAGGATTTTCTTTAGGGAAATTACCACTTAATTTGTTTGAGCACAAGCAGGGGAAGGGGCAGAGGGAGAGGGAAAAGCAGACTCCTGCAGGGAGCGGGGTACAAGGGCTCTATCCCAGGATCCTGGGATCATGACCTGAGCCCAAGGTAGATGCTTAACCAACTGAGCCACCCAGGCGCCTCTGGGAAAATGACCACTTAGAAACCAAAAAACAAACAAACAAAAAAACCCACATCTTTCTAGGTTCCATTATTTGTCAGCTCCAGAGCATTTAACTTTTTTTTTTTTTTTTTGCTTTTTGCCTTTTCTGCTATCAGAATGGCTAAAAATTTTTAAATATACCACTTGTGTGTTTGAGTTGTTTTTCTACAAAAGGTCCACTGTAGTCTCGGCATAGGAATAGCAAAAACTGAAGGGAGAAAATTCACTAGGTTGTTTTTTGAATATTGATGAAAGGAGAGATTTTCCTTATGGCTGTGCTGCTCTTGAATGTTGGGCTCTAATATTCTTATCTGAAGTTTCATTTGAACAAATAGATTTCTTTGACAGCCCATTGTACCAACAGCCATATCAACCTGAAAACTACTGAAAAAAAACGAACTAGTCCTGGTTTTCACTTGGAGTAGGGTATCTGGATTTTGTGTTGATTTCTCAATAGTGTTCTTTAAGACTGGAAGCTATGATCCAAGAAATAGTGGTGCTGCTTACATGCTGTTGTTTACTTATTAGTAAACCCTTTATGCAAGCCTCATTACAAATTGTTATATCAAATACTATATAAATAGTATCTGTTAATCATTGAGATGTTACTCTTAAAATGCAGTTTATTTTCACTTCCCAAAAGCACAGGGATAATCTTAATATTGTATAAATGTCCTTTGACAGCTTTAGCAGAGTCTTTTTGTGTGGGACTTTCTGTATGTTAGTAATACTTCTCTGTGCTTTTCCTGCAGAGAAATCAGTGCTGCAAAAAATACCCTGCCCCAGTTTATGATTATTGAATGAGGTAGACTTGAAAAGAACAGTGCATGGCCGGCTGATTTGAATTGTGTTTGCCTTGGACCTAGCCTCTGTTTCACAGTGCATACTAGCTAGTTGGTGGGCCCTCCTGAAAACCTTCTATAACTTGTCCTTGTACATTATGGCAGGTTATATTCATGGAAGTCAAAGTAATATAAGTCTAATCTAATTTTCTTCACAGAAACAATATTACATTGAGGATTATATTCCTGGCCTGATGCCTGACTTTTTTTTTTTTTTAACAGAAATGACCATAACCACCATTTTTAATCAACTGTTTAATCAACTGCGATTGATGAATCTGAATACTGCTGTGCATAAAATTGTCTGAAGTGTATATAAATCAGTTAACAAAGCATCACAATAACCAGCCACATTAAATTATGTTTAATGAGCTTGTGTCAGTAGACAATACAAAGTTCTTATTGCCACAATCACTGCCTTGTTTTTATTGAAACTAATCAGAAGGTTTAAGAAAACACACTTTCTGCAAAGTCAAGGAATTCACAAAGGATTTCTTTGGCTGAATGTCAGAGGAGAATTTTGGGGAGACTTGGAGTTAGGGCTTTTTGAAAAGCTGAATTCAGATTTTCTTTTTGCTTTGTTCATTGTAAATTTCTGTAGCAGGCATAGATTTTGGAGAAAAGGTTATTGGTCTCTCTTCATTTGAATTGCCATCAGGGAAGGCTTTCAGGAGAAAGTGATAGTTGAGAGATCTAATGGGTGACTACAGGTTAAGAAGGTGCAGGGGAGACGGAAGAGTATTCAATTCGATTAGGAGCCCTGGAGCAGGAAGGATGGAAGTGGGTTGGAAGGAAGGCCAGTGGGCTGTAACAGAGAAAACAAGGCAGAGAGGCTTGGGGCACGACAAGGTTGGAGAAACAGGAGGAAGAGACCTGGCTCTGCAAGACCTTGCAGGTCAGAGTAAGGATTTTAATTTTCAGTTCTAAGATCAGTGGGAAGCTATGAAAGCGGGGACTGGAGGAGCGGTCTATCTGATCAGGCTTTTGTTGTGTGTGGTGGTCACGTGGTCCTGGCTGGGTCAGCTCTCCGAACGCTACGCAGCCATCATTCCTGCTACTTAGCTGATTTGTGTAAGTATTTGATTAATATCTGGTCTCCCCCACTACACTCCAAGCTCCTTAAAGGCAGAAAGGGTGTCAGTTTTTTATTCATCACTTTATCTACAGTATCTTGCATAGTAGTAAATACCAGTTGAATGGAGGCATCAATTGTATTAACAATTTTGCCTCGTGACCTGCTATAAGGCACAGGTGTTACTTTCTTTTATTGTGGTGAAATTCACGTAACATAAAATTAATAATTTTAAAAATGATTCTGTGGGATTTAGTGCATTCACACGTGAAACCACCAAATCCATCACGTTCTGTAGCATTTTCATCATCTCAAAAGGAAAATTCATAACCCTTAAGTAGTCAGTCCCCAGTCTGCCTTCCTTCCAGCTCCTGACAGCCACCAACTTGCTTTCTCTTTTTATGGATTTACCTGTTCTGAATATTTTATCTAAATGGAATCATATAATATGTGACCTTTTGTGTCTGTTTCTCTCACTTAGTGTAATCTTTATAAGGTTCATTTCTATGGTATAGCATATATCAGTAGTCACTCCTTTCTACGCTTGAATAGTATTCCATTGGATGGATAGACCACACTTTGTCTATCCATTCATCAGTTGATAGATATTTCAGTGGTTTCCACTTTTTGATTGTATTGTAAATAGTTCTGTATGAACATCAGTGCATAAGTTTTTGCTTGAACACCTGTTTTCAGTTCTTTTGGGGTATATACATAAGAGTAAAATAGCTGGCTCATGATAATTCCTTGTTTAGCTCCAATATCTTCATATCCTCACCAACACTTTTTGTTTTCCATGTCATTTGAAAATTCCAGCCACCCTAGAAGACTGTTATCTTTAAAATACGTGAACGAGGGACACCTGTGTGGCTCAGTCAGTTAAGCATCTGCCTTCGGCTTGGGTCGTGATCCCTGAGTCCTGGGATCTGACTCCCTGCTCACTGGGTAGTCTACTTCTCCCTTTTCCTCTGCCCCCCCCCCACTGCTTGTGCTCTTTCTCTCTCAAATATGTAAAATCTAATTTAATTCAATGCATGAATGAACCTCCCCTTATTTGCATTGAATATTTCATTCTTTGATACCTTATCACATTGTTGCTCAATATTATGAAACGTTACAGTGAAGCTCAAAGGGGCACACTGGACTGAATTGGATTCTAAATCTGTAAAATCAGTGTCCAACATCATTCTGGTACATTGCCTTCTAAGAAAAGCTTGCAAGTATTAGGAGAACCCAACCTTTTCGTCTTACCCACCATTTTTAGGATCAAAGATGAGGTCTAAAAGACTAATCTGACATCTAAAGAAATTTCTTCCTTTTGAGTGTATGTGTTGCTTAAAAACTCTTCTACTGGAGATGTCTTTTGCGAGTTGCATTGAGAATGCTGAGGAAGCCCCATGCAATCTTAGAGCAGAACGTTCTCATCACAGGTAATTTTCTTTTGGTTTGACACATTTATATTTCTACCCATTTCCTTGTTCTTTCCCTTTATTCCTCTTTTTTTTTTTTTTTAAGCTAACTGTGCCCAGCGCCCAGGGAAGAAATGTACCTGCTTATCTTTGGTCCAGGGCAGAGACCATAGCAAATGGCTGGGAACCAAATGGACAGAAACAGGACATCTTAGAATACTTAAGTGCACTATAAGATTATTCCTGCCCATCCGTAGTTATCAGTCCACAACAATTGGCCCTCAGTAATAATGCTAACATGTGCAGATGCTTTTTAATTTCTAACCTTCAAGAATCATCTGCGTTCTCTTAGGTTCTGCCATTTTCTACCCTTAACTAATGCTGTAATTGTTTATTCTTTGTTGGTGTTTAGAAGGTTTTACATTGTATCTGAGTTTACAGAGTAGAGTAAGAATAGACTTAGAAATGTATTAACACATTTGCATACACATATGCCTTTTATAATAAAGTGAAGTAGAGTGAAATGCATTGCAATCAGGAGAATTGAGTCTTTGTGCACATTTAATTATCGAGTACTCGTCACAACTAATCTGCTGTGTTCCACTGAGCACCAATCACTTAATGCTACAACCACTGTGCTGTTTCATGATTTAGCTGAAAGCATTTTTCCTGTTCAGAGCTTGCCAGGTATTTTTAATGTTGGCTGTAAAATTCTTATAATTGTTCTAAATACCCCCTATGTGTGCTTTGGAAATATCTGACTGCTATTTTCAATCATGTACTTGAACAGAACCTCAAATTACTGTTTGTCCTATTTGGTAAAAAACAAAACAAAAAAATGTTTGGTCTGGGGGTGGTATGACCTTTAGTGTGAGTAGTGCTTGTTTTTGAGAAGTCATACATTTTGAATGTGTCTGCTCTAATAAAAATTCTTTCAAGTGGTTTTATATCTCTGCGTGTGTTTCATTTTATAGTAAAAAACCTTTGTACAAGTAAAATTTGTAATTCTAAGTGCTTCATAAATTTTTTAAATTGTTCTTAATGGCGGTTAATCCTAACCTGTTTTAACTTGAGGTTGTTTGTACCCTGACTGCCGGGACATAAAGTTCATTCTATTTTATCAGAAGAATAAACTGTTTTCCTTGGGTCACAGGCACATTTGAGAAGGCATTCATTTTTTCACTTATAAAGGTTACCATTAAATAAATTGACACTGTGGTAGTTTAAATGGGCATCCTTAAAGCCCCGAAAAGCTAATGTACCTTTTAGCGTACCAAAATTATCACCCTTAAGGCACATGAGCCTTTCCTTGGTCTTGGTGACCTGTGTTTCCTTTATTTTTCCCTCCTTTTCTACTTTGAAGCCTATGAATAAATTGCATCCTGAAAACATTATCTTCTCATGTGTATTGGTTTGTAAATTACTCTTTTTCCTCAAACAAGTAATCTCTTCCCTCCCTTGAATAGTTTTTTGTTGTTGTTGTTTTGGTCCAGGCTGAAACAGGTGGCAAATGATACAACATCCAAAACCACATTTCATGTTTTATTGCTAGAAATCTGGCCCCAATTCCCCTGATCTTTTTAGGTTACTTAGTCAAGCTCTCCTTGAGTTACCTAGAAAGACATCAATTCTCGGACTTCCCCAAGACACACACAGACTAATCGGTAGAAGGCAATTAGAACCAAGATCTCCTGGTTTCTTGCCTCTCATAATTAAGCCTTAGAAGCAGAAGGACCCACTTGGGATCATGGCCAAACAGTTAATTTTCCTTATCTATTTTTGGCATGCATGGAGAGAAGTTGTCACAAATTTAACAATTATCGCACCTCATACTCTTGAGTGCCTTGCCAATATTGAGTGCTTTGCCGAAATTACTGATTGTGAAGAGGTTAAGAAATATATTAGAATAACATTTCCCAGGGGTACCTGGGTGGTGCAGTGGATTAAGCATTCGACTCTTAGTTTCAGCTTAGGTCATGATCCCAGGGTCGTGAGGTCGAGCCCCATGTTGAGTCCTATGTCGGGCTCCATGCTCAGCATGGGGTCTGCTTGAGATTCTCTCTCCCTCTGCCCCTCCCACTCCTGTGCATGCGCTCTTGCTCTAAAATAAATAAATCTTTAAAAAAAAGAAAAGATGGGGCGCCTGGGTGGCACAGCGGTTAAGCGTCTGCCTTCGGCTCAGGGCGTGATCCTGGCGTTGCGGGATCGAGCCCCACATCAGGCTCCTCCGCTGTGAGCCTGCTTCTTCCTCTCCCACTCCCCCTGCTTGTGTTCCCTCTCTCGCTGGCTGTCTCTCTCTCTGTCAAATAAATGAATAAAATCTTTAAAAAAAATAAAAAAATTAAAAAAAAGAAAAGAAAAAGGAATAGCATTGCCCAGTAGGGAGGATTACGGGAGCAGCCTTTCCCCTTCTCTGAGAAACCATTATTGTCCCATGTAATGCAGTTTGGGAAACATTGTGTGATGTATTCTGATATTCTTCGCAGTCCATTTTATGGTGACATTCCTAGTTGGCACTACCCAAAGGCATATTAAAATTTCACAAATCAGGGTGCTTGGATTGCTCAGTCAGTTAAGTGTCTGTCTGACTCTTGATTTTGTCTCAAGTGATGATCTCAGGGTTGTGAGATGGAGCCCCAAGTCAGGCTCCACACCCAGCTTAAGATTCATTCTCTCGCTCTGTCTCCCTCTCCCCCCCCCCCAACGCCCCTCCTTCCCCCTAAAAATTTTTTTCACGAATCAGTTTTTATTATACACAAATAATACACATATGTAATACAGTGAAACTATAAGTATTTATTTGATGTGGTCTTTCTTCAGTATACTGAAAGTTATACATTATGCTTCAAACATATTGCTAATTTCTGATGAGTCTTTTAAGCATGTTTTAGGGATAATTACAGGTCAACTGTTAAATTTATAGCAGCACCCAATCTTTATAGTGCACAGCAGCTTCGAGTCCAAAGCTTTTGGGAGGAGAGAAGGGAGATTTAGAGACACCATCAGTATGTCCAGGACAGTTCCCAAGTGACCATGTGCTCTGCCACGAAGGGAGAAATGGTTTGCTAATTTTACATCCATGACGTCAGATCAACAGTTCCAAAGGACTAATGGCCTATGTTATAGACAACAGGCACCAGGGGACTCCTTGAGTGGCCCTCACTCGTGGGCAGATGTGTCACCTGACAACCCCCCTGGCCAGCTGTAGTCCTCTTCATGCACGCTAAGGAGCAGTGTTTTCAACGCCAAGCACTCTCTGCCAATGGGCCATAATTCACCCCATCCCTTTGTGTAGGGATGACCTCAGAATTGCCTATGCCTCTTGTATAGAGCCAGAAACTTTCTTGCTGTAAATAACACATTTACACCTGAATTATGTTGAGACCATTGCCTAGTTCTGTGCTGCTGACCCAGTTCCTGGAATTTTATATTCACATAGTTGGTTAGTATCTGCAAGCTTCATCCTCTTCTCAAGTAAATAGCCTTTACAGTCCTTTAAGGTGATCTCTGGGTGTTTTGTTCATCCTACAATAAGCAGTCTTTTCAGTTCTGTGACCTTCTTTTGCTGTTAAGAAAGTGGAGGGTCACCTAAGTCATAGGTATATACTAAGGTGTATAATACAAGCATAGGTATCAATAATACTTCCCAGGGTCATGTCTTTATTGCTTCTTCTGTTCCCTCCAAACCTTGCCCTGAAAGCCTTCACCTATAGGGAGGGTGCTGTTTTCAAGAACAGACTTCTTTAAAGACATTGTAATTTGAGCCAAGAAGGTTGCCACAAAAACATGGTTCAGTGGAAGGTGAGAAATACTTCACTCTAGAAGGAGCTACCTTTTGTGAGGCTTGAGTCACAACTCAGCCCCTCCCCCTTATTTTCTTGATTATTCAACTCAACCTTCCTCCACAGTGGAATCTTGTTTTTTACCTCTTTTGTTGGGCATGTTAAAATAATAGTTATAGCCTGGATCTGCTATTTAAACCAATTACGTTTACATGCTGGACATTTATTTTCTAGCTAGTTTGCTTTCTGTGTAATGTTTAACAAAACCGGGGGGGGGGATGCATTCATTGGTTCCACTGGACATACTCCAGCATACATTTGAGCTGTTAGACCTTTCTAAAAACTTATTATCACCTTTATAGTAGTGATGCTATCATTGAAATGGGAGATAAAACCCCGTTCGGGACTTCAGACACCTCTTTTACAGTATATATATATATATATATATTTTTTGCTCTTGCCAGGGTTTATCTCTTTCTACGCTGTAATGAAAATTCTTCTCTGGTGACCTAGAAAGTGATATTTGGATGAGAATTTGTCTCTTCTAGGTGGATATTGGTAAAGGCATTTTTCTACTCTAATATCCAGTGGTTCCTTTCCTTGCCATTGTTAGACATTACTGTTTGCTGCTGAGATAAAACTTTCTTCCCTGTGAGATCTCTAAAAAGTGATAAAAAAAAAAATCCTTCAGCCCTAAGGGACTTTTCCACAAAAACCATTTGCTTAGCATATATATATATATATATATATATATATTGCTACACGTTTTTGAATCTTCAGTATACAGTAATAGTCACTCTCTGTTGGTGGGGTGACTCAGTGTATCAGAGAGAATGCCTACATTGTATCTCTTCCTCTTAAACTATTTACCTGATGAGAACCCAGAGTTCAATTGAACTTTTGTCAAAAGTTTGATATTTTTAGTTCCACTTCTTGTCACGGTCCATCTATTGTAGGCATGGGTTAGAAAAGAACTTTACAAGATGTGGAGAAAAATACTCAAAATACTCTGTGGTACAAGATATTAACATTTTAAAACGGATACTTTGAAATCAGAAGTTACAAAGGCAAATCAGGTGTTTGGAGAAGAGTAACAAAAAAGATGGCAAATGGTGCGATAACAGAGGCCAGGACACCGGCGTGTTGCTTCAAAGTCTTAAGGAACAAACCGGCCTTCTAGTGCTGCCTTTGCCGCCTCCCTCGGAGGTACAGAAACTTGCAAGCCACAGTTGGCTGTCTTCCCGAATTCTGAGAAACTTGACAAGGATCGCAGGGGTTGGTACAAGTTGCTTGATAATCTGCAGCGTTTTCTCTGCGATTTAGCTGCCTTTGTGTTAGCACGTTTTCACATGTCGGTATGCAGATGGTCGCAAGCACGGTTTCACATGTTGGTATGCAGATGGTCGCATCTTTCCCTCCTGCCTCTGAGGTTTGTGATCTATATTTTATTCTGATCTCTTTTCAGCCAGGTTGGTCTTTGAGGTCTTGGGGCCTTGTTGCTTTCTATTTGCATATACATTTTTATCCATTTCCTTAGGGCTATGGTAAATGCTTAGCAGGATTATCAGTCAGTGTCACTGTTGTTCCTATCCTTAGAAGCTTTGTGCCTCTCTATTTAAATTTTGAAAGTTTTTTAAGTTTTTAGGTTGGTTTGGAATGCAGGGTGGTATGTAGCTATGGATAGTGAAAGTGAAAAGTAACTTCCCAAGCCTTACAGACCTGTATGCTGAGTTCATCTCAAATTTGTGTGCATATTGTCAGGCTCTAGGGTAAGAGCTGTCAACAAGGAAAGTGGAGTTGCTGAGCCCCAGCCACAACTTTTAAGAATCTCAGGTTACTTTCTGTAAATGGAAGAATCTCTAAATCATTAAGAAAATTCCTGTTAGAGTCTTGAATTACTAAATGCTTATAGCAGTTTTGATTAGTCGATTATTAGCCATCCTAAAGACAGCTGTGTTTCATCTTTAGAGCCACATTTCTGTAGCCCTGAGGTTCTTGGAGTAAAGGGATGGTGGGGAGGGGGATCAGATTGAGAACACTTAGAACTGATTGTCCCTGGTGAAATTAAACTGCTCAGTGGATCACATTTTTGATAATCAAAGTCTAACTCTTGAGTTTCGAAGCGAGGTATTGTTCTTACCTAAGTCCTAAGCATTGTGCTTGCTGATTTTAGGTTTTGTGGGGTTTAATATCCATTTCCTATAGCAGATTCTGTTCAGTTAAATGTGCTGCCATCAGGTAATGCCTAGTTAGAGACAGTCTTTGTGCCTAGGGATGTACTTTGAATATTCAGTTGTCTTTTGATCAGGTATTTGAGATTTTTGGTTAATATGACCATAATTAAGCTTTAAAGGGCAAGACAACACAAAATGTCTTCTCCTGGTCTTGCTTCACTACCCCTGGCAAAGGAGAGAGACGGCTTAATCACTTAAGAAGATGCCGTAAAAGCAAAATCTGAAAAGTGCGATTTTAAGGCTCCTTTTAGAGTTATAACTATCAATTACACATCAAGACTATTCTTCTTGGCTTGCTATAATGGAGTGGGCTTGGAAACCTTAGCAATGTGACCACTGAATACCTTGTAGCAATTTTAACCAAGAGACTTAATACACTGGAAATGTTCCCTGGCAATGTGGTGCCTCTCCTCCCCTGCCCCTCACCCCTCCAACCCTAGGACAGAAATACTGACTTTTAGGAGCATTTTAATAGACGCCTGAAATTTTGATTGAAACGCTAGTTCTTTCTTTCAATTTTGAGTTCATTTGACCTTTTTAAGACTGATTATGCTGTTCAAAAATACTAGTGCTTCAGAAAAGAAAATAGCTTTAGGGCTGGGATGCAGAGAACAGTTTTAAATCGTTGCCAGGTTTTCAGAATTTTAATAATCCGTTTTTGTTCATTTCTGAGCAAATACTTAACATTTGCTTTAATAACTCACAAAGAACAGTCTGATGACCAATAAAAATAATGCTGTGGGGCTTCTAGGCGGCTCAGTGGGTTGAGCCTCTTGATCTCGGCTTGGGTCTCCATCTCAGGGGGAGTTCAGGACCCATGCTGGGCGCCATGGAGCCTACTTTAAAAAATTTTTAAATATAAAAATTAATAAGTAAAAACAATGCTGTAATTGCCAGGGATGACATCAGTGAGGATTTACTGACAACCTGAGTAGCTTTGCATTATATCAGGGCCTATAATTTTCATTATCTATGATCTAAATAATTGATAGTAGATTAACCACATGCAAAAGAAGTATTGAAGGGGAATCTCATTTTGTGAGCAGCTTAAAGCGATTGGAGGAGGCACTATTTGAGGGTTATTTGTATTTTTATGCTTTGAAAAGCAGGTTGTTTAAATTATTTTAATTACTTTAAAAATGTGGGATTATGGCTGGTGTACTAAAAACTTGTAAGATCTTAGTTAAGAGCAGTCACTAATTCAGGGTGAAAGACTATAGCAGTTTTCATAGGCATGGGCTGCAAATTAGTGTTATCACCTGGGGAGCTTCCAGAAAAATTAAATATTAAATAAGACGGAGACATTGGTGTTATGTTTAAAGCCAATGTGTGGCCAGAATTAAGAACCACTGATCTATAACTAAGTGATACATTTTAAGTCTGCAAGCACCTGGAAAGGATGAGGACATGAGCTCTGTTTTAGATTCTGTGCCAGCTTTTATAGTGACAGTCTTATATTGAGGTCTCTATTTTCTCTCAGTTCTTATTGAGTAGTCTAGAGGCAATCAAGAAACAAATTATACTTTCAACAGCTTTTTATGTGTTACGACAAGCTAAGGCATGGGATTTTAAGATGGTACTAGTTGAATAATAGTGCCATTTCACTGATTTTTATTGAGACACTATGTTTTGGTATAAATTACTTACCTTTTTTCCCCCCTACAATACTGTTTATATTATGGAAGTATAAATCAAGGGCACAAAAGGGTGGCTTTTATCTTGAGGAAAAAAACTGAATTGCTTTCTCTGTTAACTCATATATTATATTTTTTAATATTTTCCCATACTTTTTTTTTTTAAGATTTTATTTATTTATTCAACAGAGATAGAGACAGCCAGCGAGAGAGGGAACACAAGCAGGGGGAGTGGGAGAGGAAGAAGCAGGCTCATAGCGGAGGAGCCTGATGTGGGGCTCGATCCAAGAACGCTGGGATCACGTCCTGAGCCGAAGGCAGACGCTTAACCGCTGTGCCACCCAGGCGCCCCTCCCATACTTTTTATTGTAGTGTATGACGTGTCATTAAAGTGGAATCCATGCCAGCATATTTCAGTTTTTTAAAAATGCCATTTCTAAGGACATTTGGTTGGGAAGCAGTTCAACACAGGATGGACTCTTAATAAATTAAAATTCATTATGAGATGGCAGGAATCATACATTCCCACTCCAGACAACATCGTGTGCCATCCAAAAGGGAATTTTTTTTTATGATTCCTACTTGGAGTTTCTCTGCCCTGGCTAAAGCACCTACATTATTCACAATCACGGGAACCTAAAACTACTGTTTTTAACACTCAACATTGGCAGCAAGTGGAAAATTACAGAGAAATTTATGCTTGAGTTCAGCACTGCCATTTTTATGCAAACAACAATGTTATAAGTTAGAGCAAATTCTACCAGAAATTGTAGGTTCTTCAGATTTTAGGGTGAAGCAGGCATGGAAAAGTCCTCTATTTCACCCCACTCCAGCCCCAGTCCCAGGCAGCTGCAAACCCAAATCTGCCTGGGCTGAGGAGGCTTTGTCCTTTTTTAAAAAATGCTCAGGAGTGGACATTACACAGCTCCTCTCAGGCCCCTATTTCATCATCTAACAATGATCACTGCCGGGAGCACCCTCCCCCACCCTCCCAAACCTACACAGCAATTTCAATCCATTTTCTCCAACTTAATAGAGATAGAGGTCACATAGGCCTTATTTGAAAGTGATCAGAGAGATAATGTATGGGGAAAGCTCTTAGTAAAACTAAATGCCATTCAAATGTAGGGAATTCATAAAAATATTATGTGCCTGAAAAACTGTGTTAAGCTTGTTCCTTCCTTTTGTTCTCTGGAATGCCATTACCTGCCAGAAAAGAAAGTTGAAGACAATTCAGAATTGGGGAACTACTGGTTCATTTCTCTTTTAAGCTTAATCAGTGGCCACTGTTAACCAAGGGGAACAATCTATATTAGCAGTGCAGGAAACATCCCGCTTCACTGACCCCACTACCTCTTCTCCTTTCTTCTTCCTCCTTTTCATTTGTAGAATGATCTAAGAACTGGCATAAAAGGTAACTCTTCCTTATTTACTCTATAGTGTCTTCTTGGTTGTGTGAAAAACTAAACAACCATACAAATATTAAAGGTTGTATATGTATATGCAGAATTGTCAAGTAATTTGACAATTTCCGTAATTCAAATCTGTACATTATAAGGTTCAGGTCTGTTGTAGAGACTACAGCAAAGACCATAATTTGCAACAGAAGGGGAGGGTAAGGGTGAAGCAGAATGAGCTTTACTTTAGCAAGGTGTATTCACTTTCTGTTTACAAT
Organism: Ursus americanus; assembly: GCF_024610735.1. Taxonomy (NCBI): domain Eukaryota; kingdom Metazoa; phylum Chordata; class Mammalia; order Carnivora; family Ursidae; genus Ursus; species Ursus americanus. Next base: position 12,186,413 of record NC_142164.1, read on the forward strand.
TTGCAAAATGGAGATTATGGAAAATTTAGTGCTCTTACCAGTAAGCTATGTCAGACCTTGTATGTTACAGTTGCAAACAAAGAAGTTGGTCCCTGAATCAAAATGTATATAGCTGCCATTCTTTTCATTTTTTTATGACTTTATTAGAGGGAGAAAGAGAGTGCATGGGGGAGCAGTAGAGGGAGAGGGAGAAGCAGACTCCCCACTGAGCAGGGAGCCCAATGCGTGGCTTGATCTTACGACCCATGAGATCATCACCTGAGCCAAAGGCAGACACTTAACCGGCTGAGCCACCCAGGCGTCCCCTATAGCTGCCATTCTGATAAAGGTATTGTTTATTGGAACGATAACCAGGAACTGTTTGAAAATTTACCATGGAGTCTTAGCATGCGAAGGACCTTGTACAATCAGTTGTTCTAATAATGTCCTGTCTTTGTGTGAGTGGGTAAATAGCTAAGCTGTCTAGCACAGATACTTACTGACTTTTTCTACATTGCCATGGATAGAGATTCTGTTCACCCATGCCAGGGTTATCCCAATTACTTTTTGATTGATTCCCTACAGAGTTTGAAAGCAGTACCCCACTAAATAATTATTTAATAAGCTTTAATGAAAATGAAGAGTCAAGAGTTCTTATCTCTACCTTTGTTTGATTTTTACTTTTTAAACTGCAAAATCATTTTCCCTGTAATATCGATATAAGGTACAAAAATTTAGATTGAAATACATCCAAACAAACATTTGGAGAACTTTGCAATCTCTAAGTAGTCTTGCTTAAAATAATTACTTTGGGGGGGCGCCTGGGTAGCGCAGTCGTTAAAGCGTCTGCCTTCGGCTCAGGGCGTGATCCTGGCGTACCGGGATCGAGTCCCACATCAGGCTCCTCTGCTATGAGCCTGCTTCTTCCTCTCCCACTCCCCCTGCTTGTGTTCCCTCTCTCGCTGGCTGTCTCTCTCTGTCAAATAAATAAATAAAAAATCTTTAAAAAAAAATAATAATTACTTTGGGGTCAGGATTATTACATCTTTGGCTTTTTAAATAGATCATTGAAAGGAAGGAAAATCCTTGAGCCTACGTACTTTAAAACTTTCTGGGTTAGGGAATGATCTTTTTAAAAAATAATGGAAATATGTACGTAGATATTGGTTCCTATCTTTTTTTTTTTTTTTGACTTAAATATATGGTTGTCTCAAACATGATAATATAGTACCATCAAAGAAGACTATCCCAAGGGCGCCTGGGTGGCGCAGTGGCGGTTGGTTTAAAAGTCTGCCTTCTGCTCAGGTCTTGATCTCAGGGTCCTGGGATCAAGCCCCGCCTCAGGCTCCCTGCTCAGTGGGGAGTCTGCTTTTCCCTCTCCTTTGCCGCCGCCCTCCACCCACCCCCACTCGTGCACTCTCTCTCTCAAATAAAATCTTTTTTAAAAAGTGTGTTATCCTGAAGAGTAGAGGCATGGCAGCTCAGCCGGAGAGCAGTGGGTCTGAGAGAGGAGTGGTCACTGCTGGAGAGGATGGTGCTGGAGAGCTGGCCCGCATCGTGAAGGTGCAGCTTCCCGAATATCTAAAGCATCTCCCTGTCCCCGAGAGCATTACAGTTCATTTAGCCCACAGTTTCAGAATGGCTTCGGTTATTGCTTTTTTTGAGGGTACTTGCGCTACTTGGCTACCTTGCAATTTATCCATTCCTCTCAAAGAAAAAACGATAGCTTGATTAGTTTTTTAAAATTATTTATTCATTTATTTGCAAGAGAGAGCGCACGCGCGCACGCGCGAGAGCAAGCGTGGGGTTGGGCGGGGGGGGGCGGGGCAGAGGGGGAGGGAGAGAGAAACATAAGCAGACTTGAAACTGATTGGGAGCCCGTGGCAGGGTTCTATCGCATGACCCTGAGTTCATGATATGAGCCAAAACCAAGAGTCACCACCCCGGCGCCCCAAGCATGATTAATCTTAAAATACAAAAGGAAAATCCCAAAGTGGTGAATGAAATAAACGTTGAAGATTTGTGTCTTATTAAAGCAGCATATTATAGGTGTTGACGTTCCAAGACTTTCCTGCATGTGATGGTTCACATAATAAACACAGTGAATTGATAGGGGATGATGTGGGTCCACTGGTACTGAAGAAGAAAGAATAATAGTAATGAATTAGAATTGAATTCCGTTGTATGCTGTAAAATCGTGTAACAACATTTTTTTCATTCTTGGTGTACAGAATATCTTTCAGATGGTTGTCTTAATTATTGCTACTGGTTGAGTAAATTATTTCTGCCAATTTATTTTCTTGCTACACTACTGTTTATATTTGATGCTTTGTATATTTAGTCATTTATATAGAAATTAAATTGTATGGTTCTTTCATTCTTACTTCAAAGACTTAATGTATCTTCCTAAATAAACACTCTTGGTTTTAATTAACTGAGAAAAAAATCTGAGTTTTTGGCAATGGGTCCAAAGCTATTCCTTTGAATATCAATATTTTCAATAGAATCTATACTTAAAATTTTTCTCCCTACACTATTAAATGTATTATTTTTCAGACCTCTTCTGTTTTGATTATTTGAAGTGATTTTTCCTCTTTGACCTTCCACACTCTGTTCTTTTCCGATCAATAAGAAAAATATTGCTCTCAAGAATTACCTGAGTTTGCAAAGAGATAAAAGCTTTGCTTTGTAAAGATTGTGTCTAATGTGTGTGAATATCCCAATTTCAGAAAAGGCATGAACTGGATATAGAAAGTTCCAAAAGGGAACTGTTATTTACATTATAAAAGATTTGTTTACTTCATAAAAGGCTTGTTTATGTCTGTTTATGTGTGTGTTTTGTGTTTGTATCTGTCTGTATCTTGAACTTTGACTCAGTGACAGTAGGATGGGGTGGCAAGAATACTTACACTAAACTCATGAGCTGCTGCATTTGAAGGTCAATTAGAAATAAACTGAAGTATATCTGAATTCATGTTAAAATGATAAATAGTTCAGTGTTCAAAATTGTATAAATTTTTCTAAATTGTAAGCCAATAAAATATAAAATGCAAAAAATTTACAAAATAAATTTATTGGAGAATCTTTAAAAAAATGGAGTAAAACCTCAGTGAAGTAAAAGGGTAAGGTAAAATGGAGCTCAACCTTCGAACTTCTAGATTCTACAACTTCTAGAACCTACTTTTAAAAAATGTAAAAGTGGGGGCACCTGGGTGGCTCAGTTGGTTAAGCAACCGACTCTTGATTTTGGCTGGGGTTGTGGTCTCAGGGTTGTGAGATCAAGCCCTGCATCGGGCTTTATGCTGGCTATGGAGCCTGCTCTGGAATTCTCTCTCTCTCCTTCTTCCTCTGCCCCTCCCCATCTCCGTCTCTAAAAATAAATAAATAAATAAATAAATAAATAAATAAATAAATAAATAAGGGCATTAGAGATATATTGTGTGAAATGGGACTTTTTGACAGTAGGCTCTGAGAAATCACTAAGGATGTCTTTCCTGTAAAACCAAAGAATTTCAACTTCTCTTTGTAGAAATAGTTGATCATCATTAGAGACAGCCATTCTATTTTGCTATACTCACAAGTAATTATTTTCTGTTTGGAAGCAATTTGCATTCTGCTTTATGTTCTCTGGTAAGGAATTGACAAGATGGTCTTCAATAGTTGTCATATGATAAATTAAATATTCCCAATCTGACCTTTTGAGTGTGTTGCTGTGATGGTGATGGTTGAGATTTTGTGGAAGAAAGAAAAATGGCAGTAAAAATACTGGTTTTCTAGGATTAATTTTAATTTAAGTATTTTAAAATAGCAGGGTTGGCCTCAGAACAGTTGTCTCAAGCAACCCTCCCACTAATCTTCACTAAGTCAGCAACTAAGAGCCTAGTGGAGTTTGAGTAACCTAACAAGGTTTTCTTCCCCTCTCTGGTACTCTGTCTTGTCTTCTCTCTGTCTCTAGAGGATTGTCAGATGTGCTTAGGTGAGAATTCTGAGCTCAGTAGAAGCATGGACAAATGTGATAAGAAACTGACTTTTCCCCCCTTTCTCTTGGTCAGTGTGCTGGAGAAGAGAAAAGAGTTGGTACACGCACAGTGTTCGTTGGCAATCATCCAGTTTCAGAAACAGAAGCTTACATTGCACAAAGATTTTGTGATAATAGAATAGTCTCATCTAAGGTAAGTTGTTTTTTTAATTCAATAGATACATGTAGTGATTCAGATAATGGCACTTCTTTATGCTTCCAAGGAAGCTGGTGTGTTTATATATGCATACACAGATGTGTACCTATTCCGTATACAAACTGTGGTCATTATGCCACCAAAAGGCTGTTTTTCTTAAACAGTATCACTCTGTCTTGTCATAGCTGAAATATTAGTCACTTGCTTTCCCTTGTTATTCATAGTGCCTGTTGATGATACATATTACGTTAAGCCTTAAAGGGTGCTAAAACTAGGAATTATTTGCTTGCCCAAAGCTTCCTGAATTTCTCTTAAGTGGATGGACTAGGTTCTAAATAATTTACATTCTTTCGGAGGGTGCTATCCTAGAATGACATTTATAGCTGATGTTCCATAAGCAGTCTCTATAGTTTCTAGTACCCGGTCGTCCTCATTTTACTAATATCAGCTTGCTAATCTTTACCTTTGGCTGACCAGGTTAAGTACTAGGTGCTAGATGGCAGGTAATTGATAGATTGACAGATCTCGATAGACTTTCCTCACTTCCTCATGTAGCCTGGCAAGGCAGATGTAAAACGTTAGTGACAACTGGATCACTGCAAGTTTGCAAACACCTAAGACCTGAAACAAAATTATTCCCTTTCTTTAAAAATTTAACATTTGGTTTTCAAACATGTGTGATTTCTCTTGAGGTAGTGATATATAGTACAGATTATATTTAGGTAGGAGATTAACATGTAAAATATGGACAGAATGAGTGAAAACTGTTGCCTAATGAGCCCAGGTCTATTGGCCTATAGAACGCTTTGAGTGTCTTTGGGTAAAATGTCTATTTCCTGTTCACCTTGAACCTTATGGCAGAAAATTTGTCCTCAGCCAGAAGTTTTCATACCTGTGCCCAGGATAGTGAATGGTCCTTTGATTGAAAATTGTAACTCACCCTGTAGGATCCAAGACAACAGTAGTAGTCCTTTGACTCAGAATCATAGACTTACAGAACTGGAAGATCCTGGGAGATTATCGGTTCAACTTGCTGACTCTACAGATGGAGAAAGCAAGCCCAGAGAAATTAAGTTAGTGCCATGGTCACCAAGCAGAGTGAGCAATAAAGTCAGGAGCAGAACTGCTTTATCAGGTCTCGTGGTTCTGAATAAAAATCCCTTTTCACATCATTGTGCTATTGGGGCTCCTTTCTCTGTTTTCTCTTGCATTTTGCATCAAACAAAATCTAAAATACTTTCTAGGGAATTATTGTTTCCCATAGTGTTTTATGTGAAAGATGATAATGTCACACACTGATGGTAAAGTGACTTTCGTTGAACTAATGATAACCATTTTCTTGTAATATACTTTGCAATTTCACATTGTAAAAGAACTAGAAGACTCTGTTTAATTGTCAAATCTTTTCATATTTAATATAATATTTCTCATATTTTATCTAGCTTCAGCTTTGCCAGTAGGCAAAACAATCCATGAGGATATTTTTTTTAATAGTCAAGAGCTCATGGGGCAAATAAAGATTGTTTCTGAACAGATTTGCATATATATCTCTGTGTGTATCTTTTAGAAATCAGAATAAAGAAGTGCACATTTCTACACTGATAAACTAACACCTGTCTTTTCTCTGTAAATATTACATGTTTACAGTTTTTCTAGTTTACTGGCCATGTAGTTTACCAGTGATCCGCTTTTTCCTAAAAGCTCTAGAGCAGAAAAAGGAACTGACGGAATACTAACTTCAGAAAAAGAATGAAATCTTAATACAATGAATAATTAGAAGAGGAGAGCATATGTATAGCGTAGTGGTAAAGAGCTTCATCCTTGTAGACAGAAGACCTGGGTTTGAATTTAAAGTAAGGCATAGAACCCTTCTGTGTCTCAGTTTTCTTATCTGTAAAATGGAAATATTAACAGTACTTACCTCAGAGGATTGTGGTGAGGGTAAAATAATCCACAGTTTAAGCGCTGTGCTCGGCCTATAGTAACGACTCCGTAAATGGTAGGTGGTATTGTTAAATTACATTTCTGTGATTACTATTACTACGGTCCTGAGCAGTACATGTGTTTTGATTGTGTGGTGTGATCTCTCTTTAAAAGAGGCCTTTGGGTCCATTCTGGAGAGAACAATATTTTGATAATTGGAACTTTTCCTTCCTCACAGTGTCTTTTGGCTGTTTGTATTTTCACCAGAATCTTTTAATTGAAGAAATGTACAATTTATATAGCATATGTTAGCTGCCTTCCAACTTTGTAGCAAGTGTTGATTTCCTTTTTTAACCCTTTGATGAAAAAAATACCTTTCTCTTAATGGATGCTTTTTGTTTACCAATGCCATCCATAATGCCAGTATAACACTGGGAATAAATCTTATTAATGCAGGGAACACTGAAGATCAATACTGTGACCTACTTTAAATTTTACTTACTGATAAAATTAGTGTTCTTTTCTTCTTGGGGAACACAATACTTTTCATAAAAAACCTTGTTCTCTGCAGCCTTCCTACTTGAATACAATCAGCAGGAACCTTTGGGAATCACCCGAATTTTGTAGCTGGTACGACATTTGGAAATCCCCTTCTTTAGCCAAAGGAGCCCTGGCTGCTTGCTGCTAGGATCTGTAGTTTCCATCATATTGCCCCATTACACATTTTTTCCCTTAAAAAATTCTGAGCCTCAATCTTGAAGGTGCTACAGTGGGTTAAGAATCCGTGAGCTCCACCTAACACTTCGAAGGTATGCCCAAGGTTAAATTTAGAACTCCTATGTGAAAGACTGTCTTGAATTAAAGCTTCAAGCCTAAAATTACACTAGCATTCTACCTCATTTTAAAACTCAGATTGTCAGTAGAATTTATTGGATATCTCTTTGAATCTTTTCACACTCCCTGGATGGTGCCTTTTTAGCTGAAGTTACTAAATCCTAGTGTGGTGGTGACTCCCTTTACTCTTCCGAATTCACGGGAGAAAGAGTGGTACTTAAAAAAAGAGAAAGTTCTACTTCACATTGGTGTGGAGCAGTGGAGTAAATGGCCAACACTTAAGATCAAGATTTCTTGTGCCTTCTATGTACCAAACATTGTTCTAGGCAGCTGTGGTTAAGGGGGCTTACGATATGTTCCCTGACATCTTAATAGCTCATGACCTGATGCAGGAAAGAAGAGAGCATATAGCAATAGTTTCCTATAATGGTAATAGTCAGAGTTCCCCAAGGAAGCAGTTCATTTAATAAGTTAAAACAGTGGTAAACAAACCGTGGGGGCCTAGAAACAACAACAAAAATGTTCCCTTTTGATGTGTTAACACCCCACAGAGGACTCTAACAGTCCCTGATGTTTGTTTGTTTAATTAAAAACCCCTTAGTTAGGGAACAGAAGGTCAACAAGCCAGAAGCTCAGCTGTTAGCCTGTTGTGGGAGTTTAGCTTATTGTTTTAGAAAATTGATCCTAAGTAATTGGGACAGTCAAGTGCTGATCCTGGACTACATCAGCTTCAAAGGGACTGGATCAGTGGTTTTGATCCCTTTTGTTTTTGGTTACAAGCTGCCTTGGGAACCTGATAAAAAGTGTGGATTCTCTTCCCCCAATTGCTGCATATCCACACAATTCTGTATTTCATTTTTCATTGTTGTTTATTAAGGCCTTAAATTCCAGTTTAGTTAGCATGCAGTGCAATGTTAGTTTCGGGTGCGTGGTGTAGTGATTGAACGCTCCTGTACATTACCCGGTGCTCATCACGACAAGCGTGCTCCTTAATCCCCATCCCCTGTTTTACCCATCCCCCTGCCCCCCTCCCCCCTGGTAACCATCAGTTTGTTCTCTAGAGTTAACAGTCTGTTTCTTGGTTTGTCTCTCTTTTTTTTTTACCTTTGTTTTGTTTCTTAAAGTCCACATCCGTATGAAATCATGGTATTTGTCTTTCTCTGACTTATTTCACTTAGCATTATACTCTCTAGTTCCATCCATGTTGTTACAAGTGGCAAGATTTCATCCTTTTTATGGCTGAGTAGTATTCCATTGTGTATATATTACCACCTCTTCTTTATCCATTCATCTATCGATGGACACTTGGGCTGCTTCCATAATTTGGCTATTGTAAATAGTGCTGCTATAAACATAGGGGTGCATGTATCCCTTTGTATTAGTGTTTTGTATTTTGTGTGTAAATACCTAGTAGTGCAAGTACTGGATCATAGGGTAGTTCTATTTTTTATCTTTTTGAGGACCCTCCATACTGTTTTCCACAGTGGCTGCACCAGTTTGCATTCCCACCAACAGTGCAAGAGGAACGGTTCCTTTTTTCTCCACATCCTCACCAATACCCGTAGTTCCTTATGTTTTCTGTTTTAGCCATTGTGACAGGTGTGAGGTGATATCTCACTGTAATTTTGTACTTCATTTTGAATGAGCTTCCTTGAAGCGCTTCTATGAATCCGGGGGAAGAACCTTCTAGGTTGGCTGTTGGTTGTAATGCAGCTCCTTTACTGAATATGTTTGCCTCCATTTATCTTCATTTTCTTGGGATTCCCTGAATCTTGAGCCCATAAGCCTTTTAAAGAGAGGTTAGTAAATTCACGTATATTGTGTCATGCTCTGCAACTATGGCATTTCAGTCATCTTACCTAATTCAATGGATATTTTCTCACCATATTTGTGGTGGAGATCATCTAAGTATAAATTTAGATCTTTTAGGTTAAGAAACACTTCTTTCTTTCTGGTTTCTGGTCTTTATTAAGATATCTAGAAAATGCAACTTCTTATGGTGATTTTTAAATGACCTCATCCTTGAGCTTAAGATATTAGCGAGAAAGTCTTATGTGATTCAACAGTTGGCCCAGGAGTTTTCTTCTCCTGCCCATGTACTACTTAGCATCAAACCTTTAACCTATTACCAGTTACCAAAGCCCAGTATGGCATGTTGTTGATTAAAGTGAAAGCCTCTATGACCTAAGGTTATGTGTATACCTCGACTGTCATGGAGGTGGGGGTCAGAGTTATATTGGTGATGATGATCCAGACTCCAGTGGTTAGATGAGCCAGAGGGATTAATTTGTTCATTCATTCATCCAGCTAATTTATTGAGTGTCTACTTTGTGTCTGCTAGGTGTTGGAGGAAAAGTAATGAAAAGACAAATGAACAGCCTGTCCTTATGGAACTTACTGCCTATTGAGTGAGCAAGCAACTTTAATAAAAAATGCACACATCTGTAGTTATTCACTGTAATGAGTATTATCAAGGAAGTATAGGATGACCTGAGAACACCTAACAAGGAACCTAATTTAGATCAGGTCAGGGAAAGCAAAGACTGGGGACTAAATGGCCCAGTTGTGATACTCCAAATGAAAACTTTATTTCTTATATAGTATACCTCTAAGTGTATGCTTATTTGTATGTGTGAAGTCTGGGTTTTAACATGTTTTCAAAGTATTGTGATAATCTGGCCCATATGAGTTGTTATTAGAATTTTTCAAGTTTCCTTTCTAGTGATACTCTTTTTTCTTTCTCCCGTACAGTATACACTTTGGAATTTCCTCCCAAAGAATCTGTTTGAACAGTTTAGAAGAATTGCAAATTTTTATTTTCTCATCATTTTCCTTGTGCAGGTAAGAGCTCCATAAACAACCACTCCCCTTTTAGAAACATAATTACTCCAAACAGATTTTCAATCCATTTCTAACTTTAAAATGCCCTGTGTCTAAAAAGATGTTTTAGGGCTTGTTTTAATAAAACTTTTTAAAGTACTAATATTACAGTTTAAGATTTATATGATTTTATAAATTTCCAAAGTAGCATTTTTACTAGGAAACCTGTTGAGAATTTGTTACTTTGTTTAAAAACTTTCATGGATTTCATATCTTTGTTCATCCTAGAAGGACATATATTGTGTACCATTAAATACAATAGCATGTATTAAAATTGAAAATAGTTCAAATTAAATTTTACTTCATTAAACACCAGATTCAGCTTAATTGAAAAGTTATCACTTTTCTTCCTGATACCTGTTTTGCTCTCCCTCATTCATTTAAGTGTGAAAGCCTGGTGGACTTGATCTTCTCTCTGTTCCTGCTAATGTTTTGTGTTTTAAATCTTAGACATCTTAAATTGCTTCTTCCATCTTTAAGTCTATGAGTCATTATAAGTTGTCCCTCACCAAAATTACCCCCAGAAAATTTTATTACAGTAAGGGTGTTTTTTCCCTCGTTTCATTTTGTAAACGAAGCAGAAACATCCCAGTGAAATTGCTCCAATGCCTTGTTAATGTTAAGTGCTTCTGTTTATCCACTTTGAGGCTTTGAGTAAATGGCACTGTAATTTAATTTAGCCCTGCTACTTAAAACCAATCTGGGTTGTGATATGGGAAAGGGCTAATTTCAGTCTTAAATGATGGGGCATTTGAAAAGGAGCTACTCTAGATCCATGGTAAGATACCTTACAAAACACATAAAATAAACTGCATACAAAATTATGCTCAGAAGAGTCGTTCTTTGTCCCGTGAAACACCGTTCAGTTCGGTTCAGTGAATGTATACCAAGCACCTACTGTGTGCCTTGCAGTATTCCAGATAATAAAGATTCTAGCAGATACAATGAAGATCAAGATACGGCTTTTCTGTCCTTAAGGAATGTATGTTACAGTCATGTATCCATTTAATTTAATGCAGTACAAATCATAAAAGTAGCACGAGCATCATGCTCTGGAGATACAGTGGAAGTTAATATGTCTTTCTAACCGAGAGGAGCTTAAGAAGGCTTTAAAGAGTAGATGATATCTGAACTAAGCCTTGAAAGATTAGAGCAAGTTGACCTGGTGAAGAATGCCAGATGGGTGTCTCACGCTGTGCATGAAGGCCCACAGCCACGTAAAAGCCTGTGTCCCTAACTCGGGGGGTGTGGTAGAGCCCAGCCTGGGTGGGGATAGAGATGAAAGTGAGTAGTAGGGGCAGATTGAACTCCTGGTCCTCCGTCCCTCAGGTCTAGTCCTCTCTCGGTATTTGTTGTTTCAGTGAACGACGACAACATCTACCCAGCCGTGTTCACCGGACACTTAGAAGTCATCTTTAATCACCCCTGACAAGAAATTCCTTGCCATTCCTACCATTTTAACCCCTAACTATCCGTGGAAGTTATTTGCATGTCTGTTGCTGCCCCCCCTTGTCCAAGCCATCATCTTGTACGTGCATTATGGCAGTAGCCTCGTACGTGAACTCCCCACCTTCACGCTTACATTCTATTTTCCACAAATCGGGGAGAGTGATCTTCTCAAAATGCAGTTCTGTTCATGGGAGCTCTCCTTGCCTAAAAGCTTCAGCTCTTTCCCACCGTGGGATAAACAGTGAACTCTAGCCTAGAGGGCCCTGCTTGGGCTTTCCTCTGTCCCCCTCTCCAGCCCCATCTTACACCACACTCTGTCCTGCCTCTGGCTTCCTTTCTTTCTTTACATGTGCGCCCCCCCACCCACTGCCCTCCTACTGTAGAGACTTTGTATATGCTGTCCTGTGTGCTTGCCTGAAAGTCCATCTTTCATCTAGTTAACTCTGCTTTACTCTTTAGATTTCAGCGTTTCATTTGTTCGACTGTCTAGTTTTCCTGTAAGCTGTTAGCTTTACAAGGGCAGGGACTACTCTCTATCTTATCTAAAGCAACATCTCTAGAGCCTGGCCTCTGATAGCACAGGGGCTGAAAGAATGGTACTCAACAAAGAGATGGTAAATGATTGGTTCTATTTCATTGAAGGCGTGAATCCAAACTGGAATGAAAACTAAGCCTGAATTAGAACTGGTTCCTTACACTAACTGCTCTGTGGATTGCTTTTGTTTTAATGAAAGTTAACACTGGCCCTGCTACCAGGATATGTTTTGTCTGTACTTCTGCCTGAAATGGTGGCAGCATGTGAGTCCTTCATATAAGTGAATGGCTTATTTTCCTTTTATATTCAATTTCATTCTTTACCTAGGTCACAGTAGACACACCAACTAGCCCGGTTACCAGTGGACTTCCGCTTTTCTTTGTTATAACTGTTACAGCCATCAAGCAGGTAAATTTCTTATTTCCAATTATGCCTGCATTTCAGTCCCATCTGGTTTGAGTATCATTGCCCAAGTTCCTTTTTCATATTCATATAGAGTGAGCAGCATCCTTGATGGATTTAGTTTATATTTGATTTCCTATTGAAAACATATTAAAATGACCGTAAGGTACATCTTTAATTGCCCCTTTTTTCCTCAGTATTTGTGTTGTGGGGTTGTAACCCTAAAAGAAAGAAGGCAGAAGGTACAGCTCAGTCAGGAAATGAGAGGTGAATTTTTAATGTGTATGAATTTTTTTCAGTGTGGCATATCTTTGTGAAAAATTCCCATTCTAGTGAATTGTTGTTGTTGTTGCCTAAAGCAGAGAACTCAAGAGCACGAGTACTCGATATTTGTTGTCTTCCCTGATGCTGCCAAAGTGGGTGGTGGCCAGAGGAGACTTTTATTCTTGTTTTTCATCAAAGCTGACAATTGCCATGGTGTCTGACGCTGACGTCTTTGAAGTATTTTGACCAGTTTATATGATAGTACCTTTGAAAAATTCCACATGAAATTGAAAGTGGAAATGGGAAAGTGGAGGTAAAGGATGGGTCAGCAACGTTTATCATGTACTGGACAGTCCATTGGACCTGACTAATTGCAAACATACTTTTAGACAGTACTTACCAAAGAGCTTTAAAAACTATCCTCAAGAACTTCGAAAGTGATGGTCTGTTTAATGGTATTTTGAACGAGCTTACCTTTCCTCTTGGGGTTATCTGGTCTTCTATCTTGCCTACCAGAAACTGCAAGAATATTTTATCAAGTGTTTGGTTGCTAAATAAAGACTTTTGGAATGTTCTTTCCCTTCGGCTGTTAGGATTATTTTCTTTAACATCATAGAATTGCTGGTTCCAAGAATAGCCTGTATGGTTTACAGAAGCTCTTACTGATTCATTTTACTCCCTATACTAGTTCATGTTAGGCCTTTCTTTCCTCACTGACATCACAGAAAGTGCCATAGGAAGTGATAGCCTAGCATTGTCATAAAGAGGAACAGAACAAGAATGAATATAGCCCTGGAGAAAAAAAGCGGAAGGCGATCAAGAGATTTTTTTTTAAACAGTTACATTTGAAAAGGTACAGACATTATTCTAAAGAAAAAAAGCAATGTGATGTAAAAAGGAGAAGAGGTCATGCTCAAACAAATGAACATCCTCCTTCCTTAGTTCTTTTGGCTTAAATTTACTTCATACAAAAAACCCAAACTAAAATGAGCCATTAGACCTTTCCCTGATTACTTTTAACTCTAAAAAATGACCACCAATTTATGGCTTCCTTTACCACCGTCAATGGAGAAGTTTAACTGTTGACCTCCAAAACCTTATCTGTTGACCTCCTTATCATGGATTCTGTGCCAAAATAATCCTAACTTGCCTTTTCTGTTCTCTGTCACTGGGGAGGAATTACATTTCCTTGGTGATGATCACTCCCAATAGTCTACTACAGAAGAATATATTTAAGTATAAATATAAATAATATATAATAAGTATAAATATAAATAAGAATATATTTAAGTGAGCTATAAGAAAATCCAGAAAAAAATTGTCAAATTAAAAAGTACAGAAATTAACATTAACTTGAATAAGAGTAGAATTAGAAGAATAAATCATAGCCTTTCACGGTTGAAGAATATTAAGCTTCTGATGCCTATATTTTCATTGATACTTATCTGTAGAATGGAGAAACCAGTAAAGCTATTTACCTAAAGGGTATTTTGAAAACATATCTTAGTTCTTGCTGTAAAAATGAACAATGTTGTCTCTTTAGCACTGTGAGTTGAGATTAATACTATAAGTATAAATATCTGCTGGTGACTCATAGAGGGGGTTATAGAAATTTATTAACAACTTCACTGTATTATGTGAGCTTAACTATAGTTATTTTTATTCTAGGGATATGAGGATTGGCTAAGACACAGAGCTGACAATGAAGTCAACAAGAGCACTGTTTACATAATTGAAAATGCAAAGCGAGTGAGAAAAGAGAGTGAAAAAATCAAGGTATTTTTGTAGTTCTTTTTTTTTTATTGTGGTAAAAACACAGCATTTTAAAACATACAATTTAGTGACATTTAGTACATTCACATTGTTATACAAATGCCAACACTATCTAGTTCCAGAACATTTTCATCACCCCAAAAGGTAACCCCCGTAGGCATTAAGTAGTCATGCCACATTCCTCCTCACCCAGGCCCTGGCAACCACTAATCTTCTTTCTGTCTCTATGGATTTACCTATTCTAGATTATTTCATGTAAATGGAATCAGACACTATGTGGCCTTTTGTGTCTGCCTTCTCTCAATGTTCTCAGGGTCTGTTATTATTGTAGCATGTGTTAGTAATTCTTGCTTTTTATGGCTAAATATTCCATCATATGGCTCTACCATTTTTTCTTTATCCATTCATCAGTTGATGGACATTTAGGGGGTTTTTCCACCTGTTGGCTGTTATGAACATTGCTGGTATGAACATTCATGGACAAGTTTTTGTTTGAACACTTGTTTTCAGTTCTTTGGGATATATACTAGGAGTAGAAGTGCTACATGATATGGTAGTTCTGTGTTCAACTTTTTCACGAACCACCAAGTTGTTTTCCACAGCAGTTGTGCCATTTTGCATTCTACCAGCAATGTATGAGAATTGGAAGATAGTATTATTTTTTACTATCAGCCAAGATCCAAGTTAATCATTGTTGATTATTACCTAATAAGATCCCAGTCAATAAGATTTTAGACCTGTGCATATCAAATAATCTTTTTTGCTCCCAACAGATTATATTTTAATTAATAATAAACTTTACTTTTTTAGAGCAGTTTTGGGTTCACAGCAAAATGGAGGAAAGTACAGATTTCACATATACCCTCTTTCCCCACATGTGTACAACTTCCCTCGCTATCAGCATTCCATAGTGGTATTTTTGTTGCAATCCATGAACCTACACTGGCACAATCATCATCACCCAAAGTCCATAGTTTTCATTAGGGTTCACTCTTCCAAATTCAGTGGCCTTAGACAAATGTCTAATGAGAAGTATCCATACCATTATTAGTATCCTATAGAATCATTTCACTGCCCTAAACATCCTTTGTGTGAGCTTTGCCTCGTCATCCCTTCATCCCGCCAACCCCAAGTCACCACTAATCTTTTTACTCTCTCCATAGTTTTGCTTTTCCATAATATTATACTGTTAGAATCATATACAGTATGTAGCCTTTTCAGATTGGCTTCTTTAACTTAACAATATGCATTTAAGTTTATGCCATGTCTTTTCATGTCTCAATGGCTCATTTCTTGTTAGCACTGAATAATACTCCATTGTCTAGATGGACCAGTTTATATATCCATTCACCTTCTAAGGGACATCTTCGTTGCTTCCAAATTGTAGCAATTATGAACAAGGCTGCTATAAACATTTCTTCGCAAGTTTTTGCATGGACATAAGATTTTAATTTATTTGGGTAAATATCAAGGAGTGTGCTTATTGGATTGGATTGTAAAAGCATGTTTAATTTTGTGAGAAACTGCCAAGCTATCTCCAAAGACGCTGTTCATTTTGCATTCCCATCAGCACTGAATGAGAGTTTCTGTTTCTCCACATCCTGGCCAGCATTTGTTGTCAAGTGTTTTGAATTTTGGCAATTCTAATAGGTGTGTAGTGGGTATCTCGTTTTTGTTTTAATTTGCATTCCCCTGATGACATATGGTGTTCAGCATTTCTTCATATGCGTCCTTGACATCTGAATATCTTCTTTCATAAGGTTGTCTATTCAGGTCTGTACCCATTGTTTAATCAGAGTGCTCATTTTATCGTTGAGTTTTAAAAGATTTTTTTAAAATATTTTGGATAACAGTCTTTTATCACATAATGTGCTTTATAAATATTTTATCTCAGTCTCAAAGTATTATTTATTTTTTTATTTCATTTTGTTATTGTGATCAAGAAGCATATAACATTAAATTGACCATCTTAACCATTTTTTTAAAGTATAATCTCCATTTTATTTTTTTTTCTAGACAACAGTTTTTCTTCAGTGCTTAAGGACTTAGCTGCTTACCTGGGCTTTGGTGGGGGTGGTGGGGTAGCACCCGCGGGTCTAAATCGGGGTAGGTGTGGGAGTGTTGGGTTCTTCCATGTTTCAGGAGAGCGATTCTGGGCTTCCTTGCTGTGAATGGCGCAGCTCACCCAGTAATGTAGTCTCACAGACAGCAGTCTCACATAGGCCTAGAAGACCTTCGCTTTGGAAATGGCCCTGATGGCGGTGGCCTCTACTCTGGTCCCAGTAACAAACTTCTCAATGGCCTTGACCTTCGGCAGGCAACTGCACAGTTGATACTGTGAGTAGCCTGCACATGGCTGCGGCCCTTTGTGGCACAACCATTATTCCTTCTTTTCTTGGTCATCTTGAAAGTGAGGCCCCAAGAGGGCCCATCTTAACCAATTTTTTTTTTGTTTTTATTTATTTTTTGTGAAGATTTATTATTTTGGGGGGTGGTTAGGGAGAAGCAGAGGAAGAGATTCTTAAGGGACACTCCCTGCTGACCACGGAACCTGACAACGCTGGGGCTCCATCCCAGGACGCATGAGACCATGACCTGAGCTGAAACCAAGAGTCAGCAGCTTAACCGACTGAGCCACCCAGACGCCACTAAGATTTTATTGTTTTAAAAAAATCCTACACCCATTGTGGGGCTCAAATTCACAACCCTGAGATCAAGAATCACATGCTCCACCGACTAAGCCAGCCAGGTATCCCCCCCTCATCTTAACTAACCATTTTTAGTGTACAGTTCAGTAGTGTTAGTATATTCACATTGTTGTACAGCAGATCTCCAGAATCTTTTCATCTTGTACTACTAAAACTTTATACCCATTAAACACAAACTCCCCCTGCTTCCAGCCCCTTGGTAAACACCTTTCTACTTTCTGTTTCTATGACTGAGTGCTTTTGAGAAATACTTCTACGAATGGAATCATACAGTATTTGTCCTTTTGTGACTGGCTTATTTCACTTAGCGTCCTGTCTTCAAGGTTCATCCATGTTGTAGCATATGACAGAAATTCCTCTCTTTTAAGACTACGTAATATTCCTTAGTATGCATACTGTCTTTTCTTTATCAATTCATTTGTTGGACATTTGAGTTGCTTCCACCTCTTAGTAGTTGGACATTTGAGTTGCTTCCACCTCTTAGTAGTTGGACATTTGAGTTGCTTCCACCTCTTAGTAATGTAGATAATGCTGTGACAAGCACAGGTGTACAAATAACTCTTTCAGATCCTGCTTTGAATTATGTTAGATATATACCCAAAAATAAAATTTCTTAATCATATGGTAATTCTGTTTTTAAGTTTTTGAGGAACCTGCATACTGTTTTCCATATGGATATATCATGTTACCTTTGCACTTGGAGTGTGCAAGGGTTTCAACTTCTCCACATCCTCTCCGGCGCTTGTTAGTTTCTGTTCTTTTGATGGTGGCCATCCTGATGGGTGTGAAATATTTCATTGTGTTTTTGACTTACATTTCCCAAATGATTAGAGATGTGGAACATCTTTTCATGTGCGTTTTGGCCATTTGTATATCTTATTTGGAGAAATGTCTACTCAGATCCTTTGCCTGTTTTTTAACTGGGGTATTTGTTTATTGTTGAGTTGTAGAAGTCTAATATATAGTCTGGATATTAACTCCTTATCAGATATATGATTGGCAAGTATTTTCTCCCATCCCATAGGTTACCTTTTCATTCTATTGATTGTTTCCTTTGGTGCAAAGTTTTTAAGTTTGATACATTCCCATTTCTTTTTTTTTTTTTAAGTAGGCTCCACACCCAGCATGGAGCCCAACACAGGGCCCGAATTCACGACTCTGAAATCAAAAACCTGAGCCAACACCAAGAGTTAGATGCTTAACCGACCGACACCTGGGTGCCCCAATATATTCCCATTTCTAACGTTGATTTTTTTTTTTTTAACCTTCACTTTTGGTGTATGTCCAGGAAATCATTACTGAATCCAATGTCCTGAATTCAGCTTTTCCCTGATGTTCTTCTAGGAGTCTAAAAAGTTTAGGACTTACATTTAGGTCTTTTTATTTTTCTATAATTTTATTTATTTTTTTGAGAGAGAGAAAGCATAAGCAGGGGGAGCAGCACGCAGAGGGAGAAGCAGAGACCCTGCTGAGCAGGGAGCCCGATGTGGGGCTTGATCCCAGGACCCTGAGATAATGACCTGAGCCGAAGGCAGACACTTAACCAACTGAGCCACCCACGTGCCCCTTATATTTAGGCCTTTAATTCATTTTGAGTAATTTTTGTATGTGGTGTAAGGTAAGAGTCGAACCTCATTGTTTGCATATGGATATCCAGCTTTCCCAACACCATTTGTTGAAGAGACTGTCCTTTCCCTATTGCATAGTCTTGGGACCCTTGTTGAAAATCATTTGGCCATGTATGCTAAGGGTTTATTTGTGGTTTCTCTCTTCATTGGTCTATATATTTGTCTTTATGCCAGTACCATACTGTCTTAATTACTGTTGCTTTGTAGTTTGTTTTGAAGTCTGGAGTGTGAAGACTCCCCAAGTTTGTTTTTTCTTTTCAAGATTGTTTTCTGTATTTGGGGTCCCTTGAGATTCCATATGACTTATAGGAATTTTTTTCTATGTCTGCAAAAAATGTCATTGGCATATTGGTATGAATTACATTGAGTTTGCAGATTGCTTGAATGGTATAGGCATTTAAACAGTCTTAAGTCTTCCAATTCATGAACATGAAGTGGCTTTCCATTTATTTTCATTATCTTTGATTTCTTTTAGCAGTTCTTTGTAGCTTTCAATGTGCAAGTCTTTAACTTCTTTGGTCAAGTTTATTCCAAAATGGTTTCTCTCTTTTGATGCTATTATAAATAGAGATTGCTTTTTTAATTTCCTTTTTGGATTGGTCATTGTTAGTGTATAGAAATGCAACTGATTTCGAGTGTTGATTTTATATCCTGCAACTTTGTTGAATTCATTTATTAATTCTAATAGGTTTTTGTGTGTGTGGAATCTAGGGTTTTTTATGTATAATGTTATGTCATCTGCAAACCAGAATAATTTTACTGCTTTTCCAACTTGTATGCCTTTTTTGGGGGGTGGGGGCAGGTGTAATTGCTCTGGCTAGCACTTCCCAGTACAATGTTGAATAGCCATGCTGGGAGTGGATATCTTTGCTTTGTTCCTGATACTACAGGAAAAGCTTTCACTCTTTCCTCACTGAGTATGATATTAGCTGCGGGCTTTTCATATATGGCTTTTATTATGTTGAGGTCATTTTTCTTTCTCTTTCTAGTTCATTGAGTGTTTTTATCATGAAAGAGTATTGAATTATGTCAAATGCTTTTTCTGCATTGATTTGAGATGATTATATAGCTTTTGTCTATTGTTGTTATGTGTTGCATTACACTGATTGATTTTTGTGTATATCCTTTCATTCCCAAGGATACATCCCATTTGGTCATGGTGTATGATCATTTTAATGTGCTGTTGGATTTGGTTGGGTAGTATTTGTTCAGGATTTTTTCATCAATATTCATTGAAGATATTGGTCTGTAGTCTTCTTCTCTTATACTGTCTTTTCCTGGTAAAATGGTATCAGTAATTCTGGCCTTATAGAACAAGTTTGGGAGTATTCCCTCCTCTTTGATTCTTCAGAAGAGTTTGAGAAGAATTAGTGTTATTACTTCTTTAAATGTTTGGCATAATTCTCCTATGAGGTCATCTAGCCCTAAGGTTTTCCTGCTTCAATCTCCTCACTAGCTTTGGGTCTGTTCAGATTTTTTATATTTTCATGATTCAGTTTTGGCAGGTTGTATGTTTCTAGGTGTTTATCTATTTATTCTAGGTTATCCTATTTGTTGGCATATAGTTGTTTGTAGTAGTCTCTTTTTTTTTTAAATGATTTTTTTATTATATTATGTTAGTCACCATACAGTACATCCCCGGTTTCCGATGTAAAGTTCGATGATTCATTAGTTGCATATAACACCCAGTGCTCCATGCAATACGTGCCCTCCTTACTACCCATCACCGGTCTATCCCATTCCCCCACCCCCCTCCCCTCTGAGGCCCTCAGTTTGTTTCTCATAGTCCATAGTCTCTCATGTTCCATTCCCCCTTCTGATTACCCCCCCTTTCTTTATCCCTTTCTTCTCCTACCGATCTTCCTAGTTTTTATGTTCCATAGATGAGAGCAATCATATGATAGTTGTCTTTCTCTGCTTGACTTATTTCACTTAGCATTATCTCCTCCAGTGCCTGTTTGTAGTAGTCTCTTACAATCCTTTTTATTTCTGTGGCATCAGATGTAATGTCTTTTTTCGTTATTTGAGTCTTTCTTTTTTTCTTAGTCTAGCTAAGGGTGTGTTGATTTTATTGATCTTCCAAGATACAATTTTTTAAAAAATATTTCTATATGAATATGGATTAAAATATGACAGGTAATAGGAATCAAATTCTCCAGAACAAGGAAAGAAGATGGGTGGAACAGAAAGAGAAGAGGGTAGGTGAAAATACCATTCCCAAAAGGTTCAGAGTTGTGATAGGAATTAATTAAAAATGGTACTCTCTTCCCTGTACTTTTATCAAGTATTATCAGTGCTGAATTATTTATTAAATACCGGGAATGGTTGGACATAAGTTCTCCATATTTACAGCAATAGGTAACTTGTCTCGCATCTTCTTTTAGTAATAATGGGGAAAAGGCTACAGAGTGGGAAAGTTACCTGAGATTGACATAGAATGTCTATCACCCTTCTTTCTTTTCTGCATTCTCTGCATCCCATAGGGAAGACCTTCAACTAGAGTGGTTAGGATCTGAAGTTGCCAAACCGGTCTTAGAAACCCAACATTGTTGTTCAGCATAAGAAGCCTAAATGATTCATAGCATTAAGTCTGTTGCTCCCAGGGCCCTAAGTAAAATTGTGAAGCAATTAAATGTTTCCCACATCTCTCCCTTTCTCTTGTTTCCTCTTTCTGATTTTGCTGTCACCCCCACCCTCTTAGAAAGACCCCCACCCCATTTTCCACCTTCTGTTCATCAGGCTCCTTTGCCTTGAGGCTGATCTCAACCAGGTATAATCTTAATTAAATCAGCTGATGTTGTTGTATGAAATGCTGTTTGATTCAGCCCTTTCTGGAATATTTGTGTGTGGCAAGAAATGCCTATAAACTAAAAGTATCTAAATGTTTGCTTGCCTGGGGGAGTGGGTAGGCTATTGTTGAGTAAGAGAGTAACTTGTGTGTATCCTCGATGCAGTGGAAATTTTTTGAATAGTTTCAAAACCAGGGAGTGACAGTAGTAGAGATAACAATAATAAAAATAGTAGTTAACATTTATATATAAACGTGAATATGCCAGGCATTCCCTTTCACGTTCTATTAACTGATTTAGTCCTTACTTTATAACAGTCCTATGAAGTAGGTACTTTGATTATTCCCTCTTTACAAATGATAAAACTGAGGCACAGGGAGATTAAGAAACTTGTCCATGGGGGCGCCTGGGTGGCACAGCGGTTAAGCATCTGCCTTCGGCTCAGGGCGTGATCCCGGCGTTCTGGGTTCGAGCCCCACATCAGGCTCCTCCGCTATGAGCCTGCTTCTTCCTCTCCCACTCCCCCTGCTTGTGTTCCCTCTCTCGCTGGCTGTCTCAATCTCTGTCAAATAAATAAAATCTTTAAAAAAAAAAAAAAAAAAAGAAACTTGTCCATGACGAGTAAGTGGAAAACCTGGATTTGAAACAAGTTTGGGTTATGAGTTGTGCTTATAACCATGACTTTGTACCACCTGTCTCATGATTAAGATAAATGGATATATTCAGGATATTTTTTGGAGGTAGAATCATCAGGACTTAGTGATGTACTAGATGCAGGGAGGGAGAAAAAGAGCAAAAAAGAATAAGGATAACCTTCTTGGTTTCGGCCTGAGCAACTGGGTGAATTAAGTAGAGCTATTAAACAAAATTCTGGTTATTAAATAAGCTGGAGAAGGCTGGGAGAAGAATAGGTTTAGTGACATGTAAGAGTGAAAGGGAAATCGAAAATTCCATTTTAGCCATGTTCAGTTTGAGATACCTGTTAGACATCCAGATGGGATTGTCAAGCCTGGAGCTTAGAGATGTTTGAGCTGGCAATTGAAATTTGGATTTCGTCGACATGTAGATGGTACATGAAGCCATGGGACTGGATCGAATCCTAGAATATAGAGAAGAAAGCTGGCAAAGAGGACTTGAGGAATTCCAAGGTAAAAGTATGGTTCTGTGTAAGGAAGGGAATATGGGTTTTGGTATTAGAAATACTGGAAGAGTTTCTTCAGGTTTTCTGATTATTTCCTTTTTTGTATCTAGTCCGCTGATAAGCCCATGGAAGGAAATCTTTTTCCTTTTGACTTTTTTTAGAGTTTCCATCTCTGCCCAGATTCCTCATCTACACATGTATGTTGTCTGCCTTTTCCACGAAATATTTCAGTATCTTAATCATAGCGATTTTTATTTTTACATGCCTGTTTCATAATCCAAATTCTCAACGTTTCTGGGATTGGGCCTGTGCTGACTCCTTTATATCTTGATGTTAGGTCATTTTTGTCATGTGTTCTGTGTGTCTTGTATTTTTTTTTTAATTGAATTTTGGACATTGTATGTAAAACAGTGCTTCAAACCAAGGTAAATAGAATTTATGATCTGAAATGGGCACAGCTCTTCCGTCGGTGCGTGGATGTAAAGGTTAAGTCAGTCTAGTTGGGAGTCGCGAGCTAGCTTTGGTGTTCGTTGGAGCTATTGCTGCTTCCCGTACCCCACTGGAAATTCCAGTCCTGGGAGTGCTGCTTTGCTGTTGCTTCGTGCTTTGTGTAGGACCTGGGGGGCCAGAGGGCCTTGCTCAGTACTCCTGTTCCTCCCCTGGCGGTAGATTGCTATTTCTTATTGTTATTAGTATTGCAAGGCTCCTGGGAGGAACAGAGTGTTTCTTGGTTCTCCTGCTCCAATGGCAGTATTAAGCGGTGCGTATGCACCTTTGCCTCACTACTGAATACTTGGTCTCAGTGCTCCCACCCCACCTCCAATGGCAGTTGAATTTTGCCTTTTATTAGCCCTAGGGCCCCGAGACCCATGGGTTTTCTGTCCCATCCCCAGCAGCAGACGGTGTTTGTTCTGTCTCCTCTAGCAGTGGTGTTGTTTTCCCGAGACTAGGCCAGGGAGGCTTTCTTGCCTTTCTCCTACACATAGATGGCTTTTGCCTCAAACGAGAGAAGGCGCCACGATTCTGGCATATTTTGCCTCTGTCTCTGCAGTGGTCAGTCACAACTGGCATGCCCGTACTGGTGAGGGAAGGCTCCTGTCCTCTCCTGCCCTCGTGTTTTCTCACAAGCACCCAATGGATGCCTGGAAAGAAGAAATGATAAGTGGTGATGATTTCCTCTTTTCTCTCAGGTTTGCAGATTTCACAGTGTCACATTAGCTCCTACCAAACCTTTCAGAATCGGTTCGAATCTGATTGTTTTCTTCTTCTGCCCTTTTATGGCAGTCATCTCTTGCTCCTGTGCCTTGTCAATTGTGAAACAGTGCGTTTCTCTTGTGTCTCCTCGGAAGGACTTTTCGCCCTTTGAAATTCAGTTCACTTGGTTGCCTCGCAACCTCAGCTCTCTGATGAACTAAAAAAACACATAATTGTGTAGATTATCTAGCCTTTTCGAACACTTATCATGAGGGATGGTGATGTTCTCTTACTGTTTTTAACATGCTAAATGGAAAGGGCCCAAGTTGAGTGTCTCAGTGGACCCTGTTGTTCCCTTTCTTTAAAAGCCCCTTCCCACCCTGCCCCCCTTGCCTTAGGGTAAGGCCTAACCTGAGCCTGGGCTGCCAGCCCTCTGAGATCTGCCCTCTGGCCATCTCACCAGCCTCAACTTGCACTCCAGGTATAGAACCTTTATAGTTCCTATCTGAGCAAATCATACGTGTTGTAGAAGAAATTGTCTATTCGTGGGTTTTATGTGCCCGAGAATTATCTTCCATTCTTTAATGAGAGTTTCATTCTTCTGAGATGATTTAGGATTTTGTTTGTTATTTGTCTTCTGTGTATTTAATCATAGATTGTGGTTTTATGTAAGCAACATAAGTGTTTATGTGAGGAAGGGAAGATCCAACAAAATATTATTTACAAATTAGTTCAGTTATTGATGCTATTGCTCTTGGCTGCGATTAAGATTGGCAAGAAAATAAAATTGTTCCCAAATAGGTCTTGAAATCCTCATCTTTCTCTGCCAAATCATGTAGTAAATAGAAGACAGGTGTGTCATTTACTCAGCACCCAAAGTGGGTTGTCTTCTGCCAAGGACAGCTTCCTCCCTTTATCTGAGGTGCTGTACAAAGCGGACACTTAATCATTTTCTCTGTGTGCCACGGTATGAAAAAGTTCGGGAAGCACTGAATTCTGGACGATTTCTTATATCCTTCCCCACAACTGTTAGCACTGTTCATAGGTTGGGAGTAGAGTAGTTGCCATGTATTCATAATAATTATCAAATGGTGAATATGTGCCAGGTACTTGGCTAACCACTTTACCTGTGTCCTCATTTCATGCTCAAACCAATCCTTCGAGGGAGTTCATATCATCTGAGGCACTCACCCGAGCTTATGTGGTGAAGTGGCAGAGCTGGGCCATAAAGTCAGGTTACAAAGTCCTACCTTCTGGGGCGCCTGGGTGGCTCAGTGGGTTAAGCATCTGACTCTTGATTTCGGCTCAGGTCATGTTCTCAGGGTCAGGAGATCGAGCCCCACATTGGACTCGCGCTGAGCATGGAATCTACTTGTCCCTCTCCCTCTGCTCCTCCCCCCCAAAATACATAAATAAAATCTTTAAGAAAAAGTTCGACCTTTTAACCATTATGATTTATTCCTTACATTTTAAATTATCTGTACTAGAAATGGTTCATGATTTCTTCTCATGTTTTTCCTGTACTTGAGCTTTGGGTACTTGCTGAGAGGAAATTGTTTCTCATGGCTATATTAATGGATTATTCTGGTAGCAGATGAATTATTGGAAAGTGACCTATTTGAAAATTATTTTTTTTTTTTGTCAAATGTTATGGGAAAAATAGGTGCCCCTCTAATTAACCAAGTTTTTCCGAGCACTAAAGAGGGACTCGGCACCCAACAGTAACAGCTATTAGCACGTGGAAGGCAAAGCATATTAAAATATACACGACGCAGAGGAGGACAGTGGCTGCCCAGTGTTCAAGGAAGTGCTCAGGTTGAGACACGCAGATTTTCTTGATTCATTCATGAACTGATAATGGTCGTTGTCTTATCAAACAGCAGTGCCAAAAACATCAGAGAGCGGGGGCGCCTGGGTGGCACAGCGGTTAAGCGCCTGCCTTCGGCTCAGGGCGTGATCCCGGCGTGATGGGATCGAGCCCGACATCAGGCTCCTCCGCTATGAGCCTGCTTCTTCCTCTCCCACTCCCCCTGCTTGTGTTCCCTCTCTCGCTGGCTGTCTCTATCTCTATCAAATAAATAAATAAAATCTTTAAAAAAAAAAAAAACATCAGAGAGCGAATGGGTGCCTGGGTACTGAAATCGTCTGTATGAAAGTAAAGTTCAATAGTAAGGTAATCTGACTGCATCAGTCAGTCCTTGTGACCTTACAGAGGATTCCAAATGTTGAATGATATTCTTTCATTATCTTTCACGTGGCATGGGATGCTGAGACCCTCTCTAGGAGCAGGAGAAGTCTCTCGCTGCTCTTTTGGCTTTAGTTTGAGGTATAATGAATGCTTTGTTTGGAATTACGAATATTTATATTTCTTTTTCTCTCTCTACTAGGTTGGTGATGTAGTAGAAGTACAGGCAGATGAAACTTTCCCCTGTGATCTTATTCTTCTCTCCTCCTGCACTGGTGATGGAACCTGTTACGTTACTACAGCCAGTCTCGATGGGGAATCCAATTGCAAGGTAATGGAAAGTAAACCTTGCCTGAACATCTCGAGCTCAGGATAGTTAATCATATTCTAGTGCTTCCCACTGCTCCCAGTCTTTTATCTTATTTTTTCCTCTTTGGGCAAGTTTTATACTTGAAGGCAGCTTTTATATAATTGTGTTTGAACTTTTTTTTTTTTTTTTTAAGATTTTCTTTATTTATTTGACAGAGAGAGAGAGAGCCAGCGAGAGAGGGAACACAAGCAGGGGGAGTGGGAGAGGAAGAAGCAGGCTCCCAGCGCTCCCGGTGGAGCAGGGAGCCTGATGCGGGGCTCGATCCCAGCACCCTGGGATCACGCCCTGAGCCGAAGGCAGACGCTTAGCAACTGAGCCACCCAGGCGCCCCTGTGTTTGAACTTCTAAGCAATTATTCAACTTTAGGGAAAAGGCTGGTGTTCATCGAGGAAAATCCATGCCCCAAATAAAAGCCACCACGTTTTTTGTAGCACTGTTTGCATTTGATATTGACATATCCCATATGATGTTTTATTTTGGCTTTTTTAAATGAATGTCATTATAGGCTTAAACTATGTAATTATAAAAATAACTTCATGTACTCTAACCACCGATCTATTTTTATTTTAAAAGTGATGAATATTTTCTTTAAAAATGTTTACTCGTGGCATATAGAAACTCTGTCTTGGAGTAGTTTGATTGCTTTTTAAAAAAATACCTTAGGGTTTTGTTTGGCAAATATTTGTTCATTGCAGCTAGGAAGAATTATAAGTGAGCTAAAGTAAGTTTGCTCAAATTGGAGGATAACTTATTTCCATGGTACTTTCTGGCAATCAGTTCTTGGCCGTTGTCCAGAGCTCCACAGGGTATGAAAATGTATCCTCTGTATGCTGCCTTTAAGGAAGGGCACTAATGTGCTCACCTCTGGGTGTATCCTTGAAGGCTTTTCTCTGCTTGTTTTTTCCATCTGGAGTCGAGAACCAGGAGTCAGTATGTGAAACAGGAACTGAAATGCCTGTTAGATGACTAATTCTGTACTTCAAGGGCATGGTGATGAACTAGTGCATTTAAACTGTTCAAAAACAAAGTTAATTTGAGGAAACGTCAAGATAAAAATCAAGAAATCTACCTAAAGATTCCCTAGTAGGGGAAAAAGTTGTTTAGAGGAAGAAAACTTTTAAGTGATTTCTTTTTTCAGTTAAGTTGATCCAATCAAATCAGCTAAAAGTACATAGGTCTTCAGAATCAGAGGAGAGCTTTAAATAGAGCTCAGGCAGTTCCGTAATATTCCCAGAAGACCATGCAACAGCTTTCCCTTCTGTGTAAGTGGTGCAGTCTTTGAGTCTGTGTTAGCCCTCCTTTGATGATTTATAAATGGGTTTTTGGGAGCCTGCCTTAAGTTCTGGGTAAATCAAGTGCATAATAAACACTAGTAGACAATTCCAACTGTCTGACTAAAGCAAGACACATCATATCACTGCTCCTCCTATGAAATGTAGCCTCTTTGAGCATTTTCAAGATAATTAATTATGCTATTTGTATAGTGGAAGTATTAATGAATTTTTTCTTTCTATTGGTAAAATGTTAGCCTTCTTATGACCCAGAGGGTTATTTATGTTCAATTCATATCACATTGATATCCCCATACTCTATGGTGAACAGAATAACAGGTCTCAGTTCTATAAATAAGAGAAAAAGCAAATGGATTAAATTTTTCACTGGGTTTTCAGTTAAGGATATGCATGCTACAAATGGAATTCTCCCTGCTGTCACTATCAGGAAAAGCTTTTAGTTTTTTCATTATCTTTTAAATCCCTTTGCAGCAGGGTTATCTTTCTAATTATTTGTAATATATTTGAAGAATAATACCATAAAATTTAGTTAGTGGGAAATGTGCATCAATATTTATATTATTCTACCAAAGCCTCTAACTAAAACATACTGTGTTGCTGGAATAAGGTGGGTGTACGATTATGGAAAGAATCCCTTTTTCTTGGTTTTGCTTGTTCTTCTGCGTGTTTTCATCTAGACACATTATGCGGTACGGGATACCATTGCACTATGTACAGCCGAGTCCATTGATACCCTCCGAGCAGCAATTGAATGTGAGCAGCCTCAGCCTGACCTCTACAAGTAAGAATCACCTGGTTGCATTCTACAGCTGTCTGATAGTCTGTTGACTCTGCTGCTCTTTGCCACCAATATTGCAAAGTAACACCCACCACTTTCCAGCCCTCCTCCATTCGTGTTTCTATGAGCTGTTCTTTCCTTCTGGCAGGGAAATGAATCAAATCAGCCTTGTTCACTACCAGCCTAAGATAAATCACTGTGGGCCCAGACACTGTACTTGTGATTTTTCTTGTATTTTTGTTATTTGTAAACATGACCATCTATCAAATTTTAAGATTATGTTATCTCATAAGGCTTCTCTGTCAGATTCATGCATTAATCAGAGCTAATTAGAACAAAAATAAACCACTTGATATGTCATCCAGCATTAAAGAGAGGAAGTGGATATGGGGCCCTGCACTATCCTTTTTTATGATGATTATGATGAACTGAGTATTTCAAATAGGCTGCTTTTTGTCTACAGTAAACAGTTAAGTTGAGGGAGCCGTGAAATGGTGTACTTTCCTCTATTTTACTATACTTAGGCTTTCTGGAGTAGATTTGCTGGTTGACAGTCATTGTGGGTTGTCAGAAATTTGGCATTGGATTGTTAAGACTGGTTAGTTTGGTTGATTAGAGCATGCTGTTAAGGAGGGTAGAGTAACAAGCTTTATCCCCACGTGGGCCAATTAATTTCATTCTATTCCCTCTTACAGATGGCATCAATTTCCCATGCCAGGCATCTTGTTAATGAATTCTGTTGGTCATAATGGGGGACCAAATGGTTGGATGTGGCTTAACACCAGCGCACAGTAGTGGAAAAACAAAGTATTCATCCTACCACGAGAACAATGCCTTCCCTCCTTCCCGTCATTCCTTCTTTCCTCTTTCCTTTCTTCTGTATCCACCTTGAGAGTAGGAACTGGGACCATAAAACAAAACAGCTGTTCCCTGCCTGCAGGGAGCTCAGAGTTTTCAGGGCAGATAAAATATATATTAAAGCTAGGCCTATGGTATAGCGACATAATAGAATGGAGTAAAAGGCCCATGGAATCACAGAAAAAGGAGTGACTGATTCTGCCTGTGTTAGAGACCAATATACATTTTTGCATGTTTATATGGCAACTCCAAAATTTTTCATTTACCTTAAATATGAAGGAGAATTTTAGGGCAGGGAAGGTTATTCCTGATTTCCCTGGACTGGATTCAGTGCCCTTGCTTTGTGACTTCAGAATACCTGTATTTACACCACCTGTGTGGTGATGGTTTACATTGTAATTGCCTGTTAACTTGTCTGTCTGTAGTGGAAGGAACATGTCTTTCTGGCTTACTCGTGCGTCTCCAGCACCTACCACAACACTGGCACAATTAATATGTGGTGAATAAATGAGCAGACCGTCATACATTGTGTATATAGTAATAATAGTTCAATTTGCCTGGAAAACAATGATAATGCAAATTATAAAATACTCATAACTCTCTTGTTAAGGAGAGTTAGGCCTTCTTGCCCCATTTTTGGAGAAATGCAGATTTTCATGTGCCTAGCCATATTAAGTGATCAGATCAAGCTCAGTATTGAGATCAGCCGAAAGGCACAGGTTGGAGATTTCCAAGATGGTAATCAAATGTTTGCCTTCTAAGACTAATGCAGTGGTTCTCAAAGTGTGATCTTGGGCTAGCACAGCGTCACCTGGGAACTTGTTGGAAATGCAGATTCTCACCTGAATCAAAAGCTTGGGGATGGGGCCCTGAAATCCCCAGTGTAGTAAGCACTCCAGTGAGTCTGATGCCTGCACAAGTGGAAGAACCACTGAACTAAGGGTTTTGGAAGTTGTGCGTTAGCACCGGAAACCTTTCTTCACATGAATCTGAACTAGAGGTTAATTATTTATGTAACGTATAAATGAGTGCGGGTGCTGTGTGCATGCACAGGGCCAACTAGCGTTTGAAAATCAATTTCAAATCCTTGTGTTCTTATAATCCATAATATTATTTTTTAAATTATATGGAAATGTTACACATCCTGTTGGTTCAGCATAACTTTTTTTTCCCAGAAATATAATAGGTTTTTGAAGTTCATTCAGTCTTATCTCTTTTGTATTATTTGTATTTTGATTCATTCTCGTTTACGTGGTATATAGATTTTTACCTTGATATAGAAGACACATTTGCCGTTATGTTCTTTTCGCAGGTTTGTTGGGCGAATCAATATCTATAGTAATAGTCTTGAGGCGGTTGCCAGGTTAGTTTGTTGTTCCTTTAATCTGTCCTATTCGGGAGGAGGCGGGTATATTTCTCTTTAAAGCCCCTTAAAATACCCAAATACTTTTCTTTAGAGAAAAGGATGTAGAGGTGAATAAACCTGGATTAACTAGCCAGCATCCCAGTAGTGAGTCTTAAGTAATGTAACCTTGGGATGGGTAGGGGCTCTGTGTGTGGGTGGAGGGGGTGGTGTTGCAAATGGTGCCGAGGGTGTCCAAAATCGCAGAGCTCCAGGCCCTTGGACTGATACTCCCAGATCTATTCTGGGCACTGTGCTTTCGGTTCTTGGTTGTGCAGTGACAGACTCTGTTGCGAGTATACCTGCAGAACAGTGGCTAAGGGAGAGCAATTGAGGGGTAAGGCAGTAGATAAAAAGCTGAGAGAATTACCTGGACTGAAGCAAAATGAAAGGCTAATCATTTATAATGAAGCAATTTATATAAAAAGGGATGTTTTCTTCCCTCTTCTATCATCCAGTTAATTACCTCAATTTTTCCACTTGGCCTTTATAGCCATGCTCGAAAGGAATTTAAACGCCGGGCGCCCAATGATTGCCCCAAAGGCGGGCTTACTCTCTCTAAATATGTCAGTGTGTCTTTCCCACTTTGATGGCTGCTTTCCCCAGTCTTCTATTTGTCACTTTTTCTTTCTGCTTCTTGCTGTCTGCTGCTCTGTACTGTTCTTGCTGTCTGTGACTCAGAACCCTTTTATCTCTGTGCACCTCTTTACCTCTGTGTGTTGCTGGCTCCTGCTGGGCTATGCTTCCATCTGGGCTGTACCCTCAAGTAAGTTCAGAGGGAAAGATCTTTCAGCTCATCCTGGGGAGTAAGCATATGATATAAGCGGAAAGATACATTCTGAACCCCTTGGAGATAGATGTGTGTTAGGGTAAAATATGTCCCCAGAGTTGATGATGCTATATTTATTGGGCTGTTTGGATAAGCTGTGTTCATTTTTCATTTAGGTCTTTGGGACCTGAAAATCTCTTGTTGAAAGGAGCTACACTAAAAAATACCAAGAAGATATATGGTGAACAATTTTTAAGATCTCCTTATCAGAAATACACTTTGTAAAGCCTGTGCATAAATAGTGCATGTTAAAAATTGGACATTGCTGATAATTGCCACTCAGTCTAAGCCTATTTTTAGGTGTTAGGAATTTATAAGATGGTAAATAAACTAACTTTAAATATGACAAATAAGGTATATAGAATTAAAATTATATTATAAATGATATGTCAGCTGGTAACTAAGGTTTAGAATGCCTACTTTTATAGATGGGGGGGAAATGGATAGACCCAACTTAGTGGGGAGTTGGTTGACAGTCGTACTTGTAACCTAGTTTTCATTGTATTCTTTTATTCCTTAGGAGTTGCTGTTTACACTGGGATGGAAACCAAAATGGCTTTGAACTACCAAGGGAAATCTCAGAAGCGTTCTGCTGTTGAAAAGTTAGTGTGGGGACACCTGGGTGGCTCCGTCAGTTAAGCGTCTGCCTTCAGCTCACGTCATGATCCCGGGGTCCTAGGATCGAGCCCCGCATCGGGCTCCCTGCTCAGTAGGGAGCCTGCTTCTCCCTCTACCTGTCGCTCTCCTTGCTTGTGCACGCACTCTAACAAATAAAAAAATAAAATCTTTAAAAAAAAGAAAGAAAAGTTAGTGTGTACCACAATTTCTTTAGTAGCAACTGAACTGTAATATAGTTACTTTTCAGTAATTCTGAATAACAACCATAACAAAAAACACCAATTATTAATAATAGCAGCTACCACACTGAGCACTTTTTATGTTCCAGAATTGTGCTCAGTGATTTGTATGTCTGATTCTGTTTAATCCTCTGAGCAGCTCCATAGAGTAACTCCTATTAGCCTGTCTGCTTTACAGATGAAGAAATGGTCTCTGAGATGAGTGATTTGCCTAAGCTCGTGTAGCTATTCAAAGGCAACATTTAGTTGAAATATAAATTTATTCCCTTTTGCTGCTGGATAGTGGTTTGGGTTCCTCTGGTTGCTGTATGTAAGGAAGTTCAACAACATAGATAATAGTCTCCAGCTAGAGCTTCAAGCCAATTGCTACAGCATGGATCTCGCTCTGTTGTTGCCATGGATATCCCATGTATCAGTGTTAACCTCTCCGTAGCCCTACTTTCAGATTAAAAGAATCCATACTAAGTTTGAGGATTTCACATTTGTTCCCCCACCTTCTGCAAACTCTTAGGATTTAGGGAAATGGAAACAACCTACTCTTTCTATAAGGGTTGAGTAGATACTATATATGCATGTGTGTCTCCTGTCACTTTATAGGATCCTTATTTAAAAAAAAAAAAAGGTGTGTTAAGCTCGTCAGCCACTGCACTTTGGGGAGCATCGGTGGCCAACAGACAGGTCAGAGCTGTCCTTTCCACTTTACCACCTGAAAATTAGGGTCCTGCAGTGATAACTGAGGATCATACGTCCAGGTTTGTGCTGTGGTTACACATCGTGCACACAAGAGAAGCTTTAGGAAACTTTAATGGTTTAATTTATACGTGTTTGATATCTTAATTGTATAGTTTTTAAATCCGTAATATCTTATTTTTCAGATCCATTAATGCCTTCCTGATTGTGTATTTATTTATCTTACTGACCAAAGCTGCAGTGTGCACTACTCTAAAGTACGTTTGGCAAAGTACCCCCTATAACGATGAACCTTGGTATAACCAAAAGACTCAGAAAGAGCGGGAAACTTTGAAGGTAATCGATTTTGTGTTGGAACTTGTAACTCTTGCTAAAAATTTTAACTCTAGAACTTTGTGACCAAGCCACCCTTTATTGAAATGTTGTTCAGATAATGATAGCTCTTGTTAGCTTCTGGGTTTTCTCTTGGTTGTATGGTAGCCCTAAGCTATTAGATACTTAAGAAGTTTTATAGTATTTTTTTTTCTTGTACTTCAGGCATCTGTGCTTATCTTTAGCTCTTTAGTTAAGAGTTTTAAACAACTCAGGGGCGCCTGGGTGGCACAGCGGTTGGGCGTCTGCCTTCGGCTCAGGGCGTGATCCCGGTGTTGTGGGATCGAGCCCCGCATCGGGCTCCTCCGCTATGAGCCTGCTTCTTCCTCTCCCACTCCCCCTGCTTGTGTTCCCTCTCTCGCTGGCTGTCTCTATCTCTGTCAAATAAATAAATAAAATCTTAAAAAAAAAAAAAAAAGAGTTTTAAACAACTCACCAAGGTTCTCTGGCATGTGACTATATGTGAGCTTGTGATATATCACGATAGGAACATAATACATAGATGCCTACACAGAAGCTTTGATCCTACATTCATATTGGGGAGAGGGCAGAGAATTTAGGAAATGAAAAAGCGTGAAGTCAAAAGGTACCTTTACTGAAGTATAATGACAAAATTGAGGGTGTTTTTAAATGTTGTCACAGACTGTGATAAGGATTTTGGCCAACAACATTTAAAAACACCCTCAATAAAATAGCAGCAGCAGTGCTTTCAGCATTGAAATAAAAAGAAAGTTAATTAGTTCTTTATTTTGTACTTGTTTGATAGAACTGTGTATCTAATCAGCACAAACTATTTCTTTTGTTTTAGGTTTTGAAAATGTTCACTGACTTCCTGTCATTTATGGTTCTGTTCAACTTTATCATTCCTGTATCCATGTATGTCACGGTAGAAATGCAGAAATTCTTGGGCTCCTTCTTCATTTCATGGGATAAGGACTTCTATGATGAAGAAATTAATGAAGGAGCCCTGGTCAACACATCAGACCTTAATGAAGAACTTGGTCAGGTTAGAATATATTTTTACTTAAAATAATATAGTGAAAATATCTGTTCTTATACTTTGGCTTACCAATGTATGTGACCATTTCACATTTGGAAATGTGATTCAGATGTTCCTTTATGCATAAAAAAGACAAGCAATGTTTTCATAGCTGTGGCATTAATTATTTATTTATTTTGCTGGCATTTTTGAGGAGTATCCTGATTTGTATATTAAATTTGAGTGTTACAGAAATTTTCTTTAAAACTGACCCGGTGATGTTGTTAGATTACGGGCTCTTGCTTTGGAACAGACCCATGTAGTTGGTCTTCATCACCATCTATTACCATTTAGGGATAGACTATGGGGTAGTAAATAAAGCTGTTTTATAAATGTGTTTTGTTCCATAAGCAACATTGACCAGAGTTGTCCTCTTGACATTTTCTTGGTACGTTTCTGATAAGACGGAATATGGTCCTAGCAAGCAGCGTTGTTGATTCCAGCGCAGGAATTTAAATGAAGGCAAAATGTGAGGGCATGTACTCCTCACAATGCTTTTTGCTTCATATACCAGTGCAGCCCAGGCTGTGGCCTCATTTCTAACCCAGGTGCATTTGTTTCCCAACGCAGTGCAGTCTAGCTGTAATTCTTCACAGGATGACTTTGTAGGTGCTTTTCTCATCAGTGTTGAGAAAGTTTTTCCCTTTGTCTGAATTTACTGTGTGTCACGTAATGATCTTCACAAGCTGGGGAAATTTTTTGGCTTTCATTTAATTCTCTTGATATTTAGAATGTCAAGGCTGTGGAAATGTCATTTCTGTGACTGGGAGATGCAGATTCAGTTACTGGAACTGTGCGGCTGGAACAGGGCCTCACACTGGTTTTAAATGGTGCCAAGTTGCATCCACACCTCAAAACTCTCTTCCTGAATTTAGCCCCCCGCTGCCCCCGCTCTTTCTGTTCTTTACCCAGCCTTGCCTAAACCGAAGTGCCATCTTCACAACGACAGTCACAAGGGTGAAAGGACACTCCAGATATCATTTTTGTTGAGACCTGACTCCATGACTCCAGGATCCCAGACTGTGGAATGTGCATCCCACAGAGATACTGAGTCACTGAGGATAAAATGAGAAATGAATGAACAAATGCTTTATCCCCTTAGATATTGTTCCCAGAAGATTCTTTTGAAGGTGACTTCAGCTGCCACAGCTGACCTTACTTAGTCTTTTTAAACCAGAAGATTTCATCCAGAAACAGAGCTGTCTGAACAGAACTACTCTAGTCCCAGTAAAAAGCATCAATCTACAGCATTGTTGCGTGGGAAAAAAAAAAAATTGAGTCACAAGCCACCTCTGGTGAACTTTCCCTGACAGGTGATTCAGTTGAGTAAATCTGCCGATTCTAGATCCAGTGCCTGGCTCTGTGGATTCACCTATCCAAGGATGAATGCGGCCATAGCCCCAGGATACTGCAAATAGAACAGCCATCATGCCGCATGTGACTTCTAATGCTCACTAGAGACAGGCAGAATATCCAAGGCAGGTGCCACTAAATGAGATTCTTACATCTTCAGATCCCCACCTCAGCAGATTCCATATTACCTATAGGAATGTAATCTCATCCCTATCATTCAGGCTGTATTCACACTGCAGAAAATAAAGTAGAGCTTTGGGTAATGATCTGGTAAATTTGATCAGTGAAAAGAAACTACAGTTTTCATTTCAGCTACCACTTCTTTCCCCTACCCAAACCTGCCTTTCTGGGTGTGATTGTCATTTAGTCAAATCACTGAGTTAATAGCCAGACCACCACTTTAATTTATATGGTGTAAAAACAACTTGACTTCATTATCAGCTTATATGTGCAGAAGCTACCTGAATGAAAATGCAAAGAAGTCTTGAAATAGTTTCCTAGGCCATTTAGCATTCAATGGACCAGTACACACAAAATTAAGTGTAACCAGTTTCCTCCTTGATGAGTCGTAATTTCAGATCTGTAGGACTTTTTATGTTATAAAAAGTAGTGTCAATTAGGTCCCATCAATACCATTGCAAATACTTGCTTAATCTCTTTTAAAATGACCCACACTGAGGGGTGACTGGGTGGCTCAGTCGGTTGAGTGTCCAGCTCTTGGTCTTGGCTCAGGTCTTGATCTCGGGATCATGGGTTTGGGCCCTGCATTGGGCTCCATGCTGGGCGTGGAGCCCAACTTTAAAAAAATGACCCACACTGATATTGAAAAAACGGGAAAATATGTTTAGGACAGTGTTTGACTTGAGAAACAAAAAGAAGTAGGGGCAGCTGGGTGGCACAGTCGGTTGAGCAACCGACTCTTGGTTTCACCTCAGGTCGTGATCTCCAGGTTGTGAGATCCAGCCCCAGGTCAGGCTCTGCGCCCAGCGTGGGGTCCACTTGAGATTCTCTCTCCCTTGCCCTCTTCCCCTCCCACTTGTGCGCTCACGCGCGCACTCTCTCCCTCTAAAATAAATAAATATTTTAAAAAAACAACAACAACAGAAGTAGCCTGTTCAGTTCAGTTGGACAAGAATGGAGTCTTTTATAATCAGGCATCAGTCTTTAGGCAACCAGATGGTTTCAACCCATCTTGAAAATATTTTGGGGTAGCCTCCTGCTTTATATCCCCTTCAAGTCTTACAGCTATGCCTAATGGTGTGTCTGGGTATTTACTCTGGTTCCAGTAATTCAGTCCCATTGTTAATGTATTGGACTTGCACTGTATATCAAGAATATGTTCGTGGTACTGAGGTTACTATTACAAAGTAAACCAGAAGTCCTCAAGTTGTTCACCATTCAGTTAGGGAAACACACATATCATACCTAACTATAGTAATGTGATGATAATTGATCAGAAAAATAGGGCATGTGAGATATGGAAAGAGTCCAGTACTGTGTGATTTTGGTCAAGTTAACAGCAGTGACTATCAGCATCGATATAATACCTTATCATTTATAAACATTTATTGTTGTACTTTATTTTCCAATCTTTACAGCCTTGTGCAGCAGGGTTGGTTATTTAAGGTTAATACTTAAAGTTTACAGAGATGAGAATTTTCCAAGGTCACAAAGTTAATAGGTGGTGAAACCAAGACACCAATCCAGATGTTCCACTAGGATGAACGATATGAAAATTTTTGACCCACAAAATAGGAATTTCCATGCATTCATGAACCTTTAGTTCAGGGCTCTTTCCAGTCTGGAACAGCTGTCTCACTTTAGGCTTTGCATCCATAAAATGAAGAGTTTGAGCTTGCCGATAGCGAAGTACCTTTCCAGCAGGCTCAAACCCACCAGTAGAGGGGAAGTGGCTATGGAGAGTCAGGCAAGCAGCAGCCTCTCACTCTTTAGTCCTCTTTCTCCTTTAAATATGAGAATACTTTTTAGCAACAGCCGATCCTCTCCTCCGCCTTTGCCGAGTACAGGGCACGTATTAGAGCAGTGGTGCTCAAAGTACAATCCCTGGACCAGCAGCATCAGCATCACCTGGGAACGTAATTAGAAGTGCACATTACCTAGCCGTGCCCCAGAGCTGCTGAATCAGAAACTGCGGAATAGAGGCCAGCGATCTGAGTTTTAACAAGCCCTCCGAGTGAGTGTGATGCACACTGTGATTTGATAATTACTGTGTTAGGGTATAGTTTGTTGGCCTATACCTATGAGCTTAATCATATGCAGATCCATGCTGCATAAAATGTTGTATGTAGGGAAACAATTGCACGATATATTTTTTTAAACTACCACCTTTGACACTTATAAAAGATTTCTAGATGCGTTAATGCTCACCCAAGTGTAGGAGCTGCAGTAACCCAGGACAACCTTCAGGGGAAAATGAAGGTAAATAATTTTGATCAGAAAAAAGTCCCGAAGGGTTTTATTTAAACTGGAAAAATCTAGATGATACAGGAATAATACCACTTGGATTAATTTAAAGAGAGAATTCAAACTTGGCTGGCTAACAGAGCAAAAAAAGGAAGATCGAAATGCTATATTTGTGCCAGTGCTGCTCCCGTGAAAAGCTTTGAAAAATAATTAGAAAGCAACTACTGCTGGAGTTCATCTCTTTCTCCCTTACATAATGAAAACCTTCATCTTGTGCTTATGCTTGTTCCTGTCAGCCCATAATTTTAACTATTTAAGCATAAATTGCCAAAAAGGAGGACAAAATTGTGGGTTTCCAAAAGCCAGATGTTATAAATAGAAGAGATAAAAACTGAGATAAAATGGAAATGCTCAAAATGGTTTATTTTGCATGGAAAGTTTATTTCATAGCTTACTTTTTCCATTATTTATGAAAGAATGCTTATATTATACTTTTTTTGCTTATATTATATTTTAACCTATTATTATAAACTGGTTTTTTTTTAACTTGGAAACTTTTTTCAGGAGTATCTAAAAATATACACAGTATGTGGAAAGAAACTTCAATTATGTTTTTGAACGTTAGTAGCTGTTAATATTTTTCCTGACCATCGATACTCTGTGATTCTGTCTGCATTATATAGTACATTTTACTTCAATCCAGTATATTCATAGAAAATTTTACTTTTCGAGGAAAAGTTTTGTTACATCCCAGTTAATTTAAGTTCCTGTCAAATAATTTTTTTCTGTGTGTGTATAATAAGTGGTCAGTATATTCTTATTTCCCACTTGGAAAAATTTTTATTTTAGAACTTCTTTACATCAAAATCGATGAGTAATAAGCTGAAAGTTTCTTAGTTTGATAAAATACCCACATTTTTCTTTCCTATTTATCTTCTGTATTCGAGTGTGTCTACCTTGGACATGTGATACCGCATTTAAAGATACTTGTTCAGGGGCATCTGGCTGGCTCAGTCAGTGGAGCATACAACTCTTTAATTTGGGGTTGTGAGTTGGAACCCCACATGTGGTATGGAGTTTACTTAAAATAATTTTTTTTTAATTGAAAAAAAATTCTTATTCCTTTCACACTCTTCTCATAATATTGCTTTTGTAACTACCTGACATTTGACGAGAAGTCTTAGAAACACTGCTTTGCTATGGATATGAAAAGAGCCCTGCCTTACAGCTTAAAGAAAAATTAATCACACCGAAGAAGGTAAAACTGCATATGTTTGTGTCCTTGTTTTTAGGTGGATTATATATTTACAGACAAAACTGGAACACTCACTGAAAATAGCATGGAATTCATCGAGTGCTGCATAGATGGGCACAAGTATAAAGGTGCAGCTCAGGAGACTGATGGACTCTCTCAAACTGATGGACCCTTAACTTATTTTGACAAAGCAGATAAGGTGGCATTTTCTGAATTACCATTTTACCTTGAGAAATCAAACTCTGTGTGCATGTGTTAACTTTGTGTAGTAGAAATGAAGATTCCGAGTGCATGACAGCGACTTGGGAATAACCATTTGCTCTTTTGACTTCAACTTTCTTGTTTCACGAACACCTCTGGAAATTGTTAACAAGTAGAATTTATAAATAGGGAGGATTGTGGAAAACGGCTTTTGGGCAAAAATTTCACTTGCCTGTCTGATCATAATGATCATAATTCTTTATGCTTTGTCTTTAAAAATACGAGCTGCTCCAAGAATGAAGTCTTTTGAAATCATTCAAGTCCCAGGAGTGTCTAGACGTTAAATGAACCCAAGTCTCCCTGCACCTGAGCTATTGCCAAGTTGTGAATTGGATACTGAATGAACTCTTTTAGGCCATAAAGAATTCACTGATTTAGTATGAGGTGGCGCGACAGTAACCTGAATGAGTTAACACAGCCCTTGGGTACGTTAGCTGAGAACCAGGGATGCCGTTAGGTCCAAGGGAGGATACAGAGCTCATTTGAGTATTAGGGATTTAGAAATTTCTGCTACTCAGTTTGCTGGAGGTTATAACATTTTCTCTCGTTAATACCTTGTCTCTGTTCACTGACTACCAAATGATCAAAAGGGAAAATAATAGAGTCATTTTTCTGTTACTGTTCAACAGAACCGAGAAGAGCTCTTTCTGCGTGCCTTGTGTTTATGTCATACTGTAGAGATTAAAACAAATGATGCCGTTGACGGACCTACAGAGTCGGCTGAATTAACTTACATGTCCTCTTCACCAGATGAAATCGCTTTGGTGAAAGGAGCTAAAAAGTAAGCACGTCTGTTAGGCTGGATGAATAAATTCTAGAGATCCGCTGTACAGCGTTGTACCCATAGTTAACACAGTGCTTTGCACTTCAGAATTTGTTAAGAGGGTAGATCTCATGTTAAGTGTTTGCCACAAACAACAGAACACCAGTGGGACGCAGGGAAGCTGTGAGCGGTGTTGGATAGGTCTCTTACCTTGCCTCTGGTAAGAATCCCATGGGGGTTTGCACGTGTCCGAACTTCTCAAATTGCACACATTAAATATGTGTAGTTCTTGTATATCAGTCATACCTCAATAAGGCCGTTTTAAAAACCCTGAGGTAAGTTGTAGAGAAATACATTAGCATTTTTGAAGAGTAAAAAAAAGAAGTAAGCACTTCTTGTACTTCTGAGAAAGTGAAATCACAGGAGGACTGGAGTTGTTTTTTCTCTGTTTGCTTCAATAACCTTATCTTCTAAATATTTGTTAATAAAAAGCTGAACTGCTTTATCTGAAGGTTTTAGAAAATTCCCCAAACCTAGCCAATTAAGACCGAAAAGAAAATAGCAACGCATAGATGTAACTTGCGTTACTATGTATGCATACCAAACAGAAGTCCAAGTGTTCATATTATACTCCGCAAATTATATAACAGTGGCCGCTTTTTGTACACCACATGTCACTTCTGAAGTGCTCTCAGCAATTTGGACGTCACTTTGTAACTGACAGTCCTGTTTTACCCTTGAGGCCTGAGATGATTAAGTGGTTAAAAGGTCGCCCAATGTGTTTGCTACAGAATTGGAATTACAAATTGCCTCTTGATTACAAGTTGTGACTGGGCTTTGACTTCCTCTTTCCTGTCTTCTCCGCCAGTAAAGAGAAGTCTAGTTATAGACTGATTTTTTTCACATGAGAGAGAAGAAAACAATAAACAAGTATGAGTAACCCCAGTGCAGGGGAAAATTAATCGTTCTTCAGAGATACACAAAGGTCTTTTTGTTGCTTTTGACAGGTATGGGTTCACATTTGTGGGAATTCGGAATGGCCATATGAGAGTAGAGAACCAAAGAAAAGAAATAGAAGAGTAAGTAGCACTTTGTGTTTAATGTTTATCACGTCTTAACCCCACAGTCAACCTTGGGTGCCTTTAAGATGGGCAACAAAGGAAACGCATTACATCTATAAGTGTGTAAGACTCTGCTTTCCCGGTTGGAGTTTTGTGTAGAGGTAGTTGGAGCAGAAGACATTTTTCATAGAGAGGTAGAAACTGGGACTTGCGGTGGAAATTATTCCTATGTGGTTTACATGTAGGTCCAATAGCCCGAATGAGAGTCGGCCTGGACTTTCTTTCTGAAACACAGTTGCCAATTTTAGGTCTCCAGCACACACTGCAAGAAGAATCCATGAACTTGCATGGAACCTTCTGCTATCTAGAACCCAGCCAATCACTCTGGGATTGCAAGC
Organism: Ursus americanus; assembly: GCF_024610735.1. NCBI lineage: Eukaryota > Metazoa > Chordata > Mammalia > Carnivora > Ursidae > Ursus > Ursus americanus. The sequence continues at coordinate 12,228,274 of NC_142164.1, forward strand.
TCAGCCAGTCGTGGCAGCTTTGGTGTCAGATGCTTTGTCTTATTCTCCATGCTCAAGTGTGAGCCCCAGGGCAAGTACCCTGAGGCAGCAGTGTTTTGGATGTTGGTTTGTTTTTTTTTCCCCTGTAGAGATCCCAGTGAACAAAACCACCTTGGCTTTAATAGCAGATTTTAATTAGGCTCTGTGATTAATTTGAATTCCTTCATCTGAACTTGAAATGTAATTATCTTATCTGACTTCTATTCTGGCCTCTAGCATCTCATGAGACCCATCTCAGAAACCTGTAATATGTGTAGATGCGTTTGGGGAATGTACCCCTTTGGGAAGTGATGCTTAAAAGCCAGGCAAAGGCTCTTTGGCCTGACTACCAGGAGCCCGGGGCCTTTAATTAAAGTCCAGATTCTAGCCAGTTCACAACAGTGCCCCCATCTGGTCAACACCAAATGACAATGCTACATGAAGATCTCTTAACATACATCCCAGAGCTGGTGACCTGCTCACTCCCATCAGAAACAGGCTTCATGGTAAATATTTTTAGGTCACATACTTGTGTCCAAGTTGCTCATTTTCAAAAAATATTTCCCCACGTTTTTGTAATAATTAACTCTTATTTTTACTCTTCTGCATTCTTTCATCTGATTTATTAGCTCAGTACAAATCTGATCATATCATTCCACTGTTTAAACCCTTCAGTAAATTCCTATTGCTCTTAGGATAAAATTCCAAACCTCTGAAATGGCCCACAGTGTTCTTAGCTCCCAGCCCTTGCTTAGCCCTCTTGCTGTGCCCCTATCAACTAGTTTCACGCTTTAGTGAACTATTTTGCACATGCCCTTTTCTCTACTCATGATGCCAGGACACCCTTTTTTCATCATGTCGCTCTGCAGAAGACAGCCCAGGCACTACCTCTTCCAGGAAGCCTTCCTTCAGATATCTTCTTTCTGCACTTTCACATCCGCCCTGTGAGTTCCTTTATTATAGCGTATGGCAGATTGAGAGGGAGTCAGCTCATCACCCTCCGCTTCCCTTCTCACGCGATGAGCCTCTCGAGGGAAGGAACTCAGGCAGATTCATGTCTGTTTTCCAGTACCTAGCATTGTGCTCGACCAATAGTAAACACCCCATCGATGGTTAAAATGATTGGCAGGGTGAGACTATTTCTAGACCCCTCCAGCTCTTTATCCGCCAGTCCTGTGTAGTCACTCTCTCCTTACCATTTGCAGTAATCTAATGAGAGGATATAGATATCCCTTAACCAACACTGGCATCCTCTGACACCACATTCTAAGTGCAGAAAAATTTCAGAGGCCCAACGGAAAGCGCCAGTTGTGCACTCGGCCGGCAACCCTTACCAAAAGGGGAGAATTCTATTCAGGATGTTTCTGTGGCAGTTTATTTTTCTCACTGTGTTCTAGGTATTTTCTTTTTCTCATTTTTCTCCTCATAAATGTATGAACTTCTTTTTCTCATTTTTCTGCTCATAAAGGTATGAACTTCTTCACACCTTAAACTTCGATTCTGTCCGTCGTCGCATGAGTGTCATTGTGAAGACTCAAGCAGGTATACATTTTAAACACTTGACTTTTTCTCTTTTTCCATTTGTAGATTTGTATGTTGATCACTTATTTTAAGAAAGGAAAACATCTCATGTAGTAATAGATGACTGCCTGGAGTCATGCAAAGCGGTAACTAACATGTATGCCTTAATGTATTTATATAAGCACATATGTTCAGTTTGCCAAATTGTCAGTGGCAGAACCCCTCGTATGACAGTATATGCATTTTCTTGGAAACTGACTCTACTCTCCAGTCCTGAGTGTCCAAACAGAAACTGAAAGGGTGACTCTTTATAGTTCATGGTACTGACCAATCACCAGTAATGTCGACATGCAGCAGCCCCATACAATTGGTTGGTTTGAGATTAACTAGCAGTAGAATTCTTGAGTGTTAGACAATTGCTGGCTCTCCCTGTCTGACCTTCCTCCTCATTCATTCCCTACTGCTTTATAATTCCGGGGAACAGGCAAGCTAGGGATGACTAAGGGCCAGACTGCTGGGGAAAAGGGTATGGTGGCTTTACTCCAGCATGCTGGGCTCTTTGTTTGGCAAAGGGATGAAGCTTGCCCTTTGCATTGGAACCAGTACCATCATCCCAGGGTTCCCCCTTGTCCTTTGGAAGAGCCGTGGTAGCTGAGATACCTTCTGCTCAGATTGAGCAAGAGCCATGGGGGAGCACTCCTGCCTTATTTGCAGGCTCCCACATGCCTCTGCGTGTGTGTGTGTGTGTGTGTGTGTGAAAGAGAGAGACTGTAACTGTCTGTCCCTAGGTGGTTTTTCAAAATTTCCTTGATTTATAATCCCAGTAATTTACCTTTTAGTGTTAAATCTATCCGAAATTCCTTAGCGTGAGAATGGGAAGATATGGCAGACCCTTGAGGGAACGTTTCCCACTTTATTCATACTTTGTGGTGTGACTGCCGGTCATGAAATTGATTTCATTATGTGAATGCCAAATTTGTTTTGTGACTTTTAAATACACTGTGGATGTGTGAGAGAAAATTAAAAAAGAAAACCACTTAACATTTGAAATACTTGGTGTTCTTACCTGTACACATGCATGTATGCATTCCACTGCAAATAGTGTGACGTCTGGGGAAGTGGTCTGTCAAGGGCCTTGACCTCAGAGCTATACTTCTTTTTAACTTCTTGAACTCAGCATTTTGCTTTATAAGGTGAAGTGTGTTTCTTAATGCTCAACAGTGACTACTTCGCCGGATGCATGGACTGATATAAAGCCATACTTATACTGGCATTCTACGGTGCTATTTTCAAGTTTCCAGTACAAACTGCCAAGCCACTGTTTTTAAAAGCAACCTCAATAGTTTATTCAAAATGATTTTATTTTATTTGCTCTTGGGTTTGGTCCTTGACATCTGTAGATGCCATGTGTGCACTTTAGAACATGCTTGACAACATTTTCAGAGAATTCAGAAGGAGCTCCTTGACATAAGTACAGTCTCCCATGATTCCCTGAAAGGAAGTACATTCTAACAGAGGTACTTGGTGTACACTCTTGAGTTACTTGTGTCCATATCGGTCTTAAGAGGTAGTGAGCTTTGTCCTATGAAAGTAAAGGTCAAGATGTCTCATTCCATTTGGGGGAACATTGCAGGGCAGGCTGAGGATACACAGTAGCTGAGTGGGAGAGGCCACCTTGATAGGTACCTGTTAGTAAAATCCCAATACCAGTCTTAAAATTCTGAGTTGAGAACTTGTTTTTTTATTTATTTTAGGAGACATACTTCTCTTTTGTAAAGGAGCAGACTCAGCAGTCTTCCCCAGGGTGCAAAATCACGAAATTGAGTTAACTAAAGCCCATGTGGAACGTAATGCAATGGTGAGCCTATATCCCTCTAGAGATGCTAAAGATGACTATTTTATGGGATTGCTATTTAAATGTTAGAATGAATTTTAGCTTATTTTTTATGGTCCATTTTTATTGGGGGATTTAGAAATATTATGTTCCTTACTTTAATGTAAAACGTTATCCTGGAGCAAGTTTCTGTTCAGAATTTGCAGACTTGAAGACTTTTCAAGAATCTTTGGTTTATGTTCTGCTTTTTTTTCTTTTAACTCTAAAAGCTATTATTTTGTTATTCTGAACCTAACTGAATGTTACCTTTTTAGTTGCAATCTCTTAGTGTTTTTTATTTTAACTAAACATATATCAGAATTTCTTTTGTACAGTGAAATGAGAGTATTTGAAGAGAGTGCGGAATTTTTTTTTCAATTATTTGGATAACTAGAGATCTCCTACTTTGTTTCTAGGACGGGTATCGGACACTTTGTGTAGCCTTCAAAGAAATCGCTCCAGATGATTATGAAAGAATTAACAGACAGCTCATAGAGGCAAAAATGGCCTTACAAGACAGAGAAGAAAAAATGGAAAAGGTTTTTGATGATATTGAGACAAACATGAATTTAATTGGAGCCACTGCGGTGGAAGACAAGTAATTACAAAATGATATTCTTGTCATTTTAATGACCATTTAGGGTGGTATCTGTCCAGATTGGTAATTTATTCTCAGATTTTGAAATCTTCTATTCAGATCTGTTGATAGACCAGACTTTGAACTATTTGTGGGAATGATTTTTTTTTAAGTTAAATATTTGTGGTCTAGAAGAATGATGGGGCGCCTGGGTGGCGCAGTCGTTAAGCGTCTGCCTTCGGCTCAGGGCGTAATCCTGGCATTCCGGGATCGAGCCCCACATCAGGCTCCTCCACTAGGAGCCTGCTTCTTCCTCTCCCACTCCCCCTGCTTGTGTTCCCTCTCTCGCTGGCTGTCTCTGTCTAATAAATAAATAAATAAATCTTAAAAAAAAAAAAAGAATGAATCTGTCGTCTCTAAGATCTTTTGAATGTTTACAAAGCCATCCATTTATTTATGCAGATATTTATGAAATAGGCTTATGATGTATTGAGAGCTTTGTGCTAGAGGCATCCTTTGAGCTGGTGCCTGATAGAATTGCTAAGATTTTGACAGAAATGAGCGGAAAGGAAATTCAAGTGAGAGCAAACAACGTAAGAGCTCATTCTAACCTGGTTCGACAGGCTAGAGCATGTTTTTGCATACTTTCAAAGAATTTGCTTTAACTCTCCAGGCTGAGCTCCACTAGACAGGATTGTAGGGCTCTAGCATTGATCTCCCTGAAAGAATACATTTTAGACTCTTAATATTTTAGGAGTTTTGAAGAAATTATAAATGCAAATTATGAGACTTCACCAAAAAAAGTTACATATATATATGTACACAAACATACATATGTATGTATATGTATGTATACATATGTCTGTATACGTACATATATATATGTATATTCAGCCACATTAGAAGGTTTTAAAATTTTAATGGGATTCCTTTAGTCTAATTTCTTTCTTGTTCTCTGACCAAAGGGAACTCAGAGAAAGTATTCTTCTCTCTGTGCCTTTCGGATTTATGCTTAAATTCTCTCTCGGGATGGTTGGCTTTCCTATTCTCAAAGCTCCTCGGCAATGGGGATTCACTAACTTCCCTTGATATCTCACTAGGTTTGGCCCTTTCCATTTCGAACCATGTTAAGTATTTATATGGTGAGATATAAAATTTAATGAACTATAGTAAAGTGACAGTGAATAAGAATGTCTGGTGAGTTTATGAACATTTTAGCTAAGAGGGATGGTTCTCCATTCCGCCATTGGATACCAGTTACCTGAAGAGATGTCGTTAACTTTTCCAAACCTCACTGCTTGAAATTCATTTTGGTAAGTAAAACCATGCCAGAGATAATACTCCCAGCAAGAGTAGAGAATATATAAGAAAACCAACTGATAATGTGTCAGGACTCCAGAATTGCTGTGAATTGTAAAAATATCCTCTTTTGCAAGCCTTCTTGCAGAATCTCTGTGAGGAATCTCTGAGGATAGCAAGGTTTCCTTTGTGTTCCCAGGCTACAGGATCAAGCAGCTGAGACCATCGAAGCTCTGCATGCAGCAGGTCTGAAAGTCTGGGTGCTTACTGGGGACAAGATGGAGACGGCCAAATCCACCTGCTATGCATGCCGCCTCTTCCAAACCAGCACTGAGCTCTTGGAACTGACTACAAAAACCATCGAAGAAAGTGAAAGGAAAGAAGATCGATTACATGAACTGTTGATAGAATATCGTAAGAAGTTGCTGCATGATTTTCCTAAAAGTACTAGAAGCCTTAAAAAGTAAGAGAGTGCACCAGTTTCTTATACTTAGGCGTGGGTATAAATGTAAATCACAGCTGTTTATGCAGAAGGTTCCGTTTTCTATGATTTATCATTCTTTGTTTGCAGGTGTTTTGTCCTTTTAAGTTAAAACCTTCCCTGAGGACTTGGGCCGATGGCTCCTTTGAGATTATTTAGCACTTTTCACCTCTCCTTTAATTCAAAAGACAATCCTGTATTTCTCAAGGTTTAGAAAAGTAGTTCAATTTCTTCATGTTTAGGGTTTGGGTATTTAGCACTGATCCTCCAGCTTGGTCCATGGCAAGAAAAAAATACTCCTTTTTGTGGTCTTTTCAATTGAATATAAGGAAACCAGTCTCTATAACACTTTCCACGTAATTTGAGGTCCTGGAGCCATTTTTTCTGTGGATTTACATGCCCCAGAACTCCTCCGGGAACCAAATAGCTGTTAATAACATGGCCACTTCAACTCTGCTTTCAACTGGCTGCTTAGGAAGAGCTTATAGAACTTAAGGGTCTCAAGGAAAGCCACTGATACATAATAATTCCGTGCCCAGAGATCATTGACCAAGGCTTAGCCTTGCCTAAACCAGGTGCTGGAATTTACTATGGCTATAAGCAAATCAGCTGCCTCTTCTGGAATGCCACGGGATGTGCTCGCACTAAATCCAGAGACCCCCTAGATGATATTATTTTACATTTCTTGAGCATACCCTTTGTTTCAGGAACAATATTAGCACTTTATATAATTATTCTCACTTCGTCTTCATCGCAGCCCAGTAAGGCTATCTATTTCCTTCATTTTACAGATAGAGTAAGGCTCAGAGAGATGCAGTAACTTATATAAGATCACACAGCTAATAAGGGGTGGAACAAGTCTATCCAAATCCAGAGCCCATGTTTTTAACAGCTGTGCTCTATCTGGATCCTCATGTCTAATATTTGAACAGGCTTTACAGACAACTTTCCCGCCTTCATGAGGCTGTGGCCCATTCTAAACCAGCCATTGTTTTGGCACTTGGGCATCTGTGAGAGTAAACATGGTCTCATTGATTGCTTGTCATAAATATTTCCTTTCTTTAGCCAAATGGTATCTATAAAGGCAGTCCAAATTCCATGTTACTTGTCCATTTGTCTTCATCTGTTCTGGCTAACGTAACAAAATATCATAGACTGGGCGGCTTAAACAGTAGAAACTTATTTCTCATATTTCTGGAGTCCAGTTCCAGTGAGGTCCCTCTCCCTGGCTTACAGAGAGCTACCTTCTCACTGCGTTTTTACATGGCACAGACAGATGAAGGTCTAGTATCTCTTCTTATAAGGGCACTAATCTCATCATAAGGGCTCCACCCTCGTGACTTCACTTAAACCTAGTCACAGATACCGTCACATGGGGGGTTAGAGCTTCAACGTAGGACTTGGGAAGGGGGCGGGGCACCGGACACGGTTCAGTCCATAACACCATTCAGCAGCTCTGGGGTACTTCTGTAAAAGCCAGGGCTTCAGAAAAACTTAACTCACCATCTCAGAACATTCCCTCTTACGGTTCATCTGTTGGAGTGGGGCACAGACTTCCCTCAAGTTATATAAGCATCAGACTCAGAATCACTTTTGTCAGCTTCTGTTTCTTTGTCCTTTCCGCTTCACATCAGCCACCGAGCCTTATTCAGGTTTCCAGTTTCCCCGCTAGTGCTGCACTTCAAATTCCTAGCAACTCTTGCCTTGAATCCCTCAAGTCCCTCTGCCAGATGAGTGGTTCTCCGTTATACACAGAATGAGGTCGCAGCAAAGGCCTCAGGTGACCTTTTCACCTTGCTTTCCTAGTGCACCACAGCATACTTCTCTCCCCTCATCTCATTCTGCCTTGTCCTTCAGTTCCACTGGTCTTTTCTGTGTGTATTTACTGTCCCAACCTCTGGCTATTAGCCAGTTAGTATCTTGTTTGTTTGCATATATTCTCCCATGTATACTTCTGTCACCTCAAGGAAGTTTCTCTGTTCTCCCGGGAAAGATGCGTTAATGATTCTTCCCATTCTTCTTATATGTCCTACTTAGGATTGATGCTTATAAATATTGCTTGATTTGTTATTGAGCCACTGCTCTCTGCACATTAAGTCAGCTCTGTGAGTAGAGGAGCAAAGGAGAACACATGATTGATAGCTCTGTAATTAGTGAATAAAACATGCTTCTAAGATTATGAAGCGGAGTATGGACAAGCACAAAATACCATAGTGTTAGTATATACACTGAGGGAATATGGAATAAACGAATGAGGAGGCATATTAGGCTCTCACTACTCAAACATTTGCTCCATGGAACAGCGCTCCATTATCACTAGAAGCTTGTCAGAAATGCAGAATCTCCTGTCCCACCACCAACCTAGTGAGTCAGAATCTACACTTGAACAAAATTCTCAGGAATTTTAACAAGATTCCCTTAAACATTAAGCTTCAGGAAGGCTAAAATTAGACAAACGAATCGATAATGATGAGGTCGTGCTGTGTCTAATACTTGCGCTGCACTGGTCCTCCAGTGGCATCCAGGATTCCCTGAGCAAAAATTGATTAATCACTGTTTTTTTCTTAATTGCAAAAAAAAATGACATGTTAATTGGTAGAATTTTCTCAGTCGTAAGTTTTCCCTCATATGGTTTTTTCTTTTTAAAGATTAATTTATTTATTTTAGAGACAGAGGGCATGCACACCGGGGTGGGGGGGGGTTGGAGAGGGCGAGCGGAGCCCGTCATGGGGTTCGATCTCACGACCCTGAGATCATGACCTGAGGCGAGACCAAGAGTCAGTCCCTTGACTGACTGTGCCACCCAGGAGCCCCTCCCACATGTTATTCTTAAGTACTTGCACCTGTTATATTTGTCTTTCCTAGCACCTAATATCTCTTAGTCGTCCTAGCTATGCATGAGAATCACCTACAGAGCTTTCTGAAACATAAACCTGTAAATAACCAAGCGCTGCCCAAGATACTCTGATTTAATTTGTCTGGGAATAGACCTCAGGCATGGGCAATTTTTTAAAGCTGTCCAGGTGATTCTAATGGGAAGGCTGTGGTTGAGAACCACTAATCCAGTATAAAATGATGCTTATTTAAGGAACATATATCATTATTGAATGGTATATTTTAATGAGCACCATGTCTTTTTAGGCTCTCCATCATTTTTGAGAAGCCAGATCTGTTGACAGGCTTTGTCATTCAGGAAGAGGTCTTCTGTGATTTGTATACCCAAAGCCATTTTGTCTTTTTTCCTCTATTACTAAGAAGTTTTTAGATTAATGATTTGTCTCCATATCAGAGTTTGAGTGACCGATCTGTAATTTCCACAGTTCGCCTTGAGTTTCTTACACAGAGACCAGCTGCTAAAGTCCATTATTTCTATACCTTTTAGAACTTAGCATCTATATGGGCAGCTTGAGTCTCAAAGACGTCATGGGAAAATGTCTGTTGTGCCTTCATTAAAAACAGTTGCTTCTCTACAGTTTATAGGTTCAGGAACCAGATTGATGATGATTTTTATTCAGGACCCTCCTCTTTGTGGTTTGAAAAACAATCAGGTTTCAAAATAGGAATGTATAGGAGATTCAATTAACAGCGTTGTTTTTCTTTTCCAGAGCATGGACAGAACATCAGGAATATGGATTAATCATCGATGGCTCCACATTGTCACTCATATTAAATTCTAGTCAAGACTCCAGTTCTAACAATTACAAAAGCATTTTCTTGCAGATATGCATGAAGTGCACTGCAGTGCTCTGCTGCCGGATGGCGCCATTACAGAAAGCCCAGGTAACGGATATTAGATAATGTTCCGTTCCGGGGATTTCTATACACATATGTGCAAATGTTCACTTCACTTTTGTTTCTTCAAAGAGCCCTTTTTACCTTATTACATCTTCCCAGGCTGCTGCTTCTTCGCGGTCAAATTCAGAGGTCTGCCCACCAGTGTGAATGAACCCATGCTTCTTGTCCCCTCAAGCTGCCTGTCCAATTCCTTGCCTTCCAGACTTCTCTAATGAGTGCTTGGTGCGTGCTGCCTCCATTCCACTGCTCCTCACTCCTCTGTGACATTAGCCCCGTGTGTTCTTTCTTCTCCTCATGTCATCACGTCCGTTGGATCACCTGGAGGCCAGCAGTGACCTCCTTGCCAAATCCATCGCGCTGTCTTTTGTTCTCCTCCTCGTTTCTCTGCCACAGTTAACACTATCAGTCATATCCTCCTTAAAACTTTCCTCCCTGGGTTTCTGTCTATAGTCCACAGTCTTGACTTTTTTTTTTTTTGTCCTACTTGGCAACCTAGTGTCTTTTTATTTTGTGTCATCTTCTCACTTCTCACTAATTATCATTTTTCTCTGGGGCTAAGTCTTCCTTCTGCTTTTCACTTATAGCTTGTCTCTCTAAACATGAATTTCTAGGACTCTCATTGACAGTCTCTGGTACTGACTTTTCCTTTACATGAAATCTTGTATTTCTAGCTGCCTGCTAGACAGCTCCATGTGGAATCCCCACTGTCATATTAAATTCTAGTGTCCAAGACAGATCTTATAATTTTCACCTTCAGGCCAGTGTATTTTCTCCCTTGTCTTCATTATTCTTGTCTCCAGCACCACATTTTTTTTTTGCTCCCTAAGTCACCAAACGACCTTTGACCCCTGTCTTCTCCCTCACTCTCTATCTAGTCACTGTGCCCCATTGATCCTACCTTTTATCATAGCTCTCATTTATGTGCCATCTTTTTAAACCTTTCACTTCCATCCCAGTCCAAGTCCTGTGACTTCACACACAGACTCTGTGATTTAGCCTCCTCGTCAGTCTCCTGGCTTTCCCCCTTCCCCCTTCAATCTCTTGCCACACTCCCAAATTAATTTTGTTAAAACACCATTTCTCCCATTATATATTCTTTCTCAGATCCTTTCATAGTTTCCTAGTCCCTGAGGATGAAAGGCAGATGACTCTGGCATTCAGGCTCACCTATGTTGGCCCTTATCGTGTCTCTACGTGCTCTGTCCACTGTCATTCCCGTACCCAGCCTGAGTCCTCCACTCCTTTTGGTTGGTCCTCCCTTTGTGTCCCTTCCCCTTTCTGTGCTCATGCCAACCTCCAAAGCTTTCCTCATCTGGAATTCTCTCTGAATTCCTCTTGGCCTAACGGAAATTTTACTCATAATTAAACCCAATTCAAGGGCCACCTCCCATATGCTCTTTTCTCCAGCTCCTCCAGCCCGCGTTGATCTGCTTCACCTTGCTTTTTTGCACTTGGTACAAAGAACCTCAGAGTCTCAGTTACAAATTTCTTCACTTCTGTACACACTGTATTCTTTCACATGCCTTCATGTTACTTCTTCATAGTCTTCAACTGCTTACTCTAGACCCAAGGAATGGCTGTGTCCTTGGTTTGTCCTTCACACGAACTCTACTCCCTGCTTCACACACGCACACACACAGCCCATCCTAATTTAGGGCATTGTCTCTGTCTACTTTCTTCTCACTCTCAATCCCCACCACAATCGGGTGCTCTTTTTTTCCTTCAACCTTCAGAGCCTTGATTAGCCCCAATTGAGGAAGAAGATCCTACCAGAGCCATAGCCATAGAAATCTGTCCCTTTAGTCAGAGGCAATCTCTCTTTTTTTCCCCCCTACATTTATTGTCTGTTGCTCAGGTTGCTCATAGGATTCTGGCTACTCACTGCCCAGGTGGTTATTTGAATTCCTAACCCCATACTGCTTCTCCCAGCCAAAGTATGGAGCCCCCCTGTAGTTCAGTCCTCGGCCTGTTTTCTTTCCTTCGCTCTAATCCCATCTTCCGGGATATCACCCACTCTCCTGTTAGGTCCATACAGGTGATCTTGCAGTCGCTTCTCCAATCCAAATACTTAGGCTTTTACTTTCTTCTCCAGCTGCCTACTGAACACGTCTTCTTGGGTGTTGTCATTACTATCTCGACCCAGCTCTCTTTAGAGCCCATCGTCTTCCTTATCTTCTTTTGCATCAGTTACTGAGCTCACTGTACTTCCAGGTTTCTAGATTGAGAACCTTGAAATCTGTGGTGACTTCCCCCATGCTTTACTCTTCCATGTGGTTTCAGTCACCAAATTCTGTCCGTTTTCTAGTACGTTGTCTTTTTCATTTCTTCTTTCCTGGCAGATGGCAAGCCTTTAACTGCTCATTGAACTCTACCTGTAACTAGCCACCTAACTTGGCTCTTTGCCTGCAGTCTTGTCTTTTCTTCCTGTTCCTCCTGCACCCTGCGACCACTTTCATAGTATCGCTGTCTGTTGATCTGGACCCAGATGTAGCTGTCCATGCCCCCCGTATGAAAACGCACTGATCTGGTCGAGCCAGTCTGTCTTTTGAGCGTATATTGTACTTAATCTGGCTGTGTGCCTTAGAGCATGCCATTCCCTCTCTCTGGAGTATTCTCCCAAGCCTCTTTTTCCCATCCACACAGATCTTTAACCATCTTTCATGATTTAAATAAAATTACTCTCCCTTCTGTGAAATCATTCCTGGATTACTCTGGCATGTAGTGTCTTCTCCCTTCTCTGCCATCATGGGCATTTTTATGTGAACAACTTAGACAACAGTGTTATATATTCCCTTGCACAGATACTTCACACTGTTAGTGTTTATTGTTAATCTGGTTGCCTAATATTCTTGTATTCATTCCCTGTCTCTACTGTTCCATCAGATGTTTCTTAAGGTGTGTGACCAGCCTTCTGTCTTTCTTGGATATTTGCACATGACATTGCACGTTGCATTGTGTGCAGTTGTGGTTGGTCGATACATAGTTTTTGGCAAATTGATTTCTTTCGCATGAAGCTACCTTAGAGATTGAGGAGAAGTTCTTAATCCAGGTGACCCGGGGCACAGTAAAAAAAAAAAACCAAAACAAAACAAAAAAAACCCCTGTGTTTCTCTAACCAAATCTTTCATGATTTTATAGTCCATGATTATATATCTTTTTATCTTTCCACAAGGACGACCTTTAATCTTCTTAATCTGTATTTTCATGCAGAAGCTGTCACCCTTGCTAATTTTATCGCCTTCCCTAGACCTTTCTGGGCTGCACTTTTTCTTCCTTGAGGTACAAATCATTACTGCACAAGTTTCATAGGTGCAATTAGGTTAACCATAATTGTAGGCCATCAAACACAAAAGTTAGTGTGGGTTCTTTAAGTTTGTCTTTGACTCATTTACAGATTATTTCTGAGAGTCTCTCAAAATTTTTTCAAAGAACCAAGTTGAGGGGAGGGAATAGGGGAAAGCTGGCCTGCCACAATAACACTATTTTCGTGTTCAATGGAATTGGATGTGGGTTTTCTGTATGCAATTTAGTAAACTAAAACCTGACTGAATTTTGTTTAAAGAAAAGACTGTGGGGTGGCTTAGCCTCATGTCAGTTATTTTTAATCACTTATGTTGAAAATGGATTTTATTTATGTTAACTGGTGAAAGCAATTCTGAGGACAGAATTTCTGCAAGGCATTAGTTAGCTTCTGCATTATAGACACTTTTTTTAAAGCTGCCAGATTCTAGAGGGTTTTGAGGGGTGACGCATAAAGCAGTCATTATCTAAAACATAGGGTGGGAGGGCGGCTGCTTACCCAATATACTTCCACAAGTGACTCCACCAGGAGAAGGTTTCTTTTATTCGGTACCTGCCGTGAGCACAGCAGTGAGCTGCATTGTGCCGTTGACACATCTTGAAGAGACACTCAGGGAATAGTGACAGGCTTTATACACATACCTCAGGGAACTTTCTGCTCATCTCACCACCTTTAAGATGCCCCCATTTAAAAACGCAGCTATCTGTAGAAGAGATGAAATTATACTGGGTATTGGGAGATTTGGTAAAGTTTAGTTGGCAGCTGGATGGGTGTAAGAATTTACCATTGGGGGGGGGTGCGAGGGCGGCTCAGTCGTTAAGCATCTGCCTTCGGCTCAGATCATGATCCCAGAATCCTGGGATCGAGCCCTGCATCGGGCTCCCTGCTCAGTGGGAAGCCTGCTTCTCCCTCTCAAACCCCCCTTGCTTGTGTTCCCTCTCTCGCTGTCTCTGTCTCTCAACTAAATAAATAAAATCTTCAAAAAAAAAAAAAAAAAGAATTTACCACTGGGGAAGTCCCTGGGAATATGGGAATGCACCGAAGGGAGTGGTTGTATCTGCAGAGAGGAGAGATGGAGAGGTTCTAGAAGCGTTGTTCTCTAACTTCTACTCTTATTCCACTAACCCTATGCGTGTTACCTCAAATGAGCTTCCTGGTCTCCACTGTCACATTCAACACCTCATCTGAAAGGACACATGAAGCAAGGACAAGGAAATATGTTGGCCTCTACTATAGATAGGAGGCAAGGTTTTCTGACACTTCGTATATGCATGGAACCAAAAAAAAAAAGTGGGCACTGGTGTGACATTTGAAAAGCTATGTTATTTTACCTCTGAGAATTCAAGGCTATTGTACATGATATGCACAAACTACCTTTCTGTTTGTTCGCAAGGCCTCCATTTACAAGTGTGAACGAGGCATATACGTGCAATATAGTAGTCTCACATTCTGCTTTGACCTGTTCTGTACCTCTTTTATATTTAATGTTTAGATTGTCAGAATGGTGAAGAATTTAAAAGGCAGCCCGATAACACTGTCGATAGGTGATGGTGCCAATGATGTTAGTATGATCTTGGAATCCCATGTGGGAATAGGTAAGAACCACCTAATGAGATGGCGGCTGTAAGGTATCAGTATTGCTTGTTAGGTCGCTCAGTCTTCTATTCTAGAGAGAATGTTTTGGTTGCTCATCTTGAATTTTAATTTGGGAATGATAATTATTCATTTAATGAAGGTCCTCATCTAATGTGTCCATCCCAAAGTCCTACCCCTGGTGGAAACGTAGCAATACAAAGTTAGAGGATATTTTTATATTAGCCAAGTAAAGTGAATTTCCCAGACCTACTGGCACTGCAGTTGATCATTTAGCTCTCACCTTGACAGCATGCATGAAATTTTATTGATTTTCTGCCCCCGGCCACATCGCCTGCTTATGTTGCTGCACTATATCTTCTGAGATTCTTAACTGTTTGGGACTAAGAAATGATCATTGGTTGGCTGGTTTTCCACATGGCAATATTTATGGGTACTTAGGGCTGTAGTGTCAAATTTATATGTTGGCATGCAACAACAGCTTTTTCTACTGCCTGCACCATTTTTTTTTCCCATGTCAGGCTGCTGATAGGCAGGAATCCTAACACCCCGGCAAGGTTTTTTTTGGTTTTGGTTTTGGTTTTTTGTTTGTTTGTTTTTTGAAGGGAAGAAATAATGGTATAGGTATCTTGGGAATTATTATTACTGCAGTTTGGATTCCCAAATTCTTTCCATCTGGAAGTAACCCGATTTATTGTGGAACTCTCAGTTGTACTCATTAGTTATTCAATGTGGAAAGGGCCTTGAGCTCATGGAATACTTGCGCTACTACTCAGAGTTTCATTCAGTGATGGGACTTCACCATTTCATTGTAACTCTTCAGTTCTGAGCTCCTAGACCACAAACCCCAGGTCTCTAAGCTGCTAAAGCAATCTAGCCCCTTGTGTAGGGGCATGTACGTGTACGCACTAAGTGCCTTTTTTTCAGATAAATTTTCAGATATAATTTTTTCCTTAATTTTTGCCTTGAATGATTAAAACAATGATTCTATTTAATTGTTTATATCATGTTATAAATAAGTAATTACCAACTAAGTTTTACTTTTTATTGGTGACACTCAATGTCACTGTTACAGCACTTTTTGGTTAAAAAAATTTATACGAGGGGCGCCTGGGTGGCACAGCGGTGAAGCGTCTGCCTTCGGCTCAGGGCGTGATCCTGGTCTTGTGGGATCGAGCCCCACATCAGGCTCCTCCGCTGGGAGCCTGCTTCTTCCTCTCCCACTCCCCCTGCTTGTGTTCCCTCTCTCGCTGGCTGTCTCTATCTCTGTCAAATAAATAAATAAAATCTTTAAAAAAAATGTATACGAGTGAACTATGCCACATAAACAAGTTAAAAGTGTGAAAACAACAAATCAGGAGGTTGTTTATTTTATAAAATACTCATAGAGATTTTCTCTCTTTCAGGTATTAAAGGCAAAGAAGGTCGCCAAGCAGCCAGGAATAGCGATTATGCTGTTCCGAAGTTTAAACATTTAAAGAAACTGCTCTTGGCTCACGGACATCTATATTATGTGAGAATAGCACACCTTGTACAGTATTTCTTCTATAAGGTATGGAACGAAATATCTGTAATTGAACTTACCACCATCTTACCCAGCATTGGTTCAGCTTGGTCATAGTATTTTCCTCCCACCTTTCATAGTTCTTTTGCTATCTTAGTACTGAGATTTGTAGTCGACAAAACATAGGTGATCTATCTAATGAATCAGAAACTAGAAAACGTAGGTGATCTATCTAATGGATCAGAAACTAGAAATTCCTGGGGCTCCTGGATGGCTCAGTTGGTAAAGCGTCCGACTCTTGATTTCGGCTCAGGGTCGTGAGATCAAGCCTTGCTCAGTGGGGACTCCGCTTGAGCTTCTCTCCCTCTACCTCTGCCCCCCCATGCACTCTGTCAAATAAATAAAAAATCTTTAAAAAAAAAAAAGAAAGAAAGAAACTAGAAATTCCTTTTAATGCGAGCAATTTGGGATGAAATTTTTAAGTCAGCTTTCTTGAAGTGGAGTTTAAATACAGTAAAATGTACCCATTAAAAGTGTACAGTTCCATTTTGACAAATGTATACATCCATGTAACCATCACCCCAGAAAGTTCCCATGTGCTCTTTCCCGGTCAGACTCCTCTACCTTGCACCAGTGACTAATCTGATTTATATTGCTATACAATATATAGTGATACTTAACAACATATAATATAAATTTAGGTATGATTTATGCAGTGTGCACATTATAGAGTTGCCTGTTTTAGAACTCCATATAAATAAAATCATATGTGCTCTTTTGTGTCTGGCCTATTTCCCTTAGCATAATGTGTTTATGCTTCATCCACATTGTACCATTTTTATCAATAGTTGGTTCCCTTTTTATCCTAAACAGTATTCCAAACTACTCTTTTTAGTAGCAGAGTCCTCTTTTCAAGTGAAATTACACAGGTGAAGCAGATAGAAGCAGAATTGCATACATTGAAGGATGATGGATCCAGGGCTGTTTCCTTGCTCTATTTCCTTGTCTTGCCCACAGATTCCTCAGGGCACAATTTGGAGTCCCATGAATATAGAACAAGCCACTCATTTATGCCTCATGAACCTGGCGTACATGAAGGTGAAGTAACGTCTAAAGTATGAAAATCATTTTAAGCCGACATAGGCCAGAACTTGATCTCTTGTCCTGTGTTCTGTTCGGTATAATTTTTAAAGTTTTTTTCACTTTTTGTGTTGAAATAATTTCAGACTTTAAAAAAGTGAAATTAGTGAAATAATTTTCATATACTCTTTGTCATACTGTTAACACCTTAGATAACACACAACATAGTTATCAAGATCTGTAAATTGAAATTAATTGGCATGTTATTAACTTGTCTACATGTAGTATTGGAGTTTTGCCAGTGGTCCCACTGATAATCTCTTTGTGGTCCATTTCAGGCTCATGATTGCATTTAGCTGTCCTATCTTAGTCTTCTTTACACTGGAATACTCCTGGCTTCTTTGTCTTCGTCATCTTAACATTTTTGAAGAGTACTGGCCAGTTTGTAGAATGTCCCTCAATTTGGGTGTCTAATGTTTGCTTATCTTGAGATTCAGGTTATGCTTTTTTGGCACCAATACCATAGAAGCAGTGTTGTAACCTGCTTAGTGCATCATACCAGGAGGCGTGTGTTGTCAGTAGTCTCCCTCAGGATAATGTTAACTTCGATAACTTGATTCAGATGGTGTTTTGGGGTTCTAAAGAGCATTCTGCTACTAAAATACATACTTTATTCTATGAGTTAAAGATCTGTTCCTGTTGTTATTTATTCTCTTAACTCAGATTGTCACAAATTTAGCCTGTGTTCTTTCAACATATCCCCATCGTTCTTTATAGTGATAAGAATGTCTAACATGAGCTCTTCCCGCTTAACAGATTGATTTTTTTAAAAGATTTTATTTATTTATTTGACAGAGAGAGACAGCCAGCGAGAGAGGGAACACAAGCAGGGGAGTGGGAGAGGAAGAAGCAGGGTCCCAGCAGAGCAGGGAGCCCAATGCGGGGCTTGATCCCAGGACCCTGGGATCACGCCCTGAGCCGAAGGCAGACGCTTAACGACTGAGCCACCCAGGCGCCCCCAGATTTTGAAACGTCCGATACAGTATTGTTAGCTGTAGGTACAGTGGTGTACAGCAGAGCTCTAAAACTTGCCTTGCAAAACGAAAACCTTAGACCTACTGAGCATCAACTCCCTATTCTCCCCCACTCCCCAACCTTTTTTGAAGACTTATTTTCTGGGACTGTATGATATTCTATGCTCATCTTGTATTTTTTCCTGCTCTAGTCCTGGATTCAGACATTTCTCCAAGGAACACTGGTTCCTTTTATTTGCCAATGGCATTTAGAAATCAAGATCTGGGTGCTAATTGTGCTCGTTGCTGCTGAGCTGCGGTTGGTTCTAGGCCTTGTCAGTGGATAGATCTAGGAAATATGTATGGGTATACACACAAATCTGTTTATATCTGTGTATATGTGTGTGTGTGTGCATACACAGCTACGTTGGGCCAGAATCATAGGTAGCAGTATGAACCCAGAATGTGAACTCAGTTTATACTGGTCCTTTGATTCCAGCCAACACCACAAAGTTTCATTCTGCCCTTCCCCTTTTCCTTACTTGTAACTCATTTCTCCAGTGGTGAGAACCCCAGTTCTCATTATCCTCAGTATGTTTATTTACTTGCTTAATCCTAGAATACTCATAGTTTCAGAATTGCTAACTCATAATCCTGTGAGCAACCAACTTACCTTGAGTGATATATTTGTTATGTACTTCTTTTTGTCTTCAGCCTTATAGTCAAAATACTATTTCCAAGGTTACTTTTTTTTCCTTTTCCACCATTTCTGTGTGGTTATGTTATTTATGTGTAATAGAGGTAGGTTAAATTTTTGTTTGCATACCATTTTGGTCCTTCCTCTCTAATCCTGATTGATTTTAATTATTTTTTAAGTATGTAAAACATTGGCATGGTTCTCTTCAAGAGGAGGTTCTCTGAGAATCTTGCTTAGTGACTTAATGCTCTAATCGAAAGGAAAATCATGCAACAGTGACTTTTCTCAAATCCCTCTTATATATAACTCTTTTTCCAAAATGAAGATTTTGAAGTCATCTGTAATTATAATCGTACCCACAGAGAGAACCAATGGTGACATTTTATGTGAACTGTTCTATATAAATGGAATTGTGTTGACATCGGTTTTGGGTTGGGGGGGGTGTTTTTTCTTTCTTTTTTCAAGTAAGCTCTATGCCCAACCTGGGGCCTGAACTCAATCCCAAGATCAAGAGTCACATGCTCCACCAACCAATATAGGTGCCCCTGTATTGTTTTTATACCCTACTGGGGCTTTTTTTCAATTTTTATATTGAGATATACTTCACATAACAGAAATCACTATCATACACTTAAAGTGTACAATACGGTGTCATTTAGTGTAGTCGCTATGATGAGCAACCATTGCCAGTAATTCCAGAACATTTCCATCACCCCGTAAGAATCCCCATACTTACTAGGAGTCAGTCCTAAACCATACTGTTTTGCACTTTGCCCTTTTCACTTAATAATATATTGTGAACAATTTTCTCACCCAGTTAATTATTCACCTAAAACACGATAATGGTGTGGGATTCCAAACCCCTATGACTGGACACTGAGGTCATTTTCCCAGCAGTACCTTGGTTTTCTTTTATCACCAAGCATTAGAGTTCATGTTAAACTGAGCCTGCCTACTCATTTTCGTCTACCAGGGGATAGAAATTACCAAAATTCTTAATTAGATTCTACTTTGTAGGTGCATTACCAAGTTCATGTGCAGGTGAAATGATTCAAACCTTTATGGTGTTTGGATTTCATGCCCTATATTTCACAGAAGGGAAAGCACAGCAACTGTTTTTGTGTGTCAGTTTTCTGTGATCAATTCCCGGGCTTACTAGCTTTATATTTTCTAAAAGACATACATAACTGTGAGGGGCACCTGGCTGGCTCAGTCAGTAGAGCATGGAACTCTTGATCACAGGGTTGTGAGTGTGAGCCCTATGTTTAGCATGGAGCGTACTTTAAAAAATGTTTAAAAAAAAATGTGTTGGGGTGCCTGGCTGGCTCAGTCAGTGGAGTGTGTGACTCTTGATCTCGGGATTGTGAGTTTGAGCCCCACGTTGGGTGTAGAGACTACTTAAAAATAAAATCTTAAAAAATAAGTAAATACATACGTAAGTGTGAACCCGGGTTTACAGGTTTGCTAAGACCCTGTCATCCAGTATCAGCTGGTATCCAGGCCAAACATAGATGATGGTGATAATGATGATTAACCCAGTATGTGTAAGATACTTCGCTGGTTGACAAAAGCACTTTATTTTCTTAGGCAATCCTCACAAATCTCCTATGAGCAATTACTATTATTTTCATTTAAAATATGTGGAAAGCAGAGCTCAGAGAGTTTACGAAACTTGCCTTTCCCCTCTTCAGCTCAGAGGTGGCAGAGCTAGATTTGCACAATAGGTTTATTTACTCTCAGTCCAGGACTCTGTACATCACAGTTAGGGTTCTCTCAGGCCTTGAACTCAGTAATTTAACAGCCCCACTTGGGGAGGTGGTTATTCTTACTTACCCCTAGTAGGAGAGCCCATGAAGATTTGCCATGCATATCTGCCTAGCGCTCTGAACCCATTTCTGAGGCCTGGTTTGCCTCAAGATTTTGGCCTGCAATTCAGGCGCCTACCACCAGATGGAAGGAATGCTCTGCTAAGGAAAACAAAACAAGCATTGACCCGGCTGTTTACCAGTGGCCAGTAATTAACATATCCCTGTTCCCAATTTAGGGAATTACTTGCGTAGCTAATGCCCTCTGTCTTCATTAGGATGTCTGTGCCCATTATCATCTTAGTCACTGACTTAGCAGTATTCCTTTTCTACTGCTGCCTTTTATCCCAGGGTGACTTCTAATACTTTCAACCCTCTTTGGCTGGGCTGAAAAGCCTTCCTTCCCCTTCCCTTGCCAGTGCATCTTCAAGTAATAATTGCTTCACTCCTGAAGTGCTTCAGTGACTGTTGTTCCTGCCTTCTGTTTCTCCGCTCAGTCCACCTTGCATCATTCAGCCAAGTCAATGTTGGGAAACTGCCACTTTTTAACCTGTGCTCCAGAAACTTCACTCTCCATTGTCTAAGGATTAGTCTGCCTTTTAAGGCACCCCATGGTCTGACCCTGTCCTACCTTCTGTGTTTAAAATATATGTCCCTTGCCTTGGTTCCTGCTGTCAACATATCCTATCCATCTTTAACACCTTGTTCAAGTTATAATTTATTTATTCATTCAACAGATACATTTGAATGTGTTACCGTGTGCCAAGCACAGTTTTAAGACCTTAAGATTCATAATGGAATAAGACAGGCAAAGTTTCTGTTCTCATGGGACTTACATTCTAGTGGGAGAGTCAGACCTTCCCTTCCCACAAAGCACCCCCATAATCCCCACTGAGTACTGCCTCCTCCAACCTCAGAACACTTTTTTTTTTAAGTATGGTTTTACATTCTACCAAAATTGATGCATACACGTAAGTGTCACCCTTCCAAGAAATGACCTTGGGAGCTCTGACACGCCGATGCTGTAGGACTTAACTCAATACATGTATAGCATTTTTCTTTAGGAACATCCTCCAGAGCCTGTAGTATATTTACCTAAATATCCTCAGTTATGGCAGATGTTCATCCTTCGAGGAGACATTGGATTTTTAAAAACAGCTTCAAGTCTCCTAGCCTGGTAAATTAGCTAAGTGAGAATATGTGACAGAAGGAAAGAGACTAGTGTTCTGACATAGCCCAAAAATGGGCTCTTGAAGAGCTACCCAAAGAGAAGTCCAGAGACATCATGAACAAGTGACAGCAGCACTCAAATAAGGTCCCATCCTACCCTGACAGATGGCACTCATTTGAAAATACTAGTTCTGATGATTTTGCCTGAAGACATTAATTTCAGTATTTATAGTCCTACCTAGTGGCTTTTACTGTCTTGTGAATTCTCAGCTTATATTTTTTCCTGTTTGTTTTTAGTGTTCTCCCAATTAAATAAGTCCCTTAGGGGGTAAGAAGCTTTGTTCTGTTTTCTCTTGTATTACCCACAATACCATCTTTGCAAATAATGGGTGATCAGTAATATGTCAGTTGTTCGATGAGGCAGTAATAAAGACAGTAAAGCATCAGCTGATACTGTTAGTGTCAACATATACTGTGACAGTATCCTCGCTGTTTATTGGCATTAATTGACTTGAAACGTACACTTGGAGCTTTATGTCAGTCTACCTTACGTTGATATTGCAAATCACATTGGCATTTAAGGGGTAATACCTAAATGTTTGTATTTGTATGAACTTATTTCTTCCCTCAAGGAAGAATAGCAAGAGGTTCTCCTAAACTGAGATCCTCTTTCTGCTTGGTAAGGCAAAAGTTGGTATTCACACGAGTTAATCACTTGTCTTTGAGTTGTTTGCTTACAACTCTAGTAGAGATTTATTGTGTTGTGGTATTAGAAGGGCTTGGGATTGACCGTAGACTATTTGGAG
This sequence comes from Ursus americanus, assembly GCF_024610735.1. Classification (NCBI taxonomy): domain Eukaryota; kingdom Metazoa; phylum Chordata; class Mammalia; order Carnivora; family Ursidae; genus Ursus; species Ursus americanus. Next base: position 12,250,807 of record NC_142164.1, read on the forward strand.
TACAGTATCCTGTGTTAGTTTAGAAAGTTCAAGTGAAAACATTAACTCTTTTTTACATTTTTTTCCAGAACCTTTGTTTCATTTTGCCACAATTTTTATACCAGTTCTTCTGTGGATTCTCACAACAGGTTTGTTTCCCTAGTTATTTGTTATAATGTACTTTATGTTGGCTATTAATAAATTACCATTTTATGTATTGGATTGTAAAGATGAGAGAGGTATGTTCAAAGTAAAAGAATTTTATTTTATTTCTTAATTTTTTGGTTCAACAGTTGATCTTCTTGCCCTAGTTTTTGACAAGAGCAAATGTTTATGTCTTTGCTTTAGTGATGTTCTTATTACTTTCTTCTTGAAAGTTATTTGGTGCCTCCTCTTGGAGTTGAGATAACCTTAAGAGTATTTCTTTTACTCAGTATAAACCATGTTTTCCAATAATCCTAAAATGGTGTAGTTTAATATTTCATCGAATAAAATCTCACACCTTTGCAGTTTCTCAGGTTGATTTTCTAGAAAAATGTTGATATTTCAACCGGCCAAGAAGCCGTGATCCCTGGATAGAGCCTTGGATTACTTGAGCAGCTCTACATTTTTTGTCCTTTATTGTTTTCTGAACATCTGTTATTACATAAAGAATAGGATGTTATTTTGATACATCAGTGGTGGGATGGGCATGCACATTTATAGCTTTAACAACTGAAATGGATCTTGCGTTGCTTCTAGTGGAAGTATAGCCCGATACAGGAGCTGTATTACTCAATGACTTAGATATTTTGTAGTTAATCTATGAGAATTCAGTGATTTTGCCAAGCTGAGCTAATGGTAGCATCGCCACAGACATTAGAGACCCAGTTTCTAAATTTCAAGGCATGCTTCCTTCCTCCTGCTAGGAAGTGATTTTTTTTTTCCTAATTTCATGGCAGTATTTTTAACAGTGCATTCTTCTGAATGGGAAGTGACTGCTCTCTTTCCCTAGAACTTGCCTCTTCATTTGGTACGTTATCTCTTACATCAGTGCCATGTCACCAAGTCCGTGGTGCCAGTTCAGCAGGATGCTTTATGAATTAATCATCTACCAGCTGTAGGAAGTGCCAGCGGCCTTCTTGTATGCAAAACTAACAGTATTAGTTACAGAGAGTTTTCTAAATTCTGATGAATCTGCTTTGTCTGAACGTTCAGATTACTACTGATGAAATGTTTCATATTCCTCACTTCCGTGGATGAGTGCAAGTATTAAACAGACGTTCCAGGGGTGCCTGGGTGGCTCAGTGGGTTAAGCATCTGCCGTCAGCTCAGGTCATGATTCCAGGGTCCTGGGATCAAGTCCTGCATCGCGCTTTTCCCTCTCTGCCCTTCCCCCTGCTTGTACTTTCTCTCTTTCTCACTCTCTTCTTTCCTCTCTCTGTCAAATAAATAAAATCTTTTTTTTTTAAGATTTTATTTATTTATGTGACAGAGAGACAGCAGCGAGAGAGGGAACACAGCAGCAGGCTCCCAGCAGAGGAGCCCGATGTGGGACTCAATCCCGGAACGCCAGGATCACGCCCTGAGCGGAAGGCAGACGATTAACGACTGTGCTACCCAGGCGCCCCTAAATAAAATCTTTTTAAAAATAAAAAGACATTTCAAATTTTGTAGCAAAGTGCTAAGAGGAAATTGGCTTAATCTGGTTAAAACGTTTTTAATTTGAAAAGAGTGTGTTTACAAGTTGTATGAAGAAGGGACTTATTCCTTATAAAGCCAGATGAGACTCAGACCCTAGTCTGTCTGGGGTCTGCTTAGATTACCTTAGGTGTTGAGGTTTCCATAGGAGTTGATGTTTGGCTTCCTCAGTTGCTCAGATGGTAGGTTCATTCATTTAATGAGTATCTCTTGAGTGCCTACTGTATGCCAGGCTAAGTGCCGGGGATATAACATTGATCAAAGCAAAGTCTTACCCCATGGAGTTTGCAGTATGGTGTTAGGGGGACAGACTGCAGTCATACAAATGTCAGGTAGTAAAGCATTATAAACTGGTAGAGTATGAATGCAGAAGTCTGCTGTTTTAGAGATGATCTGGAAAGTTCTCTCTGAGGTGACATTTGGGCAGAGATCTGAAGGAGAGGAGGGAGGGAGCTGTTAGACATCTTAGAGAAAAGGTGTGGGGTAAAAAGAAGGTCTCCCGGAGGTGGTGGCATGATGTGCAGTACCTTTATTTTTTACTTTGGCCTTGTGCTAGTGCTGGATGTAGCAACCATTATTGCAAATCTGTTTAGAGTACATACAGGGAGACAGCCTTTTTCAGCTGAACTCCACATCACATGTTCTCTCCAACCCTGGAAATTGGAGAGCAAGCTACAGAGAATGTAGAAATGGGACCAGGATTCAGATTCTTTTAAGCCAAAAGCAACTCTTTCTTTAGCAAAGCTAGGATAGTACTGGTCTTTTTCCTATGTGAAAAGAAATCATTTGTAGCATGTTTAATAAGAAACTATTATCAAAAGAAAGAAACTATTATCAATTAAACCTGTTGTTTGTTTTGAGAACATTCTGTCTCCTAATTATGCATCTAAGAATTACAATTATCTCTCATGTAACATCGAAGTACCCATAGTGGAACAAAAGTAGATTGATGCTGCTTTTGTTTGAGTGAAATTCAAGACTAAATTACTCACCAGGCAATCTTTTTGTTTGTTGTTTTCAATTTTCTCATTAGTGAAAATGGGGTAGTTTCCGACGAAAATATAGTATTGTGTGCCAACAAACTAATCCTCTCCCTTGAAAATTAAAAGGAACAAAACACCTATTTGGGGGTTCTTTTCAATTCAGTAGATAATTTTTGCTGAGTTTAAATCTTCGTGAAGGAGTTGGGATGGTGGAGCATTTGGGCGACCCTAAGTATGTCTTTTCCCTTGAACACAGCTACATAGTTACAAATCATTCTGAACACCCAAGAAATCAACCAGAGGGGGGTCTGAGAGAACAAAAACTGCAAGTCCACAAGTAGAAAAGCAAACACCTTTTGGAAGGTAGGAGGTACGGAGAGTTGAACTGGGGGAGATACAGCTGTGGATATAGTGGCGGGGAGGGAGCCTATTTAGAGTCTACTGCAAAGTATCATAAGCGGCAGAGTGCAAAAATCTGAACTTTTCAAAGTCAGCTACGGTGGAGGATGTGCCCAGCTTAAAGGTGCTCAGGTAGCAAAGCAGGGCGTAATCCCGGGACTGACACGGTGGTCTGAGAATCCCCTGGGTCGCGAGAACAGTGAGTCTTGGTGCCAGCTTTCTGCTCTGTTTTGCCATATACTGCGAACCCCTGCACGGTTGTGTGACCGCTTTCCTGGCAGGGGCTGGCAACCAGCAAAAGTGTGGCAAGACCCTCCCCCAGAAGAACCATGCACATCTGTGCTGTGGTAGTCCCTAAAATTTGGAGTTTTGAAACTCAGTCGTGTGCCTGAGATTAAAGAAAAAAAAAGCTCGAACACAGACCAGTTGAACGCAGGGTTCTGCTGGAAATCAGGGACACAGGAGTGATTGACTGCTCTTCTATGAGGGCTCACTGAGGAGTGAGGGGCCAGGAACTTTCAGCTCTGGGGCTAGAGTGGTGCACCACCATATTCATCCCACCCATCCGTGCTGAAAGCCTTCAGGGAGCAAAACAGCACCACCTAGTGGAATCTGGAGCTGCTTACACCAAGCCCCGCCCCCCTGCTCCCTGGAGGCGCATTTCCACTAGGACAAGTCCACCTGAGAATCATTATGACAGGCTGCTCTCCCAGAAAACCAGCACAAACAACTCGCTTGCACCAAGTTTACTGCTCATAAAGTGCTGCAAAGCTTCAGTTCTAGAGGAAAATAGGATCTAGCTTCCTTTTTACTTTTTATTCTTTATTTTTTTATTATTTTTCATTTATTTTCTTATTTTTTCAATTCATTTTGTAGAATTTTTATTAATTTTTAAAATTTTTATTTATATATGCTTTATATTTTTGTATTTCTTTGTTTATTTTTATTATTTATTTAAATAACTTTGGGATCTAGAGTCTTTTAACCACCAGACCAAAACACACCCAGGATCTAGGTTTTTGGGGAGAGTTTTGGATTTTTTGGGTTTTTCTTTTTTATTGTTTTTTTGTGGGGTTTTTTGTTTTCTTTCTTTTCTGGACAAAATTACAAGATGGAGAAATTCACCCCAAAAGAAAGAACAGGAAGTGGAACTCAGGGCTAGGATTTAATCAATACAGATACAAATAAGATGTCTGAACTAGAATTTTTAAAAATGATTATAAAATACTAGCTGGGCTTGAAAAAAGCATAGAAGACACTAGAGAATCCTTTACTATGGAGATAAAAGAACTTAAATCTAGTCAGGCCGAAAATAAAAATGCTATAACCAAGATGTAGTCCCAAGTGGAGACCGTAAAGATGAGGATGGATGAAGCGGAGGAGTCAATCAGTGATATAGAAGATAAAATTATTGAAAATAATGAAGCTGAAAAGAAGAGGGAAAGAAAGGTAATGAACCACAAACATAGGCTTAGGGAACTAAGTGACTTATTAAAACATAACATTCGTATCATAGGAGTCCCAGAAGGTGAAGAGAGAGAAAAAGGGGCGGAAGGTTTATTCAAATAAATTATAGCTGAAAACTTCCCTAATTTGGGGAAGGACACAGACATCAAAATCCAAGAACCACAGAGAACTCCCATTAAATTCAACAAAAGCTGACCCTAGCCAAGGTATGTCATAGTCAAATTCACAAAATACAGACAAGGAAAGAATCCTGAAAACAGTGAGGGGGGATAAAAGTCCTTCACCTACAAGGGAAGAAAGATGAGGTTTGCAGCAGGTCTGTCCACAGAAACGTGACAGGCCAGAAAGAAGTGGCAGGAAATATTCAACATGCTGAATGGGAAAAATATGCAGCCAGGAATTCTTTATCCAGCAAGGCTATCATTCATAATAGGAGAGAGAAATTATTTCCCACACAAACAAAAACTAAAGGAGTTCATGACCACTAAATCAGCCCTGCAAGAAATTTTAAGGGGGACTCACTGAGTAGAGAAAAAAAAAGAGATCAAAATCAACAAAGACTAAAAAGGACCAGAGAACATCACCAGAAACACCAACTCTGCAGGTGACACAATAGCACTAAACTCATCTCTTTCAATAATCACTGTGAATGTAAATGGACTGAATGCTCCAATCAAAAGACATAGGTATCAGAATGGATAAAAAACAAGATCCATCTATATGCTGCTTACAAGGGACTCATTTTAGACCTAAAGATACCTGTAGATTGAAAGTGAAGGGATGGGGGTGCCTGGGTGGCTCAGTTGGTTAAGTGTCTGACTGTTGATTTCAGCCCAGGTCATGATCTCAGGGTCATGAGATCGAGCCCCATGTCGGGCTCCACACTGGGTGTGGAGCCTGCTTAAGATTCTTTCTCCCTCTCCCTGTACCCCTCCCCCCCATTTTCACACTCTCTCTCAAAAAAAAAAAAGAAAGAAAAGAAAGTGGAGGGATGGAGAATCATCTGACATGCTAATGGACGTCAAAAGGAAACCAGAGTAGCCATACTTATATCAGATAAACTAGATTTTTTTTTTAAGATTTATTTATTCATCTTAGAGAATGAGAGAGAGCGTGGTGGGGAGAGGCAGAAGGAGAGGGAGAGAGAGTCCCAGGTGGACTCTGTGCTGATCACTGAGCCCTGGGGCTCAGTCTCATGACCCTGAGATCACAACACAAGCCGAAACCAAGAGTCGGACACTTAACCAACTGCACCACCCAGGTGCCCCAGACAAACTAGATTTTAAAACAAAGACTGTAACAAGAGATGGAAAAGAGCATTATATCATAATTAAGGGATATATCCATCAAAAAGATCTAAGAATTATAAATATGTCCTCAGCTTGGGAACACCCAAATATATAAATCAATAATAAATGTAAAGAAACTCCCTGACAGTAATACAATAATAGTAGGGGATTTTAACACCCCACTCACAGCAATGGACAGATCATCTAAGCAGAAGATCAGCAAGGAAACGATGGCTTTGAATGACACACTGGACCAGATGGACTTCACAAATATATTCAGAACATTTCATCCTAAAGCAACAGAATACACATTCTTTTCGAGTGCACATGGAACATTCTCCAGGATAGATCACATACTGGGTCACAGAACAGGCCTCAGAAAGTACAAAAAGATTGAGATCATGCCATGCATATTTTCAGACCACAGTGCTATGAAACTTGAAGTCAACCACAAGAAAATATTTGAAAGGACCACAAATACATGCAGGTTAAAGAACATCCTACTAAAGAATGAATGGGTCAACCAGGAAATTAAAGAAGAAATTTTTAAAAATACATGGAAGCAAATGGAAATGATAACATGACAGTCCAAAACCTTTGGGATGCAGCAAAGGCCGTCATAATAAGGAATTATATTGCCATAGAGTCCCACCTCAGGAAGCAAGAAAAATCTCAAATACACAGCCTAACCTTACACCTAAAGGAGCTAGAAAACGAACAGCAAATAAAGCCTAAAGCCAGCAAAAGAAGGGAAATAATGAAAATTACAGCAGAAATAAATGATACAGAAACAAACAAAAAAAACCAGAACAGGTTAATGAAACAACATGAGGTACAATGGAGCCTCTCAGGAAGAGAGTATTAGAAAAATCTTAGATTTGGGCTTGGGACACCTGACTGACTCTGTCAGAGTGTGCAACTCTTGATCTCGAGGTTGTGAGTTCGAGCCCTGTGTTGAGTGTAGAGATTACTTAAAAATAAAATCCTTAAAAAAAAAAAGATTTGAGCTTGAATTAGGCCATTTGGGGAAAAGTTTAAGATGGGGGGCTTCCTCTTGATTGGATGCTGTCAGTAGGTGGGGGTAAGCATTTCAGTACATCTTACCAGGAGGATTGAAGACTCGGAGGCTACTGGTGTCATTGGTCAAGAAACAACAGTCACCCCTATTCACTAGAACAGGGATATTGGTTAATGTTCTGATTTGGACAATATTCATATTCTGTGTTCAGCGTGATTATGGAGTGGTCATGTTCTTGTCTTGATCCGTCATGGTGACAGAATAGCCTTATTTCATGTTGTTATTCTATGAAATTGTTCGTGTTCGACAGGAGAACACCAGTGCCTAGCTTGCGAGTGCCAGGACAGTCTGGATATGGGGCGCTGCCTTGCTTTTCTCAAGTTATGCCTGTCAATAAAGTAAATAAAAATCCCTGCCCACATAGAGCTTGAATTCTAGTGTAAAGAGAGACAGTAAAAATAATAAATGTATAACATAAGATCAAAGGTGATTGGTGCTATAGGAAAATAAAAAACAAGATAACAGGAGAAATGTGTCCATGAGAAAGGGAGCGGCAACTTTAAATCAAGGTTGGTCTCTCTGAGAAGGTGACGTTTGCGCTGATACTTGTGAGTGAGGGCGTAATCCATGAGGATATCTGAAGGGAAAGTGTTCCAGGCAGGGGCAACAGCCAGGTCAAAGGAAGTCCTAAATCAGGAGTGTGCCTGACGCGTTGGAGGTACAGTGAGGAAGGCACTGCTGCTGGAGTGGGAGAGAGCTAAGAGATAAGGCCAGACAGGTAGAAGAAGCCAGATCAAGTGGGACTGTATAGCCACCCCTTTGTAGGAACTTTTTTTTTTTTTAACTTTCAGAGATAAAGGAATCCACTGCAGAGTTTGAACAAAACAGTGACTTGATTTGACTGACTTTCAGACAGAACTGCTTGGGCCATTGTGTGGACCGTAGGTCAAGGGGAAGAAGTAGGGAGCCATTTAGGAAGCTTGCAGGGAGGTAACTGTGGAGATGCTGAGAAGTGATCTGATTCTGAATATATTTGAAGGTAGAGCCAGTAAACACTTGTTAATTGACTGGATGTGGGTGTGAAAAAAGAGAAGAGTCAAGGATGCATCCAAGATTTTGGTTCTGCTTGATCACCAAGGTTTAGTTGCCCTTTCCTGAGATGGGGAATACTTCAAGAGGAGCCAGTTTGAGCTAAGGGCAGGTCAGGAGTTCAGTTCTGGATGTAGGTTTGAAATACATTTCCAGGAGGTAACAAGTGGGTAACTGGATATGTGGGGACAGGTCTGGGCCAGAGATAAATATTTGGGAATGTTCGGTGAATGGATGGTATTAAAACACGTAGCTGGTGAGATTACCTAGGGAGTGAGTATGAAGTGCCAAACACTGAGCGCTGGAACACTCCAACAGAGGGCTCAGGCAGTAGGAGACTAAGAAGAAATGGCTAGTGAGATAGGACAATCACTCATTTCAAAATATTTCTTGAGCGCCCAGGTGGTGCCAGGCACCAAGATAGCTACTCAGGTTGCCATATGGTGGGGGCTGTTCACTGAGGGAGAGAACATAGGAGAAAGCAGATTTAAGGGGAAAGTGAATGAGTTTGGTTTTAGACATTTTCAGTTGCAGATGCCTGTGGGACAGCCAGCAGAAAGGTGGAAATTTTGGTCTGGAGCCTAGGGAAGTCATGCCTGTGTACATATTTTTAGCTTTGTTTTTGTAAATACATTTATTTAATCCTTAGTAAATAGCCACATTCAGTGTCATAAATAGAACCTAGAGAAGGTTGATAGTGATACTGAAAACCATGTAAAATATTAACAACTAAACCACTATGACACAGGCTGGCCACTACCTATGCTCAGTTTCCCTGAGGGATTCCAGGCTTGTATTTCATTCGTCTTTGTTCACTGAAAGATCTTTTCAAAATCTATTAGTAAATATTTGTTAGAAATAGACCTTATTCTGAATAAGAGCCTATGTAAAGGGAGGATATATTAATACGACACATCACAATACGTTAATTTCTTTTCTGTAATTATCAGTGAGAGTGACCTTATGTATTAACTTCTTTTGCTATCACAACAAGCGTGAGAGGAAAGTGTCTTGTTTCAGCTTGTGATTTTTGCAAACACATTCATATTTTCTTCTGTTGTTTGTCCTTTCAGCCACTGTATGATGCTGCTTACCTGACAATGTACAATATCTGCTTCACATCCTTGCCCATCCTGGCCTACAGTCTGCTGGAGCAGCACATCAACATTGACACTCTGACCTCAGATCCCCGATTGTATATGTAAGTAGAACATAGAGTTAAAAACCATGTCAGACTTTCAAAATCGTGGGTTTCGTTTCATCCACTGATAGGAAGGACACAGCTGCCCACCTGATTGGATTACATGGTTCTGTTCTGAATTTTGAGCTACTTAAACCGTACGATTCAATAGGAAAATGATCTGTGTCCTAGATGTAGGTCCTGTCCATGAATATGTGTGAACCATCTAGTTGAAAATCTACTAATTCCTAAAACGTGAACCTACGTTGTCATAGAGTTCTGGAGTCTCACAGGAAGGCACACTATTTTAACTACCAAAAAAGAAAAAAGGACACACACAAAGATTTATAGAGTATTGATTCCTACCTATAATGGGTTGGACTGATATTATGTTAGACTTTCTCTTTTATTTTTTTTAAGATTTTATTGATTTATTTTAGAGAAAGAACGTGTACACACATGTGAGTGAGGGCAGGGGCAGAGGGAGAGAATCCAAAGTGGACTCAGTGAGTGTGGAGCCCAACGTGGGGCTCAGTCTCATGACCCCAAGATCATAACCTGAGCTGAAACCAGAAGTTGGTTGCTTAACCGACTGAGCCACCCAGGTGCTCCGACACTTCAACTGCCCCAGAAGCATAGGCTGCTCTACTTTGTTAGCCCTGTTCTAAGACCGTATTGCTGGAGAAACTAATGAACGCATCAAGTCATTACATCCATTTTGTGTCAGTTGTAAATGGATGTTTTTCTGTATGGATGGGGCACTTGGCCAGTTGCTTAATGCATGATTTTGTTGGATTTTTATAAGTTAAGCCTACACCTAAGGATGAAGATGTTAATTTATAGCAGATGATAAGCATTGCTAAATAGTGGATAGCAAGTGCAAGAGAGCGACGCGGGTGGTTTATTTGTATGAAGTGAAGGTGCACAAATTTAAGGGATTTCTTTAAACTTACATTTAGTAATTGCTAGACTTAACCAGCTTTATAAAATCTGTCATTATTTTAAAGACGGAAAAATTGAACATTTCAGACATGCACAGTAGTAGCAAAAATACTAGTAATAGGGGCGCCTGGGTGGCTCAGTCGTTAAGCATCTGCCTTCAGCTCAGGTCATGATCCCAGGGTCCTGGGATCGAGCCCCGCGTCAGGCTCCCTGTTCAGCGGGAAGCCTGCTTCTCCCTCTCCCGCTCCCCCTACTTGTGTTCCCTCTCTTGCTGTCTCTCTCTCTCTCTCTGTCAAATAAATAAATAAAATCTTTTAAAAAAAATACTAGTAGTAAAGTGAACTTCCCTATCCTCACTACTCAGCTTCAATAATTATCAGTTCAGGGTCTGTCCTAGTTCATGAATAACCCTGTTTCCTCTATTACAGACTTAGGCTTATTTTTACTAAATACTAAACATTATATAAGATAGTTATTTCAGTAAGTTTCTCTTAAAGAACTTAAAAAAATAATAGTACCCTATCATCCCTAAAACTTTAACAAGTCCATGATATTATCAGACATCCAGTCAAGGTTCAGATTTCTCCAGCTGACTCTTTCTTTTTTTTTTTAAGATTTTTTATTTATTTCATTTGGGAGGGAAAGAGCATGAATGGTGGGGAGGGGCAAAAGGAGAGGGAGAAGCAGACTCCTCGTTGAGTAGAGAGCCCCATATGGGGCTCGGTCCCATCCTAGAACCCAGAGATCATGACCTGAGCTGAAGGCAGATGCTTAACCATCTGAGCCACCCAGGCGCCCCCACATTGACTCATTTCTCTTTATAGCATGCCTGTTTGAATCAGAATATAAAGTCCATGTGTTTTAACCTGTAGGTTAACCTGGAAATTTATTTGTTGACAAAACTGGGTCATTTATCTTGCAGACTTTTCCCCAAACTGGAGTTTGCTGACAGCATTTTTCTGGCATTAGCGTGTTCCGCTTTTCCCTGTATTTGTGGCAAGGGGATAGTTAGATGTAGAGGGGAATCATCGAAGGCCTAGGAGAAATCTTACAGAGCATCAGTTTGCATGCTCTCTCTTTTTAAATGAGCAACCAGGGCCCAGAAATGACTGACCTAAGGACACATGGTGTAACTAGAGGCCAAATCAAGATGGGAATGGAGTCCCCCTGATGACTAGCCCCGTGTACTTTCCAGCTGGCTGGAGGTTTTCAAACACTGAGCAGCAGTGCTCTGTCTCCGGACAACAGTCACAGTGAAGTCCAGTAGTGCGGCTGCTCTGGCTAAGGTGGGATTTTGGCGGCAGGGAGCAAAATCCCTCCCATTCAGTCCCACCGAGAGCTCCAGCTAGCTTCCTGCACTCCAGTCCCGGCTCTGCTTCTTGCTAACATGTGACTTTGTCTTGTGCCTCAGTTTCACCTTCGGTAAAATATGGGTAACAGTAGCAGCCAATCACGGTGTTCTTGCGAGGATTAAATGAGTGACTACATGTAAAACAATTTAAAACAGTCCCTGGCACATCGTTTTCAAGTAGATGGGAGCTATTAATCTTATTCTAACACCCTCCTCCGCGTAACTTCAGGGCTATGCTGAGCGCTCTCATACATTAAGAATGTTGAAAACCTGAAGAAAGCTATTGAGTACAAATTATTTTAAGGGTGTCCGTGAAGTTTTAGTTAGGGAATGACAGGTGTAGGTCACAGGTGATTTTCCGTAGAGGGTCTACTTGCTACACCTGACTGAAGGAAAGCCATGAGACGCTGACCTCCGCCGGCACCTGTACTGTAGATTGCTCTGTTACCCCGATTATTCCTTTGGAAACATGAGGCCCTAGTCATCCTCTGTGGCCCTGTCTGCAGCCGTACCGCTTAATATTACGGCTGGCATCGTGTGACATACTACAAATTTCACCTGCCGGGACATAGTGACTCGGGCACTTCCCAAATATTGTGACACGAAACGGTATATTCGGATATGTTCATGCTTCTAAGAGAAATTTAAATAGTAAACTGTCGTTCTTCTGTAGAGGGAAGAGGCATAGTTTGTTTCTTCTACAGCTTTAAAAGGCGAAAAAAAGATTCCAGTACACCTGCCACTTCCCGTCATAGGCAGGTGCTTGGGCCTGTTCTTCGGGGCAACTACCCCCAAATCTTCATTTTCTCTCGTGTTCTCCTTCATGGTGGCTGTCATACTCTGAGTTTCCAACAGCTTTGTCATTCATTTGAGGGCAGCTAGAAAGCCTCGCATATCACCCAGCATAACATGATCCCCTCCCCTTCGTCTCACGGTGTGTAGTGTACTCCCAGAGACAGTCCAGTAAGACAGGATCCACTCCTGCTTCAGCCCAAATTCAATGACTCGCAAAAGCTTCCGGGGCTGGCAGTTGCTGGGCACTCATCGCAAGAATCTTTAGGAAGGTGCCTTCCCTGTGGCTCCCAGTTGCCTTGAGAATGTGACTTATTGTGTGTGGGGAGAGCTTGTTTCTTCTCGGAGAAGCAGCCACCTCTTTGCTCCTGCAGTTTTTCTGGGGCAAACAGCAACACATTGCATTATGCATCCCCCAGATTTCAAATTCCTTCATGCACCTAGAAGTCCTGGTAGGTAAAAGTTACATAATTGCCATGTTTTCGGCAATCCCCACAGTACTCAATACCAAGTGAACAAGGATCACTTGCATTTACATTATAAAGGTGTTTCTTATTCGATAAAGCCAAGTGATGTGCTGTGTGGTATCGGCAACAGTGTGCTGTATCAGTGATTACCTACCTTCTGATAAATGTTAAGAACAACTTGAGGGGCGCCTGGGTGGCTCAGTCGGTTAAGTGATCGACTTATTTCGGCTCAGGTCATGATCTCAGGGTCGTGAGATCAAGCCCCATGTCCGGCTCCTCACAGAGCATGGAACCTGCTTAAGATTCTCTCTCTCCCTGCCCCACACTCTCTTTCTTAAAAAAAAAAAAGGCAATTTGATATGGAAGCCAAAAGAATTCCTTGCACAAACCCATCTTCTTCCTGCAGCTCTGCTCCATTAGAATTAGTAGCCATATTTAACACTCCAACTTGTGCCGAGAAGATTGTGTTATTTTAACAGAGTTTAAAGTTTTGATCCACCTGCCATTTATGAAAACATGACTACACAGCTTGAAACATTATTTGACTCAATTGAAAAAAATATAAAGGGTACCCTGAGGCCTAAAAAAGGTTACATTCCCAAGAAGAAATCTTGATTAAAAGACATATGTTAGCAATTGTAGTTGGAAAAGCCGTGGTAGCTCAGTTGAGAGCATATGCATATGACTTGAAGGCAGATGAGTCTGTGGCTGTATACCAGCACGTCCCCTTACTAACTGAATGACTCGGGCGTGCTGCTACGCTGGTGTTTCTAAATTTACTGCACACTGGAGTCACCTGGGGAGCTTCAGAAATCTCTTAATGCCCAGATTACACCTCATGCCAGTTAAATCAGATTGAGGGTGGGAGTCAGGCATCAGTGTTTCTAAAGATCCCCAAGTGATTGCAGTGTGCATCGTAGTTTGGGAACCATTCTGATCCATCTTTTGGAGGCTCATTATTTGTAAATGGGACTGACAAAAGTACCTGTCTCGTGTGGTTTTTATGCGGATAGAAACGGACAATATATATAAATCTCTTAACCCGGTTTACTGACCTAGTACTCAATAAATGGGAGTTAATTATTTTTGATGATGTTATTGTTGTCAGTGGCCAGAGTTTTAAACTTAGTGCTTTGACTATTTACTCAGTCTAGAAACAATTGCACGGAGATGAACGTGTGGCTCAGTATGGCTCTCCAGTCCCTCTGGGGTACCCTCTTCATGATAACAGGGTCACACCTATATGCACGTTTGGCATTTCACTGGATCTTTAAGTAGACAGCCTACAGAGATTCATTAACCTGTGGTTTCTTTTTCCATTTCTCAATAGGAAAATTTCTGGCAATGCCATGCTACAGTTGGGACCCTTCTTATATTGGACGTTTCTAGCTGCATTTGAAGGGACAGTGTTCTTCTTTGGGACTTACTTTCTTTTTCAGACTTCATCCCTAGAAGAAAATGCAAAGGTAAAAAAATATTTCATTACATCTTGGTATTGTAAGCATGGTTTATTTTTTATCTATAGGCACTGGATTTATCATACATACAATCTAGCTGTAATAATTTTGTAAACTTTTTCTTAAGGGCAGCATTTATTTCTTAGAACTTTTTTAGAACAACAGAAGTATTGAAGTAAGAAACCACTTCCCGATCAAACTGAGGGTTACAGAAGGGAGGGGGGTGGGGGGATGGGGTAACCGAATGATGGACATTAAGGGGGGCATGTGTAGTAATGAGCACTGGGTGTGATATGCAACTAATGAGTCGTTGAACACTACATCAAAAACTAATGATGTACTGTATGCTGGCTAATTGAACATAATTTAAAAAAGAAACCACTTCCCGTGTGCATGGCTAACTAGAGAGCTTACGTGCAAACCTTCTGGAAGCTTAACTTGGCTGTAATTTTTAATAGACGAACAGAGTTCTTAGGACTTCAGAATTTAGACCCCTATACTTTCCCTTTTTTTTTTTTAAGTCAACTGTACCCCTCAACATGGGGCTTGAACTCAGGACCCCAAGATCAAGAGTCGCATGGTCTACTGACTGAGCCAGTCAGGCTCCCCAAGACTTTTCCTGTTTTAAAAGTAAAGTCTGGCCCCACTCCCTTCCTATGGTTAGTGGCCTTTCGTGCTTGGAGTTGAAGGGTGTAGCTACCATATCTTTGCCGTGTTTGCCCGATAGTTAAAGAGATGGAATTTCCTTCCCTTCCCCGTGGAAGCATAGTGTTTTCCAAAAAGACTATCCTCATCCTACCAGTGCCTTCCTAGCAAGTGAGTACATAAATCAGCGCCTGCAGTGGGATGATTTTCCCCTGGCTATGTTCTGGGAGAGCACCGCTGGTGGGGCGAGGTCTTGCCACGGCCACACGGTGAGGCTCGAGCCCACCATTTCACCTGTGCTTTCACTACGTTCATTCTTTGCTATTTCTGGACTTCCTGTTTAATGGTTACTCATTCTTTATCATTATAATGTGAAGCAAAGCTAAGGTTCAAAAATGATTTACTGAGTACAGTAACTCTGTCCAGAACCTATACAGTCAACATCTGTTGAAGAAGTAATAGGCCCAATGAATGTGAATGCTACTTTGAAATTAGGTTACTACAGGCCAAAACCTTTCTAATTTGGACTAACACAAGTCGGTTTAATATGACTCCCTTGAAATTATTAATCCCCTGGGGGCACCTGGTTGACTCAGTCAGTAGAGCATGTGACTCTTGTTCTCGGGGTCGTGAGTTCGAGCCCCACGTTGGGCATTGGGCGTAAAGGTTACTTAAAAAAAAGTATTAGTCACTGAGTAACTGTGGAGGAAATACAGATGTAGTACTTCCCCAGCCTGTGTCTTATCCATCACCCATTTTGAGTTTGTGAAAACCAAATTAGACTTGACCGTATATGTCACCATCCTTCTAAATGTTTGCTAAAATTACAGTAAGTGTAAGAACTGCTATCAGCGATTAAACAACACCATGTATGATTTGATCAGATCCTTTTTTTTTTTCGCTTCTGTTAATTTTTTTTATTGTTCTTTTAAAACGTTTTACATTTCATTTTCTGTTTTAATGTTATGCATTCAGATCTTGACAGCATTTGGTAAGCATATGTGCCATTCATTGCCATAGTTATGGACTTGTACATGCTCTCTGCTTTTCTTTGATGTGCACATGCTGACTGCTCTGATATTTACCGCCAAAAAAATCAGACTCTATTTTTAAAATGTGAGCCCCTTTGTCTACAAATTAGCCCTCATTTGAGAGCTTTAGTTCTTTATTACAGAGAAAGCCCATATCAAACTCTTTAGAGACATGAATCATTCAAATGACTTGTTTTGATGAACATTACTGTTAGTGGAATAGGGGTTTTTTTCTGCCTTTATTACACCAGTGTGTTCCCTGTTCGGTACTACATGGAGTAATGGAAATAAACCCTACCAACCGCAAGTGTGTTGTAGCTGTCCAAGAAAATTTAGGGTCACAGTAAAATCCAACATTTTGGCCTGATCTTTTGATCAGATATTTCCCTCAATATTTTATATGCAAATCTTTAGCAGTTACACCCAAGATTAAATTTGCCTTTTTATTTTCGTAAGCAGGCTTGTGTATTCATGGTGCATGTAATTGTTAAATGTTTTTCAGGTATATGGAAACTGGACTTTTGGAACCATTGTTTTTACAGTCTTAGTATTCACTGTAACTCTGAAGGTTAGATTTTTATTTATTCAAATATATTTAATGCCATTTTTGTAATTCTTTCTGGTCTCAAACTATTCTGGTTTCATACTATTGTATTGCAGGTGTTATTCAAGTCTGAATGCTTACTGAAATATGTATGATGTTAGATATTTAGACATTGGCATGCTATTTGTGATCCATTTTTTCCAGAATATTGTCTATCCTTTTTGTCTCATTTTTTGAAAAATTCGTCCACCATAGTTATGTTGAAAATCTGCCTCTTCTTTCTTCAAGACAGTATAAGTAGTATATAAATAGGCTGTGAGTGTGTGTGTGTGTTTTGTGTTTCCATGTTAAGTACTTGAATAGTTTTTAAGATTATGTATCTGTTTACAAACACCAGGCCTCAAAGGAATGGGAGTACTTAAGACAGTTGAGTAGGTATCCAGGAGCAAGATATGTGTGCAAAAGAGCTCAGTAGAGATGAAATTTTATATAATGTATTTATCACTGAAATTTATCCATATTAGTGATGAAATGCATAACAATATGCAGCAGGTAACATACAAGAATCATTGGCATTAACATGCAGTTATGTAATATACTTGAAAGCATAATCAAATTCTTTTGATGATCAGTCCAGTAATAAACGCTTCACGTGGAATCTGAGAATGAGTAAATGAATTCCAGTATGCTCAGTGGAACTAGAATTCCAGATGTATGACTGACAAAGAACCTCTAATCATTTCCTCTCTAAGTTTTTATTCCTGATGCATTTGTCATACCAAATAGAACTAACATATGTTTGCATTTTTCATCTACTATTTCAGTAATATTGTAGGACTGCAAAAGAAAATGTTACAATTCATCTCCATTTAGCCACTTACTAGCTGCTATTTTTGGGCAAGTGACTTTGTTTCTCAGTACCCTCATTTCTTCTTCTGTGAAATGGAGATAAAAGTAGTACCTTCCTCTCTTAGGATTTTTGGTGGGATGTCAATTAGTGAATACACATAAAGCGTTTAGAGTGGTGTCTGGCACATAGAATGTGATCAGAACAATAGTTGCTGGTTGTTGCTATTTATTATTAGGTTTCACAGGATCAGGATTTCAGACGGAAGCCTCCCCGCCTTTGTTTCCTCTGGTCTTGCTTATGGCCCCAAAGCCTTCATAGTTAAAGTGGGCCTTACTGTAGCATCTTTCATGTGTCCCTCAAAAGACGTTCACTCTCTCATCTTTGGATGGATATTATCGTGACCCTCTCCCTAGCAGCCCAGAGGTGGGAATTCAAGCCTGGTCTATATTAACAATGTTCTAAACAGCCTATTTATGAACAAGAAACTTAGAACAGGGAGTCAAGGACCAGGGTGTCACAGCAAGTTAAAAAAAACGGAGACACCACCTCCTCTTCAAAAATCAAATGCCCTGGATATTGGTCCACGTGGCCCAGAAATTTTAAACAAGCAGAACAGACCATACTTTTTATTTTTAGATTGCATTTGAAAATCCCAGGTGCCACAATCTAAGGAAACAATCAGCCCTGGCAGAAACATGGAGGGATTAAAATCTAAGGCAACTGAAAATGTTATTAATTTAATGGATTAGATAAGGGTTTTGCAGTTGAAAGGCACACTACCTAGTCAGGCTCGTGATTCATTGCTACATGGTGCCAGGTGTGTGGAGCTGGTTGCCTTTGCATTTAATAATCCCCATCTGTTGTGTTTGAGCTATCAAGACTCCTTCGTATGGTTGCTAACTAACCCTTCCCTCTTGTACTACTTTTCAGTATACCTGCCTCCACCAACTAGGCCTTCTCCTTTTGTCGTCAGCTTCCCAGCCACCACTACCTGAGGACTTAGGGCTCCAGTCTGAGGATATTACAGTTACCTCAGTGCCTGCCCTTCCTTCAGTAGCGAGGCCTCTGCAGCCCCTTACCTACCAGCTACTTGCTTGATCGTACCTCCAAGCCTGTCCTCTTGGGTCTAGAGGCCTTGGGACAGAACTTAGCTCGTTCTTAGCCTAGCCCTTTGAAAAGTCTGGGTTCTATTCTTCTTTTAGTTTCCCTCTCTTCTAGTTGCCTGGCCCAAGTGAGATCCTCCCATAGGTATCATATTGTATGCAAGTTCTCAGCATAGTGTACTTACTGCCTGGTGTAGGTTGTACCCATCATGAAGTCTCCTGTGTTGTATCTTTTCAGCTCGCCTTGGATACTCGTTTCTGGACATGGATAAATCACTTTGTGATTTGGGGTTCTTTAGCCTTTTATGTATTTTTCTCATTCTTCTGGGGAGGAATTATTTGGTAAGCAGCTGAACATGTGTGAGTAATATGTAAAATAACAAAGTAGATATATGTATATGTACATTGTGCAAACATTAATTATACTTTTAAAGTGTTGATTATATAAGATGGCAGGTCTTTAATATTAATGGGCTGGAAGTAAACTTCAGGTAAGATTTCAAATGCAAGTATATCGACTTATACAAGTCATTCAAAAGTCCTCCTTTCTAGTAGCCCCTGTCCAAATCTTTCCACTTGAAGGTATGTAAACATCTCTCTGTGAAGTGAAACTGCAGGTTCTAGCCCTTCGTGTGGTTTCCAGTGGAAATATTCATCCTCTGAAGTTTCTACAGGACACGGTGGCCGGTAGATACACTATTATCCATTTGGATTCTATTCTCTTTATGGTATATTACTGTCAATCTTGTCACTATACTTGTGCTCAAGGAAAGAATATATACCACTTAATATTCAGAGGGTTATATCTTAAAATCACGTCTCATTGTTTGGGGTGGGGTAAAGGCAGAATCTACAGTGTGGCCTTAAAGTTCCTTGAGTTCATCTTGGTTCGGTAGATGTTTATTCGGAATCTGTTGTGTGTGAGGCACTCTGGGAAACCAAGATGAATAGGCTGTACCCCTCCCTCTAGGAGATTAGGATCTAGTGAGAAGGACACAGAAGCTGTGACTGGGAGAGTTATAAGGAATGAAAAGAAGTCAGATTGTCATCTCCTTTTCTTACTCCCAGAGGCCTTTATTTTGTTTTTAAATATTGTAGGTGTTTTCATTAATCAGTGGCTTCTCTTGACAAGGATGCCGGCAGCAGAGAGCATGGCTAGGGGAAGCCATAGAATGAGATTCTAGGAGTACATTTTCTCACTGGTTTGAGCAAAATCACAGGTACAAAACATTCCATGTTATCACGGAGATGTGAGGCCGTGTTTATTATCCCTTGAGACTTAATTAGAAAAAATTCTTACTGTTTTGAAAAGCTTTTTAAATAAAAGCCTTAAGAAATAAAAATATGAACTACCTAATCACTTAAGCAGTTCCAAAAAATGTAATCACGCATATATTGAGCACCTATAGAGGTAATTATTGAAGCAGTGAAGCTGACAGAAGTCTCTGTTTTCTTTAATAATATATAAATTAATCAAAGTTGATTAACCTAATGTAATATACAGTTGTAACTCTGCCCAGAGCACCATAGTTCTGTCTATAAATCTGTGTAATCAGCATCTGAACTAATGCAAAATTTCCACAAGAATAAAATGTTTCTAGCAAACTAGTTTCTCTTACCACAGACTATTCCTTATTGATTAAAATAAATCCTTTAAATGATTAAGATATTGTTACACCTCTTTCTAGTCATTAGCGATACTTACTAAAAATGAAATATATCTATTTTTATTTCGTAGCCTGTAGTGCTATCCATAAGTAGAGCTGAGTTGAGCTACTACATGAATATAAAATTACAAAGCAACCAGCAAAATATGACCAGAAACTGTGTGAGATTTCAGCTAAATGCTGGTTTCAGCTATTACCTCTGGACACATTCAACCCTGAGGCATTGTGACACACCCCTCTGGGGTTTAGCAGTGAGAATGATGATTTCTGAGCTCCAGACCCAATCCAAGAATAATAGCTTTTGTTTTTTGCTCTTCCCCCATAAAGCACCATAGGTGTCAAGATAAAGAAAAATCTAGAGCTGCAGGGCAGGGGAAACAAACAAAGAAAAGAAAAAAGAAAAGAAAAGAAAAGAAAAGAAAAGAAAAGAAAAGAAAGAAAGAAAGAAAGAAAGAAAGAAAGAAAGAAAGAAAGAAAGAAAGAAAGAAAAATCTAGAGCTGTTAATTACAGAGTATTGTGAGTACTGTGCGGAATACCCAATGACTAGTTGTTAGTTGTCTACTGGACCCTTATTATGGTCAATTAACTGCCTAGAAAATAAGTCAGGGTTCCCTTCAGAATTAGAGTGAAGGGTAGAGCTCTGCATAATTCTTTTTTGGATGGTAGGGACCCTGGAAAACCTTTTTAGCCCGGACCTCATAAAATTCTCCATCTCACTGTTCTGCTCACTTCCTGTGCCACACTCTAGCCCCATATACCTAGAGCCAAAAGCTTGATTTTATTATGTTACATAAGAGTGCACAAACATCGATATTTTTTTTTAATGAGAAACCAGTTTATCTTCAGTGAGCCCAATGGGTAATCTAATAAATGAGACAACCAGTTATCTGTCCAGAGCTCCTAATCCAGGGAGAGTCTGTTGTGCATCCCAACCCTGATCAGCCACTTTACACTTCCTCCCCCTCTGCTTCCAACAACATTTAGCCTAGGGAGGCTTTTCTCTGGCCACCAGACAGTTCAGTGGATGACTTAGAATGAAATCCAACATCAGAATGAGGGGTCCTAGATTTCTGGACTCCAAGACTTAATGTCCTATTAGCAGTATTCTTCTGCCAGCTTACTTGGCGCACACTGGATACTCAGTATGTATCTGTGGATAAGAATGGTAGAAAGAGAAGCTCAACAGTCCTTTCTGTCTTTATGTAGAGTTGGGAGGGGGCATATAAAAACGTCTTAAATTTCTGAATGTAGAGCACAGTCCATTCTCATATTAACAAAACAGCTGAGAAATAAAATGCTCGTTAGCGTAAAAATTAACCGTTGCTCTTGAATATCTTTGAAGCTCCAGTATTTTCTAATGCCAATAAATATTCTCCAGGTGGCAGTTTTAAAGTTGATTGCTTGGTTTTCAACTCATGCATTTTACTGTCATTCTTCCCCTTTAATTATCACTCCTTTTTTCACTAAATATTTAGTAAATGAAATCTGTTTGGTACTTTTGGGATATTCTTAAAGAAAAATATTTCTGTTAATGTGTGTAATTAGAAGAGTCCCTGTAAATACAAAAGATAGTTTCAATTACACATCTGTTTCATATGACGGGAACTAATTTCCTTTCCATTCTGTGTGTTCTTTCCGCTCTAGGCCTTTTCTCAAACAACAGAGAATGTATTTCGTATTTGCTCAAATGCTGTCTTCTGTATCTACATGGTTGGCCATAGTTCTTCTAATATTTATCAGCCTTTTCCCTGAGATTCTCCTGATAGTATTAAAGAATGTAAGAAGAAGAAGTGCCAGGGTAAGAACTAAGTTTATATTAAAAGTTGATTTTTGGAAGGGGCTTCAATATCTGCCATGAACTAAAAACCTTATTAAATAGATTTGCATTAGTTACAGCATGTTAAACCCCTCCTTACAGGTTCATCACTTAATTTCCTCTTCTGCATAAAAAGTATAGTAAAAACTTCGTTATCCAATGCAGGTGGTAAGTAGATTCCTTAATAGTGTTCTATGTGACCTTTAGCAATCCATATGGAGTATCTCATATGCTCCATATGGAATTTTAAATGGAAAAAACGGGGTGGTTTTTTTTTTTTTTAGCCTAGAATTTTCACACCAGGAATTTCCACACCAACATTCCAGCTTTAACCTTAGAAATTTCCCTGTGGGTTGTTTGCAGATTTTTCAGTTGATAATCCCAATTTGCTTCTTTCAAACCTTTCCCCTTCCTTTAATTATAGTGCTGCTTAATCTCTGTGTCGCTTCTAGCCCTGTCTGTCCAGCAGTATATTTAAACCAAAGAGAATTCCCTAGATGTGATTTCTGCATCCTTACCCTCCTGAACACACTTGTAAAAATTAAGATTGTTTTATGAGTGTGTTTTTATTTTTGCTGCTTAAATTGTAAATTTCTTGTGGGAATGAGAAGTTATTACCCTTTGCCAGCCTAATTGCTTGGCCCTGCATTGTCGGGTATCTTTTAAACATTCCTAAAAAGCCTTTAAAGTGAAAGGGGTAGATTAGCTTGGAAAAGAAAACTTCTGGCAAATTTTGACCAACAGATTAATTAAATATGTCTTCTTCCTGCCAGCACTTAACTCATTTTGCCAAACAGAATGCTGTTTTTATCCTCTTGACACCAACTCGATTGTATAGTCCCTCCAATGCAATATTTTCAGGAAATAGTCTAAGGTATATCTCCCAGACCTATTCAATCAGATTTGCCAACCAGTTTAGCCACAAAACTGGTTTGTCTGATTTTGGTTTTGGCCTGTTGATTTCAGAGACTCCAGTGGTTGGCATCATGTAGGTGTAGGGAACTAAAATGATTATAATGAGAAAATCTTTAGTGACTAGCTGTGTTAAAGAGGACCTTCACGATCGGTAAGTCAGTATCAGCCCCAGTCAAAATCAATAGATTACCAGTGGAATCAGCCACATTGATTTTGGTATGCAAAGCCAATCCCTGTACAGTTAGGTGGTCAGAACTGGCCTTAACTCGCTGCTTCTGCATGCCTTGTGGGTGGCAGTGCCCCCAGTAACATGAGCCTAGCTAAGACCGCCTTAGTCTACTCTTTAATCCTTCCAGTAGGCCCCTACTAACTCCCTCCGGCCTGGTGTTTAGTCTTAGGATGGGAAAGTGGCATTTACTTGTCTGCATCGACCTTAGTAAAAGGTCTAAAAGGGCTAAAACAGGTATGATACAACAGGTTCTTCCCAGAATGGCTCAAGTGGCAATTTAGATCAAGCCAAATAAAAAATGTCACTGGAAGAAAGTGGTTTGGTGCCTTGTTCTAATAGACAGTTTGTCTGGGAAGGATCTCTGAGGTGCTCTTCTAGTCCCCTTATTTGGGAGTACACTTTTGGGACGCTCCTAAATGTTTTTCTTATTTGGGTTAATGGAGCTCATGCTAAGTAATGGCTCACACCCAGCTTCATGCTCTAAAGATGATACAAAAATCTCCGAAATCAAAACCTTCAAACATACCATCTTATCCTCTTCCTGAGGCCCTTTCTTTTAAAAAAACAAAAGTAGACCCTGGCTGGAGGTGACTTTGACATAAATTAAATGGAGGGAGGCTACAAAGCAGTCACAGATAAAGACGTAAAACATCTTCTTTCCATGCAAACAGGAGATGACGAACTTCTGTTGAAAGCATGAGGTTCAGCATGAAATTTGTTTGCCATGGGTTATGTCCATGATAGGAGGAATTCTAGTGTCTGTGCTATAGCTTGGCATGCTGGTGTGCTAGAACAATCAGGAAAATGTCCATAATCACCTTCATTCATTCACTCACTCATTCATTTATTCCTACCCTCATTGAACCAGAACATGTGTTGAACCGCCTACTGATGAACATCTCTCTTTACATCCAGTGTCTGAAATGCTAAATGGTTTTTCAGACTCTGCGGGATTTTTGAGAGTTGCAGATGAGACAAAAAGTTGTGGGCACTCAGCAGCACTGCCTCTTTTTTTTTTTCCCTTGTGAGAAAATGCAAGAGCAAAGTAGTGCGTATGAATGCATAAAGGCCAACTGAAACATGGCAGCCATGGCTATTCTGATGTCACATCTGTTTACATAAGGCCCTGTTTGGCCATATCAAAGAGGCAGAGGCCACTTTTAAGATGAAGGAGAAAGAGTATCTTCATCACCAGCCGTCTGACATCCCGGGTGACTTCCTTCTTGCTTTAGTATCCCTTGCTAAGGCATTGGCCTCACTTTTAAAGAGAGGCAAAAAATTCTTTTACACTGGGTCAGCCTCATACCCGACAGGCTCCCTAATGGGGTAAAGTGTGTGTCCCTACCTAGAGGTAGAAGATTCCCCCTGGACCTCAACCAGTTAGCATCTTGGATCCTTTGTGCACAGAGCCAGAAATACCTGTGGCAAGTTGGCTGCCCGTGCTGTCCTCCTGTGGGTCTTGGCAGCTGCTTTCCGAAGGAACTCAGTGGCGGGTAGTGAAAATGGCTCTGGCATTTGAATACGAAGCTAAGCCATTTACATTTAACAATTATAGAAGCAGCCTTCTGTTAGATTCCATTCAATTCAGCATACATTGCCTGAGGGTCCACTATAAGTTAGCTACTATACTAGGTCTCAGTAACTCAGGGATGAACCAGATGTAGCCCCAGCTCACAGGGAGCTCTCACTGTAGTTAAGTTATAAAGGGGATTTATAGGGAGCTCTTCTGTAAGCAGGTATAAAGCAGAATAGTAGACTCGGTGATACGGCGTGTTGTAACACATCTGAGCTATTTCGTCACGACCTCCTGAAGCCGCCAGGAAAGAGGCTGGTATGGCGGCCTCCGCCCCAGCTGAGTTCTGTCATGACATCAGCGTTGTAAGGAATTCAACTTTCTTCGAAAATAGGTTCCCTCGGTCATTTAACTCAAAGGTTCGTTTAAGCTACCTATTCCTCAGCTGTCTTTTCAGCAGTGTGGTTCATTTTTGAGCTAAAATCCTATCATTAAGGATCATAAGGCTTTTCTTTAGCTTATAAATGGACAAAGCTACATCACCGTGCTGCTGACAGGACATGGTGAAACCGCCATTGAGCACCAAACAGTGGAACAAGATAACACTTCAAAGGAAATTTAAAGTTTAGGATTTCTGGTATTTCAAAAAGTTGGGTCTCCTAGCACAGTTGTTGGGCTCTCTCTTAACCAGTGAAGTAACACCTGAACTTTCTGGCCAAGTAGTAAATACCACTCCCCATATCCAGTGGAAGACTTCTTCTCAGCACGTTATGGAAGTTTTCCCACGTAAACTACCACCATCAGAAAGGGAGGCTTGAGTTGGCCCTACTAGACCCTGGAACACTATAAGCTAATGGAAATGGACCTAGCAACACGGCCATGCCTAGCATGGGATGTCTGCACAAACTAGAAGAAATATTCCATTCTGGAGGGAGCTCTTTCGGAGTGGAAGACAGGAAAAGGAAGAATGTCAGCTGTCTGAGCAAAATTCCCAGAGAAAGCACTTGGAAAATTTGGGGGACTATAACTTATCCTTTTAATAACGGTGGTGCCAAGGCTGATGACGATTGTGATTCTCACAGTGTCCCGTACAACCGTGGGTTGTAAGGATAGATAATAGCCCTGTTAACTGGATTAGACAAAAAGTTGAATCCTAACACTGTGGCTGTTGAGATGGACCTTTATGCATTGGCCTCTTTGACATACTGCTCATTGAGCCTGAGCTGGTATCAAAGCTCTTTAGATGACTGCAAAGGAATGTGGAAATTTCATCCTCTTTTAGCTCATTATCTCGCTTCCTTCACTCCTCCCCTCCCCCCCACCACTTGCTGGCTATATCAGTTTTTGATTGCTTCAGATACTCTTTCCGTGCTCTCCACTGCCTTCTGTACTTTCATATTCCCTTTCTTTTTCCTTTATAAAGTAACCTAATCTATTAACGCCTAAAATTTCTGCTTCATAGAAGTACTTTTATCTCTGACGGTCGGATGTAAGGTTTTGAGTGCACCAAAATGTGCTTATAGTTGCAGTCTTAAATAATTAGGCTCGTATATTAAACATGGGGGTGGGGGGCTTGGTATCGTGTTCATTTTGTTGCGAGATTTTTGCCCACAAAATAGAAGGCAGAACAATTTAAATTTTTTTTCTCAGAAACTATAGATTTCTCTAGCTTTATCAATTGGTAATTTGCATGTTGCCAACATGTCACCAACTTGAAGGTAAAATATGAACAGGAAAAAATATGGTTATGTTAAAACATAATATGAATAAGTCAAAGTATTTGCCTTTAAAAGTTTTATTGTTTATTAGATTCTGCTAGATGCATATGATACTTTCGCCGGTTTTTTTTTTTAAGACCTATTTTCATTAGTCACTAAGTAGATAAAATGGGTAATCTTAATTAGCAGAATTGTTAAACTCGTCCCCATCGTTGACCACTCATCTTCTGTTTTGCTTGGGCAATGCCAAAACCAACTCTGTGACTTAGCTTATAACTTCAGGCATGGAATAAGAAGGAAAAATAATAACCTGTTGGGTTTTCTGATTAAACTTGAAGTTAACAATTTTTACTTTCTCTAGGCATTTTAAAGGAGAAATCATAGGTCTTTAGCCTACCCTTTTAAAAAGGTGTCTGTAAGAAAAGGGGGAAACCAACCAAATTATGTTAGAATAAAGGAAATTAAGCATTGGTCCAACGATAAATGGGACTGAAGTGTGGTTTCACCAGGTATCTTCCCACTGTGTTAGTTTTGTTAGGCTTTTAACCTGTACGGGCCCAAGAGCAGTCAGTCCCTTCATATTGTATCTATGCGATTGGATAGGGCAGAGAGTTCCTTCAAGGTTAGATTGGTGATGGACCCTGGACATAGCTCTCTGACCAATGGATTTTGAACAATGTAGGTTACTGAATTAAAGATTAGAAGTAAGCCTTATTTTAATGAGAAGCGTATTTTTAAATTATTTTATTCAAAATAGTCAATCTTCCCATTAACAAAATAATTTTAAACTGTTAAACAGAGAAATAGTAGTTTGCACATATAATAGAGACTATTCCCAACTCTAATTTGACTGTTACTTCAGAGAGTAATGCCTTCAAAACTAACATGTCATTTCGACTTCGAATTCTCAAGGTTTCTTTTTAAATGTCTTAGATTTCAGAGAATATTTACTTTTTTTTTTTTTTTTTTGGTTTCTGCATTTCTCTTTTTTCTACTGCAATTTTCCACCCTTTGTGCAATTGTGAACAAGGTAACGAAACGCCTCCCTTCCTCAGGAACATCTACTATCTTCATGCTTTCTCAAACTTCCAGCAATCACAGTTTCTCTTGGAGTGAATAAGGTGATTTCCTTTCTTAATGTACCAACGTGCTTGCATTCTCATTTGCTTGACGCCATTTTCTGACTCTTTATGAAAAATTATTTCTCATTACTCATTTTTATATCTTCTATTTGATACTTAAAAGAGTATTTTGTCATTTTCCTTTAATCATTTGTTCACCTTCTCAATTTGTCACATTGAAGAGGAAGTGATTTTCAAACACTTGGACTGTAAGTGTCTAGTCCCATTGATTCCTGGTCCGCAGTAGAAGCCACAGCGTGTTAGAGCTAGTCTGTTCACCAAGACAGGAATGTTTTGCATAAATTTCTCTTTGTTCGATACACTCAGCACCAGCACAACTCTCAGAGGTGTTCACCAAAAGGATGGTAAGGTTTACTAATCAAACCATATTGACTCATCTACCACATAACCAGCGTACCGGTGTCATTTCAAAAACCCCAGTTTGCCATACACTACTAATGTCTGCATACTTCTACCATGAAAACAATTCAATTCGAGTTGGAGACTTTCTTAGGCCTGTCAATATATATTCATTTAAATGTTATGCGTTTGCTGTAGTGTAATCATTTGTACTCTTGGCTGAAAGAGTAGTCTATAGGAAATGATTTTTTTCTTCTACGTTTTTATCACCAGGTAGGTTAACCAGTCTTCAAATGATTTCTTTAAGTATCTTTACCTCACTATTACAGAGAAATCTGAGCTGTAAAAGGGCATCTGACTCATTATCCGCCAGACCTTCAGTCAGACCTCTTCTTTTACGAACATTCTCAGACGAATCTAATATATTGTAACAGGTACCTAGTGTTAAACAAGCGGGCTGGCTTTTAAAGAAACAGATTAACAGCATTATAAGGAAAAAAAATGAAAATACCACTCTCTAAATTTTCTCTGCTGTTGGTGTGGTGAACTTTATACGATTCTTTACAAAAAATATAAAGATGCATTACTTGGAATATGGGAAAAATCTGTATTTGAAATTTGTTAAGCCCCCAAATAAAATGTTAGGCATTTTGCAGAGCTTGAAGGGCAATAAAAATACAATGAAAGTATATTGAATTTGTAAGGGGCAAGTTGTCATGGCGGTATTCGTTAATACTGATTAGGAAATACCATTTGGATTTTAAAAAATCATTTAGAAAATTGAAAATCAATATTCCAAAATTGCATCTGTATACTGTCAAGTCGATTTAGCATTGCATGTTCTTTTGGGAAGTATGTGGAAATAATCCGGTGTGTTTGTACCTCCATGTGCTGTGTCTGTGTGTTTGCAGGTATACACCTAATGTACTCGTAAATGTCTGATCCCCAAAATTAATGAACCAATCTAATCACTTTTTTAATGTCAAGTTTTATTCAAGCTAAATGTTTCAACTTTCAGAGGTAAAGGTAAAATCTTTCCTAGCTATTCAGGGGGATGCTAGCCTAGTTATGTAGACTGCTTCAGAATTGTTTTTTCCAAAAATGAGTAAATTCATTTTGTAACATATTGTTTCATTTACCCCCAAAAAATAGTCGGGAGGAATTGATATGCCATGGGAGGAGTCCTTGAACTCGGAATGACTCCTTTGTGTGTATTTTGTTTCCCACTGCAAGGGCCTCTGTCATCCCAGGCCTTGAGAGGTCCTTTATCCACCCGTAGGAATTCAGAGTAATTCGTGAATGAAGTTTACAAGCTTACCAGCTTGGAAAAAACTCAATACAGCTTAGGGGAGGGCCGTCTTTCATGCACACATAAAAACTAATGATCATCAGGAATGAAATTGCAGTTCAGTTCTCTTTGGAGCTAACAAGTGTGAATCCTCCTCATAGGCCCATGTTTTCATCAGCTGTCAACTCCCCCACCCCTGAGCAAAGAATAAGAACGAAGCTAATGGCACGAATACTTTGGTTCTATCGCCTACGGTTTATCATAGTCTGCATCCTCGGTGTTCTTCGGGAAGCAGACTCTTTTTGCTCCAGTCATTTTGAGTGACACCTGCTTTGTATCTTCCCTCAGTAATGATCTGCTTCCCGGTAGCCTTCAAAGTTGTTTACCTTTTTGTCCCGGATGGCCTTGTCCTAAGCTGTATGGTGCATTTTAGCCATACTGTTTCCAGCTAATTCTGTATCCCCCTGGATTGCTTTCTTTAGCTTGGTCTGTGGTTTGGGAGACTAGGTTGGGTAGCAGACACTGCTTCTGCTTTTGGCCTCTCCAGGGCCTGAAATCCTACAATAACAAAGGATGAGGAACATAGAATTGAGGAAGTTTTATTTTTTAAACAATTGTTTTATTTTTAACATAGTTATTTCTTCCACGAATATCTTTTCGTGTAGCGTTGTTTTTCCTCCGAGGAAAATACTTGGCAAGTAGTTCAGCCACTGAGTTTGTCGCTTGATGAGCGAGCTGCATGACTCCTTTTATAAGTTCTCAATGTGAACGGCAGCCTTATTTTGGTGCGGTTCAGTCACCATGACCCTGCTACGTGAAGAACTCTTAAGAAAGTAGGGAACATGAAAGAAATGGAACATATTCTAGAGGACTTCTAGTCCAGTCATGGCAAGGAAGGTGCACCAAAATGGGAAGAAAATAGCATACCCCTGAAGGCCCTCCCCTATTCCTGTTTTAAAAGTTTGGATTTTAGAGTGGAGAATGAAAGTTAGGCTCCCTCCCGAGATCGAAGACTTCCACTTCTCAACATACCTGATTTTTACTGTGTGATCAGTTGGTCTACCACGCCCTATCCCTGTAATAGCATTTGATAATGTTCAGAGGACAGAGAAGAATCTACAGATTTCGGGACATTTCTGTGGTCGCTTTTCTAAAAAGATGATGAATAAGAAAAACAGAAGCATCCATTGACTCATAGATACATGATCTACCAAAAAGAAAATTAACCTCAGCATTATATGGGGAAGAAACATGTTTCTTTCAGTAAAGGAAAAATACTTGTACAACAGCCTTTCAAAACTGAGTATATCTTTAGACTTCCTCTGTCAAAATTTACACATCCTCAAAAAACAGTAATCAATTCATTTGTTCAACATGTCCGAGTACCTGGCTAGGTGCTGGAGATAGGAAAATAAAATCTCCGTGTTTTCAAGGAGCTCACGGACCAGAGAGTCCTTGTGGGAACAGTGACAGGAGAGCCCTGGAGCATTCCAAAAGCAGAAAGCAAGTCTGAATCTATTCAGCTAACAAATGAAGAAAGGATTAAAAACTGGTTATTGTGTCAGGTTTTTTTCCCCCTGCATGTGAATAAAACTTGGCACTTTCAGATCGTTCCTTTACTCTCATAACAAAATTTACTACTTGATTTATTTTTGCAAATGCTAAACAGATGGCTTCACATTATTGTTAAAATAAACCTTTTAACTCTGTATATTTTAAATTTTTCAGAATCCGAATCTTGAACTGCCTATGTTATTGTCCTACAAGCATATTGACAATGGTTACAGCTAAAAAAGAAAGCAGGAAGAAACAACTACAAAAAGTTACCATCTCAGGATACTCAATATGCAACAAATTAAACCACTCTCTTATGTCTAGGGTTCAGAATCAATGTCCATTAAAATACCAAATGACTCTCTTAAGCATTTACAGTTACTGTTAAGTAGCCATTACGGCCAAAGCTCTAAGTTACGAATCACGTTGAAAGTTGAAAGCACGAATAATTAGAATTTCTGGCTTTAGATAGAATAATATAACTACCAAATGAGTGCTCCTTTTAACCCATGAACTCTGTGAATGGATCTAAATATAATATAAAGTAGAAGTCATACAATGGGAATGAATAGACTTTGCTAATCTTACCTTTTTTTGCCTGGCAGAAGAAATAGGCTGTTTGGATCACATTTCTTTTTCCTGATGAATGATAAATTATTTTTTTTTCAAACATATGAAAGGAATACTTGAACATACAAGAAGACTAAATGGTATCAGTACATAAGAATAGTTAATCCTTTCTGTTCACCCACATGCTAATTTTGTCTTCATAGACTATCCTTGCCAGAAAAATACCTTGAACCCTTACGTGAAAAGAATGTTCATCCTGGATATTTTTGTGAGAATCAAAAAAATTGCGTATTTTATTTTTGTTCTTC
The DNA here is from genome assembly GCF_024610735.1 of Ursus americanus. NCBI lineage: Eukaryota > Metazoa > Chordata > Mammalia > Carnivora > Ursidae > Ursus > Ursus americanus. The sequence continues at coordinate 12,282,133 of NC_142164.1, forward strand.
TGAATTAAATCCTACTTAATGGGTGTGTGGCTACTAGATTTGAAAATAAAACATTTCCAATCACTTAGTAAGTAGCCTGTCAAGAGAGTTAAGATAAAACAGATTTTTCCTATATTAGTTTTACTGGGATCTGAGGTGAGATAGGCAAAACCATAGTTACATAAAAAGTAAAGCCATCTGAACATCAGTCTTTTATAATTTTTTGTGGAGAGGGGGGAAAATAGCTTATTTCAAACTGTTAATGATGGTTTTTTGAAGGAGGCTGCGTTTGTGCGTATATGCAGCACTTTTTTTTTTTTTTAACTTACCAATTTGGGAAAGAGGGATCCATCCCAAGACGGTGGTGATTCAGCCTACAAAGCCATGATTCTGAACATGAATGTTTTCTCTCTTAGCAAACGTGGTTAGGTGATGGTCTCACTTTAAACCATGAGATTCACTTTGGTAAAGTCCTCAACTTACTGGACTAGAAGGAGGCTTTAGCCTCCTACTGAGTTCACTTAAAACATAAAAATAAATGTGAAACGTCTTTATTAAATGTTAAAATGAAACACGCCTTTTGGATATAAATGGCTACATTTGACGACTAGATTGAAGTGGGCTCTTAAAAAGCGTTTTCCGGGGCGCATGGCTGGCTCAGTCAGTGAAGCATGCGTCTCTTGGATCTTGGGGTCATGAGTTCAAACCCCACATTGGGCGTAGAGATTACTAGGTGTTTTCATACCGGTTTCCATGTTTGGTTGTCTTTCTGGCATGCCTGTATTATTATTAGTGTTTATATTGTACCTTGATTTAGAAAAGTATTGAATTTAGTCTCTACCAGTGTATTTATATGGTCCACGTGGCACATTGATTTTTCCATATAGATTTTGTGTTAATGTCTAGGTGTCATTTTTCTAGGAAGGACATAATTACAGTTATCAGAAACCAATCTGTCATTATGCCCCTTTTTCATTATGTCATTTGTTCTCACCGATCAGTATTATTTTGGGGTATTTTGTTAGATGTCATTCACAGCTTAGCCAGTGCGCTGTGTTCTGGTCGCCTGTATTTGAGGTAATCTACTGAAAACAAAGTCTGTATATTCTTTGCCTATTCCAAAGAGCTAAAAAAATCAGACCCAGGAAAGCTTTTGATGTTTTTTGTTGTTCTTGTTCGTGTTAGAGTCGTTGCTGTGTTGTTATTGTTGTTTCACTAAGTACTAGAGGGACTGTGAATACAAATGAGAGATCCACAGTGTAGAGAGAGACTCGTTCAGCGCAAACCATTGGAGGTTGCCATAATCAGAACATCCGGGGCAGTGGAGACGTTAACGGTGGCATGTAAAATTCCTCGCAGCCAGGAAGAAAGGCGACTAAGGGGGATTTAAAGTCCTGTCTCAGCTACACGTTACACTGCAGCTCAAATTCATGACAGTGATAATCATGGCCTAGATCGTTGAGAGGGACCCGACTTTCCTTTTTGAAAGATATTTTATTAATGAGCTGAAAAATGGCTAGCATGGGTTAGCAGATATAACCACTCGAAGTAAGCCATCCTACAGTATTCTTAGCACTACAACCTAACCACCTTATTCTGTGACAGAGAAAGGGGAAAAATGTAATAATAGGATCACATACCCATCATTTGAACAAATTTGAACTATCAAGATGTCCTTGTAATTTTCACAACTGTTGTCCAGTGTTTGAAGGTGTAACCTACTAAACATAAAACATAGATTCCGTATCTACAACATCTACACCAGCAACAGTATAAATGTAGGCCTAAATTTGCAAAATTCACAATAATTTAGTGATGGAATTTTTTAATAACATGCAGTATATAAATGTGCAGATTTTATGCAAGTGTTAACAAAATCATTTTTCAGCTTGCAAAATGGGACTGCAATATTACATTTTTCACTTAAGCAATTTTTTACATCTATGTCGTTGCTTTCTATAATGACTGTGAATGCCATCTTTTATGAATGCAACTTGCCTTTTTCATTACAGAAATTTTTGTTTGATGTATCAATAAACTTTGGTATGATATGATTGATATTTGAGCCTCTTTTTTTGGGAAGGTCTCAGTTTGACATAAAAATACAGAAGCAATATGGTGATGGGAAATTGTTTTTTAGTTTTCTCTTTGCCTGTCTCTACATGCGTTCAACTGGCATTTTAGGGCAATACCTAATTTGGGGAGGGTAGAGTTTTTCTGGGAGTTTTGAGTGGGACTGTCTGCATAGATAAAAGTGCAGCCAAATCAGTGAATACATATTGAAAATCTACTAGTGTGTGCTTGGCAGTGTGCTCTCGGCTGCCCACACATTGGAGGTAGTGTGATATGTGGTCTGTGTCTCGATCTCATTGAAATCATTTGATTCTTAAGTATCCAAACATGCAGCGATTCTACAGTCGCTTGAAATTTGGTCCAAAAGCGTGTGTGTACACCTCCCTCTCCCTGCCCCTCCTCCCGCCTCTGCATCCCTTCCCCCTCCCACCTCTGCATCCCCTCCCCCTGGCTCAGCCTGCATCTCAGATCTTGTGAAAGCCCTACTGTCCTTGACTGCTAAGAAACTGAACTTTCTCCACCATAGCTGGTTGCATTACATTTTTACACTTAAGTCTCTATGTTTTTGTAGCCTTCTGATCATGTTAAGTCTTCGACCTACGTTTAGTGAATTTCGTTTTTATTTTTATTTTTTAATTAAGCTTCTTTAATTCCAGCATAGGTAACATACTGTGTTATATTAATTTCAGGTGTCTCCTTTTTATTTTTTGGTAAGTGAGAAAGGAGCTGTATTTGGAGGTGAGACCTGAGTTAAAGTTTTCAGCGTTGTCACTTTGAGTCATTTTCCTCTCAGTCCCCTTCTCGCCTGTAAAATGGTGTCTTGGGGGTGAGCGGTGGTCAAATGAGGTAAAGGGATCAAAACTGCTTTGCAAAATACCATTTGTTATTCAGATGAAATCATTATTTTTATATTAAGGGGTGTTTTATTGCTTTGATCTTTTTAATGAATAGTTGTCATTTACCAAATTTTTATAGATGTAGCTGGGGTAGATTCTTTCTACCTTCTTGGAATTAATTAGTCTGTGCAGGCTTCCTTCCCTTCCCCCATCCAGCTTTGTGGGGAGCTGCCTCACTGCTGAGTCTCCCCAGGATTGGCCAATAAAGTAAGTATTGTGAGGGTCTGAGTGGTTTGGCCCTTCAGCAAGAAGCACATAGAAAGGTTAGGGGCTGAGGTTATCACTATGGTTATTCAGTGGGTGGGTCCACGGCTGACGAGCTGCCCGCATACTAATGAAGCTTGAAGGCCTGAGTTCTGGGAATAGTCAGAAAAACAGGGGCTAATTATTTCACAACTTTGTAAAATTGATTCGACACATTTTCCCAGCAACTTACGGGCAAGGAAACATGGGCTCGGTTCCTAGTATGTTAACCATTTGTGTTGAAGAAATGTTGCTTGTGGTTCAAGCAAGTCCTCGTGGGCTTGAAGAGCAAGTGCTAGGAGCGGGCCTCTGGCTGAAAGGAACAGTGCACCTCTTGGTGGACCAGAAAGTCTTTGGCCCTGGCTCTTCGTGTGGAGAGGGGCAAAGGATGTTCATAGTTAAAATGCCTGCTGCTTCCTTGGTCTCTTCATCAATTTGCCAGTAAAGCCACTAAAATCACAACTACTCCAAGTAACACTTAAACCGCACTTAATGTGTGCCAGGCGCTGTTCTAATGACTTATGGTGTGTACTCATGCCTTTCATAATTCAGTCTTATGAAGTAGATACTCAGATTCCTCCGTTTGACAGATAAAGAAACTGAGTCACAAACCAAGGTCACACCGTCTGGTAGAGCAAGATTTTTTTTTTTTTTTTTTTTGCAACACAAATGTATTCTCTTACAATTCTGGAAGTCCTAAAATCAAGGTGTGTTTTTCCTGGAAGCTCTAGAGGAGATCTGCTCCCTTGCCTTTTATAACTTCCAGGTTTTGTGATGGGGCGCCTGGGTGGTTCGGTTGGTTGAGCGTCTGCCTTCGGCTCGGGTTATGATCTCAGGGTCCTGGGATTGAGCCCTACATCTGGCTCCCTGCATGGTGAGGAGTCTGCTTCCTCTCTCTCTGCCCCTCATACACCCCCCCCACACACACTGCTCGTGTTCTCGCTCTCAAATAAATAAAATCTTAAAAAAAAAAAAGTAACGTGATTCCTTGTCTCATGATCCCTTCCTGGTCCATCTTCAAATCTCTCTGCTCCCATTGTCACATCTCTGAGTCTGACCCTCCTGCATTCCCTCTGTGATTACATTGGATCCATGTGGATAATCCAGGATATCTCTCCAGCTCGAGATCTTTAAGTCACATCTGCAATGTCCCTTTTTCCATGGTAAGGTGACATATTGACAGTTCAAGGAATTAGGAAGGACGTGGACATCTTCGGGGGGCTGTTATTCGGCATACCACACCATCTCAGCTGGGAAGTGAAAGGTCTTCCAGGTCATGGAACTTTAAGTGCTGACGTTAGGAAAGTTCCAGGCAAGCCTTGGAAGGTTGGTTGCCCTTAGCGAGGGGCCTTTGTTCCAGGAAGATACTTCTACGGGCTCTTGGGGAATTGAAGAGAAAAGATGGATACAAATAAGAGAACTGTAAAGAGAACAATGTTTTTCCAATAACAGTACTTAGAAGAAAAGCAACCTTTCAGCAGTCCCGCCCTGCACTACCTGGTAGAGCCAGATTTTTTTAAATTTATTTATTTTAGAGTATGCACAAGTGCACACATGAGTGGCGGGAGGGGCCGAGGGAAAGCATCTCAAGCAGACGGACATATTGAAAGCAAAGCTCAACCTGGGGCTTGATCTCACAACCCTGAAAGCATGACCTGAGCTAAAATCAAGAGTCGGGTGCTTAACGCACTGAGCCACCCAGCTGCCCCAGATTTTTTTTTTTAAGTAAAATACACCTAACATGGGGCTCAAACTCACTACATGCCAGCCAGACATCCCTGCTAGAGCCGGATTTTGAACATAGGTATTCTGACTAGAGTCCATAAGCTTAACCAGAACACTATTTCCATCATTATATCACCCCCGATGGCATGAATAAACAAGCCATCACAATATGAATGCTAATTATTAATATTAACCATAAGAAAGCATGACACCAAAACTGAGGGATAATTCTACACAATAACTGACCAGTAATCTCAAAATTATAAAGATCATGGGGGCTCCTGGCTGGCTCTGTTGGTAGAACATGCAACTTGATCTTGGTGTCATGAGTTCAAGCCCCACACTGGGCGTAGAGCTTACTTAGAAAAGACAAACGAAAATAAACGAGCATATTTTAAAAACAAAATTTAATGGGGCACTTGGGTGGCTCAGTTAAGTGTCTGACTTTGGCTCAGGTCATGATCTTGGGGTCCTGGGATTGAGTCCCGCACTGGGCTCGGTGCTCAGTAGGGAGTCTGCTAAGGATTCTCCCTCTCTCTCTCTCTCTCTCTCATAAATAGTCTTTCTAAATTTTTTTCTTTTAAATCTTATTTTTAAAAATTGGGGTGCCTAGCTGGCTCACTTGGTATGTGGTCCTCAGTTCAGTCCTGGACCAGAAATTGGACATGAGGAGGGTACTTGGTGAGTTTAACTGAGGTATATAGGCTATATGCTATCATAGGTTTTATCGATGTTAAATGATTTTTGAAACTGTGACCGTGTTATATTTTGTAGAATCTGAATAGGGAGTATATGGGAATTTTTTGTACTTTTTGCAACTTAGTCTGAATTTAGTTCTAAATTATGATTTGAAAAAAAACAGTCAAAACACAATAAATCAGGGCACCTGGCTGGCTCAGTCAGTAGCATATGCAGCTCTTGATCATGGGACCGTGAGTTCAAGCCCCACATTGGATGTAGAGCTTTAAAAAAAAAAAAAAAAGGAAAGGGAAAGAGCACAGTAAAGCATAAAAATATTAATGGGAGAGGACATTAAATTGAGCTAACTATAGAATACTCAAACTGTTAGCTATTGTCTGCATAACACTTCATGGAATGCTTTTACATACCTCATTTAATCTCCGCAGTATCTCTATGTGGAGATCATTAAACTCCAAATTCTTACAGATAAACTGAGGCTCAGGGGCGCCTGGGTGGCTCAGTCTGTTAAGCATCTGCCTTCCGCGTAGGTCATGATCCCAGGATCTTGAGATCGAGCCCCTTGTTGGGCTCCTGTCTCGGGGGGAGTCTGCTTCACTCTCTGCCCCCACCCCCCACTTGTGTGCTCACTGTGCTCTCTCTTTCGCTCTCCCAAATAAAAAGTTCTTACAAAAAAAAAAAATTGAGGCTCAGATGAGCTAATTATCTTGCCCTGGCCCCTCAGGACTGAACCCAAGTCTGACCCAATGCGTTTCTTGCTACACCCCACTGTGCAGTTTGTCCAGAACCCCAAAAGCATGTCCTGCAGAGTCTAGGATGATCAAAAAGCAAATCTTTCTGTAATCATTTTCCTGTGGGCCAGGTGCCATTGTACCGCAGCTGAAACCATGAACAGGGGTCGTGCCGATGCACTTAGCTGTGAAGCGGGTTAGCCTCAAACTGCCCCAGGCCCTGGGGCGCCTGGCTGGCCCAGTAGGTGGAACAGTGCGGCTCTTGATCTCAGAATTGTGGGTTTGAGCCCCACGTTGGGTGTAGAGATTACTTAAGAATAGAATCCTTAAAAAAAGTAATAAAATGCCCCAGGCCTGGATTTTCCCTTTCATCAAAGTTGAGGGTGTTGAACTGGGTTTCCCTCCAGTACTACTCAATCAGGTGTTTCCCAAGGTAAGTTTGCTCCTCCTACCCGTTTCCTGCCGCCTGAGTGAGCATACAAGCAAGCTCCTCCAATTTTCATAATGAGGCAGCAGGTTAGCCACCTCCGCCTGGTATCTAAAGTACGCACATCACTGGGGCGCTGGGTGGCTCAGTCGGTGAAGTGACCAGCTTGTGATTTCAGCTCAGGTCCTGATTTCAGGGTTGTGAGATTGAGCCCCAAGCTGGGCTCCCCGAGATTCTCCCTCTCCCTCTGCCCCTCTCCCCACTTGAGCACTCTCTCTCTCAAGTAAATAAATCTTTAAAAAAAAGGGGGGGGGGTAAAGTATGTTCATCACTTAAACAACATTGCTATATGGCCAACACTATTGATCTGAAATGATTCTGCCCCGCTCCTATCAAAAGCCTGCCTGAGATTACTGTTATTCACCATTTTCCAAACTGGGTTGTATGAAACATGAGAGTCCTGGGAAATGTTATTAGGTGTTCCTTGAAAAAGTGGGCTCCCTGGCTAAATAACTTTGGGAATTTCCATGTATGATTTTACCCTGTCGGACAAATTCCAATGCATTCTAGAGCATTAAAGTCTACGAAAGATCTAATATTAAAGAAACCCATGTGACTTTGTTGAACCCACTGTGTTCCAAACCAAGGATCACTTTTTGCATAGACCATGTAACAACAAATCACTGGACGCCAGTTTTTCATGGAACACCTTCAAGAAAGAAAGCAGTAGCTAGGTTCTTTAACCTGGTTGTTGTCTGAGCCTGAAGACAGTTTTCAAGCCAAAAGCAGTGGTCAAGGTCCAAACTGGAAAACAGACCATTACATGTATTTAAAATAAATGGAACTTAATACAGGGAATTGATTACACACGTGTTGGCTGAGCTAAAAAGCCAACTGGGGCTCTATGCAAAGCAACCCAGAGATTAGAGTAGGAGGCCAGAACCATCTTAGGCTTGAGGGGACAGATGGGCGGGGAAGATCCTGGAGCCTATGGCCTGGTCTTTTGGCAGGAATGGGAATCATGGTGGGCCTGTGTGGAGCAGCTGGGGTTTCAGCTGCTCTTACAGATGCAGCCTGAGGTAGAGACACCCGGGCTCCCACCTGCCCCCAAGCCTCCAGCTAGTGCTTTCCATTGGTTGGACCCAGCTGGAAGCCAGCTAACATGGGAGCATGGGAAACAGCTTGAGGGGGTCATTCCCTATCCCTACAGTACAGAGCAGAGCAGGGAAGGGTGAGGAATGCCTCTGAGAGAAAATAGACTCAAAACTAGCACATCAAGGATTTAAGGAGCCAGGTTCAAATTTCATATAATTAAATGTATATAAAGATAAAACTTTAAGGAGCTATATTTTAGCCGCTTGATAAATGTCACCCCTTGTGTTTCCCATATGAAGAAAATGTGGGGAAACTAATCGGAACTCACTGCTATAATATATTTAATGTGATACAGATAATGTTTTATGGATGCACAGATTAATGGAAGTAGAAGGCCCTTTTATAATACAGGCTTCTCAATTAGTAACAGAGACCCTGGGCATTAAAAACTGAGCTTAAAAACTAGAGCTAAATGAGGAGTAAGCGTATCTAGATAAATTCACCCACGTCTTATTCAAAAGTCAGGAACAATTCATGAGGGTCTGGATAAAAAGCTGCAATATTAATTGCAAAGGGAGTAATTTTCCCTCTCCATGTTCCTACCTCTGGCCATAAAATAGGACCTCACTCTCTACGAAGTATGTAGAATAGGGTTTCTGCTCCCCTTTCCACCCACTCAAGTAGCTAACTGGTGAGCCTGGAGAGGGGGGTATTCTCTCTCTCGCTCTCTTGCTCTCTCTCTCTGTCTCTCATGTGTGTGTGTGTGTGTGTGTGTGTGTGTGTGTTCAGCCCACTTTGGCTCTTTCTCTTTCAGAGCTGCCAGCTTGCAAGCTACTAGGTGTTCTTTTCTCCATTCCTGGATCTCCCATGCAGTAAGCCCATTGGGAGCAGTAAACCAGATTGGCAGGTGGAAGAGGTGGCTTCAGTCTTTTCTCTTTTTTTTTACTTATTTAAATTCAATTAGCCAACACACAGTATATCATTAGTTTCAGATGTAGTGTTCAATAATTTATCAGTTGCGTGTAACACCCAGTGCTCATCACATCACGTGCCCTCCTTAATGCCCATCCCCCAGTTACCCCATCCCCCCACCCACCTCCCATCCAGCGACCCTCAGTTTGGTTCCTATAGTTAAGAGTCTCTCTTGGTTTCTCTCTCTCTCTCTCTCTCTCTCTCTCTCGGATGGCTTCTCATTAAGTTTTCCCTCCCTTCCCCTATGATCATCTATGCTGTTTCTTATATTCCACACACGAGTGAAACCACATAATTGTCTTTCTCTGACTGACTTATTTTGCTCAGCATAATACCCTCCAGTCCCGTCCATGTTGCTGCAAATGTTGGATAATCGTTCCTTCTGATGGCTGAGTAATATTCCATTGTATATATGGACCACATCTTCTTTACCATTCATCTGTTGATGGACATCTATTGTGGACATTGCTGCATAAACATTGACGTACAGGTGCCCCTTCTGATCACTACGTTTGTATCTTTGGGTAAATACCTAGTAGTGCAATTGCTGGGTTGTAGGGTAGCTCTATGTTTAACTTCTTGAGGAATCTCCATACTGGTTTCCAGAGTGGGTGCACCAGCTTCCATTCCCACCAACAGTGTAGGAGGGATCCCCTTTCTCCATATCCTCTCCAACATTTGTTGTTTCCTGTCCTGTTAATTTTAGCTATTCTGACTGATGCGAAGTGGTCTCTCATTGTGGTTTTTGATTTGTGTTTCCCTGATGCCAAGTGATGTGGAGCATTTTTTCTGTGTCTGTTGGCCATTTGGATGTCGTCTTTGGAGAAATGTTCTGTTCCTGTCTTCTGCCCATTTCTTGGCTGGATTATTTGTTTTTTAGGTGTTGAGTTTGATAAGTTCTTTATAGATCTTGGATACCAGCCCTTTATCTGTCATTTGCAATCAATGGGGGAAAACTGAGAGCTTTTCTCCTAAGGTCAGGAACATGACAGGGAAGCCCACTCTCACCACTGTTGTTCAACATAGTAGTAGAAGTCCTAGCCTCAGCAATCCGACAACAAAAAGAAATAAAAGGCACTCAAACTGGCAAAGAAGAAGTCAACCTCTCACTCTTCACAGATGACATGATACTTTATGTGGAAAACCCAAGACTCCACCCCAAAATTACTAGAACTCATACAAGAATTCGGTAATGTGGCAGGACACAAAACCAATGCACAGATATCAGTTGCATTTCTATACACTAACAATGTGTGTGAAGAAAGAGAAATTAAGGAATCGATCCCATTTACAATAGCACCCAAAACCATAAGATACCTAGGAATAAACCTGACCAAAGAGGTAAAGGATCTGTACTCTAGAAACTACAGAACGCTTATGGAAGAAATCGAGGAAGACACAAACAAATGAAAAAAATGTTCCATGCTCATGGATTGGGAGAATAAATATTGTTAAAATGTCTATGCTACCCAGAGCAATTTACACATTCAATGCAATCCCTATCAAAATACCATCAACTTCTTTCACAGAGCTGGAACAAACAATTCTAAAATTTGTATGGAACCAGAAAAGACCCCAAATAGCCAGAGGAATGTTGAAAAAGAAAACCAAAGCTGGGGGCATCACAATTCTGGACTTCAAGCTCTATTACAAAGGTGTAGTCATCAAAACAGTATGGTACTGGCACAAAAACAGACACATAGATCAGTGGAACAGAAGAGAGAACCCAGAAGTGGACCCTCAACTCTATGGTTAACTAGTCTTCGACAAAGCAGGAAAGAAGATCCAATGGAAAAAGGACAGTCTCTTCAACAAATGGTGTGGGTAAAATTGGACAGCCACCTGCAGAAGAATGAACCTGGACCATTTTCTTACACCATACACAAAATAAATTCAAAACTGATGAAAGACATAAATGTGAGACCGGAATCCATCAAGATCCTGGAGGAGAACACAGGCAGCAACCTCTTCAACCTCGAAATCAGCAACTTCTTGCTAGACACGGCTCCAAAAGCAAGGGAAACAACAGCAAAAATAAATATTGGGATTTCATCAAGATAAAAAGCTTCCGGCGCGCCTGGGTGGCTCACACGGTTGACCGTCCGCCTTTGCCTCAGGTCATGGTCTCCAGGCCCTGGGATGGAGCCCTGCATCGAGGGCCTGCATCAGGCTCCCTGCTCAGCCGAGAGCCCGCTTCTCCCTCTCCCTCTGCCTCTCCCCTGCTTGTGCTCTCTCTCCCTAGCTCAAAGGAATAAATAAAACCTTTTTTTAAAAAAAGATAAAAGCTTCTGCACAGCAAAGGAAACAGTCAAGGCTTCATCCAGTCTTTCAGCCACTAAGTATCCGACTAAATGGATGAATTCATTGAGGGAAGGTCACTTTGACCTCAGGCTAGGTCAAGTTTTTTAAAATGTAACTTTGTAAAAAAATAAATAATAAAAATAAATGAAAATAAAATGTAACTTTGCGGACCCTAGATGGCTTTTTTGTCTGCTTTGGGCACTGCTGTATTCTTTCGTGCCTAAAGCAGTGCTGGGACAGTGGATGGTATTTAACCAATTTGTGTTGAATGAATAAACTTTATCTCTGACTGATGCCTGAGCCGTTTCTCAACTGACTTTGAACTCAGAGAGGAGAAAGAAATGACAATATATGCGGAGAATATTCTTCACACTTCCCCCTTTACCTTCCCCATATTCAAACAGAGAGCCAGCCCCAGCTCATTACCTTAATACATAGCACCGGGGCACCTGGGTGGCACAGCGGTTAAGCGTCTGCCTTCGGCTCAGGGCGTTGTGGGATCGAGCCCCACATCAGGCTCTTCCGCTAGGAGCCTGCTTCTTCCTCTCCCACTCCCCCTGCTTGTGTTCCCTCTCTCGCTGGCTGTCTCTATCTCTGTCAAATAAATAAATAAAATCTTAAAAAAAAAAAGTCTTGAAAAAAAAATACATAGCACCAGAGAAACAAAATTACCTGCATAGCTTACCTTCGGCTTTTGTGTTCCAAAGACAGATCATTAAGAATGTAAAAGGTTCGCAGAGGAGAGAGAAAAGGGGAATCACGGGCATACAGTGCCTTGGAAAATTACATGATTACTGAAGCCTTTCCGCAGATGGCTGAGGAGAAATGAGAAAGGGGTCTCTGAGGGCAGAGTGCAGGCAGGACCTCTGCTGTCCTGTTGAGCAGCCCTTCCAGGGACGCAGCAGAAACAGGACAACAGCAGGTTGCCTCCAGGCACCCGGGATCCCTGCCAGCCAGCCTTGGAGAAGACTTCCAAGCCTCAGCACGGGAAGAGCCAGGAGAGCTTCGGGCTGCAGGACACACCATGTAGATTGGGATGATGGACCTCACTGTGGATGATGAATGAGGCCCAGATAGGTACCCTCCCTTGTCTCCAACTCCTTGACACTGCGTCAGCTCCAAGAACGATAGAAAACCTCCTAAGGAGAAGGGGACCCAAGGAAGGACGCTTTTCATTCATTCGTTTGCTCACCCAGGCACCCCTCATATAATTTTTTTAAAGTAATCTTTCCAGGGGCGCCTGGGTGGCTCAGTCAGTGAAGCATTTGCCTCGGGCTCAGGTCATGATCCCAGGGTCCTGGAATCAACTCCCGCATCCGACTCCTTGCTCAGTGGGGAGTCTGCTTCTCCCCCGCCTGCTGCTTCCCCTACCTGTGCTCTCTCTCTCTTTCTCAAATAAATAAATAAAATCTTTAAAAAAATAAGAAGGAAAAGAAAACCGAGATGCAAAGAAGGGAAAACGATATGTCCAGAGTCACACAAACCAATGAACTGCAGAGGCAAAACCAGAGGTTGTATTTCTAGAATTGGGAAGCCAATGCGTTTCCCCTTTTGAAATACTTTCAGTGTGTTGAGTTTCTGTAATGAGCAGTTGTTAGACAGCTTCTCTTCTGTTTTTACTCCCACCTGCTGGACCCAATTTTGCTCTGGGAGTGACACAAAGCAAGATGACTCCCTCTGACAAGACAGCCTTTCACGTGTTTCAGGGCTCCTGCTCACCCCCCCACCACTTTTGCAGGATACCCATCTCCAATGCTGTCAACTCTTCTTTTGTATGACAAGCCTTCCAGAACCATCACCGTCCTGGTCACTTGTCTCTGACGAGGCTCCCATTTATCAATGAGCTCTCCTAAAAGGCGGCACTAAGGACGAAGTGCAGTATTTCAGCTCTGTGGTAGAATGGTTACTTCCCTTGATCTATTAACTCTGTTTCCATTGCTGTGGCTGAAGTCTGCATTTTGCTCTATCAGCCAGATATTTTCACATATACTGTTTCCAAACTATGTGTCCCTATATTACTTTTCTAGGGCTAGTGTAGCAAATACCACAGACTTGAAACAGTAGAAATGTGGGGCACTTGGGTGGCTCAGTTTGTTAAGCGACTGACTCAATCTCAGCTCCGGTCTTGATCTCAGGGTCACGAGTTCAAGCCGCGAACTGGGCTCCATGGTGAGCAAGAAGCCTACTTAAAAAAAGAGAAAAGAAAAACAAAAACAAAAATGGTAGAAATGTATTCTTTTGTGGTTCTGGAGGATCGAAGTCTGAGATCGAGGTGTTGACAGAACAACACTCACTCAGAAGGCTCCATAAGAATTCTTCCTTGTCATTGGGGGCCCTGGGCGGCTCAGTCGGTTGAGCATCTGACTCTTGGTTTCAGCTCAGGTCATGATCTCAGGGTCTTCAGCTCTGTGCTCAGTGGGGAGTCTGCTTCTCTCCCTCTGCCCCTCCCCCTACTCGAGTGTGCGTACGCTCTCTCGCTCTCTAAAATAAGTAAGTCTTTTAAAAAAAGAATTCTGCCTTACCTCTTCCAGCTTCCAGTGGTTCCAGAAGTTTCTTGGTTTGTGGCTGCGTCAGTCCAATCTCTGCCTCCATTTTCACATGGTCTTCTCTTCTCCCTGTGTCTCTCCTTTGTATTTCTCTTATAAGAAGACTTGTCACTGCATTTAGAGCCCACAGGGATAATCCAGGATGATCTCATCCTGAGATCCTTAATTTCATCTGCAAAAACTCTTTTACCAAATAAGGTCACATTCACAGGTTCCAGGGATTAGGATGTGGACATATATTTTGGGGGTCACCATTTAACTCACTACAACTTCCATCCCATAGTTGTACAATTGTTTTTGGAGCACAAATGCAGGGCTTTTTAATTTACCCATGTTTTATTTATTGTTGTTCTTCCTGGGTCACAGCAGCTCATTTAAAAATTGTATCACAGGGGAGCCTGGCTGGCTCAGTAGGAAGAGCATGTGACTCTTGAGCTTGGGGTTTTGAGTTCGAGCCCCATGTTGGGTGTAGAGATCACTAAAAAATAAAAACTTTAAAAAATAAAAATTGCATCGCAAGAGTAACAGTATAGTGTTTTACTGATTTTGCATTTACCTGCTACCGTAGGACCTCTAATCACCCATCAAAGTCCTGTCTCCTGCAGGCTGTCCTAAGAGCTCTCTCCCTATGACATCGGGTTTCCTCTGCTCCTACTTGGCCTCCCTACAGTGAGGTGTCCATGCCCACAAAGCTGCTGTGAAGGTACCACACTCATTTCTCTCTCACCAAGGACACCACCATGCGATTGATGCTGTCCTCCTAGCTTTCCCTGTCATAGACGGAAGCCCTCCTTCTACCTCTTCTGTGGTCCCTAAGCGATTTCCCTTGTGTCCCCTACATCTCACACAGAAGTCACAGAGTGCCATCTTTCCCTAGAAGGGAGAGAGCCCATGGGCCTGATCCCTCATGGGGCTTGAGCCAAAGGACAATCCAAGTGACAGAGACGTATGTTCCATGACCCGGGTTGGGGGCCCAGGCTAGCTGCTCCCATCACTCTCTGTGCTTCCCTTTTCACGTCACTTGTTCAACGCCGTCCTTTCCTGCTGGTCTGCAGCCTCCATTGAGGGCAGTGACTAAATCAGTTTTGTGTGCCACTGTGTCCTCATTGCTGGGTGTGACGCCTGCCCCACAGCAGGAGCCCCAGTAAATGTTTATGGAGTGAACAAATACCGAATGCCCACTGATGCTAGATCACCTGAGAGAAAGTTGCGAGAGTCACCGTCTGTCACCCCGTACGTACACCATTGTCATCCCGATGCAACACAGCATAAGAGTGAGCGTGTGGACCCTGCCACTGACTAGCAGGGTGACCTAGAGCAAGTCACTTCATATCTGAGGGCTGCAGGCTCCTCATCTCCCGATTGGAGGTGACGACAGCGCCCCCATCACTTGGTTGTGGTGTGGGTGGACTGCAGGGAAAGTGCTTAGAAGGAAAAGCACCTGGCCCAAAGCAGGCCCTATCTAAGTCTGATCAAATAACAACATCGTACTTCATTGGTTTCCGTAGTTTCCCCCACCCTACGTGTAAGCTCCCTGCTTTTGCAAGGTCCAAAAGCGGGACCCCTGTCTCTTTTTGCTCCCATATGTCCTTCCGTGCCTAGCACACTCCCTGGAAAATTATATGGGCTCCGTATTTGTTGAATAAATTAATAAATGAATTAATGAACCTACTGTACTCAGTCGTTCTCGCTTTTCCTAGGAGCTAGCCTAATTCCTGTTCCTGTGCCTTGAGGCTCCTCGGTCCCTTTCTCTAGATCGAGACCTGCTGCGAGGTCATCTTAGGGATCTAGCTACGCCCCCAGATGGATGAATCCTGAGGAAAGCACACTTTTAGGTATGAGCGGGCGTCCTCACTACGCTGGTTTTTAATCTAAACTGGCTGAGATCTCTCAGATCTTAATTCTAGAATCTCTAGGAGTAGTTACCTCCAAGCTCTGTGATATCTATAAATCTGACAGGCGTGCATTTTCAGATGTGACTCTAGTTATTGATTCAAAATAACTAACTTTGCAGGGCGCCTGGCTGGCTCAGTCGGTAGAGCGTGCAACGCTCTATCTCGGGGTCATGACTTCGAGCCCCACATTGTGCGTACAGATTACTTACAAAAATAACTAACTCTGCTTAACGGCAACCCATTACACAACGCTACCTGTTGAAAATTATGTACGGGACAAATATATATTCATTACAATAACAGGTCAACAATCATGAATGGGAAAATTCTAGAAGTAATAACTACTTTATGAATATATGATGAGTATGTGAGTATATAAAGTGACAGGCATCCGTGATTTATACTGCTAACAAATGGTGAACTCAAGAGTGCAATTTCCTGGTAAGATGGAAGTATGGGAGGGGCCACCTGGGTGGCTCAGGTGGTTAAGCGTCTGCCTGCAGCTCAGGTCATGATCCCAGGATCCTGGAATCGAGCCCTGCATCGGGCTCCCTGCTCAGCGAGAGCCTGCTTGTCCCTCTTCCTCTGCTGTTCCCCCTGCTCGTGCTCTCTCTCTCTCTGTCAAATAAATAAATGAAATCTTTTTTAAAAAAGATGGAATTATGGGAGTCAAAGCTCATATTTTCAGTACAGTTCATCAGGATACGCATTTGTGAGAGAAATTCCACTTAGAATCCTCCAATAATTAAACTCATGTGAGCCATCACAGGACAGATGGCTGTGCTATTTAAAACAAATTATAACCTTTAAGGATGAACATGTACTATTGAAATCTAAATATAAATTTGCTTTGAATTTTAATTGAATAGTACTATTGTTTAACAGGTAAAACTGATGTAAAGACCTCAGTGTTTTCTTTAATAAAGTAAGAATATGTCTTAAATGACAAAAATATTAGTCAAGCAAAGGTTATTTATGCAATTTGTCAATATTTCTGGAAGCTTTTGAAAAATCTTTTCCTGACATTTAAATTATCTGTTCTATTGAATAATTTTGGAACTAGAAAGGGATGACAGATTTTTATCTTGCTTTCTTTTCATGCCTTAAAATTGCCCTATATATAAAATTTAAATAGCAATTTTAACTTTCTTGTCAATCACTGAAATGTCATCAAAAGGTGTAACATTTTGTTCACCGGTAGCATATTTCATACTCCTCCCTGTAAAGACCCTTCTTTTGATTATTAGAAATCTTCTGACCATTTGATTGAAAGTACTGCCTGGGGCACCTGGGTGGTCAGTTGGTTAAGTGTCAGACTCTTGATTTTGGCTCAGGTCATGATCTCAGGGTTGCGAATCGAGCCCCGAGTCAGACTCTGTGCTGGGCATCGAGTCTGCTTAAGATTCTCTCTCTCCCTCTGCCCATCCCCCTCTCTAAAAAAAGAAAAGTATTACATAATCCAATGTTTGGATTTCTTCATCATGTTTTTTACCTTGATTATCCTTGCAGTATGGAAAATGCAATTTTTGTCTATGTGAAATTTTTAAAGATGACAGAGGTAGGAAAGAACACATAGTACACATGTAATCTGTTAACCTAATTTAATCAGTAGTTTGATATCGAAAGCCTAGACATGGTTTTCTTCACTCTTATTAAGATGCTATTGCCACTGGGAAATGAGTCCGCTTTAATGCTTAGTAAAAAAAAAAATATTCAAAATTATCAACAGTATGATCTCAAAATGGGAAAAAATGCCATAATATGAACCATTGTGGTCACTGAATAACACCATGGAGGCTGGGTTTTGCTTGACTCTTTATACTCTTCCATGGTTTGCAAGTCTTTTACAATGAGCGTATGTTAGTCTCATAATCAAAACAAAAAGATGCAAACACAAAAATACATCAGTTATTCTCAAAGAATAAAAGTGCAGCAAGTTCGCACAGTTTACTACTTCCATTTCTTAGGTAAAAGCTTTAATGGGAAGTCCTGTTACAACCTTGTCAGGGAACCCTTTTTATTTGAATACTGAAATACCCAGTGTTGAGCCATAAAAGCTGCTCATTTGTGGGAAACACGGTGCAAGTGAAGTGCTAGGCCGAGCACCAGGGCTGTAATATTTCTGTTGATTTACACGTTCATTTTCTTTCTTTTTTTTTTCTTCCATTTCTTTGGGGGGGAAGGGGCACAGGGAGAAGAAGAGAGAGAGAGAATCTTTTTTTTTCAACATTTATTTAATTATTTGAGAGACAGAGAGTGAGTACGCGTGGCCCGGGAGGGTCAGAGCGAGAGGGAGGGAAAGGCCCAAGCAGACTCTGCACTGAGTGCAGAGCCCGACTCAGGGCCCAATCCCCTGACCCTGAGACCATGACCTGAGCTGACACCAAGAGTTAGGTGCTTAGCTGACTGAGCCACCCAGACGCCCCGGGAGAGAGAATCTTAAGTAGGATCCACACCCCGTGTGGAGCCCAGCATGGCGCTCGATATCACAACCCTGAGACCTCGTTTTTATGACACCATTGTTTTCACTTACTTGAATATGAAAGCCAGAACTACACGATTCATTCCTAGCAGTATTTTCTACAGTAATCGATATTCTTAAAAATTAAAGTTCATGAAAAATGTAAGAGGGTAGCTGTCCAAATAGAGAGTCTCTCTCTCTCTCTTTTTTTTTTTTTAGATTTTATTTATTTATTTGAGACAGAGGTAGAGGGAGAAGCAGACTCCCCGCTGAGCAGGGAGCCCGATATGGGGCTCGATCCCAGGACCCTGGGATCATAACCAGAGCCAAAGGCAGACACTTAACCGATTGAGCCACCCAGGCACCCCGAGATTTTCTTATTGAAGAAAAAAACAGATTTTCCCCCCCTATCATGATGAAACCAAGGTTTTTGATAGATCTGAGGTATTTAATGTATGCACTACATTGGATGGATAACTAGAATTTGTCTGGATTTTTCTCACATTTTTTTTGAGCAAAGAGTCTAGTGAGACAAAGCTTTACATTTAATTTTGCTCTACAGTATTGATTGTGGAGGTAGAAAGTTTCTGGGGAGGAAGTGGGCACATTTATGTAAGGGGCATGGAGGTCATCTAAGAATGAAGCGTTAGAAACTCCAATTTTTCATTCTCTAATATACAAAGTTCTTAAAGCGTGTCAAAGTGGATCGAAAAGACCCCAATTAAGGCTCACCAAGCTGGGCAGAAAGAGGTGGAAGGAGTTGGGAGCAGCCCCTCAGGGGCTCTGTCCTTCTCCCATCTGAGCTGGGTGTCCTCCGGGCTTGCTGTCTATCTCTCCTTCTAGAATTTCCTTTGTCTCAGCTCCTGGACTGGATCATTATTTCCTAGATTTCTTGTCTTCCTCTTTACCGACTTACTTCATTTAGGGGAACACATTCTCTAGTAACTTCCTACAACAGGTTTACGAAAGATGAGCTTTTGATGTACTATTATTTGAATGGCTGAAAATGTCTTTATTTTTTTTTTTTAAGATTTTATTTATTTATTTGACAGAGATAGAGACAGCCAGCGAGAGAGGGAACACAAGCAGGGGGGTGGGAGAGGAAGAAGCAGGCTCATAGCAGAGGAGCCTGATGTGGGGCTCGATCCCATAACTCCAGGATCACGCCCTGAGCCGAAGGCAGACTCTTAACCGCTGTGCCACCCAGGCGCCCCTGAAAATGTCTTTAGTCTACTTTCATATTTGTTTGAGATTTTGGCTTAGTAAAGAATTCTAAGTTGAAAAATGTTTTCCTCATATTTTTTAATGGATTTTTCCGTTAGTTTCTAAAATCCGGTATTGCTACTGAGAAATTCAATGCCATTTTGATTCTTATTCTTTTGCAAGGGATTTTTCCCCTCTGCAAATATTTAGGTTTTTCTCCATATCCCTGGTGTCCTTAAAATTCATAAGGATGGGGCGCCTGGGTGGCTCAGACGGTTAAGTGTCTGCCTTCAGCTCAGGTCATGATCTCCAAGTCCTGGGATTGAGCCCCATGTAGGGCTCCCAGCTCAGCAGGGAGTCTGCTTCTCCCTCTCCCTCTGCCTCTCCCCCTGCTCATGCTCTCTCTCTGTATCTGTCTCAAATGAATAAATAGAATCTTTAAAAAAATTCATAAGGATGTGTTTCAATGTACTTCTTCTTCTTCTTCTTTTTTTTTTTTTTTTAAGATTGATGGATTTTTGTGTGAGAGAGAGCATGCCTGTGAGGGCATGAGCCAAGGAAGGGCAGAGGGAGAGGGAGAGAGAGAATCCTCAAGCAGACTCCCCACTAAGCACAAAGCCTAACACGGGGCTCGATCTCACGACCCCGGGATCATGACCTGAGCTGAAGTCAGACGCTTCATCGAATGAGCCACCCAGGTGTCCCCAGTGTACTTCTTTTTAAAAATCATCTAATTTGGGGACACCTGGGTGGCTTAGAGGGTGAAGCGTCTGCCTTCGGCTCAGGTCATGATCCCAGGGTCCTGGGTTCGAGCCCCGCATGGGGCTCCCTGCTCAGCGGGAAGCCTGTTTCTCCCTCTCTCACTCCCCCTGCTTGTGTTCCCTCTCTCACTGTCTCTCTCTCTGTCACATAAATAAATAAAATCTTTTTTAAAAATCGTCTAATTTTACTTTTTTTTTTTTTTTAAAGATTTTAAGAGATCTCTATATCCAATGCAGGGCTTGAATGGACAATCC
Organism: Ursus americanus; assembly: GCF_024610735.1. Classification (NCBI taxonomy): domain Eukaryota; kingdom Metazoa; phylum Chordata; class Mammalia; order Carnivora; family Ursidae; genus Ursus; species Ursus americanus. The sequence goes on from NC_142164.1 coordinate 12,302,395, forward strand.
CGAAATCAGGAGTCACGCACTCCACTGACTGAGCCAGCCAGGCGCCCCTCTTCTCTTTTTACTTTTGATGAGCCCCTTTAATGCAAATATTCATGTTCTTCAGTTCTAGAAAATTTTTCTTTTATTTCTTCTGTTTTTTTGAAATGCCCCTCCTCATTTTCTCTGTTTCTTTTTTGGGTTCCCGTGTGACATTGCGACTCCAGGGTTGATTTTCTGTTTCTCTTTTCTCTCAACGCTGTCAGACAATCCCACCATACTCTCTTAGAAACCCAGTTTTCCACTCTGAAATAACCATTTCATCTTTCTTTTTTCCTCAGTTCCCACACCTGCTCCTCGTTCTTCTCTTCGCTGACATTTGAAGACTGCAGTTCATGCCTTCAGAAGGAAAATAGCTACAGGAGGTGTATGAAGAGGAGGAGGATGACGGGCCAGAGGACGAAGTCAAACTGTAAAGTCTTCTCATCCACCCCGACAGGAAGTTTGGGTCATTTGTCAGAATGGCCCCTATTCAGTGCAGGGAGCTGGACCTTAATACACTGTGCTGTTCTGTTGTTGAATATGGGTTGCCCTGGGGAGGACCTTGCGTTAGGTGCCTCTTTTCCGCTGAGGCAACCCCTGCAGGGTGCTGACGGCTGGAGAATTTTCTCTCGCTGCATTTTCTTTCTTTCTTTTTTAAGATTTTATTTATTTAACAGAGAGAGAGACAGCCAGCGAGAGAGGGAACACAAGCAGGGGGAGTGGGAGAGGAAGAAGCAGGCTCCTAGCAGAGAAGCCTGATGTGGGGCTCGATCCCACAACGCCGGGATCACGCCCTGAGCCGAAGGCAGACGCTTAACGACTGCGCCACCCAGGCGCCCCTCGCTGCGTCTTCAGCAGATGGGAGAATAAATCCTTCTTTCCTGAAGGGAGATCTGATTGGCACATCACAGCTTCTAACACATCAGCCTACCTGCACCTGTCAACGGTGTGCTGGAAGCAGCTCAAACCACCTGTGAGAGCCCATTCTGTGCCTCTCTTCCCAGCCAGCGTGCAGTAACATTGAATTGGCAGCTTAAAATTGGCCCTTTCGTGGAATGTTTATTTTTTTAAGATTTTATTTATTTGACACAGAGAGAGAGAGAGAGCACAAGCAGGGGGAGCTGCAGGCAGAGGGAGAAGGAGAAGCAGGCTCTCCGCTGAGCAGGGAGCCCAATGCGGGGCTCCATCCCAGGACCCTGGGATCATGACCTGAGCCTAAGGCAGCCGCTTAACCCACTGAGGCACCCAGGTGTCCCTTTTTCATGGAATTTTTAAAGTTTTGCCAATCATTTTCAGCTCTAAGAGCTTGATTGCTTGCTTTCTTTTCCTTTCTTTCTTTTCTTTCTTTTTTCTTTTCTTTTTCCTTCCTTCCTATTTTATTCTTAAGTGATCTCTGTCCCCAACGTGGGGCTCTAACTTATAACCCCGAGATTGAGTCGAAGGTTCCACCCACTGAGCCAGCCAGGTGCCTTCCCTGTGCTCTGATTACTCCCTTTCCCTAGTATTGCAGATTGTTTACAGATTGTAATAATGACTTGAATCTTTCAGTGTATAAACAATTAGTGTTATTTTTGAAATCAGTATTGTTTTTAAAGTTCTCTGTTCCACGGAGTTTTTCATTTACCATCCATCCATATATCGACTCTTCAAATAAAGGACGTGGCACTGTTTTACGTGATGGCGAAAGGGCAGTGAGCAAGACACCTGAGGCGCTTCCGTGCTAGTGGCGGTATCAGGTAATAAACTAATAAACGTGCAAATCTCATTTCAGGAAGTCGTCTTTGCCATGAATGAAAACAAATCAGTGTAATAGATGAAGCATGTGGGAATGGGGGGTGTTGGGTTTAAATTAGAGTGGTCTGGGAAGGTGTCTCTGCAAGAGGTAACATTTGAGCAGAGTTGTGAATACAGTGTGGGAGCAAGCCAGGTAAGCCTTTGCGGGGCGAGGCAGCCCCAGGAGGCCTGGGCTTTGGAAAGCCAAGCATGCTGTGTCACAGGAACAGCAAGAAGGCTCGGGTGGCTGGGGCCAAGCGCATCAAGGAGGCACAGTGGTAGGAGAGGAGTTTGGTGAGGTAGGGGGGTGGCCAGATCGTTTTCGCTGTTTATCTTGGTCTCTCTTTGCATTTGGTAACTTTTATTAGTTAGAGGCAGGGTTCTACCAGAGAAAGCAGTAGGGGGTGTGCGTGTGTGTGTATGTGTGTGTGTAATACACATGTAAATTACCTATCTTTCTATAGGTAGAGGTCTAGAGACGGAGACTGAAACAGGAAGGTTTATTTCAAGGAATTGGCTTAGGCAATCGCAATTGTGGGGTCTCTCTGGGCTGGAAACTCTCAGGCAGGCCCTAATTCTACGGACTTGAGGCAGATTTCTTCTTCCTGGGGGAAACCTGTTTTGCCTTTCAATTGATTGGATAAGGCCGTCCAGGTTTTCAAGGACAATTTACTTTATTACAGTCAGTTGATGATAGATGTTAACCCTTTCTACAAAATACCCCGCAGCAACCCCCAGATTAGTGTTTGATTGAACAACTATCGCCTGGCCAAAGTGACACATAAAAGCAACCGTCACAGTAGTTTGCCTCAACATTTACTGACTCTTGCCAGCCTGCTTAATATCTAAAAACGAGGCCCGGGTTTATGGGAGTTTACTCAGAGGGGCTGCAAACTGACTGGGGACTTGACTGGAAGGGCTGGGAAACGACAAGCCTTTGCTTTAGGCTGAGAAAGGTGAGTAGAATCACATCCTAGGCGACCCCTAAAAAGCCACTTTCAGAATTGTTTTGAAGGCCCTTCCACCCCCCCCCCCCCGCAGAAGTCTATGTTATCTGGCAAGAGGCAGGAGTGCTGTGTGAATGCGGTGTAAGGGGTGCAGCTGGGGAGACAGTAGACGTTTCGAGTCTTTTCACGAATCTCCCCGTTATTAGGCCCCAGTTTCACTCTCGCCCTCCACAGTGTCCAGTATGTCCAAGTCCCAAGACTAGGAGGGCTCCGACAAGCACACGGGCTCCCTTTGATCCAGCCCTGTTTCTGCAGCTTGCTGGCTTTTAATCGTGTCTCTATCAACTTTTGACTTTTTCAAATTGTATTGAAATCTCTTCTCCTTTTAAAGACCCTTTCCCATTCTCTTTATCTTTATGGCTTTATAAATTATTATTATTAGTGTGCTAATTGTTGCGTGACATAGCCTTGCTTAAATGCTGGGAAGAGGCAAGGGAAAGACAGTCCTCAGCATCCTGAGAACCACAGGGACCCGGGAGGGGTCTGCAATAGAAACAGCCAGAAACAGAGGCAGGACAGGTGGCTGAGATCCAGCGCCGTGCTCCAGACTATCCAGGCTTTAACTGACATCCCAGGCCTCTGGTTCCATGGTTCCTTCGTGGTGGTGGAATTCTCCTCCAGCTGCAACGGCATTGCAAGTCACACCTAAATATCAGTATTTTATTAAAAATGGAGATACGGTAATCTTCCTCACTATATTAAAACATGCTGTTCCTCCTGAGGGAGGCTCGGATGAGGCTATTCTGACCTTCTGGGTTGACTGCCACCAGCTAGGATGACTGAGAAAGAAGGTCCTGAGAGAGAGAGAGAGTGCGAGCGCACGCACAAGCAGGGGGAGGAGCAAAGGGAGAGGGAGAATCTCAAACAGGCTCCACACTGAGTGTGGAGCCCAACTCAGGGCCCGAACTCACTATCCTCAGATCATGACCCGAGCCAAAATCAAGAGTCAGACACTTAACTGACTGAGCCACCCAGGTGCCCCCTGAGTAGAATAGATTATCATAGAAGAGGAGGGATAGGAACCTAAGAAAAGAGATCTGATTTGGGTGAAAAGCATGGAGGGAAACAGAGGGAACCTAAATCAGGGAAAAGGAGGTGGTCAAGTTCAAAGGGAAAAGCTGGGAATTGGGCCTAAGAACCTCCCAGGTACCCATCTTTCTCCTCTCATAACCCCCCATCACAACTTCCCTCTCCCCCAACCCTTTTCTTTCTTTCCTTTTTAAAGATTTATTTATTAGAGAGAGAGAGAGTGCAAGTGGGAAGAAGGGCAGAGGGAGAAGGAGAGGATCTCAAGCAGACTCCCCACTGAGTGAGGAGCCCTACTCGGGGCTCAATCCCAGGACCCTGAGACCATGACCTGAGAAGCAATCAAGAGTCCATTGCTTAGGGGCACCTGGGTGGCTCAGTTAGAGAAGCATCTGTCTTTGGTTCAAGTCATGATCCCAGGGTTCTGGGATCAAGCCCCACGTCAGGCTCCCTGCTCAGTGGGGAGCCTGCTTCCCCCCCTCCTCTCTGCTCATGCTCTCTCTCTCTCTCTCTCAAATAAATAAATACAATCTTAAAAAAAAATCCATTGCTTAACCAACCGAGCCACCCAGTTGCCTCTCCTTCAACCCTTTTCTAAACGTATGTACCCCATTCTAAGTTTCCTCCACCCCATTCTAAGAGACCTCTGGAAGCTGACCAAGAGCACAAACAGATTCTGAGAGAACAGATAGATGATTAGAAACAGGAAAAAGATGCTCAACTTCACAAGTAACCCAGAATCAGTCATTTCAACAACAATAAGAGACCTTGGAAGGATTTACACAGAGGCGAGAAGCTATTGAAATACTTTGAAAATGAATATATCTCTGGTTTGAAATTTTAAGGCAGAATATACTTCTCTGTGAACATCTCAAGATTAGATTTTTTAAATGACAGTATTCTAAGGAGAAAAATATTTTGTTAGTGCAAAAATATCAAGGTTTCAATATTTATGCATTAAAAAAACTGTCGTATCCATCAACTGATGGATGCATAAGCAAACAGTGGTCTACCCATACAATGGAATTCCGTACGATGGAATATTGTTCATCATAAAAGCAAGAAATACTGGGATGCCTGGCTCTTCTGGTTGGAATAGCGTGTGACTCTCAATCTCAGTGTCCTAGGTTCGAGCCTCACATTGGGTGTAGAGATTACTTAAATAAAGAAATAAATACTTGAATATATTTTTAAAAAAGGAATAAAGTACTGACCTATAATGTGGTTGAACCTTGAAAACACTATGCTAAGTGAAAGAAGACAGTCACAAAAGGCCACATATTATATGATTCCATTTACATAAAAATATCCCGAATAGGAAAATCCATAGAGACAGAAAGTAGATGAGTAGTTGCTTAGGGCCGGTGGTGATGGGAGACTTGGGAAGTGATGACTAAAAGGGGTACGGTCTGCTCTTTGGAGTGATGAAATTCCTTATAAGATTTATTTATTTGTTTTGAGAGAGAGAGAGTGGGGAGGGGCAGAGGGAGAGAATCTTTCAAGCAGACTCCCCACTGAGTAAGGAGCCCAACGTGGGACTCAATCCCACAACCCACAAGACCACAACCTGAGCCGAAACCAAGAGTCAGATGCCTAACTGACTGAGCCACGCAGGCGCCCCTGAAGTGATGAAAAGTTCTAAAATTAAATTATTATGGGGTTCCTAGCTGGCTCAGTCAGTAGAGCTATGGACCCTTGATCTCCAATACATGAGTTCGAGCTCCACACTGGGAGTGGAGTTTACAATGAATGAATGAATGAATGAATGAATGAATGAATATATGTATGTATGTGCTGGTTGAACATCCCTGTGACTATGCTAAAAACCATTGATCCTACTCTATGAAACTTCTTTTGTTTTTTAAAAGATTTTATTTTTTTAAGTAATGTGTATACCCAGTATGGGGCTTGAACTTAAAACACCGAGATCAAGAGTTGCATGCTCTACTGACTGAGCCAGCCAGGCCCCTCCCATGAGCCTTCTTAATAAAATGTGCCAGCAAAAAACAAAAACAAAACAAAAACAAAACATTGACTTACATACTTTAAGTGGGAGGGTTGGATGGTAAGTGAATTGTATCTCAATAAAGCTGTCACCAAAATAAAGCATTGTATACTAGAATACTAAAATATTTAATGTGGACATTGCAATCACTAAAAGGTGCATTTCTTCATGGATTGGGAAAAAAGACTTTTTTTTAGGATTTTTTTTTTAATTTAAAAAAATTTGTTTAAAGATTTTATTTGTTTATTAGAGAGAGAGACACAGCTAGCGAGAGAGGGAACACAAGCAGGGGGAGTGAGAGAGGGAGAAGCAGGCCTCCCAGTGAAGCAGGGAGCCTGACACGGGGCTCGATCCCAGGACCCTGGGATCATGCCCTGAGCCAAAGGCAGACGCTTAATGACTGAGCCACCGAGGCACCCCTTTTAGGATTTTATTTTTAAGTAATCTCAACACCCAAGTGGGGCTCAAACTCACAATCCCAAGATCAAGAGCCACACCCTCCTCCAATTGAGCCGGCCGGGTGCTCTGGAAGACGAGACTTTGTAGGTACTAACATTCCTTTATGAGAGAGGAAGCCTGAGAAATATAGAATTTTGGTCTAGAATAATAATTTCAAGCTCCAGATTTGAAAACCACAATTCATTTGTATGATTGTTTTCACTTAAGAAATGTTAACATTTGGGAGGCCTGACTGGCTCAGTTGGTGGAACAGGTGACTCTTGATCTTGGGGTCAAGAGTTCGAGTCCCACCTTGGGTGTGGAGATTAATCAGAATAAAATCTAGGGGTGCCTGGGTGGCTCAGTGGGTTAAGCATCTGCCTTCAACTCAGGTCATGATCTCAGGGTCCTGGGATTGAGCCCCACATGGGGCTCCCTGCTCAGCGAGGAGTCTGCTTCTCCCTCTCCCTCCTCTCCCTCCCACCTCCTGGCTCCTGCATGCACGCACTCTGTCTCTCTCAAATAAAGAAATAAAATCTTTTTAAAAATAACATAAAGTAAAATAAAGGGGTTGCTCTGTGGCTCTGTTGGTTAAGTGTCTGCCTTTGGCTCAGGTCGTGATCCCAGGGTCCTGGGATGGAGCCCTGCATGGGCTTCTCCCTCTGCCCCTCCCCCTGCTCCTGCTTTCTCTCTCTCTCAAATAAATAAAGTCTTTAAAAAAATAAATAAAAAATAAAATATTAAAAAATGCTAAGATTTAGTCAACAGACTTGTAGTTTAGTTCTAGTTATGCTACAGACTAATAGTATGAACTTAGGCAACCCTCAGTCTCTCAAAACCTGTTTCCTCCCTCTCCCGCTCCCCCTGCTTCTGTTCCCTCTCTAGCTGTGTCTCTCTCTGTCAAATAAATAAAAAATCTTAAAAAAACAACAACACCTGTTTCCTCACCTAGAAAGTGGGGATAGATAAACTGCATCTTTCTTACAGGTTTGTTGGAAGGACCAAATGAGACGTCGGATGAAGACGTACTTGAAGGTATGAATAAAGGTGAGGTATGAGGGGGCACCTCAGGGTCATGAGTTCAAGCCCCACGTTGGGTGTGGATCCTCCAAAAGAAAGATCAAGTGTGAAAATGAAGATGGTACCTTTATTAATTTTATTTATTTTGCCAAAATAAAATCCTTTTTATTTATTTTTAAACCTGTAATTTTTAAAGAATATATATCATTCTTTCTTTAATCATTTTTTATTATGTTCAGTTAGCCAGCATATAGTACATCATAAGCGTTTGTTGTAGTGTTCAACGATTCATTAGTTGAGTATAACACCCAGTGCTCATCCCGACACGTGCCCTCCTTAATACCCATCACCTGGCTACCCCGTCCCCCACACCCCCCTTCTGTAACCCTCAGTTTGGTTAATTTTATTATTGTTAATAACAGCAACTCCACTTATATCAGATTCAGATGGTGACCTGTGGGGACGCCCAGCTGGCTCGGTTGACGGAGGTGTGACTTTTGATCTTGGGGTTGTGAGTTCAAGCCCCACATTGGGTGTAGAGATTACTTAGAAATAAAATCTTTATTTTAAATTTTTTTAAAGATTTATTTATATATTTTAGAGAGGGGGAGGGGCAGAGGAAGAGGGAGAGAAAGTCTTAAGGAGACTCTGTGCTGAGCATGAGTCCGAGGCAGGACCCGATTTCATGACTCCGAGATCCCGATCTGAGCTGAAACCAAGAGTCTGTCGTCCAACTGCGCCACCCAGGCACCCCAGAAATATAATCTCTAAAAAAAAAAAAAAAAAAAGATGATGACGTGCTAATATTGTAGACTTGAATCTTTAAATTTGGCATTATATGATGTAAATAACATGTCATATTTTTCATTGGTCATTGGTACCAAATGATATATATTTTTGAGAAAAAAATAGGTAATATGTATAATTATGGACCTTAGATTGGGTTTATTACTTCTTTTATCCTTGTGTGAGCTATTAACCACTCTGGTGAAAGTGGTTTTCTTAAAATCAGGCTGTTTAACTTGATCATCTTTTCAGATGCCAGTTTTGAGTTCCAAACACCTTAATAAATAAGTAAATAAATATTAATAAATATTTGTACAGTATAGAAATTCAGCAGAAAGCAATCTATTTCTAACTCATTGTTTAGGCTGAAACTCATCATGGCTGATGTGGAAAGAGGCAGTCCTAGTTAGAAATTAAAGAATTGGGAAGTAATGATTCCACATTTCTACTTCTGACTCAAATTTTGTCCTAAGTACTTAACATCTACATTCCCAATATGTTCTCATAGTCTGAGAAAGTACCAGAACATTTCATAAAAGGACCGACAACATTTACAGGAGCAGTTGTTTGCTGCACAAAAGTATAACTACATTTGAAATACCCTTAAAGCATTTTAAAAGGATTTGGCTTATTTGTCAAATAAACCTCAAAGTTGAAAAAAAAAAAAGAAAAAGCATCAGGCAATCAGAACAGAGCAAAGTTAGAAGAAGTCACTTCCTTTAACGAACAACAGAAATTAAAATATCTGCCCCTGAAACAATGTTTTCCTTGGGAAGCAAAATTTTGGCTTTTAAAATGGCAACTACTGGGAAAAAAATTTAAAAATAATAACAAATGAAAAGATTTCTGTGGAATTTCCTGAGAAGGGGTGAACTTAAAGTCAATGTCAAGGACTGAACTCAGATCAACGACTTAATCTCTTCGAATTTACTTAGCCCAGGATGTCAAAGTAGCTCCTCCGTATTGAACATGCTGTTCTGGGTTTATACAAGCATCTAGGTTTCATGCCAATCCCGAATTAAATGAGATTATAGGTTGCATTAATCATGATATATATTTGGGGTTCTTGTGATTGCAAATGATAGAAACCCATCTGCAAATAGGTTTAGGCATAAAAGAAAATGTCTTGCTCTACGTAACTGAAAAATCCAGGGGGTGGCTGTTTCTTCCGGCATGGCTGGATCCAGGTGCCCCAGTGACTGCTTTCATCACACAGGTTTCCTCCTCCAGCAAGCCGCGTTTGCAGCCCTAGGCTGTTCTCATCCCTGTACCTGACAATCCCAGCGAAGAGGTATTCCCCCTTCCTTGGCTTCCAAAAGCCCTGGGATGGTATCTCATTGGTTTAAGCCTATCACAGTGGCCAAGGGACAGAACGCACTGATTTACTAGACCTGGGTCACCTTCCGAAGGGTGTGTGTGTGTGCGTATGTGTGTGTGTGTGTCTGTGTGTGTGTGTTACTGGCAATCTTGTCTGCAACACATGGATTTAGGGCGGGGCAGGGATGAGGTGCTGGGCTGGCTTAGTTGGTAAGCATGCAGCCCTTGATCTCAGGGTCGTGAGTTTGAGCCCCATGTTGAGTATAGAGATTACTTAAATAAACTCACAGAATATATATAATGGGGCAGGGAAGATTCTCCATAGGAATATTGAAATACATAGATGTGAGGCAGGCAAAAATGACAGATACCCCACATACACGGCAAAGAACGTAGCACGATGTGGAACTCCCTTTAAATCATATAATCATATTTAATCTGTACAGATTGTGAGGTTGCTATTATTTCTGTTCTCCAAATGAGCTTTTGTTTGGTAATCCTGTCACATGTCAATAGACTTCCTGAATTCCGCAGAACCTTCTCAAAATCAAAGGTAATAAGGAGCAAATAAGGATACCTTTTAATTTTACTGTTCCCTCTACTTTCCGTATTTCAGAGATTCTGGTTTCTCAAAACTTGTGTCTAATTTGCTGTAATAAAATAATATTTCCTGTTACTCAAACTCCCTCTGTTCTACCTGGGAGGGATGAGATTTATGGATTCAGGTAAATGGGATGAAATTGTTTCAAATCACTCTTACTAGAGAAAGGAATTTGTTATAAGTCTCGTTCATCCGTAGCTTTCTTCCGAGGACATGAATGAAATCCCAGAGGACCTTATTTCCAAAGATGTTAGTTATGTTGTAAAGCCTGTGGCAAGGGTCCCAAAGACTGCTCTGTAGAAAACTTGGTATAGGGGAAGTGACATACTCACCAACTGGGGAAGACTTTCTTCTTCAGCCCTGAGAAACCCTGAGGTTAGTGTTCTTTCAAATAAGGGTCCACAGTAAAATTAGGCTGTTAACCGCGCTATGAATGACACAGAAGGAGCTAACGTAAGCCCAGTCTTCTCGCTCTCTTATCAGTTTGCCTGTCTATGTATTTATCTGTCACCTGTCTACTCGATGTTTCTTCTAACATTTTTTTCAATGCTTATAGATCGCATATAGTTGAGATCATACTTCATGTTGCATACAGATAATCCAATCAATAATTTATCATGAACACTTTCTCATGTTCTTAAAAATTCTTCAAGAATGTCATTTAAAAATACATTATTTATTTATTTGCTTATGTATTTATTTATTGAGAGAGAGAGAGAGAGAGAGAGAGAGCAGGTGAGCAGGGGGAGGGGCAGAGGGAGAGGGAGAGAATCCCAAGCAGGTTGTGCTAAGCGCAGAGCCTGCCACAGGGCTCGATCTCACGACCTGGAGATCATGACCTGAGCTGAAACCAAGAGTCTGATGGTCAACTGACTGAGCCACCTAGGTGCCCCTAGATTTTTTTCTTTTAAGATAATTGTAGATTTAGAAGCAGTTGTAAGGAAGATTACAGAGAGATATCGTATACCCTTTACCCAGGTTCCCCCAATGACATTATAATACAGTATTATGACCAGTATATTGATATTGATACAATCAAGACACAGAACAATTCCATCACCACAGGGGAATGTCATTTTTTTAACTGTTTAATAATCCAATTTATAAATGTGTCACAATTTATTAATCCTGCCATTCTTTGACATGTAGGTTGCTCCCAGTTTGGGACTGTGATAAAAAATGTTGTAGAAAACATCCCGTATATAAATCTTTGCCAAAATAGCTGATTATTTCTGTAGGGGAAATTCCTTGAAGGATATTTGCTGAGTCAAAGGATATGTATATTTTAAGGTTCTCAATACTGATTGCCAAATTGCTTTCCAGAAAGGTCGCACCAATTTATACTCCTGCAGTTCTTGGCTGACCGCATGAACCGGCGTTGAGTATTAGAAGCCTTTGCCAATTTGATGAGTAAAAAATGATATCTTGGGATTTTTTTTGATATCTTGGGATTTTTTTAAAAGATTTTATTTACTTGACAGAGAGAGACACAGCGAGAGAGGGAACATAAGCAGGGGCAGAGGGAGAGGAAGAAGCAGGCTTCCCGCTGAACAGGGAGCCCGATGAGGGGCTGGATCCCCGGACCCTGGGATCATGACCTGAGCTGAAGGCAGACGCTTAACAACTGAGCTACCCAGGCGCCCCTCATTCTTTTTTCAAAGCCAAATAATATACCACTGTATGGATACGCCACAGTGTGTTTACCCATTCATCTGTTGATGGACATTTAAGTTGTTTTAACCTTTTGGTTATTATGAATAATGCTGCTACAGACATTTGTGTACAAGTCTCCGTGTAGGCATATTTTCACTCCTCCTGGGTAGCTACCTAGGAGTGGAATGGCTGGGGTCATGTGCTAACTCTGTGTTTATCTTTTTGAGGAACTGCCAGCCTGTTTTCCCACAGTGACTGAAATATTTCAATCTCAATGAAGGAGGGTTCCATTTTCCATTTTTTTCCATTTTCTCTACATTCTTACCAATCCTTGTTACCGTCTGTCTTTTTGATAGTAACCGTTCTAGTGGGAGTGAAGTGGTATTGCATTGTAGTTTTTGTGGTTTTTTAGAAGATTTTATTTTTAAGTAATCTCTACACTCAATGTAGGGCTCGAACTCATAATCCCGAGATTAAGAGTCGCATGCTCGGGCCCCTGACATGCGATTCTTGATCTTGGGGTTGTAGGTATGAGCCTCATGGTGGGTGTGGAGATCACTTAAAAATAAAATCTTACAAAAACAAATAACAAAGAGCCGCATACTGTACCGACAGAGCTAGCCAGGCACCCCCGGTAGTGCGTTATACTTTTGACCTGCATTTACCTGGTGGCTAATGATACTGAGAATCTTTCCCTATACTCTTTTTTTTTTTTTTTTTTTAAGTAGGCACCACAGGGCATGGAGCCCAAGGCGGGGCTCAGACTCCGGACCCTGAGATTAAGACCTGAGCTGAGGTCAAGAGTCGGCACTTAACCAAGTGAGCCACCCAGGCACCCCTCTTTCCATACATTTATTGACCATTTACACATCTTCTTTGAAGAAATGTCCTTTCAAATACTTTGCCCACTTTTAAATTGGTTTATTTGTCCTTTTATCTTAGAGTTGTAAGAGTTCTTTATATATTCTGGACACTAGACTCTTGTCAGATACATGATCTCGAAACATTTTCTCCCATTCTGTGAGCTGTCTTTTCATTTTCTTGATAGTGTCCTTTGAAGCACAATTTAAAATTTTTTTATGATATCCGGTTTATCTAGTTTGGCTTTTGTTGCCTGTGCTTTTGGTGTGATAGCTAAGAAACCATTGCCTAATTCAAGGTTATGAAGATTTATACCTTATTCACGGTCATGAATAGTTTGTCTTTTTAACTCTTACATGTAGGTCATTGATCTACTTTGAGTAATTTTTGTATATGATGTAAATAAACTGTGGGTCCAACTTCATTCTCTTGAATATGGATATCCAGTTGTCCCAGTACTGTTTGTCGGAAAGAAAATTCTTTCTCCATTGAATTGTCTTGGCACTCTGGTTAAAAAAAAAAAAAAAAGACTCTAGATGTAAAGGTTTGTTTCTGGATTCTCAATTATATTACGTCATATTCTTACTTTGGTCTCACACTGTTATGAATGTTGCAGCTTTGTAGCGAGGTTTGGAATCAGGAAGTGTGAGTCCTCCAACTTTGTTTTTTCAAGATTGTTTTGCCTATTCTGGGTCCTTTGAAGGATAGTCTTTATTTTATTTTTTAAAAGTAATTTCTATGCCCAACGTGGGGCTGGAACTCACCACCCCCAGAGCAAGAGTGGCATGTTCTGACTGAGCCAGCCAGGCACCCCAGGGATATTATTCTTTTGATTGCTATATTTCTTTGCAAATAACTTCCCATTTGTGGATTGACTTTATGAGTTTTAATTATATAGAAGTTGAAATACATTTTTTAAAGATTTTATTTATTTATTTATTTGACAGAGGGGGAGAGAGAGAGCATGAGCGAGAGCAAGAGCACACGAGCAGGGGGAGCAGCAGGCAGAGGGAGAGGGAAGAGCAGCCTCCCAGGACCCTGGGATCCTGACCTGAGCTGAAGGCAGACACCTAACTGACTGAGCCACTCAGGCACCCCCAGGAAGTTGAAAATTTTTGTCAATTCGTTGATCTTTTCCTTTTCAATTTTTCGTTTGCTTTTATATTTACAAAATTCATTTTCATTGTTAATTTTTAAAAGATTTCTGAACCTAGACTTAGTTTTGCTATTTATTTCCTTCTTTATTTAAAAGAGGAGTTGCAGGGGAGCCTGGCTGCCTCAGTTGGTGGAGCATGCGACTCTTGATCTTGGAGTTGTGAGTTCAAGCCCCACGTTGAGTGTAGAGATTACTTAAAAATAAAATCGTTCAAAAAATGAGTTGCAGGGGCGCCTGGGTGGCTCAGTCGTTAAGCGTCTGCCTTGGGCTCAGGTCTTGATCCCAGCATTCTGGGATCGAGCCCCGCATCAGGCTCCCTGCTCAGGGGGAGCGTGCTTCTCCCTCTCCCACTCCCCCTGCTTGTGTTCCCTCTCTCACTGCCTCTCTCTCTGTCAAATAAATAAATAAAACCTTAAAAAAATGAGTTGCAAAAAAATAAGAATAAAAAACAATTGGCCATTGTAAAAAATTTAACATTACTTATAAAGCAAAAAGCAAGAGCTCCCCCATAACCAAATGATTCCCAGTTTCACCCTCCAGAGATCACCACTGTTAGCTGTTTATATCCTTCCCAGCCATTTCCTATGCATATACATGTGTAGTGTTTAACACAGTGGGATCAAACTAGAAATATTATTTTGCATCTTTTTTCACTTGACAATATAGCAGGGCATCTTTCCATATGTGGATCACATATTTTTTTTATTATGCTAAGTAAAGCCTTCTTCACCCCGTGACTGTAAAAATACCTTCCTGTATAGTCATCTCCTACTTTTACAGACTGCTGGTCTTATTTATTTTTAACTTAAAATAAAGTTGTAAAAGATCAACAAGTGTAGCACTGGTGGCACGCTTGCTGTCATCTTAGCCACCACAGAGGGGACAATTATAAGCCGTTGGTCCTCTCCCCTCTGCACGTATTCAAGAGAGGGGCTAGAAAACATTCTGCCTCTTGACACAGTGAGACAGAGCTTAACCTGGCTAGAGGAAGAGGTGTGTGAGCGCGCGTGCGCGGTTTCCTCTCCTACTCTTGCCTTTCGTACTGGCCGGGACCCATTTTCCTCAGGTATAAATCAGTGATTCCCCAAGAGTGTTTAAAAGATCCACCTGGAATGATTGCCCTGTACAACATCAGGCCACTCTTCCTGACAATTTTGAAAAGGAGAAGGATTAAAGAAAGAAATGGCACTCGCAATTCCCATGAAGACTACTAGCACTGGAGCAAAATTGGGGCGAATCCCTATGGCATTGACTCGGTTTCAGACTTGAGCAGTTTATGCTCACATTCCCTGGCCTCTCCTCAGCAGGCTGCAGGTGACTGGGGAGGGCTCCCGCAGGCCCTGCTCACGCCTTTTCTTCCAGGCACTGTGGAACCCCATCTTTCCTCTGCCCCGTTTTGGGGGGCTTTGGGGAAAGGAAAGAGCTCTAGCTCCTTAGATTTTCCACTTGGCTTCTTTGAGGAGTCGCCTCCTCTTGCCCTTCTGTTTTCTTGTGCTCGCTATACTCGTGCTCTAAGACGTGTTAAGATTCCCAAGTCCCTGAGGGATGGCAGCCCAGGGGTCTGTACCGGGTGCTTCCTAGGACCCCAACGTTTTGAGGATCAGGGATCTGGACGGCAAGGGACTTAGCATTTCCAAGAAGTCGGAGTGTGAGTGTGTGTGTGTGTGTGTGTGTGTCTGTCTGTCTGTCTGCGATGGCGGTGGGGAGGGCATATTCTGGCTTCAGCACAGACCCTTTCACACCATCCGGGGCCAGTGTCTGGGCGCCGGCCAGGGCCGCAGTCCCAACAGGGCCACCTGTCTGTGCGCGCACTGAGCAACGCCCCCGCGCGGCGAATCTTCGCCAGGCCGGGGCGGCCGGGATGCTGAGGAACCGCCAAGACTTTCAAGAGTTGCTATGGGAGTGCGAGGCCGGCCGTCTCCTCCCACCACGTGTGCTCGCCTAGCCCAGCCTTCCCTCCCCTGACAATGGGCGTCTCTGCAGGGGTTCTCCCTTTAAGCTACTTGAGTCCCTCCTCCGCCTCCCCCGCCTCCTCTCAGCCTCCCCGGAGCTAAGCGGGGGCGTGTGTGCGCACCCAGGAGGAGTTGCCCTCGCGGCGGCAGCGACCAGAGGCAGTGCCCCGGAGCCCCGAACTCCCAGCAAGTTCCCGGGCTCTGGGCGCGCGCGCTCCGGCCTCCGGCGCCTCGGTCCCCACCGCGGGCTCGGGCGGGCAGGCCCCGGCGGCGGGGCGGCCGGGCCGAGCGTGGCCGGCGGCAGGACCCCTCCGGTTCTGCCTGGTTGCGCCGGGGCGGACGCGGGGCGGAGTTCGGGGATCCCGTCCCGGACTCCCGCGCGAGGATGGCGGCGGCCGGCTCCGGGCCCCACCTGGACTCGCCCACACCGGCGGTCCGGGACGCGCTCCAGGCCTCGGCGCCCGGGGCCCCCGTGCCGTGCGGCGGGACCCCGGGCCTGCCCCCGAGCCCGGACGGCTGCACGTTCGTGCCGGCCGCCCAGGCCATCCCTCTGCAGGTGGACATGGCCATGGCCCTGCAGCGCGTGAGGATTTCCGAGAAGTACGGCCAGAGCTACCTCTGCCTCCTGCAAGCGGTCTTCGTGGCAGGTAAGTTCCCTCCCAGCGCACGCCGCCCGGCGGCCTCGGCTCCGGCCCGGCTGGCCCGCGCCTCGGCTCACTGGTCCTTGGCCAGCCCGGCCGGCAGGCGGGCACACTTTGTTTGCGCTCGCACCCCGCACCCCCTGCCCCACTGCAGGGGCGCCCCCGGCCGCGAGCGGCCGTTGTTCCTCGGGCCGGCCGCGGCGCTGCGGGCGGGCGGCGGTGCGGGGAGGACTCCGCCGCTGCCGGGCTGGGGTCCCCCCTCCCCCTCCCCCCACGCGCTGCCTTGGGGTACCGGACAGGTGGGGCCGGAGGGCTTCTTCCCAGTCCGCAGCCCGCCGACCTGAAGACGGCCTCTCCCGGGCTGCACTTCCCTTCGAATAGTCAGTCCTTGAAGGCCGGGAAAGCGGGGCGCGGGGTGAGCAACACGTGCGGGGGAAACCAAGTCCCAAAAGGCGCAGGAATCCGAGACCCGCAGTTGGAGGAGGGGTGGAGAATCGGGGCGGCCGCCGCCGGGGCTTTCCCCCAGAGCGGTGCATCTTTCCGGCTCGGTCCGCGAGCTTCCTGCCTCCTGGGGTCCTCGCTACAAAGGCAGAAGTTTTTGTTTGTCTGACAGGACAAACAAAAAAGCCAACAAACTCACAAAACTTTCAGTGCCGCGGCGGCGGTCTGGGAAAGGGGCGTGGGCGGCGTAACGGGGACTTGGGCATCGTGCGGCTTCGAGGCACACGCGTTCACCTCGTGGGAGCTGCCGGGCTCCGGGGCTCTCGAGGAGCTACGTTCCCGTGGGACCGTGCAGACTGGGGCGCGGGGGCACCCCGCGATCAGGGTGCAGCTCTGGGACCTTAAGTTCGGCTGGGTCTTTTCAGACAAGCCTGCGAGGTGCTGCGGTGCCGGGACGTGTCTTCCTCCGCTCGCGCTGTGGTTTTGGTTGAGCAGGTGCTAAGCCTTGCAAGGGGAGTTTTGGCATCCAAAACACAGACTTGACAATTTTCTTCAAATCAGGTAGCCACAACACACGTTCCAAATATTCCTCCTTATTCGGGATCATCCACGAATCCGAAGGAGGCCATGCACACCCTTTTAATTTGACCGGAGTAAGTCAGTCAAGGCTGCCATCTGTGCATCTTTGTAACACAGAACTTGTTAGTCTTGCCTGTGTGGTCCTTGAGGTGGTCAGTAGTAATTTCTCTATAGATGTAATAAATCATTAAAGGGGAGTGTGGTGATGGGACACAAACTCTGTCAGGTCTTAAGCAACTGAAATGGTTTTTGGATGCCGCGCAAAATCTCACGGAAAGGTGTGCAGCTCAGTGAAAGGGGAAAGTACTTTGTGTCTTATTCTCATTTACCCTCTGCATCTTCCTGATGGTTCAAAAAAAAAAAAAATCTCCATAGGAGAAATGTGTACTTTAGCACAAAAATTAAGTTAGCTATGCTATGAGATACACGCTGACATTTCTACAGCCAGTGATTTCTCTTATTTCTATAGTTGAGTGAAGTTTCATCTGTCCGTGGTTTGGAAGGCTTCTGCATGGGGCTGTTTTTGCAGGGGCTTGCAGTAGTTTTCTGCCTTTTTAGCAGTCATGTCTTCCACCTTACGGACCCACAACGTGTCCTGGAAGTGGTGTGTACCCGTGCTGTTTGAACACATGCCACAGTACAATCATTTTACATGTGAAAAGGATTTCACATATATTTCATATATTTATTTATTTATTTTTTAAAGATTTTATTTATTTATGTGACAGAGAGACAGCCAGCGAGAGAGGGAACACAGCAAGCGAGTGAGAGAGGAAGAAGCAGGCTCCCAGCAGAGGAGCCCGATGTGGGACTCGATCCCGGAACGCCGGGATCACGCCCTGAGCCGAAGGCAGACGCTTTAACGACTGCGCTACCCAGGCGCCCCTCACATATATTTCATATATTTAAAATAATATGTTTACAAAGCTTTTCGTTGTGGTACAGAACTTTCTGAAAGATCCTTTCAATAATGATCATTTATAAATGGCTCACTACTAGCAACATGTTACTGTGTAATAAGCTGAATTACATGTGCTTGTGCAGGACCTGCTGGGGGTGGGCAGCCAGAGAGGAAATGGTTGCCTCTTTTTGAGTCTTCAGGGTGGACACAGTTCCTGGTGGATTGGCGATAAGGGATGGAGTGTGGTGGGGATGGGTAGGGAGAGGGGTATTCTAGGCAAAGGAATTAAGAGTTAACAAAAATAAGCAGAAAGGGGGGATCCCCAGCAAGGAGGTTTGAGGAATTGTTTTGTTTTTTAATGATTGGAGCGTAAAGTGTAGAAGGTACAGGAGAGAGATAAATTTGCAGAGGTAGGCAGGGACTGGGTCAGGCAGAGTCTTGCAATGCATACTAAAGGGCTTTATTTGTAGGGCAGTGGGGAGCCAATGGAGTGTTGTAAGCAGAGAAATACAGCAAGGTTGCTGCATGTGGTTGTACAAGTTGTACACTGCACAAACCTTCAGGGCTCCATTCACACAGACCGCATCGTGAACAATGCCCTTGCTAGGGCTGTACAGTGGACAGTGTGCACAGTGGTCAACAGTGGCAGTGCCTGGTGGGGCTTCTTGTTTTTATGACTCTCACTGTGGTGTTTGTGTGGAGGCCACGGCGTGTGGACTGTGCAGTAGAGGAGTAGGGCGGAAGTAGGGAGGCCAGTGAGAAGGCATCTGTAGAAGGCTGAGTAAGTCTGCATGAAGGCATGGACTAAGTCAGTTCTGGGATCTGGGTGAAGAGGACAAGCTTGAGGAGTTGAGAGGGTCCAAGAGATTTGACTTGGTGACTGGTTGTGAGGTTTGAGGGACAGGGAAAGAGACTGGGTTAATTCCAGGTTTCTGGTTGGGGTGACTGGGTGGAGGATGATGAGCACATTTTGGGTTCAATTCTGGGTATGTGGTTTCTGTGGAACATTCAGAGAGAGCTGACCCGTAGGTCTGGAGCTGGGAAGGAGTGAATCTTCTTTCTTCCTCTCATCTGTGGCATCCGTCCTGGCACTGAGGTTCATTGAAGTTCTTTCCTGAAATGTACCTGTTGCATGGGTTATCTTGATAACTCCGAAAGTCTAGCATAGAAGTAGCCCACATTTATTACAAAATTACCTTTTGAACTTGCCCTCAAATAAAGGTCCCCCCCCACACACACTTTCCTTACCTGATGATGGAAAAAAAAAAAAGAGGGAAAAAGAAAAGAAATGTTTTACATTCCTTATAGGACAAAAGAATGCAAACTATACTGATGTAAGGTAACCTCAGATAACTCAGATAAGTAGTTGTGAAAACCTGTTCGCTGCAAGGTTTATTTTGTACGAGTTCAGCTAAACAGGAGTTAATTATTCCATTTACATGGTGGTATGGAGTACAAATGTGTTCCCCTGATGGTGAGTCATTGGCCAGGCAGCACCGTGCTCGGAGTTGTTCGGTACAACTGATTTTTCAGGGTAACTGACGTTTAGCACTTCGTGTGCTTGATCACCACCCCCCATCCTCCGTCCCCAGATCTGTAACCATTTTGCGTGGGAAGCTTTTTAGAAAGATTATTTCCTCTCCTGACTCCTGAACCTGGTCATAATCGCATCTTTTCTTGATGAGTCAAGATTAGCCTTATAATCACATTAGTTATTTCAATGTGGCGTATATAGTGTTGCCTCAAGGGCTCCTAAAGGCTGGAGGGCTGTTTGTCCCTACATTAAATTGGGCACAGATTGTTCTGCCTCTTAATTTCTAATGCCTGTTTTTCTGATCTTTTCACATATCCCCTCTCTGTGAGTTGTCATTTCTTGCTGCTGTTATTTTAACTGTTTCTGCCAACCAGCAGCTCGTGCCCAGTCCTCTGGCCCCTCCGCCTTTGCTCTTTCTCGCGTGTTGCTATGGGCTAGGCATGGACGTGACCCAACCTGTTAGAATGGTCTGCAAGATATGAATAAGTAGAGCACGGGTGGGGCCGTGAGGGGTGTACTTCTCCTCATGTATATGAGCTTTAGTACGTGGATTCTGTGCTATCTATTCTGATTGCATAAAAGCCTTTATCTTCTGTTTTTCTAATTCTTAGTTGTGTTTTGGATGGTTGATGATGTTAAATTAGTTATCAGTAAAGCCTATGTTTTCCTGTAAATGAAGATATTACAGTATGTGAAATTGTAATATTTTAGTTTCTTGTAAAAGGAACGCAGAAGTTTGTTCAAAATCTGTTGGGGGGGGTGCCTGGGTGGCTCAGCCGATCAAGTGTCCAACTCAGGTCATGATCTCAGTGGTCCTGAGATCGAGCCCCCCCACTGCTCAGCGGGTAGTCTCATGGGATTCTCTCCCTTGTCCTCTGCTCATCCCCCCCTTCTTGCTCTCGCTCTTTCTCAAATAAATAAATAAATCTTTAAAAAAAAAACTCTATCAGGAAATCAAGATACATTTTACCCATTGCATTTCGCGGCGTGCCTGTAAGCGCTTGGCACAAGAGGCACCTCAGTCTTAGAAGTTGTCCCCAAGGGAAGCAGATGTCCCTATTATGGCATCTTCTCAAACAAGCACCCTCTGAAGGCTCAGTGAGAAAACTGCTCCTCGCCTGCCCAGGGCAGAAGCACAGGTGAGCCCCTTGGGGGGGATACTTCCTATCTGACAGTTGCCAAGGGGAGTTTCCCTCCTCCGTTGCCGCCAAGGTCTTGTCCTGGAGGCAGTTAGCTCCCGGCAAGAGGCCAGCGTCACAGCACTTCCTACTACGGGTTTTTCCCCCAAATCGTCCCCTCATTGGGTATGTCTGACAGCTGTAAGGACCTGACAGGCTGGCTACTTCTGGCACTCGCGAAGTGACACTGAGCGAAGACCTGACGGGGGTAAGGAAGTGAGTCATCAGAGGTGTTCCAGGCAGAGGGGGCAGGGGGTGTAAAGGCCCCGAGCTGAGAGAATACCGACAGGTTGAAGCAACAGGAAAGGGACCAGTGTGGCTGAAGCAGTGTGTTTGCATTCCTGTGTGTGTGTGTGTGTGTGTCAGAGAGAGAGAGAGACTGACAGAGGTGGAGAGAGAGGGGCAGAGGGAGACAGATGAAGCGAGAAAGGTGACAGGTCTGGATCATATAGGACTTGGTGAGGACTTCGGCTTTTGCCCTGAGTCGGAGGAGAAGCTCTAGGAAGGTGCCGAGCAAAGAAGTGACTTCTGTTCCTCTGATTGCTCTGTGGAGCCTAGGCCAAAAGTATGACAGAGACTGAAGCAGGGAGACCAGTTAGGACTGGTAGAGACTGGTTGAGACAGGTAGTAATGGAGGCGGTGAGCAGTACTCAGATTCGGGGTATATTTTGCAGGTAGAGCCAAAAGGATTTGCTAACCGTTTGGTTATAAGCTATGAGAGAGAGCAGAAGAGTCAGGGATTGGCTGTAAGAATTTTAGCTCGAGCAACAGGATGGCAGGAATTGTGGGTGGTGGAGACAGATGCGTGCGGGAGGAGCAGGTCTGGGGGAAAATCACCAGGAGCAGGAGTTTGGTTTGGGACCTGTTACCTTTGAGGTACCTCTTAGATATCCATGTGGAGTGTCAAGTGGGCAACTGGGTTTAGGATGCTGGCGTTTAAGGAAGGGATCTTGGGCGGGGATATAGACCGGGGAGCCCTCAGGCTTCTGGGTGGTAGTTAAAGCCTGGTGCAGTGAGGACCGAGAGAGGAAAGGTCAGTCAGAGGAGACCTTTGTTTGTGTCCTGCTGTGAAGGCCTGCAGTGACCTCTCCCTCCAGCAACATTTATGGCAGGAGGAAGGAACGCACCGAGAAGAAGCTGTGCTTCAAAAGACAAAGCATTTCTGTGGTTTGTTGTTCGGATGTTTGTGCTGTCAGATCGGCCCACAGGTCACTTTGACCCATCATGTTCCTTTGCTCACGGTCTGGAACCAGCGTAATCTGTGCCTGGGGGGTGAGGAAGAGGTCTGTGTTCAAAGTTCTCCAGTGAGAGAAACCACAGCTTCAGTGGTAACAGATCCTTCTTCCTGGGTCCGGGAAATCTGTAGTGGAGTGTTTTGTGGTTTAAATTCATGCCATAGATGAATCCCTTCCCCTCGTATTCTTCCTTCAATAGAAATATTAAGCAGCCACTCTTGCTTTCCAATTGAGAAGACCTTTATTCATTTATCTCCTGTCATTTTCAGTGTGTGGTATCATTTTCTTTAAAAAAATTATATTTTAATGGAAAAACCAAAGGCTGATGGCATATTGGAAAGAAGGACCATTTTACACTCACAGTAACGTTTGGGGCTTAGCTAAGAGTTGAGTCATGGTTTTCCAAGGTGCCCCAGATAGCAAGTATAGGGACATTTTAATATACTGAAATGTACTCTTAAAGATCGAGCATCTTCTCTCCGATTTTCTTTCAGATATTTAGTGATGAGATTGTCATCTCTGCCATGAAGTTGGCTGTTAACCTTGCGGATGCTGGGAAAGCAAACTTTAAGCAACATTTACAATTTACATATGTGTATTCTATCTCTGGAAAATTACGCGCTAGGAACTCTATGGAGATGTGTCTACTCTGTTTTCAGATAAATTTTTGCATGATTTGAGGGGATTTTTTTGCATTATTTTGAAAAGGGAACAAGATCGATTCCTAGCAAGGAGGAGCAGAAAAGAGTTTTGTTAACAAGCAAGCCAGTGAGAGAACCAGGATCCCATTCAAGGTTTTTTTTTTTTTTTTTTTTTTTTTTTTAAGTTTTATTTGTTTAAGTAATCTCTGCACCCAATGTGGGGCTGGAACTCATGACCCTGACATCAAGACTCACATGCTCTTCCAACTGAGCCAGCCAGGCGCTCCCCATTCAAGTCTTTTTTTTTTTTAAACAGCTTTATTGAGATATAATTCACATACCATGCAATTAACTCATTTAAAGTATACATGTCAGTGGTTTTTAGTATAATCACAGACTTGTGCAATCATTACCAGAAGTTTAGAACATTCCTAGCACCCCCGAAGAAACCTGGCACTCCCCGTTTCCTCCCCGCAGCTCTTCCCACCAGCCCCTGGTGGCCAGTGTTTTACAGTGCTTTCTACCTCCTGGATGTGTCTATTCCGGACATTTCAGAGAAATAGAATCATACGCTATGTCATCTCTTGTTGCTGGCTTCTTTCTCTTAGCATAACGTTGAAAGGTTCTTCAGCTGATGGACATTTGAGTTTCTACCTTTTTTTTTTTTTAAAGATGTTATTTATTTGACAGAGAGAGCACAGGCAGGAGGAGCAGCAGAGGGAGAGGGAGAAGCAGACTCCCCGCTGAGCAGGGAGCCTGATGTGGGGCTCGATCCCAGGACCCCAGGATCGTGACCTGAGCGGAGGGCAGCCGCTTCACCGACTGAGCCACCCAAGGGCTCGAGTTTCCACCTTTTTGGCTGTGGTGAATAATATTGTTGTGAACATTCTTATACAAGTTTTTGTGTGGACATATGTTTTCATTTCAGCATAGATCTAGGAGTGGAATTTCTAGGTCGTAGAGTGGGTGTGTGTTTAATCTCTTGAGGAGTTCCTAGACTGTTTTCCAAAGCAGCTGTAACATTTTACATTCCAGCCATCCCTGCGTGAGGATTCCGATTTCTTCTTTCCAGGACTTGTTAATCTTGTCTTTTTGATTCTAGCCATCCCTGTGGGTGTGAAGCGGTTTCTCATTGTGGTTTTGATTTGCATTTCCCTGATGACTAGTGATGTTGAGCATCTTTTCATGTGCTTATTAGCCATTTGTGTATCTTCTTTGGAGAAATGTCTATGCAGATTCTTTGCCCATTTTAAAATTGGGCTCTTTCTTTCTTTCTTTCTTTCTTCTTTTTTTTACTGTTTAGTTATGAGTTCTTTCTATAGTCCTTATTCAAAATCCTTACCAAATATTGATTTGTAAGTATTTTCTTCTATTTTGTGGGCTGTCTTTTCATTTTCTTGATGGTTTCATTTGAAGCACAAAACATTTTTAACTTTGAAGTCAAATTTCCCTCTCTTTTTCTTTCTTTGTTTTGAGTCTCTGCTTTCAGTTCTTTTTTTATTGAGGTATAATTGACATATAACATTATTCGTTTCAGGTCTATAACATTCGATATTTGAATAATAGCAAAATGATCACGATCACTCTAACATCAGTCACCACATGTAGTTTACAAAATCTTATTCTTATGATGAGATCTTCTAAAATTTACTCTCTTAGCAACTTTCAAATATGCAATACAGTATTATTAATTATAATCACCATGCTATACATTAGATCCCCATGACTTATTTATTTTGTAACTGGAAGTTTGTATATTTTGACCGTTAAATCGCGCACGCCCCCCCCACCTCTGGGAACCACCTATCTGTTCTCTATGTATGAGCTGACTACTTCTTCTTCTTCTTCTTCTTCTTCTTCTTCTTCTTCTTCTTCTTCTTCTTCTTTTCTTCTTCTAAGATTCTGCATATAAGTGAGATCATCCCTAGTGCCCTCAAGGACCATCCATGTTGCTACAAATGGCAACATTTCCTTTTTATGGCTGAATTGATATATATATATATATACATACATACCACATTTTCTTTATTCATTTGTGGATGGACACTTAAGTGGCTTGTGTATCTTGTCTATGGTCATGAACATGGGGTGCAGATATCTTTTTGCGTTAGTGTTTTATTTTCTTCAGATAGATACCCAGAAGGAGAATTGCTGGATTTTATGGTAGTTCTATTTTTAATTTGTTGAGGAACCTCCATTCTGTTTCCATAGTGGCCACGGCAGTTTCCATTCCCACCAAACAGCACACAAAGGCTCCCTTTTCTCTGCATCCACCCCAATACTCGTTATTTCTTGTCTTTTTGGTAATAGCCGTCCTGACTGGTATGAAGGGATGGATAGCTCACTGTGCTTTTGGTTCGCATTACCCCGATGATTAGTTACTGTTGAGCACCTTTTTATGTACTTGTTGGCTTATTTTTTATTCACGTCTCCTGAGCTTTTGATGTCCTATGTAAGAAACACTGGCCTAATTCAAGATCACAAAATCACACCTATGTTTTCATCGGAGTTTTATAGTTTCAGTTCTGGCATTTAGGTCTGATCTATTTTGAGTTGATTTTTGTGCATTACGTGAGTTAGGGCTTTCTTCTTTTGCGTGTGCAATATCCAGGTGTTCCTTGCATTGTTTATTGAAAGAATATTCTTTCCCACTGAAATGTCTTAGTACCCTGGCTTAACATCAGTTGACCATAATGTAAGGGTTTATTTCTGGACTCTCAATTTAAGTCCACTGATCTGTCCCTAAGTCTAAATTATACCTGTATTGCTGTCCTGATTACTGTAGCCATGTATGAAAATGTGAAATCTGAAAGTGTGAATTTTTTTTTTTTTTAAAGATTTTATTTATTTATTTGACAGAGATAGAGACAGCCAGCGAGAGAGGGAACACAAGCAGGGGGAGTGGGAGAGGAAGAAGCAGGCTCATAGCGGAGGAGCCTGATGTGGGGCTCGATCCCATAACGCCAGGATCATGCCCTGAGCCGAAGGCAGACGCTTAACCGCTGTGCCACCCAGGCGCCCCTGAAAGTGTGAATTTTTCAACTTTGTTCTTTTTTAAGATTGTTGTTGCCATTCTGCGACCCTTGCGTTTCCATATTAATTTTAGGATTAGCTTGTCATTGTCTGCATAAAAAACTAGCTGGGATTTTGCCAGGAATCACATTGAATTTGTAGATCGGTTTAGGGAGTGTCTGATCGACATGTCTATAGTAGTACTAGTTGAGTTTTTCCTAAATATGGGGTATTCACATTTAAGGTATTTGGGAATTATTTACTGTGATGCATTCTGGCCCCTCAATGCTCATTTGGGATGGTTATTCATCTGTAGTTTTTCATGAGTGTAGAAAGATTGCAATATATTAACTCATTCCTATTAGGAGACTTATTCTAGAGACCCTGCTTAAAGCTTAAGAAGCAAAAATGTAAATATCCACAAGAGTTTTTGTCTGTGTGGGACCAGGATGGGACAACAGCAGGGCAAGTGAGAGGTACGCGTTTTGATACCGCATTGACTAGGTATCTGTAAAGACCTTTCCAGGCTAGACAAGACTGTCAGTCAACGTGTGATCCCCATCCCTGTGGCAGGAGATGTCTTTTAGGAAAATAGATCACGGGGCCTAGACAGGAAAGCTTAGGCCAGTTCTGCTGTTGCTTGAAGAAGGAAGAAACATTGATTTATCCCTCTTTGTACTTAGAGTAAATCACCATCCATGTGTAGTTCTCTCTCTGGAATGGTTGGGTCCCTCTCAAAATTTCTCTCACATACTGGGTTCCCAAGACACTGGCTGCTCCTGCTGTTGTATTAGGAAAACCCACTGTCTCCATTGGGTGGTTTTTCATCTGAAAGTGGGAGGTGGGGGGATGGAAAAGCTCCACAGCCTTGCTCAGAAATAAACACCACTGGAGACTAGGCTAGGCGAGGCCCAGCAACCTGGGACGGCACCCTCTTGGGTGGAGGTCTTCCGCCTGTCCCTTGCCACCTGCCACGCCTCATTTTCCTGAGGTATTTTTTGGCCCTTCATCCCTTTCTCTTCTTGCTTCCTTCTCTTTATCTCTCTCCTCCTTGCCGAATGCCTTAGGCACTCCTTTTTTCCCATGGATGGCGTGTTTTTTGTTTGGTTGTTTTTGGAAAGGAATTATCTTTTATTTTTCCATTTTCTTCTGTGTTTACTTTTAATTAAATTTAAAATTAAATTTTAATTAAATAAAATTTAATTATATGTATTATATAGTATATACATATTATATATAAAAATAAAATTAAATTTAAAATTAAATTTTTAATTAAAAAAAATTTTTTTTTTAAGTAATTTCTACACCCTGAGATCAAGAGTCATATACTCCACCAACGGAGCCATCCAGGCACCCCTGTTTAAATTATTTATATATGATCTTTGTAAAACATCTGAGCAACATATGCCCATAAACTAGTAAGTGAACGTCACCCTTGTGCCTAGCCCAGTCGTACTCTCTGGAGGAAAGCACTACTAACAGTTCGGGTTTGTGACCAGAGGAAATTTTCTATGGACACAGATATATCAATTCAATTCAGTAAACATTTATTGATCACCTCCTATGGGCTAGACACTGTTGGGATATGTCAGTCAACAAAACAGACAAAAATCCCTGCCTTCAGGGAGGTTCTTTCTTTTCTTTTCTTTTCTTTTCTTTTCTTTTCTTTTCTTTTCTTTTCTTTTCTTTTCTTTTCTTTTCTTTTTAAAGATTTTATTTACTTATTTGACACAGAGAGAGACAGCCAGCGAGAGAGGGAACACAAGCAGGGGAAGTGGGAGAGGAAGAAGCAGGCTCCCAGTGGAGGAGCCGGATGTGGGGCTCAATCCCAGGACTCCAGGATCATGCCCTGAGCTGAAGGCAGACTCTTAACGACTGAGCCACCCAGGAGCCCCTCAGGGAGCTTATTCCTAACTGGTGAGAACAACAATGAAAGAATCCACATATATCTAGGTATTTTACCAAACTGGGATCATATCCCGTAGGCCAGTATGTGGCTTACATGTGAATGTGTTTATTTTTAAATGATTTCATTATGAAATTTTTTTTTTAAGATTTTATTTATTTATTTGACAGAGATAGAGACAGCCAGCGAGAGAGGGAACACAAGCAGGGGGAGTGGGAGAGGAAGAAGCAGGCTCCCAGCGGAAGAGCCTGATGTGGGGCTCGATCCCATAACGCCGGGATCACGCCCTGAGCCGAAGGCAGACGCTTAACCGCTGTGCCACCCAGGCGCCCCTCATTATGAAATTTTTGATGCAAGAGTACGGGAAACAAAATATATGAAATCAGTCTGTTGTGTTATTTAAACGTTTTCCTTTCTAGAGCACAAAGAGGCTATTGCATCTGTTCAGCACAGAGAAAGCATTTGTCCAGTTTTGCCTTCGTGGGCTCATAGTTTCAATGAACCCATGGAGAAGCTGTTGTTTTTGAGAATGATGTATTCTTAACACAGTTATTCACACTGCTTATGTCTGAATAAGTACATACAATTTATTTACTCTTTCTGTATTTCCTCGATAGAGACTGGCCCAATTTTGTATTGAGACCACCTCCAGCTACTTAGGAAAGTAATTAGCATTAACCGGAGATTCTTTTTTTTTTTTTTTTTAACAGGAGATTCTAATATAGACATTATTTAAGAAATTGATCCTCATTTGTCTGATATATATTTATAGATGTAAAGAACCAATGGCTTTAAAATCTAATTTCAGTGTCACCATTATTAATTTATTGATATTCAAATGATCTCTTACTTCGTAGGAAGTAGATGTTTGAACTTTAAAAAATCAACTTATCACTTCCCACCGCCCGCAAGACAGTTCCCTGACAACATTTTTTTTTCACTGGAAATCAAGTCTTAAAATCAAGTCGTATAGATTTTTTTTATATGTGTCTATATTATACACATATTTCATATGTATTATATGTAATTATATACTGACTTCCTTTTTAGCAAGTTGCTAATGACTCTCTTTCTGAAGCTTCTAGGCAAAATAGAAAGCTTGTAGATGCTACTGGAATATTAATTTTAAATAACTTTGTGGCCAGAAAGTCTGGTCTGGTCGTGGTTTGAGCTGCCTCTTCAAATATACTGCGGCTGGCTCAGCGTATGCTGCTGCTGTCAGCCAGACAGTTACCTTCACGTGTGGGGGACGTTGTGGGTTTTCTGTCCCTCAAGCCTTCATTTGCACCATTGTGCACCGTTAGTGAAGTTGAGGCATTAGCTGTTCAGCTGTTCAACATACGGTCTGATAAGAAAAACCATAGGGAATGATTTTAAATGACATTTCCTCTGTTTAAACTGAAATGGTGTGATTAGATATTCTCAAGCTCTTTGATGACACTTAAAAGTAGTATGTGCATCTGAGGGACATCTTTGAGTTTGCAACTGCAAGCTGCATCGTGTGATTCATCGCAGCAAAAAGCAGCAGCCAGCCCGGCTTTTATTTGCCGTTTTGCACTTGACAGTTTACAAAAGAGGGTCAGGTTTGCTTCCTTAGTTAACACATTCCAAGGACCGTGAACAGATGTTGTGTGTTCTTCTGCATGCCTTATGAGCTAAAGTAAGTCATTTTAATTGGATTTACCGTTGCAGATGCTGTGTAATTCAAAATTAGTTTTTCTGAACGCAAGAAGAGATGCCTAGCCACGACATAGGGGATCTGGCATTTAGTCCTATGTCTACATGGATATTGTGAGTTCTGACATCAGTGGGTCATCTTGTCTACTTTTATAGCTTATGATTTAAATAGCTGCTCTTGAAAGGCCTGAAGTTATAATAAAAATTTTAAAAGTGGCTAATGTTAGTATTTACCTATTGCTGAGGTAGTATGTTCAGAATTATTTGCCGGTGGCAGTGGCTGTAGTGGCCGGGTAGTAAATTTATCTTTAAGCTCATGTTCAAACATGTCCCTGCTCATTTGTACTGTGGGTACTGAAACGGGATGATTTGGGTGAATAGGATGATGCCCCTTTGATTTACATGCCTTTTCCCTAAATTTCTTTTGTGAAGGAATAAATTGGAACATTTAAAATTGTGTGATGAGGAGGGTTTTTTTTTTTTTTTAACTGTGCCTTCGGAAGTACCCAAGGGAGCTAATTCTCAAAGATATTTATTTTCAAAGATTTTAAGTCCTCTCTACACCCAACGTGGGGCTCGAACTCACAACCCCTGGGTCAAGAGTCGCATACTCTATGGACAGAGCCAGACAGATACCCCCCAAAGACATTTCTTTCCCTAACAATTGTATAGTTTTGAAGAGGATGCCAATACAGTTTTAAAAGTGCTTTTACCATAGTTCAGGCATCAACAAAGCTTGTGTCATTTTGGGGGCACTGTAAATTTATTTTATTTCATTAATTTTTTGAATATAGTTGACTAAGGGGCTGCAAATTTTAAGATACATGATCAAGTCACGAAAGAGCTTTCATGCTGGAAGAGTAAGAAGAGGCTTCCTACTGCAGTTTTTATCTTTTCCTGTCACTGTGAGCTCCTTCATGCTGCAGACTGACTTTGCAAGTGATTTTAAAGATGGAAGAGGGACCTTTCAAAACCAGCCATTTTAACTGCAATATCTAAAATTTTCACTTTCGTGTACTATGTGCATGTGCATAAACACATAAACATCAGTATTTGCAAAAGTTACAGAAATGAATAGTTCCCCTTTCATCTGCAGGGCCCACAAGTATGTCCGATCGCTGCCATGTTGTCCTCCTTGGAAGCAGGGCAGAGTCCATCGACCTTAGAGTTAACATGGAGTCATGACCTGAAACTCATATGCTGAAATTTGAGTCCCAAGAGATATTCAGCATAGGTTAAGGCATCAACCCATTTTTTTTTTTGAAGATTTTATTTATTTATTTGAGAGACAGAGACAGCGAGAGAGGGAACACAAGCAAGGGGAGTGTGAGAGGGAGAAGCAGGCTTCCCGCCGAGCAGGGAGCCCGATGCGGGATCATGACCTGAGCCGAAGGCAGACGCTTAATGACTGAGCTACCCAGGCGCCCCAACCCATTTGTTTTTGTGGCTGATAGATAAATGAAAGACACCTAATGTGTTGAAATGTGGATTCCTGTTTTGTATTCCTCTTCTTTCCTTCCTCCTCTCATTTCTTCCTTCTGCTTCCCATCCTCCCCTAGAATTACACTTCGTGCGACTGGGGGTAAAATCATCCCACGGTTCCTTCCTTCAAAGCACAATTAAAAGGTTGAGCATCTGAGGACAGCCAGATCTGTGGACGTGCTTCCCCGAATTGGAATCTAGTCGTTATCATGGGCTGTGTAAACATGTGCTAAAATGACACTGAATGCATAGTAGGTACTCAGGCCCTGCTTCCAAATGTTTGACTTGACATTCTTTTTTCTTTTTTTTTTTTTGAAGATTTTATTTATTAATTTGACAGAGAGAGACAGCCAGCGAGAGAGGGAACACAAGCAGGGGGAGTGGGAGAGGAAGAAGCAGGCTCATAGCGGAGGAGCCTGACGTGGGGCTCGATCCCATAACGCTGGGATCACGCCCTGAGCCAAAGGCAGACGCCTAACCGCTGTGCCACCCAGGTGCCCCTGACTTGACATTCTGCATGTCTTTAAAGGAACCTCAGATTTCCTTTGGTCTTTGTTGCCACATCTGATTTTTTTTTCCATTTTAGACCGGGTCAGGTCATCGTATTTACCCTTCAGCTCTATCAGGGTAAAAACTCTACCTGATTTGTTCTCTTATTACTGTCTCTGAAACAGTTTTTAGGGTGGTCTTTCAAAATGGATGCTTCATGAGAAAAGAAATCTGTGGTAAACGCCAAGGCCAAAACCAAAACCGATCTGTGATTATGCTGTTGCACATTTTGGTGCTTGCTAATGTTGATTTTTTTTAAATTGTTGCCTAAGTGGTTGGGATAAAAGATTATCTTATTGTCCTTGAGATTTGCATTTCACACATTACAAATGCAATCAAGGATCTTTTTAAATGTTTCTTCTTTGTGAAATGCCTGTGTTATTCTTCTCGCTTTTCTGTGGGGGTAATTTGTCTTTTCTTATTGACTTATAATCTTTCAAATATCCTTGATTCTATTTGTCACTGTGTGTGTTGCAGATATCTGCACGTGATTCGTGGCTTATCTCATCATTTTCTTTATGTTGTCTTTTGGTGAAAGAAAATTTTGAATTTCATGTAGCCTAAATTATCTGTCTTTTAAGCTTTGTACTGCTTGTATTCTGTTTATATAAGATATTCTCCTATATTTCCTCTGATCTGATTCCCAGTGCTGTAGGCTTTGAATCTCCACCAGCGCATGACCATTCCGATCAAGTTCTAAGTCACCTGGGAACTGGCCGATGCCATAGGGTGGCTGCCATTCGCAGTTGGCTTCTCTCTCAGGATATGCGCCCTTGAAACGGTTTTGGCCTCTGAGGATTTCCCTTTCTTCCTGCCAGTTTAGCCATGCATTTGAAAGGAGATTTAATTTAATTTTTCCCACCATGCTTTTGTGTTTTGGAACAGGAGGGTTTTTCAGGATTTTTAGTTCCCCATGTAACCAATAAGGGAGGCTCCTCTGTGTTTTTCAGACTTGAAAGTTCAAGTCTTTTATTTTTTTTTAATGATTTTTATTTATTTGAGAGAAGAGAGAGGGAGAGGGCAAGAGCATGAGTTGGAGGGGAGGGGCAGAGGGAGAGGGAGAAGCAGACTCCCTGTTGAGCACGGAGCCTGCCTCCTCCCACCCCACAACATCACAACCTGAGCTGAAGTCAGACGCTTAACCAACTGAGCCACCCAGGTGCCCCAGAAGTTCAAGTTTTATATTCAAATATGAGATCTTCTAGGAGTTTTCCTTGCGTACAAGACGTGAGATACGGACAAGGAACCATGACATATTCCCCTGTTTGCAGAGGAACTAAAAGATGGAAGTGGTATTCTGGCCCTGGCGCACTTATGACTGGGGAAGATGGGAATTTAAATCTTTGCAGACCCGCGCTGCTAACCCAGTCATTGTCTGCCGCTTCCCAAATGCTCCCTTGTACACTGTACCTTTAACATTACCACGTTGTTTTTTCTTTATTGTTTAACAATTTAACATTTATCGAGCACTTACCATATACTAGGCAGTGTTCCAAGTCTTTGTATTAACAAACTTACTCATTACAATCACCCTGTGAAACAGGGACTATCATTTTCGTCATTTTACCCATAAAGGAAACTGAGACACCTGTTTAAGCAGGTTGTCTAAGGTCATACAACTTGCAAGTGCTTGAGCTGAAATTGGAATCCAGGCACTTTGTCCCTGGAACATGTACTCAGAAGTACTATGCTGTATTGCCTCTATAAGAAATATTTATTTTGTGAAAAAAAAAACCAGACTTTTGTGTATTTACATCACTGTGGCTTATCTTTATGCACAACCTTCATCTTTTTTTTGCTTAACATGTATTTCCAAAAGTCGGGATCACTTCTGTTTGTTTTTCATGATTAAATTCCTTAGGAAGGAGAAGTAGAAAAAGGTGCATCCTTTGCTCCAGTGAACATTTTTCTCACAGTAATTATTCCCCTCATTTCTTTTTTTGTAAGTTTTATTGAGATATAATTCACTGACCACACAATTTACCCATTTGAAGTGTAAAATTCAGTGTTTTTAGCACATTCACGGAGTTGTGTAACTGTCACTGCAATCAATTTAGGACATTTCATCATTCCTAAAAGAAACTCTGTACCCTTCTGCTATCATGCCCCCAAATGCCCCATTTCCCTAGCCCTAAGCAAACACCAGACTACTTTCTGTCTTTCTCTATGCTTATTCTGGATATTTCCTATAAATGGAATAACACAATTTGTGGCTTCTTTCACTTAGTAAAATATTTTCAAGATCTGTCCATGCTGTAGCATGTGTCAGTCCTTCGTTACTTTATTGCCAAATAATACTGCATTGTATCGATATACCACATTTCGTTTATCCATTCTTCAGTTGGTGGGTATTTGTGTTGTTTCTACCTTTTGGTTATTACGAATAATGCTATTAACGTTCCTGTGTGTGTTTTTGTCTAGATGTATGTTTTCCTTTTTTTCAAGACTTTATTTTTTAGTAATCTCTACACCCAATGTGGGGCTTGAACACACAACCCCGAGATCAAGAGTCACATACTCCTTTGACTGATCCAGCCAGGCACCCTTGTTTTCATTTTTTGGGGGGCATATACCTACAAGTAAAATTGCGGGGTCATATGGAAACTCTCCATTTAGCTTTTTGAGGAATTACACGACTGTTTTTCACAGGGGCTAAACCATTTTATATTCCCGTGAACAGTGTATGAGGCTTCTAATTTGTCCACATACTTGCTAACACTTGTTCTTGTCCATCTTTGATTATGAGTGTGAAGTGGCATCTCACTGTGGTCTTGATATGCATGTCCATAATGACGAAAGGATGTCGAGCATCTTTGCATGTGCTTATTGGCCATTTTTATATCTTCTTTGGAGGTATGTATTCAAATCCTGTGCCCATTTTTAATTGTGCTATTTGCCTTTTTATTTTTTTTTATTTTATTTTTTTAAAGATTTTATTTATTTATTCGACAGCGATAGAGACAGCCAGCGAGAGAGGGAACACAGGCAGGGGGAGTGGGAGAGGAAGAAGCAGGCTCCCAGCGGAGGAGCCTGATGTGGGGCTCGATCCCATAACGCCGGGTTCACGCCCTGAGCCAAAGGCAGACGCTTAACCGCTGTGCCACCCAGGTGCCCCGGCCTTTTTATTTTTGATTAGTAAGTGTTCTTTATGTATTCTAGATACATATTCCTGAACAGGTAAATAATCTGCAAATATATTCTACCTTTCTGTGGATTGTCTTTAGTTTCTTGTTAGTGTCCTTTGAAGCACAAAAGTTTAAATTTTGACAAAGTCAAAGTAACAGTTTTTTCTTGCTTGTGCTTTTGATGCCATATATATGAAGGTTTTGCTTAACACAAGGTCCCAAAGATTTATTCCTATAATTTAAGAGTTTTATTCTTTTTGATCTTACATTTCAATGTTTGATCCATTTTGAGTTCATTTTTATATGTGGTGTAAGGTAGGGGTCCAACTTTTTTTTTTCCCCGACAACTTTTTTCTTTTGAATGTGCATATCCTGTTGTCCCATCCGCATTTGTTGAAAATGGGGATGTTGTTTTTTCTTCATTGAATTGTCTTGTCCTTGTCAAAAATCAATTGATAATGATGTGTCAATTTAGTTTCCTCAATTGTGACATGTACCACTCTGGTGGGGGATGTTGACAATGGGAAAGACTGTGCCTACGTAGGGGTAAAGGGTATATGGCAGCTCTCTGTATTTTCCCCTCAATTTTGCTGTAAACCTAAAACTGCTCTAAAAAAATAGTCTCAAAAAAGTCAACTTGATCATTGCAAAAGAAATGTGGAATATATGCCCCCCAAATGAATTTTATGGCCCAGAGAAAAAACCCTATTAACATTGAAGTTTATTTCTTTACAGATTTTGTTAAATAGATACATAG
Organism: Ursus americanus; assembly: GCF_024610735.1. Lineage (NCBI taxonomy): Eukaryota > Metazoa > Chordata > Mammalia > Carnivora > Ursidae > Ursus > Ursus americanus. The sequence continues at coordinate 12,337,666 of NC_142164.1, forward strand.
TTGACATCATACCGAATGGATGGTTTTGATTTCTTTTTTCATGCCACATTATCTTGTAGTATATGACATCTAAGACAACAGTTGTGGGGGCGCCTGGCTGGCTCAGTCGGTAGAGCATCTGACTCTTAATCTCTCAGGGTTGTGAGTTCAAGCCCCACATTAGGCATGGAGCCTAGTTAAAAAAAAATGACAGTTGTGAAATCTAATGACATATATGTGTCATATGTAATATATCTATATATCTATCTATATCTAATATATCTATATCCATCTAATGATATATATGTGTGTGTGTATATATCTCAACCCCAAAGAGGTTGGGAATTTATTTTATAATTTCCTGTTTTTCCTTTTCGTATTTGTTTTTTTTTTTTTTAAAGATTTTATTTATTTATTTGACGGAGATAGAGACAGCCAGCGAGAGAGGGAACACAAGCAGGGGGAGCGGGAGAGGAAGAAGCTGGCTCATAGCTGAAGAGCCTGATGTGGGGCTCGATCCCATAACCCCGGGATCACGCCCTGAGCCGAAGGCAGGCGCTTAACCGCTGTGCCACCCAGGCGCCCCTCCTTTTCGTATTTGTAATTGATTTGTTCTAAGGTAGTTAATATAGGTTTTTAAAAAAATTTAAATTCAATTAGCCAACATATAGTACATCATTAGTTTCAGATGTAGTGTTCAGTAATTCATCAGTTGCATATAACACCCAGTGTTCATCTCATCATGTGCCTCCTTAATGCCCATCATCCAGTTACCCTATCCCCCCTCCCCTCCCCTCCAGCAACCCTCAGTTCGTTTCCTAGAGTTAAGAGTCTCTCATGGTTTGTCTCCTTAACATAGGGTTTTGGATGGGAAAATGAGAAACCGAATAAAATGTGAAGGTGAATGCAAGGTATCCCCAGATTTCAGAAATGTTAACAGTGAAAAAAAAATGAGTATTTTAGAATAGTATTCAAGTCAGGTTTTACCTGGGGTTTATAACACACGAAAGAGGGACTTTCACTTTCCTTTTTCTTCCCACACATTTTGTTGTATAGGTGCTTTTAAACGACCTGAGTCATGCAGACCTTCAGTGAATTGTCCGAGGTTCTACTGTAAGTTAGTAGCTAATTGATTATGGAATCCACCAGTTGCTACATCCCTGCCGCAGTGTTGCAGGAATTACCTGCTTGGAAAATATCTTTGTGCTAAGTCAGTGGTCCTGGATCAGAGGATTTCAGAAGCCTGCTCTCCTCTTCTGGAGGCCTGCGGAGTTCTCCACTTTTGCTTCTAGTCTCGCTTTCTGGCTGTAGCTGGACTAGCCCATGCTCTAAACTCAAACCATATCAGGCTACGTACAGTCCCCGATGCCCTCACCTACTCCTGCATTGGCACCTTGCTTCTTTTACCTGGCATGTCCTCTGGTCCCCTGTCCATGTGTTTGAATCCTAATCAATTTTCAAGGCCCAGCTCGGATGTCACATCATCTATGAAAGTTTCCTTTTTCTCACTTGCTCAACTTAGATGTAATAATCTTACCCCCCATACCCTCTATCGTATGTTTCTCTTACAGCAGATACTGTCCTATATTTTATGGCCGGTTGTCATATCTTCTGTTAATTTTTAAGCTTTTTAAGGTGAGAACCTCTTGTTTATATTCCAGTGAGCCACAGCACCCAGCAGAGGGAAACAAATAGAAACCCAGTAGATGTTTGGTGAATTGAATTATGGTGGATTGAAAGCAGGCTCCAGTATGTTGTTAGCAGAAGGATTTAGCAAGAATCTTGGCTGTTTTAGTACAGAATTATGTGAGTCTTTCATACTGTACCTTTGTTGTAGAACAGAATCCGGCGTAGTTTGCTCTGTTGTGGCGTAATGGGAATTCATTTTGTGATGGTTTCAGAATTACCCTTTTGTTTATTCCACTTTTTAAAGCATAACACAAATCAAGACAGCACTTCAGTTTGTTGCATGTGCTAAGTCATTACTGTTTACAGATGGATAGTGTATCTGCCTTTCATATTGAAAGGGGAAAATTACCCTCGTAGAATCCCATCTGCCTTGCAACAGGATTTAGGACTCAAAACCTAATTTTATCTGAGTTCTGCACATCAGCAATAGGGAACTTTCAAAGAGATGATTACTAAAAGTAAGCATCATTGTTAAGAATTTCAGGCTGTAAAAATAATGGAGTTCCTTGCAAAAGATTGTTTATAAACATTCTTGATATAGTTTGGAATGATACTCTTCCCGGAAGAAAATGGGAGGTCATGGAGACATATCTAGTTAGTAATTTGCATTAGAGCTAATTGAGTATATTCTTCTGAGTGCAGATTTTAGATTGTCTGAAGGTGGTTAGGGTACCAAATAGGTGACACTGTAAAAGCTTCTTCTAAAGCTACTAGATTCTACCTTGAGTCGGAACAGTGCTCAGTGCACTTTCAAGTTTGTTTAAAAAAGTGAATGAATACAAAATCAATCTTTAAAAACTATGAAGGGCACCTTGTATCAAGGTGACAAGGGTTCTCCATCTCTGCAAGGGATATAACCAATATAAATCAACTGATTGGTGGGTATACCTTCCTCTGTGAACCATCCCTCCAAAATATATTATTTATTTCCACGCGTTTTAGGACTTTTAAATTCTTCGTATTTGAATTCTGAGCTTGTCTCCTCATTTGCACAAATCCTTTTTTTTAAAAAAAGATTTATTAATGTATTTGAGAGAGAGAGAGAGCACGAGAGGGAGGGACAGAGAGAGAGAGAGAGAGAGAGAGAGGGAGAGAGAGTCTCAAGCAGATGCTGTGCCGAGCATGAGCCCGGTTCAGGGCCTGATCTCCCAACACTGAGATCAGGACCCAAGCTGAAACCAAGAGTCAGACACCTAACTGCGCCACCCAGGTGCCCCAATCCGTTTTTCTTTTTTAAGTAATCTCTACACCCGGTGTGGAGCTCAAACTCACGACCTGAGACCAAGAGTCTCAGGTTCCACTGACTGAGCCAGCCAGGCGCCCCTGCACAACTATCTTTTATAAAAGAAATATAAGTAAAAAACAAAACAAAAAAAAGTAATATGAGGGGCACCTGGGTGGCTCAATCAGTGGAGTGTCCGACTCTTGGTTTCGGCTTGGGTTGTGAGATCGAGCCCCGCGTCGGGTTCTGCACTCAGTGGGGAGTCTGCTTGGGATTCCCTCTTTCCCTCTCCCTCTGCCGCTCCTCCACTTTTGCTTTCTCGCTCCCTCGCTCTCTCTCTAAAATAAATAAATACATCTTAAAAAAAAAAGATATATTACTGATGAGTTTGTGATTTGTGGTCAAGGAAGTAAAAGCTTGTCTCTCTTGCTTCCTGATCCTGTGTGTGGATTGAATGAATCGACAAGCACTTTTCTCGTCTTCTGTTTGGAGTCTGTGCTCGACTACAAGTGCGTGGTTCTGCCGCAGAGCTGAAGAGCTGCTCCGTCGGGAGGGTTTAGGGTGTTTGTCAGATTACCTATGGAGTTAGTACCCTTTGTTTGGCTTCCCAGTCAGCTCTTTTTCCGTTGAGCAACTAGTCCAAAGTAAGAAGAATGTGTGCCTTTGATTTGTGAGTAATTGAGCTTTCCACGTGGGCCAGCTTGACAAGCCTCCTGTCAAACGTGAGTCTGGTCAACTAGACACAGGCTGTAATGTGAACTTGATTCAGCTTTGGTGACCTAAGCTTTTTATTTCTCATGCCCAGATGAGAAGAGTTTAAAGGGTCAGTTAGAGGAAAGTTATAAGTCATATTTGTTCTCAGTTTTATGTTTTTATTTTTAAAGATTTTATTTATTTATATATTTATGTATTTATTTATTTGACAGAGAGAGAGAACACAAGTAACAAGAGCAGCAGGCAGAGGGAGAGGGAGCAGCAGTGAGAAGGAGAGGGAGAAGCAGACTCGCTGTTGAGCAGGGAGCCTGACAGGGGGCTTGATCCCAGCATCCTGGGACCACAACCTCAGCCGAAAGCAGACACCCAACCGACTGAGCCACCCAGGCACCCCTGTTCTCACTTTTCTATTTCAGGAGGAAATATGTGTGGAAATTCAAGAGGGTCAGATATGGGGCTGGCTGTAACTCAGTGTCAGCTTTGTCCCCAAAGTCCCTTTTCTCTCTCTCTCTCTGTTCTCAGCAACCATCTCACCTCGTGTTTGTGGCGGCTCACTGATAACCCCGTGTCTTCTGTCTCCTTTCCTCTGCTGTCTCCTCTCCCTTCAGTCCGTTTCCCATCTAGAACTCGATCATTTCTTAAAGTAGTGACATCTTCTCTTTCAACCATTATCTCATCCTTTTTCATTAGTCTGAAAATGTGACTTTTTTGGCACAGTCATGGGAGACATTTTACTATGGAAACATCAGTATGTTTTCCTTGTAACTCTGGATTTTACCTGCTCTTGAATCTCCTAGAATGTAAGGGGCCCGAGAAAGTATTTGTTGTATCTCGCCCACTTCCGAAATGGGGGACAGTGAGGCAAGTGGTGGGGTGTGACTTGTTCAGGATCACAGAGCTGCTCAGTGGCCGAGCTGGCACTAAGCCCAGGTCCTTCCACTCGTAGCCCTTGGCTTTTTATTTTATGCCTTGATGCCTCTTGTTACACGACTGGATTAAAGAGTTGTAGTTCTGTGGTTACACACGAGCCTGAGTGGTAATGGGAGGAGTCAAGCTGCAGATATTGCTGCTTCCAGGGGTGCCATCTGACATAAAATTCATTGATTTATCTTGAGAGATCTTCCTACTGATCAGAATGGGGGAGAAATTTTGGTCTTATTATATAGGAATGTTTTCATGTCTGATGCCGTGTCATTTAAGTGGTATGACACATGTGGGGCATTGCCACTTTTGCAGGCCTCTAAGGGCGGAGAGACTTCTAGTCCTCTGCATTATCCCCATTCTCATCCCTTCTCCACATCTCCATACCTAAACGTGTCGGTGTGGAACCCATGTTTGTGGCTGCCACAAACACATTCTTGTAGCATTCAAAAAATAACTGTTCAGCAGTGTGGACGTGGAGGCTCAGAAATGTAAATGCACACGCCTTGGCCTGGGACCTATCAGGAGTCTGCTCTTTCTCCGTAATTACAAGACAGTGTTCGGAATTGATTTTTATGTCCTGACAAATTGCAGATTTTTAATGGCGTGTGTCTTAGGAAAATAAATGTGTCACTTAATTTTTTGATGTTTCAAGTCCGGAGTATTTAGGTGAGGGGCGGGTCATTCTGTAACGGATACCCACTACTCTGTCTACTGTGGATTCACTGAGAACTTCCTTTTCTAATGCCCTTGAGCAGGATCACTTCTGGTAAACAGCATCCATATGGTACGGTTTGAGGAGCACTGAGGAGGGTAATGTGTCATCAGCCTGACACCACCCGGTACTAGGCCGTTCAAGGCCCTTTGTGTCAGAGAGCAGTGGAAAATATGGCTTCTATGAGATGTGGAACCACAGGCATTAAAACCAACGATCCAAAATAGCCTTGTTTGATGACCCGTTTTCTTTAAAAAGTTATCCTTGCTCATGGACCAGAGGCAGGTAGTAGACTTTGATTTTTGGCCCCTGTAGAGTTCACCGGAATGGAACGTTACAAATTAGCACTTGAGATCTGGGGCAATGGAAGCATATTGAGCAACGCGTGGCTGCTGTTCCACTCGCGATAATCAGAGACGGGTTCATGTGTTACCGTCGACGGAACACCAGCTCTTATGCCCATTCTTTCGCGGTTAGTTGGCACAGCGCCCTGTCAGGTAGATGTGTGGTGCCCAGTTTATAGGGTAAGGACATGTTTGTACGGCCAGGGAATGCAACAGGCTGACATTTGAGTCTGTATTGTCCGGCCCCAAAGCAACACGCTTAACCACTCCACGGTACTCCCTCTGACTCTTCCTGGCTTACAAGACGGGATAAGAATACCTTCTTCAGGGCTATTTTAAGGATCCAATAAGATAAAAGATCCAAGAAGTGCTTTGTAATCGCTCATAAACTTTGCAGAATAAAAGGCATTCTCAGAAGTAGAAGACAGTCTGCCACGGTGTCTCTATGTGACAGTCTGCCCTTTAAATAAATCTGGATGTCCTGTGGAGTTGGGACCTTTGCCCCTGGCTTTCCGGTGAGTGAGAGTAGTTTGTGTCCTAGGTATAGCTTCTGAGAACTAGGACACTGCTCCTACTTACCCAGTGATATTTTCAAGGGTGCGATTTGCTAGCCATGCAGCTGGGAGGAGGAGAGAGGAGATCAGCAGTGTGTCTGTGGGCCCCCCAGGTCTCCTTTCAGCATCATGAGAAATCATGTGGATGCTTCCAGCTGTGCTCTAATGTGCATGTCATCTCTCTCCCTTCCTCGTTTGTCATAGAAACTGAGCTGCTTCTCCGTGCAAAGGACATCAGTCATTTCTTAATGCAAGATATCGCCTTCCTGTCTGGTAAGCAGACTTTTCATATATTTAGACCAGGGAAATGTATGAACCTGTCAGCAAAATGAGTGTGGTCCTTATTATGTAAGTAGCCATACACACATCCGTGCACGTGTGCACACAGTTCGAGAAGGACTATTTTATTTTTTTTAAGTTTTTATTTAAGTGATCTCTACACACAATGTGGGGCTCGAACTGAAGACCCCGAGATCAAGAGTCGCATGCTGAGAAGCACTACTTTGATAAACATTTATGCGTTGTGCACGTAGTTGCTAAACAAATAGATATTTAGAGGGTTTAGATATGTGATGAAAACAATCTTACCGCCCTCGTACATTTGGCTTTCAGGCACGCCTTTGGAAATCCATGATAGGTGCAAGTAGAGTTCATCGAGGTGGGTGCAGGCTGAGAGAGAGGGTGGCATCTGAGCTGGCTTCTTGGAGATTTTCTCAGCCACCACAGCTCTGATTATTTAAGTATTTCTTACAAGTGCTGTCAAGTAACCCTACTTAAGAGCATATACTGAGTTATTTTTTTAGGGTTTCATTGACACATGATAAAGTAAGTTTACTTTTCTAAGAGATATATATGTATATATATATATATATATATACATATATATACGCACACTGGTATATTTATGTACGTCTGTGTGTAATTTTTTTAAATTATGATAAAATACTCCTAAAATTGACCATCTTAGCCATTTTTTAAAGTATGATCTCCATTTTATTTTTATTTTTTAAAGATTTTATTTATTTATTTAACAGAGAGAGAGACAGCCCGCGAGAGAGGGAACACAAGCAGGGGGAGTAAGAGAGGAAGAAGCAGGCTCATAGAGGAGGAGCCTGATGTGGGGCTCGAGCCCAGAACGCCGGGATCACGCCCTGAGCCAAAGGCAGACGCTTAACCGCTGTGCCACCCAGGCGCCCCTTATTTTTTTTCCAGAGAACAGTTTTTCTTCAGCGCTTAAGGACTTAGCTGCTGACATGGGCTTTGGTGGGGGTGGTGGGGTAGCACCCGCGGGTCTAAATCGGGGTAGGGGTGGGAGCGTTGGGTCCTTCCGTGCTTCAGGAGAGCGATTCTGGGCTACCTTGCTGTGAATGGTGCAGCTCGCCCAGTAACGTAGTCTCACAGACAGCAGTCTCACATGGGCCTAGAAGACCTTCGCTTTGGAAATGGCCCTGTTGGCGGTGGCCTCTACTGTGGTCCCAATAGCAAACTTTTTTTTTTTTTAAGATTGTACTTATTTGAGAGAGAGAGAGAGTGCACGTGCACACACGCACATGAGTTGGGGTAGGGGCTGAGGGAGAGAATCCTTAACCAGACTCCCCTCCCTGCACAGAGCCTGACGAGCGAAGCTCGATCTCAGGAGCCTGAGATCATGCCTCAAGCTGCAACCAAGAGTCAGATGCTCAACTGACTGAGCCACCCAGGCGCCCTCGAATAACAGACTTCTTAATGGCCTTGTCCTTGGGCATGCAACGGGCGCAGTTGGTGCTGTGAGTAGGCGGCTTGTGGCTGCGGCCCTTTGCGGCGCAACCCTTATTCCTTCTTTTCTCGGTTATCTTGGAGGCGAGGACCCAAGAGAGCCCATCTTAACCATTTTTAAATGCACAGTTTGGCGGGCATTAAGTCCATTCACTGTGTTGTGCAGCCATCCCCACCATCCATCTCCAGAGCTCTTGATCTTGCAAAACTGAAACTGTGTACCCACTGAAAAATAACTCCCCATTCCCTTCTCCCAGCAGCCCCTGGAAACCACCATTCTCCTTTCGGTCTCTGGGTATTTGACTATTCTAGGTACCACATAAAATGGAATCATACAGGATTTGTCTTTTTGTAACTGGTTTATTTCACTTAGCATAATGACCTCAAGGTAAGTTGTATATGTCAGTATATGTCAGAATTTCCTTCCTTTTTAAGACTGAAGAATATTGCATTGCACGTATATACTACATTTTGTTTGTCCATGCATCTGTTGATGGATACTTGGGTTGCTTCCACCTTTTGGCTACTGTGAGTAGTACAGCTCAAGAGCGTGACTTATTTTTAGAGATACAACTGGTAAACCACCCCTCTCTTTTTGATTCATTCAGAAATCTAGGGAGAGTTTTGGTTAAAAACAAGCAAACGACTTTCAAGTATTAATTTGAACTATGCCATTAAACATTATTATATTAAACAGCTATGCAAAATTTATGAGTTTGCATTGTTTGCATGAAAATGAATCTTCTTAGGAGTTGAGAGTATAAGAAATGGTCTTATTCCTTTTAAGTAGTTTAATTATTGTGCCTGAATGATACCAGCCTGCTCAGTTTACTAAACAAGCATTTACTTTATAGATGATCCTAATTGGACACTTTCGTCTGGCCTCTGCTTTAATGATTATAATTAACAGTAATTGTGAATTAGTGGTGACTTAATTAATGTGGCTTTATGTTTTATTTTCGAAGCGCTATAAATGTGTGACATATTGTCACTCTTGAGATTTTCCCCAGTCCCCAACTGTGTTCCGTACAGAATGACCATCAAGGCTCGCTCGCCTACCCAGACCCCTGCCACAATTTCCTTATCTGCTTTTGTCAGTTGTTTTCAAAATGATTCAGCATATTGGTTCTTTTGGAGAAAGGGTTTCCAGTGGGAAAAATAATTGGAACCCCCCAATTTAGAATATAAACTCCTCTCGTTCTCTTCTCACACATTTACTACCAAGTACTTGTAGGTATTCAGTGGTAATAACAGTTTATAGATTGATTGATGATAATTTACCCTTATAAGAACCTATAAGCATGCTTTCCTTTGATAGGTATAGATTTCCTAAGCGCTAGCTGGTTCTGTCTTTAACTGGAGTGTTTACCAGCTTGCTTGGCAAGTCTGTTACATTAAATAAATATAATATAATATAATATAATATAATATAATATAATATAATATATGTATAAATATATATATATGTTGAATTATATGTTCTGCATTATTTTTTTATTTTTATGTGTTTATTTTAAGTAAACTCTATGCCCAATGAGCTCATGACCCCGAGATTAAGAGTCACATGCTCTACCGACTGAGCTAGCCAGGTACCCCTGTTATACATTAGTTATATTACTGGTTTTATATCATACTCTACCTAGAGAGGCCCTTTGTTTAATGATTTGCTGTATCTCTTGGTTTAGAGTTGTACAGTTTCTCCTTTGAGTTCCTTTGAAAGCCTTGGGTAGATGCTGTTATGGTCCGCGATAGTCTTCATCCTGCTCTCTAAGCCTAGAAGATTTATCATTTGATATAATACTTTGAATTAGTTTGATTCAAAAAGATGACTTGGGAATGGGGACTCTCGCTCATGTTTCCCTTGGTGAAGATTAAGGCAGTGAATGAATTTGATTTTTTTTCCAAGTGCACTAGGAAAGAATATATATTCTGCTTTCGTTGGCTAGAATCTTCTATAAATGTCAGGCCATGTTGGTTAAGATTGTTGCTCAGGTGTACCGTATCCTTGCAAATTTCCTGTCTGCTTGTTCTATCAATTATTGAGAGGGGTAGTGAAATTTATTTTTTATTTTTTTATTATTAAAATTTTTTGGAAAAGATTTATTTGTTTTAGAGAGAGAGAGAGCATGCACATGAGTAGGGGTAGGGGCAGAGGGAAAGAGAGAGAGTTAATCTCAAGCAGACTCCCCACTGAGCACAGAGCCTGACTTAGGGCTCGATCCTAGGACCCTGAGATCATGACATGAGCTGAAACCAAGAGTTGGATGCTTAACCGACTGTGCCACCCAGGCGCCCCGGTGGTGAAATTTTTTTGACTAAAGTTGTGGATTTGACTGTTTCTCCTTGCATTTCTATCACTTTTTGTTTCGTGTATTTTGAAGCTCTGTTAACAGGTACATAAGCATTTAGGATTGTTAGACTCTCTTGATTAATTTACCATAGTTTGATTATCAAATGATTTTCTTAATATCTAGTAATATTCCTGACTCTGAAATCTGTTTTGTCTAAAATTAGACAGCTTCCTTTTGACTTATTAGCATGGTATATCTTTTTCCAATCTTTTGCTCTTAATGCATTTGTGCTTTATATTTAAAGTGTGTTTCTGGGGTGGCTGGCTGTCTCAGTTGGTAGAATATGGAACTCTTGATTTTGGGTTTCTGAGTTGAAGCCCCACATTGAGTGTAGAGCTTACTTAAAAAAAATAAAAATTCAATTACATTAAAAAATAAAGTCTGTTTCTTGTAGGTAGTATATAGTTGGGTCTTGATTTTTTTAATTCAATCTGATCATCTCCAACTTTCAATTGGGATGTCAGGATTATTTGCATTTAATGTGATTATTCATATGGTTGGGTTTAAATCTACCATCTTACTATTTGTTTTCTATTTGTCCCGTTAGTTCTTTGGTTTTCCCCCCCCTCCATTTTTGCTTTCTTTTGGGTTAAGTATTTTTATCAGTCCAGTTTATCTCCTTTGCCATTGTCTTATTTTTTTAAAAGTTTATTTATTTTTTTTTTAGTAATCTCTACACCCAGTGTGGGGCTTGAACTCATGATCCCAAGATCAAGAGTCACATGCTCTTCTGACTGAGCCAGCCGGGTGCCCTGCCATTGACATATTTTTATTGCACATTGAATTTTTTTATAGCCCTACATCTTTATTCACTTAAATTCAGCCAAATGAGAATTACAAATAAACTTCTCAAAAGATTTCTATTAGCAAGCTAAATTCAAAGACCACCCTGTAACTTTCCTCCTAAAATAATCCTTCAACTTCTATTTAGCACTAAATATTTATAGAGTGCCTACTCTGTGCCCAGTTGTTGGGCCAGCTATACGGTGGGATCTTGAACATGTATAAGGCTCATCCCTGCACTTGCGTGGCTTTCATGTTCCTTATCCTCCAAGCTGTGTAGAGGGCTCTGGAGTAGGGTGCACACTGAATTTGAACCCATAGAAAATTCATGGTCTTTGTTTCTTTGCATGAGTATGAGTCCTATACTATTGTTGCTGTTACTGCTTATGTTGTTTCTGCCACAAATCCATTAGAACAGCACTTATTTCCTGTAGTTTATATACTGTATTCTTTCAGGCTGACCATAGCTGTAAATGTTTGCCCAGTTTGAATTGAGGCCCGTAGCATTGGCATAGAAACCATTATTTCCCAGTACCCTTGGTTGTCCAATATGAGAGGTCAGCTGTGTTTTTAATTATATTTATTATATGTATTCCATGAAAATTTCTTCTGACTATAATCATTCATTTTGCCTTCTCTCTCTCTTTTCTTTCTTACACTCTGTTTTCATTTAGAAACTATTCAGCTACTTTCTTCTTCTTTTTTTAAGTAGGCTCCACGCCCAATGTGGGGCTTGAACTCAAGACCCTGAGATCAAGAGTTGGATGCTTCACTGCCTAAACCACCCGGGCGCCCCTTGGCTACTTTTCTTTTTTAAACTTGGGGACATGGTGCCATTTTGATTTATGTGGAGACCATCATCCTTATAGAAGTTACATTGGCCCAAAACTGCCACTCCCAAATCCTCTTTCTTGCGTTGCTGTCACATGAATTGTTAATTTGGTTGATTTTTTTTTTTTTGTATGGTTTTAGGTGGCCGGGGAAAAGATAATGATTGGATCATTACTTTTCCAGAAAATTGTAATTTCAGATGTATACCAGAAGAAGTGATAGCAAAAGTGCTGACTTACTTGACATCTATTGCAAGGTATAGCATTTCATTACATTTCTTTCAATTTGTTAGGTGTTAGATACCCATTTGAATGTAATAAAGGAAAATGGCTTTTTAGTGTGAATGTTATTATTATTGTAAGTGATTATAAGACTCACCTTCAGCGTAGATAAGAAATGAAACTTAAGAGGGGAAGCCGACAGCTACCTAAATTGGTATAAAAATTATACTGAGGATCTATGAAAACAAAATTGGGAGTCTAGAAATATTTGTCTTCATGAAGAAAAATGTAGGTTGAAAATGATGATCGTACTTAAAGCCTTTGATTTGCCTAAAAGGAAATCTTTCCAGCCCAGAGTGAGGGTAGCTATTGCTCCAAGAGTAAAATATGAAGACCAAATGTTAAATAGACTCAAAAGTGATATTGGAATTTATTAGGAGGAACTTCTTGATATTAGAAATCATTTGACACTAGAATGCTTTGAAAGGTAAGTTTCAGAAGCTTCCTTGAAGATTTTATTTAGGTTGAAAACAAAATTTTTATTTATTTAATTTTATTTTTTTAAGATTTATTTATTTGAGAGCGACAGAGAGAGAGAGAGAGAGCACGAGCAGAGGAGAAGCAGGGAGCCTGACACAGGGCTCGATCCCAGGACTCCGAGACCATGACCTGAGCTGAAGGCAGACGCTTAACCAACTGAACCACCCAGGCGCCCCTAGGTTGAAAACAAACATTTTTAAAGGAAACATTTTCCATTTATTAAGCCTGAAGACTAAGAGGCCACAAATCTACAACGGTACAAATATGAAGAGTTTCATGAACTAAAGTCAAATCACAGAAAACTGAATTTGTAGTGCATCCCTTAAAGCTTGAAAGTCTTTTAGGTCTTTTTAGGGCAAATAAAGGTTTTCTTATTCATTAAACTGCCTTCTCAAGGAGCAGATGAGATAGAAACCTATATTTAATAGTGTTTTTCTGAGTGAATAAATGAATGGATGGATCATTGGTTCTTGATGGATTGCCATGAAAAGTTAAATCTGATGTCATAAAGGACAGCTGTCTTTAAGGTTTTCTCATACCTAAGATTGCAGTAAGCCAAATTCATTTCAGTGACCTATCTGCATTATGCTATCACTTGACTATATAAATGAACGATGTTAGTGCCAAAGAAGAAATTTTAAATATTGAGTAGTAGAACATGGAATTAAATTGGTTTTCCAGCATAGCACTTTGTGATAGCTTTCCCAATCCAAATGTATCTTTAGTTAAGACATCAAATGTAAATGAAATAGTCAGAATTAAGGACACAACCTAGCAAATTTGGGTAGTTATGAAGAAAAACATTATTTCCTCTTATCTTGCAGGCAAAATGGATCTGACTCCCGGTTTACCATTATTCTGGATCGAAGATTGGATACATGGTCTTCTCTCAAAATTTCTCTCCAGAAAATCTCAGTAAGCACCAATGCATTCTTCAATAACTTTTATTTTTGTTTTACATAATGCTTTCTGTTTGTGGGAGTACGGAATATTTTTATATTAGGCAATGAAGACAAAGTACATGATGGAAACAATTAAAAAAATGGGATGGTGAGATGGGAAAGTGGGAAGAAGGGTTGGTAGAGGGGATTGAGCTAAACAACTCATCCAAAATAAAACCTAATGGGAAAGCATGAGTAGTTATTGGTTCAAGTTATGAGTGAGAAGAGACTCATGGTTCCCTATGCCTCAAGGTGAGTTTTTATGGGAGCTTTTTTTTTTTATAGAAATAGCTCTGTTGTATACTCACTGTATATGGAAAAGTATAAAGAAGGAAGTTTAAAGCAGTAGTCAGTAATTCATCCATCTGTAAACAAGCACCTTTTAACATTTTGATGTGTGTCTTTCTAGATGTTTCTCCCCGTGGGATAGAGAGGGAAGTGACTCAACTGCACTATGACTTACCTCCCCTTTTGGAATCTAGCCCCCATCTTCCCAAGACCCAGATAGAGAAAACAGTTTCCCTAAGAGAGAAATATGAGAGCTGCAATCCTGCCCACAGCCAAGATGATCTTTCACATTATTAGGCTCAGCTGGATTACAGTGGCATTGTCCGACACTTCTTCATAGAAGGGGAGGGAGGGGAGGCACCCATAGACTACTGAGCTGTCAAGATTGGGGCTGTCTGCAGAAGTACCATGTGGCTAACTGCCTCTATCACACCGGAGTAGCCGGGAATCAATGTATTTTTTTTCTTTGAGAACCCAACATCATCCGTCATCAGAAATTCTTTGTCTCCTGACTGCCACGGGAGGACACTGTCACCAGAGGAAGTTGATTAAGTTGTGAAGGCAAGACAAAAATCTAAGTTGGACTCCTGAGCCAATTGTTCTTTTCGCTATACTAACCTAGCTAATGAGCATAAGAAATATACTGGCACTCCCATGGTAAAATGGATGAGATCATTATTTTCATACCCAGCTCGAATTATTCTTCATCTTGAGCAAATCAAAGTGGTTTTTCGTTTATTTAACAGAAGTGTGTAACGGTAAGCAATGGGGAGAAGAGTTAACAAGAAATTCATACAAGTTACTAAAATAAAAGAGCAAAACCTCAACTTCATGTAATATATTTTTGCTTTGCAGGCGGGTATTATTATAATTGTCCTATAGATGAGGGAACTACATTAACAGACACACTTAGGGGAAGGTTTTGTGAGGAATTCAAGGTCAAATAGCTAAGGAACAAAAAGAGGCGGAGCAAGAATTGAATTTTCATGAACTTCAGTTGGTGCTCTTTCAACCTGCCACTTTCTGTTGTTTTCCATATGACTTGTGGATAGACAAATACATTCAGTGTTTTTTTTAGAAAAAAGTAAAATTCCTCTGGAGAGAGTAAATCTGCCCAGCATACACCGTTGAGCCCTGTCAATGGAGCAAAGATAAGTACAAGCTATTTACCTTGCTCTGGCCTTTTAAGATCTGTCCTTGGGCTTGTTGAGATTTCAGTTCACAGTTCTTTTATACTAAATAAAACGCTTGTTATAATGAAACTTTTTTTTTTTTTTTATTACGCAGCCCAGCCTTTTCTTTTGGCCAAAACTATGCTTGATTAAATTAATTTTCACTGAGTGACTGTTTGGCACGTGGCATTAGTTTCTTGTTAAGGTTTTATTTTTATTAATCAAATAGGCCACTTGGAACAGGTCTTTTTTTTTTTTAAGGAGAAATATAAGATTTGGTCTTGAGCCTATTGATTGGGGGTCAACAGAGCAGTAATGATTTGTTTCTTGGGAGGTGAAGCTCCCCTTTCTGTTTCTGTAGGAATGGTCTTCCGGCGGGGAAGTGTGAACCGTTTTCAGCAAGGCACTCAGGGTCCCTTCATTCTCTTAACTGCCAAATTGATGGTGCCAGCCAAGATTGGGGGCACCAGGGATGATGGCATGTAATGGACTGTAGATTGAGTGTTGTTTCTTTTTAACATGTTATATGTTTCTACTCGTGGTATGGTTTCTATACCCGTACTGAAGAGCACATTAATTACATCTCAACCATGACTAGCCATTGGACACTGTTTGCATTAAAGATGAATGCGAGCTAATTTCAAGAGCAAAAGTTATATTCAGAAAGGATTTCTGGTAAAAATTGCCATGGTATAGATAGATGTAACCATCTTTGGTATACTACTTTAAATAAGTATCTTCGAAATAATTATACAACTCAATTTGAAGACCTTAACTTGTAAATTCCAAAATCAACTATGCAGTTAGGTTATACTTCATAATTAATGATGGGAAACTAGATGTTTTTTAAAAAGCTTTTATTTATTTATTTTCGAGAGAGCAAGTGTGAGCAGAGGGAGGGGCAGAGGGGAAGGGAGAGGAAAAGCAAAAGAATCCCAAGCAGACTCCGTGCTGAGCCTGAGCCCCAGGTGGGCAGCTCAATCCCAGGACCCTGAGATCATGACCTGAGCTGAAGCCAAGAGACTGTCGCTCAACGGACTGAGCCACCCAGGTGCCCCGGGAAATAAGATTTTTTTTAGTTCTACAATGTGGGGAAATGTCAATTTGGGAGAGAATCCTATCCATATTAGAAAGTTTGTGTGTTCTTTCTAGATTATTATCAAAATTTCACAAACCGTTGACCTTTCACAAGGCTTAACCTCTGAATAGAATTTAATAATAATAAAAAACAAACCCAAATCTTGAAGTGAATTTTAAGTTACAGATCCGAGTAGGGCAAGAATAAAGGTATCAGTTAATACTACCTTCACAAAGATTGTTAGCATTCCACCTTAAAAATCGAACTGCGCAGAGGAGAAAGCCAGTCCCAGCAAGCCCCTAGGAGCAGAGTCGTGTGTTGTTGTTGTTGTTGTTTTTTTTCTCCTTCCTCCACTCGTAGGACATGCCTGATCTTCTAGAGCAGTCCGGCACGAGCTAATCCATGAGGTTCAATCTGGCTAAGTAATTGGGGGAATGTGTCAACTCTGAATTACAATGAGCAGCCGGGAAGGCTCTGTCAGCTGACTAATCAGGGATAGTGGGTTTTTTTTGCAGCGCTGCCGCCGCCGTGGTAATGGAAGCAGCCGCGGTAGCTTTGTTTGATAGAGATTTTTGGCTGCCGCTTTTAAATACTACCCCAGAAGCAGCTCATATTTCATCAGTGTTGCATTGACAATTGGAAAAGAAGAGTGTTCTTGTGTATAGGCGAGATGGCAGAAGCAACTCCCCCGAGAGGCAAGATGAGGTTCAGAAGGAATGCGGTAAGGGCTCTGCCTGCAGTCCTGGAAAGCCTGTATTCCCAAGTTCAAGTGCAGGGATGCTGCAGCATGGTGCTATAGCACAAACTGATGCTGACTGGGGCTTTTAAGGACAGATGGAGAGAATGGAGACTTGTATTTGCATGAACTGCATTGATGTGACTGCTGTGATATTGACAGGGAAATGTAAAGGAGTCCAGGAGGTTGAATGTAATTTTAAAACCTAATGTGATCAAGTTGATGAGGAAATTAGTCATGTTATTTGTTTAAGGAGACCACATGAACAGTTTTGAATCGATGGGCAGAGTAGCTTTAAATCACTAGTTAAAATAATATCTAACAAAAGGATTCATCCTTTCTTTCACTATGGTCAAGTAGAGTGTGATATCATGGACAGGTCTGGAGCCGACTTCATCAGCATCGGAAAAGGCAGTCCTTCCTGGGTGTTACTTACTGTTCAAATGAAAAATATTAAATCCAATGATTTGAAATCTTTTGCATTTCATCTGTTCTCCAAATTCAAACTTTAAAGATGCAGAATTCTAGCCTGTTGACAACTTTTTTTTTTTTAAGGGAAAAAAGTGACTCGCTTTTCATTATAGACGAGAACGTAGAAATCTCTCCTTTCAGATGGGTTTCAAACACTTTTCTAATTAAAATTTTCCCTTCATTGGTTCACTGGTATACTAAATTCCCAGCAAATTTCTAAAGTGATATTTAGATGTATTTTGGTGAAATGTGAAAGAACACTAGCTAATTCAATAACCGGTCATCTTTTAAATGCTACTCTTTTTCTTTGAAAACTAAGTTAATGTTATGATTTAAAATATAATACTTGCTCATTAAAAAAAATCGAGACAACACACAAAAACGTAAGAAAGTAAAAATCAGCCTTTGGAAAAAAATGACATTTGGAATCAAAAGTAAGATAAGGGAACTAAACCAGTAAGAGTTTTATTGTCGTTGGATCAGTGTTGACATCATTGGGTGAGTGAACGGTCTATTTTCTAAAAAAGCTTTTAGAACAGAATGATATTTTAAAAATTACAGTTTAGGATGTGAATCTTTTTCTTCTGACAAAATTGTATCTTCAGCTCTACACATGATTTTGTACTGTGGGAATAAATAGTTTCAGACCTATCACAGACAATTTCTAGTGCATGGGAAAAGCCTGTGTATATGCTTAACGGTATTGAGTACAACTGGCATTGGTACTTTTGTTATTAAAAGAAACTGACTTGAACTTTCAGAAAGTTCCTAATTCCTATATATATATAGATGTCTTCTCGGTGCTGAACTTCGTTTCATCTGTAGGGACATATGTTAATATATACATAAATAAATACAGCTCACGAGCACTCATTGAATAGACCTATCTAGTCTACTACTGCGCTACACACGATATAGGTTACAAAGGTAACCATGGCATGGCTACTGAGCTGAAGGAGCTCTCAGGCTAGTTAGAGAAGGTAGGACATGTTCACAAATAACTGTTATGAAAGAAATTCTAGGTGCTGAGGAAGGCTTCATGAAGATGACATTTGAACTATAGTGGAAGATACTTTTGTTTTGTTTACGTGGGTAGACTTGACCAGAGTGAAAAATTTGAAACTCAGTGGTGACACATTGTTTTGTCCTTGTGGGATCTCTGGAGTTGGGCTGATTTTGGAGACTATGACAGGTAGCACCTGAAAGGACGGGACAGTGGATTTAAAGTCCAAAGAGCAGATTAGACGGGTTATTCGGTGGAAATTGCAATGCCTGTGGCCATCGAGAGGGACAAGAAGGACAAACTTCAAGGAAGGAATATCACCGAAGACTGTTCTGAGGTCACGTGGCAAGTTGTTTGGAGGTCTGTGGAGTAACTCATACTTTCTGTACTCTTTAAGGGTGGGGTATGGGAGAAGAGTGTGGAAATAGTTCATGACGTTGGAAATTCTTCTTTATAGTTTGAGGTCCTGAGATTTTTCCCAGGGTATTCTGAAGAGATAGTTCGGGCCTTATCAAGGTCAATCACATGTCCACACCTCAACATTATATTCTGTTATGATATTGGATTATAATAGTCTCTGTTCAGTGGGCTCCATGATGCTAAACTGTTTCTAACAATTGGTTGGGACTGTTAACATTCGTCCCATTTCATAGATGTTAAGGTCAAGTCGTTCCTGAATGCTAGGCAGCAGGTCTGAGTGTGCATTCAGTCTATGTGTTGGTAAGTGCACGTCCCGGAAAGTGTTACGTGTCTTGGAAAGAGCTTACCCTTAGGATTCACGGAGGCCTGAGTGCCACCTCTCACTACTGAAAGTTGGACGAGTTCCTGCACCACTCTGTGCTTCGGTTTGCTCATGTGTAGAAAGGCCACAATACCTACCTCACTGCAGTGTTCCCAAGGCTGCGTAAGATACGTCCCAAGCCCGGCACGTAGGTCCTAGGCTTTTACTCAAGGGTTCCCTCTGACTGTTATGGCATTGCCTTGCCCTGAAGATAAAAAAAAGAGAGTCTGTGGCAATAGAAGTTGTTTTATAGTAAAGGAACCAAACTTTCATGATGTATAAAACATTTTCAAAGAAATAACTAGAATAACTGACAAGTGTGTATAGGGTGTATGAATTGCCTCTCTTAGATACCGCACAAAGGATTTAAATGAGGTTAATTTCCAGACTTTAGTAGTGAAATGATGCATCAAGTTGATGCCTTTTATTGTTATTGGCGTCCTGACTGCTGTAACGGCCATGTAACTGGAGAATTTGAGGGTAGGCTTGACAAGGGAGTAAATCTTCTCTAGGTGGGAAAGGTGAGAGCTAGCTAATTCTGTGCCCATTAACTTGAAGAACCAGTAAGAGCTGCTACGGAGGGCTGGGGAAGGCTGGGGAAGGCTGGGGAAGGGCTGGGTAGGGCTGGAGTGGGCTGAGGCGGGCTGGGGAGGGGCTGTGCACAGTGACTGGAGAAATGGCTCTGAGCCATTTTACTGAGGTGCCTTTAAGCAGTCACATGTTGAAACTCAAAAAAAAAAAAAAAAAAAAAGCCTGCAAGAAGCTTTTTAAAAGCAATGCTGTTTCCTCTCTCATGCTTTTTCTTCTTTTTATGAAAATAAAAACAAAATAAGGCTGACCTTTGCCCACAACCCTTTGCTTTTTTGACAGGTTCTCAAAAACGATTTATAGTTTTAAAATGTAGGGTTTGATTGTGGAAAAAATAGAAATTGTGCTTTTTCATGTTTATATAACCATACAGATTAGAGATTCTTAAAGCAGCATACCAAAGAATTTAGAAATATAGTATCCCCAGACTGCAATGGAAAAGCTCAATGGTCTTGAGTGATCTTTGCTGTCAGATAGGTGCATCGGATACTCCTTATGACAGCTGATAGGCTGTTTGTTCATTTAAACACTAGTTTTAAAATGGCTTATCTTGAAACTTTTAGACAAATATCTGCATATAGAAATAAAGCGCTCTCTATATCTATGTGTATGTTCACACCGGAATACATGCGACCTGATCTTAAATCTATGTGGCCTTTCAGGTTAAAATTTTTCAAGTGCTCTGTGCCCTCAAGATTCTCCTAGCCAGCGATCACAGAAGAGTGCATATTATTGATACTGGCCCATGTTCAGATACTCGAAACTTCAGTTCAGAGGTTGCAAACTGGTAGTCCAGAGATGTGTTTTATTTAGACAAATGTGTCTAAACACAAAGATGTGTCTGGTTTGTTTTAACAAACTTTGAACTTGTTTGCCATCTTTAAAAATCCTAAAGTTTCGCACAAATTTGGATTTCTGGCTTCTTTTGAGAAATCAATGACTTGGCAAAACCCACCTTTCTGTCTTACATTCAGCTGAAACTGACAAGTGAGTGCCTTCTCTCCCCCAATGCCCGATGTTTTCCAGTTCACCAGAATCCCCCCCATTTCCTATTACTCCTCATCATCTAGGGAAAGTGTGAGTTGTCATTTTCTACCTCATTCAGGCTGTCTTTTGATTAAACCCTGCCTATTTCACATGCTTATGATGTCCCCCCGACACATGTTAGACATTCATTTTTGTCACCTTTGCTGTAGGTTTCAGGTAGACCTTGAACCTGATCCTTGTACCATCTTTGCTATGCTTCTCCAAATTCCTCCTGTTGCTCCTTTTTCTATCCATTAGAAGTTTCTCCAGGGGAAGAAAGCTAAAATGAAAAAATACATATTCTTTTTATTTTTCAGTCATAGCCCCTTTAAGAGTCTGGCTCTGCAGTCAGGTGAATCTGGATTCTTCATTCTGCCACTTCCAAGCTAGAAGTTCTCAGTGGATTCGTGCCCTGTTGCTGTTGTAACAACTTAACTACAAACTTAGCAGCTCAAAGCAACACAGATGTATTCTATTAACAGTTCTGGGATCAGAAGTCCAGTATGAGTCTCACTGGGCTAAGAGAAAGGTGTGTTATTAGCAGGGCAATGTTCCTTCTAGAAGCTCTAGAGGAGAATCCATTTCCTTGACTTTCCCAGCTTCTAGAGGCTGCCCATATTCCTTGGCTCATGACCCTGCATCACTGACCTCTGCTTCTGTTGTCACATCTTCTCTGACTCTCCTGCCTCCCTCTTTGTTTAATAAGGATCCTTGTGATTACATTGTTCCCACCCCAGTAATCCAGGATTATCTCCCCATCTCAAGATCCTCAGTCATATTTACAAAGTCCCTTTTGCCTTATAAAGTAACATATTTATAAGTTCCCAGGATTAAGATGTGGACCTCTTTGGGGAATCATTATTCTGCCTACCACAGTCAATTTCTCCAGCAGTGAAATGAGGGTAAAAATAGAACCTAATGTATGTAAAGTACTTAGCGTAATGTCCTAGTAATGCTCACGATGACCATAATTCTTACAATAGCGCTTTCAGTGAAAAGCAGTATTCTCACCCATGGCCACCTCGCCAGTCTCCTTTCCCTACCATAAGGTCTTGAGAGGTCCTGAGTATATATGAATGTGTGTGTGTGTGTGTGTGTGTGTGTGTGTGTGTGTGTGTGTGTGTATTTTAAAAATTCTGTATTTGGGGTGCCTGGAAGAGCATGTGACTCTTGATCTCAGGGTTGTGAGTTTGGGCCCCATGGTGGATGTAGAGATTACTTAAAAATAAAATCTTTCAAAAAAATTTTTTTGGAAAGATTTTATGTATTTGTCAGAGAGAGAGCACGAGCAGGGGGAGCAGCAGGCAGAGAGAGAAGCAGGCTCCCTGCCGAGCAAGGAGCTGGATGCGTGACTCTATCCCAGGATCCTGGGATCATGACCCGAGCCGAAGGCAGATGCTTCACCAACTGAGCCAGCCAGGCATCCCTTAAAAAAACAACTTAAAAAATTGTTGTATCTGAGTCTAGTTGACATACAGTGTCACATTAGTTTCGGGTGTACAACATAGTGATTAGACACTTCTTTGGGTTATGCTGTGCTCGCCACGAGTGTAGCTACCATCTGTCACCATACAACACCATACGATATCATTTTCTGTATTCCCTGCAATGCATATATATATATATATATATATATATATATATATATATATATATATATATATATACATACATATATATACAGTTTTGGCTAAAGAAAGCTATGAAAAGTAGTCATTCATGGGAGGTTGTGGATGTGCTCTAACCACACAATACCTATTTAGGTTGGGGGTAAGTAAATGGGATGGGGATTGGAAACTCCAGTGTATCTGATTTGCACATGGGATCTGATGGGCACGAGGGATAGAAACCGTATACACGGTCTGAACTGTATGATTTCGTTTTCTAAAAAAAACTGACCAGTATCAGATGGGATTGAGTGCCACCCAGCTGTTTGGTGGTTGTATAGCTCTTGCCTACAAGGTATTTACTGCTCCAAATGGCTATTAAATTTGAGAGTAGCTATTAGTTTAACAGAGCCCATGTGTTCTAGGAAGATCTGCATGGTAGCAAAATGAAGATTCTAAAATTATCGTATAATGAAAAACATTGTAAATGTAATTATACAGGCAGTAACTGAAGTTTTCATCCTTGATAATGCATTTTCTTTAAAAATGCTAATTTTTGTGGGCTTTTTGTGACAAGCAAATCACTAAGCATTTTGAAGGAATTAAGGAAGGAGAATGTATGATAAAATAATCAGGAAGTTTTACTTAAGAATGATCTGATTAGAATGTAGAATTATCTTTAGAAGGATTTTTTTTTACAGATGTCAGTGTTTGGGATAAACCACTTTATCAAATATAGGCAGCTGATTTTTTTTAGATTTTTAGATTTTTTTAGATTTTATTTACTTATTTGAGAGAGAGAGAACACAGAGGGAGAAGGAGAGGGAGAAGCAGATTCCCTGCTGAATGTGGAGCCTGACTTGGGGCTCGATTCTAGGACCCGGATATCATGACCTGAGCTGAAGGCAGACGCTTAACCGACTGAACTACCCAGGCGCCCTATAGGGACTAACTGATGTTTAATAAACACCTAACAGGGGCACCTGGCTGGCTCAGTCAGAAGAGCATGTGACTCTTGATCTCAGGGTTGTGAGTTCGAGCCCCATGTTGGGTGTAAGAGATTACTTAAAATAAATGAATGAATAAAACTTAAAAACATATAAAATGCTTAAAATGTTAAAAAAAATAGACTAACATAAAATCCCTGACTTATAAGCAGCAGAATACCCCGAAACCCTGCTTGTCCTTGCTTCCCTATGAATTCTGTGGACAGTGGTTCTGCTTTTCTCTCCTCTCAACTTTGTTCCCTCCTGTGTAATTAGTTGTCCTTGGACCTAGCTGCGGGGACAACGTTGCTCTCCTCGGAATGGCAGGCTAGAGACCAGGGTCTTACCTCAGGCAGAGAGTTGCCACCTGGCCTTCTGTGTTTCTGATAGTATCCTCTCCTCGCTTTTTGCTCCGCACCCCCCGACAACTTGGGAAGTGGGTGAGTATTCTAGGCTTTAAGTTGGTCAGCCCTAGGGCCTTGCATCTAGAGATTTCCTATGTGATACCAGAGAATATGACGTTAAGGAAAGTCAGAGAGAAAAAGATGATGAGATCAGGTCAACCTAGAGTCCATGAAAGAATACAACAAATTTTGCTTGACGTATTGGCAACGGTAGCATGCTTTCAATTTCATTTAAGAAAAGAAAAAAGTGAAAAGGCAGGTAAGTATAACGATTCTGGGAATTTACCTATTTGAAGAAGAAGGAAAGGCTTCACTCCTAAAGTGAATGGGGTAGAAGTACAATCTATGTTCTCAGTCTAAAAATAGGTCCAGAGTTCTTACAAGCCTCTGAGTCTCCCCCTCAGCAAGCCTTTCGATATCCCACAGGTTTTCTACCTAAACCCACTTGCCTTTAGGTCCAAGAACCCAAGGTAAAATTTTAAAGCTCTCTTATTTTTTTTTAGAGTTTACAGAATGCCTTTATATTCGTTATTTATTGTAATTCCTACAATAACTATAGGAATTATGTACCATGTTTAGCATAAAATAAAATGTACATTATGTACACTCTATAGGGTAGGATATATATCCCATTGGGACTCTGTCTCTACTTCCATTTTTTTCTCCATGTTAGCTTTGTTCTTTGAAATAAGCTTCCAGCCGCAGGGCTCGCGGCTGTCAGGAGCTCTGGAACGGCACCCTCAAAGTTTTCGTCCGTCAGCACTAGTTGGAAAAATCCCAGGGCAGGTCTTGGGTCCTCCTTACATCAGCTTTTCACCCCACTGCTGATCACGGTGTGTCGGGAAGGTGAGGTCAAGTAGAAAGATAACAGTTCTCATTTAGAACCAATATTAACACTAATAAGAGGCTATCTCGGTCCATTTGGGCTGTGGTAACAGAATACCACAGCCTGGCTTTATAAACAGCAGAGATTTACTTCTCACAGTTCTGGAGGCTGGAAGTCCATGATTCAGTGTCTGGTGAGAGCCTGCTTTCTCGTTTATATACAGCTGTCCTGTCTCGGCGTCTTCACGCGGCAGAAGGGGTGAGGGGTCTCTCCGGGGTCTCTTTCATGAGGGCACTAATCCCCTTCTGCTGGCTCCGCCCTCGTGACCTCATCACCTCCCAAATGCCTCATCTCCTAATACCCTCACATTGAGGGCTAGGTTTCAGCATGAACTGGGGGGACATGACCATTTAGTATACAGCAGAGAGGAAAAGGTTTCTCATGAAGGGAGAGGGTAACACACGCATGGCCATCTGGGGGAAGAGTGAGTTGGACAGCTATCCCCATTTGTGTCTATTTATAATCATTGATTAATTTATTGATTTAATTTTAACCTCTTTTCTTTCACCTATTCGTGAGTCTCACACTCAGTCCTCTTCCCTGCTCTGGTTCTCTTTGCCACTTAACTGTTGATGTTTTATTACCGTCTCAAATTGAATGTAAAGATTTTCTTTTATTTTTTATTTTTTTTTTAAGATTTTATTTATTTATTTGAGGCAGAGAGAGAGAGAACACGAGTGGGGTGAAGGAAAAGCAGACTCCATGCTGAGTAGGGAACCCGATGCAGGGCTTGATCCTAGGACTCCAGGATTATGACCTGAGCCAAAGGCAGACGCTTAACAACTGAGCCACCCAGGCGCCCTAGAGATTTTATTTTTGAGTAATCTCTACACCCAACATGGGGCTTGAACTGACAGCCCGGAGATCAAGAGTCCCATGCTCCACTGACTGAGCCAGCCAAACACCCCTCAAATTGAATTTTTCTAATTTAAAAAAAAATTTTTAAAGATTTTATTTGAGATCGAGAGAGAGTGAGAGAGAGAGAGAGTGCACGCACAAGTGGGAGGGACAGAGGGAGAAGGAGAGAGAATCCCAAGCAGACTCTGTGCAGAGCCTGACGTGGGGCTTGGTCCCAGGACCCTGAAATCATGACCTGAACTGAATGCTTATGACCTGAGTCAGGTGCTTATCTGACTGAGTCACCCAGGCGCCCCCCCTCCATTTTTTTTTAGAGAGAAAAAAATCCCCAGCTTTTTAAAAAAGATTTATTTATTGATTTTAGAGAGAGAGCAGGAGGAGGGACAGAGGAAAAGGAGAAGGAGAGAAGCAGACTCCCCCCTGAACGTGGAGCCCGACATGGGGCTCAGTTCCAAGACCCTGAGATCGTGACCTGAGCCGAGATCAAGAGTTGGAGGCTTAACCGACTGAGCCATCCAGGTGCCCCCCAAAATCCCTAGTTTTAAATGTGTTTTTCCCAAGAGTCTAGGTCTTACACCTGAGTGAAAGTTACTCTTTTTGTTAATAGACTTGATTTTTAGAGCAGGTTTAGGGTCCGGCAAATCGAGCACAGAAAGTGCAGAGTTCCCATATATCCCCTCTCTCCACCGTATCTTATTAATTTTTGTTTTATAGTTTTGTCCCATTATTAATACTCCAGCATGCCTGAAGGATGGCTCTATTTTAAGCATTTTTTTCAAGTTTGTCTTTGTTCTGCTTTAATCCGCTGTTTGGGGGCTGATGTGTCCAGGAATGGGGAGTCAGTATCTCGTCCCCCTCCTTAAAACCTGCTTTTCCTGGAGCGTCAGTCTGGCTCAGTTGGAAGAGCATGCGACTCTTGATCTCAAGGTCGTGAGTTTGAGCCCCATGTTGGGTGTAGAGATTACTTAAAAAATTAATAAACTTAAAAAAAACACCCTGCTTGTCCTGCGCTCCCCGTGTCAGCAAGGGTCATGCCATGCACCCCGTTACTCGCTCGATTGGTTAGTGACTGGTCCAGTCTCTCCTTTCTTACCAGACACATGCCGTCATCATGTCTTACAGATTGTGCCTCCTAAATCCTACCCTCATTGCTGCTGCTGTTCCTGCAGTTCAGAAACTCATCAGCTGTGGTCCGGATTACGGGACCAGCCTCCTAGCTCATCTGTCTGTTTCCACTCTTGTCCAAATCCAGTCCTTTCCTAAAGCCAAAGTGATCCTTCCAAAGTGCAGATCTGAGTATATTGCTCTGCTGCCTAAAACCTCTTAAGAGTCTCCCCTTGCCTCTAGGGAAGAACCCAAGGTCTTTCCTGATCTGGCTTCTGCCCATCTTTCTAGCACCACCTCCCATTGCCACACTCCCTAGCATCTTTTTCCTCTACCTTTCCTGACCGGGAGCTCTTGAAGAGATGGGGCCACGCACAGTGATTAAGAGCACAGACTCGGGAGCACGTGACGACTTCACCAGCTGGGGCAAGTCATACTTAAAGTCTCTGAGCCTCACTTTCTTTATTTGTAAAAGAGGATGGCCTAACTACTTCACAGGGTTATTATGAAGAGGCACTATGATAATGTTGGCAAAATACTTGACACAGTGACCATTTGATATGTGGTGGTTTATTATTAATATTGGGCCACACTATTCTGTCTCTCACTAATTTTGCATAGCGCCCTCCTTGTAGCAATTATTTCTTGACCACCTACTGCGTGTCAGTGTTCTAGAAACTGGGGAAACATTGGTGCTCTGGAATGACATTCTGATCCAATTAATTCCTTTTTACGCTTCAAAGAGACCGTTTTGACCTTCTTAGGTCTGGGATGCTCTGTGCTACCGCTTCCTGTTGCATATTCCTTTCACTTGTCAACGTGGGTTATAGAGTTAACAGTTACTAATGCACTGCACTATTAGACTGTCATTTTCTTGCAAGCTGGGTAGGGGCTACATCTTACTGATTTGGGCACACTGAATGCTAACACTGCATGATAATCGTCAGTTAACTACATGGAGCGGACACATAGATGATACTCAGTGAATGTTGCTTGGGTGAAAATAAAAATAGGATCCCACAGCACAGGTTTCTTCTGTTGTTTAGTGCAAGTACACAGTGTTGACGCTCCCTTCGGCTTTTAGAGTCATCCCAGGAGCCTGCCTCCTGATTCTGTTTCCCAGGGAAAAAATGCAATTCAAGTGCAAATGACTAATTTTAAAATGACATTCAAGAGTAGAATTCTTTGTAATTTGGGATTTACTGTCGTGTGAGAAAATTCCATGCCATGGACGTCGCATCTGATGACCTTACACTAGTCTTATTCCTGTTTCCATGTTTCTAGATTGTATCAATATCCATTTTTAAAGTTTTGTCCTTCTAGTGGCCTTTATTACTTTCCAAGTCATTTCCTTTAATTACATATTTTCTGCTACGTGCTCATTTGAGTGCATGTTTTGACAATTTTTTCTTTCTTTCCTGTGTTTCTTCTTTCTGCAGGTTTCCTTTCCTGGGAACTTGCACTTGGTTTTGGTTCTGCGTCCGACCAGTTTTCTTCAACGAACTTTCACAGACATTGGATTTCGATTTAGCCAAGAAGACTTCATGCTCAAATTACCAGTAAGAGTATATTATTTAAATGTTTTCTCTCTTTAATTCTCATGAAGACTTTGTACCATGCTGTTGATGTTTCACCTGTGCTTACAAAGCATTTAAAAGAAAAAGATAGTTTGTCTTCCCAAACTGTACATTGGAAACGCCTAAAAGTCTTCTGCTTCTGTTGTTAAAATAAAGGAATAGTCTAATCAGTTTGGAACAAGCAATTCCTTTTGAAAAAGCTCTATGTCACGTATGTTACATATGTGTGTGTATATGCGTGCGTGCGTGTGTTTAAATCAGGACATTTTATTTTTAGAAAAAAAAATTGTGTTTTATGTATTTGACTCCCATGAACTTACACCCTGAGCTGGTTCCTAGCACCATGATCTTTTTTTTTTAAAAGCCTATTTTTATACGTTTTTAGGGTAAGGAATAGAGTCCTCATAAATTATGTTACTTTTGCAAAGATCGGTTCCTCCTCATAAGTTCTAACTTAACTACATTAAAGTCCATTTACTTTGGTGTAGGCATAACGTTCTTTCACAAGGTTGGCCATTAATGGTGCAAAATTTTAGATCAAGGAGAATTAGGTATTTGGGTTTCTATGGAGATTAATTTTGCTTTACAGAGCAATGTTGTGTAAATGGAAACTGTTATTACTTAAAGAAGGTAGTGCATACATGTGGGGGGGGGTGTACAGAAGAGAACGGTGAGAACCATTTATAAAAGATGACTTTGTGCTAATGAATGCTAAAGTTCATTGTACAGTTGAACGGAGGGATGCCATGAAGGGCAGTTAACAGTATCTTTCTTGCTTATTTATATAGGTGGTTATGCTGAGCTCAGTTAGTGATTTGCTGACATACATTGATGACAAGCAATTAACCCCTGAGTTAGGCGGCACCTTGCAGTACTGCCACAGTGAATGGATCATCTTCAGAAATGTATGTTGCTTTTGCCCTTACTGTAGAGCCTATAGTTCATATTCGCCTTTAAATCTAGTTCTAGATTTTTTTTTCCTCTTTGGGAAAAGCAGATTTCCGGGGCTCCTATTTTCAAAAACATCTTGATTTTCTTTCATAGGAAATACCTAGAAATGAGGAAGAGTCACTGAGGATGTCAGTTGAAGGAGAGGCCTAGGGAGCAAGGAGATCATGTAGTAACTGGAAGCAACAAAGGGTTTGGGTTCAAATCTTAGCACTGCTGATTTTTAGCTAGATAACCTTGCACAAGTTATAGAACCTCTCTTACTCTCAGTTTTCCCAGTTATAAAGTGGAAATAATGGTCCTTTAGCTCATAGGGATATTGGGAAGAGCAAATGAGATAAGCCCTCAAAAAATGCGAGTAATATTATTAATCTCATTATAGTGATGCTTCTGAGGCACTTAGATTTATAGCCGAGATGCCTCCTGTTCTAGAAATGTACAAATAGGCAAGGGCCCCGTGCCTCAAGGCGTGAGTTTATAATATAAGAATCTTTACTCCAAATCCCAGAGATTAGGGAACCCTTCTGAAGGAAATGATATTTAATTAAATCAGGGTTCTGTTTTCCTCATCTTTGTCATTCAGCAGTTTTGTTCACTCATACGAAAGTGTATCGTCAAAATTAGTGGTGTCTAGCCTTTAATAACCTATGAAACTGTAAAAAAAAAAAACAAGAGCAGATAAGCTTGAGCTGCACGGGAGACGTAGGGTTTATATGGTCTCTACATGTTGCCCTTTTTTTCTGAGTAATTGATTTTGGAAACAACCAACAGCACAACCTTACTTGACGTTTTAGGGCAACAGAGCCTTTGGGATCACAATTTCAAATCTTCTGCCTGAATGCATTGTTGTGACCAGTTTGTTCCCCCATCACTTTTGTCCATTGCTGTGTTCGGAATGCTAATGCTTGCTCATAAGTTCTAACAAAAGAATGTCAGGTGGCTTTGATGTTCTCGTCTCTTCGAAGTAAAGTTAGTATAAAGCTTTTATGTTTGCAGAGTTTAATAGGATGGGCCTAAACAAAGGCAGAAAACAAATTTCTCAGTACATGGCATCTTTAAGAAATTGTTTTCAGGGGCGCCTGGCTGGGTCAGTCGAAGGAGCATGCAACTCTTGATCTCAGGGTCATGAGTTTGAGCCCCACGTTGGCTGTAGAGATTACTGGAAAAAAAGAAACTTAAAAAAAAAAAAAAAGAAATTGTTTTCAATGGTGTTCAAGAAATAAGTACAGATGTTTAGATAAAAGACATTCAAAAAGACTCTTCACCTCACATTAGTTTAGGAGAGGCTTAGATGCAAATAGAGTTGATTGTCAAGGGCAAGGCCAACTTTCCTTAGCAGAGGAGAGGTCCTCGTATATATGCGTTGTCAGAGCTAAATAAAAGTAAATACAATTACTGATCCAGGTATTGGTGTGCTGGCCGTTTCCATGGAATTAAAAGGATCACTGGCTCTTTGCAGGCTATAGAAAATTTTGCTCTCACAGTGAAGGAAATGGCTCAGATGTTACAGTCCTTTGGAACTGAACTGGCTGAGACAGAACTACCAGATGATATTCCTTCAATAGAAGAAATTCTTGCCGTTCGTGCGGAAAAGTATCACATGTTAAAGGTATGTCTGATAGAGTCAACAAACAAAAGTTACCCATGGTCTTTCTTTTTCTAGAGACTTGTTCAGTGCATGTCCATTTCACACTGATTGGTGGGTAGGGTGAGAACAGGGAAGAATGTCCTGGATGTGTTGAATGTAAGTGTCCCCTTTGCAAATGGTGCCTTCTCTTGAGAAGTTCTTTATTTGTTGATAGAATAGTTATATCAAGTGCCCCGGAAGTAGAAATCCACAGTCATCCTTGTTATCGTGTATTCTTTATCTTACTGAAAGGCCCTCTCATTTGGAAAGCTGGAGAATCAAAAGGCAGACAGGCTAGTTTAATACCCACCACAGGTGCAACGTGAAATGGAGAAGGAGCACTTGAGGAGGAGTCAGGGGGCCTGTGACCTAGGCAAACATTGCTAAACTGATTACAAGCTTTCTTCTCCA
Organism: Ursus americanus; assembly: GCF_024610735.1. Lineage (NCBI taxonomy): Eukaryota > Metazoa > Chordata > Mammalia > Carnivora > Ursidae > Ursus > Ursus americanus. The sequence continues at coordinate 12,368,777 of NC_142164.1, forward strand.
TAGAGTACTAGTTTTTCTTTTTTTTTTTTTTTTTAAGCAGACTCCACACCCAATGTGGGGCTTGAACTGATGACCCTGAGACCAAGAGTTGCATGCTTTGCCAACTGAGCCAGCCAGGTGCCCCCAGAGTACTAGTTTTTGATGTTTTGTACGATAGACCTTGAATGGCAGCAAGTTGATTTTGCCCTCCTGCCCCGTTGTCTGGAGTGTTGGCTCGTGAAGGATTCTGAGTCACCTTTCGATCACCAAGTACTTTGAAATTCACTTTCCCCAGAAAGCTTAAGAATGATCTGAAGAAAAAAAAAAAGATTGATCTAATGGAGCACCAGGCAGCCCTGTATAATAATTCATGCCCTTCATAGGGTAGTGGGCTTGCTGGGGGGGCACTCACAGATACAAGCTCTATGGAGAGGTGACATTTTTATTTTATTTATTTATTTATTTTTGAGGTGACATTTTTAAATTAAGAAGAGGAGAGAAACTGAAATTTTGAATCATAATCTAAAAGTGAAACTGTTCAGGGAAAGACAGCTCTGTCCCTCCTGAGCTGTGTGATTGCAGCATTTGCACGTGTGACCTTACTTGCACAGTGAGGTTGACGTTGATGATGCATGCGTACCTCGTAGGGTCGCTGTGAGGATGAAGTGGAGGGTGTGACGTATGTACAACAGTGTTTGGCATAGCTGGTACTTCGCAAATATTCGCTCTTCATGTCTGGGTTCTTATTCATATTGGTGGTGGTGTCTTGGAGCCTGTTCTCAAATACGTGTACACGCGAATTTTTTGCATAACATTTCAGAGGACGCTTGGATCTCCTGAAGGGAGTCGTAGATCACTCTTAGATGCCTGAAGAATCTACCCACCAAGGTTAAGACCTTTTGAATAGAAAAAAGCATATGCTTCATGACGAATTAATTAATCTAAACATGAAGTAACGTCATACTTACGGCAGGCAGTGATGGGTAACGATTAAGGATTAGTAGGAAAGGCTTCAAACTCTATTTGAATATGCATTAAAAATTATTTTTACTCTATGCTTTCTTGTGTGGTAGACTTCATTAGGCTGGTACTGCTTTACTGGAGCACATTAAAAATATTAGTAGAATAGAATAAATTAGAACTTTCTACCAGTTAGAGAAGGAGACTACAAATGGAGCACAAGGTACTTCTGCCCATAATGATCTGATAAAAATAGTGATTGCAACATCCCTCTCAGCAGGCAGAGGCTTGCTTGCAGATCCTCATGGGTTTTGGTTCTGTGGTACTGACGTACTCAGTAAAGACTCTTCTAGAACTGCTGTTTCTCCTCTGCATGCTGTAGGTGTGTGCTTCCTTCTCTTTAGGTCCTTCAAATTAGGGGACTAGCAGGCTAATTCATCCCATTGTGCCTTTTTATAGAATGATATTACAGCAGTAACCAAAGAGGGAAGAATCCTCCTCACAAGTCTGGAAGTGCCTGGCTCTGAAGACGCTGTCAGTTCAAGGCTTGAACATCGTCACCACATAAATGGTGACTGGCAAACTGTTAACAAGTGAGTACTCTGCTTTGGGTTTAGAGTTACTTATTTTATACTTTTGAAAGGGAATTATACATTTTGCTGCCATCTGTTAAGTGTGAAAATATTCCTGCACCTCTGGGAATCTGAGAACACCTTCCCTAGTTGTCTCACACAGATTAGTTTGCTTGTGAAAGAGGTTCTGTGAACATCGATGGTCTCTTCATGGACCAAGTGTCATGGCCTCTGACTTTGCCTGTAATTCTTAATGTCTAGACCACGTTTATGTACATGCCTACAAGACGGATCGTTATTGTGAAGGAATTCTGATGACTTTTTTTTTTATTAAGATTGCTGACTCAAGTACATGATATGGAGATAGCTTTTGATGGATTTTGGGAAAAACACCAACTAAAAATGGAGCAATATCTGCAACTATGGAAGTTTGAGCAGGATTTTCAAGAGGTTAGTCAAAACATTCCTTTCTACCTTTTTTTTTCATTATGTCAGAGGTCCTTGCTCCTTGATCATCAGAAATATAGTCTCACAGGATGCCCATTTATAACCAGAGAGAGATGAAAATGGGGCAAATGTGAGTGAACCCTGCCAAGATGTCTGTCTTTTTAAAAAAAATTATTTAAATTCAATTTAGTTAATATATAGTGTATTATTAGTTTCAGCGTAGAATTTAATGATTCATCAGTTGCATATAATGCACAGCGCTCATTCCATCAAGTGCCCACCCTAATGCCCATCCCCCAGTTACCCCATCCCCCCCGCACCTCCCCAAGATGTCTTTCTTGCTTACTAATTTCCTATGAGAAAGCACTTAAATGCTAACATATAAGACAGGACTAAGTTGCCATTCACCCTGATGTTTATTATTGTAATTTATTTTACGTATAAAATGCTTTCGGCCTACTATGGGATAGCTTTCCAAGGAAATAATACTCACTTCTTTCTTGATTTTTTTTTTTAAATACCATATAACTATACTGGCCATATTTTAATACGACATAACAAAAACATTTTTTTCAGATCCAGTAATTTATTTCTATGAAAAACCTGATACATGAAGTGAAATCCTATCTAATTATACATTTTTTTAAAGGTTACAAAAAAGTACCTTCTAGCTGGATGCTTCTGGAAAATACATCACACATGGTCAGGCTCCTTGCAATCTCTATCATATAGTACTTTACCAGGAGGTCCAAGGAAAACTCACTGCTTTTCTCTCTTGCATGTGGCCAGCCTGTTTTCCACCCAGGAAAACTTGCTTGGTATTTCACTTGTTCAATTTCTGGGAATAAAATATTCTCCACATGTGCCCTTTTTCCATGTAGCTGTCTTTTTTAATAGCATTTCCTACAAAACTGGATTAAGGGAAAATGCTTAATACCTTGTATGCTTTTAAGACTTGTTTTTTTTTTCCTTATTTATAGCTTGTGAGTGAAGTTGAACTTATGTTAAACCAACAAGCCGAGTTGGCAGATGTAACAGGGAACATAGGTCAAGTAAAACAAAAAATAAAAAAGTTGGAAAACTTAGATGAAAATTCTCAGGTAAGATCACATCTCAGATGTTCACTATTCTAATAGTTACATTCTGATAGTTTTTGGTAGTATCAACCCTTATAGGCCGCCTTTCATAGCAACGGTCTGTGTAATTGGTTTAATAATACTGGTCTATGTTCTTTTCTGACCAATGTGAGCCAGAGGTGACACTGCAGACGTGTCCTGTAGCTGTAATAGGTGGCCTCTGAGATGATGATGTGAACGGTTTCAGGCCCACCATTAGGAACAAAGGCGTAAATCATTTTGAAGAAGCTAGAAAAATATCTATCAAGAATGCTATTTGAGGGGGCGCCTGGGTGGCTCAGTGGGTTAAGTGTCTGCCTTGGGCTCAGGTCACGATCCCAGGGTCCTGAGATCGAGCCCCGCATCAGGCTTCCTGTTCAGTGGGGAGTCTGCTTCTCCCTCTCTCTCTGCCCCTCTCCCTGCTCATGCTCTCTCTCTCGCTCTCAAATAAATAATAAAATCTTAAAAAAAAAGAATGCCATTTGGTACTTGGAAATGATGGAAGTCTACAAGAGCATAATTCCTTAAATATCCATCCTGTGGATGTACAGTTGAAGCAAACACAGATTCAGACAGATAAATCTGCTTTGTCTTAGTAGCTGTGTGACCTTGGGCAAGTTGATTAAATTTTCTAAGCCTTGCTGTCGTCTTCTATAAATTGGGGATAAAGTGACTTACTTTGTAGAATGATTATGAGGGTTCTTTTAGATTTGTAGGTAAAACAGCACAGTACCTGGGAGAGGTGATTATATAATAAGTAATCAAAAGAGCCAACAATTATCATTTTGCTGGTCTTAAAGGCTTGGACTCATGGCTTTCATAGTTAACACACTAGCTTTGCTCTTCTGTCTTATATGGGAGAGCAAAGCCATTGTTTTTTAAAATGCATTCCTAGCAAACAAATAGATTTATGGGTATACTGTAAGCATCTAAAAACAGAATTTGAGGGGCAGCAGTTGTGGTGACCAGTTCTACAATTATGCTTGTAGGTTGTTGTGACTGTGGGGCAATTTATAAATCTCTGTGGCATAGTAGAAAGAGAAGAAAAATTGGCGTGGAAATGAGGAAGCTTTGAGGTTTTTGTTTGTTTATTTTTGTTTTTAATTTTTTTTTAGTTTTGTGATAAAAAATACCCCCACATAACATGAAATTTATACTATCATAACGATTTTTTAAATTTTTTTTTTTTTTTGAGAGAGAGAGAGAGAAAGAGAGAGTGAGCATGAGCAGGGTGGGGAGGGGCAGAGGGAAAGAGAGAGAGAATCTCAAGCAGGCTCCATGCTCAGCTCAGAGCCTGACGCGGGGCTGGATCTCAGGACTCCGAGATCATGACCTGAGCCAAAATCAGGAGTCGGGCGCTTCACCAACTGAACCGGCCAGATGCCCCCCATCTTAACCATTTTTAAGTATATAGTTCAGTAGTCTTAACTATAGTCACATTGTGGTGCAGCAGATTGCCAGAATTTTTTATTTTGCAAATCTGAAACTATACCCATTTAAAAAATAACTCCCTGTTTTAACCCTGGGTTTCCTGCCAGCTAAGTAGGCCAGTCACTTCATCGTTATGGGCTTCAGTTTTTCTTGTTTTACTTTGACAGATATTTCCTGACACCCTACTGTTTCAGTCACTATGTCAGGAGCAAGCGGGGGGGAAGCGGAGGGGGGATGCCAGTAGTCGATAGAGTGGGGGCAAGGTCACGAAGATCGCTTTTGACTTGGAGACCCTGTGGTGTTCACTTCGGGTATGTAAAGTAGTCAGGGAGATGACCACTACTGAGATTTCCAAGGCTGAGATGGTATGAAACCCGTTAGCTTTCATTTGGCCCCCGCGCACCTCATTGGATATATGCGGTTCTGTTCTAAATCTGTACATACCGGGAGAAGCAAGCCTCATCCACACTCCGAGCAGGCTGGTTAATTTTCTGTTTCTGGTACCAGCAATACGTGGGTTTCTGATGGCGTCACTGCTGTCAGCTAATTACTGTAACCGTGAGCTTTCTTAGAGCCTGCAGAAGTGTGACATCAAATCATATTTTTGGCACTCTCTCTGCCTTGCTAAACCAGTCTGCTTCTCAATTACTTTCTTGTTTCTTCTCTATTTGAACAGATATCATACCGTTCTTATTTTACTCCTTTCTTAACATTAGGATCTGTTAGCAAAGGCCCGGTTTGTGATATTACACGGACACAGACTTGCCGCAAATCACCATTATGCACTTGATTTGATCTGCCAGAGGTGCAATGAACTACGTTACCTTTCTGATATTTTGGTTAATGAGATCAAAGCCAAAAGGATACAGCTCAGCAGGATCTTCAAAATGCATAAACTCCTGCAGCAGGTAGTGTCATGAGGCCTGATATGTTTCTGAGCGAGAAGATAATTTTTTGTCTTCTAGGGTATAGGGTAAAGGTCTGTCTGGGAGAGCTTTGGAATTAAATTTGGAAGATGTTGAAGGATTGACTTTGATGATGTTTATTTAATCCACGTACCTTTGCCGTATTCGTGGCAAGTCTAGTATTGTAAGAATTTTGGCTTCTGTTCTGAATATTGAGATCACGGTTGTGATGGCTTCCTTTCTATTTTGGGTGCATCTCTGAATCCTCTCCTCCGGTGATAGTTTGCAGTCAGCACACTTTCCGAAGCCCTAGAGGCATTTTGCTAAAGCCGGAAACTCCTTCCACACTTCATAGTTACCGCAATAAGAAATTAAACAGTGACGGGAAGATATTCCTCCATGGCTTGGAGGTCTGACCCCTTTCAGAATTAGGCAGTGAACAGAAGAGCTGGCCTCGGAAGTGGAATGTACAATGAGGATATCATTTACAGGTGTCATATCTGAACGTGAACATTTTAATCTGTACATCTCCTTCTTTGGCAAGGAAACTTTTATCCTTGTCCTTGGCAATCACTACACATTTATATTACATTTTATGTTTTCCGAGGCGTTTCATACATCACTTATTGATCTGGGGAACGTAGCATGCAGCTCGAGTGTTAGTGTGGAGAGAATGGTCAGCCTCTTCACTGCAGAATGAATTCCTTGTTATGAAATAAGTACAGTGCTTCCCAGCCTGGCTTCGGGCCCAGAGCTACTGAATTGCAATTTCTGGGGGTAGAGCCCAGATATCTTTATTTTTCACAGCTCTGAGAACAACTCTGATTCACAGAAGCCAGGGCTGGTAAACACTCCTAAAGGACAAACATATTTCTATTTATTCATTCATGGTTTTGTGTGTGTGTGTGTATCTGTGTGTGTGTGTGTGTGTGTGTGTGTGTGTGTGCGTGCGTGCGTGTGTGTGATTTGCTCATCAGGCTCGTCAGTGCTGTGATGAAGGAGAATGCCTTCTAGCTAATCAGGAAATAGATAAGTTTCAGTCTAAAGAAGACGCTCAGAAAGCCCTCCGAGACATTGAAAATTTTCTTGAGATGGCTTTGCCCTTTATAAATTATGATCCTGATACCCTACAGTATGAATTTGATGTAATTTTATCTCCTGAACTCAAGGTAAGAGGCTGGTTTTTTTTTTTTTTTTTTTTCAAATGAACAAATTTTTTAAAACTGTAATTCCAGTAGTGTTGGCAAGGGATTTACTACTTCACAGTTAACTTTATGTCAAATTGCAGTTACACGCTTCTCTTAAGGATGAGGCGTGGTATTAGTACCACCATTAAGCATCAGAGAATCCAAAGGCTTGAAGCGCCAGGCTGGCTTAGTTGGTAGAACATGTGACTCTTGATCTCGTGGTCACCAGTTTGAGCCCCACGTTGGGTGTAGAGATTTCTTAAAAAAACACTAAATTAGTAAATAATAGACTTTTAAAGAAAGCATCCCAAGGCTTTATGCTTGCTATATAATGGAGAATAAATCCTCTTTGAGCTGTGATGCCATTATTTTTCAACTCTTTTCACATACTAGGAGTTTTCACAGGCATTGTTTTGCGAATGCTTAGAGGAGGGGCTAAAGCTATCCTAGGAGAATACTGGGCCCATGTCAGGAGCATTCTACTCCAAATGTCTTGTCTTCCTGCTGCACTTACTACCAACAGGTGCTGTGTGGCCACAGATCTGGCTTTCCTACGGAGATTGAGAATGAAAAGATAAAGGGGCTTGTTGGGGGAGGGGTATGAGCAGACATTGGTATTAACAAGGAAGAGACCTATGGGTTACCGCAGTAACACCCTGTTGGACATGTCATGAAGCACTCTCACTACATTGTAGTGAAGAGATTTTGTGATGCTGTTTGTTGCCAAAGTGTGTAGTTGACTCTTCAGTTTGGAACAGTATCTAAAACCGTGCTTAGCTGCAGATCTTAAGGGATACCCCAGAAAATCAGAAACGTGGCCACAACAATAACCAAGTGATTTCTCTGGAAGCAACCAAGCTAATCTCTAACTGCCTCAAATCATCTAGGAGGAGCTTTTTATACCACAGAGAACTGTAGAATGTCCTGCAGGCTAACACGTAACACACTGCTCTGACTAGTGCTTAACTGGTGGCTTTCTTGTGCTAAACACGCCTCCTTTTCCAGCCCTTATTCCTTCCAGCCGGGACGGGTAACGCACTTCAGACGGTGACCTATGTCATGACTGCTCGATCAATTTCTTCAAGTTGTTTTGGTTGAGAGCTTCTGGTTTTATGACCATGTGAAGATAGTGCATTCAACTGTTTTCTGTTGCTTTCCCAGTTTTTTCTAGTTATATTTTGAGCTCTAAATTAAATTTTTCAACCATCTGGGTCTGAGAAATGTCATAAGATTTGTAATGACCCCAATTCAGAAAGTATCTCACAGAAGTCTCGTACAACCCGCAGGTTCAAATGCAGACTGTACAACTCAAGCTTGAACACATCCGAAGCGTATTTGAGAACCAACAAGCTGGTTTCAGGAACGTGACGGATAAGCACGTGAAGCCGGTCCAGTTTGTGGTACCTGCTTCTGACAATTTGATGAGATCTAGAACACCATTGTTTTCACCTAAACATGGTAAGGTATCTTATGTTCACTCTTTTTTGTCCTGCTATTGTCTGTCACTCTTGGTGTAAATACTGAATGCATTCTTCAGTCCTGATAAATCGAAATTTTATTTAAGCACCTTTGGTCACGTTTACACTCTTGCACAAGGCAGAAGTCATGGTCGAGATTATCGTACAACAGAAAAGCATAGTAGTAACATAGTGTTGTACAGAATGAGGACAATCGGGACTGAATGGTCCAACCTTCATGAACATTTTACGAGCGTCAAACCCACCGCTTTCTTCCACAAGTGGAGGAAAGCATATGAATCTGGTACACATGGGCACGCGTGTGCATACGCACACACATATTTACTACTTACGTGGATAGATTATTACTTGGTTCTTCTTAGCTTCTAGTAGGTAAATGCCTTAGGTAATAGAATGGATTGCCTTTTCTAAGTGCTGGTAAACAGAGTAATTTTGCTAGTAATTAACTGTTAGAGTCTGTTTTCTTGTTTTAATCTTTGTAGACTAGTTTTAACCATGTGATAGCCATTTACTTTCTACATTCTGTAGGGTCAAATAACTATCCTGACTGTGGTGCAAACTAATCTGGAAGTAAGATGATTCCATTGCCCGAAGTTTCCCTTGAGCTGCCTCTGGGGCTGGGGCCTCTTAGGGGAGAGTAATTTGGCCTTTGGGGCCCCAAGTTAGTTGAACAGGTGAACAGGGGATGAACTTTGGTCTGTCTGATCTGAAGGATCAGAGACCTCACTAATGTATGGGAAGTGCTTTGAAATTGGGAGAAAGCTTGAACCAAGCATAAGGAGCATGAAAACCTCGGTCAGTCCCTGCATGGATCATATGAAAACGAAGTGATGAAAGCATGTCACTGAGCTCGATGCTAAAAGCTATGTAGTTATTAGTTATTAAATATAAAAATATGCTCACAAATGAAACTATGAACAGTGCCGTAAGTGAAGAACGTTGACTAAGAAGATACAGGGCAAAAGAATAGAACAACCCAAAAAACCAATAAGGGGCTACAAACTAACAGCTATGGGAATAAAAATAGGATAGGTTTATATTCCTTAGCAGAAGACAGACCTCAGGTAGATGTCTGGCTCTGTTTATCGGCTGTGTGACCTGGGGCAGTTCACTTAACTTCTTTTAGTCTAGTTTCCTTGTTTGTAAAATAGGAACAGTATTGCCTCCTGACTTGAAAGGGTTGTTGTGAAGACAGAAAACCCTTCTAGCATATAAACAGTACTGAATAAACTAGACCATCCGTCTGACGTCTGACGAAGGTTTCTTGCTCTGTAGTCCTCTGAAAGCTCAGTTCCGCTGAAGGCGTTTGTCACTGAAAGTACATTTTGTTTTATTTTTTTTCCTTCCAATATTCTTATTTAATGGCATTACACTTTTTTTCTGCAGTGGGAGTTGGATACTCTTTCTTTCAAGCATGTAAACTTTTTTCCAAAGGTACTCATCTTTATTACTTTTCTTCGGTACATTTTCTGAGTTTGCGTACATGTGAAAAACCAGTTTGACATCTAAAACCAGCAACAATTCATTCTTGAATTTTGCCCACAATTAACTTTTTCCCTTTTTTTCATAATAATCATCCATATTCTCTCCGCATTAAACTTACCTTGAAAAATGACCATCTGAAATGTAGCTTATGCTTCTAAACTCAGTCTCATCAAATGCCCACTCATAAAAAGAAACCAAGAAAAACAATTGGCAATGTTAAAATAAATCAAGCTTTCTTTCATTTTAGAGACTCTCGTGTCATCCACAATATGACTATTTGTTAGGAGTAGTTTGAATTTTCCTCAATTTAAGACTGCCTAATGTATTTATGTGGAAGAAGGCAGTTGACTGAATAAATGATATGGATGGATAAATGATTTTACCCATTATTTATTGTGGTTTCTAAATTAAATCAAAGCATCATTTATGCTACCGACATTGTTTATTTTTACCTCATTGCTCTGTGAGTAGTGGGGATTATAACAATCAGGTCTAAATAATTCTTTAAGACTTTTAATTGCTAAGCCAAGTATATAAGATTTGGTCAAATCAAATTTTGTTAATATTTTATACAATAAGTCAAACTGGTTTTGTTTGTTTTTGTTTATTTTTATTAATTTGCATCAAACAATTCTGTACCTAGCACAGTGCCTGGCAACTAGCAGGATGCAATAAATATTTGTTGAATTAATTTTTTTAAAAGATTTTATTATTTGAGAGAGAGAGGGAGAGAGTGGGAGTGGGGGGAGCGGCCGAGGGAGAGAATCTCCAGCAGACTCCCCGCTGAGCACAGAGCCCCACGTGGGGCTCGATCTCACGATCCTGAGATCATGACCTGAGCCAAATCAAGAGTCGGTCGCTTAACCCCTGAATTAATACTTAATACAGAGGGAAGTTAGCAAAGAACATTGTGAGGGGTAAACTGTGGTTTGAGCTCCTCACTCTGTAGCTCTAGTCCGCATCTTTCTCAGAAGCTTCAGACCTGCATTTACAGTCTGCTTCCTTGAATTTCCTATAGGCCACTCAGACTCCGCGTACCCCAGCCTGATAGCCTCTCCTGCAGACCTTCCCCTCTTCCTCTGTTCCTCATCTCAGCGAATAGTACTGTGATTCCTGCGGTCGCCCCACCCTGGGTCACTGGCTTCCCCTTTGCACTCATGCCCCACCTTTAATCAGTCACAAAATCCACTTCTTTCCATCCCCACTGCTGTTGCTCACTGCCACTTCCTTAATCCAAGCTAAAGTCGTCTGTTGCCTTGACAACCGCAGCAGTCTCCCTGTCTCCCCACTTTCCCTTTCACATGCCTCTACTTGTCTTGCCTGTTGAACTTTACAGTACTGTTCTCTCTCTGAGACACTGCTTGCTTCCCTCTCCCTTTCCCCTTTGCTGGCTTCTTTTCCTCCAGCAGATTTCCTGTCCCTAGTCCACTTCCTTCACATAGGCTTTTCTTTCCTGCCTCTCCTCCTCGGCGCCCAGTTTGGTTGAGCGTCCATGCTGTGTGGTCACATGCGCAGCCGTGTGTCTTTACTGCTTTTGTGTAATTGCCTGTTTTCCGTCTCTCTTGTTAGACTGTAAACTCCGTAAGGACAGGGACTGTGTGCAGTTCACGTTCGTATCCCCAGCCCTAAACATGGAGCTTAGCATGTAGTACAGGTGCACCATAATTTCATGTATCTATTCACATTTTGCAAGAATGAATTTCTCTACCTCGCTTTTCAGAAAAAGCTGCATTCCTCATGAACTGTGTATATATTCCTTTTTCATCTCTTAATGTAGTTGCAAAGAATTAATTATTAGGACAGCCAATTAGTAAGGCTCCCTCAGTTACCTTTATAAATAAGTTTGGATCTCTGTGTATCAGGTGTCTTTAAAGTGGTGAACATCAGTGTTCATTGAGAAATTGATTTTATGTGGTAAGTGCCACTAAGTCTAACATATATTTATATATATGATGCTATAAACATAAAGCTTGTATATAAACTTTTTTTATTTGTGTATAGTTGACACACATTACTTTACTTTCCACTGTACAGCATAGAGATTCAATATCTCTATACGTTATGCTATGTTCTGTACATAAAATATACATATATGTGTGTGTGTGTGTGTGTGTGTGTATTTTAAGTAGGCCCACACCCGACGTGGGGCTTGAACTCATAACCCTGAGATCAAGACTTACATGTGCTCCTGACTAAGCCAGCCAGGTGCCCCTATAAAATGTATTTTTATTTTTACTTCTTTAAAAAAGTTTATTTATTTCAAGTAATCTCTACATCTAGCATGGGGCTTGAACTCATGACCTCGAGATCAAGAGTCGCACACTCTTCCGATGAGCCAGCCAGGGGCCCCTAAAATGTATTTTTAAATAATGAAAGTGAAATATAAAATTTAGAGAACCTAACAGCATGGCCTTTCCCTGAGTGTGCCTTGCAGTGCTTCCTGCCAAGGAGGAAAGGGCAAAAAGTATATTTCTTCCATAGAGAGAAGAGACCCCCCTGCAGCCTGTGTGGGTGGCAGCCTTTTTTAGCCGCACTGAAAATAAGGAAATCGAATGACCTAGTCTTGCGTTGGACCATGCCCTGGGGTTTGTAGGAACATTTGGACTCCTTGCTTAATAATATATGGGCTCACCTGTTGTAAACACAACAGAAAGATGAAACAAAGAAGGGGAGGGACGCCTGGCTGACTCAGTTGGAAGAGCATGCAACTCTTGATCTCAGGTCATGAGTTCGAGCCCCCCATTGGGTGTAGAGACTGCTAAAAACAAATAAACTTTAAAAAATACAGATAGCTTCACTTTCAACATATTTTAAGAAAAGAAGAGATTAAACAGGAAGAACAGAAAGATCAAAGCTTGGAATTTTGACGAAATTTATTTTGTTTTAGCATTTTAATATGCTTCAGAGTTGTTTTATGTAGTTGTTAGGAGTATGTATTCTGACAGTAGACTATGCAGATTTGAACACTACCTCTGCTTCTTGGACAAGATACTAACCTTACTTACTTATCTATGAAATGGGGATAGAAATAGTACATATCCGTTAGGGTTGATTTGAGGATTAAAAACCAAAATGGGTGTGTAGGGCTTAGAACTGCCTGGCATGTAGTTATTAGTTAAATTCAGATGTTTCTCCAAACTCTTTTGGATACAGTTAGTCAGTGAGCTACAATCTGATGAAATGCTTATGTGTCAAAATGAACAGTAAATCTGCAAATAATTACGAATGCTAACACTTACCTTCATGCTCGCTCGGCAATCAAGTGGTTGTTGGATGAGTCAGAGAATGTGTGAAGATGTAGCGAAGTGATCCTTGATAAGAAGTTAAAATCGTATAGATGAATCTAACCAGTCAACTGTTTTGTATAGTGTGATTTATGAATACTAATATAAATATGTTAGAATATTCATAGCTCTCTATTTAATAAACATGCATGCAGTTTAATTGAAAGTGTTGATTTTAATTCTGGTTTGAAATTCCTCTTTCATATTTTTCTACCAGGAAAGAAGACTTGGAGACAAAATCAGAGCAACTTAAAAGTAAATACCATTAATTAATTCAAAATTGGCTTTATTGCTGTAGTTGCAGAATTGGTATGGAGGCTTAAACCATATTTTTAATCCACTAAACCAATTTTGTATGTTTGAAAGCCTATTTAATCTAAAAGAAGGTGCTCCTGCATTGTGTCTAATTGCAGTCCTGGCATATTCCCAGGTGTATGAGCAGTTTCTCAAGTCTTGGCTCAAGTTCAGGATTAATTTCTGTAAAACACCTATCAGACCCAGCTTCTCTTTCCCCCACCCCACCTCAATAAACTTAAATAAGTATTGCACGTTTCTACAAAAGGAGATTCCTTTCATAACTGATTACATTCCTGTAAGTATGAAACGTGGACAAAGGACAGGTGCTAATGGCCCATACTCTGGGCTCAAAGAAGGCGTCTGTTCATTTCTTGATCGATACAAGGCTCCTTCTCAGTTGTCCATGATATTCTGGTATCTGCACAGAGCAGCCTCATCGTAACGGTAGGGCCCTGCATTTTCCTCGTGTCTTCTTGATGGTAAATAAGGACAAGAACATGTATCTCCAAGAGGCAGTGTAGCAGTGATAGAGACTACCTGGCTTTTAATGCCAACTCCATCAGTTACTGGCTACATAACCTAGGGTAAGTTCTCTGGAGCTCCATTTCCTTATCTATAAACTGGGGATAATAACGCAACACCCTCATCATAACGTAACATAATACGTAGCATAATATTTCTACACCATTATGAGCTGGCTAATGAATGGCCTGGTTATCATCTTATACAGCCACAGCTTCTGTTTTCAAGAAGAAACAGGCTGAATACCGAATCCCATAGTCTTGCGGGTCTTTCGGAAGTTCGTTTCCACTCATGACACCCTAACGTTCGTCCATGTGGAGTTACTCATTTGCATATCCCAGGGGCAAAATAGGAGGCTGTGGCTCTGTACATTTTTTGGGTGAGATTTCCAGCTGGTGAACCGAGTTCCAAACTGCTCACGTTCTTCCAGTTCAAGTCCATCTGCATAACCCTTAGGCATTTAAAAGTATAAATTTGTGTTTCGAAACTTTCCAAACTTGTCTTTCAGAAACCTGTTAGGAGTAAAGGATGCATAACTTTCTGATGCGTGAAGAAGCACACAGCAGTCTCAGTCTTAGTTATAGTATTAAAATGATAGTAGTTGGCACATTCAGATAGAGCGAATCAAAGCCTAGTCTTAAGGAGGGAGCATAATGGTGGCACACCATGGGCTTGACTCTGTTTCATCACTTATTAGGTATGGGACCCTGGCCGGGTTGCTAAACCTCCCTGAGCCTCAGCTTTCCCATACGTAAAATGAGGATAAGTGTGCCACAGCTTGCTAAATGGCTGGGAAGATTGGATACAATGATTTGTGATAAGTACCTACAACGGTGCCTGCACAATATATAGGAAATAGTCAATGAATGTTTATTCCTTTCCACAGGTGTTTGTAATGTTTTGTGGAAATGCTTTTTAGCTGACAGATCTCATACTTCTTTTGGGGTTCTACTTGTTACAGAGTAATGCAACATTTGCTTGGAGTTCAGGCGTTTTGTAGGCTCAGAAGTCCACATACAGCCAGGATCCCTGGAAGATACTTCTGAGGCTTCTGAAGAACAAATCACCACCACAGATCTCATGTAGTTGACGCAGCAGGCCAGTCCAAGTCCTGTAGAGTCTTCAAAATAAGATAGTGGTTTAGGCTCAGGGAAGTCACTTGTAGCAAAAACTGACATGTGGCAGAGAGCAGAGACAGAGACTGACAGGTTATGGCCATTTTAAGAACAAATAGTTACCCACATTTTATTAGCCCTGGAGTGTATCATCAGATTTTTATCACATCATTCATATTCCTGATGATACCACTGAATCATTAGAAGGCGAGTCAATGACGTTGTGTATCCTTGGTTAAAGAACTCAAGGATTCATGGAATATTTCCTGGAAAGTTTCCATCAAAAATCATTAAGGTTAAAAAGCTGTTTTTTTCTTCAATGAATAAACTTTAGTTATTTGGAAACTCAACTTTTTATAAATTAACCTCACTTCCCAAAAGTGCCAAATGAATGAGACATTATTTAATGTGTAAAATACAATTTTTTTTCTTAGAGTGCGAGTGGGGGCTGGGGGAAGGTGGTGGGAGGCACAGAGGGAGAGGGAGAGAGAATCCCAATTTCACGACCCCGAGATCATGACCTGAGCCGAAATCAAGTGTTAGATGTTTAACCGACTGAGCGACCCAGGTGCCCCATGTGTAAAATAAATTCTAATTAGTATCTTAAATCTGTCCTCTTTGGCACCTCAATTTTTTTTTTTTTACCAGTGTATGTCAAAGTTATTCCTGAAAAAAATAATCCTGGTGTTTTCAAGTTATCTACACAGGACCTAGAGAGAACTTAATTTGAGCTAGATTTTCTCCAAAAAGAACTATACTTACATAGATGCTAATTTAACTTTTATTTTCATCATTTCAGATTGAAGTGGTGCATGATTGTCAGGAGAAGAGAAGTTCTGGTCAATCCTCCAGTTTGGACAACGACAATAGCTTGGATGTTTTACAGAAGTATCTTTTCTTTATTGACATACACTCATATACACATCTACCAGTAGGAATCTCCGATTCAGTGTTGAAGGCAAATGTGGTTGGAGTTTGAAATCACAGAATGGGGTTCTGTTACGTTGATGAAAAGAGCACTAGATGAGGTGTCAGAAGTCCTAGAATTAGGCCTGGCTAACCTATGCTCTGTTTGTGTGACTTGAAAATTAGCTGGAGTTTTCCAGAATCTTCATTTCCTCTTTTGTAGAAGAGCTAAAAGTGAATGAGATGATGTTTCAAAAACTACAAGGGTTATGTAGATACACAATGTTATTTTATAGATGTTTACTTTTATAAAATTATGTTACTATTCTAGACATAAGAATGTTTACCTTTTTTAAAAGATTTTATTTGGGGCACCTGGGTGGCTCAGTCGGTTAAGTGACTGACTCATGATTTTGGCTCAGGTCATGATCTCAGGTTTATGAGATCAAGCCTCGAGTCAGGCTCCATGCTCAGCACGGAGTCTGCTTGAGATTCTGCTTAAGATTCCCTCTGCCCCTTCCCCCACTCACTCACTCTCTCTCTCTCATATAAATAAGTAAAGAAAATCTTTTTAAATAACCAACTCTTACAACTCAATGGTAAGAAGAAAAAAAAACCCCACAGATTAAAAAAAAAAAAGATTTATTTATTTGAGAGAGAGAGTGAGAGTGGTGGTGGGGGGAGCAGAGGGAGAGGGAGGAGGGGAAAAAATCTCAAGCTGACTCCCTGCTGAGCGCAGAGCCCAGGCGGGGCTCGATCCCACAGCCCTGAGATCGTGACCGGAATTGAAACCAAGAGTTGGATGCTTAACTGACTGAGACACCCACGTGCCCAGTAAATTGATTCTTAAGCTTAGCGAGATAGAAATAAAGTGGGTTTTTTTTTTTCATTTAAAAATAAGCGCTGAGCCCCCTTTCCTTTCTTGTAAATGTATTTTAAAGAGTCTTGTGGGTGGTACTTATTCCAGAAACCATACAATTAATTTTGTATTTTGGTGATAAAACCAAAACCATTGGTAGTTCCTACGCATTAACAATTTTTACCTTAGACAATTTATAATGAGAATGATTGACAGATCATAATGCAATTCTAAAGCAACAAAATAACTGATAAATATTGTTTCTTCACTTTAGCCACGTCTTGAATGAACTGATACAGACAGAGAGGGTGTATGTTCGTGAGCTGTTTACTGTTTTGTTGGTAAGTGACTCAAACGGTATTTTCCCATCTCTGCCCGAATGCTGTCCTGTTACATTCGGTAGGAGGTGTTGAGTCTTGTCTTGCTGTCTCCTTCCTTGGTCGTCATGTGCCAGCAGGAGGTATTTCTCCCACTGAGGCTGCATGTCTGTGAAAAGTGCGTATTCAGTTCTCCCTCAGTAGTGAGAATTGTGGAACCCAGATTTTATTATAGAAGGGATAAGCTGTTTTCTTAAGAAAGCAGACTGTTATAATTATTCCCAGGGTGCTATTTAGAGATGGTGATGTAAAGAACTAAAAGTAGGAGTAAAACAGTCATTCAATACAAATGTCATAATATTAATTTGGTCTGAAAAAGCTAAACACGTATTGCCAGTTTAAGGAGAGGTGAATGACCTGTAATATAATTTTCATGCTTGGTTTCTGTTTTGTTTCCTACACTATAAGCTACCCTGCAGGCCAGAGAGTCACTTTATTCTACCCGTTGAGTGGGAAACCATGAGTTCCTTGTCTTGCTTTCAAAAAAAAAAAAAAAAAGAGAGAGAGAAGAAGAAGAAAGAAAAAAAATTTTTTTAAATGAATAACTTTGGGTACTGGAAGATTTGATTCTTAAAATTACCAACAGCTTTACCCACTCATCCCCTATACATTCTGCTGTATCTGTGCCTTTGGTGGCCCAAACGAATGTGAATATGAATATTTTTTAAATGAATAAATGTATTTATTTTGGGCAGGGCTATCGAGCAGAGATGGATAATCCTGAGATGTTTGATCTTATGCCACCTCTCCTGAGAAATAAAAAGGATATTCTCTTTGGAAATATGGCAGAAATATATGAATTCCATAACAAGTATGTAATAGCTGAATTGAATTTTCTTTTTCATCATATTACTTAAAGGGCTATTGGCCAATTTATTGTATTTCACATAAAATGATATCATTTTTTTTTCTCTGAAATTTTCACAGCATTTTCTTGAGCAGTCTGGAAAATTGCGTTGATGCTCCAGAAAGAGTGGGACCTTGTTTCCTGGAAAGGGTTTGTTAATTATTTAAAATATATAAATATGGGCCACTAAAATAGCAGCTCATTTTATAGGACCAGATTTAGAGACTAAGTCGGTGTTGTGTTTTCTGTCTTTATGTTTTTGGAGGAGACACATCCCCCTGGCAAGTATTTAATGTTAAACCAGGTTTTGCTACAGAAGTTGATGCAGTGAAGTACCCGGAGCGTGCAGGTGCCATTGTCTTCCGTGGTCTCAACTGCTTCAATGGCTCGGCTTGTGACCACTGACCTCTGGAGTCCAGGGACCATCCTGGCTAGGAAGATGTGAGACTTGGAATCACCTTTGCATAACCATTCTTGGTTTGGTTGATTTTTAGCCTCAGAGATGCCTTGGCATTCCCCTCGAATACATGCAAAGTCTTAGACTCAAACGTAGTCTGGCTTTTAGACACCAGGATATCTGTCACAGGAACTTTGCGAAACAGAGGGCTGTCTGTTCTTTTTATTCTACGAGATCATTCAGGGAGGCTCATTTCTCCATGTCTCAAGAGAATGCTAAGCACAATTGACTTCCAGGCTTTGTAATCATACCTCTCCTCCATTAGAATTTTTTCTTAGGATATTGTCTGCTTATCTACCCCCTCCTCTTCCTGAAAAATCAGTTCCATCTTGATTTAAGAGTCAATTTGGTAGTGGTGACCATTGAAAGCTTCCGTATAGATGTCTTATCCCAGGGAGTGTTAATGGACTCAGAATATGATAAGGTTAAGAAAAACCTATTTGTTATTACGTTTCTCAATATATTCTCACTTTAAACACATTTGAATGATAGTCAGATTCTTCCCTGACTTCCCTAAGCAACACCAGTCTCTTTCCTTTGGACTTGTGTAGTACTTAATGTCTGTACTACTCATTGGGGATTTTATGTTTGCTATGCATTTTTACACGTATTTGTGAATTCTGTCTCCAACTAAATGAAAAACTCTTTGAGTCAAGGTCCATATCTTATATATCTTTGTATCTCTCATAAGGTGAACAGAGTTTTTGGCAACCAGCATTGGTTTAATAAATGCCTGTTGATAATGTTCATTCATTCAGTACCCATCTACTGAACCCTTACTATACACCAGGCACTGTGCTAGGCAATGTGGATAGCAAGACCAAAACTATTCCCATAGAAAAAGAGGGAAAAATAATTGTATTCAGTGTGAGTTGTGCTATATCAAGGATATACAAAGGATCCTGTAGGAGCCAAGAAGAGAGGCATCTTACGTAGATTGGAGTATAAATGATGGCTTTCCAGAAGAGATGACTCATGAGAAGGATGTCGAAGAGTGAGTAGGAGGGAGCCTATTAGATGAGGGTCAGAGAGAATAGCATGGGCAGATGCCTAGTGGGGTTGTAATACGATGATATCCCAGTGATGAACCAAGGCTGTTGGGAGTTAGCTCCAACTTCGTTCACTAGGGAAGCGAGAGACTAGTAGCATGGAAAGAACATGTTTCTTTGTACCCTATTAGCTCATACTTACGAGAAAAATTCATCTGTTTTTATAGTTCAGTCAGAGAAGGCTTTTCTCTCTCTAATTCTCAGACTTGGTAAGTGAAGGTTATGAAATTACTGGGATAATTATGTGTCCCTCTACTCAGTCTGGTGGGCATGCTCTTCTTGGAATATAAAGAAGGCTAGCTGCCAGTGCAGCAGGCCCTTTGGGCCGCGTTCCCTATAATGCTTGGCCCCACTCATTCTTGTTCAGCCTTTCTTGATAAGAAAAGTACATGTTCACAAATTGATAATATATTTGAATTTTACTTTTTATCACAGAAAGATGATTTTCAGATGTATGCAAAATACTGTCAGAATAAACCCAGATCAGAGGCAATTTGGAAGAAGTACTCAGAATGCGCCTTTTTCCAGGTATAGTAATTATTCAGGTATTGGGTATACTCCTTCTGCAAGATACTGGGATATTTCTGATAAATTCATTTTCTACTTTAAGTTCTATACAATACACACCAAAGAACTATTTGCCCTGCTGCAGAACACGCACAGGCACAAATATATATGCTGCTTCTCAGAGGCAATGACTTTCAGTTCTTTTAGCTTCTTCCTTTGGTATTTACCTCCATGTTTCCAAATAGCATATTTATATTGCTACTTTAGCCCTCTTCACTGCCCCTGCCCCACACCGGATACACATACATACTTCTTTTCCTCCAAAACATCCAATATGGTTGTGAGTTTAGTTATATAGATATACAGTGTTAAACTATTAAGACCATGTACTTCCTATACTCAGATGAATCCTGTGATATCAGATGGTTGATTTTCTATCCCTTTTGTTTTTCTTGCAATTGTCTTTTTTACTCGCTTAATTTTTTATTAATTTTTTATTTTGTAAAGTTTTATTCATTTCTTTATTTTTAAAGACTTATCTATTTATTTGAGAGAGAGAGAGTGAGCACCTGCATGTGCAGAGGGAGGGGCAGAGGGAGCGAAGCAGACTCCCCACTGAGCGTGGACCCGACATGGAGCTCGATCTCACAACCCTGAGATCATGACCTGAGCTGAAATCAAGAGTCCGACACTTAACTGAGGCAGCCAGGCGCCCCTCGCTTAATTTTTTAGGTACTTTCCCATATTCTACCCTAATCTCTCCTGGTTATGAGAATTACATAAATCTCTTCTTAGTACGTTAAACATACTCTCTGTTCTCTGAATTTTATTTTGAATTATTCTTTCCTGGACTTCTCTGATCTGCTCATTGAGACTCACTAGACCTGTTGCACAGCTGTCAACCTGGGATCTTAATGAGTATAACTTTTGGGGTAGGCTCCCCTGTTTGCTAGGTGCCATATCTTTTCCTGGTTTCACTCACTTGTTTTGTAGAACATATTCTCCAGTAGTTTTGCTGAGAAAGTGTTCCTGGTAGGTAAAAGTTTTGAGAGCTTGCATGTGTACAAAAGTCTACCCTAACACTTGATTGCAAGCTTGGCTGGGTATAGAATTCTATGTAAGAAATAATTTTCCTCAGAATTTTGAAGGTATTTGCTACATTGTCTTCTGGCTTCCAGTGTTGCTGTTAAGAAATATGATGCCATTTTGATTTTTGATCCTTTGTGTGTAAGCTATTTTTGTCCTGTCTCTGAAAGCTTAGGGAACATTCTTATCTTCAGGGTTCAGAAATTTCACAGTGCTGTGCCATGACGTTGGCACTATTTTCATCCATTATGTTAGTCTTGTGGTGATCCCTTTGAATTTGGAACCTCTTCTCCAAATTTACCTGGATTTTTTTTTCTTTGATTTTTCTTTGCCCAATTTTTTCTATTTTCTCTTTCTGGAATTTCTGTTGTACAGATGTTTGATATCCCTGACCAGTCCTCTAATTCTCTTATCTTTTCTCTCTCTTTTCTGGCTCTTTGTCTTGCTCTGTTTTCTGGAATTTGTCTTTCAGTCCTTTTATTGGGGGTTTTGTTTCTGCCATTAAGTTTTTAATTTTGAAGAGCCTCTGCCCTTTTTTGTTCTCTCAATGTTCTGTTTTTGTTTCATGAATTCAGTATCTTCACTTATCTATGTGAGGGTAATAATAATAGATTTTCCTTCTAAAGATAGTTTTTTTCTTTCTCGCGTAATTCCTGTTGTCTTTACATTGCTTTTGTGTTTTCTTTTTCTTCATCTTGTTCCTGTCACTCATATTAGATACTTTCCTCAAATGTCTAGTGATACTTGTTTGTCCACTTCAGAGTCAGCCCTAGAAATAAAAAGCTCATTGGAACTATCCTGTGCAATATACATTGATTGACCCTGGTTCTCACTGTTGAGTGATTTGTCTCAAGGTGTTTCCTGGGAGGGATCCCCACACCTGTTCCTTTAGAAATTCTTTCTCAGGCTGGTCAGATTCCCCAGTCTGTTACCTGGTGACTAAGGATCTCTTTGTCAGTGTTCTGGTAGCCAAGTTGGGGGAAAAGGCTGAGAGTCTTTAATTTGGTATGTAAATATCCAAGCAGTCTCTTTGTGTTCAGTATGGTACGCTGTCTTCAGTTGGATCTGGTATTCCGTAGCTCAAAGGGCTTCCCTTCTACTCTTTTCAGATAAACATCCATTCTTCTGCGATCCAGAGGGAGAGGCAGCCACCCAGTCGTGCATAGTAACATGGCTTTCTGAGAGCCTTCTGTCCCCTCCTTTTTTAAAAATTTGCCATTTTAAACATTTTATAAAGATTTATTTATTTACTTATATATTGAGAGGGAGAGGGAGCGCGAGTGTGGGAGCAGGGGGAGGTGCCGAGGGAGAGAGAGAATCTCCAGAAGACTCTATACTGAGCACAGAGCCTGATGTGGGGCTCGATCCCATGACCCTGAGATCATGACCTGAATTGAAGTCAACAGTGGGATGCTTAACTGACTGAGCTACCCAGGTGTCCCCTTTCTCTCCCTTTTAAAAACACTTTTATGCCCATTTCATTTTTTTTTGGTAACAGCTTTATTGAGATGTAATGAAAATACCATATAATTCTCCCCTTTCAAACGTGCAATTAAGTAGGTTTACTATATCCCCAATGTTGTGCAACCATTACTGCAGTCAGTTTAAGAACAATTTCATACTGCACAAAAAAACCACCCATACCTTTTCGTAATCACCTTGCAACATTCCTCCAACCCCTATAGCCTTCTGCAATTAGTAAGCTACTTTCTATCTTTCTAGATTTGCCTGTTCTGAACTTTCATATAAATGGAATGAAAATATATGATCTTTTGTGTTTCACTGATTTCACGTAGCATCATTGTTTGCAGTTCATCCACGTTGTAGCGTGTGTATCAGTTGTTCATTCCACTGCATGGGTGTCCGACATTCTATTTACCCATTCATCAGTTGATGGTGATTTGGTTCTTTTCCAACTCTTGTGTACAAGTTTTTTTTGTGGATATGTATTTTCATTTCTCTTGGCCATATAACTGGGTATGAAATTGCTAGGTTGCTTGGTGACTCTTTTTTTTTTTTTTTTTTTTTGGTAACTCTCTTTTTGAAGAACTGTTGGATTGTTTTCCAAAGTTGCTGCACCATTTTACATTCCCACTGGTGGTGTATGAGGGTCCTGATTGCTCCACATTCTCACCAACACTTGTTAGTATCTACTTTTTTATCCTCCCCTGCCCAGTATCTACTTTTTTTTTTTTTAATATTTTATTTTATTTATTTATTTGACAGAGAGAGAGACAGCCAGCGAGAGAGGGAACACAAGCAGGGGGAGTGGGAGAGGGAGAAGCAGGCTCATAGCGGAAGAGCCTGATGTGGGGCTCGATCCCAGAACGCTGGGATCACGCCCTGAGCCGAAGGCAGACGCTTAACGACTGAGCCACCCAGGCGCCCCCCAGTATCTACTTCTTAAACAGACTTTCAATAACCATATTTTTTTTCAAACCCACCTTCATCTCCCTCTTTCAGACGTACTTGATGTCTGTAATTCTGGAGTCTTTGTGGAGGGGAAGGGGAAACTGAGTTAGTTGTTCCTTGGCTTTTCCCTATGCCAGCCAGAGATTCACTCTTCTCTAGTGTGCTCACTTGCTTACCGCTTGTCAGTTTGGCTTTCAGTTTCCGTATTTGATTGATGTTTTTTCCTCTTCCATCTTTGTAACTTTGCGTTTTGTCTTGTAAAAATGACTTTTAAAAATCCTTTTAGTTGGCTGGGGCGCCTGGTTGGCGCAGTCGTTAAGCGTCTGCCTTCGGCTCAGGGCGTGATCCCAGCGTTCTGGGATCGAGCCCCACATCAGGCTCCTCCGCTAGGAGCCTGCTTCTTCCTCTCCCACTCCCCCTGCTTGTGTTCCCTCTCTCACTGGCTGTCCCTCTCTGTCAAATAAATAAATAAATAAAATCTTTAAAAAAAATTTTAAAAAAATCTTTTTAGTTGGGCTTTATGAGTGAGGAGAGCTAAATGCATGTATCATTCCATCATCTTTAACCATAAGTTGCTAACTGAATTGTTTTTAAAGATTTTTTTTAAGTAATCTCTGCACCCAACTTGGGGCTCAAACTCACAATCCTGAGATCAAGAGTCGTATGCTCCACTGACTGAGCCATTAGATTGTAATTTGGTTTTTATCCAGATCCAGAAGCAGGTCCCAGATCTTATACATGTATATCCTCTCCTACTCTTTGCGTTCTGTACTTCTTAAATGCACATTTCATCCTAATCGGCCCCATCTTGCCATCGTTATGGACCCTACAGCGTTCCCAGGACCCAAAGTCATGACCCTTATGTTTACCATGGCGGTGAGCCAGTAATCAGATGAACTGTAGCACCAGTTGATGAGGTCTGTATTTTTCCTGTGATATTAAAAAAAACTCCCTCTCATACCCAATTTGATTTATATTTGGTACAACCTGTTTCTTTTCTGGGCCTTGGCTTGTGGAGCTGAGCCTTTTGTTAATTTTCCTAGATAGATTTTTTCAGTCCTGTTTCGTTAGTCATGTTCCTCTCTGGCCATTCATTGTTTTCTCATCTTTTAAACATTCCACATCAATGCGCATTTTATGTAAAAACTTATAAGTGTTTGAAATTTTAGCATTTTCTACCTCTCAAATCCTTGAAATAATGTTCACAGTAGGGTTTTTTTTTTTTTTTTTTTTACTTTTATGGCCTCTTATAATTTCCATATGGTCTATAACAGCGGCTTTCCTGGTAGATTTTCCTCAAGGTGTAAGAAACCTGCATGCATTGGGTCTAATCAGTGAACACTTGGCCTTTTCACAGGTGCATGTCTTAATTTAAATTTCTTGATAATTATATTTTAATGACAGGAATGTCAAAGAAAATTAAAACACAGACTTGGTTTGGATTCCTATTTACTCAAACCCGTGCAACGAATCACTAAATATCAGTTATTGTTAAAGGTAATTACGTGAAGCATTTGTTTCTTTCTTTACTTACTTCTGTGGGTCAGGTGTGGCAAAGCCATTAAAAAGGAAGTGGCTGGCGAGGAAGCACTAGGAGCAGGGAGGCCCGGTGTGTGGGAAGGCTGGAGTTAACAGTATGCTCCCTCGCTTCGCTGGGGCAATTCAAGTGCCTGATGCCTAGATGTAAACGGAGACTGTCTAGAATCTTTTTAGCTATTTAATTATCCACACAAGTTACATTGATGCATATGTGTAACGAATGCAGAACTTTTACGATTGTTAAGAAGAACTAATATTTCTTAGACTTTGTGACTGTATTTCATGTGTGCCTTCTCAGTGAAAACTCCAGATGGCCCACCCCTTGTGTCCTGTGAAAGGGTTACTGAAATGTCCCATTAAGTGTAAGCACCATGAGCTTATATTTTATAATTCTATAATACACGTTCACAACGTTCTATGGTCTGTGCAAAATAAAACAAATTGTTGCATGTAGAGGGCCAAAAAAGTGTAATTATTTATAAATCAGTCTCTAGTGCGTCCTAATAGCTGCTTTTCTGCAGCTCCAAGAGCACTGAGTGCCCTTTACTTGCTACTGTTTACTCACTCTTCCATTTCTTCCCTAATTTTGACATAGTTGTTAAAATAGAGTATTAATGTGACAAATAGCAAATGAAAGATATTACTCAAAAAAATGACATTGTCTTTGAATTCCTCCTTGAAAGCATGTTAGCCAAAAATGTATTCATTTTCTCCAGCTATTCATATCTGCCTGATATTAAGTTTAATTCTTGACTTCTAATTACAGGAGCTACTGAAATATAGCAAAGGCTGCCAAGGGTTTGAACAATTAAAGGAGGCACTTGACACAATGCTGGATTTACTGAAGTCAGTTAATGACTCTATGCATCAGATTGCAATAAACGGCTATATTGTGAGTAAATTTTAATGCTCGTTGCAGTTTTGTGGGTAAGCATGTTAAGATCTCTTTCTTTGTCTCCTGGAACCAAGTGAGAAATAAAAAGGGCAGAAAAATGGAGATCCAAATGTCTGCATTATTATTGACAGTGCTCAATGAAGAACTAGCTTCAGATCAGTAGCCAAATGGATTTGTGATCCTCCCCTTGTCCCTAGAAGTCTACCCCCAACTCCGACCTTGGGATAGCCTGCTTGTAGGAACTGCTGGGGTCTTCTAAGGAGATGTAGTGGCCCAGAATTGCTGCTTGCCCTAGTCCAAGATAAATGTGGAAGAAAAAAAATCGAGTCTTTAGAGTAAGCTCTGCCTGGTGGGGATGCTCGCACTGGTAGATGTCAGTCACCAATCAGGGTTGAGAAGACGGGGAGAGCTACCCTAGTTGAAAGACGTCCGCATGCAGACAGGAAGCCAGGGAAAAGGCGGTTTCTTCTGTCTCTTTTTCCCGCTGTCATTCTGTACCTGTGTGACACCGGACATGTGTTCATGTAAACAGTTGTGATGAATACAGTTTTTAAATCCATACAAATTGTGTTTCGGGGTTTTAGTGGCTCAAGCTGAACAGTATCACGTTGATGGCAGAGCTCTGCGCGTAGCTGTGCCTCACACTGATGAGTGTTGATTTTCCTTCGTAGGGAAACTTAAATGAACTGGGCAAGATGATCATGCAGGGCGCGTTCAGTGTTTGGATCGGGCACAGGAAAGGCGCTACAAAAATGAAGGATTTTGCTAGATTCAAACCAATGCAGCGGCATCTCTTCTTATACGAAAAAGCCATCGTTTTTTGTAAGAGGCGTGTTGAAAGTGGAGAAGGCTCTGATAGATACCCGTCATACAGTTTTAAGCACTGTTTGAAAGTAAGACACTTTAAATTGTGTAACATATTATATATATCTATATATCTATATATAGATATATATAAAAGTTTATACACCTTTGCAAGTGAAATGAGTGGGTTTTATACTTTAGTTGTGCACCCCTTTTTTAATAATAATTTTTTATTATGTTATGTTAGTCACCGTACAGTACATCCTTAATTTTTGATGTAAAGTTCCATGATTCATTACTTGCATATAACACCCAGTGCTCCATGCAATACGTGCCCTCCTTCATACCCATCACCGGGCTAGCCCATTCCCCACCCTCCTCCCCTCTGTACCCCTCAGTTTGTTTCCCAGAGTCCATAGTCTCTCGTGGTTCATTCCCCCCTCTGTTTATCCCCCCTTCATTCTTCCCTTCCTTCTCCTACCGATCTTCCTGCTATTTCTTATGTTCCATAAATGAGTGAAACCATATGATAATTGTCTTTCTCTGCACCCCCTTTTTTTTAAATGAAATCTTTTTATTCAGGAATCACTGACATATAACAGTGTGTTCATTTCAGGTGTGCAACATAATGATGTGATATTTGCATATATTGCGAAACGATCACCCCAGTAAGTCTAGTTAACATCCATCGCCACACATAGTTACAATTTTTTTTCTTGGGATAAGAGCTTTTTAAGATCTACTCTCTTAGCAACTTTCGAATATGCAGTAGAGTATTATTCATAACATCACCATGCTGTACATTCCATCTCCAGGACTTCTTTATTTTATAACTGGAAATGAGTACCCTTGAACACCCTTCACCTGCTTCCTCTACCTTGAGCCCACAAAAGCTTAAGTAGAGGTCTTGTGTTGAAATCAGCTAACACAGAACTTTTGAAATAAGAGTGAGGGAGAGCAGAGCCTTATCTGCTTCATTTCCTCCCTCATTCCCATCCCAGGCAGTCCCCAAGGCGGCTCCCTAGGGTCCTGCAGAGCGCGGTATGAAGGTATGGGAAGTGAGCCAGGTTCTCCCATGAGCATTCTCTTACCAATGGTACTGGGTAGAGCTGATGGTCTTGGTAGCAGGGAGCCTTTACTGTACGGGAGAGATCAGGAAGAAGGAGCTTCTTCTTTTTCCTCCGTGCAATTTAAAAGTGGGTAACTTTTGTGCTTAGCACATCCCCACCTTTCTTTTTGTATCCCTCCTTCATTCCTTAGCCCTTCCCCCCCTGGGTGTCCAAACCCACCAACAGCTGAATCCTGCCCACATCTTCTTTCCTATGACTTCTCTCCTCTAACCCAAACAACTATCCTTTTGTCCTAATGCTAGTCTGGTATTAAAATGAGGTCAGCGTTGTTTGAGGGAGTCACAGGCAATCCAGTGATATTCCCAGCTGGCTTTGACATTTGACGAGAGGAACTTCCAATTCATACAAGCCTGTAGTTGGCGAATTTGATATTTTTTTATACTTAGTTAATATGATCTTTTAAGTTTTAAATTGTAAAATCCAGGGGTGCCTGGCTGGCTCCGTCAGTTAAGCGCGACTCTTGATCTCGGGGTTGTGAGTTCAAGCCCCACGCTGGGTGTAGAGATTACTTAAAAATAAAATCTTTAAAAAAATAAAGTGTAAGGGGCACCTGGGTGGCACAGCGGTTAAGCGTCTGCCTTCGGCTCAGGGCGTGATCCCGGCGTTCTGGGATCGAGCCCCACATCAGGCTTCTCCGCTGGGAGCCTGCTTCTTCCTCTCCCACTCCCCCTGCTTGTGTTCCCTCTCTCGCTGGCTGTCTCTATCTCTGTCAAATAAGTAAATAAAAATCTTGAAAAAAAATAAAAAATAAAAATAAAGTGTAAAAGCCATATAATATTGGTTATAGGAAAATTGGAAAATAGAGAAAACTATTACCTCAATTCCCCAACCACCATTACTTGAGTCATTTGTTATGAACATGTTTTTTCGTTGTTGGCAGCCGTTAGAGAATCGATGACGTTTTCAGCAGCGGTGATAAAGAGGACAAGCAGTGCGTCCTGACGTGTTTGTGTCAGGAGTCTGCCAGAGAAGCAGGCCCTGCTTTTGATTCTCCCCTGAAGCTCAGCGGTCCCATGCTGTTCATAACACAATTCCTGCCCAGACTTACGCCTCGGACTTGTTCCTACTGTCGACTTGCCCTGCTGTCATGTTCCCTTAAAACTTGCTGTTTTCACAACAAATGCCCAGTTGCTCCTTTGCTATTAACAACCTACCCTCAAGTCCCCAAAATCTCCATTGGTTCCATTTTATGTCTCTAATAAACATTGACCGAGAACCAAGATTTTATAGTTGACCTCAGCCAGGGTTTAGATCTCTTGCTGTCTATGTATCTCTTTCTGGGGAAGAGACTTGATCTCCATAGGCATGTTGGACCCAAATGCATTTGGTTAACTCTGTATTTGTGGAGTGACCTAGTCGATACCTGATGTAGGATCTCCGGTGTGTATTGATTTTTTTTTTACCTTTAATTTGTCACAATGATGGGCAACAGAATGTTTCTAAAGTACATTAGAGTAAGGAGGGACTGGTATGAGGGAACCAAGTCATGAGAATTCAAACTATAATGGTTACCGTGGAAACGGTGGGATAGCTGCAAGAAACATTTCAGTGCAAGTTGGACAGATGGGCTTGGTGGCTTACTAGATACAGGAAAGAAATAATATCTGACAGTTGAAAGAACAAAAATCAGTCTGATTTTTCTTTGGTTTCCCAATAATGCGTTGCATTTTTTTAAAAGATTTTATTTATTCGACAGAGAGCAAGCGAGCACGAGCGGCAGGGAGAGGGGGTAGCAAAGGGAGAGGGAGACGCAGACTCCACGCTGAGCAGGAAGCCTGACGTGGGACTCGATCCCAGGACCCCGAGATCATGACCTGAGGGACCCAGATGCCCCACGTCCAGCATTTTTAATAAAAAAAGATTATTCAGTGATGCCTGCAAAGATTTATGCCAGGTGTACTAGGAAAATGGCGATCCTGCTGACAGGGAAAGATGGAAGTTTGGCGATTTCTTAAGCCTCGCTCTGCTTACCCTCTTGCTTCCTTTACAGTGAGATTCCAGGATTAAGTCCTGGCCAGCAGTACTAGTCAGCGTGTGACATAACCATTGGGCTTACTGGTTTCAGAGTTTTCTCCTTGGTTAGAGAGGATGGATGCAGAATGCTCTCCGCTGCTGAGCCGCTTCCCTGTCCCTTTTAGCGGACTCTTGTCTTGACGTCATCCTATGAGGCTAGAACCCCACGGCCTGATGGTTGCGTGCTATATCTGAAGCCGGCCACTTCCATGCCAAGGAAAGGCCTTAAGGTCACGGTCAGATGCCGAGATTTGAGTTCTTCACATTCCTCACTTCATTCATTTATTATCATCATCCTTTTTCTAAAGTTAATAAACATACACGCAGTGCTCACTATTTGCTAGAAACTGTTCTAAGTGTTTATAAATAACAATGCTAGCTCATGGAACACACACAGCAACTTTATATGAAGTAGAAACGATTACTAACCCCATTTTGAAGGTGGGAAAGTTCCAGAGAAGTGAGTAATTTGTCCAAGAGCACATAGCTAGTCAGTTCCGCAGCGCAGATTCAAACCCAGGCAGATGGTTCTAGAGTCCATGCTTCATTACTGCACCATGCTGGAAGGCCTGGTGTTTTATGCATTGCTTCTTTTATTCCTTCCTTCATTCCTTATTCTCCACACTTAACTTCCTCTCTACCCTTTAGCAACCATTGCGACTTATTTGATGTATGTGCTTCAGCGTGTGTGTTTTCGTTAAATGCATATTAATGTTCTGTGCACATCCAGTTTAATTTTCATAAACTGTATTCCGTTATAGTCCTCTTTTTCTTTCTACTCTTGTCTCAGAAACTGTTGTTAAGATACAGCCACGTTACTGGTGTATGCCCAGTATCTTGCTTCTAACTGCTTCGTAGCACTTAAGTTTAGCTGTACTTTTTGTTAATGTGATTCAAGATCAATTTTTAAAATTATACTAACCCAAGAAGTAAATAAACTCTATTCCAGAGATATAAATACAAGTCTTAAGATTGATAGTTGTTGGTCATAATTGCAGAGTTCGTGACCCACCAGGTGACTTTTAACAAGGTGTTTGACATCTTTACACTACCTTGAGGGCAAAAAATTAGGTTTAAAAGTTGCAGCCCTCAACCCTTGACACACTGTGATGTCTTCAGATCAAATGCTTTATGAGAAAGCATTTATATTCATAGCTACCGGGAATATCAATGAAAATGTGAAAGATAAGGCAGAGGCCACAATTAGGATGTGACTATAAAATCAGCCTTGTTATCTTGTTTTATTATATTCTAATATGTATTATATTGTATATTATGTAACTATACTCATATAGTTAGACCTTTAACTGCCTCTAGATTCTAAAACTGAGTGAATTTCATGGTATAGTGAACAATTCGTGGTATAGTAACATTTAATAACATTTACAAGCCTTTCAATAAAACCTTTATAGTTTGTTATTTGAGAAAATATATACAGCCCCAAAATACAATTGGATTGTATTCCAGTGCAAGAAGTAAGTGCATTGTTTGGAACTCAGGACAATATTGCCTGATAGACATTATGGTTAGATTTCCAGGGTAACTCAAAAAAGCTCATTTAAAAAATTTTTTTAAAAAGATTTTATTTATTTATTTGGCAGAGAGAGAGACAGCCAGCGAGAGAAGGAATACAAGCAGGGGGAGTGGGAGAGGAAGAAGCAGGCTCCCAGCAGAGCAGGGAGCCCGAGCAGGGAGCCCGATGCGGGGCTCGATCCCAGGACTCTGGAATCACGCCCTGGGCCGAAGGCAGATGCTTAACGACTGAGCCACCCAGGCACCCCCAAAAAGCTCATTTAATCTATAACGATGTGCTATATGTATACAATGAAAAATCACAAAACTATTTTGCAATTCAAATAAGGGAAAGTTTAGAAAGCAAACTCGTATGCTTAAAAAACCTCATTATATGATCTAGACATTTAATGCAAGCTATGTAATCCCTTAATCAACTCTGTGTAGTAGATATTCTTCCCATTTTATAATTGAGAAAACTGTAGTTCACAAAGGTTAAGCACTTGCACCAGAACACAGAGCTCGTAATGGTCGGTGATGAAGTTCCAATGCAGGCCTCTCAGACTCCAGAGCCCCGCATCCTATGCAGCTTACGCTATCAAGAGAAGAGTATGTGTTGAAATGCAATTGAAATAGAGATTGAACATGAGATTATTATTTATCTTAAATCCTGATGCTTGAGCAAAAGTAGGTTTAGCTAGAGCAATTGAGTAGGAATATGAAGATATTTTTGGAGGTTCTGGAAGTAACTGCTGACTGCATTCAGAGACTCTTATATGTATAGATCGTATTTCATTTCTAAGCACAGTCCCTTTTCTTTCCCTTGATATGTGCTCTCACTAGCAGTACTTTCAATGCTTATCAGCTCTTGTTAGGGCCGTTTGGGGGACTTGTAAACGGAAGAGAGAGTGAGATATTCCTTTAGATAATTCGACTGGAATTGAACAAAAAGAGGAGGCAGAAGAGGACTAAAAGAATGTGTGTATGAGGGAGGGAAATTACTCAAAATGGAATTAACCAAGCTATTAGCAGCACAGGATGAAAGAAAATGGAAGAGTTTGTGCTCTGCACAATCACACGTAGAAGAAAAATCATGATCAGGAAGGGATATTGCCTATAAAAATTTCACTGGCTACAAGAAGATCTCACTTTCCTATGAGAGATCATTTGTTTTCTAGAGAAGCTGAGAGGTTGGTAGAAATAGAGGGGAGCCTTGCGTACCCAGCTGGTTTTCCCTCACCCCATAAATTGGATGTTTATCACTTATAAAACTTCTATAGAGATAAATAATGATCTGTAAGATAAACTTATCTGACAAATGATTTTTAAAATTAACCATTTAACTTAATTTTAGATGAGCTCTTTTATTGATGTTTAATTACTTTTAGTCCTGTGTTTGACACGATAATTTGTTTTAATCGTGTGCAGTTAATTTATAGTAGGATTCAATCTTAGGGGGACTAGTTGGATGTTCAGATTTATGGCATTTGCTTCGATCAATGGAATGGAACATGTAATCTATGCTATAACTGCATGGTTCAGCGAAAATGTTTAAATAGTCAGGGCTGTGATTGTACTTGTCATTTCATATTCTTGAATATAAAATGTGTATTTTGCCAAGTGAGAAATTCTGGTTCACTTAGAAGATGATGGGGGTAGATTTAATGTAATTTCATATTCCAAGTAAAACGCTCATGATGATTTTGACCAAAATATTATAGATGGATGAAGTCGGCGTCACCGAATACGTAAAAGGAGATAACCGCAAGTTTGAAATCTGGTATGCTGGCAAGGAAGAAGTTTATATTGTCCAGGTTGGTCTTTGAAATATTATTCTAGAAACCATAACCTCCATTAAGACACAAAAGTCTGAATTTGCAAACAAAAACAATGTTGGGTACATTATGAAAGTTCTCATTCCTTTCATCTAGGTCACTTAACGATTATTTAATATTCTTTGTGATGCAGTTACACAGTTTTACAACTACACCAGGATACTTACCGACTCTAACTGATCGCCAAGAACATGGCAGGTGCTTCTCTGTCCCCATCAGGTTTCTAGAGTTACCGACTGAGAATGGTTCCGAGTTCCTCTTGTGCTTGGCATTCTGATCGCGGGACACAGGGATGGGACAGTTCACGTTTGATCGTTGTCTTCAAAAATATGCTTAAGAGTACACTTATCACAATGCAAAAAATAAAAATATGCTTAAAGTCCTGGCCTGATGGGCTGTGAGGTCCAATCTGTTTCAGGGAAGGGGAGAGGAATGAGAAAATTTCAAGAGGATGCTGTCATCTCAATAAGTATTGGTATCATGACTTGTGACAGGCAGATGTGCTGCTATCTGTCAAAAATGCTCACTGTTTTTTCTTTGTTTTAATTCTGTATTAGGTGATTAGAATCCATAGAAATACATTTTCTTGGCTTGATTTAGATATAAGACTTCTTGCTATCCTTCTACAAACTTGTAAGTTATCAAGATTGCAGCACATTGTCTTTTCAGAAACAGGAGAACTTGTTTTATTTTACCAAAATTAAGCATAAAAGCATTTATAGTTTTAAAAGGACCCCCCCAATAAAATAAATACAAAATATAAAAGAACCCTTCTACAAAGAAAAAAGAAGTTAGATTATATTTCACTTTTTCTCTGAGCATTATTTTTTAAGGGCAGTCTCAAAAGAGTTTTGACTATTATTTCATCTAACTGATGTCTACTTACTTGCTTCTTAGGAGTTTTAAGAAGCAAAATGGTAGAGTTTGAATATGGTGGTTTAAGATGTAGGTCATGCTTGATATATGTAGTGATATTTGTTTTATTATAAAGGTTCTTTTTCAAAGGAAACATGTCCTCTCCTCCCCGCCCCCTTTTAAAATCCTTAGGCTCCGAATGTAGACGTGAAGATGACATGGTTAAAAGAAATAAGAAGTATTTTGCTGAAGCAACAGGAACTTATGACAGGTAACTTCAGAATAAGTACAGTGATAGCTCGTTAACTCAGGTTTTGTGATAATTGATTGGTACAGGGAATGGGGCTGATATTTACTTTAGACTATAACAAAAGGGTTTGTTAAACTAATTTGAAGAAGATCAAGATTTGAGGGGTTGTTTAAACTATTTTGGAGAATGAACTTTACACTAGAAAGTGAACTCCGGTGCTTGCAAAGCACTTGCAAAGTAATACAGCGAACAAACTCTGTTAAATTAATTCTAAGTCCTTCTCGTGAGTCAACTTTTCCGAAGGCCTCAAGGAATCAGTGCTTGGTAGTGCTGGCATGGTGATGGTTATAGTCATAAGCTTGAATTTCCTGAGAAAATATTACACGGTCTAGTCCTTTTCCATATTTGAAATCCAGACCGGGCTTTCCTCTGGTTATTTCAAGTCCGCGAAGGTTAACTCTAACGGGAACGGAGTGTATGTGTGTGTGCGTGCGTGCACTTGCTCATGTGAAGGATGTTGGTTTCCAAGGAAGAAGCATGGCTTCTCAGTGATGCTTCCATAAGCTTTGTTTTATTTCACAGTTAAAAAACGAAAGCAACATAATCCGTTAACAGAACAGGATCAGCTTTCTTCTCAGCGGAATGATGAGTAAGTGATTATTCTTTAAGAAATATCACGCTTGCAATCTTCTGCTTCCCGTATGTACAGGAGACAGCGTCCTTATCAAGTAGTTCAGACACAGATTACCCTCCCTTTTAGCAATAACTCATCAGATTCCTTAAATGCATCATCTTCTCAGCTCTATCCTTACACCTGGAGCCTGATAGTCCTTAATCATTATTCCATTGTTCCCCTTGATGTTAAAAATAATATGAGAGTTTGGGCTAATTTTTTTTCAAGATTTTATTTATTTATTTGACAGAGATAGAGACAGCCAGCGAGAGAGGGAACACAAGCAGGGGGAGTGGGAGAGGAAGAAGCAGGCTCATAACGGAGGAGCCTGATGTGGGGCTCGATCCCAGAACGCCGGGATCACGCCCTGAG
This sequence comes from Ursus americanus, assembly GCF_024610735.1. NCBI lineage: Eukaryota > Metazoa > Chordata > Mammalia > Carnivora > Ursidae > Ursus > Ursus americanus. Next base: position 12,403,932 of record NC_142164.1, read on the forward strand.
CCGAAGGCAGATGCTTAACCGCTGTGCCACCCAGGCACCCCTGGGCTAATTTTTAAACATGATCACAAATGCTTTGTTCTTGGTATATCATAGGGGGGAGGGGTGTGTAGGTGAAAAGTGGCTGCACTCATGGTTTTCTCTTCAAAATATTTTTGGTCACCTTCCATCTGATTGGAGAAAGAGAGTGGTTAGAATGATGAAGTACTGGCAGTCACTGCTGGCCCCGCAGCTCCACTGTCCCTAGATGGAGACCGCTGGCTGGCAACTTGGCCTCTCTTTCTATGTGGTCAGAGAGGAGGGAGGGATCCTGGGAGGGCACTGTGCCTGCATGCAACCATGAAGTCTTTGAGGAAGGTAGCAGTCCTAAAGGATAGCACTGCTGCTGGTTTAGAGATGTCTTCATATTCTGCCTCTAGGAATCCTAAAAGGCGGAGTTGCCCATAGAACAAGTGCATGTATGTGGAAAGAATCCCCATACTGATTCCACAGCCTTTGTACAGAAATTCACCATGTAGCATCTGCGTGATACAGGGATCACTGAATGGTTTCTTAAAAATTTTTTAATTTTTTTTTCTGAGAGGGAGAGAGGCAGGAAGGAGGGGGTGGGAGAGAGGGAGAGGGAGTGAGGGAGAGAGAGCCTTAAGCAGACTCCACACTGAATGCAGAGCCTGACACGGGGCTCAATCTCACGACCCTGAGATCAGGACCTGAGCCAAAATCAAGAATCAGATACTTAACCATCTGAGCCACCGAGGTGCCCCCCCAAATTCTCTTTCTTTAAAAAAAATTTAAAATAACAGGGTACCTGGGTGGCTCAGTCAGTGAAGCGTCTGCCTTTGGCTCAGGTCATGATCCTGGGGTCCTGGGATTGAGCCCCGCATCAGGTTCCCTGCTCAGCAAGGAGTCTGCTTCTCCCTCTCCCTCTGCTCCTACCCCCAGCTTGTGTTTTCTCTCTCTCTCTCACTTAAATAAATAAAATCTTCTAAAAAATTTAAAATAAAATAAAAATGCTCTTTTTCTCCTTGCCACATGTTATCTTTCAGAGGTAGCTTAAAATCAGGATCAAAGTGTGCTGGTTCATCTGAGGCTCTAGAAAGATCATTTAAAAGTCACAGTGGAAGTCTTTATCTTCCAGAGTCACAATACTCAATTTTTTGTCATAAATTATGGAAGGAAAGTCTTTAGATTTCATATAGTAATGGACTTTACAGTAGGTGCTGCAGCCCAATAGTATTAATCAGATTAAGTTTCAGCATCATTTATATACACCTTACCTAATTCACTAAGGTTAAAAGATCATACAGCAAGCAACAGGGATTTTTTTTTATATATAGCTTTCTGACTTTCCCTTCAAGAATCTCCTCTGTTCTTCAGCCCATATGGCTCAGATGACCAATCAGACTATTTTTTTTAAAGATTTTATTTATTTATTCGACAGAGATAGAGACAGCCAGTGAGAGAGGGAACACAAGCAGGGGGAGTGGGAGAGGAAGAAGCAGGCTCCCAGCGGAGCAGCGAGCCCGATGTGGGGCTCGATCCCAGGATGCCGGAGTCACGCCCTGAGCCGAAGGCCCACGCTTAATAACTGAGCCACCTAGGCACCCCAACCAATCAGACTATTATCTTCTGTTCAGGAATGGACATGTAGACCAACCTAGGCCATGATGGGCATCTCCACAACTTTTATCAGAGCTATCAGGGAGGAGGTTTTGTCCTTTGAAATGAAAAATTCTATTTAAGCCTCTGAGCTTTTTCTCTTTCCACATGTGACTGGGGAAAACAGGGCAGCAGGGATGGGAACCTACACAGAGGGAGAACAATGATGAAATAGATTTCCGATGACATTATTTAAGCATCTGGATCTCTATGTGTTCAGCCTTAATCCTTAGATTTTCAGTTACACGAACCAATAAATTCCTCTTTTTATGGGATTTTTTTGTTTACATTTTTCCAACTGTATTAGAGTTGACACTTAAAATTTGTATATATTTAAAGAGTAAAACTTGATTTGATATACATATGCATTGTGAATTATTAATCCCAACCATCCTTGTGTGTGTGTGTGTGTGTGTGTGTGTGTGTGTGTGTGTCTGGTGAGACCACTTAAGATCTAGCTCTTAGCAAGTTTCAAGTATATAATACAACACACAATAGGAATTTTAAACAGTATACCTGCTGTGGGTCCAGAAGGCAGTCATTTTTTCCTTGCATGTTAGAGAGAGACCTTGCTGGCTTGGATCCTAGAATTTAAGCTTTTGTTATATTGTGAACTATCATTCTAGAGACATAAATTAAGGGGGAAATCAGCTCAGGCTTGAATGATTCTCAGAGGACGTTCTTAACACACGGTATCAGTGGGAAAAAATATCATCTTTAGTGTCTTGTTATTCTTAAACCGGATAAAAGACTTATTTTTACACCTTTACTATCTCAGAAGGCAGCACGGATCTTTCCTGGGTGCCGAGGAAGCGGAACCGGAACGCAGTGGCGCTATGGCCGACATCCGGGAGGCAGTCGCGTCGGTTCCGGCTGAAGCTAACACAGGTATGCGTCGCCGCCCTAGCGAGGCGAGGCTCGTGGCTCTGCACGTTGTTTTCTGCCATTGTGAGGTCGGAAAACCTACCTCTCTCTTACCTTTGTATAAAGAAACCAGAGTTCAGCCATTTTTATAAGGCCCTTTCGTTTTCCACACGCCAGATACCCTGGTGGGCACTGCAGGTGGGTGCTTGTCCAGTAGCGTGGGCATCACAGGGGAACTTGTAAGGAAGGCAGATTCTCTGGGTCTGCCCCAGACCTTCTGAGAAAGAAGCTCTGGGAGTGAGACCCAGCCATTTGTGAGTTCACAACGTTTTCCATGTGATTCTTTCTGATGCATGCTCAAGTGTGGGAACCCCTGCTGCATAGTACAAAGATGAGTAAGACACATGCACCATAGCTGTCCCAAATAGAGAGGAGTCACTTACAGCTGGAGCATTTGTTTTTCTTTTGCACCTTATATCATTCAAGCTGATTTCAAACAAGGTGTTTAATTCAACAAATAGAACACAGCCCAGGTGCCAGGAACTGTGCAGAGCTTTCGCATACAGTCTAATTAAGAGATGCTCAGCTGCCATCCCTACGAAGCCAGGAGGGTAGAAAGAGAATTCGACAAGCAATTTAAAATTAAATGTGATAAGTGTTACAACAGGGAAGTGCAAGGTGCCGTAGAGGCACCCGGCAGGATCACCTGCACAACCCAGGTTCTCTACTAGTTGAAGAGAAACAAGTGATGACAGTCTTGTTCAACTGAAAGGCACTTCCCTCAGGTCATCTGTGCGGTGGCCCCCTGAGCAGTCAGCAGAGAGCCTGGGACCAGTGCCTTCATTCGGCAGATGAGGAAACCAAGTCAGAAAAACTTGACATGACTTTTCCAAGACAACAGGAATAGTTTAGTGTGGCCAAGATGAGATTCTGTTCATTCTCTGCCTATGTTAGATTGCTTAATCTGTACCAATTCAATATATTTTATGAATTAAGCTCCTCTTACACATAAGGCTCTTAGAGAACATACACAATGCATAACACGTGGTCTCGGCCTAATAAGAGAGATAAGACAAGTCAAAAATATTACTTGGTAGGATGTTCTAAGTGCTATTTGAGTAGGACCAATAAAAATATCCTAGAAAAAATTTTGGGAAGGGATTATTTTATGTAAGAAAGGGTAAATATTCTCTGGAATATTGTTTAACGTACTATTTTTAATAACTGCCCCACCAACTCCAACTTGAAACCATCCTAAAAAGTAAAAGGAGCATATGACATTCCAGGCCCTTTCTGAAATATCAGAAATTCTAAAATAGTACAGGCTAATCGGAGATTTTATTATATAAAGATACTCTTCTTGGACCATTGAAGGTGACAGCCTTGATTATTACAGTTAATTTTACTTCTCTCCCTGTGTTGGACCAGCACCATTAAATAACCACCCCCTTCCATGTTTTTCTTATAGTTTGGACCCAGATGTCCTCACCTGCGGAAATCTCTGAAGACCCCGCGGAATGGTCAAGCAACTATTTCTACACTTCTTACGATGACAATGAAGAAGAAGAAAGACCCTTAATGGTTGGTGATGGCATATTCAAATAAGTAAATAAAAACTCTCGGGGCAGTATTACTGACGCAGTAGGCAGGCACGTGGGGGCAGTCTTCTGTCCGTGTCCTCGAGGTCATTAGGTAGATTTCACTGGCAAAAGATCCGAAACCTGTCCTATCACGGACATTCAGTAGTAAGCGCTTCTGTCTGCAAGAACTGGTCTGAGCTATACGTGGCGCTCCCACTGAAGCTGATGAGACAAATGGTCCACCATTCCAGTCTCTGTACATCGACCAGTTTTATCTTTACTTGAACTTCACTGTGTTTTCAATGTAAGCATGGGAGATAAAATCAGAGAAGAAAGGAGAGTCAGATATACTTTAAAAATCAGCTTAGATTCCAGATTGGCAGATCTAGGGAATAAACTTTACACAGATGAAACTACTTGATAACATCTGGGGAATATATTTTCGTGGGCTGCCGGAACACGTGTTAAGGATACCAAATCGGCATAACGGAGCAAGGGAGCGCCGCGTAAAACTAGACGAGTTTGCGTTAGGGTAAAAGTAACTGGTAGAAGACGTAGTGTGCAGTAGATTACTGGGGGGTGGGTTAGGACCGTTGAGGGTTTACCTACAATTTCCTGAAGTCAGCAGCCCGGAGGGTGGGAGTGCCGCTTGGGAGTGGACTGCTTCGTGGTGCCCTTCAGAGGAACACATTCAGTTTGGCAGTTCTAACGTCGGGGGAAGGGAGTAGTGGCGCGGAGAGCCGCAAAGCTGCATAGCGTCAACTCTGGGATGCTTTCTTTAAAAAAGTAACAGAATATTCTTTCTCTTAATAATGCAGTGACTGTAACACATGTGTACGGTAGTTTCCCTCATGAATTCTATGTGAGGATGGGCGAGGCCGTTGTTCCGATGTGAGCAGAAAACCAGAGGAAGCCAGTTTGGGTCTTGAGTCAGCAAATACGTATGCAGTATTGTAGATTCCCTTAATCCTCGCAGACGGGAATGTAGAAAACCCCATAAGCTCTCCCTTCTCGCCACCATTCCCCGACTTGTGCTACTAAAGAACACATACAAAAGAGCAATACGGTGCGTTCTAGATCCTATCACCCCTACCAGCCTCCCCCCCAGAATATCCCCAAAACCAAGAAGCAAAACAGGTTGGAAGGAGCTGCTCTCTTAGCCTCACTTTGTCAAGTCAAAAACTAAGAAAGAATGGGTGCTGCCTTCCTTGGAGAGGTGTGTGTCGGAGACGGCTCCTAATTCCACGAAGCTACTCTATGTAATGGCCCATTTACTAAAAATACTGCTCAGAAGACGTTTAAGCCCGAGTGATGTGGATATTGTTTTCAGGTTAACTCCTTTGCATGTGCACAGATTCGACGTCACATAATTCTTTCATTTAAAAGATTGTTAGCTATGGTACTCTTTTTTAAATTCATGTAATCAATGTGTAAGATACTGTGCTAGAAAAATCCTCATCTCAGAATACTTTTGGACTTGGTGTGCCTGGCCGGCTCAGTTGGGGGAGCATGTGACTCTTGATCTCAGGGTTGTGAGTTCGAGCCCCACGTTGGGTGTAGAGATGACTTAAAAATAAAATCTTTTAAAAAAAGAATATTTTTGGACTTGAAAATTTTGTTTTTTCTCTCTCTACTTTGTAACGAAGTGCAATTGGTGTGCCTTGGATAATTTAACTTATTAATGAATCAAGTTCAAATTATAGCTGCCAAAAGATTAAGGCCAAGTAAAGCACAACAGTGTGGTTGAGTATGCTTTTATTGGACCCAGAACTTTCGTGCTTATTATTTTCACCTGTGCAAAATGATACAAATCCCAGAAATCCTTTTGAGGGCATTAGTGGGTCCTTGTTCAGGACCGCTGCCTTTCCTATGTGCCTAGATAAATTTTCCATGAACGTAGTTTACAAATAACAGTATTTAAAAATTGTTTTCATGCCGGGCTTTTTTCTGAGTTTTTGCTTATAATTCATATAATAAGTTAAATTAGTCATGGTTTGTTATTTTTTGTGTAATTCTCTTTTTTTTGCGAATAAAAATGAATTCTTCAGGTTCAAGAAACACACGTCCCGCTCTGTGTTTGCTCGTTCCCGCCCAAGCCACTGTAGCCACCACTGTTAACCACTGAAGTAAAGAGTGCGTTCTGTACATCACAGAACATATAGTTATGCACGCTGTTGTACAGTCACATTGGTAATGTAATTTTTCAAAACAACCTTCCAGTCTCCAGGCAAATACAAAGCCCTAGCAGATTGTAGGAAGAGGGGCCCAGAAGACCTCCTGATTAGAAATGGAGATGTCATTCAGTTTCTCCATGAAGATGCTGAAGGTCAATGGTAGGTGTGTTCTCAGTGCTTATGCTGACCTCCGCTGGGGGCACACAGATATCTAATCAGATGTTCTGCTTTACGTGTATCTTTGTTATACGGTGTCAAGAAGCAGAAATATCACATTTCTTATCAGTGTTTCATTTTCATTGCTTCAGCTATGCCTATATAGCTCACTGAAAGGAATGTTAACCTTTGGTGAGTGAAAAATGCTTTGAAAGAATGAAATGCTATGAGTCTGCATGCTCTTTTGTGGGTTACCTTTGGCTCAGACATTTCAGCTGATAGATCTGGCTTGGTAATGGCTACAGTTCATACTACATTCGGTCACTTAAGTCATTCATGAATTCATCACATTTTTAGTGAATGCCCACTATGTGCCAGGAACCATGCTTTGCTACTCGATAACATAGCCACCCTTCTCTTTATCAATTCAAATATTGACTTTTTAGTCTCACCATTCTATTCTGATGCATTCGACTGCATACAGCACCAGTTGCAAAGATGGTTCTGCCAAGTATACTGTGTAAATATAGAGAACCCAGAGCAGGAAGGAAATACTATTTGGAAGGGCACTGGATGAAGCTTCCATAAATCTTTTGGAACTTTTATGTGAAATAGTTCTGTCTCTGTTGTGTCAATAACTTGAACTGAAATGCTACATTGACTGTGTACTTTGACCCTAAGGCGGAAGAGTACACACGTGGTTGAGAAGTAATGACTGATCATTAAAGTAATAACCATTTTTGCTAGTAACCTAAGTCCTTTGTAGGCTACTCAAAGGACTCAAGCACAAGGTCATGAAGGTCGTTGAATACATGCAATAACTTTGTGAAAATTTGAACTGCAATGCGATGTATTTGTTTTTTATTACCTTACATTACCATTGTTGGCTCCTAATTCATTTATTATTTAGGTTGGTGAAAAATCTAAACAGAAGAAAAGAAGGTCTGATTCCAGGGAGCACTGCGCAGATTTTAATTGGTGACTATAGGTTTCGGAATGCCAAAGTGACAGGTATGATATGAACAGACTGTATTCTATCTGTTTAAAGGCTAAAACTTTTAACGCTCTACCAAGGACGCAGTTGAACTTCTCTGCACTTAGAAACAGAGCTGCAAGCCTGTTACGTTTGCTGGGATTGAATTTGTTCCTGTAACGGTTTTAAATTAACGAAGAAAGATTTTTAAAACATGTTAAACTTTTCCCTACACGGTTGATAGGTATGGAAGAGAGTTTCAGATACTGTGGTGTCTTGTAAGAGATCCTTCGGAGCTAAATACCGATGATGTGCTTTTAAGGTACCAGCCTTAATGTCTAAGAATGCTTTGCCAGTGTGTTTCCACCCACTTCTAAGAGCACGTTATTTCCTTATGGTAGTTTTCAGCTACACACACGCACATGTGTGCGCGCACACACCCATGTCTATGTCCAAGGCTTAATGTATGAAGGTAGTATGAAGCAATGAGTGCTAACCTGATATTCCTTTCTATGAACTCAAACCTTAATACAGAAAATTTCTGGATTTTAAAATAAACCAGTATTCTTGTATGTTTCCCCCCTAAGTAATACTGAACTATCTATAAAGAGGTATCAAAAAAAAAACCCAGACTTTTTTGTGAACAAGATTATTATCACGTGCACATACTTCCTTTGAATTCCTAGTTTTGGACTTGTATTAGAAGTCTGGGTAATGGTACACTGGGTTGAAATGAATCTGATACACCGGGAGTGACTTTTTTGGTTCTGAATTTCATTTATGACATGAAACAAAATCTACAGGTGACAGGGCTCAATATAAATATCCAGACATATGGGAGCCCCACAAATAGGGTCACTTCTTATTCGTTTTTTTTTTCTTTTTAGGTGATCTAAATCTGGATCACCTTTCAGAGTTTTTCTGTACCAGTTGTTGAATTATTATTATTTTTTAAGTAGGTTCCACGCGCAGTTTGGAGCCCAATGTGGGGCTTGAACTCATGACCCTGAGATCAAGACCTGAGCTGAAACCGGGGATATACTGTATGGTGACTAACATAATATAATAAAAAAACATTAAAAAAAAAAAGACCTGAGCTGAGACAAAAGTTGGACACTTTATCGACTGAGCCACCCAGGCACCCCAGTTGTTGAATTATTTGGATGATTATTGAATTGCTGAATTATTTAAATAATTAGTAATCAGAAGAATCTGACATATCTGAACTAGTTGACATTTACTTAAAACCTACACCCAACACTGCAGAATACAGCATTACTTTTAAGTATGCATGGAACATTCACCAAGATAGATCATAAGCTGGGTCATTAAAATAAGTCTCAATACATTTCAGAAGAGTGCAATCATATAAAGTCTTAAAAAGCATTATAGTAGAAATTGATATCTGGGGGCGCCTGGCTGCCTCAGTCAGTAGAGCATGTGACTCTTGATCTCAGGGTCGTGAGTTCAAGCCCCATGTTGGGCGCAGAGCCTACTTAAAAAGAAAAAAAAAGAAATCGATATCTGTAGCTCTCTGGATATTAAATGACATACCTCCAAAGAACGCATGGGACAAAAAAGAAAGCATGAGAGAAATTCAGATTATTTCAAATTTGTGGTTTAAATACTTGTATCACACACTTAAAAATCAGTGTGATTCACCATATTAACATAACAGAGGGGGAAATTATGTCATCATTTCAATAGGTGCACAAAAACGCTTGACAAAACTACATGCTCCTCCATGATACAAACTCAACAGATGAGGAATGAAGGGAATTTCCTCAGTCTGATGATGTACGCTCATGAAAAACCACAACGAACATCACACTTAATGGTGAAATATTGGAAGCTGTTGCCCTGAGATTGGGAATAAGCCAGGGATACTCACTCTCCCCATTGCCATTATAGCCAGTGCCGTACCTCAAGATAAAGAGAGAAAACAAGAGGAAAAGAAGAGGCAGCACTGTCATGCTGAGCAGATCACATATATGTACAAAACGATACGGAATCTCTACACAAAGAGACCCTACTAGAAGTAATAAGTGAATTCTATAAGGCCATAGTCTACACAATCATTATACAAAATAAATTGTAATTCTATATTCTGGCCACAAAGAACTGAAAAAAACCTGAAATTTCAAAAAATAATACCATGTACATTAGTAATATAAACTGTAAAATAAACAGGAATAAATCTACCAGTAGATGTCTAAGGCTTCTGTACTGACAACCACAAATCACTTCTCAGATACATTCAACAGGACCTAATAAAGGGAGAGAGAAACCATGGTTAAGTATTGGAAATCTCAGTGTTATTAAGAAACCCGTTGTCTCCAGATTGACCTCTAGAGTCCATGCAGTCAAAATCTGAGCAGCCCCTTCTGGGAAAAAAAAATACAGATTTATTCTAAAATATATTATGGAGAGGCAAAAAATCCAGAACAGAAGAATCCCCCAAATCTGGAGTACTTATATACCTGATTTCAAGACTTACTATAAGTCTACAGCAATGAACGCAGTGTGGTATGGGAGTAAGTATAGAAAAGTAGAGATTTCTAAAATAGATCCACATACACATAATCGATGAATGTTCAAACAAGGTACCAAGTCAACTGGATAGGGAAAGGAAGGTTGTTTTTACAAGTGGTGCTCCAGCAATTGAGTGTCCATATGGTAAAAGAAATGAACCTTCATCCCTACATCTCACTCCATCTGCAAAACTAATTTGAGTTGGATCATAGACCTCAACATAAAACCTAGAGTCAAAGTTTCTAAAAGCACAGGACAATATCTTCATGACTTTGAGCGGTTAACAATTCTTTCTTGTATTACACAAGGCAGAAAAAGCACTAACTCTAAAAAGAGAGTATCAGGCAAATAGAAATATTGCAGATGCTGAATTGAGCACTTTGCCACTTTAAAAATTTATATCTGTTAGGGGGCGCCTGGGTGGCTCAGTTGGTTAAACATCACGCTCGATTTCAGCTCAGGTCATGATCTCAGGGTTGTGAGTTGGAGCCCTGTGTTGAGCTCCATACTGGGCGTGGAACCTGCTTCAGATTCTCTCTCTCTCTCTCCCTCTCCCCTCCTTCCTGCTCCTCTAAAAAAAATCATATCTGTTAGAATAAGATAAAATCTAAGCCAGTAACACTATGAGGGCTTTCAGAAGCCAAATAGTTGTAATGAATCACATTTTCCCCAAAATTTCACTGATTCCATTTTCTACATTGAAAAGATAAGTTTGAAAGTAAACATGGCCAGCTTTCTGCTAACTGCTTTATGCTTAGTTAAATCATTAATGAGAGAGAAGAAATAGTGTCACTTAAATATGTGTTCAAGAAGCAGTTTAAATTAACGTATATAAATTGTTTTTTATGAAGCAATTAAAAAACCAATAAAGCCATGTGGGTACTCAAAAATAATGGCCTTTCTTGTGCTCAGGTCTCCAAGATTCAAAACTGAAAACACCGAGTGTATTCATCTAACTTCCATATAATATAGGAAGACTTGGTGGGTTTTCCCTAACTTGTATCATCATTTTAAATGTAGAGCCAGATGTCCTCCTACTTAATTCAGGACAAAGTTAATTAATGACATTTTAGCTAGCTATAATGTGGGACATGTAAAATTACATATTTGATTAGTTTTAATTTGAAGCGATTCCATTACTGTAACCGATTGCGGTAGATTGAATATCACTACCCTTTGAAAATCGCGTGGCAAAACGACAACTTGAATCTGCTTTGGGCCTCTGCTTATGTTTCAGGCGGTAAAGAGCTTATATGTAACTTCTATCCACTTTAGTTGGCAAAAAACCACATTCTTCTTCTGTAGTCATTTTTTCTCATCAGTACTGTTTTTCAAGATCCTTTTCTTTTTTTCAGTGCCATTGGGAGGGTGGAATTGTAATGAATTGATAGATCATCAGCATTGAAAGCGTTTATTACTCTCAGCGTGGCAATGCTACTAGATCAAAGGACTAGGTCCCCTTGGTCTCCGTTCTCTAGAAAGTTCGGACTTAAGATCTTGTAAAAGTATACAGTCCTTTCAAATAACATGCATTTATGACTTAAGTCAATTGACAACTTCACACTTATTGGTAGATTTTTGTTGAATGCTGTAGTGTCAAGTGGTCTTGATCGAGATCTAGCCTATTACATCGCAGCGGGCAAAATAGTATATTGTGGCCTACAAAACTAGAGCACGTGCCAATTCGTGGATTAGGAAATTGCAGTTGGCCACATATGCAACTGTCAGTAGCATTTAGGTTTAAAAATTGACATTAGATTATCTTATTTGAAATCTGGCAAATACAATGTAAAAGTCTCTTTGCAACTTATATGCTTACCATGTTTCCTGTTCTCTATACGCACACAGCATAATTCATATATTTATGAAATGCAGTTTGTCGGAGATGTGAATTCTGTTTTGCTTCCAGTGAAGTTATGCCTTTCATAAAATAGATGCCTTTAAGAAATAATTTTATAACAGAATGACGACTTTCATAGTCAGACAACCAAAAGACATCACCTTTGAATCCAGGATCAACCTTTGGAATCGTCAGATTTAGCGTTAGAAGCCCTAACCTGGACAGTTTGGGCCTTAAAAGTCACTTGAGTGTTAACATCATTCTTCGTTATTTTGTAGATGCCGCTCTGAGTAACACAAGGAAACTCAGTTCCCCTTGAATTAAGGGAGAATGAATAGACTTTTTAAAATAAGATTTCCTTTGGAGGTGTGAACTAGATTTTATTTCTTAAAAGTGTGACAGGCAAACAGCACAAGAGTCAGGATGATCTGTGCTGCCCATGACATTCACAGAACTTCCTCAGGACTGAGGAGGACTTCGTCATTTACAGTTTGTCTCATTCTTGCAAGAACCATTCAGATTTCATCTCAAAAGCAGAAATCAATGCTTTTGAACACGTGCAGGTAAAAAGCTTTACCTGTAATGTTTTACATAACTTTTCACTAACAAAACAAAACAAAAATCCAAAGAGAGAAGAGAGAGAATCAGAGATTTTAAACCGCTTGGTTGGCTCATAGTTTATTACTTCCTTCTGTTATCTAGCAGACTGTAACGTACCAAAGGGATATTTGGTCCGAAGGACCTCTTTTGCACTTTGGTATTTAGGGTTGTCAGAGCTGTCTTATGGTTCTGGGAAGATCCAAAGCCAAAAATCCTGTAGTTAGGATGTGTGGAAGTTTACATTTTATGCATCGAAATTTAGATCCACCTATCACGGCTTTAAGTTAAATATTCATATTTGCACAAGAGTTGTTCCTGTAACAAAGTCCTACGTTCCGGTGTCTCGAGTTGCTTTTGACTTCTGTAGAAAAACCTATTCTGGTAAAGGCGTTCTTAAGTTATAGTGTGTCTCTTCCTAGAGTTTTTCTTTGATGATACATGTGTGGATGTCTTTCTTTTAAACATGTAAAAAGTGTGATCACTTGTTTTAAAGCCCAGGGCCAGCTGTTGCATGCAGTGTTGAATTTATGCTTGGAGTATTTTGTATTCTGGACCAGTGAAGACAGTGGTTTGAAATTGCTGCCTTTTGAATCATGAATTGTGAGTTTTACTGTCAAGTTGGCGTATTAGGCGCATGTTTTTTTATTATTGGTTTTACAACAAACGACAACTATATTATACGTAAATTTATCTTTTAAATAGGTTTGTGTGTCATGTCAAGATCGTAGTTTATGCCAGTGGTATCATTTGATGTAGCAGTTTGTATGACAAGCCAATTGTATTTTATTCAAAGGTACCTGCAAATTATAGCTCTTCTAATGTCCAGTTTGCTGAATTTATGATGGGTGATTTATAACTCATTCATGAAAATGCCCATATATTTGATAGTTCACTTAATGCTTCTACGACAGTAACAACAACAAAATGAGATCAAAGTACATTTCTTTTGTGTGCTGATCCTGTGGTTAGAAGACAGAATCTGGAGATAAAATGTTTGAATGATGATACCCCTCCGTACAAAATGTTTTAATTTAATGGTATTAAGCTAGGGATTTTAATCCTTTACGACAATACTGAGTTCTATAGATTCAAACATTCAGTTATAGTCTTTTAATGTCGTAATCACTGTACAATGAATGCTACATTTGTATATGTATTTGTATATGGAACCGCACTGTATTAATTTTATTGGGCTATAAATGTGTGTTACTATAAAACATAGCAGCAATTTCCCTTTACGTCTTCAAATTTTAATTACATTGTAAGTGTACTTACAATGTAAATGTAACTTGTGTTAATTCCACATTAAAAATATTCAACCTTAAATGTATTCATGTATTTTTTTCAGTTGAGTATCAATTATACATTGAAATCTCCTTTCCTCTCATTCATTAGTGACACCCTAAAGGCACCATAAGTATTTTGAGTTAAATGTTTACCTTCAAGTTCGTCATAACGCCGTCATAAATAAAACAATGCGAATGAGCTCAACGATAGCCAGATACAACGGAACAGAGAAAAGAAACCAGAAACAGAGTGTTACGTATATGGAATTTGCTGCGTTACTGGACGTAGCACTGCGTGTGGGGAAACTGGAGACTGTTTAATAAATGACGCTAGGAAAACTGGAAAAAAATAGATGTGTACCTTCAGCCTTGCTTCATGATTCTCTGAGAGACAGACAAAGACAGGGAGATCTGCCTAGAACTAGGGTAAAATGTTTCGCTCAAAAAGTTTCTTCACCCAAATTTGTAGGGTAGCAGCAAATGAGGTTTTGGGGTTTAGACAGCCACGTTTATGAATGGATATTTCTACACACTGAAAAACAATCTGCTTCCGTAAAATGGAGCCCAAGGAAACCTGGAAGACACCTGAGTATCTGCGGTTGTATTCAGAACCATTGCTTGCTTTTGGAAAGGGCTCGTAGTTGGGTGCCCAGCTCATTAGGGAGCTAGAGCTTCGGGCTTAATATGGAGAAGGAATAAAAATCTATCAAGTTAGTTTGACTCAATCTTCCATGTTTTTAAAAACTGAGAATGTGTCAGATGCCTCAGTGAGCATCCCATCACAGAATCAAATATTTCTTTTGCCTTTAAATTTATTTTGAGTCCTTTTGAGGAAGTGTGGTCTGTGAACTAGTTAATAAGTTAATCCATCTCCAAAGAGCTCTTTGAAAATTAAAATGTGTTTTTATTCCTCTGTTGGCCAAAGAGTAAATGTTATTGTTGACTTTTCCAAAATTGTGTGCAAATCTCATACTACAGAGTGTAGAGTTATGAAAGCCACCCTGACATCTGGGTGGCTGCAGTATTCTCTTAAGAAGAGAAAATTTCTCTGAGTGTATTTTGTAAGTGTAAGGGGGTGTGAGAAATGCGCCACTTGAGAAATTAGTGATTTTGTTTGGGGCTTAGTCAGAAATCAATCCAGTTTCACGCCATAGACTTTCTCTGAGAAAAATGCTTATTATTAATAGGTATTAGAGCACAGGAACCTGCTTCCCATGGGGGCAGCAGACTCGAAAGTACTTACGGAATCAAGTCACAAGCAATTGTGAAAGCAAGTTATTTTTATTACATTTAGTACATTTCTGTACATGGATTTGGAAGGGTCAGTTTGCATTTGGTTTCATGGCGCCTGACCAAGGACAGTGAAATACTGAGGAACAAAGCAGCGTTAAAGAGAAAACCTAAACCCTTTATATTGTTCAAAAGAAAATAATAGAAGTGACAGCAGACTTTTCTTTTTAGTTCAAAATGTATCTTACATATTAAAGCTCATGATGTCTTCAAGTCTTAAGTTCTTTGCGTTCGGTGAGGGCCTACCTGATATTTGTTGATCACCTCATTAACATATATTGAGAACAGCCAATGACGTTGAACTTCATGAAGATGTATTCCTTCAGCTAAATGAAACTTTCCTTAAACCCAACCAAAATAAAATAGAAACCGTTTCAAGGATACATTTCATCTGCATATTTGTGAGGGAGACTCACTAACTTGATTACTACCAAAATAGGCAAACAAGTATAGCCCGTCTGGAGAACAAGTAAGGTACCACAATGGAGCAGAAGAGAAAGTCAAAGACTTGAAGCTTGAAAAGAACTTGAGGTTCTTGAGGCCTGTGATTACTTCAGTTAAGTTTTAATCTCAGTTTTCTTTTATTATTTTTTTAAAGATTTTATTTATTTATTCGACAGAGATAGAGACAGCCAGCGAGAGAGGGAACAAAAGCAGGGGGAGTGGGAGAGGAAGAAGCAGGCTCATAGCGGAAGAGCCTGACGTGGAGCTCGATCCCGCAACGCCGGGATCACGCCCTGAGCCGAAGGCAGACGCTCAACCGCTGTGCCACCCAGGCGCCCCTAATCTCAGTTTTATAGTGAATGTGTTCTTTTACAATGACAATCTATGAGAAGTCAACTGAGAACGAATAAAATGTCATTAAGTGAACTGTAACACTTCGACCACAGCGGGCAGTTTGGAATGTCATTAGAAGCTCAGATGATCTCTTTACTGAGCCTGGGGAGCACACAGGGCTATACTTACCTATACATTTACAACTAGTTTCAAAATACCCAAATTCAGTGCAAAATAGCCATTGTACATGCAAATAGTAGTAACTTAAAATCTGCCGATATTTCTAAAAATACCAAGTGTTGGGGAGAATATGAAGCAAGAAGAAATCGTACCCATTGTTACTGGGAGCATAAATTGGTACACCCCTTTGGCGAACAATTTTCTAATACTAAGTGAAGCTGAAATGAATACCACATAGCTTAGCAGTCCCATTGCTAAATATCTGCCCCAGAGAAACACACACATGCTTGAGGAGATGTGTGCCAGAATGTTCATAGCACCATTGTAAAGGATTTGGAAACAACAGGAATGACCATGAACAGAAGAATGGAATATTATGGAATATCCTACAACAAAGTACTGTGTAGAGATAAGATGGAAGATCTAGGGAAAAAAAGAAAGATCTAGAGCTATGCTATCAACATCAATGATCTCACAGGAAACGGCACGATAGAGCATTCACATAAAATTTTAAAATATGCAAACTGGGGGGTACCTGGAGGGCTCAGTCGTTTAGGTGTCTGCTTTTGGCTCAGGTCATGATCCCGGGGTTCTGGGATTGAGCCCCACGCAGGGAACCCACTTCTCCCTCTGTTTCTGCCCCCCTGCTCCTGCTCCGTCTTTCTCTCTCTCATTCTCTCTCGGTCTCAAATAAAATCTTAAAAAATATGCAAAATGTGTACTTTTAGTGGATAATTTAAAGAATGCTAAATAATGATGACCATCAAATTAAGGATGGTAGCCACCTCTGAAAGTAGGGGGAGAGAGAAAGAGAAGGAATGGATGGGTGTCCATACTTGTGAGTTCATGATACTATTATCTATACATAGTTACGTGTCCAAAACATTGTTACTGTAGAAAACTATGCTCACTGGACTTCAGTACTGGAGAAGTGCAATCTAATGTCTTATCTCCTGATGATTGAAAGGTCGTGAAGCCCTGCACATAATGTATATTCCACTTATCTCTGTGGGATTTTTTTTTAAATCTTACATGCTGGCTGAAAATAACAATCAAGATCTCTTTTCCACAGTCTTTGTAAATATCTTACTAATTACCGTGAACTAACATGCCAGCAGAAAACTACCACAGAATAAACCTTTGTCAACCTACCGTGTGAATGTGTTCTGTAGGAGAAATATTTGCATTTAAGAAATGTTTTATTTTACAACATAATGTAAACTACCTGTTGCTCTCTGAGAACAACTTTAATGGTCTGATTTTTTAGTATTTCTAACTTGTGAACACTATCCTTCCTTAAATAACTTTTATATTTTAATTTACAGTGTTATTTAGTGCTCACTCATAGCAATAATTGAGTAGCAGGACTGTAAAAAAAGCAAATAATCAGATTGTGCCCATTGGTATGTTAGTAAATGTTAAACAGTGGAGTCTCTTTAAAAAAGAAAAACAGGGGTGCCCGGCTGGCTGGCTCAGTTGGCAGAGCATGTGACTCTTGATCCTGGAGTCATGAATTTGAGCCCCACATTGGGTGTAGAAATTACTTTAAAAATAAAATCTTGGGGCACCTGGTCGGTTAAATGTCCCCCTCTTGCTTTAGGCTCAGGTCATGATGTCAGGGTCATGAGATCAAGTCCCACGTTGGGCTCTGCACTGGGTGTGGAGCCTCCTTGGGATTCTCTCTCTCCCTCTCCCTTTCCCCTCCATGCATGCATTCTCTCTCTCTCTCTCACAAAAAAACAAACATATTTGCAGTGGCGTAAGTGTCCCTGCCATGGCAGATTTCAAGCCACTGACATGAAGTCACTGTACTGGGAGTTGGAAAGAGATGTGCAAAGTTGGCATTTGTGAGTTGGCATAATAAGCAAGTTCCAGCACACCACTGATATTTTTATGAAATACACAGTGGTAGGCCCACAGCAAGTGCTCACTAAGATTTCTTATTAGACTGTGTTAAGATTTCTGAATTATAACCCACCCTTATGTCATATGTCGCTGTCCTTTAAGCATATCTATAACACAAGTTTACATTTTCTAAGCCAAGGAAGCAGAGATTCTGACCTGAAGCGTGACCATCTAGGACTAGAAACAGTATATGGAAGAGTATTTGGACCATGAAAAATCGGGGAGGCATATTTTAATTGGAAGAAATGAAATCCTTGTGGCCAAGAACAGAAGTTTGATTCAGATATAAAACTTTAAAATCCAAATTAAAGCCAAGAGCTGACTCTATAAAAACAAGGTAGAACAACAAAACACCTACCTAAACGAGGATACAAAGCACAGAGGAGAGGAAAAGGCCAGGGCTATAAGCATAGGCTTCTAGGCTCATCTTTTTTTTACATTTCCTAGAAATTAGTGTTAGCTCTTCTTTACGTCCTTTGAAGGAAATGATTGTAGAAGGTCTCTCTGTCTCTCTCTGTCGGTCTGTCTCCCTTTCTGTGGCATATTCCCTTATGCATTCAGGATGACCATCTCACTCCTACCTTAGGTGCCCGAGTTTTGCATTGATGTGGGCTGTAGTAGTTTTGTCCTCCCATTTCATTCATGTATTGGTTCATTCATTTAACAGGCGTGCGCTGAGTTTCTCAGAGACTTGTTGCATTCTTAATTTGGCTTCTTTTAGAGCTGAGTTTCAATATCATGAAAATGCATGCTTATTTTTGTCATATGTTCCAAGAGGAAAATAGATTTTTATATATAGATGTTCACCAAAGCATGTAATGTCTAAATCATGGGATCCCTTTATCTTTATGAGGTCGGTGCTTAAGCCACTTCACGGTTAGAGATCTGGAGAAGTTAGTACTGCGTTTCTAAAAGTTTAAGAACGACAGCATGGGGGAGTTTTACAATTTAGGCAATTTTTATAAATTAAGATCTCATATTTAATATTGCAATGAGGCAACCTTTTGAAAAGAAGTTTTTGGAATCAAGGTTATCCCTGTTCTTATTTCCATCCTTCTTTGGACCAAGAGGGAAACTCCTACCAGAGGGAAATGATCTGGCCGGGAGTTCGAAATACTGCTGTCGTTCTGTGAGGGTGTGGAGACGATGCTTTGGCCCTATTCCAGAAGCCGTGGCTTCTTTATCTATCTGTAAGAAAGTCTGCCGTTCTTCCTTTCTGCTAGAGGTTGAAGTAACTCTGGAAATCTCCAGGCAAGCCATAACTTCAAGGATAGGATAAAAAAAGGTCTGCCTTGGAAGTACTGTTGAAGAAAATGAGTCGAGTGGTCTGTGTACCTGCCTAGGTTGAACGGGTGGGGATTCCACAGTCTTTTGCCTCCCGTGACTCCTTCCGTAGCCTCCAGAGCTTGCAGAACATACTGATTTTTGTGGCTTTTAACCAGGAGATTTCTAGATGGCATTAGCCTCAGATTCGGAAAGAGCCCTGATTTCCTGAGTGCTTTGCTCAGACAGGCCTGCCAGCAGCTGAAATCGGTTTGCGGGCCCCCCACGGCTGCACGGCATGGTCAGAAGCTCAGCTGCAGTGGGCCTCCCAGCTTCTGGACTAGCCTGCTGTCTTCGTGTGCCACGTGTGTCTTAGCCAGCACAGCTGCCGCGAACCGAGTGGAAACGGCGCCGGAATGCATGTGTGCCAGATGACACTGACAGACTTGTTCTAGAAGTCAAATGTCCCATCTGGAAGGCCCCGTGCTCACAGCTGGGCTACAAGCCAGACCGGGCACCGCAAGTGTGTTGCCCACGTACTCCCGAGTGCCTGCTAGGAGCCGGCGGCTGCAGCTCCAGCCTGGTCTTTGCCCGCCACTCTGCCTCCCAGACTCCCTGTGGGTCTTGAGTCGGTGCACCTGCTTGTCAAGTAGAGCATCATGGGTAGGAACTCCAGGCGATTTTCAGTCCCAGGTTTGCCGAAAGGATGGCCGCCGGCGTGAAAGTCCCCGGCTGCCCTAAAAATAGACGGTGCTCCAGCTGAATGCACTATATGCTTTCATGGTTCAGAGCAGGAGACCTGAGTTCTAGTCCCGACTCCGCCATTGCGTGACTCTGGCGTGGCCGTGGCCTCTACCGCCTCCTCTGTTCAATGGGCAGAGTGGTTTTGATGGTGTCTTAAGGGCCCTTGCAGCTCTGACGTTCTTAAATTGGACGGCAAGCCTTTGGGAGTTGTTCAGAAATTACAATTAAGTGACTTTGTGAACTGGTCTGCCACGGTTTACGAGAGTGGGGGAGAAAACCCTTTCTTCTTCCCTTGACAGAGCAAATTGGACAGTCCTCTGTTCCTGCCATCACAAAACAGCTAATCTTCCGAAGAACCAAACCCAGTCCTACTGAAGCAGCAAGTTACAATGACTGCACTGCATTAACACACTTTTCTTCACTCAGCAAGAGCTCTATTTTCATCTGTCACTTCCAATATTGCAGCAGCATGTTTCCGCCCATTTAGGTTAAGTAGCTACAGCGATTTTGAAAGCACTAATGATTCTTCCATGGCGACTGCACATGCCCCAGGAGGTCTGGCGAGGCCCTGGCTCCCAAGTCGCTGGCTCGCAGGTGGGCTGAGGGGCCCCACGTGTGTAGTGCTGCAGGTGGCTCGTGATGAATCCAGTTGTGGCTGAGCTCACGGGAAAAAGGATAACTGTGGCTCGGAGCTTTATGGGCCCAGGATCTTCTTTCTCTGCCACTGGGAAGACCCATCAACAGCAGGTGTAAAGCCACCCCCCATCACTGCCTTTGTCAGGGGTGGTCTCCATGGCAACCAGGCCACAATGGCACCCTTTTACCAACTGGGGGGCTACAGATCTTTAATCATTCAAATATGAAGTAACTTGGTTTCCTGTGTGAATCCTTATCCTCCTCAAACCTAAGGCAGACAATTGTGTCTCCTCTCTTTCCCTCTTTTAGGTAACAATAGCAGAACTGATTTGTTTGTTCACAAAACCTCAGTCGCATTCATTATTGTTATTTATTATGGCCTCCTTTCATGATACTCAATACAAGAGTATCTGGTATATACCTTGTATATATCTTGTATATATCTTGCTCTGGGATAAACAGGGATTCAGATGCAGCTAACACTGGTTGAGCATCTACTGGGTAGTAATGTAGCAGGCATGGACAAAGCCATTTATATATATATTATTTTAGTTAACTGACAAAATACATAAATGTGGATTCAAATTTAATGAACACATTGACGTTTGGCACACAGTACTCAGTCCTTGAATATTTGTTGAATGAAGGAATGAAAGAGCATGAAATCACAGACTACCAGTGTCAACAAGGGCCTTTGGAGAGCATCCTGTCAAACTCCTTCATTGTACAAATGGAGAAATCAGAGCCCCAAATGTGGAGTGATTTATTCAAGGCCATATCCACAGCTATTTAAACTTGATTCTGTCCCAGGTGGATCCAGACCACTGTCCTCTCCAGGGCACAGAACACACCGCCTCATATGAAAGCCAGATGACGGCAGAGCATCAAAGCTGTGATGTGTCCTATTGCGCAGGGACACGTTATGCTCAGTGTTCTGCTGAATGTGGTGTTCACAGTACTTCTCCATGAATAATGCAGCAAGAAATGCTTTTTGAGAAATTTGAAAATACATTAGTTGGTACTTTTTTTTGAAAGACTAAAGTAAAAAGGTATTAACTAGAAGAACTTGAAAGAAATCAGCAAGAGTGAGGCCTGGCTGGGGGTGAGCCCCTTATGGGGTGAAAGCGGTCCCAAACATGATTTTGTCAGTGGTCTCACATATCATGAAATACAGGATGTCTGATTCGCATCAACCAAATTCACGAAAAGCTGTGGTATGAACCAGAACGCCAGTTTATTAATTCACAAAGGGAGGCATTCGAACACATCAAAGTACTTGTGTAGGTTGGTCAGCAACCCTGTGGAAGATTCAGTACGGAAGGCCTAATTATCATCGAACAGTTGCATGGAGGGCATGAAGGCAGAAAAGGGGGCGCGAGCCCCCGGCACACCCTTCTCCACTGTGGGGATATGCTAGTTTAGGAGACATGATGCTTATGTTCTCTGGTCTAGGGCAACTTTTTCCTTAGCCCCGGATGGTATTGGAGACACACTGAGGAATTCTTCCTTGAAGACTGTGACTAGCTCTAGATTGCAAAGTGACTGACTGTTTTTCCCTTTCTGTTAACGTTTTTTCAGATGGGGGACGAGACACGTGAGTTGATGTCACCCTTCTTATTTACCTCTATCACAACATAATGACAAGCTCTTAGGGAATTATTCTGATGGGTCATTCCTTCCATGAGGTATGCGTTTTGATAACATGACTCTCTCAGAGGAACTTCTCCTCCAAGTTCTTCAGGCACCTTACTTTATCCCTGTGCTCTGAAAAGCAAGTCAAAGACCAAACTGAAGGCAAATCTGGGTCTGATAGACATGTATAACTGTGGACAGCAGTGAAACAGTCTGATGTGCCCCTTCCCTCCTCTAATACCACGTAGGGAAAGGGGGGGAGCGAGAGAAAGAGAGAGGGAGGAAGAGAGAAACTGATTCGGGATGAGGAAACGGAAGAGAAAGAGGAAGCAGGAATAAAAGTACAGAAAAGGAATTAGCGTTTCCTGGTGAGTTTCAACCTGTCAGTTGCTCCTGTGTTCTTCCTTTCTGAGCGCAGTGCTGGCCTCGTCATGAACTAGACCAAATATCCCGGATATAGATCGAATACATTTTGATGATTTTGGTGGGAGAGGTAAGAAAGATCTGGAACATGCAATGCTGCAGGTTTGTCAAGGGCTGGACCTGTGGGAATGGTCACAATTTCCTATCACAGTACATTTCTCTAGTGATTACATTTTCTACTCTACGTACTCTAGTAAAATAGGAATTCTAGATAGATTTCTCCCCATAAAAAGAAAAAGCAGTATTTATAGAATGTATACGTCAAATCTGAAGAGAGAGGCAAGTGGTTAGTAAAGGACCTTGTCCAGTTTCAACCTCAAATATGTCAACCTTGGAAATACGTCATTTTCTTTAAGTGAGTTTTGTCTTTTCTTTGATCCAGTTGACATACCGGGACACCTTGGTATATATCCCGTATTTTCCTTTCATTGCACACTCTTCACCCCAACTAATGATTCCAGTTAAGAAACTGATGCCTTCCACTTCGGTAACATGGGGTCCCCCACTATCTCCCTGGCATGAATCTTTACCTCCCTCATGGAAGCCAGCACAGAACATGTTATTATAGATGGTGAACTTTGTGGAGCGAAGGCATGTGGCTCGGTCAACAAGTGGAACTTTAAGGTACTGGAGAATTGAAGCCGATCTCCCTCTGTTGAAGACTCTCCCCCAGCCACTCACGTAGCCGGATCCAAATTTGAGGAAGATGTTCGTGTATTCCCTGTCAGCAATGCAAATAGGTGTTACATAGCTGTTGAACGTTAAGGGTTCATCCAGTTCCAGAAGGGCGATGTCATGGTTGTACTTATTAATAGTTGCATTGTAGCTGTGGTGAAGAATAGTGCGAATCACGTTTCGCTTTTGCTCTGTGTGTTCCCTCACCTCGGTGTTATGTTCACCTACGGAAAATAAATTTCTCTTGAGTCACAGGGAGACTTACACATGAGGAAACAGATCGGCCAAGATTTTCGGCACCCCTGAATTAACTGGCAGCCACGTGTCAACAATCTCAATCTTATATTGCTAGGATTTTGGAAAAACTGTAATGACGGCCAATGCATACATTTCAGACCAAAAACCCATTCGGGACCATCGTGGAGCTGGCTTGTTCTCCCATGCTGGTACAAACCTTACATTGTTTAGGTGCTGATGAATCTACTTGGCATGGATTACCCCAGACTTTCCAAATTTCAAGGATTTTTACCCCTTTTTTGAGCATAGATAATATATTCATTGGGTCATTCCTTCAAAGGTTGTGCTAGGCACCGGAGGTACAAGGGCGAATGATAGCACATGGCTTTGGGGAAGGCTCAGCCTGTGGGGAAATGCACACATCATACCTAATTGTACCCCTGTGAGATGGGTGCGAATCTAGGTACACCAAAAGAACTAGGCGGGGTGGGGCTTGGAGGATGGAAGAAGTTAGGGTCCGGAAATATGGCTCATCTAGCACTAGCGCAACTTATTTCGCAAAGAACTTAGTAGACCTTAGGAAAATATGCACCAATCATACAGAAAAGCTAGTGATACTGCAGTTTCCTATCCTTTTTTGTTCATTTACCTGCAACCACGGTAATTTTAACATCAGGCTCAATACAGTGGGCTGCAGTTACCACCCATCTTTCATTGATGATGGAACCTCCACAGAATGCATCAGCTTTCCTAGTCAAAAGGACCTGTGGAAACAAAACCATGAAACTTACTACATAAGGTAATGGATCCAGGACAAAATAAATACAGGTGCTGTTGACAGGAGTGGGCAAAAAAGTTTGATTCTACGTGCTGGCAGAATAGGAGTGTTTCTGGAGAGTGTCAGCTTTGCAGATGAGTTAGTGTTCCTGGAGCGCAATCAAAACAAGCCATTTCTGTAACTCTTTTTTTTTTTAATTTTAATGGTTTTTTATTATGTTAGTCACCATACAGTACATCCCCGGTTTCCGATGTAAGGCTCCATGATTCATTAGTTATGTATAACACCCAGTGCACCATGCAATACGTGCCCTCCTTACTACCCATCACCAGCCTATCCCATTCCCCCACCTCCCTCCCCTCTGAAGCCCGCAGTTTGTTTCTCAGAGTCCATAGTCTCTCATGCTTCATTCCCCCTTCTGATCACCCCCCTTTCTTTATCCCTTTCTTCCCCTACCGATCTTCCTAGTTCTTATGTTCCATAGATGAGAGAAATCATATGATAATTGTCTTTCTCTGCTTGACTCATTTCACTTAGCATTTCTGTAACTTTTGGAGAGAATGTGCAAGGAGAGCCAGGGGGAGCTCTAGAGGAGCTGTGCTTACGGCCATTGGGGCAGTGAGGAACAGCAGGACACACGCACTCCTTCCCTTCCCCCAGCCATATTCCATTCCCCTTGGCCAGACGTGGAAGCTGCCTCTGTCCTTACCTGTACTGGGGCGAAGTGGACTGAGGCGTTCGGATGCTGGTTTGAGCCTGGGCATTGTTAGATAAGAGGCCAATCCATTCTTTCATCTGTACATTTATTGTATAACCAGAGTGGACCATGAACATGTTTACCACCTCAGTCTCTAGATCAACTTGGAGAATTTCACGTCCAGGGTGCCCAAGGGCCTTGAGCCACCTCTCCAGGAAGAAAGCTGAGAAGTATGGACACTAGAGGGCGCACGGAACATTTGCTAAACCCTACGCAGGAGCCGTCGCGCTCTTGGGAAGCATGCCCTTTTACTAAAGCACACCTCGTCTCAGACATGCATCCGTTTCTAAACTAAGGGGAAAAAGTGGTCAATGCCCTTAAGTGTGAGTCCGAGAAGGTCCTTGGTGCATGTTCTAGTGAACCCCTACTAGGTCGTGGACGCCAAAGCATGAGCCTCCTGCCCGGAGACCTCTGGGGCTGACTCCCTGCGAGCCTCGGACCCCAGTTTCCACTCTTTAGCCTTCTCTCTCATTCTAGCTGTTGCTTTTTATTCTGAAAAGTTGTGAAAACATAGGAAAACTCACATAATAATAAACACCGGTGTAGCCACCACCACCCAGACTTAACAGTTTTCTTGAGTTTTTTTGAACATTTCTTGATTGCTTACTATGGACTAATCGTTGGGCTAAGTGTTTTATGTGCATTTCATACAGCACTCTGTGGAGTGATAGTAATATATCCACTTACAGATGAGCAAACCAAGGTTTAGACGTGTACATTAACTCCTCTAAGGTCAGCGAAGGTAGGATGTACACCCTAGTCTGCCTGGCTTCAGAATCTAGCTTCCTAAGAGCACAGCATGTCTCCAGCTGTGGTCGGTGGACCAACTGCAGTAGAATCGTCTGGGATACTTGTAAAATGCAGCTTTGGGGGCCCACCGGAACTTAACTAGAATATTTGGTGGGTGTGACTGGAGGAAATGAAGGTCTTCCAGAAAATCCTTATGCATATAAATTTGAGAAATTCTGTTTCAGAATTTCCAAGGCTTTGTGACCTTTATGTTTTAAAAGTGCTCAGTCCACACAGAACTGGCTACATAATTTGTGGGGCTCAGTGCAAAATGAAAATGTGGGGCCCCTTGTTCAAAAGCCAGGAAAAAAACATGCCATTGAAAATACTTAAATACAATTTTTTTTCTTTCTTCTCTGGTCTCTTGCAATCTATCATAGGGTTTTTATTTTTTTATTATTTGTTTTTTTAAAAGATTTTATTTTATTTGCGAGAAAGGAGAGAGAGCAAGCACGAGTAGGGAGGAGGGGCAGAGGGAGAGGAAGAGGGACAGACTGCCCGCGGAGCGGAGAGCCCAACTCGGGGCTCCATCTCAGGACCCGGAAATCACAACCTGAGCGGAAGGCAGCTGCTAACTGACTAAGCCACTCAGGCGCCCCAAGGGGTTTTTAATTAAATTTAATTAAATTTATTTTTTTTTAAAGTAGGCTCCATGCCCAGCCTGGAGCCCGACATGGGGCTTGAACCCACAACCCTGAGATCAAGACCTGAGCTAAGATCACGAGTCAGATGCTTAACCGACTGAGCCACCCAGGTGCCCCCGTGGTGTTTTTTAATGTTACTACTTAATGTCATGCTTTCTCAGGCCTGGGGGCTATTTGTTGGGAGAGTGCAGACACTAACAGGTGCCCAGGAGCTGCACCCTGCTATCTGGCAAGCAAGCACAAATGCCGTTGTCTGCCAGGTCCCCTCTCCCACCAGCCCCATGTCGCAGCAGGGGAAGGTAAGTCAATCTGCCCTTGTCACTGGCCCACTGCAGCAACCGACAGTGGAGGCGGGATTCCCAAGAGATTACAGCTTCCACGCCTCGAGCTCCCAGCGCATGGCTGCCCCACTGTCTCATCAGACTCGAGTTACAGAACACGAAGCATTAAACTCCAAATTTGGGACACTTACAAAAGCGAGGCCTCATGCAGGTGCACCGCTTACAAACTCATGAAGCTGGCCTTGACCCCAGGTGATTTTTATCACTAAGCAACTTTGGGTAACACTGTCCTACACCGTCCTAATGGTCACATCTGAACACATCCGTTCAAGTAACTGGAGTTACGAATTCACGTGCAGTGATAGAATGGTGCTTTTCCTCTATATTAGAGGTCACTGGACATCCTCAGCTGAATGGATTGGTTAGGCCAGACTGAATGATATCCACAGCCCCTGGGCACAGAGGCTGTGATGGAGCTAGTCTGACTCCTGCCAAAGATTTGCTGCCTGGAGCTTCTATTCCTTTCTGGTGGGTGGCTGAGAGATGTGATTGTGTGTTTTTGAGCCTGAAGAGCATTTTTTTTTTTTTTGCCAATCCCTGATTGGTATTAGAAATTTTAGCAAACATCTTTGCCAAGAAAAAGCCCTAAAATATATTTGCATTTAAAGATATTACAAATGACTAGATTTTGGAATGTTTGCTTGGCTACCGCAAGATCGCAGCTATGTAAATATGAGCTATTTGGGGATGAGCTGTGTGCTTGGCCAAGGACAAGTTCTTGTAAGACATCACTTTGAAAAATGAGGGGGAAAATGTGAAAGCATATGTTCTGAGCGAGGCATCCAAGTTCTGATCTGTCAACCCTT
Organism: Ursus americanus; assembly: GCF_024610735.1. Lineage (NCBI taxonomy): Eukaryota > Metazoa > Chordata > Mammalia > Carnivora > Ursidae > Ursus > Ursus americanus. The sequence goes on from NC_142164.1 coordinate 12,431,470, forward strand.
TTCATGTTTGTCCTATCCTAATAGGAGCCTGTTTTCTCTCTTTCAGACACATACACAGATGCACACCAAACACACCCACACCCATCTACAAAATACACATTCACATATCTCTTCGGATGCTCTTCATTGATAATGCCAGCCCAGAGTAGAGCTGTCACCCTGCTCTTCTCTTCCTAAACTTTCCCTTGAATCTGGCCTTTCCCTGGGAGTTTAGTGAACTCTTCCTCTCTCTACCTGGCCACCCCCAGCTTTACAATAACATATTGTTTTCCTGTTTGCATACTCGTTTTCTCATATAAAAAGCAAAACCATTTCTGCAGGATGTATAGCTTACTATGCCCACAGGTGTGATTCGCCAGCCATCGGCCCGACTTCATTTTTCTGGGCACAGAGGGGATGCTCATTCTCTTTTTCATTTTTAATGGTTAACTAAACTCGGCGTTGAAATAGCTTTCATCAATCCATCTTAGAGAATAATTATCTAAATGTGCTGTCCAAAACAGTTTTGTGGGGCCGGGTGAGTTACATATGTCATGTTTCTCTTAATTGAAACTTTATCATTTGAGGATTACTTTTTCCAGGTAAAGACATATCTATAGTCTTAGGCCCTTCATATAAAATCTTTCTCCCAGGCCTCCCCCTTTCCAATAAAAAGAAAGAAAGAAAAAGTTCTGATTCATACATATGGTAACTGCATGCTGTCCACCATAGGGGTGTGTCTTCACCCGATGGAAAGGATTGAGTGTGTGTGTGTGTGTAGGTAGCTGAGCGGGTCAAGAGCTCGGGGATCTTTAAGGATAGCTTCAGGCCAAAGCTGAGGAAAGCTGAGACTGGGAAAAACACTGAGATGTTTTAAAGATTGTTTAGGCCAAGAACAGAATATGGAATAGACAGACTGCTTCTCAAGACATTTTGCTGGTTAAAACAGTTGAATATTGTCCATCGTGTAGGATACAACCTAATAAGGTTAAGGAAAGCTTAACCACTTGGCTTCCATTGTATTCCATTTTTTCAATCTGGTAGAATGATCTCCAAATTGTTAAATGTAGAATAATCACGGCTCATACAGAGCTGAGGCCCATGATGAAACAGCAAATAGAAAGACCAGGTACTTCACATTCAAGGCCAGACAGATCCAAACCCAAAACAGAAGAGGCGGGAGGAGCTCTTGGGGCAAGTTGGTGCATGCCCAGAACTATTGGCTGACAGGGTCAAGGGCAAGGGACCAAAACCAGATTAAAGCTTTAGAAAGCCAAAACATGTTGCTTTCCCAAATTTCTCTTTTAAGCTGTTGATGAAGGTGGTCTCATAGTATAGGTGTTTTGATTTCCCCTTTTTCTCTGATGTTCAAAGGTTTGCATGGCTTCCCTATGTAGCTGTATGAAATTTGAGTCTTGTTTCTGTTTTCCACTCTAAGGATAATAGCGACTCTAGGAACTATCCTTTCTGTCCCTGTGTAGTGCACGTCACCCTCCAGCTTCCTCTCCTGGCTCCTGGAGTGTCCCTGCGGAGTCCCTGCACCATCTCCCTGAGCTCTCCAGAGGCTCTGAGCCCCCCGCGGGCCATCTGGAGGGAAAATGAAGGAAACTGGCCTCACTCACGCCGCCCCCCTCCCCCACTGCAGGATAGAGGTCAGGCAAGTCCACCTGCGCCTTTGGCCTTAGGGGTCGGGGGTGGGGCTGGCCTTGGCTGGGACCGGAGGGGATTATGGGAAGCCCCCGGGGCAGGGGGCCGGCCCAGTGCAGCTTCACCTCGGGCCGGAAAGCTGAAGGGAGAGCTCTCGAATAAGGTAAGGACTGAACAGGGCCGCCACCACGCTGGAGCTAGGGGCAAGGCGAACCCTCACTTCTTACGGTCTCAAACCTAATGGAGTGGCAGCGGTCCCCCAGTTTGCTCTAGTCTCCCGCCAGATGGACCGCGGCCCTTGACACTCTCCCCACGGGTTTATCAGCCCGCGCCCTCCCCGGCTCTTCAGGTTAACAGTTCAACAAACAACTGAAGCTGCCGCCTGGAACTGCCCAGCCAACCCTGGGGTTGGAGAGGACTTTCTTACCCGGGACCAGAATCTGCTTGCCTGCCTCTAACTTTCACCCTAAACCCTCAAAGAAAAAGGCGCCCTCTCCCTTCCTCTGTGGCCCGTTAGCTCTTGCAGACAGCTCCCTTAGTCCTTGTCCTTAGCGCGCTAAACCTTTCCAGCTTGACGCCGTTCATGACTGCGGATGAAGGTGACCTCCCTGTGCATCTTCTTTGTGCGGTTTGTTCACCCAGGTGGTCGCGTTATCCCCCGCCCCCCACCCTTTCAGGAAGCCTGGGGATTTGGAATCCTTTCTGGGTGATATTCCTAACCCGTTTCATCTTTCTGGGCCACAGCTGTACCGTTTTGGGCACGGAAACCCCAGCTGTGGCTCGCTTTCTCTTGATGCCTTGGCGGCAGCAGGTGCACTGCAGTCTAGCCTGCAATCAAATCAAATCGTTCCACCTTGCAGATTAGCGTGGCTGTGGAGCTGGCTCAACCACACAGGAGAGATTCTTTGTTTCATTTCCTGCTTCATCCTGGAAAGTGACTTTTGTACGCCCAGTTTATCTCTTGTTTTTGAAAACCAGTAACCTTTTGTGAGGAAGTGGGTGGAGGTGAGCGTGGAGAGCCAGCCCTTGGGTGAGAAGGAAACAGTGTGGAAGTATGACAGGGTCTTTCTCAAGGACTCTAGAAAGGAGCTCAGCTCTTCACCTTTGAAAAAGACGAAAACTTAGTGCTTTTGCCTCTGCAGTCAGAAATCCTACTTCATATGGGTGAGGTAGGGAGTGCGCATGTGCAAGAGCGGTCTTGAGCGTTCCGAACGATCTTAGCTAGGCTTGGAGGGAAAGCGTCAACAGGTGTGCTAACCACAGAGTGTGCAATGAGGACGTGAAAAGATTTGTTACAACTGCAACCATCATCTAATAGTTTCTTCTTCTTAAAAAAAAATAGCTTGCTAGAGTTACTAAAGTTTCTATTAGGAAAGACTTGCATTGTTAAAACATTGGCAAGCATCTGGCTTAAAGGTGGTGGGTGGAGAATGCAGAGATTATGTGACTAAGTTGAGATGACTTTATACCCCCACCCCCTTTTAGCTCTTATTTAAGTGTGTTTGCCAATTTCATTTCTGGGTTGACAAGGGGACAATGCTAAGCCCACAATGTGTGCATCCTGGGATATTTTTTAATCCTGTTTTGTTTTTTAAAAGAGAAGTCATCTTTTAGCTAATAAAACACATCTAGGTTTATGGATTCTCCACTCTAGGGACTGCTTTATGTCCCACAACCCCAAGGAAGGTAATTATTATAAAGTAGGATCTTTTGTTCCAACCACCTATCCATGGAAGTTGGATACATAATGAGAATGCATAAGAACACAAGTAGTAAAATTAGATAGAATTTGATACATGGATGTTAGAATGAAAACGTAATTAGAATGGCTGGATCCAGTAGTGATTGTTCAAAGAAAGGTTGATGGAGATGATTCTTATGAAGAGTCATGAAGGAGAATAGAGATGTGGGTGAGTGAAGGAAGAGGTCATGGTGGATGAGGGAAGCAGTGCTGGTAGGATGCCTAAATAGGGGATAGAGGGGGGATCAAGGAACACACAGTGTATTTTCGTGGCTGTAAGATCAAGTCCCACAAATATTCTTTAAAGCAAAGCCAAGGTGGAGCGCCTGGGTGGCTCAGTCGGTTAAGTGTCTGCCTTTGGCTCGGGTCAGGATCCCAGGGTCCTGGGATAGAGCCCCATATCGGGGGGGAGGGGGGTGTCTCTGCTCAGCAGGGAGTCTGCGTCTTCCTCTCTCTCTGCCCCGCCCCCTCTTTGTGCACTCTCTCTTTCTCAAAGAAATAAATAAAATCTTAAAAAAAAAAAAAAGCAAAGCCACAGTAAAAGAACAGAAGATATAACCTTGGTTGTGAGGGCCTACCACCCTTCAGTACCATTCTCTACAATGTCTGTGCCGATCCCTACCTTCCAGGCAAATGTTCAATATCCTTAACACCCATTATATTGGAAAATGTCAGGCATTCTGAAGAATCCTGAATAGATACGTAGTTTCAGAGAATTCCAGTGGTGGTAAACCTGGGACATTTACCTGATCCTGGCTTAAATTGTTACTGGTTTGATGACTGAAAAGGCTTTGAAGCTCCTGGTCCATGATGGCAAAAATTCAAACTTCAGTAGAGAAAATATTTTGGACTGATAGCCACAAAATCATATGATTGTGGCTACTAGGGAGTTTTGAATTAGACTAAGCTATTATAAGCACTGTCCAATAGAACTTACTGCAGTGATGGCGGTGTTCTGTATCTGTGCTGTCCAGTACCATAGCCACCAGCCATATGTGGCTATTGCGCACTTGACATGTGGCAGGTGTGCCTGAGATGAATTTTTAATTTTAATGACAATTATTTGGATTTAAATAACTACACGTGGTTAGTAGTTACGTTATTGGACAGCACCACTTCATATAAGGACCAGCCTGGCTCCTGGCCTCTGGGGCCCCCTTCTTCTCTCAGATGCAATCACTTAGACTTGAGCCGTTGGGTCAATTACAAGTTTTGCTACAAATCTAGCTCTTGGTTGTTGCCTCAGAAATGTGCACAGGTGATTCTCATGTGTCTACAGATCACACCTGGAGAAATGTGGGACTAGGTGCCCTGAGTTTACTGTTTGGTGTTTGATTCCCTTGGTGTCAGATTGTAGTATGCCTCAGAATCACCCAAAGGGCTTGTTAACTAGCACACAAGTTGCCGTCCCCCTAGAGACTGTGCTTCAGTAGGTCTGGGGTGTGGCACGGAACTGTGCATTGCTAACAAGTTTTCAGGTGATTTTGATGCTAGCACACTTTGAGCCTTGGACCAAGCCCCTGTTTCAGACCCTAGTTCCACTAACCCAGTTCTTGCTTTACTCCTTCCTACGTGAGTCCTTTAAAAAATCCCTTCAAGGACGCCTGGGTGGCTCAGTCGGTGAAGCAACTGCCTTTAGCTCGGGTTGTGATCCCAGGGTGCTGGGATCAAGTCCCACACCAGGCTCCCTACTCAGCGGGGAGTCTGCTTCTCCCTCTACCATTCACCCCTGCTCATGATCTCTCTCTCTATCTCACTCTCTCCTCTCAAATAAATAAATTTTTAAAAATCCCTTCAAAATAATCCAGTTTCTCTGGGCCTAGAGACTTTCTCTCACCAGTTCTCCCACGAGCTGAAGTAGTACCCTGAACCCCAATACCTGTGACCTCACTTCCACATGTCCCAGTTGCATTTCTGGAATCCTGCTATGCTTTCCTTGACATCAAGCTCTCCTTGACCTTGTATGGTAGCTGTCCCCGGACTTCTCTTTCACTAGCTTCCCACCACTTAGGGTTTCTTCATATTGCTCAGTGTTGAAACTTGCCTAAACACTTCCCTCACCTCAGTAGGCCTGTCTACTGCCGTCGCCTCAGCCCCCACCTGGCCTGTCCCTTGCCCTCTGGGCTCCAGTTTTGACACACCATTAATATAGAGTACCTGCCAAGGGAATTGACCTGGTTTGGCATCTTTTCCACCAACAACTCGAGTGAGGTCGTTGAGCGGTTGGGTGAGGTTCTCGAAATTTTTTTCCACTTCAGTGGAATTTTCGTAGTCCATATTGGAAAAAAAAGTTTCAGCACGGGTGCGTGTCGTAGAAACGTGTGGGACAGAAACTCTTCCACATGGAAATGGCACTAGAAACACGGAGAAAAAAAATTAGTATTCTGATATTTCCCATTGGCAAGCAGAGCATGTATTACAGAAATCGAGAATGAGGCCTGTCCTTGTCACTTCTGAGAAGCAGGCCCATCAATATTGGAAAAATCTAATCAATGAATATAGTCTCAAACTAAAAGGTTAATTGCATTATTTTCATGGAAAGTTTTCAAACCCTTCATGAAAAGAACATTTGGCTCAGGAACCCATCATCTTCACGGAAATAGAAGAGGTGTTCCAGAATCAAATTTTGTAAGAGTTTTATAAAGTCTAATGACTTTTTTTTTTTCTTTACTGAAAACTCTTACTCCCAAGTACTGTCCCTAAATGGGAATCTGATGACTGGTGCCCTGTAACTTTAACTTTAGAATTAGGTAAACGGGACTTCTGTTGCTTATTGTGAGCCAGGCTTTCTTTCATAGACTAGAATGCCTTCTAGACTCCAAGGTGGAATTAGGGATATGCTGGGAAGAAATCATGACTTAATTATTTAATTTGGTTAAGTATTAACGAAATAAATTACTGGGGCACCTGGCTGACTCTGTTGGAAGAGCGTGCGACTCTTGATGTTGGAGTGGCGAGCTTGAGCCCCACGTTGGGTGTAGAGATGACTTGAAAAAAAACCCCTTTAACCAAAGAAATTACTAATATGATTATCATAGCCACATCCGCCTGGGAACTGGCCAACTTTTTACCTTGGGTCTGTTTATTTCCTAAAGACAAGAAACCATCTCCTGATACATTGGGGACAACCAGAATGAAAATTTGTAGTCAAGCAAAGTCACTTCACATTTCATTTTCATTCTCACTTTCCTTCTAGCCACATTCCCTCTAACAGACATTTCTATAGCAACCGGCTGCGGCAAAGTATCATGAAGTCACCATGTGGTTGGGAAAACAGGAAATTAGTTCAAAATACTTATGTATAAATACACATCATCAACAATGGCTAGAGAAAAGGGACCATTACTATCGAAAGACAGCAAAACTTATTTTAGGCTTGGCCTACTTACTCTGCTAAGGATAAGGCTATATTCAAATATAACACTTAATGGTTAGAGGTGGTTCTCAATTCTTTTTTTTTTTTCTTCTTCTAACAGAGAAGGGCTTATAAGGGTTTAGCTACTATGCCATCTGCCTACACTGGAAGTTAGATTTTGAAGGTTAAAACATATAGATCTTCTCTGGAGCTGGGCTAGCTGTGAAGCTGTGCATGTGAAGAACCGGGCAGAAGGATGGGTGGGGAGGTCCTTGAAGCCTTCCAGACTCTTCGGTTTAGTTGCGGCAGCGTGTATACTCTTGGCTTCTGGTCCTTTCTTTAATTTCCTCTGCCGGGTGCGTTGGTGAGATAGGTATCGAACCCAGTTACAGAGGAATGGTGCATGATTTAGTGTACCAATTTAATATCAGCCTTTGAAAATGCAAAAGAAATTATATCTAGTTTGCTTCAAAAAAGGCCCCTCATTTATCAAATACAATTGATCCTGCAGAGTCTACTTTTTTTTTTAATCAAAGTTTCTATTGCCTTCGTTTCAGAGAAGAGCAATAGGAGTGTGGAGTGGAGGGGTTCTGAATGCACCAGTCAGCTGTCAACGCGGTGGCCTGTTTGACATGACTGGGAAGCATTGTTGTGTCCACTGCTGTACAGACTGACTGTGTTGGACAGTCTGGCACAACTTGAAACAGATGGCCGTCGGAACTATTCTGATGCCAAGCATGTAAACTCAGCCCGACACCCAAGGATAGGAAATAACCTTCTCAGAGTAAGCCGGCCACACCCTGACAGAATCAGGCTTAACATTCGTCATTCCTTGTACTAGAAGCCTATCAGTCAATCATTTATGTATCTTTGATGGCCTGGGATTACTACAGTAATTTGACTCGATGAATTACAAATACACAGAAATCACCCAGATTAATTGCTTCATGATCTGAAAGTCAGAAAAAAAGGGACAGGGAAAAGAATTCAGACTGAGGACAGTTACAGCATTTCTATTTAAAATGATGATGCCATTTGGCAAATTGTCCAGTTCAAGCTACTAATCTTTTCTATGATCTCAAAAGGAAGTAGAAACAAATAGGGATTATAGAAGTATGTAGGCTAGTTAAAATGCCCTGAAGGTTCAAATATAGATTTGGAGGATGGATCTCCCCAAGTTAAAAAAAAAAAAAACCACACAAAACTTATTTAGATTTTGACCTGCTGGTTCGCAGGACCTTTGGTCTTCCGCAAGTTGGTACCCTGTGGTACAGGAACAGACCACCTTATTGTCGGCGCCCGATTTACAAAACTGCTTGCACCTGCCATTCTTAATGTTGCATGTTACATCTGAAAGAGAGCAAAATCAACAGTAATAGCATCATTCCGCATGCATTGCTCGAGAGTACATGAAACCACTGACTCACGTATAGGTCAAATATGAGCAGAGGGCATTCCCGGAGAGAAGCTTGGGAGCCTCGAGCTCAGAGTAGAAGGAGAGATAAACTTCTCAATAAGGCAGAAAAATGGCAGCGATACATTTGATTCGGCATCAACTGAAGGGTTGGATATTCTACTTTCACTAAACCTGGGACTGCAATTTTAAGAAGCTGTTTATTCAAGGATAATGTATATTCAGAGAAGTCCCTCAAAACTTCCGGGTGAATTTTCACAGAGTGTGTGCACCTGTTTGAACACTAAACCCATCAACGTGTAGGATGTTCTCCACATCCCAGAAGCTCTCCCAGTGCCCCCTTCCACCACTACACTGGTCCTCTTTTCCAAAGTTGCCATCCATTGCCAGATTCTAAGAGGGAGTTTTGTCTGTTCGTGAACTTTATATAAATAGAAGCTCACGATATGTACTCCTCTGTGTCTTTCATGTAACACTTCGTGAGAATCATCCTTGTTATTTGTACAGCGGTGGTTCATTTGCACGCTGTGTAGCATTCTGTTGTGTAACTATTACTGTTTTTATCCATTTTACTGCTGATGAGTATTTGAGTTGAGTTTCCAGTTTTGGGCTCTTAGGTGTAATGCTGTAACGAACATTCTTAACACATACCTTTTGGTAACACATGCATGAATACTGGGATATACTTATGAGCGCAATTATTGGATCATATGTTCAGGTTTAGTAGATACTGCCAAGTAGTTTCCTGAAATACTTGTACAAATTTAAATTCCCAGCATCGGTGTGTGAGAGTTCCAGTTCTTGGACATACGTATTGCTGGTGTCTTCTCCCACTCCGACTTGCCTTTTTGTCCTAAAATAGTGTAGTTTGCTAAATAGAATTTCATAGGTTTTTTTTTAAGTTTTATTTATTTTTAAAAGATTTTTATTTATTTATTTGAGAGGGAGAGCACAAGCAGGGGGAGCTGCAGAGGGAGAGGGAGAAGCAGACTCCCCACTGAGCAGGGAGCCCGATGTGGGACTCAATCCCAGGACCCCGGGATCACGACCTGAGCTGAAGGCAGACGCTTAACCAACTGAGCCACTCAGGCACTCCGATAGTTTTGGTTTTTGTTTTTTGTTTTTTAAGATTTGTTTAATTATTTTAGAGAGGGGGTTAGAGGGAGAGAAAGAATCTCAAGCAGACTTCCTGGTGAGTGTGGAGCCTGATGCAGGGCTTGATCTCATGACCCCGAAATCATGACCTGAGCTGAAATCAAGAGTTGACACTTAACCGACTGAGCCACCCAGGCGCCCCACTGAAGTTCATAGCTTTAATATAATCCAGTTTATCTAAGCACACTTGAAGCTGGCTGAGGTGGGTATATATCAACACAAGAGGATGAAATCAGGTCCTTTAAGGTGGCTAAATGCCAAAGACATTATGTGTGGGCACTGATGAGCATTCTGGTGGCCCACATTTTCTACTTCCCTATACAATCTCCCTTATTAATATGAAGTGGTGTTCTTTGTCTCTTGTAATCCTTTTTGTCTTGGGATCAATTTTGTCTGACATTAAGATTGCTTCACCAGTTTCTTTTTGTTAGCATTTACCTGAAAATCTTTTTATGTCCCTTTATTTTAGCCTCCTGGTGTAATTTTATTCTGGGTGTCTCTTTTGTCAACAGCATACAATTCGATTTTTAACTCCAGACTGAAAATTGCCATTAACCCCAATTCACATGAACTCCGACTTCTGATATGTTTGGTTTATTCCTGCCATCTTATTTTGTATTTTTTTAAAGATTTTATTTATTTATTTGACAGAGACAGCCAGCGAGAGAGGGAACACAAGCAGGGGGAGTGGGACAGGAAGAAGCAGGCTCCCAGCAGAGGAGCCTGATGTGGGGCTCGATCCCATAACGCCGGGATCACGCCCTGAGCCGAAGGCAAACGCTCAAAGACTGTGCCACCCAGGCGCCCCTTATTTTGTATTTTTTAATTACCGTGCTTTCCCTTTGTTTCTCCTATGCAGTCTCAATAACAGGAAGTAGCACGGTTCGGGGCTGGCCAGCTGAGACCTGCTGAGTTAAGAGAAACAGGCTGTCTCTAGAGCAGCACAGGAACACAATGGATAGGAGATGCCTTCCCCCTTACCTAGCTGTTCAACACCAGTACCACCTTCAAGAGAAATGCTCACTTGGTGGTGTACTGAGAACATGGAAAGTTTGAGAAAGAGTGCCTATATTAGACACCTGCTATGCGCCACCTTAGTTCCTCTCAGCCTCACGGGTGTCTTTGCCAGCGCTGTGGCCATCCGCTCTGCATCGACTTCTGACCTAATACAGGTGCAGCCTTGGATTGCCTTGGCTCGTATATGCCCTCTGTGCCTCTCCCCTCTTACCTTGACACTTTCCTGTTGATGCTGAGGCATGGAATGTCGCATCACCTGTGCGGGCCCCCCAGCGAGTACAACCTGGAGATGTGGGGGAGTTAACGGCCCCTCGGCTACACTTCTGACCACTGGGAGACAGATGCTGATGGACAGATTCTTTCACCACTTCTCCCCTGACAGATGGACTGTCCTGAGGACAGTTCCTATGGCTCCTTGGAAAACAGTCCCAGGAGATCCAGCGATCAGTTGCAGATGAGGAGAGATGACTCTTTCTATGACCGGTTCTCCTTTCCTCACTGTCTCACGCCCCTGTCCCTGACTCTTGCTCCCTAGGATTGCACACCCTAATAAATAAGCTCGAGGCACAGACTCTTTTTTTTTTTCTGGGGGAGTCCAGGCGAACAGAATGACTCTATGGTTTTGGAGTATATTATGGATTTTTGAGTGTCGGATCTCAATTTTCGAATTCTATTTTACATAGGCTGGCGTAGGTTAGTGTAATAATTTGCTCATGTTCCTTATTGCCACTTCCGGAACTAAGGGGAGGCAAATCAACTATTGCCAGGTAGGCAAAGGAAGCCGTCTGAGCTTTTAACCTGTTCTGCCAATAATCTACTAAGTGCGTGATCCAAGAAGATGGGACCTGGTCCTTTGTATTTATTTTTTAAAGACCTTTCTCCTTACTCATGATTATATCCCTGGCTCCTTTCATGTCATTGGCTATCATTTTGTTGTTATAAAGCAGTACTAAAGTGTTCAGCCAAATCAAATACCACCTGTATAAGCATGAGAGACTGTGGACTCGGAGAAACAAACTGAGGGCCTCAGAGGGGAGGGGGGTGGGGGATGGGATAGGCTGGTGACGGGTAGTAAGGAGGGCACGTATTGCATGGTGTACTGGGTGTTATACACAACTAATTAATCGTCGAACTTTACATCAAAAACCAGGGATGTAGTGTATGGTGACTAACATAATAAAAAATATTATTATAAAAAAAAAGAAAGTGTTCAGTCAATATGAGATTGTGGTGAGTTAACAGAGGTAGGTGGTAGGTGCAGCCTGGTGTGGTTTAGGGCACGTACAACGGGAATGAATAAACTCAGTGTGGTTTCCCCAATTCTGATTCTGTGTCCTTGGCTAAGTTACTAGACCTGTCTACCATTTTCCTCATTTGATTTTTCTTCATGGCTTGGGTTGTGTGTGCAGTGAGAAATATTGCTGTTCAATCAGCAGTCTTTTGCTCTCAGAGAAAGGACTCAAGGTTCTGGAAATAGAATAGTAGCACAAGGAGTTCCAGTGGGGAGGTCTGGAGTCCAGGATCTAAGGAACAGTCACTATGGGACTCATTCATCATGCTTTCCTGAGCATTTAGGTGTCTAGCACTGTGTTGGCTATGGGTTCTCCCTGGTCCCGGGGCTGGTCTCTGTGCCTAGAATATCTGTTGAACCTCTCAAAGCATCTGTTCCTGTTCCCCTTCATGTTTACCCAAACACCTCTTTCTAATTCCGCTCATGCTTATGACCAAAGTTTTCCTGTTCTGCTTTATTTTCCTCTGCTTTCATCTTGCCTCATATATTCAGTGATGTGAAAACCAAAGCTCAGACAAAAGATGTTCTATTTAACAAGTTTACCATAGAATATACTGGTATTCAGCTAAACTCAAGATATTTTCTTTTTTTTTTTTCTCCATTCCACAGAAATACTCAGTAAATAAGTGTGTGGTGTCTACAACGTGTCAGCAAGGTATAAAAAGTGTTTATGTGCTTGTGATTTTTTTTCTCCCTCCTGTCTTACTGTGGGTATCAAGATGCCTCTTGTACTCTCTAGAGGGGACAGGAATGACCCAAGTTCTTACAGACCTTCGTCTATCTGGAAAGGCCTCAGACGTGATGTGTAAATGGGGACATATCGTGGTCATTATTCTAACCACAGGGACACAGTAGCCAATTCATTATTCTTTTAACTAGAAATCACACCCTGAAGGTTTGTACCTCTTTTTCCCAGAGAGTAGCCTGATAAACACAGGAAGAGGCAAATAACAAAATCTTAACAGTGGGAATCCCCCCTCCTTTTTTTTCCAAGACAAGGGTGAGGCAAGAAATTTGGGGCTTCAATGCTCTATAAACTGTGTTGTCTAGCAGCCTTTGAGGTCAGTCTACAGATCAGTTTGAAGCACCAGCTTAAATGGGAGTTTGTATATGCGTCTGCTCTCCTCTAGTGTCTAAAAAGAGTTTTGAGAGAATTCCCGCTTTGTCTCTGAACTAACTGCCCCAAGAGGATTTTTCCCGACCTTGGTCAGGTATGCTAGGGGAGATCCATGCTCCCTAGAGGCCAGATAATGGCGGTAGACGCAGTTGCAAGAGCAGAGTCCTTCCCAAACCATCGTGTAGGGAACCTGAGGGCTGAGGGGGTGGCCGCTGTAGACTTAACACTTCTGCCCTGTGGCCCACAGCCTCACACGGTTGGCAAACCCTGTTACAGAAGTTTTGTGCTTATATTTACATTCCTCAGGGTAATTCTCCTCCATTCAATACCTTCATTTTAAACTAAAGACTTTTAGGAATATTTAATGCTAAACACTATTTTTAAAAAATTGCTCCTAATTTTGTTTTTTTAAAGTAAGCTCTACACCCAACATGGGGCTTGAACTCACGACCCCGGGATCAAGAGTTGCACGCCCTTCCGGCTGAGCCAGCCAGGCACCTGCTAAAGGCTACTTACAGTTATACTCCACTACAGTGTGCTCTTCATTTGGAACTGAGACTAATTGAGTTATTCATTCCCTCAGCTCCAGTGGCTATATTATTTAAGCTGATAATGAGTAACTACTCCAAAGATTTCCGTAGGCTTCCATAATAGCAGGATCAGATGTATCTACGGAAATCTGAATGTGAAATTAGAACCTTTCAGATGAAAGTAGCGCGGCAGAGATCTTGAGCGAGTTACCACACCCACAGGAAAGGTACCCCGGCATTGGTTTGCCCCCATGCTGGGCAATCCGAGGGAATGGGAGCCCAAGCCAGAGGCACCACTTCATCCACCTGCATCCGTTCTTTTCTTCCTTTTTAAATGTTTTTGCCCTGCCACCTTTGCCTTGTGTTATCTTCTATTCTTTTTTATCTTTTAGATCTCAAACGAAGATGATCAGTGGAGTTCTCTTGAGTACCGAAGGATTTCTGAACAACATTACAGATGACTTTTTTTCCTTTCTCTGTAGGACAACCGCAGCTTCCGAGTTTCATTTTGTTTTATGCCTTTTTCATCTGTGTGTCAGGTGGGTTGCTAGAAAGTCTTAATAGAGTCCTGCCAATTTTCTACTCTTTGCCCTTAGTCAGGTAGCCTGTGCTGTTGAATTCTTTCCCTAGGATTGCATCTCCATTCTTCTGGAGTTTCAGAGAAGACAGAGAATCTGTTATTAGCATGGTGTGCCTTTCACAACCAGAATACCAGTAATCCTGCATCCAGAGATAATAAGCAAGTAGGAGAAGGACATGGGGATACACTACTCCAATGGCCAAAATCCCAGGGGAGAAAAAAATTCTAGGCTATGAGGAGAAAAGGTGCACAGTGCTCCTAGATTTGCTATGTAACTCTTTCTTTTTTTTTTCCTTTTTAAAAATTTTTTATTATGTTATGTTAGTCACCATATGGTACATCATTAGTTTTTTTTTTTTTTTTTAAAGATTTTTATTTATTTATGTGACAGAGAGACAGCCAGCGAGAGAGGGAACACAGCAGGGGGAGTGGGAGAGGAAGAAGCAGGCTCCCAGCGGAGGAGCCTGATGTGGGACTCAATCCCGGAACGCCAGGATCACGCCCTGAGCCGAAGGCAGACACTTTAACGACTGCGCTACCCAGGCGCCCCCATCATTAGTTTTTGATGTAGTGTTCCCTGATTCATTGTTTGCCTATAACACCCGGTGCTCCATGCAATACGTACCCTCCTTAATACCCTTGACCAGGCTAGCCCATCCCTCCCAGGCACACTTCCCTCTGAAACCCTCAGTTTGTTTTCCAGAGTCCATAGTCTCTCATGGTTCATCTCCCCCTCTGATTCCCCCCCTTCATTTTTCCCTTCCTTCTCCTACCGATCTCCCTGCTATTTCTTGTGTTCCATAAATGAGTGAAACCATATGGTAATTGTCTTTCTCTGCTTGGTTTATTTCACTTAGAGTAATCCCCTCCAGTTCCATCCATGTCAATGCAAATGGTGGGGATTCATCCTTTCTGATGGCTGAGTAATATTCCATTCTATATATGGACCACATCTTCTTTATCCATTCATCTGTGGAAGGGCATCTCGGGTCCTTCCACAGTTTGGCTATTGTGGACATTGCTGCTGTGAACATTGGGGTGCACGTGCCCCTTCTTTTTACTACATCTGTATCTTTGGGGTAAATACCCAGTAGTGTAATGGCTGAGTCGTAGGGTAGCTCTACTAACTTTTTGAGGAACCCGCATACTGTTTTCCAAAGTGGCTGTACTCTTTCAATGTAATCCATATAGTCAAATTCAGGAATGAGATCTGATTTTTGTCAACAAATTTCACATGTGAAGTGGTTAGTATGTGCAGAGAAGTACCTATTTTGTGGAAAATTGGCCTCACCATATCTCAATTCTATATTTCATTGACTTCCACTGCCTATGTTGATAATGATTTAGTCATGAGTTCAAGCAATTTTATGGGCTCAGTTTTCTTTGCACTTTGTGGATAGGAGAAGCGTGGGTTTTGGTCAGACTAACTGAAGTTCAAGTTCTGGCTCAACCATTTATTGCCTCTGTGATTTTGAGCTGTCTGAGCTATAGTTTCCTCATCTGCACAGAATGGGGGTAATAACGGTACGGAGGGCATATGGTCAGATTGAGGATTAATAAGTGACGGCAGTATCATTACCATTTAATATTAGCTACCAGTTATTATTATTGCTCTTACTATAGTTTCTTGAACTCATCCAGGAAACCAGGACTACGGACCAAATAAATGTTTATAAGCTTTGAAAGTATATGCTTTATAGAATGGAATATTATTCAGCCCTTAAAAAAAAAAGGAAATCCTGTCACATGCAACAGCACGGATGAACCTGGAGTACATTACGCTAAGTGAAACGAGCCCGTCACAGAAGGACAAATACTGCAAGATTCTACTTATTTGAGGTGTCTAAAATAGGCAGACACACAGAAACAGAATACAGTTGTGCTTGCCAGGGGCCGAGGGAAGGGGAAATGGGGAGCTGCTATTCAGCAGGTATAAACTTTCAGTTATGCAAGACGAGGGAGTTCTAGAGATGTGCTGTACAGCACAGTGCCTACAGTGAGCAGTGCTGCCTTGTACCCGTCAACATTTGTTGAAAGTATAGATCTCCTGGGACACCTGCGTGGCTCCATCAGTTAAGCGTCTGCCTTTGGCTCGGGTCATGATCTCAGGGTCTCGGGATCCAGCCCCCACGTGGGGCTCCCTGCTCAGCGGGGAGTCTGCTTCTCCCTCTCCCTCTGCCCCTCCCCTTGCTCATGCTCTCTCCACCACAAGCCAATAAAATCTTTTAAAAAAGAGTATAGATCTCCTGTTAAGCGTTCTTCACCGCATTAAGAAAATGTTTTTAAGAGAAAATTATGGTACATAAATATTGCATTTCCCAGTTTTATCTGGTTCCACAGGGAAACGTGGAACCACGAGTAATCCAAAAATAGTTACTCACCTAATTCACAGTTCTTTCCCTCAAATCCAGCTTGACACCAGCATTCATAGGAATTAATGTCATCTTTGCAGATGCCGCCATTTAAACATGGGTTGGACTCGCATTGATCTCCATCTTAGAGACAGGTTAAGAAAGGTGAATTAGCAAATAAACTGCTTAGAATGCCTCCGTGCACAGACTCACGGGGAGGGGAGCCTGATTTTAGGGTCAGGACCGCGGATGCCGCTGCTTATGGGATGCCCCTGTCTTCCTGAGTTTCCAAGAGCTACCGAAACAGAGCTTGTGGGGCTCCTACCATCGTAGGAAATTGCTCTGAGGAAGGCATGTATGCAGTTTACGCAACCCAAGGGAAGAGGAGGAGGGAGAGGAAGAAGAGTGTCAGAGGTTAGAAATGGACTGTATGAGCATAGTGGGGGAAGGGTTTTCATTCCTTTCTTCTAGAATGACGACAGGTTAGTTCTAAATCCAGTCCCTGCACTTCAGCAGGTCTTGCAGAGAATGCTGAGCTGGGTGGCAGCCTCAGCTTGGAGCAAATGCATCTACTTCCTTCGGGGATCATTTAATTTTTTGAAGTACAGTATGCAGTAAGGGTTCGAAACAATGGAAGAGACGCCGGAAGCATCTCTCGCTGCCGGAAGATAGTCTGCTGTCTCTGAGTTAGGCCCCAAATGGTCTAGGTAAAGGGAGAAACAACTTTTCTTTTTAAAATTTTTTTAAAGTGTTAATTTTTAAAATTTTTATTATTTTTTTAGAAGTTCGTATTTCAATTCTTGTTAGTTGACATACAGTGTTATATTAGTTCCAGGTGAGAAACTGCTTTTCCCATAAACACTCGAAAAGGGTCTGAAGATCTGCTTTATTTATGTATAGGTTGGCTGTGTTTCCTCTCTCCGTTTCCCGAGGTTTGTACATTCACGGAGGGCTTGAGAGCCTTAGAAGACACCCGTGGTAGGAAACCAGGAGGAAGGAATAGGCAAGAGGGGAAGGGTCAGGATGAGAAGGGATCCTTTGAGGCTGGTTTCTGAAAGCCCTTGCTCAATCCATACTTCTAAGGCAGCCATGGGAGAAAGGAATGAATAGAACCAGAAGGGAGAGGGGTACATACTTTGAGCTAAGAGATACAACCCTGAAGAAAAAAAAAATGAGCTAGTTTGGCAAGAGTAAGAGGTAAAGATGACCTAAGAGTGAAAGAAAGAGAAAGGGGGGCGATGAGAGAGAAATTTCTCATTCTTGGTCCTACTTTACATAACCCCCCCTCTAGTGTGAAGGTTGCTTGCCCTCAGGGGAGGAGAGGCTCTTCGGTCACGCTCTCCGTCAGTAGTACGCACCCAGCTCCCATTGACTAAGGGCTCCTGTCCCTTTGTCAGAGACAGTCCCTCTCTGGAAAACCTGCGTGCTGTAAAGATTGGACCTTGTCCCCTCTGCCCCTTGATCCAGTGTGCTTTTGCAGAGATAGTTCAATTTGTTCCAATTCTATGAAAACAAAATACGTTATCTCTGGTTTATTATTATTGATGTGCAAACTGGTCTAAAAAACGAGCTACATTTGTACTTTATATTATAGACCAGCGGATCTGAATTATTTAGGATGTTTCACTGAAAGGGTCTGGGCTTGCAGCCAGCTACACAGCAACTCATTTGCTGAGACATATCTTTAAAATGAGTGTCATTTTATCCTGCATTTAGTCCTCCGTTGGGTGCTTGTCTGTGTGTACTTTGGGCTCAGGCAAAACCACGGACAGTAGGGGTCAAAGACAACAAGGGATAAGACCTGTCAAGTGAGAGATTCCGGCTGAAGGCTACTAGGTTGTTGATAATGAATAACCGCATCTACATCTGAAGGCTGGGAGGGGTGATCGCGAGAGCAAGGGCTTGCTCGTTAAAGAAGTTGGGTTCTCTTCTGGGCTCTGTGACTCCCTAACTGGTGACCTTTGGCAAGTCTTTTAGCCTCCCTAAGCCTCAGTGTCCTCTGTAAACTGAGGTTAATAATGCTTTGCTCACTGGGTTGGTGTGTGAGTTAAATATGACAGGCTTTCTGTAAACTGGAAAGTGCTAGACGGATGCTAGCTCATGTGCTTGGACGGTCTTCCTTCTTCAACCAGACTGTCGATAGTAGAGGATAAGGCAGGCGTGAGGGGCCTGCGCCCTGCAGTCTGTGACAGCCCATAGGGTAAGAAATAGCATTGGCTCTTTTGGGGTGGTTAGGAATCTTGGTGCAAGTGAAAAGAGGCAGGGAGTTCTTTTCTTTTTGCTTTTTTGTTCTCGTTTTTGGTGGATGAAGCAGTAGTGACAGAATCATGCCCCTGAGGTTTCCGAGATATCTTTACCCCAGATACAGTAAACGTGGCCTTTGACCTAGAAGGCAGGGGCTCAGCTTCAAAATACGGTGCTTAAGAGGTTCTGACCAACCCCTGCTGGGGAGTGGGGTGGGCAATGAAGGGGTCATGGGAATTTACAGCCAGGATTTGGGCGGGGGAGTGTGGAGGGGGTAGAAATTGATTTGCTTTAAAAATCTATCACAAGGGGCACCTGGCTGGTTCAAGTCGGTGGAGTGTGCAACTTTTGATCTCGGGGCTGTGGGTTCGAGCCCCATGTTGGGGGTAGAGGTTACTTAAAAAGAAAATCTTTAAAAAAAAAAATCACAAGATTTCAAGTTTCAAATATAATGGAAATAAAGAATAAAAAGACTCATTCGGACTAACGGTGGGGGAATAACTGAGTAGAGAACTGGCCTGCTAGCCTTCATTACTAACAACAAGGAAAGGCCGAGAAAGTAAATGTAACGGAGTGGACCTCATCCTCCGTCAGGAGTTAAAAACAAAAGTGGAGAAACTGCGTGAGTGGAGTGTGAACACGTTCCAGAATAGCAAGTGGAACGTAGCACAGGATCTCCACCAGCTGGAACTCAGTGCTTTGTTGTCTAGGTTCCGTCCCTGTGGATGGTCTTAGATAAGTCAACCTCTGGGATGTATGCTGCCTCAGATCCCTGCTGCTGGATTTTACAGTATTAAAGCTCAGTTGTCACAGAAGTTTTGACTTTTCCTCCTTTTGGTCAATTCATTCAACAAGTGTTGACTCAGTGCTTCTGCACCAGATAGCGTTCGAGGTACCAGGAATACATCAATAAACAAAACACTTGAACACCCCTGCCGATGTGAAGCTTGCATTCTAATGAGGTGGGGAAAAGAGACGATAAACGGTAGAAGTAAGAACATTCATTATATGTTACCTCAGGTGGCGAAAAGTGCTGTGAAAAATAGGAGAGGAGGTATCTAAGTGACGGGGTTAAGGGGGGGTAGGTTGAAGTACTAACAGATGATCAAGGTAGGTAGGCTTCATGGAGATGGTGACATTTGGGTGAAGAGCTGAAGCAGATGAGGAAGCGAGCCTAGGGGAACCTGGCGGAAGAGCATTCCATGTTCAAGGAACAGTCAGGTCAGAGAGCAAAGCGGAAGCATGCCTGGAGTGTGCCTGGAACAGCAGGGAGGCCAGGACCGCTGCCCCTCTCCCCACCCCCCAACCCCCCACCCCCGCAGGTGAGGAGGAGAGCAGGAGGAGAGGGTCTGAGGGCCAGTGGAAAGGGAGGGCAGGGGCGATCATGGAGGGCCTTGTAGGCCACCATAAGGAGGGGGGACCTCTAAGCAATAAGCGTTGAAATCAGTCAGCATTCTCTATTCTCTCCCGGGGACTGCCAACCCCCACTCCGTCCCCAGCTGCAGTCACCTTAGTCTCTCCCTTCCAGCGGCCTGGGGAGCAATGACGTCTTTTTGAAGCCCTAGGGGGGAGTCAGCTTATCTGCCAGCCGATATCCCCCATGCTGGCGTAAACCTGTCACATATCACCACTCCGTCTTGGGTAAAAGACAGGGGGTGGGTTTAATATATTGTCTTTTGACAGGGTTTAATATACTGTCTATTTATACAGAGAAACGTTACGCAATTCTCAAATGTTTCCTATACCAACTAGAGGAAAAAATGAATTGCTTACCAACATATTGCTTCCAAAATTCAGTCTATAAAGAAAAAGAGGACAAGTTAGTGGTAGTATTCAAAACATTTTGGATTTGATTCCTTCCCTTTTATAATATTTGTAATACATATATATGGGTAGACATTTTAAAATTCCAAAGAGAAGTTTCTTTCTTTCTTTTTTTTTTCTCTTAGTTTTCTGTACTTTGCGCTGCATCTGAAGAATATTATGTGGAAATACTCACGGTTTTTTCAGTGTTTTCAAAAACTTCTCGAGCTTCTTCAAAACTACACTTTTCTTCCATACATTCCCTCTCAAGATTGCCTCGAACAAACTCTTCCAGTTTACCTGAATTATACCTCTTTGGCCGATTCAGAATTTTGGTGGCATTTTCATGATCAAGAAAAACTGAAATTCAAAAGAACTGTCCTTTAGCTTTAGGAAAAAGAAAACACCATGAAAATTAAATACATCTCTTAAGAAAGGCTTTGTTTTTAATCCAAGTAATCCCAAAGCCAATTTATCTTTGGGGCACGGAGCCAAAATCTGTGATGTCCTCATGGTACTGTATCCACGTGGAGATTTAGGAATTAAAATTTAATTTGGCTTTTAGTCAAGAGAGTTCCCGTAATGAAAGGTCAGATTTTCAATCCTATTTGAATTTACTCTGGATGAAAAAGAAAGTTCTCAAATAAGCAGTTAACTTCACACTTTGTCATCATTTGAAAATAGCTAATTGCAGGTCCTTGCAAGGTGATCCATCACCCTGGCCGGGCTGCGTTCTCAGGATGCGGTTGCCCAAATGACTTTGCAACAAATTTCTCTTGGAAGAGCAGAAGCCTAATTGTGGTCCAGCTGCAGATGCAACCCCAGTGTCTCTCACTAGATGTTAAAGAAAAACCACTGCAGTAATTTGTTTATTTTCAGACTCACAACACCTTCGGTTGGCATGCGTGAAGGGAATTCCAGTGACCTAAGTCTTTCTCTGGGAGTCAGGATGTGACTGTAGCTGTGACTGCCTAGCCTTTAGGGACACCCCTGAACTCTGGAGGATCGAGGTCTCTAACCTAATTCTCTCCTTCCCTGCCTCTCTCCCCACATTCAAATCTCACTCTCTCTGTGTCTCTGTGTATGTCTCTCTAGGTAGATATAGAAAACGTATCTCTATCTATTATTAATAACAGGAACTCAAGAAGTTGTTGGAATTGTTCCTTTCTTCAAGGGACTATCTGATACGATCTTAACAGGACCAGGCGCTTAGAAGATGAACTTTCCAGGGATGCCTGGGTGGCTCAGTCGGTTGGGCGTCTGCTTTCAGCTCAGGTCATGATCTCAGGGTCCTGGGATCGAGTCCTGCATCAGGTTCCCTGCTCAGCGGGGAGTCTGCTTCTCCCTCTGCCTCTCCCCCTGCTTGTGTTCTCTCTCTCTCACTCGCTCTCTCACCAATAAATAAAATCTTAAAAAAAAAAAAGATGAACTTTCCAGGCATTTGGGGACTGCTTTCTCATGAATTCTAAAAAGAAGACGACGAAGAGGAGCTAAACTGTATTCCCTTATTTTCATTGCAGCTCTTCACTTTATGGAGACTTCGAGTCCCCTGACAACCTCGCTTTTCTCTTGCTCTGCGAGTCCCCTTGGACTTCATTTTTTTTTTTTTTTTGAATTTAGCTTAGACTTTTTCTCTTTAACTCTTGCCAACTTTCTCAATTCCCTTCACCCCTTCCTCTGTGCCGCAGTACCCTGCAACGCCAAGCCCTAGATCACTGCGGCCATCTGCCTGTCTTCCGTCCCCAGGCAGCTGAGCACTGTGGGAGGAAATCGCCAGGCTGCAGATGGCTGCCGTCACATGGCGGTGCCTCCCAGCCACCCCGCCGGGCCCTCCTCTCTGCTTGGCCCTGGGCACCCCGACGATAGCATTTATGTCTGCCTCCAATTACAGCATGGCTGGGTGGAAAAACAGGGGTTCGCAGTCAGATCAGACACACCTGGATTTGAATAACATATTTACCACCTATTGGCTGTGAGACGTTAGGCAAGTGACAAAATCTCTGAAGCTTAAGTTGGCCAAAAGCAAAATGGGTATACCAGTGGTATAATAAGAGTATCTACCTCACACTGTTGTCGACAGGTTCCGTGAGATAATACATGTACACGGTACGTGGTGTACGCTGGTTCTCCGCCCCCCCCTCCTCTCATGCTGGCCTGCCTTCCTGTTTCTCAGTTCCCTCTAGCGCCTTAATGCACTTTTCTGTGGCTCTTTCCCTTCTTTACTCCCATCCATGTAATGAAATGACTATTGTCAGGATCAGCAAGGACTTCCTAAAGGATAGTTATGAGTTTATGTACTTCTTGACTGCTCTGAAACATTTCTAGTGCTTGACCTCTGTGTGTGTGTGTGTGTGTGTGTCGATCTCTCTCCAGGGTACTCTTTCCATGAAGTCACTCTACCGGTTCTTCTAACTCTTGTTATTCACCCACCACTTGAGTCAGTGCATTCCCCCTTGTCTGCCTGCCCCTTCAATGTTCAGAGTTCCTCAGGTTCCTGCCTCAGCCTGGTCATGCCAGACGTCTGTACCATGTGGCTGGGACTAGGGTGAGGGAAACAAGGCATCTAGGGCACAGAATGTGAGGAGACCCTGTCTCTCGGTGTGCAAGCAAGAAGATGAAGAGCACACAGTTACACTCTTTGGACCTTGCTTGCCTCCCCCCAGGCCCGCCTGGACTCTCTCAACACCAGTTCCCGAGCGCTGGCCACAGCCGGGCCCTGTGCCAGCTGCCACCTTACCCGTGCTCACTCCCGGCACCCTCACACACACCGTCGGAGCTGCTCTTTCTACAACAGTGGGTTCCAAATATCCACCTCTGGTCAGATGTATCATCTGAATTCCAGATCCTCTTTCCAGCTCCCTAGCTGTACATCGTCCTGCGACGAATCAGAGCTGCCGTTTATCTAATGCTTCTAAAGGGCTGGACCCTGTGCTTAGTGCTTCGGGGTCATGATTTCATTCCCTCCTCAACAGCAGTCCCACAAGACAGGGACTGTCATCTCATTGTTTGTAAGTGAGAGGAATGGGGCTTCGGAGAGGGGAAGTCATTTGGCCCAGGTAGCGTACTAAAGTGTCAGAGCCGGGATTGCGGCGTTGGCACTCAGACCACCCAGCCCGTGCTCCTAGGTACGATGCTGTGTCCTGTAATCACATCACAGGCCCAGGACTCACTCTCCACGCTTCTCGGAACCTGTTCCCGTTCCACACCCAGATGGTGATGGGGGGACTAAAGAGTGCACGTATCAGGATGAGCGCGGAGTAATGTATACAATTGTTGAGTCGCTGTATCGTACACCCGAAACTCATGTAACACAGTGCGCTACCCGTACTGGAATTGACATGAAAAACTTAATAAGAAAAAACATAGTAAAAAAAAAAAAAGAATGTTGCCAGACTGAGCATTCTAGATCAGCCATCAGCGCTGTTCATGTTTACATGTCTAATGACCCAATAATTGGGTTCTGTTGTCCAAACTCTTTCATTTCAGAGCTTCATTATCTGATGACCTGACCCCATCTAGCTACCCTACCTCACTTGTCATAGTTAATATTCAAAACCTACTGAGTTTCTGAAAGACCTCACATTCTTTGTGAATCTGGATCTTTGCACACATGTGATTCTCTCTGCGTGTGATGGCCTGAATCAGACATTTAAGGAGAGTGGACCCACTCCTCTTTTAAGACCCAGCCCAAGATACTATGTCTGTCAAGTGTTTCCCCAATTAACATATTCGTTTCTCTGTGGTCCTTTAACCCCTGGCACACCTTTTGTCTCCTTACATTGAAATCTCTCCCTTGACTTCGTGGTGCCTTAGGTCAAAGAGGGAGTCTGGGTGATCCCCACGCCCCTGACCCCTCACCCCAGTCTCTGGCACCGTGGTAGGCACTCAGTTGTGTGGAGTTTTGTAAAGTGTGTGACCAAAGCTGTCTTTCCTTCGTTCATTTCATGCATTCGTTCCGAATGAAAGACCCCTTCAGCCCATACACCTTATAAAAATGAATTGGTTGCACAGAACAGTTTTGATTTCAGAATTCTAAACTGATGCAAATAATACTTAAGGTCAGCAGTCATGAAAATGCAATGTCTTTGTATGTCATTCATAGAAACAGCTTTTAGAAGCCGGTGATGGTTTAAGAGCAGAAGAGAGAGCGGCGTGAGTGCCGGCCATCCTGAGGGAAATGCCCCTGGCTCTCTCCTCAAGGGCCTGTTGTCTCTGACTACAATGGCTCTGAATCACACTGCCTTTCTCCTCAGTATTGTCTGAGGGTCATATATTTAGCCTCTCTTTGGGTTTATCTCTCCTAGCCATTATTTCCCCAGAGCTCAAATCCTACTCCCCCCCATACACACCCCATATCTCTCCTTTTTTCCAACATCTGAGGTCTTCAAGGGAGCACTAGCCCTCTTGAAACGTCCATTATCTCACCACTTTTCCTGAAGGAAGGGCTTGGATCTTTTGTCCTCCTAGATCTCACACTGATATGTGTAAAGACTTAGCTTTATGTCCTAGTTTGTGAATTTTCCAGCTTAATTTCTTTATTTCTTCACTCTACCCACTTGGCTAGTTTGATTTAACCTTTGCATTCTTATATCATCATTTCTGCATTTCAGTCTGACGTCATGTCTGGAGTGGGAAACACAGGGCCTGTCTGCTTTCTGGGGACCCTTAGGGTTGGCACCCCTGATCCTGGCACTGTCGGCTACTAGATTTGATTATAGTAGGTTGACAAGTAAGGGTGATAAATGCTTCCTGTGAGAACACACTGTTTGCCTAAATGGGGTAATTTCTTTCCTGTGTGCCTGCCTTTGGGAAATGCATAAAGTCATTGAAGTTGTGAAAAAACCAAGGGCTATACATTGAATTAACTAAGTTCCTCCTTACGTCAGTTCTTGGACTTGTTTTGCTCAAGTGAGTATTGGGTTTCCCCATGTATTAACTCTGCGATGTTGAGAATCAGAGACAAAATAATGTTCCTAATTCACAAAAAACTTTAGGGATGAGTAAAACTTAGTAATGAAAAATTTGTTGTAAGTAAAACTTAAAATTGTAGGTGTATGATTTTAGGAAAATTTAAAATTAGAGGCTTGCCTCATTATATAGTTCTAAAATTTTGAAACATGTCAGCTATCTTAAAATCAAACTGTGTGTGTAAATAAAGCCATTGTTTGTGGCTTTAATGTGGCACCTCCCATTCTGATCTCAAAGTGGTGAATTAAACCCAAAACAACAGAGTTAATGTCTTTTCTTCATTGTCTGCTGTTTCCTGGTTAAAACATTTCCCCACTCTTTTCTTTAACCAAGGAGATGGCTGTTTTCTAAGCAGAATTACATTGTCAAATCACAAGCCTAACAGTGTTCATTTAAAAAAAAAAGTACCATAAGCATTGTAGATCTATCTGATTTGAACAATTAAGAAAACACAGCTACCAGAGAACCAGTACTTACCAAGCCACATGCTGACAACTAGGATCTTAAACGTTGCTGTCAAATCCTGTAATGGTTATTTAGTGGAGAAGATAGCACCAGACATTTCTATATCCAAAATTCAAGCACACTCAATGTATCTTTAAAAAGGAAACAAACCTGTACATTCAGCACTGAGTAGATATCCTAAAAGGCAGATGGTGACGAGGCCCGGTGATTCTGCCATGATCCGATTCAGGCACTGCCTAACCTTTGCGGACGAATTGTGCAAGTAGCGAGGTTGGCCAATTGTTCCAAAGTACAAGCTGAGCCGTATTTACTTCTGGGAAACGATGTCCATCTCCCTGAGTGGGTCTTTGGGCTATTTCCAATGGCCTCTTGGGCGAAATGAAGAGTATAGGCAGTGTTCATCTTTAAACTTCACATCTGATTCCATGGGCTTCTGTCACTGTGGCTGATGGGGGGCTGAAGCAGGAAATGACACATCATCAGAACAGGGGGAGGTCTAATGGCAATTGCAGTGGCAGCCGAGTTCATCAGTGGGATCCATCTTTATCCTTTTCAGGGAGTGCTAGTGTCATAGAGTTTAAAAGTAAAGAGACAGGGGCATCTGGGTGGCTCCGTCGGTTAAGCCTCCGACTCTCGGTTTTGGCTCAGGTCGTGATCACAGGGTTGTGGGGTGGAGCCCCATGTTGGGCTCCAGGCTCAGTGCAGAGTTTGCTTGGGATTCTCTCTCTCTCCCTCTGCCCCTGCCCCTCCACTAGCACTCTCTCTTTCTAAAATAAATAAATAAATCTTTAAACAGAAAAGTAAAGAGACAGAGCAAAGTCATTTGGTTATCTACCTTAAAACGCTCCCAGTGCTTACATACATTTAATCACCTGGTGGATCCTTCATGTTCCTCCTCATAAGGACTGTATCAAATTTGCTGTGCCGCGTACCCATAGAGTGAAATGTGAGGACCCTGTCTCAGAACATATGTATGTACCGTGAGCATATGTGTCTGCATGTATACTTATATAGTATGTATATGAGATCAATGTATGAATATTATCTTATAGTAGTTTGTGTTAGGATATTATACCACTTCATGTATAATATAAAAATGACACTATACCAACATTTACCTTTCATTCTTTGTGCTATTGTTGTGATACATTTTATTTCTACATGTTATAAACCCTATATGATTCTGCTTTGAGCCATCAAGTCTTTCAAGGAAATTTAAAAATGAGAAAAAACATTTTATATTTAGCCACGTATTTACCATTATGATAGTCTTCATTTCTTTGTGTAAATCCAAGTTTCAATCTGTTAAAAATTTTCATCACTCTGAATAATTTTCTTTAATAATTTTGATAGTATACGTCTTCTTATGATGAATTTTCTCAACTTTTATTTGAAAATATATCTATTTTAGCTTCTTTTTTTAAATTTTTTTAATAACAACTTTTTATTGTTACGTTAGTCACCATACAGTATATCCTTAGTTTTTGATGTAAAGTTCCATGATTCATTATTTGTGTATAACACCCAGTGCACCATGCAATACGTGCCCTCCTTACTACCCATCACCAGCCTATCCCAATCCCCCATCCCCCTCCCCTCCGAAGCCCTCAGTTTGTTTCCTAGGGTCCACAGTCACTCATGGTTCATTCCCCCTCTGTTTACCCCCCCCTTCATTCTTCCCTTCCTTCTCCTACCAGTCTTCCTATTTCTTGTTCCATAAATGAGTGAAACCATATAATTGTCTTTCTCTGCTTGACTCATTTCACTTAGCATAATCTCTTCCAGACCTGTCCATGTTGCTGCAAATGTTGTGTAATCGTTCTTTCTGATGGCTGAGTAATATTCCATTGTATTTATGGACCACATCTTCTTAATCCAGTCATCTGTTGAAGGGAATCTCGGCTCCTTCCACAATTTGGCTATTGTGGACAATGCTGCTATGAACATTGGGGTGCATGTGGCCCTTCTCTTTACTACGTCTATATCTTTGGGGTAAACACCCAGTAGTGCAATGGCTGGATCATAGGGTAGCTCAATTTTTAACTTTTTAAGGGACCTCCACACTGTTTTCCAGAGTGGCTGTACCAACTTGCATTCCCACCAACAACGTAGGAGGGACCCCTTTCTCCACATCCTCTCCAACATTTGTTGTTTCCTGCCTTGTCAATTTTTGCCATTCTAACGGGCGTAAGGTGGTATCTCAGTGTGGTTTTGAGAATTTCCCTGATGGCTAATGATTTTGAACATTTTTTCATGTGTTAGCCATTTGTATGTCTTCATTGGAAAAGTGTTTGTTCATATCTTCTGCCCATTTTTTGATTTGATTATTTGTTTCCTGTGTATTGAGTTTGAGAAGTTCTTTGTAGATCTTGGATACTAGTCTTTTATCTGTAGTGTCATTTGCAAATATCTTCTCCCATTCTGTGGGCTGCCTTTTAGTTTTTTTGATGGTTTCCTTGGCTGTGCAGAAGCTTTTCATTGGTGCTGGAAAAATTGGACAGCTATATGCAAAAGAATGAAACTTGACCACTCTCTCACACCATACACAAAGATAAACTCCAAATGGATGAAAGCCCTCAATACGAGACAGGAATCCATCAAAATCATAGAGGAGAACATAGGCTGCAACCTCTTTGATATCGGCCACAGCAACTTTTTTCATGACACATCTCCAAAGGCAAGAGAAACAAAAGAAAAAATGAACTTGTGGGACTTCATCAACATATTTTAGCTTCTTTTTTAAAAAATATTTTATTTATGTATTTGTCAGAGATAGAACACAAGCAGGGAGAGTGGCAGGCAGAGGGAGAAGCAGGCTCCCCACTGAACAAGGAGCCTGATGCGGGACTCGATCCCAGGACCCTGGGATCATGACCTGAGCTGAGAGCAGACGCTTAACCGACTGAGCCACCCAGGCATCCCAATTTTACCTTCATTTTTAAAAAGGAGTTTGGCTGCATATATAATTCTAAGTTGACTTTTTTTTTTCTTTTAGCACACTAATATCATCCTATAGCCTTCTGGCATGCATTGTTTCTGATGAGAAGGCAGCGAATATCCTTATTACTGATTTTCAGCAATTTGCCTATGGTGAGTCAAGGGAATTCTTGGATCTGTGGCTTGATATTTTTATTAAAATTAGGAAAATTTTTGGACATTAATTATCAAAATTTTGTTTTGAAATAATTATAGGGTCACAGGAAATTGTGAAAACAGTTCAGAGAGGTCCCATATACCTTTTACCCAGTTACTCCCAATGTTTATATCTTACATAAATATAGAACATCAAAACCAGGTAATGAACATTGACATAATGTATGTGTGTAATTCTAAGTAATTTTACCAAATGTGTAAATTTATGTAACCAGCACCACAGTTCAGATACAGAACAATTCTATCGCCACAGAGATCTCCCCTGTGCTACTGTTTTATAATCATGCCCACCTCCTTCCTCCCAATTATTCCTAAACCCGGCACTACTTACTAATCAGTTTCCAGTCTCTGTAATGAGAATGTTGTATAAATAGAATCACAGAGTATGTGATCTTTTGAGATTGGTGGTTTTCATTGAGCACAGTGCCTTTGAAATCCATCTAGGTTGCTGCATGTTTCAGTAGTCAATTCCTTTTTGTTGTTGAGTAGTATTCCATGATGTGGATGTACCAAACTTGTTTATTCACCTACTGAGGAACATGTTGATCGTTCCCAGTTTTTGCTGTTGGAAAAATGTGCTATAAACATAAATGTGTTGGTTTCTGTATGGACGTAACTTTTACGTTTCTCTGGGATAAATGCCCAGGAATGTAATTTCTAGGTCATATGGTAGTTGAATGTTGCGCAAATGGGGAGAGGGAGAGAGAGAGAGCATCTTAAGCAGGCTCCATGCTTGGTGCAGAGTCTGACACAAAGCTTGATCTAATGACCCTGAGAATGTGACGTGAGCCAAAATCAAGAGTCAGATGCTGAACCAACTGAGCCACCCCAGCGCCCTGAATGTTTAGCTTTTAAATAAACTGCCAAACTGTTTTCCAAAGTGAATGCATCACTTTACATTCCCACCAGCAATGGGTGAGTGATCCAGTGTCTTGGCCTCCTTGCCAGCATTTTACATTGTCACTGTTTTTTTACTTTAGACACTTTTTTTTTCCTCTTTAGACACTTTGACGGGTGTGTTGTGATAACTCATTGTGTTTTAATTTGTATTTTCCCAATGGCTAATGATGTTGAACACCTTATAATTTACTTACTCTCTGTATATCCTCTTCAGTGAAATGTATGTTCATGTTTTTTGCTTATTTTCCAATAAGACTGATATTTTACTGTTTTATTTTATTTATTTATTAATTAAGATTTTATTTATTTATTTGACAGAGAGATAGCGAGAAAGGGAACACAAGCAAGGGGAGTGTGAGAGGAAGAAGCAGGCTCCCAGCAGAGCAGGGAGCCCGATGCGGGGCTCGATCCCAGGACCCTGGGATCACACTCTGGGCTGAAGGCAGACACTTAATGACTGAGCCACCCAGGCGCCCCTAATGTTTGATTTTAGAGCTTTTAAAAACAATATTATAGCTGTAAGTCCTTTCTCAGATACATGGTTTGCAAATACTGTCTCCAAGACCGTAGCTTATCTTTTCATCCTCATAACTGAGTCACTTAGCCCAAGTTTTAGATTTTGATGTAGTTCAATTTATCTTTTTGAAAAAATTTTATTTATTATTTATTTAGCATGCACGTGACCTGGGGGAGGGGCAGAGGGCGACAGAGAGAATCTCAAGCAGACTCCAAGCTGAGTGCTGAGCCCAACACAGGGCTTGATCTCACGACCTGAAGATCATGACCTGAACCTAAATCAAGAGTCAGACACTTGGTGGGAGGAGTTAAGATGGCGGAGGAGTAGGAGACACCTTTTTCAGCCGGACCCCCGAGTCGAGCTGGATAGGTACCAGACCAGCCTAAACAACCACGGAACCAGCCTGAGACGCAGGAAGATACATCTGGATCTCTACAAATGAACATCTCCAGCGCTGAGTATTGAGGTACGAAGCGGGGAGCCATGAAACCGCGCACAGATATAGGAAGATAAACGGAAGGAGGAGGGAGCCGCCGCGTTCGGGCACCGGGAAGCGGTAGCCACTTGCACGGGGGAGCGGGCGGACTCGTGGTCGGCACCCGCAAAACAGCAGACTGAGATCGTGAGCTGGGTGCGCGCGCCACCAGGCATCTCGCGGAACCCCGGAATCCCGGTGCGCTCACCGGATCCAGACTGAGACCGGGAGATCCGGGAGCGCGCGGGGCGGCTGGCGGCTGGCGGTGTTAGAAACACAAAGGACAGAGACGAGCCGGCCCTGGAAGTGAGGGCTGGGACGCCGGGTGTGGGGCGCACATCCCGGACGCTGCAGGGTTGAGCAGCACCAACAGAAACAGAGTTAAAGTGGCCAGAACATTAGTAGAGAACGGGCCGCAATCCCTCTGTTCTGTGACAGAGGCTGAAATTCGGCCGCTGCTGCTCTGACTCTCAGAAGAGGCACAGCAAACCGCCAGGGAAAGCCGCCAGAGAACAAAAGCCTGGAAATACCGGCTCAGAGAGTGCCCATCCCCATCCTCCCTCGCAGGGGACGCCGAGACTCTACCCAAACAGGGTTGCCTGAGTATCGGCGCGGCAGGCCCCTCCCCCAGAACACAGAAGGCAGGCTGAAAAATCAAGAAGCCCACAACCCGGGTGCCTGGGTGGCGCAGTCATTGAGCGCCTGTCTCCGGCTTAGGGCGTGATCCCGGCGTTCTGGAAAGGAGTCCCTCATCGGGCTCCTCTGCTGGGAGCCTGCTTCTTCCTCTCCCACTCCCCTGCTTCTGTTCCCTCTCTCGCTGGTTGGCTGCCACATGAATAAATAAATAAAATCTTTAAAGAAGAAGCCCACATCCCTAAGATCCCTATAAAACAAGGGGCACGGCCTGGGACCCAGTCAATAATTTGGGCTCTGGACGACCCCGCAACCTCTCCTCATCAGAATGACAAGAAGGAGAAGCCCCCCCCCAGCAAAGAAAAGACAGTGAGTCTGTGGCCTTTGCCACAGAAATAATGGATATGGATGTAACCAAAGTATCAGAAATGGAATTCAGAGTAACGATGGTCAAAATGATGAGTAGAATTGAAAAAAGTATTAACGAAAAGGTTACTGAGACTATAGAATCCCTAAGGACAGAAATGAGAGTGAATCTGACAGAAATTAAAAATTCTATGAGCCAAATGCAGGCAAAACTAGAGGCTCTGATGGCCAGGGTCACAGAAGCAGAGGAACAGGTTAGTGAATTGGAGGATGGGATAATAGAGGAAAAAACCAAAATAGAAGCTGCTCTTAAAAAAATCCACACCCACGAATGTAGGTTACGGGAGATTACTGACTCAATGAAACGATCCAATGTTAGAATCATCGGCATCCCCGAGGGGGTGGAGAAAAACAGAGGTCTAGAAGAGATATTTGAACAAATTGTAGCTGAAAACTTCCCTAATCTAGCGAGGGAAACAAACATTCGTGTCCAAGAGGCAGAGAGGACCCCTCCCAAGCTCAACCACGACAGACCTACGCCACGTCACGTCATAGTGCATATTCGCAAATATTAGATCCAAGGATACAGTATTGAAAGCGGCCAGGGCAAAGAAATTTCTCACGTACCAAGGCAAAGGCATCAGAATTATGTCAGACCTGTCTACACAGACCTGGAATGAGAGAAAGGGTTGGGGGAGCATTTTTAAAGCTCTTTCAGAGAAAAACATG
Source organism: Ursus americanus (assembly GCF_024610735.1). Lineage (NCBI taxonomy): Eukaryota > Metazoa > Chordata > Mammalia > Carnivora > Ursidae > Ursus > Ursus americanus. Next base: position 12,463,900 of record NC_142164.1, read on the forward strand.
CAGCCAAGGATCCTTTATCCAGCAAGGCTGTCATTCAGAATTGATGGAGAAATAAAGACATTTCAGAATCGCCAGTCACTAACCAATTTCGTAACCATGAAACCAGCCCTACAGGAGATATTACGGGGGTTCTATAAAAGTAAAAAGGCCCCAAGAGTGATACAGAACAGAAAGTCACAGCCAATACAAACAAAGACTTTACTGGCAACATGGCATCATTAAAATCATATCTCTCGGTACTCAGTCTTAATGTTAATGGCTTAAATGCTCCCATAAACGCCACAGGGTTGCAGATTGGATAAAAAGAAATGACCCATCCATTTGCTGTCTACAAGAGACTCATTTCGAACCCAAAGATGCATTCAGACTGAGAGTAAGGGGATGGAGTACCATCTTTCACGCAAATGGATCTCAAAAGAAAGCTGGGGTAGCAATTCTCATATCAGATAAATTGGATTTTAAACTACAGACTATAGTTAGAGATGCAGAAGGGCACTATATTATTCTTAAGGGAAGTATTCAACAAGTGGATATGACAATTATAAATATATATGCCCCCAACAGGGGAGCAGCAAGATACACAAGCCAACTCTTAACCAGAATAAAGAGACATATAAATGAAAATACATTAATAGTAGGGGACCTCAACACTCCACTATCAGAAATAGACAGAACACCCTGGCAAAAACTAAGCAAAGAATCATAGGCTTTGAATGCCATACTCGACAAGTTGGACCTCATAGATATATATAGAACACTACACCCCAGAACCAAAGAATACTCATTCTATTCTAATGCCCATGGAACATTCTCAAGAATAGACCATGTTCTGGGACACAAAACAGGTCTCAACCGATACCAAAAGATTGAAATTATCCCCTGCATATTCTCAGACCACAACGCTCTGAAATTGGAACTCAACCACAAGGAAAAATTTGGAAGAAACTCAAACACTTGGAGACTAAGAACCATCCTGCTCAGGAATGACTCGATAAACCAGGAAATCAAAAATCAACTTAAACAATTTATGGAGACCGATGAGAAAGAAAATACAACAGTCCAAAACCTATGGGATACTGCAAAGGCAGTCCTAAGGGGGAAATACATAGCCATCCAAGCCTCACTCAAAAGAATAGAAAAATCTAAAATGCAGTTTTTATATTCTCACCTCAAGAAGCTGGAACAGCAACAGAGGGACAGGCCTAATCCACTCACGAGGAAGCAGTTGACCAAGATGAGAGCAGAAATCAATGAATTAGAAACCAGAAGCACAGTAGAGCAAATCAACAGGACTAGAAGCTGGTTTTTTGAGAGAATCAATAAAATTGACAGACCACTGGCAAGACTTATCCAAGAGAAAAGAGAAAGGACCCAAATTATTAAAATTATGAATGAAAAAGGAGAGGTCATGACCAACACCAATGAAATTGGAAGGATTATTAGAAACTATTATCAACAGCTATATGCCAAAAAACTAAGCAATCTGGAAGAGATGGAGGCCTTCCTGGAAACCTATAAACTACCAAGACTGAAACAGGAAGAAATTGATTTCTTAAACAGGCCAATTAATTATGAAGAGATTGAGTCAGTGATAAACAACCTTCCAAATAACAAAACTCCAGGCCCGGATGGTTTTCCTGGGGAATTCTACCAAACATTCAAAGAAGAAATAATACCTATTCTCCTAAAGCTATTTCAAAAAATAGAAACAGAAGGAAAGCTACCAAACTCATTCTATGAGGCCAATATTACCTTGATCCCCAAACCAGGCAAAGACCCCCTCAAAAAGGAGAATTACAGACCGATTTCCCTAATGAATATGGACGCCAAAATCCTCAACAAGATACTTGCTAATAGAATCCAACAATACATTAAAAGGATTATCCATCACGATCAAGTGGGATTCATACCTGGGATGCAAGCGTGGTTCAATATTCGCAAATCAGCGTGATACATCATATCAACAAGAAAAGACTCAGGAACCATATGATCCTCTCAATCGATGCCGAAAAAGCATTTGACAAAATACAGCATCCTTTCCTGATTAAAACCCTTCAGAGTGTAGGAATAGAAGGTACATTTCTCAATCTCATAAAAGCCATCTATGAAAAGCCTACTGCAAATATTACTCTCAATGGGGAAAAGCTGGAAGCCTTTCCCTTAAGATCAGGAACTCGACAAGGATGCCCACTCTCGCCACTATTATTCAACATAGTACTAGAAGTCCTTGCAACAGCAATCAGACAACAAAAAGGGATCAAAGGTATTCAAATCGGCAATCAGACAACAAAAAGGGATCAAAGGTATTCAAATCGGCAAAGAAGAAGTCAAAATGTCTCTCTTCGCAGATGACATGATACTCTATATGGAAAACCCAAAAGAAGCCACTCCCAAACTATTAGAAGTTATAGAGGAATTCAGTAACGTGGCGGGATACAAAATCAATGCTCAGAAATCAGTTGTATTTCTATACACGAATAACGAGACTGAAGAAAGAGAAATTAGGGAATCCATCCCATTTACAATAGCACCAAAAACCATACGTTACCTTGGAATTAACTTAACCAGAGACGTAAAGGACCTATATTCTAGAAACTATAAATCACTCTTGAAAGACATTGAGGAAGACATAAAAAGATGGAAAGATATTCCATGCTCATGGATCGGAAGAATTAACATAGTTAAAATGTCCATGCTACCCAGAGCAATCTTCTGTATGGTGACTAACATAATATAATAAAAAATCATTAAAAAAAAAGAGACACTTAACCGACTGAACCACCCAGGCGCCCCTCAGTTTATCACTTTTTAATGGATCATACCTTAATGTTCACATTTAGAACTCTTCCATTAACACTAATATGGAAGCCTTTTCCCATTTAGAAAATATTTTATAGTTTTAAGTTTTACATTTATTCTGGTGCTTTGTTTTGAGTTAATTTTTATAAGGTATGAGGTTTAGGTTGATTTTTTTTCTGCCTATGGATTTCTGATTCCTCTAGCACCATTTATTAAAAAGATAATCCTTGCTATGTTGAACTGCTTGTGCAGTTTTTTTTTCACAAATCAGTTGAGTATATTGGTTTGGGTATATTTCTTGGTTTCCTATTCTATTCCATTTCTGTGTGTGTTTATCCCTCTGTCAACCCCACACTGTCTTGATTACTATAGCCATATAGTGAGCTTTTATATCAGGGAGAGTGATTTCTCCCACTTTAATCTTTTGTGGCAAGATTATTTGGGGGGGTTACCAAATTATTTTGAAGGAATGGTGCAAATGAAAGAAGTTAAGTAGATGTTTTGGTACAACTTATGGAAAAGGTAAATGTAAGCCCAACATGCATGCACTGCCTTGGTGACCAGGGAAGTCACCCTGGAGGCTATGGGGAGACAGCCTAAGGCTTAGCTCTCACTATCACGGTTTCTAAAGTGTGCTTATTCAGAGAAATGCTCTGCCGTGCCGGATTCAGGAGCCCCCACCTTGCGCAGGTTAGTTACATGGTCACCCAATTCTTCGATGGATTGCACCTGTTTATTCAGGTAATGAGTGTCAGTGAAGTCCCACATGGGGTCATTTTTATCGATGACCAGTTTGTGCAGTTTCCAGTAGTGACTGATTCACGCACTTTTCCAAGCGTAACGCACACTGCCTTGCATTCAGTCCGTTTTCCCAGTAATCACGGTCTGGTTTCTTGGTATCCTGAAGAAAGATTCGGCCACCTTGTTGGTTCTGCAGCTTCATCAGTTTCTCAGCATGTGCCCTCTCCTCAAGAGATTGGTGAAGAAAATATTTGACAAAGTTCTTCAAAGCCACATCTTTGTGGTCAAAGTAGTAAGACACGGACAGGTAGACACAGGCATAGAGCTTGGACCCAGGCCCTCTGACCACACGTCACTCAGGGCCACGCGGGTGGTGCTGCTCGGGGAAGGTCTGTGGACAAGCAGATCCAACGGGTCAGGACGACAAGCCCAGCCGCCCCTTCCCAAAGAGCATAATCCCGGCTTTTAGAACCAGTTTTACCGAGGTATAACTCACATCCCTTAATATCCTCCCAGTGAAAGTACGCAACTCAGGGGTTTCAGTATATTCACGGGCACCCCTGCGGACTTTTTTTTTTAAGTATAGTTGACACACAATGTTTCATTAGTTTCAGATATATAGCATAGTGATTTGACAAATGTACACATTATGCTGTATTCACTGTAAGTGAAGCTGGTATTTGTCCTTATACATCGCTATTACAGTATCATTGACTGTGTTCCCACCCCTAACGCTCTCCTCTCTGGCAACCATCAGTTTGTTCTCCATATTTATAGTTCGGTTTTGCTTTCTGTTTCTTCTTCTTCTTTTTTTTTTTTAGATTCCACTAATGAATATAATCATATGGTATTTGTCTTTCTCAGTCTGACTTATTTCGCTTAGCATAATACCCTCTAGGTCCATCCATGTTGTCTCGAATGGCACAGCCTCATCCTTTTTTATGGTTGTATAATATTCCATTGTATATAGATACACCACAAAGTCCTTATGCATTTGTCTGTTGAAGGACACTTCAGTATTGTAAATAATGCTTCAGTAAACATAGGGGTACATATATCTTTTCAAATTGGTATTTTCATCTTCTTTGGGTAAATACCCAATAACGGAATTAATGGTTCATATAATATTTCTGTTTTTAAGTTTTTGAGGACTCTCCATACTGTTATTCACAGTGACTGTATTAATTTACATTCCCTTCAACAGTTCCTTTTTCTTCACGTGCTTGCCAACACTTGTTGTTTCTTGTCTTTTTGATTTCAGCCATTCTGTGAGATGTAAACTGATATCTCATTGTGGTTTTGATTTGTATTTCCCTGATGATGAGGGATATTGAGCATCTTTTCATGTGTCTCTTGGCCGTCTGAATGTCTTCTTTGGAAAAATGTCTGTTCAAGTCTTCTGCCCATTTTTTAATCAGATTTTTTTTTTTTGGTGTTGAGTTGTATAAGTTCTTTATATAGTATAGATATTAACCCTTTTTCAGATGTATCATTTGCAAATATCCTCTCCCATTCAGTAGGTTGTATTTTTGTTTTCTTGATGGTTTCCTTTGCTATACAGAAGCTTGTTATTTTGAAGTAGTCCCAAGAAATACTTTTTGCTTTTGTTTTCCTGGCCTCAGGAGACACATCTAGAAAAATGTTGCTATGGCCAGTGTCAGAGAAATTACTGTTTTCTTGTAGGATTCTTACAGTTTCAGGTCTTACATTTAGGTCTTTAATCCATTTTGAGTTTATTTTTGTGTGGTGGTCCAGTTTCATTCTTTTACATTGCTGTCCAGTTTTCCCAGCACCATTTATTGAAGAAACTCTCTTTTCCTCATTGTATACTCTTGCCTCCTCTGTCATAGATTAATTGACCATATAATTGTTGGTTTATTTTTGTGCTCTTTATTCTTTTCCACTGATCTATGTGTCTATTTTTGCCAGTACCATACTGTTTTGATTACTACAGCTTTGTAGTATATCTTGAAATCTGGGATTGTAATACCTCCAGCCTCGTTCTTCTTTCTCAAGACTGCTTTGACTATTTAGGGTCTTTTTTGGTTCCATACAAATTTTGGTATTATTTGTTCTAGGTTTGTGAAAAACGCTGTTGGTATTTTGATAGTGATTGCATTGACTGTAGATTAGTTTGGGTAATATGGACATTTTAACAATTAACAGTATTCTTTCAATCCATTATGGAATATCTTTCCATCTGTGTCATCTTCAGTTTCTTTCATCACTGTTTTATAGTTTTCAGAGTATAGGTCTTTCACTTATTTGGTTAAGTTTATTCCTAAGTATTTTATTCTTTTTGGTGCAATTGTAAATGGTGGCGTTACTTTCTCTTTCTGCTACTCTGTTATTATATACATGGATTCTTTATAGTCCTGTAAATGTATTTTTTCTTCTGATTTTCTTATTATTTTTTCTCTAGCTTATTTCATTGTAAGAATACAGTATAAAATACATAAAACATACAGAATATGTGTTAATCAATTGTTTATGTTGTTGGTAAGGCTTTCAGTCAACAGTAGGTTATTGGTTGTTAAGTTTTGGGGAACTCAAAAGGTATACAGGGATTTTCAACTATGTGGGGGTTGAGACCCCAAGCCCCATGTTGTCAAGGGTCAACTGTACATGTTTTGGTAGGTGTATATCTGTCTATTTCATTTCCTTTGGAGTAATTTTAAATACTACTGTGTTTTTGTTTTCACATATTCCTTCTTAGTAAATAGGAATGCAGTTGATTTTCACACATTGATTTTGTATCTTCCGACCTTGATGAAATCACTCCTAGTTCTAGTAGTTTATTTTTCTTTTTGTAGATTGCTTGGGGTTTTCTATGATGAAATCTGTAATTTCGTATTATTTGCAAACGGGTATAGTTTTTTTCTTCATTTCCAATCTGTATGCTTTTGTGTGTGTGTGTGCGTGTGTGTATGCAAACATGCGTATATATATCATACTGTAATTGTTAGAACTCTCAGTACTGTGTTGAATCACAGTGGTGAGATAAAAAAAAAAAAACCTTGTCTTAAACCAAGAAACAGATTCTTTTCTTTTTTGTTTCTTTCTTTTTTTTTTTTAAAGATTATTTATTTATTTGACAGAGAGAGACAGGCAGTGAGAGAGGGAACACAAGCAGTGGGAGTGGGAGAGGAAGAAGCAGGCTCTCAGAGGAGGAGCCTGATGTGGGGCTCGATCCCAGAACGCCGGGATCACGCCCTGAGCCGAAGGCAGATGCTTAACCGCTGTGCCACCCAGGCGCCCCAGTATAGTCTCTGTTTTATTCCTGATATTGGTGATTTGTTTCTTCTCTTTTTTCTTGTCAGTGTTGCTAGAGGTTTATCAATTTTATTGATTTTTTTCAAGAACCACCTTTTTGTTTAATTAATTTTCTCTATTGTTTTGTTATTAATTTCCTTGATTTCTGCTCTTGTATTTAGTATTTCCCTCCTTCTGCTTGCTTTGGACTTTTTTTTCTTGTGTCTTCTTGAGAGAGGAATGTAGATTATTTATTTGAAATCTTTTTTCATTCTAATGTAATGATTACTGCTACAAATTTCTTTCTTGGCACTGCCTCAGCCGCATCCCCAAGATTGATGTGTTATATTTTTATCCAGTTTGATGTATTTTTGGATTTCCCTTGAGACTTCCTCTTTGACACATGGCTTATTTAAAAGGTAGTTGTTTGATTTTCATATGTTCAGATGTTTTCCCGTTGTCTTTCTGTTATTGACTTCTGGTTTGATTTCATTATTGTCAGAGAATACACTGTGTAACTTCGATTTAAAAATTTGTCTTATGGCCCACAACATGGTCTACATTTGTAAATATTCCATGGCTCTTGAAGGAAGATGGTATTCTGCTGTTGGGTGGAGTGTTGATTGTGTTGTTCACATGATCTGTGCTGCTGATGTTTTGTCCAGCAGTTCTGTCAGTAGCTGAGAGGGGGTGTCGAAGTCCTCAACTATAATCTGGGATTTGCCTATTAATCTTTTCCACTTGATCACTTTTAGCTTCATGTGTTTTGAGGCTGTGCTTTTTGGCGTACACACTTAGGCTCTTTATGATTTCCTGGCGGATTACTCATTTTAGCATTCTATGTCCCTCTTCATCACTAGTTTTTTTTCCTTTGCACAGATGTTTACTTTTTTTTTTTAAAGTAAACTCTGCCCCCATTGTGGGGCTTGAACTCACGACCTGAGATCAAGAGTCACAGGCTGTACCAACTGAGCCAGCCAGGTGCCTGATGCTTACTTTGATATTAATGTAGTCACTCTTGCTTGTTTTTATTTTTAACAATTGCACGAAGTGTGTTTCTTCTATCCTTTTACTTGCATCTTACCTATGTTGTTGAATTTGAAGTGTCATAAATAGCATCTAGCTGGGTTACTTTTTTTTTTTTTTAAGATTTTATTTATTTATTTGTCAGAGAGAGAGAGCGCACAAGCAGGGGGAGCGGCAGGCAGAGGGAGAAGCAGGCTCTTTGCTGAGCAAGGAGCCCGATACAGGACTCGATCCCAGGACCCTGGGATCATGACCTGAGCTGAAGGCAGACCCTTAACCAACTGAGCCACCCAGGCGTCCCGAGTTACGTTTTTTTTTTTTTTTATTTTTTTAAATGATTTTTTATTATATTATGTTAGTCACCATACAGTACATCCCCGGTTTCCGATGTAAGGCTCGATGATTCATTAGTTGTGTATAACACCCAGTGCACCATGCAATACGTGCCCTCCTTACTACCCATCACCGGTCTATCCCATTCCCCCACCCCCCTCCCCTCTGAGGCCCTCAGTTTGTTTCTCATAGTCCATAGTCTCTCATGGTTCATTCCCCCTTCTGATTACCCCCCCTTTCTTTATCCCTTTCTTCCCTACCGATCATCCTAGTTCTTATGTTCCATAGATGAGAGAAATCATATGATAGTTGTCTTTCTCTGCTTGACTTATTTCACTTAGCATTATCTCCTCCAGTGCTGTCCATGTTGTAGCAAATGTTGAGAACTCGTTCTTTCTGATAGCTGAGTAATATTCCATTGTATATAGGGACCACAACTTCTTAATCCAGTCATCTGTTGCAGGGCATCTCGTCTCCTTCCACGATTTAGCTATTGTGGACATTGCTGCTATGAACATTGGGGTGCATATGGCCCTTCTCTTCACTACGTCTGTATCTTTGGGGTAAATACCCAGTAGTGCAATGGCTGGGTCATAGGGTAGCTCAGTTTTTAACTTTTTAAGGGACCTCCACACTGTTTTCCAGAGTGGCTTTACCAACTTGCATTCCCACCAACAATGTAGGAGGGATCCCCTTTCTCCACATCCTCTCCAACAATTGTTGTTTCTTGCCTTGTCTATTTTTGCCATTCTAACTGGCGTAAGGTGGTATCTCAGTGTGGTTTTGATTTGAATTTCCTTGATGGCTAATGATTTTGAACATTTTTTCATGTGTCTGTTAGCCATTTGTATGTCTTCATTGGAAAAGTGTCTGTTCATATCTTCTGCCCATTTTTTGATTTGTTTATTTGTTTCTCGTGTATTGAGTTTGAGAAGTTCTTTGTAGATCTTGGATACCAGTCCTTTATCTGTAGTGTCATTTGCAAATATATTCTCCCATTCCGTGGGCTGCCTCTTAGTTTTTCTGACTGTTTCCTTGGATGTGCAGAAACTTTTAATCTTGATGAAGTCCCATAAATTCATTTTATCTTTTGTTTCTCTTGCCTTTGGGGATGTGTCATGAAAAAGGTTGCTTTGGCCGATGTCGTAGAGGTTGTTGCCTATGTTCTCCTCTAGAATTTTGATGGATTCCTGTCTCACATCGAGGTCTTTCATCCATTTGGAGTTTATTTTTGTGTATGGTGTGAGATAGTGGTCAAGTTTCATTCTCTTGCATGTAGCTGTCCAATTTTCCCAGCACCATTTATTGAAGAGACTGTCTTTTTCCCACTGGATGTTTTTTCCTGCTTTATCAAATATTAGTTGCCCAAAGAGCCGAGGGTCCATTTCTGGGCTCTCTATTCTGTTCCATTGGTCTATGTGTCTGTTTTTGTGCCAGTACCATGCTGTCTTTGTGATCACAGCTTTGTAGTACAGCTCGAAATCCGGCATTGTGATGCCCCCAGCTTTGTTTTTCCTTTTCAACAGTTCCTTGGAGATTCGGGGCCTTTTCTGTTTCCATACAAATTTAAGGACTGTTTGTTCCAGTTCTTTGAAAAATGTCCTTGGTATTTTGATCGGGATAGCATTGAAAGTGTAGATTGCTCTGGGTAGCATGGACATTTTAACTATGTTAATTCTTCTGATCCATGAGCATGGAATATCTTTCCATCTTTTTATGTCTTCCTCAATGTCTTTCAATAGTGATTTATAGTTTCTAGAATATAGGTCCTTTACGTCTCTGGTAAGTTAATTCCAAGGTAACGTATGGTTTTTGGTGCTACTGTAAATGGGATGGATTCCCTAATTTCTCTTTCTTCGGTCTCGTTATTCGTGTATAGAAATGCAACTGATTTCTGAGCATTTATTTTGTATCCCGCCACGTTACTGAATTGCTCTATAACTTCTAATAGTTTGGGAGTGGCTTCTTTTGGGTTTTCCATATAGAGTATCATGTCATCTGCAAAGAGAGACATTTTGACTTCTTCTTTGCCAATTTGAATACCTTTGATCCCTTTTTGTCGTCTGATTGCTGTTGCAAGGACTTCTAGTACTATGTTGAATAATAGTGGCGAGAGTGGGCATCCTTGTCGAGTTCCTGATCTTAAGGGAAAGGCTTCCAGCTTTTCCCCATTGAGAATAATATTTGCAGTAGGCTTTTCATAGATGGCTTTTATGAGATTGAGAAATGTACCTTCTATTCCTACACTCTGAAGGGTTTTAATCAGGAAAGGATGCTGTATTTTGTCAAATGCTTTTTCGGCATCGATTGAGAGGATCATATGGTTCCTGAGTCTTTTCTTGTTGATATGATGTATCACGCTGATTGATTTGCGAATATTGAACCACGCTTGCATCCCAGGTATGAATCCCACTTGATCGTGATGGATAATCCTTTTAATGTACTGTTGGATTCTATTAGCAAGTATCTTGTTGAGGATTTTGGCGTCCATATTCATTAGGGAAATCGGTCTGTAATTCTCCTTTTTGAGGGGGTCTTTGCCTGGTTTGGGGATCAAGGTAATATTGGCCTCATAGAATGAGTTTGGTAGCTTTCCTTCTGTTTCTATTTTTTGAAATAACTTTAGGAGAATAGGTATTATTTCTTCTTTGAATGTTTGGTAGAATTCCCCAGGAAAACCATCCGGGCCTGGAGTTTTGTTATTTGGAAGGTTGTTTATCACTGACTCAATTTCTTCATAATTAATTGGCCTGTTTAAGGAATCAATTTCTTCCGGTTTCAATCTTGGTAGTTTATAGGTTTCCAGGAAGGATTCCATCTCTTCCAGATTGCTTAGTTTATTGGCATATAGCTGTTGATAAAAATTTCTAATAATCCTTCCAATTTCAATGGTGCTCGTCGTGACCTCTCCTTTTTCATTCATAATTTTAATAATCTGGGTCCTTTCTCTTTTCTTTTGGATAAGTCTTGCCAGTGGTCTGTCAATTTTATTGATTCTCTCAAAGAACCAGCTTCTAGTCCTGTTGATCTGCTCTACTGTACTTCTGGTTTCTGCTTGATTGATTTCAGCTCTAATTTTGGTCAACTGCTTCCTCGTGCGTGGATTAGGCCTGTCCCTCTGTTGCTGTTCCAGCTTCTTGAGGTGAGAATATAAAAACTGCATTTTAGATTTTTCTATTCTTTTGAGTGAGGCTTGGATGGCTATGTATTTCCCCCTTAGGACTGCCTTTGCAGTATCCCATAGGTTTTGGACTGTTGTATTTTCATTCTCATTGGTCTCCATAAATTGTTTAATTTGATTTTTGATTTCCTGGTTTATCGAGTCATTCCTGAGCAGGATGGTTCTTAGTCTCCAAGTGTTTGAGTTTCTTCCAAATTTTTCCTTGTGGTTGAGTTCCAATTTCAGAGCGTTGTGGTCTGAGAATATGCAGGGGATAATTTCAATCTTTTGGTATCGGTTGAGACCTGTTTTGTGTCCCAGAACATGGTCTATTCTTGAGAATGTTCCATGGGCATTAGAATAGAATGAGTATTCTTTGGTTCTGGGGTGTAGTGTTCTATATATATCTATGAGGTCCAACTCATCGAGTATGGCATTCAAAGCCTTTGATTCTTTGCTTAGTTTTTGCCAGGGTGTTCTGTCTATTTCTGATAGTGGAGTGTTGAGGTCCCCTACTATTAATGTATTTTTATTTATATGTCTCTTTATTCTGGTTAAGAGTTGGCTTGTGTATCTTGCTGCTCCCCTGTTGGGGGCATATATATTTATAATTGTCATATCCACTTGTTGAATACTTCCCTTAAGAATAATATAGTGCCCTTCTGCATCTCTAACTATAGTCTGTAGTTTAAAATCCAATTTATCTGATATGAGAATTGCTACCCCAGCTTTCTTTTGAGGTCCATTTGCGTGAAAGATGGTACTCCATCCCCTTACTCTCAGTCTGAATGCATCTTTGGGTTTGAAATGAGTCTCTTGTAGACAGCAAATGGATGGGTCATTTCTTTTTATCCAATCTGCAACCCTGTGGCATTTTATGGGATGGTTCAAAGCATTTACATTAAGACTGATTACTGAGAGATATGATTTTAATGTTGCCATGTTGCCAGTAAAGTCTTTGTTTGTATTGGCTGTGACTTTCTGTTCTGTATCACTCTTGGGGACTTTTTACTTTTATAGAACCCCCTGTAATATCTCCTGTAGGGCTGGTTTCGTGGTTACAAAATTGGTTAGTGACTGGCGATTCTGAAATGTCTTTATTTCTCCATCAATTCTGAATGACAGCCTTGCTGGGTAAAGGATCCTTGGCTGCATGTTTTTCTCTGAAAGAGCTTTAAATATGCTCCCCCAACCCTTTCTCTCATTCCAGGTCTGTGTAGACAGGTCTGACGTAATTCTGATGCTTTTGCCTTGGTACGTGAGAAATTTCTTTGCCCTGGCCGCTTTCAATACTGTATCCTTGGATCTAATATTTGCGAATATGCACTATGACGTGACGTGGCGTAGGTTTGTCATGGTTGAGCTTGGGAGGGGTCCTCTCTGCCTCTTGGACACGAATGTTTGTTTCCCTCGCTAGATTAGGGAAGTTTTCAGCTACAATTTGTTCAAATATCTCTTCTAGACCTCTGTTTTTCTCCACCCCCTCGGGGATGCCAATGATTCTAACATTGGATCGTTTCATTGAGTCAGTAATCTCCCGTAACCTACATTCGTGGGCGTGGATTTTTTTAAGACCATCTTCTATTTTCATTTTTTCCTCTATTAACCCATCCTCCAATTCACTAACCCGTTCCTCTGCTTCTGCGACCCTGGCCGTCAGAGCCTCTAGTGTTGCCTGCATTTGGCTCATAGAATTTTTAATTTCTGTCAGATTCGCTCTCATTTCTGTTCTTAGGGATTCTATATTCTCAGTAACCTTTTCGTTAATAGTTTTTTCAATTCTACTCATCATTTTGACCATCGTTACTCTGAATTCCATTTCTGATAATTTGGTTAAATCCATATCCATTATTTCTGTGGCAGAGGCCACAGACTCACTGTCTTTTCTTTGCTGGGGGGGGGCTTCTCCTTCTTGTCATTCTGATGAAGAGAGGTTGCGGGGTTTCCAGAGCCCAAATTATTGACTGGGTCCCAGGCCGTGCCCCTTGTTTTATAGGGATCTTAGGGATGTGGGCTTCTTCTTTAAAGATTTTATTTATTTATTTATGTGGCAGCCAACCAGCGAGAGAGGGAACAGAAGCAGGGGAGTGGGAGAGGAAGAAGCAGGCTCCCAGCGGAGGAGCCCGATGAGGGACTCCTTTCCGGAACGCCGGGATCACGCCCTAAGCCGAAGACAGGCGCTCAATGACTGCGCCACCCAGGCACCGGGTTGTGGGCTTCTTGATTTTTCAGCCTGCCTTCTGTGTTCTGGGGGAGGGGCCTGCCGCGCCGATACTCAGGCAGCCATGTTTGGGTAGAGTCTCGGCGTCCCCTGCGAGGGGGGATGGGGATGGGCACTCTCTGAGCCGGTATTTCCAGGCTTTTGTTCTCTGGCGGCTTTCCCTGGCGGTTTGCTGTGCCTCTTCTGAGAGTCAGAGCAGCAGCGGCCAAATTTCAGCCTCTGTCACAGAACAGAGGGATTGCGGCCCGTTCTCTACTAATGTTCTGGCCACTTTAACTCTGTTTCTGTTGGTGCTGCTCAACCCTGCAGCGTCCCGGGATGTGCGCCCCACACCCGGCGTCCCAGCCCTCACTTCCAGGGCCGGCGCGTCTCTGTCCTTTGTGTTTCTAACACCGCCAGCCGCCAGCCGCCCCGCGCGCGCTCCCGGATCTCCCGGTCTCAGTCTGGATCCAGTGAGCGCACCGGGATTCCGGGGTTCCGCGAGATGCCTGGTGGCGTGCGCACCCGGCTCACGGTCTCAGTCTGCTGTTTTGCGGGTGCCGACCACGAGCCCGCCCGCTCTCCCCGTGCAAGTGGCTACCGCTTCCCGGCGCCCGAACGCGGCGGCTCCCTCCCCCTTCCGTTTATCTTCCGATATCTGTGCACAGTTTCATGGCTCCCCGCTTCGTACCTCAATACTCAGCACTGGAGATGTTCATTTGTAGAGATCCAGATGCATCTTCCTGCGTCTCAGGCTGGTTCCGTGGTTGTTTAGGCTGGTCTGGTACCTATCCAGCTCGACTCGGAGGATCGGCTGAAAACGGTGTCTCCTACTCCTCCGCCATCTTAACTCCCTCTCCCCGAGTTACGTTTTTTTAACCACTCTGCCAATTTTTGTCTTTTCGTGTATTTAGACCATTTATACTAAAGATTATTAATATGTTAGTACTTAAGTCTGCCATTTTATTATTTGTATTTCCCTGCCCCTGTTGTCATTCCTTCATTCTCTTTACATGCCTTTTTGTGGGTTACTTGAAATATTTTTAGAATTCCATCTTGGTTTATTTATAATTTCTAAGTGTACCTTGTGTCATTTTACAGTATACATATGTGACTTATCACAGTCTACTGGCATCGGTGTTTTAAAGCTTCAAGCGAAGTATGGAGCCTTACCTTGATTTTGGTTCCTTAACCTTCCACACTTTTAAATGTCATTGTCTTGATAACCAGATGGTGTTATTTCTTTAATTATCAAATATGATTTATGAAACTCAGGGGAGGGGTAGCCTCATGAATATATATATGCTTATATATATACACGTACATATATATAATATATGTATACATATATATATATATATATGAATATGCTTTTTCCATTGCTGCTTCTTTCTATCCACTTCTTTCATCTTTTGCTTCTCTTTTAAAAACTTCCTTTAGCCGTTTTTTAAGGATAGGTCTCCTGAGAGCAAAGTCATTTTCCTTTGTCTGAAAATACCTGTATTTCTCCTTTCCTAAATGATAGTTTCACTATATAGAATATAGATATAGAGTTTGTGGGTGACAGTTTTTTTCCAGGACTTGAAAAATGTGCCATTTTCTTCTGGCCTCCATGGTTTCAGATGAGAAGTCTACTGTCATTCAAATTGCTCCTCTTCTATAAGTAATGTATCAAATATATCTGGCAGCTATCAAGATTTTTTTCTTTGTCAGTAGTTCTCAGAAGCTTAGTTATGATATGTTTTGCCATGGATTCCTTTGGCTTTATACTATTTGGGATTCATTCGACATTTTGAATCTGTAAGTTTGTTTCTTTTGCAAAAATTGGGAAAATTTCAGCCGTTATATCTTTGGCACCACTTTCTTTCTCCTCTGCATCTGGAATTCTGATGACGTGAACGTTCCATCTATTTTATTGTCATGCAGGCGTCTGAGTGTCTTCTCATTAGTCTGTATTTTCTCTCTTATCAGGTAAATTCTGCTCACTGTTTGGTGAGTTCTCTTGCATTCTCTTTAACTTTGCTGAGTCTATCCTCTGTCATCTCCACTCTGCTTTTGAACCCATCTAGAGAAGTGGAGGTTTGTTTTTTTTTTAAGCTTGTTTTTTTCAACTTTATAATTTCCATTTTCTTCTTTTTTTTATAATGTGTATATTTTTGCTAAGATTTTCTACTTTCTCATAACTTTTTTTTTAGCTAATCTGTAATTGTTGAAATGTTTTTATGATGGCAGCAATTTCAATATTTGATTCATTTCAGTGTTGGTGTCACTTGATTATCTTGTCTTATTCAAGTTGTGATCTTCCTTGTTTTCCATTCTTTGTATAATGAGTGATTTTTCAGTTGTTTCCTGGACATTTTATCTAGTATGTTAGACCTAGCACACATATTCTGGTTAATTTTTCTAGGCTGTGATTCCAATGGCAATTTAGCTTTCAGATCCTTTGTAGTAGTATTTTGGTAATTAAAGTTCCAAGTCAGTTGATGCTATGAAACAGAGATTATCTGAATGGGCCTGACCCAATCAGGTATGTCCTTTAAAAGCAGAGTACGTAACAGATTCGGTGAAGCATTGGTAACTTTGAAGATTTGGGGTTGGGCGGGGAGGACATGCGGAAGGACCAAAGAGTGGGTCTTAGGATATTCATATTCCCGATCTGTCTAAATGCTGCCAGATTTTTTTTCAGATTGGCTGCACCAATCTACAGTCCCACCAGGTGTGTGTGTAGATTTCTATACTGCACATTCATGCCAATTCTTGGCATTATCATCCTTTGTAATTTTTGATAGTTCAAAAGAGAAAGTCCTGTCTTACTCTTTTAATTGATGTTTGCTTATTACTATGAATTAGGACATATCTCTTTATTCCTTTCAGACTTTTGGGTTTCCTCTTTGGTAAACTGCTTGCTTATAATCATTGCCCGTTATTGTACTGGATTTGAATGTTCTAGATATTATTCCATTACCAGTTTTTTTTTTAAAGATTTTTATTTATTTGACAGAGAGAGACAGCCAGCGAGAGAGGGAACACAAGCAGGGGGAGTGGGAGAGGAAGAAGCAGGCTGCTAGCGGAGGAGCCTGATGTGGGGCTCGATCCCAGAACGCCGGGATCACGCCCTGAGCTGAAGGCAGATGCTTAACAACTGCACCACCCAGGCGCCCCTATTCCATTACCAGTTTTAGACATTGGAAATAATGTTTTCCATTCTGTCATATGTCAACTAACTTTGTGATTTTCTTATGCTCTGTTGAATAGAAGTCCTCAATATGAATTTACTAATTGCATCAGTTTTGTTATATAAATCTGTTTTTTTTAAGTTTTGAGAAATAATTCCCTGCCCCTAGGTCATGAAAATATTCTTTTACATTTTTTTTTTTTTAAAGATTTTATTTATTTATTCGACAGAGAGAGACAGCCAGCGAGAGAGGGAACACAAGCAGGGGGAGTGGGAGAGGAAGAAGCAGGCTCATAGCGGAAGAGCCTGATGTGGGACTCGATCCCGGAACGCCGGGATCACGCCCTGAGCCGAAGGCAGACGATTAACCGCTGTGCCACCCAGGCGCCCCTCTTTTACATTTTTATACTAACTTTATAGCTTTATCTTTCACATCTAAACTTCTAATCTATAATCTAAGTCTAAAATTTGATAACAGGATTGATGAGAGTGTGAGGAAAGCATACTCACACATACTGTTGGTGGGAGTATAGAATTCTGGAAGTCACTTAGGCCTTATCAAAAGACTCAAAAATGAATTTTTTACATAGAAATTAAGGAGATAATTATAAATGTACAAAAAATCTTTGCCTCAAAGGATTTATTTTGCAGTTATTATGATCGTGAAATACTGAAAATAACCCAAATATGAGAATTATGGTACCAATTAAACAATTGACTATTGAGCTATTAACATGATAGAGTTTGCCAGAATAGCCAAAACAATGGAGAGTTGCTGTTCAATGGGTATGAAGTTTTAGTTATGCGTGATGAATAAGTCCTAGAGTTCTGCTGTATATCGTTATGCCTATAATTAAAATAAATAAATAAGAGCAAAATTTGGAGGACTTATGCTTGCTGTCTTAAAAACTTACTACAAAGCTGTAGTAATCAAGAAAATATAGTATTGGCATAAGGATGAATAGATTGTATTAGTTTCGTATTACTGCTGTAACAAATTGCCACAAACTTGTAGTGGCTATAAAAAGTTAATATCTTATGCTTCTGGAGGTCAGAAGTTCAAAATCAGTCGCTCTAGGCCAAAGTCAAAGTATTATCAGGGCTGGCTATTTCTGGAAGCTCAGAGAGGACAATTTATTTTCTTGACATTTTCAGCTTCTAGAGCCTGCCTGCTTTTCTGGCTCATAGCCCCTTCCTTGTGTTAACTTCAGCCTTGCTTCCGTTGTCATGCCCACTACTGACTATGATCCTATTGTCTTTCTTTATAACAATCCTTGTAATTATATTAGGCCCACTAGATGATCCTGGAAAATCTTCCCATCTCAAGATCTTAATTACATCTGCGAAGTCCCTTTTGCTATGTAAGGCAACATATTCATAGTTTCTGGGGATTAGAATTTGGGCACATTCTGGGGACAGTATTCAGCCTATCATACAGAACAATGGATTAGAACTGAGAGTCCATAAATCCTCAAATTTATGGTCATTGATTTTTGACAGGGGTCTTAAGACAATTCAATGGGGGCAAAGAACAGTCTTTTCAACAAATGGTGCTGGGACAGTTGGATATCCACATGCAAAAGAATGAAGTTGAATCCCTACCACACATTATATATAAAAATTAACTAAAAAATGGATGGGTTATAGAACTAAATGTAAGAATGAAAACTATAAAACTCTTAGAAGAAAACTTAGACGTAAATCTTCATGATCTTGGATTAAGCAATAGTTTCTTAGATATGACACCTAAAGCACACACACACAAACAAACAATTAACAAATTGAATCTCATCAAAATTTAAAACTTTTTGCATCAGAAGACACTATTAGAGAATGAAAGTACAATCCACAGAATAGGAGAAAAAATTTATAAATTATGTATTTGATAATTTTTTACAGATTTATTTATTTACTTGAGAGTGAGAGAGTGTGCTCATGTGGGGTGGGGGAGGCAGAAGGAAAGGTAGGGAGAGAATCTTAAGCAGACTCATGCTGAGCGCAGAGCCTAACATGGGTTTCCATCTCACGACCCTGAGATCACAGCCTGAGCCAAAACCAAGAGTCTGACGCTCAACTGACTGAGCCACCCAGGTGCCCTAAGGGACTTTTTAAAAGATGTTTTTAAGTAGGCTCCACACCCAACATGGAGCCCAACATGGGGCTTGAACACATGACCCTGAGATCAAGACCCAAGCTGAGATAAAGAGTCAGACACTTAACCAACTGAGCCACCCAGGCACCCTTGATAAGGGACTTTTTAAACAGAATATATAAATAATTCTTACAACTCAGCAGTAAAAACACAACCCAATTTAAAATTGGCAAAAGATCTGATCAGACATTTCTCCAAAGAAGATACACAGGTGACTAATAAGCACATGAGAAGACACACAACTTCATTAATCATTAGTGAAATGCAAATCAAAACCACAATTAGAGACTACTTTAAACCCATTAGGTTGGCTATAATCAACAAAATGAAAAATAAGTTTAGGGGAGATGTGGAGAAATTGGAACCCTCATACATTGCTTATCCATTCATCTGTTGATGGACACTTGAGTTTCTTTGAGAAAGAGAGAAAAAACTAGTGGGGGGAGGGGCAAAGGGAGAGGGATAAGCAGAGCATATTGGAGGGGGCAGGTCCACAGGAGAGCATGGGGGTAGGGTGTGCTGTTAACAAGTTAGGTGGAGAGTGTTGGTGCTGCCCTGGTTCCTTCAGGTGTCCATGGGTCCAGGCGGAGGGGATGGAAAGGGGAATGGCACCTGCCAGCTCCTTTGTTTCTGGACAAGTCTCCTAAAGATCCTTGGCCCTCCAGCATACTCTCTAAGATTAGTAAATAAATCTCCTTTTAATATACCCCATGTGTTTTCAAACTGCTGCTTCGATGCTGTATCTCAATGGGGCCATTTGTTGTGCTGTCTCTTTAAGGGTGAGGACTCAGTGTCCTCTTGCCCTGCTGGCTCTCCCAGAGCAGAGCCAACTGATTTTCAAACTTCTAGGTGTTAAGTCCTGCTGATTGTAAGAACTTGTGAAATTATGTCCCTCTGGTTTTCAAAGCCAAATGTTACTCGTGTGGGTTCCCTGCACCTGGGGTGCCTGGTGTGCGGGTCTGTTTCTCTCCCCTTTCTGCATCTGCCATGTCCCTCCCTCCCATGGACAGTCTTGTGGGTCTATTTAGCTTCCAACCACATCTCTGCCCTTCCTACCCTCTTCAGTGTGGTCTCTTCTCTACATTTAGCTGTGGACAGCCTGTTCTGCCAGTCTTTAGGTCGTTTTCTGGGTTATTTACACTGATGTGGGTGTTATCTAGGTGTATTCTTGGGACAAGGTGAGCGTAGGGTCCTCCATCTTCTCTGGAAGTGGATTACCCCAAAGTTTTCAAAGTGTGTTTTTCTTGACGTAGGTTACAGGTTTTTATTTTCCCTTTTTTCTTATTTATAATTATTTTTTTATAATAATTTTTTATTATGTTATGTTAGTCACCATACGGTACATCCCCAGTTTTTGATATAATGTTCCATGATTCATTACTTGCGTATAACACCCAGTGCACCATGCAATACGTGCCCTCCTTAATACCCATCACCAGCCTACCCCAGTCCCCCACCCCCCTCCCCTCTGAAGCCCGCAATTTGTTTCCCAGAGTCCATTTTTTGTAACGACCATGTATTTTTCTTAAGAATAGAACTTCTAAAGCTTATGTACTCAGGTATAGGGGTGCTTAGGAAGTAGAAAAGTCCTGAAACCTCAGCTCTTCCCCTATTGCCTCTGCTCTGGAGCAAGTGTGAGGGAAGACAAACTTTGCATCATTGATGTGATAGAATGAGCCAGCTTCTCTCTAGAAGAATTGGGGGATAATGGGCACAGTGTAGCATTCTTGTTTGTTTGAGGTAAACCCTCAGAAGAGTAGGCATATCCACAATCAAATGTAAGCGTCCAAAACACCCAAAGCTAAATGGAAATGAATTTTAAAATGCCTGCTATTTTTCTGATTAAATTAGCCACATCTTTGTTAATTTGTATTAGGACAGTGATAGATTGTTTGAAATTTGTTGGTAAGTTGTTTCATTTCGTATGTTTGGTGCCCCTGAGCAGCTTGTGAGTTTTTCAAGGGGGTGGGATCTTGGCTTTTATCCCTGTTCTTGCTCTCCTAGAACCCAGGAATGGCGCTCTGCGTCCAGCAAGGACACGGCCAATAGAAAATGAAATGGTTATATTGGCAGAGATCATGAGACACTTTAATCAACTAGCCCTGCTATCTATTTGTAGCCAGAAAGATTTTCCATATTTTATTCTAAAACTAAAGTTTTTATTTTTGGCAGGTGGTCCTCACCATCTAACTGCCTTATAATTAACAAATGAACTGCTGTTTTGGCATACATTTTAGAATAAGTCTATTTTCTTATGTTAGGTACTTATTTTTGTACAACAAATTACCACAAACTGAATGGCTTAAAACAACACACATTTATTATTTCAAAGTTTTGGTGGGTCAGAAGTCTAGGCGTACCTTAGCTGGGTCCCCTTCGTAGGGTCTTACAGCGTGATAGTCGAGGTCCCAACCAGGCTATGTAGTCATTTGGAGACTTAACTGGGGAAGAATCTGCTTCCGTGTTCACTCAGGTGATTGTCAGAATTCATTCCTTGCGGCTTTTGAAGACAGAGGGCTTTACGTTGACTGGCAGCTGCCCTCAGGTCCTAGAAGGCTGCCCACAGTTGCTGGCTATGTGGGTTTTTACCAATATGGCGACTTACTTCATCAAGCCAGCAAGGAGTCTCTAAAGCCAGGCTGCTAGTCTGTACAATGTAACCTAATCACAGGAGTAACATCCCATCACTTTGGCCATTTGTATCATTTAGAAACAAGTCACAGGTCCCACCCACACTCTGGGTGAGGGTATTATACAAGAAGGATTTATTTATCTGCCACACTTCGTGATTTATTTTAAAGTATATACCAGGAATTTATGCTGCCCTAGGTTAGATATTTTATGATTATTTTATATATATTTTTAAATAACTGACATGAGTATTTGATTTACTATAGCTAGACTCACTGCTAACGCACAGGAGTCTGTGCTTAATTGGTAGTCTGAAAGAGCTCCATTTCAGTGACTTGTCAGGGAACATCTCCTCGGACTTGCTGATGCTAAAAACCAAAGCTCAGTTGTAGGAACCATATTTATGGAGAATTGCCTACCAATTCTGTCATCAACCCATTCCTACAGAAATTCTGCAACCTTTCTCTAAGCCAGACCTTTGTAGATTTGCCGACCTGAGTCCAGTCCCTCTGCCTCCCTGCGAAGTGCTTTGGCAGGGTTGCGCTTTGGCTTGAAATCATCAGCCTATGACGAGTGTTCCTATAGGAAACAGCCCTGTGGAATGTGTTGCTATAATGATGTAATGTAATGTCTGGTCTCAGTACCGGGAATACCTGTACTTCTCTTGTTTGGCTTATTTCCTGAAGGCACTGTAAATCACGGAACTGCTTTTTTTCCTTCACACCGAAGAGTTCTGTGGCTTTGCTCTTAGCAAGTCTTCCAGACTTTGAGCAGACATTTTGTGTACTAACCTTTACTCCTGGCCTTGTTTTTACCTTTCTACCTTTTTAAAAAATCTTGCCCTGATTTCCTGACCTTTTATCGTATTTATAATTTTTATTTTATCATGAAATAATGTATATCATATTATGCATATAGTAAGCTACCTTAAATCCTTAACAAAGAGGAGTAACTTGTTTGAATGCTGCAGAAGTCTCCAAGTGAACATTGTAGCTATGCCCATAGAAACCGAAGTATTTTTCTTAAATGGAAGGGTAGATATTGTGCTGAACGATTTGAACCCACAAAACTAACTGCTATGTTCAGTAGTGAGTCAGAATGATCATTCTTTCGTGGCAGTCACTTGCCTTGGCTAATGGGAATACCAATCCAAATGGCTAGGTGCTGAAGAGTTAGAGAGGGGACATTAGGTTGGGGTGGTAGTGGGGGCTGATCTTAAAAGAAACTAGGGCTGGTACAATGCAAGGGGGAGGGGTGAAAACAGAGAGGTGGAGGGACCCTGAGAGGAAGGTTTATTCCTTAAGAACCCTGTTTGCCCTCAAGTTCCCGCTTTTTGCAGGGATGATCGTTGGGTGCTGGTCCCCCTCTCTTAATCAGTCCTGTCAGTCCAGGGCTGTATGTAAGCGCTGGCAGAACAGGGTTGAGAAGCTGCGCACAGGGGCAGCGTATGGGCAGAATTTTCTATGGAGCCAGATTGATCGAAACATTTGGCCAGGAGGGAAGCCAAGGCTTAAAGTTTGGAAGGATGCGATCAGCTGTCCAGCTGAGGGGGTGATTTAAAGTTGGAAAGGTCAGGGGCCAGTGGATGAAAGAAGTCAGAGTGAAGAAAAAGGTATGGAGCGAGCGAGGGTGGGCTGTTGAAGAAACGAGTTTGTGCACACCGGGAATGTGGCAGATGGTGGCAGGAGCAGCTTGTTAAACCACTATAAAGGGCTGCACCCTATTTCTTCCTGGGAAAAGGCCAATTAGAAACTTTCTGGGAATTGACAGCTGTAACATGTTACCATTAAGATGGAGTTAGCCATTCAATTAATGTCTGACTCTACTTGCCTGACATCTACATTGTCTCTTTTTGGCCAAAATGGAGCCTCTAGAAATGGTTTATTCAAATGTCACGCAATGCTTTCTTGCGGTAACCATGACCCCAGAGAAGAGCTGTAGAAGCAGTTGTTGCCAAGTGAATAAAATTGAGAAATAATACCACATTCAAATAAAAATAGCACTTTTTTCAGGACTAATATTGGAAAAAGCTAAGCTAAAAATCTTTCAGATTTCTTTCCATTCCCCCCGACTTCTTCCAAGATGGCTTAATTTTTCATTCTTTTTCTTTTCTTTCCTATATTGCTTTTTTTAAAATAATATTTTTTATTATATTATGTTAGTGATGGGTAGTAAGGAGGGCACGTATTGCATGGTGCACTGGGTGTCGTACGCAAGTAATGAATCATGGAACTTTACATCAAAAACTAGAGATGTACTGTATGGTGACTAATATAATATAATAAAAAATTATTATTTCCTATATTGCTTTTGACAAATCTTGGTTTACTTTTTAAATGTCAGGAGTGATAAGGTAATATAAACACTCTTTTGCCTGTTCCTTATTAAATTAGAAAGCAAGAAGGAGGCCTAACATTGAATACCTGTTAGGTGCCAGGATCTTCATATACATTAACCCCTTAAATCATAGCAACAGCCCTGTGATATAGGAATGAGATGTTTATTACAGATGGGGGAAATTGACAATCTGTAGTTAGACAGGGTCTAAGTTTGTCCAGAGTCACACAGATGTTTTTTTTTTTTTTTAAGATTTTATTTATTTATATGACAGAGAGACAGCCAGCGAGAGAGGGAACACAGCAGGGGAGTGGGAGAGGAAGAAGCAGGCTCCCAGCGGAGGAGCCCGATGTAGGACTCGATCCCGGAACGCCGGGATCACGCCCTGAGCCAAAGGCAGACGCTTAACGACTGCGCTACCCAGGCGCCCCCAGAGTCACACAGATGTTAATTGGGGGAGCCACAAATCAAATCCAGAACTTTCTCATTTCAGAACCCTTGTGGTTAGCTACTCCGTTGACGCCTACGTCTTAGAGTTATCAGGATTAAATAAGACAATGAGTGTTAAGGTACTTAGCAGGGTAATGTACATAAATTACATAAATAGCTCAATAAAGGGCAACTGCTATAACCACCAGCACTGTTCTGCTTTCCACATAGTTGAGACCGGCTGGAATACAGGATGTGTGAATAACTCACTACAGAGTCTGAATCATTAAGATATATTTACTGTACCAGTGATCCTCACTGAATGTGAGCCATATACCAGCACCTTTTCTCACATTCTTATTCTCTTTTCATCCTGACAACATTGTAAAGTTGGTAGTTTTGCTCTCTCTACTTTACAGGAGGGAGACTGAGCCTGAGAGAGATGAGGTAACTTGTTTAAAGTTATACCTTGGAAATGGCAGAATCAGAACTTGGCTCCAGGTTGGTCTAATTTCCAAATCTATGCTTTCGGTGCTCCACCTTCCTGCCTCTCTGTAATTGTTACGATCGAATTATTGAGGTTATTTCTATACCTCACCCACATGTTGTACTACAGAAATAATACCCTCCACTCACTAGGCCATAATTTATATTGGATCCATTCAAAGATCCCACTAAAGAGAGTTCGGTTGTGATCGCAAATTTTCAAGGACCGTAACAACTTCTATTGAAACTGATTTGTTCAGTTTTTCTATAATGTGACATAATGCTCTGATTAAAGTCTTTGTCAGTCACCAGTTCTGATCTCTGTGGCTTCAAAATGGGATCAGAGGGTGCTTCAGAATTTAACGCAGACCAAATTCTCAGAGCATGCTTAGGGCTCAAGGGGTGGTCCTGAGAAATTCCCACATTACACTTTCATGGTCAAGATAACTCGGAGTCTTGAGTAGTGAGGCCTGTGAAAGGGAAGCAGTTCTCATCAATTCATAAAGAAGAGCTTTTGAATATAAACAGTTTACTTTTCATCAGCAAAGTCTATGGAATGAGAATGATGATTAAACATACAAAGAATGCTAAAATTAACAAATTACTCTATATTTTGGAGGTTGAAAAAGCAATTACTGAAAATGGTATTGGAACAACTGAGTTATTAGGAAGAGATGGTGTTAGACTTCTCCCAGATTTGCTTAGCCATCCACAAAATAAATAACCCTCATGCTGCAATGTGTCTGGGAAATAATTATTGCTGTCAAATGACCCCTTGGTTAGCAAGACAAGCCAGCATACTCAGAAGATGAAAGCCCAAAGAGCCCGCCTGTGCAGAGCTGGGCCAGAGAATCTCATGCCAAGAATGATGATCTCTAGGGGCTTTGCTGTTATAATTTCATCTCATCCTTTTCACTTCTCTCTGGGTCTTGCCTAGTTCAGAGAGAGAAGGCCTCCAGCATTATGTCTCAGTTGGTATCCCCTAAAACACTCTCCTGCATTTCTCCAAGAAAAACAGCCACAAGAAATGATGGAGGTATGTCCTTGAAATCATGGCACTGATTTTTAGAGATGAGTTTATGTCACAGGGCATAATAGTAGGTCATAAAATTGTTCTATTTCCATATATCAAATTCTACAGGGAACCCGTATTATTTTCCTCTATTCAATAAACTACTGAGTATTCTCTCTGCCCAGAGACAGCTCTGGGTGTCATCCTCTGCCTTCTCCAGACTCTAGCCTATGAACTCAGCCCCAACCAGCCCTGAGGCAGAAAGGATGTTAAGAAGTCCCGTCCCTACGATTAGGTGAGGCCTGAACTCCTGCTACCAGACTTAACATTCACTATGCCTCAGGTGAAACCCTCCACCACCAACCAGGCCATATGACTGGGGTGTTGTCTAATTTTTTCTCCAACTTTTTGCCCACCAGTTCCCCACTTTCTTGTAAACCTTCCAACAGGCTGTATTCTCCTTTACCCATTCTTTCCCTGGAGCCCAGAGCTGGCCCTTGTAACCTCAGCTGCTCATTGCTTCTGAGCCTTTTAGCTAAGATCGAGTGTAATCTCAGCTGCTCAGTTTCCAATTCGGTAGTGCTGATGGGTGCTGCCAGCTGCCTTGGCCTATGGAAGCTGCCCCTCTTGAGAGTGCTAGTTCCCCATGAGCCTTTGGGCTACATATAGTAGACTGTTGGCCACTTTATTCAGAGACCAGACCTTTGCCTGTTCACAGATTTCTTCTCCACTCCTCTAGCTCGCTGTAGAGGTCCTGTATGGCTCCTATCTGAACTTGCACTGCTTTTAGACCTTTGTGCATAGATGGACCATCTCTGTGATATGATGGAGGCATTTTAATATGATGGAAAGAATAGGAAAAGAGTGATTTTTCTAATTATGTTAGCAACTGTCTTTTTCTTCAAAGACCTTTTGTGTGAGCTGGAACAGCTTCTCTTACATACCATTTACTGACAGGTCTCCTAACTTTGGGTGTGTTCATGAACTCAAGGCAGACAGTTGGGACAACAGACATGGGTTCAAGTTGCAACTCTGCTATTGATTGTGTGGGACCTTGGGAAAGATGCATCACTCTACTGGATCCTAGTTTCCACTTCCATAAAAATGGTGGTGATAATGGCTATATATACCTCATGATAGTGGTGAGAAGATTAATGAGAGTTTGGATGTGAAAATGTTTTTGTGAATTGCTCTTTATCCTGTGGAAGAGAACCTTGTGAATGAATAGAACTTTATAAGCTGTTTCTCATCTGTGAAGAAATACCTCAGGTATCAGCACATCTAGTGACCAAAATGTCTGCCCACCACCTGACTGGTGCTTGTAAGACAAATAGTAGAGTTTCATATCTTAGCATGAGGTGTAGGCTTGTGACTTGGTGCATAGGAAATCAAAGATTATGAATTTGATGGCAGCCAAAGATTCAAGAGGCAGTAAGTGTGTGGTAGTGAAAAGGGCAGGGGCTTTAGAGTTAGACGACCTGGTTCAAATCTCAACCTAGTTATTTAATGGCTAGGTGAACTTGGGCAAATGAAGCAATGTTTTCGAATCTCAGTTTCATCAAAATAATGCTACCCTCACACTATTGGTTTTTAAAAAATCCGATCTGACCATCTTTGTCTATTAATTGGAACAGTTAGCCCACTTATATTTAATGTATTTACGAATATATTTGGGATTAAATTTTTCATTTTATTGTGTGGTGTTCTTGGGACCTTTTCTCCTTTGTCTTTCAGTTAATTGTTTTTAATCTTTTTGTTATTTTCCCTTCACCAGTTAGAAAGTTGTGTACTCTTTCTATTAATTTAGCTATTAGCCTATAAATGATGACATACATAAATAACTTATCAAAGTCTAAAGTGAGTCAAAGCTTTTATCCTACTCCTAGGTACTATAAGAATTTTGAAACATATTTGTATTTTGTTCTCCCCTCCCCACCTTAAGCTTAAATATTTTATTGCCTGGTATTTAAAGTCTATCCTGTTTTACTTCTCTTTTTAATTCCAGTAGATATTATTTTTGCTTTTATAGTCAATATTCATTTATATTTGCACACATTTTTACTACTTTCTTTATTCTTCATTCCTCTTTACACCTCAGAGATTCCATCTGGTATATTTTCTTTTGGCTTTAAGTAAATCCTTTACACTTTTTTTTTTTTTACTTTTTAAGTAAAAGCATAGACTAATAATGCATATTATTATTATTACATTGCCTGTAATTGTCTCTATTTTGCATGAATTCTTTTTTTTAAAAAATATTTTATTTATTTATTTGACAGAGATAGAGACAGCCAGCGAGAGAGGGAACACAAGTAGGGGGAGTGGGAGAGGAAGAAGCAGGCTCATAGCGGAGGAGCCTGATGTGGGGCTCGATCCCATAACGCTGGGATCACGCCCTGAGCCGAAGGCAGACGCTCAACCTCTGTGCCACCCAGGCGCCCCTATTTTGCATGAATTCTTGAAAAGTATTTTTGTAGGGTATAGAATTTTAGGCTAACAGCTACTTTTGTTCAGCACATTGACATAGTATACTGTCTTCTGTTGTTGGTATGGAGAGCTCAGCTATTTATTGGTTACTCCTCTAAAGGCAATCTTTTTTGTGGCTCCTTTTTTTTTTTTTTTTTTTAAGTAGGCTTTATGCCTAACATGTGGCTTGAACTCACAACCCCAAGATCAAGAGTTGCATGCTCTACCAACTGAGCCAGCCAGGCACCCTCTGAGCTACTTTTAAGGTTGATTGATTCTCTCTCACATAAACACACAAACTCATTTCTCCCCCTACTCAATTCTCTCTCTGCTCAGTTTCATTATCGTGTATCTAGGCAGGGATTTCTTTACCTTTATGCTACTTGGAATTCACTGGACCTTTTGACTTATGTTTGAATGACATATTTTTTAATCCTTTTACTTTAGACCTTTCTGTGTCCTTATATTTATTTGTTTATTCCTTACAGTGGAAGGGAGGGGATATTAAATACTAAGCAGGGGATAACAAGACTGAGTTAGGACTGTCCCAAGGAAACAGGATATATGTGGTCACCATACCTCTGTCCCTCTAGCCATCTTATGCTTACAGTTTACAGGATGTATCTTTTTTTAGCCATTTACTTTTAACCTTTCAGTGTTTTCGTAGTTCGTCTCTTGTTGGCAGCATAGGGTTCAATTTTGCTTTTTTATCTACTCTGACAATCTGTTTCTTTTAATTGAAATGCTTATACCATTAGTTTAATCTAAATATTTATGTGGTTGGATTTAGGTTTACCATTTAATTTTTTTCTGTTTGTCTCTTCTGGTTTTTGTTGTTGTTTTTGTTGTTGTTGATCCTGTCCTGTTTTCTCCCTCATTTTGATTATTTGAATATATTTTTGTATTCTGTTTAATCTATTGACATTTTAGCTGCAATGGTTTGTATTAGTTTTTAGTGGTTGCACCAGCAATTAAAATATACATTCCTAAACCTTACTAGTATATTTAGAATTAATATTGTACCGTTTAATGTAAAATGTAGAAAGTTTTTAATGATATAATTTCCCTTTAATCCCCACTCTCATCCTTTATAATTTTCCTATGTATTAAATCTACCAACATTGAAAATCAGACAAGAAAATATTATTCTTTTTCTTTAAACAATTGTATGTGTCATAAAGAATCTAAGAAGTAAACCACTTCTAGTGCTTTTCATTTGTTCTTGAAGATTCAAACTTCTCTCTAGTACTATTCCCTGCTGGTCTAAAAAAACACCACAATTGGGACACCTGGGTGGCTCTCTCTCTCTCTCACTCTCAAGTAAATAAATAAATAATATCTTAAAAAAACAAAAATAAATAAAAACCACTAATGTGTATTTTCTTCATTTTCTTTTTGCTGAAAATGTATTTATTTTACCTTTATTCCTGAGGGCTATTTTCACTAGACGTAGAATTCTGGGTGACATTTTTTCTTTCATCACTTTCAATATGCTATTCCACTATCTTATATTCTTCATATTTTCTGATGAAAAAAATCTATGGTCATCCCATATCACTGTCATCAGATAAATGCAAATTAAAATCACTGTGTGGGACCTGTAGCTTCTGATATGGTGGTATAACCTCAATAGACCAGTCTTCTGCTGGTAACTTCACTTGACAAAATACAAAAATAACCACCTGAGGATTCGGTGAAAAAATGTAGGCAGACAAACTGT
Organism: Ursus americanus; assembly: GCF_024610735.1. Taxonomy (NCBI): domain Eukaryota; kingdom Metazoa; phylum Chordata; class Mammalia; order Carnivora; family Ursidae; genus Ursus; species Ursus americanus. Next base: position 12,493,819 of record NC_142164.1, read on the forward strand.
GGAGGAGAGCTGAAACTTGGAGAAGCAATGAGCATGGATGTGAGTTTTGTGCTTTTTGTTTTTGTGGCCTTGACCCAAGGGCAGACATCAGTAGTTCCATGAGACAGGACAGCAAAGGCAGCCTCAACTCAGAAAAGGTGCTGGCTTTCTGGTTAGGAGAGCCAGGGAAAGAAACCCAGGCAACCATGACTACAGAGTGAGAGAGAATTCCCAGAGAGGAGAGAGCTGGAGAGATGGCTCTCCTAATCATGTGCATGAATACCATGGAAGTCTTAGGCTGACCTACGAGCCACATATGTGCATATGTACAGAATAGGCTCAAAGGAGCAGAGTAAAATCTGATCTGATATTTAAACTGCGATCACCCATGGATCATGTTTTTTTTTGTTTGTATTATGTAATTTTCATTCAGCTGAAGTTTTTTAAAGTTTTTTTTTAGTTCTCTTTCTGTTATTAATTTCTATTTTCATTCTATTCTTGTTAGAAAACATATTCAGAATGGTTTCAGTATTTTAAAATGTGTTGAGGTTTTCTTCAAGGCTCTGCATACCATTTATATCAACGTGGATGGAACTGGAGGGTATTATGCTGAGCAAAATAAGCCAATCAGAGAAAGACAATTATCATAGGGTTTCACTCACATGTGGAATATAAGAAATAAGGCAGAGGACCATAGGGGAAGGGAGGGAAAACTGAATGGGAAGTCATCAGAGAGTGAGACAAACCACGAGAGACTCTTATCTATAGGAAACAAACTGAGGGTTGCTCGAGGGGAGGTGGGTGGGGGAATGGGTAATTGGGTGATGAGCATTAAGGCGGGCACGTGATGTGATGAGCACTGGGTGTTATATGCAACTGATAAATTATTGAACACTACATCTGAAACTAATGATGTACTATAAGTTGGCTAATTGAATTTAAATTTAAAAAAATGCTCTGCGTATAGATTTTAATAATTGTTCCATGTGTCCTTGAGAAAATGTGAATTGTGGCTTTTTTAGATGCAGAGCTCTATAAATGAATATTATATCAAGTTTGTTAATCGTGCTTTTCAGAACTTTTATATGTATACTGGGTTTTTTTTGTCTGCTTGTTCTATCAGCTATTAAAATAGATGAGTTAGTATTCTTTTATGATTGTAGAGTAGTCTGTTTCTCTTGTTTCCTCAGCTTTTTCACTTTGTATAATACTTAGAAGCTATATTATTATATGTATACAGTTTTAGGATAATGATATTTTCTTATTGATGATTTGACCTCTTCATCATCATAAAGATATTAAAGAGCTACTGACTTGTTTATCACTACAAAATGTTGCTCTTTATCACTAATAATGCTTATTGCCTTAATATTTACTTTGCCTGATATTAGTGTAGTTATGCCAACCTTCTTTTGACTTATGTTTGCATGCCATATTTTTTTAATTCTTTTACTTTAGACCTTTCTGTGTCCTTATATTTTTTAGAAAGTGGTTTTTGTAAGCATGTTATAGTTAGCTTTAAAAAATTATAACAGCTTGGGGTGCCTGGGTGGCTCAGTCGGTTAAGCATCTGCCTTCAGCTCAGGTCATGGTCCTGGGATGGAGCCCCATGTCAGCCTCCCTGCCTAGCTGGGAGCCTGCTTCTCCCTCTCCCTCTGCCCCCTACCCCCGTAGCTTGTGTGCACATGCTTTCTCTCAAATAAATAAATAATATCTTTAAAAAATTATAACAGCTTTACTGGGATATAATTTACATACTATTCTGTTCATGCTTTTAAGTACAATTCAGTGGTTTTTAGCATATCCACAGAGTTGTAAAACCAATACCACTAATTTTAGAACATAGACATCACCCCAAAAAGAAACTCTGCCTCCATTAGTCTCTTCCAATTCGCTCCTCACCCCAAGACCTTAGAAATCATTAATCCTTTTTCTGTCTCTGGGGATTTGCCTAATGAGAATATTTCATATGAATAGAATCATATAAAATGTGGTCATTTGTGTTTGATTTCTTCCAGTTAGCATAATGTTTATAAGGTTCATTCATATTGTAGCACTTATTAATCTTCCATCCCTTTTTATGGTTGAAAAATATCCCATCGTATGTATGTACCACGTGTTTTAATTTGCTTTTTACTTGATTGACATTTCAGTTGTTTCCACTTTCTGCCATCATGAATGATGCTGCTATGAACATTCATGTAAAGGTTTTGTATGGACGTATGTTTTCAGTTCTTTTGAGTATACACGTAGGTTGATGGGTTGCATGGTAACTTTGTTTTATATTTTGAAGAACTGTCCGACTGTTGGGCTCCCAATTCTGTTCCGCTGATTTCTGTCTATTTTTATGTCAGTATCACAATGTCTTAATTACTATAGCTTGGTAGTAAAATTTGAAATCAAGAAGAATGAGTCTCCCAACTTTGTTCTTTCTTTCTTTTTTTTTTTTTTTAAAGATTTTATTTATTTATTTGACAGAGATAGAGACAGCCAGCGAGAGAGGGAACACAAGCAGGGAGAGTGGGAGAGGAAGAAGCAGGCTCATAGCGGAGGAGCCTGATGTGGGGCTCGATCCCACAACGCCGGGACCACGCCCTGAGCCGAAGGCAGACGCTTAACCGCTGTGCCACCCAGGCGCCCCCCAACTTTGTTCTTTCTCGCGATTGTTGTGGTTATTCTAGATCCCTTGCATTTTCATTTATCGGTTTGTCAATTTCTGTACAAAGCCAGCTGTGATTTTGACAGGAATTGCATTGAATTTGTAGATAAATGTGAAGAATATTGCCATCTTGACAATAGTAACTGTTCCAATCCATGACCTTGGATGTCCTTCCATTTATTCAGAACTTCCTTAATTTCTTTCAACAATGTTTTGTAGTTTTCAGTGTGTGAGCCTTGCACTCCTTTTGAAAAATTTATTCCTAAGCATTTTATTCTTTTTGATACTATTGTAGATGGAATCATTCTCTTAATTTCAGAATGTTCATTGGTAGTATATAGAAGCACAATTGATTTTTGTATATTAATTTTTAACCTGCAACTTTGCTGATTTCATATTCTAATGGATTTTTTTAAAAGATTTATTAATTTATTTATTTGAGAGAGAGAGAGAGAGAGAGCACGTGCACCAGTGGGGGGAGGGGCAGAGGGAGAGAGGGAGAATCCTCAAGCAGATTTCCCACTGACTGTGGAGCCCAATGTGGGGCTCAACCCCCAGACCCCGGGATTATGACCTGAGCCGAAATCAAGAGTTAGCTGCTTAATCAACTGAGCCACCCAGGTGCCCTAATAGGTTTTTTTGGAGGGAGGGGCAGGATTCCTTAGGATTTTGTGTATATAAGATTGTATCATCTCTGACTAGAGATAGGTTTATTTTTTCTTTTCCAACTTGGTATCTTTTATTTCATTTTCTTGCCTAATTGCCATGGCCAGCTCTCCAGTAAAATGTTGAATAGAAGCAATGAGAGTGTACATCTTTGTCTTGGTCCTGATGTTAGTGGGAAGACATTCATTTTGTTTTCCATAGTGAGTATGATATTAGCTGTAGGTTTTTCATAGATGTTTTCAGGTTGAGAAAGTTCTCTTCTGTTCCAAATGTGTTGAGTGTTTTTAACAGGAAAGGGTGTCAGATTTTGTCAAATGCTCTTTTTTGCATCTATTGAGATGATCATGTAATTTTGTCCTTTATATTAACATACTAATATGGTTGATTAATTGTCATGTTTTTTTATTAAGTTTTTATTTTAATTCAGTTAACATACAGTATTATATTAGTTTCAGGTGTACAATATAGTGATTCAATACTTCCATACATCACCTTGTGTAATTTTCCAATGTTCAATCACCTAGAATTCCCAAGATAAATCTCTTATGGTCATGGTGTACAGTCCTTTTTATATGTTTCTGAATTTATTGTGCTACTATTTCACTGAGAATTTTGGCATCTGTATTCATAAGATATATTGATTTATAGCCTTATTTTCTTGTGATGTCTTTATTTGGTTTTAGTAACAGTGTGTATAGTTGTGTTTTTGTTTTTGTTTGTTTGCCTTGTCTGGTTTTATACTCTTGGTCTTTTCCTTGGAACAGTTAGCCCCTTTACATTTATTATAATTACTGCTATGACTGAGTTTATATATATCACGTTATTATTCATTTCCTTCTTGAGCCACCCATTTTATATTTTTTATCACCCTTCTTACTTTCTTTTGGGTTAATATAAATATATATTGTGCTGTTTTTTCTTATAATTTGTTATACTTTTTTTTTTTTTTGCTCTTAGTGGTTAGTCTAAAGATTTAACATGTGTTTATGAATTATTTCATTGGAATACAAACTGTTATTTTGCATAATCCCCATAACCTTAGAGCCTTAGAACCTATAAATTCTATTTACTTCTGTTATTGCTGTCATTTTGCTATTAATATTCTTCATGATATTCAATGTGAATTCTACAAGACACTATTATTATTACTTTGTGAAGTCAATACTTATTTATATTTACCCACATATTTGTCCATTCTTATGTTCTTTGTTCCTTCCTACACTTCCACATTTCCTTCTGGGATCCTTTTCTTCTGTCTCAAGGACTCCCCTTATTTATTTAGTGTAGGGCTTGAAATGGTTGTATACACATTAGATATGTTTTTAGGGTCATCTGGTCCAATTGTAACTGAAACTCTCTCAGGCATTTAAAATATGATTTTTTAATGTATCCATATTTAATTACTTATAACAGCAAGTGTATTTATTTACTGTGATTTATTATATTCTCCCTGGAAGCAGAAGTTGTGATGTTATTTTACAACATCTGCTTCTTTCTTTCTTTTTTTTTTTTTAAGTATACTCCACACTCAATGTGGGGCTTGAACTTGTGACCCTGAGATCAAGAGTTGTGTGCTCCACTGACTGAGCCAGCCAGGCACCCAAGAATACTTTCTTTAAAAGTAAGCTCTGTGCCCCATGTGGGGGGTATACTCATAACCTCAAGATCAAGAGTCATATGCTCTACCAACTGAGCCAGCCAGGCACCCCTAAATGTCTGTTTCTTTTTTTTTGTTTGTTTGTTTTAAAGATTTTATTTATTTATTCGACAGAGATAGAGACATCCAGCAAGAGAGGGAACACAAGCAGGGGGAGTGGGAGAGGAAGAAGCAGGCTCATAGCGGAGAAGCCTGATGTGGGGCTCGATCCCATAATGCTGGGATCATGCCCTGAGCCGAAGGCAGACGCTTAACCGCTGTGCCACCCAGGCGCCCCCTAAATGTCTGTTTCTTAAACTTGATTGTAGCTTGCATGGAGGTAGGAATGTTGTCTGGTGTGTTTATTTTGGGTTGTCTGACATTTATAAGTTATTTGTGAATAAATTAATGAATTAAGTGAGGTAATGTCTGTGAACTGCTGGTCCGATAGTAGGTACTTGACAAAATAAATGGTTCTTCTCTATCCTAACTCCTTAATTCCTGTCCATTCTATATCATACTAAGGTGGGGGCTAAAATTTGCACCTATTGTCAGTTATTTTTGCCTGACTTTGAATGGAGGGCAAAGAGAATGGAATAGAATATTTATTAATAGATATTAATAATAGAATATTCTATTTGAATAGAGCACGTAACAGCATCAGGGAAGGCTACAGGGCTGGGATGTTGAGGTACCCTGACTGACCTTACTTATACAGGTTTGCTGGAGCTCAGTACCCGAGAACATGAGGATTTGACCTTTTTCATTTTATGGTTTTGAGATTTGGGTTGCAGTGGTGGATGATTTGTGAAGTAACCACCGTCCTATTTCCGCTGCAGAAACGTGTTAAGTTGTACTTAATCTATTTATGAATTCAAACTGGAGGATGCAATGATAATCACTTAGCATCCTCTCTATGTAAGAATCTGCAGATGAGCAAAGGAGCCTGGGGAAAGTGAAGTGCAGAGTGTGGATACATGGATAAAAGGAGCAGAGAGGACTCCCATTCTATCTAAGTTACATAATAAGGTTTTTGACGTATAAGAAAATAGTGCTGTATAAGTAGCTGGCTTTCAATATGTACCTCAGGTCCTTGTAAAAGTAGTTGCTGCTTCCTTGCATTCTAGAATCAAGAGCCATATTGGTAGGATATAGCCAATTATAAGTTAGCCAACCACTCTAGTTATCGATTCTTATGACACAAATTGAAGGTAAAGGATTTATACTTGGTCATTTTTCAGAAAGGATGTTCTAAGAGACATTCATTGGCTTTTCTGAAATTCTTAAATTATTATCCTCAAAGTTGTGACATTTTTAGAAGAGAAGCATCATATTGCTTCCAAAGAGAATACATCATAGCAGATGAAACATAAAAGGAATTTTTGAGTGATTCAACACAGTGATGTTCTTTTGCTTTTTAAAGCACTTTATTTTTGAGGGGAGCCAACGGTTTCTACATTTTAACAATTCCATTTGCTTTCCCATCTTGAGAATCAAGTTAAACTAAGTTCCTCCTAGTTCTCCCAGTAGTTTGGTTTATACATGGACAGCGTGGTTAAATCTACAGAGCTCACTCCCATTCATTTTCTTTTGGGTCTCCTGGTAATCCTTTGAGATAAGCAGGGAAAAGAGGAACCATCTGTCTTACAGGTATGGAAACCAGGACTGAGTCCTGGCTCATGTTCTTGCCTTTATTCTACTCTACCATCTGAGAAGTTGGGTTTATGTGGACTAGGTTAGTTATTATTTGTTCAGCCATTTTAAACCCCTACATTTCAATTTTTAATATATTAGATAGGAAGTGAATAAATACATTTTTAAATTCTTGCTGGATTGAAAGATCTTTTTTCTCAAATATTTAATTAGACTTGTGTATAGTAACAGACCTCGAACTCTGCTTTCATCTGAGAGGTTCTTGTCACAGTAAAATAGGTCTGGGAAGAAAAATATCAAAAGGTAAAAAAGAAAAAAATGCAGGTTGAGATGAAGTGCTCGATTTAAAGAAAACTTCTTGCAACAATAGCTTTCCCACTCAAATGACAGAAGTAAGTGGTAAGAAAGGCAGGGCTTCACAGTAGCAAGGGCAAACATGATTATTAATTCACTAGTAAACCACATTCCCCTCCTGTAGCATTGATCATATTCCTTCTATTGAGTCTCACCTGTTTTTCTGTTGCTGATGAACTATTAGGTGAAAAAATAATCAGAGTTGGTAACTGTTTATAACTGATTATATCCATTTGATGTAGCAGAATGAAAAGTTTTTAGCCAGAGATTGGATGAATCTGCCTTTTTTTTTAAAAGAGAGGGATGGGGAGGAAAGATAGAGGGGAGGGAGAGAGAATCCCAAGCAGGCTCCATGCCCAGCACAGAGCCTGATGAGGGGCTCAACCCCACAACCCTGAGATCATGACCTGAGCAGAATCAGGAGTCAGACACTTAACTGATTGAGCCACCCAGGCGCCCCTGAATCTGCCTTTTTTGCATGGTTAATCGAATTGTCAGTGGGGCTTCAGCATAAGCTTTGCAAGTTGTTTTTATAAAGCATGAGGCCTACAAAATTGGCCTTTACCCTAGTAGTGACCCAGGGGCTGGAAACACCTCTGCTCAGCCACCTCACGCCCCTTCTTGTCTCTACTGCTTCATTGCGGACTGGTATAGGTTCTGTACGTGTGTGTGTGTGTGTGTGTGTGTGTGTGTGTGTATAGTCCCCAAATAATTGGCTGAGTTAACCTTTTTTCAGTGTATAGCTACTTTAATAGCCTTATTTTTATTCTGAATTTACTGTTGCCTTGGGATTTAAATTCATTTATTCATATAGTGTTTATTGAGCACTCATTATGTGTTAGGTACTGTTCTAGGCCCTAGAGATAAAGCAAAAAAATAAGATAGGAATAACTCTTTGACCTCATAGAATATACATTCAAGTGTCAGAGGAGACAGAATCAAACAGTAAATAAACCATACAGTATGTTGGTGAAAAGTGCCATGGAGTAAAAGAAAGGAACACAGAGGGACAGGGAGTGTACCTGTGGTGTATGGGAGAAGGTGCCATTTGGAATCAGGTAACAAAGGAAGGCCTCACTGATAAGGTGCCATTTGAATAAAGATTTACAGGTGTCCAGGGAGCGATGCATGCAGACCCCTGGGAGAAAGAATATTCCAGACAGAGGCAGAACAGCAAGTGCAAAGACCCTGAGTTGGGCCTACGTATAGCCAGTTATGTGAAATGCCAGGTGATTGGACCTGAGTGAGGGAGGTGGAACATGGTGGCAGACAAAATCGTAGATCACATGGAGGCCCAGATCACGGAAGGTTTTTAGTGCAGTGCAAGGATTTGAACCTAGATTCTGGAAGAAGTTGGGAGCCAGTGCCAGAGTTTGCACAGAGAAGGGATATGATCTGACTGTGTTACCTGGGACACTCTGCCTGCTGTGTCGAAAACAGACTTAAAGAAGCTCAGTGAGGAGGCTGTAGCAGTAGTCAAGGACAGAGATGATGGTAGCCAGACCAGGGTGGTAACTGTGGAGGGGGTGAAAAATGATGGGCTTAGATATATTGTGAAGGTATTGCCAGTAGGATTTTCTTGCACGTGAGGTATGGGTGTGAGGAAATGAGAGGAGTCAGGATGCCTCTAAGGATTGGTCTGAACAACAGGAAGGATGGTTGTTATTAACTTAGATGGGGAAAATTGAGACGAAGCAAGTTTCAGGGGAAAGTCTAGGCTTTGGCTTTAGACATGTTGAATTTGAGATGCCTGTTAATATTCAGGTGGAACTCTTGAGGCTGCTGGATACACACATCTGGGCTTCAGGGAAAAAAATATACGTACATTTGGGAGTTGTCTGCATGTAGATGGAATTTAAAGACATGGGACAGATGAGATCACCTAGAGAGAAACTGTAGAGAAGGGGAGATGTCCAAAGACTGTGCCCTGGGGCCCTCTAATATTTAAAGGTCAGGGAGATGGGGAACAGCCAGCATAGGTGACTAAAGTAGAGATGGCAGTGAGGTGATCTTAGAGACCCCAGGTGCATGCCTGACAGAGTAAATGCAGAACAAAATTTGTTTCTAGGAGTCCATCCCTCTATTCAGCCTTTGGTGGAGGAACTTGAGAGTGGACTATGTGTAAAGGGACTCTCCCTTATTTTTAAAGTTTGGGGAGAGGTAATCCCCTGATAATTTGGTTACAAGATGGCAAAGACAGTGGGCAGTGACAAAAGTGTCAAAACAACTATTGTAATGGAACCATTTTTTGTTCTAGTAAATGCAATGTGTTTTAATTAAGACATCGTTGCATTCCATCATCATGACAGGTCAATTTAGTACTTTGCCAATTTCTTCTTTTTTTTTTTCAATTTGGGGATAGGCTGAGGTAGAATAGGAATGTAAAGTTCAGCACAAAGCAAGAGAGACTAACCATTTGGACATTTGACATCGTTTATTCTGACATTCAACAACAGGTTACACAAAAGAGGACCCAAGAGCTGTTTTTCCCGTCTGCCACCATTAAATGTCATGTCACCAGTGACAGCTTGGAAGCTGATTCCATATCCCTATTTGTCTGAAGAGCTATCCTTGATATATTAATGTCTTCTGAAGCAGAAGGTCAGGGCCATGTGTATTGTGAATTGAACACTCAGCCCCACTTTTGGTTCTTTGCTCTTTGAATTTTACCTCCCCTGCATTTGCCTGCCAGTGTCTGTCATTTGTAAGAATCAATTTAGAAGATCAGTGAGCAGGTGCAAATGCTGAGAATACCTTCAAGTCCCAGGTGAGCTTTCCCGAAGCACAGTGGCACTGCAGCATCCTTGCTGGTACCTAGGAAGAGTACTAATTAATTTTCAGTGCCTTTCCCCATCTGAGAATTTTGGTCAGAAAGACTCATTTCTAAAAGATGGCCTGGAGCAGATTTAAGCACAGAGCCTTTTAATTGGCGTGAGCGAGCAACAGTTGGACTTTCTGAATTGAGTTCTTCCATGGTTAACCAGAGCGCATCCAGACAGCCCTAATTGCCTCTTAGCTCCCAAAAGGGGAAGAGGAGAGGGAAAAGAGGCAGCAAAGCAGTGAATGGTCTGACTGAAGCAGTCCACAGGCATTGTTTCTTGGGTCTGCTTCTTGATGTGAACCCTACTTTGAAAATGAAATATTTGAATTATAAACATTTAGTATGGCAGTTGGACTACATAATTTTTAGAATTTGATCTAAAACTTCAAAAACCTGTGTCTGCGAATCATACCTTGAAGTGACAGAGCTTAATATTTGAGCCTGTCAGGTTTTCTGAAACCTTCCTTTTCTTTTTGGGCTGGGCTTAGGGAATTTCGGCTCTTCTCGATTTCAATACTGACATATTCTCTTGGATAGCCCACACGCACGCACACACACACAAAGGGTCCTGGTTTGTGAGAGCTTTTCATTTCAGAAGAGAACTGTCAAATTCGTGAAAGAATGAAGAGTATACAGTATGTGCTCAATTATAAGATGCCACATTTTATATGGAATGACTCATGTTCTTAGGCAGGTAAGCTATATATAAACTCCTTCCATAAATAGGTACTACGTGTGTGAATCCCAGAGAAGCTGTGACGGGAGAGACAAGTGCCGAGAGGGCTTCTGTGTTGTGTTCTTGAGGCCGCTGTTGTTCACGGTTCCAAGGCAATCGTGGCACCCAGGGGCCGTTTGGTCACACTCTGTACCCTTGCACTGCCTGGCTAAAAAGATCCTGGAGAAAACCTTTCAAGTTTGTCCAATAGGCTTTCTTAATGTGCCGAAATGAATATGACGAGATGTGGCAAGAGCCGGATTTTACTAGGTTCCGGGTTAGCAGCACCAGGGCCGACTCCCTAAGGCGCTGCTAGAACCTTTGGAGCCCTGGTGGCTGGTCAGTCACCTCAGGGTCCAAACCATCCATTTTCAAAAATGCCCATCGTGCCAGCCTGTAGGACTTGCACCTTATCTAGTAGCTTCCAATTTGGACAACTAGATCGAAATACTGATGTTCTAGGCAATCAGACATCCTTTTGTTATGATTTCTCCTTATCTGATACGGTGTTCAGGTCCCACACTTAGCTCCCGCCCAGCCTAGCAGGGAATGAGGACGAGGGGTTCTGCAGTCGTTTTCTCCGAGTGTCCTCTTATTGCCTGGAGCGTGCCCAGCTGCAAATGGAGGACTCGTCTCTGTCACATGTCTTGAGCCAAGTGTTGGCCTTGTTGACACCCTCACTCGGTGCTTTCTCCCCGTCTGTCCACACGGGCCTTTGCCTCGCTGTTTAATCTCAGCCATGCAGAGCAGTGTATGAAGTTCAGATGTAAGTAGAGGCAAAGCCCTGATTATTTTGGCTCCTTCTCTTTAGATTCATCTGTTCATGTATTCACTCAATCATTCAAACATTTTTCTAGAAATAACTGTAGGAAACAGCCTGTGATACTTTGTATCCAGGGGTAAGTAGTACCTGAGAAGTACGAAGTGGCAGCTACAACTGTTAAAAAGTTATAAAGCTGTAATTACAAGTTGCTGAAGAAATAGGCCGGCTTCTGGAGAATCTGGGATAAGATTTGGGCACAGGTGATGAAGATGTCTACAGAAATGCACATAACTATCAGTTGTTTAAATCTTCTCTCCCCTTCTCCTTTGTTTCCGAAGTGGCGTCCTCCCTTCTTTGTGACAATTCCACCCCCTCCCATTCCCTTCAGGACTCTGTTCCATCATGTACCCTCTCTTCAGAGTTCTTGAAGTTCTCTCTTCTGGGGCCTTTCTCTTACCTGGAAAACATTCTCCGTGACCTTATCTTATCACAGCCCTTATCTGCTTTTAGTCTGCTTTCTGTACTTGCTACTGAGCTGAAAGTGCTCCTTCAGTGGGCGTTGTGGGCTGAATTGTGTTCCCCCAAAATAGGTATGTTGAAGTGTTAACCCCCAGTACCTCAGATTGTGACCTTATTTAGAAATAATCTTTATAGAGGTAATCACATTAAAATGACATCTTTAATTTAAGGTGGGCCCTAATCCAATGTGGTTGTTGTCCACATAACAAGGGGAAATTTGGACACAGGCAGGCATATAGAGGGAAGACCACATGAAGATACAGAGGGAACACCATTTACAAGCCAAGAAACACTGGAGGCTACTAGAAGCTTGGAGAGGGGCAAAGAACAGATTCTCCCTCACAGCCCTCAGAAGGAACCATCCCTGCCAACACCTTGAGCTTGGACTTCTAGCCTCTGGAACTGTGAGACAATACATTTCTGTTATTTAAGTCACCAGTGTCGCTATTTTGTTATGGTGGCCCTAACACACTAGTACAATGGGCACAGCTACGGTTTCCTAATGATTAAATCCAAAGGCCTTTTCTTACTCTGGTCAACCCCTCTGTACCTTTTAACCCTATTAGCCATCTCCCTTTTAAAATTTGAGAGTCAGCATGGTGAGGTCGCATAAACCAGAGCTCTGGAGTTAGGTCAGGCTGGGCTCAAATTCTTGGGTAATTTAATTCATCTTCTCTATGCCCATTAAGTGGAATTTGTATCTACCTCAAAGGGTGGTTGTGAGGATTACATGAGCAGATGCATGAAAAGTACATGTTCTCCAATAAGTACAATATAAATAAAAACTAAATGTTAGCTCTGTAGCCAAGCTGGGAGGACCTAGACACTGAGTAGTTAGCTGAGATGATGAGTCAAACTGTGGAACCCTGGAAGCGAGATTCTTGATGGTGCTTTAGTCAGGGTTGGTGTTTGGTCTTCTTCCACGCTCCTACCATTCTCACTGTGCCTAGCAGGCTGGATACTTTCATTTGTGTGTTTCCTCTCCGATTAGATTTTGAGCTCATTGGAAGCGGACATAGTAAATATTTGATGAATGAAGAAAGAACTGAATAGAACAAATCTAACAGAGCATTCTTGGGCCAGTCCAAGGACTGAGTGCTCATGCTGTTGTGTCCACACTCAGTGTGGAAAGTAGTGAGCTGTAGGAGTCTGCAAGATAACAGAAGCTACTGTTAATGAGTTGATTGTTTGGACATGTGTTTTTCTGAACTTCTGAGCAACTCCCTTAGCTAGGACTGGATTTTAAAAAAATTATTTTTGGTAAATCATTACTGTAGTCAATCTGAGTGAGTGATGAAAATGCACTTTCAACATAGTTTTTGAAACTGTGTATACTAGTGTATCACTGTCGCTTCTGTGACTTCATCATCAGATTTGTCCCCTTGGGCCACTCAGATGCAGAGAGAACATCAAGATTGACTTTTTACTTTTTTTTTTTTAAAGCAGTTTCTCACTTTAAGAATGCAGAATGCCAAACCACAAGGAACACTCAATTTATGGGCCAAAATTCTATGGCAGTAACCCTAGAAATAATAAATATGAGTAGATTGGAACTTAGTAGTTCCTATGACTCTTCGAAAGCTAAGCTGACTGTGCACAAGAATGGACTTCCTCAGCAAATACTAATTTTCCTTAGTGAACAGCCTGGAGGCTCTTTATATTCCTTATTACATGAGGCTCTGAGATAGGTTTACATTGACTTTGCTGTAATTTAAGCATAAGGATTTCCTTTCACATCAGCCTGAGGGCTGTCTTTTCTAGTTATTCAGGAGTCTGAATGGCTTTTCAGACAACTCGGTATTTACTCATTTTACCCATGGCCCCTCTCCTACCCTCCATTTATTCTAGTCTAGATACAAATATTTCTTGGCTCAAATATAGAAAGAAAAAATCATAATAGATTTTTCTAGTGCTATTCATTTCAGGCTTTATTATGGAGGTTAAAAAGCAGTATTTCTACTTCACTTAGAAGGTTTGCTTGGCTAGATAAGATGGTAACCATTAATAAAATATTAATGAGATTTAAGAAGAGGCACCAGTTGTATTACCCCCTGCCCTTGAAAATAAAAACCAACTACAACTCTATGGTCAACTAATCTTTGACAAAGAAAGAAAAAATATCCAATGGAAAAAAGACAGTCTCTTCAACAAATGGAGTTGGAAAAACTGGACAGCCACATGCAGAAGAATGAACCCGGACCACTTTCTTAACACCATACACAAAAATAAATTCAAAATGGAGGAAAGCCCTAAATGTGAGACAGGAAACCATCAAAATCCTAGAGGAGAACACAGGCATCAATCTCTTTGACCTCAGCCAGAGCAACCTCTTACTAGACACGTCTCCGGAGGCAAGGGAAACAAAAACAGAAATGAACTATTGAGACTCCATCAAGATAAAAAACTTCTGCACGGAGAAGGAAACAATCAACAAAACTAAAAGGAAACCTACAGAATGGAAGAAGATATTTGCAAATGACAAATCTGATAAAGGGCTAGTATCCAAAATCTATAAAGAACTTACCAACTTGACACCCATAAAACAAATATTCCAGTTAATAAACGGACAGAAGACATGAATAGGCATTTTTCCAAAGAAGACATCCAGATGGCCAACAGACACATGAAAAGATGCTCAAGGTCACTCATCATGAGGGAAATGCAAATCAAAACCGTGATGAGATACCACCTCACACTGGTCAGAATGGGTAAAGTTAACAACACAAGAAACAACATGTGTTGATGTGGATGTGGAGAAAGGGGAACCCTCTTGCACTGTCGGCGGGAATGCAAACTGGGGCAGCCACTCTGCAGAACAGTATGGAAGTTCCTCAAAAAGTTAAAAATAGAACTACCTTGGGGTGCCTGGGTAGCTCAGTCGGTAAAGCGTCTGTCTTCAGCTCAGGTCATGATCTTGGGGTCCTGGGATTGAGCCCCATGTTGGATTCCTTGCTCCTCAGCAAGCCTGCTTCTCCCTCTCCTCCCTGCTTGTGCTCTCTGTCGCTATCTCTGTCTCTCGCTCTCAAATAAATAAATAAAATCTTAAAAAAAAATAGAACTACCTTACAATCCAGCAATTGCACTACTAGGTATTTACCTGAAGGATACAAAAACACAAAACTACAGATTTGAAGGGGGTACATGCACCCCAATGTTTATCAGAGCATTATCAACAATAGCCACACACACACACACACACACACACACACACACACACACACACCATGATGGAATATTATTCAGCCATCAAAAAGGATGAAATATAAGGGTCTAAGGGTGCTGGGTAGCTCAGTTGGTTAAGCATCCAACTCTTAATTTTGGCTCAGATCATGATCTCAGGGTCGTGAGATCAAGCCCTGCATCAGGCTCCATGCTCAGCGGGGAGTCTGCTTGAGATTCTCTCCCTCTTCCTCACCCCTCCCTCTGCTCACATGCTCTCTCTCTCAAATAAATAAATGTTAAAAAAGAATGAAATCTTGCTATTTGCAATGGGGTGGATGGAGCTAGAGTGTATTATACTAAGTGAAACAAGTCAGAGAAAGACAATTACCATATGATCTCGTTCATATGTGGAATTCAAGAAACAAAACAGGTGAACAAATGGGAAGGGGGAAAAGGAAAAAAAGGAGAGAGGCAAACAAGCCCTAAGTGACTCTTAAGACAGAGAACAAACTGAGGGTTGACGGAGGGAGGTAGATGGAGGCTGGGCTAGATGGGGGTGGTTATTAAAGAGGACACTTGTTGTGATGAGCACTGGGTGTTGTATGAAGTACTGAATCACTGAATTAGGAAACCAATATTGCATTGTATGTTCACTAACCATTTAAATAAAAAAAAATAAGGTAGGGAGCAGCAGGAGATGAAGCTGAACAATGAGGCATTTTTTTTGAGAAAGAGGAGTAGATTGCTTCCCAGCTCCAGGCCAAATCCTTGGCCTAACTCTGACTTGACTGAGTGCAGTCCAGTGCACACTTTACTCTAAAACTCAGTGTACAGTATACATAATCAATATCCTTTTGTATCATACAACCCAGGTCTTCTTATAAATACACTGGCATGCATGTTCTCATCTTAGTGTTACTTATAATGCTGAAAAATTAGGAATAGCCCAAATGTCAAAAAGTACAGAACTGGTTAAACTATGATATAGTCATGTGATGGCATGTTAAGCAGCTGATAAAAATTTTATTGCAAAAGAGATTTAATGGCATGGGATGATGTTCACGATTTATTAGTAATTAGTAAGAAAGTAAATCACACAATCACAAATATAGTAGGAGCCTAGTAAAATATGTACATACATTCATAGAAGTCTGGAATATAATTTCTCAGGTTGTTAACACTGGCTATCTCTGCGTTGTAGAAATAAAGATGGGTTTTATTTTTGTGCCTTTTTAAGAATTTTCTATACTTCTGGTAATGAACAGGTATTAACTTTACAATCGGGAAAAGAAAAAGAGAGGATACCACTTCTTATAAACACTATTATATTGGGTTGAATGGTGGACCCTCAAAATATATGTTTGGGGGCGCCTGGGTGGCTCAGCCGTTGAGCATCTGCCTTCGGCTCAGGGCATGATCCCAGGGTCCTGGGATCGAGTTCCGCATTGGGCTCCCTGCTCTGCTGGGAGCCTGCTTCTTCCTTTCCCACTCCCCCTGCTTGTGCTCCCTCTCTCGCTGGCTGTCTCTCTCTCCGTCAAATAAATAAATTTAAAAAAAAAAAAGAAAGAAAATATATGTTTATGCCCAAACTCCTAGAACCTGTGAATGTGACCTTATTTGGAAAAATGTTTTTACAGATATAACTAAATTAGGATCTGACGATGAGATCGTTCTGGATTATCTGAGTGGGCCCTAAATCCAAGGACAACTGTCTTTATAAGAGGTGGAAGAGAAGGCATAAATACAGAGGAGAAAGCTGTGTGAAGACTAAGGCAGAGTTCATGATGTGGCCATGAGCTAAGGAATACTGAAGCTACCAGAAGCCAGAAGGGGCAAGGAAGTATTCACCCCTAGAGCCTCTGGAGGAAGCATAGCCCTGCTGATTGGCACCTTGATTTTGAAATTCTGGCCTCTAGAACTGCCATCCTCAAAGAGCCATACTGAGCTCTGTCGTCAGCTCACTGTCCATTTCAAATTGGTGTGCCTCCTTCTTCGTGTCCCTCTTCTCTTCACTCTTATTTGTGAGACTTTCCCTTTGATCACTGCAGACTGCACCTGTTATTTGGTCCAGGCTAAGAGCTTGTCCTCCAGTTTTTTTGGCAAGTGGATATTTGTTACTACATATTCTCAAAAGGGTTTTATTTTTATTTTTTAAACTTTTTATTTAAATTCTAGTTAAGATACAGTACAATATTGGTGTCAGGAGTAGAATTCAGTGATTCATTACTTATATACAACACCCAGTGCTCATCACAAGTGTCCTCTTTATTTAGCCCATTCCCCACCCACCACCCTCCATCAACCCTCAGTTTGTTCTCTATCGTTGAGTCTTTTACAGTTTGTTTTCCTCTCTTCTTTTTTTCCCCCTTCCCATATGGTCATCTGTTCTGTTTCTTAAATTCCACATGTGAGTGAAATCATATGGTATTTGTCTTACTCTGACTTATTTTGCCTAGCATAATAGACTTTACTCCATCCACATCATTGCAAATGGCAAGATTTCATTCTTTCTGATGGCTGAGTGATATTCCTGTGTGTGTGTGTGTGTGTGTGTGTGTGTGTGTGTGTGTACCTCCTCTTCTTTGAACATTTGGGCTCTCTCCATAGTTTAGCTATTGTTGATAATGCTGCTATAAACATCGGGGGGCATGTACCCCTTCAAATCTGTAGTTTTATATCCTTTGGGTAAATTCCTAGTAGTGCAATTGCTGGGTCGTAGGGTAGCTCTATTTTTAACTTTTTGAGGAATCTCCATACTGTTCTCCAGAGTAGCTGCCCCAGTTTGCATTCCCACCAACTGTGCAAGAGGGTTCCCCTTTCTCTACATTCACATCAACACATGTTGTTTCTTGTGTTGTTAACTTTACCCATTCTGACCAGTGTGAGGTGGTATCTCATCACGGTTTTGATTTATAAGGGTTTTGTTTTGTTTCACTTATTTTTTATTTGTAAAGATTTTAATGGCTGCCCGGGGCCTCTGTATTTTTGAAGGAGACCCATTGACTTTCACCACCCTTTAAAATAGCTGCTTAAAGAGGCTCCCAAATGATATCGGCACCCAGGATACTTGTGATACATTGTTATTCTGTTAGGGGAGAAAGGGAAATTCATTTTAGCAAATGAGGAAAAGATATTTCCCAGTCAGGGGAAGTTTTCCCAAATGCCAGAGGTAGATCATTTGTAGATATTATGTTCCTCTTTGCCACGGAAGTGAAGATAGCTCATTCATGACTTGACTCAGTCTACCATGCCAGCTTTCTCTCCCATGTCTTGCTGATAGTAATCTCTAAGTGCTGTGTTCCTTACCCCCATGTCACCGTTCCCATTGTGCTCTGCCTTAAATGAGGCCCTCCTCCACCAAGGTCCTCTTAGCCCAACTCACTTCCCTCCCTTTCTCCTAATCATTCAGCTTTGGCTCACGCATCACTTCTAAGAAGTCTTTTGTGACCTCAGCTTCTCAGCCTGGGCCAGGTACCAGGCCTGGCCTTTTGTGCATCCTCTGCAGCACGACCTCACCTCTATTTCTGCGCCAAGCACAGTGTGTGATCTCTTTGTGGAGGTAGGACATCCTCCAGTTCATGTTACCTGACGATATGGTCTCCACAAGACAAAGGAAAGAGAAAATTAAGCAAACTTTTCTGTGAATGGAATATTGTCTGTGGCTGAATAATCTCTGCAAAGAAAAGGCTATAATAAACCACAGCCATAGAAATCTTTTAGCTTCTGCCCATTGGATCTATATGCAAAATTCCCTAAGGAAAACTCCCATTTTTTTTCTCTTGTAAGAAAAAAAAAAAGAAGGTAGAAGCTGATGAGAAAAAGTTGAGCAAGGGCTTCCCAAATGTGAGAAAATGCTTACTTTCCACGATCATGATAAAAAAGGCTCTGTGTGGCTCTTCTCTACTGGACTGTGAGCTACTCGAGCGAGGCAACCTCTGGAATCCCTGCACTTAGTGCCGAGTTTGCACTCCTTAGATATTTGTGGAATAAAAGAGAAAATATTTTCCTCATGGCCCTGTGCTTTGTGTTCAGGAACCGTGAGGAGGAGAGCAAAGAATTTGATACCAGAGCTGCCATTTGTCCAGATTAGTGTCCTGAAGCCCTTTAGACAAGACCTTCCTATCACCCATCTGAGGAGCATGAAAGCATGACAGGATTTTTATTTTTTTATTTTTTATTTTTTTAAAAGATTTTATTTATTTATTTGACAGAGATAAAGACAGCCAGCGAGAGAGGGAACACAAGCAGGGGGAGTGGGAGAGGAAGAAGCAGGCTCATAGCGGAGGAGCCTGATGTGGGGCTCGATCCCATAACACTGGGATCATGCCTGGAGCCGAAGGCAGATGCTTGACCGATGTGCCACCCAGGCGCCCCATGACAGGATTTTTAGCAGGCAAGAATGGAGAAAAGCAGATTATAGTTTTCCTTTTCAGTGTAGAAAAAGTACCAGCAAGGCGCTTTATGCTGGGAAGGTGGTAAGAACACCACATATGGCAGAGGAATCAATTCATAGTCCCTCTGTGGTCGATAAACATGGAAATTTTGCTAAGAGACTAATCACCTCTGGTCCTGACATCTGTCCACAATAGGACCAAGCATTTCAGGAATGACTGATGGAAGGTGGTGTACCCAGGCATTTTCAAGCTATACTATTCCTGCTAAAACAAGACAGTTATTTTCAGTTATAGCTCAGACCTAAGCACACAGCTGTAGGAGCCTTCCTGGAATGGGATAGAACCATGATTCCTAGTTGAAAGGTCCTGGAGCCAAGCCAAATGGTATCTTGGAACTGAGTCTCAGGAAGTTCTGAGTCTGGAAGATGAAGACAGTTTATAGCTGGGAAAGAAAGCAGGAGAATCCAGAGCCACAAGGTTGACCCAACAGGTCACCGCACTGGAAGGGCACTGTTAGCGAGAAGCCAGGTAAGCAGAAGGCAGCGGGCAGAGAGGAGAGCACACTGCAGGGGGCTGAGACAGGTCTCACGAGGCATTCCATGAGCACAGCCTTCCTCTGCATGGCCTGTTATGCCCCACCGGCAAGGGGCGCGCTCCTAAAGCTCTAGAATCACTGTCTTTCCTCCTTTCCTGGCCCTGTCAGGTTAGCTCAGGGCTGACAAACCTGAAAAATGGCATGTTTTGGGGTGGAGTAGGATTAGGAGACCCCTGCCAAATGCAGTATTTATGTTGAAGTGTTAATTTGAAGATTAATGATATGATATCCTTTGTGATGTTCTTTGTATCAATTATTTACGGAGCTGTATTTATTGAGTGGAAGACACTCTAATTAGAGTAAGGAAAGTATGGAAATGGGTATGACATTCCATGTTCTCAGTAAATACAGTGTCTCAGATAATAAAAGCAGGGAAAGAGATTAGAAAACATCTGTCATATTCCAGGGAGAGTGCCAGGTAAAGGAGGGGTGTGATAGGGAATGAGGCTTGAAAGTTATGTCGGGGAGGCTCCATTGCTAGTCAGATTAGCTATTACTTAGAATGCTAGTTGGCTAGTACTGTATAGAATATCCTGGAAGTGTGGAAGGCAGCTGGCTACTACCATAGTCTAAGTAGAGACGAAGCGGGACTGACTTAACTCTGGTGGCCATAGCAATAGACTGGAGGAGACAGGACTGATAGACATATTGGAGAGCTAAATTGGCTTTGACTTGTGACTGTTGGCAATAAGGTAGAGAAGAAACAAAGATGACAGTACGTTTGCAGGCCTAGATGACTAGATGAGTAGGGTGACTCACAGAAATAAAGAAATCAGCTGCAGTCATTGATTTGAGAAAGGCGATTTGCTTGGCTTTGAACATGTTGGGTTTGCAGTGCTGGTTGAACATCTAAACAGAGGACCCCCCCCCCCAACAGCAGTCAGAAGTGTAGAGCAGGGGCGCCTGGGTGGCATAGCGGTTAAGTGTCTGCCTTCGGCTCAGGGCGTGATCCCGGAGTTCTGGGATCGAGCCCCACATCAGGCTCCTCTGCTATGAGCCTGCTTCTTCCTCTCCCACTCCCCCTGCTTGTGTTCCCTCTCTCGCTGGCTGTCTCTACCTCTGTCAACTAAATAAATAAAATCTTTGAAAAAAAAAAAAAAAAGAAGTGTAGAGCAAGACTAGGGTAGATCCCATTGCCATAGGTTCCCATCGATTTCTGCACCCCCCTACCTCTATACTCACCACCTTCCCTCGCACCTATCTGTGTAATGAGTTTCTGTTAGCTGTGAGTGGAGAGGCCTTTGCTTGTTTGGCGTGTAATTGAGAAATCATAGGTTCACAATACTGTTTTTTGTTTAAATCAGGGAACTAGTGATTGGGAGAGAGGTCAAGGCCAAGATTGATGGGTCACATTCACAGAAGTGATCATTCAAGCCAGTGAGTAGGTGAAATGACTGTGGAAGTATCACTTTTCAAACTATCTTTCCAAAATTCATGCGTTGAAGTCTTAACCTCCAGTGTGACCTTATTTGGAGATGGGGTCTTTACAGAGGTAATTAAGTTAAAATGAGGTCATTAGGGTGGGTCCTAATCTAATATGACTGGTGTCCGTATAGAAATGGGACATTTGGACATAGAGACAGATATGCTATCCATATTCATCAGGATTAGTTAGGTAATATTGTAGTAAGTAAATCCTAAATTTCAGTGTTTTTTAACCCATTTCTCAGAAATGCTGATTTCTCACTCATACTGTATGACCATCATAAGCCAGGGGAGAGCTCTGTATTTGACTCAGGCCGACAGAGGCTTCAATCATCCTGCTCTACCTAGTGGAACGTGATGTCTCTTCAGTTGCTGCTTCAAGGAAAAAGTGCAGGAACATTTCACACTGCTCTTCTCAGCTCATGTCCCAGAAAGACATGTTGCTTCCGCTCACAATTCATTGACCAGAACTAGCCACAGGATCTTACCTAGCTGCACGGGAGTGGGAAATCCAGACTTCATACGCCTGGGAGAAGAGGAGAAATGGGTATTGGTGAGAATGTGGCAGGTTTGCTTGGAAGGTGCAGAGAAGCCCAAGAGTGGTTTAGGCTGGGAGGGAACCGAGCATGTGTGTGGGCCAAGAGAAGGCTGGGAGAGGAGGAAGAATTTGAAAGGGGAAAGGAGGAGGGTGAGAAAAAGCAAGAATGAATAGGGTAAAGTCCTGAAAGAGGGATGGGCACAAAAGCCCCACTTAGGGTGGGCTTACCTTGGAGAGGAGGGCTGTGTTTCTTCTTTAGAGTCAAATGTGAACAGAAAGAGGGAGAACGAAGCCTGTGAGCTTTTGTAGGGCACATAAATTCTCATCATCACCATTAGCAATATTATTCTGAGACTTGACCTGTCCTTCCTTTCTCCTTTCCAGATTTCTATTCACAATTCTTTCATATGAGTGTTCAGACAGTTCCAGCACTTCCAAAATTAACCCGAGATGATTAGTCAACAGGACTAAATTAGCAGGGCATTTCAAAAGTCAATAGCATCTCTCTCATCTTAAAGGTGAAGTTCAGAGTTGAATCAAAGCAGCTACTCCAGGGGTGCCTATGGAGTGGCAGTTTGATGTTTTCTTTTTGGGTTACCTTTTCGTGTGCAGGGGGTTTCCAAAGTGGCAGCTCTCCTGGCCATTATTAGCATATTGTTACAGTGTGAATAGTGAATAACCCGGGATTCCTGGGTGGCTCAGGTCATGATCCTAAGGTCCTGGGATCGAGTCCCACATCGGGCTCTTTGCTCTGCAGGGAGCCTGCTTCCCTCTGCCTGCCACTCCCCCTGCTTGTGCTCGCTCTCTCTCTGAAAAATAAATAAAATCTTAAAAAATATATATTTATGAATAGTAAATAACCCTTCTGGGTTAGGGAAATGGTAATGCTATTGTTTCCACTGTACTTAACAATTCAAAGTTAAGAGCAACAGGATTCTACGTCTGCAAGGGATGGTGAGGTAGGACCATACTAAACTGACCAAAGTAAATGAAAAACAATTTTTCTATTTTTAAAAGCCTACATCAGTGGCCCATTACCCAGTTGCTTCTTTACCACCTTTTTGCTAGCCTAGTTCACTCATCTTGCATTTGAAATGTCTGTTCTCTTGTTTTGCCCTCTGTGGACATGGAGAACAACTGTACATTTTATATACGTGAAGACCATTATTATTTTGTCTTACAGTCTTAATTTCAAACTCAGAATATCTTTTCCGTTTACCACAAGTGTATCGAGTGGCTAATATGTGCCAGTTACTGGGGCTATAAAATAATAATAAATCAGTCGGCTTTCACAGAACTTGTAGGGGAGGAAAAATAATTTTCCCTACGCGCCTCTAGATTCTTGCCTGAAACCCTGAACCCCCACCCCTGGAGAAAAAGTTTAATGACACCTACACTTCCTGTATGTACAGGCCATTTTCAGGCCAACAGGCTTGAGCAATGGAATGTAGAGAAGGGGACCCACCTCAAAATATCCATGGGACCTAACTGACCAATGGGCTACTTACAATTAGACACAGTTACCAAAATTGCCATACCTCCCCCTCTTCCCTCTGTAAATACAGCCCCCACCCCCTACCTCGTTGCAGGCAGCCTCTTCTCTGCCCCTTCCTGCCCGCAGCTCCCTTGCAGTGTATTCAATAAACTTGTCTCTACTTTGTTCTGACTCAGGTGAATCCTTTCAACCCCTGCACCATCGGCTTCTACCGATCGTCTCCTCCCCTTTGCGGGCCCCCAAACGATCGGACAGACACCCCCATTTTGACACCACACTGTATATATGGGAGATTCCCAGGAAAACTAACTCCCCCAAATAGCCCAAAAGATCACTTTAAATACCATCTCCAACTAAAGATGAGATAGGGGTGGGGAGGGGAGCCCGATACAGGAGATTTTCAGGGCGTAGCACAGTAAAGGAGGGCATTGTTGTTATGCAGATTTAAGTCATTGCCTCTCCATTTTGGTAAGAGTTTTAGAGATTTAGTCATCTTCCTCTTCCTGGGGCTGAGCAGACACCTTAGGAACAGAGATTTCCTGCATAAATATAGATTTCTCTCACAAAAGGGTAACTTCTACAGGTATTTGTACCTTCTCCAGTGTCTGCTGTTTCTGAAAAATAACCAGCTCAAGATAATCCATATTACCAGAGAGACATCTTTTGGGGTGACACATCCTGCTCCCCTTCAAACTCATCATCTAGTTGGAGAGGGTCGCACATTCTGCTGTTTTTTCCCTGCGGCTTAACAGTGGCAGGTGCAGGAACTGTGGAGCACAAATGAGGAGGTTGTGGAATACAGGCGAGGTTCAGTGGGGTGGAGTCCGGAGCCCACGACCAAGAAAGAATTCTTGAGGCGTCTTTGGTGCAGAATTGGTGGTTTATGAAAGTACGGGACAGGACCCGTGGGCAGAAAGAACTGCTGCCTCGGGTTGTGAGGGGTGGCTGATTATCTACTATGGGGTTGGGGGAAGGTAAGGAAAAACGGAGGTTGAGAAAATACTTTCATATGTTGAAGAAGACTCACAGGATACCGGAGGCCTTGCCATTGTCAAGTTAAGGTTGTTTTTCCCTCTAGCAAGGCATTAACATGAAGATAGTTGGGAACTTCCTGGATTCCTAGAAGTATCTGTCTATGGTCTGCAGGCTGTAAGACATTTAGTTGTATTTACATTCCCTTCTGGAAACTAGGTTAGTGATAGAAATGCCTTGTTTTTGTAAACTGCTAAGACCTTTGCAAACTGAGGGAGACTCAAGTCTTGCAGGATTGTGGTATCTATAGGTTAACTGTTTCTTTGTCTGCTAGGGCAACCAGGAGTGCCTGAGGAATGTCACGTACACCCCATGGTGGTGGTGGGGTTTGCGGGGTGTCAGTTTCTGCTTTGTCCTCAGCTTGCCTTCTGTTCCCTCACCACAGAGAAGGAATGAATTCTGCCTGGAGCCATCAGGATAAGCTTCACAGAGCTGATAACAGTTAACCTCAGTCCTTCTTTTTTTTTTTTTTTTAAGATTTTATTTATTTATTTATTTATTTATTTATTTATTTATTTATTTATTTATCAGAGAGAGAGAGACCGCGTGCGTGCGCGCCAGAGCACAAGCTGGGGGAGGGTCAGGCAGAGAGAGAGAGAGAGAGAGAGAGAGAGAGAAGCAGGCTCCCCGCTGAGCAAGGAGCCTGATGTGGGACTCGGATCCCAAGAGCCTGGGATCATGACCTGCGCCAAAGGTAGGCCCTTAACTGACTAAGCCACCCAGCGTCCCAATTTCGTAATTTCTGAATTTGGGTTCCTCTCTGTCTGTGATCTTTAAATCTTCATGAACTCTACTTCCCTCTTTAGTTACATAACCACATTCATATGCCCAAAGCTTCCCATCTTCAGGTTTCACCCTATCCTTTAGAGTGGACCCTCACCCACCCCGGTACAAAGTGGGCAGCCTAGAGTACCTCCGGTCACTCTGCGGAGTCTTGGTGAGGGCTGAGGACTGTTTACTAAGGTGCCTCTGAATCCTGTTCTCTGGTGGCCACTGAATCCTTGGTCTTTCCTCTGAGGCTTATCTCCTGAAGTAAACCTGCTTCTCTCTTCTGGTATTTCTCCATGAAAATTCTGCACTGGGTTTGGGGAGGGCTTCACTGCCCCCACCCCCTAAACCTTTGACTTAGGGCTGTGTGCAGTACGCTTTGCTAAAGGTTTGAAGACCTGGAAAGGAGGCAAGACTGAAATTCAGCCCATGAGCCACTCACTAAGCCCTGTGCCCTAGCTGGGTCCTGGTGATAACGGAGCAGAAGGCTGGCCCAAGACAAAGTATAAGCTGACACCCTGCAACCTCCCCCCACCCCCTACTCCTGGGTGTGACAGGTGTGACCTTCTTCCAGGAATCTCCCAACTATCTTAATGTTAATGCCTTGCTAGAGGGGAAAACAACCTTAACAATGGCAAGGCCTCAGGTATCTTGTAGTTCCTCTTTAGCATATGAAAATTCTTTTGAAACCTCCCTTTTTCCTTACCTCCCCCAACCCCAGAGTATATAATCAGCCAACCCTCACAACCGTGGTGCAGCTGCTCTTTCTGTCCATGGGTCGTGTTCCGGTGCTTTAATAAACCACCATTTTGCACCAAAGAGGTCTCAAGAATTCTTTCTTGGTCGTCGGCTCGGGACTCCACCCCACTGAACTTCACATATATTTCAAAATCCCATCATAATGGTGCCCAACGTGGGGCTTTGAGTCTTTACATCTGGACTCTGAACTTCAGTGCAAAATTGGTGAGTACATACTCACCTCTTCCTTTACTCTCATTCCAGGGGCTCTTCAAGGAGTACGGTCTTATTAGAGCACTTTCATGTCTATAGGTCAGGCTGCAATCCTCTAGCCCATGGCTACTCTATGGGGAGGAGAAGGTCTGTCTTTTGGCTGGAAGTTAGTACCCTGGCTGGGATGGTAATAAGACCCAGAAACTTGATGCCCTCTTTTTACTGCTGTCCTTATACAAAGTTGTCTGTCTTGGGCACGGGACGGCCACCTAAGTGACTAACATGGCTGCCAATCTTAAGACTCCCATGTGAGGTTTTCTCCCAATTGATATAATGTGATCCCCCCACATCTCTGATCTAGCCGCTTCTGGCTGCGGGACCTCCACTGGGAGCTGGCCGAAACCAGTACCCAGTGGAATTAAAACTCAACCGGGGACGTTTCCTAGGGAAGTTGGCTGTAAGGATCACGTGTATTGGAATGTTGCTTAGATCATGATGGATTTCTATCTTTACTGTTTTCCATCAATGTCCTCTACTAACTATTTAAATTACAAAACTGGGTAATTTTTCCCTTGTAAAACTTTCCTGATGTTTTCCATGGGTTTAAAACAGTGGGTTCTTAAAGGCAGGGCATTCTGGTCCATACGCCTGCACGCATTGTGGTCTAGAATGTGATGGGGAAGAGAGGGGCCGGCCTCCCTCCTACAAGGGCCTTTAATGGTGGCGGTGATCATAGCGATTTTGTTAAGGGACGCCTTGGGTTGCTTTGACACCAGGAACCTCTGACATGTGCTGTGCGTGGGACTCTACCTGGGAGTCAGGAGGGGATTTTCTTTGGTAATGGACCCTCTCCAGCATGGGATGGGAGCTTTTCCAGTCCCCAAGGATTCTCCCTTGGGATGCCTTTTAACCCATTGGAAACCATTCAGATTGCAAAATTTAGAAAAGTACTGATCTCCTGTAACACTGCATGGCCTCTGTGGGATCTGTCAGATCTCTTCTAGGGCAAATAGACCTAGAATACTTTCATTGCTCCTACCTAGGTCTTCCTTGCTCTACACCGGCACCCCAACGGCCTCTTGTAGAACATATTTGATCTAAATAGGCCTCCAAGTAAACCCAGGTTGCTGGAGGAAACAGGCCATCCCTATCAAAGGGGACTCTGACTCTTTTTCTCGCTGTTCCTCCTAATAGATGTGGGGGCTTCTCCCTCACTCATTTCCTGGGTTCATGGCTATAACTGGAGCCAACTGTGGTTAGTCTTCCTCGGGATGGGGACTTTAAGGAATATTCCCAAGCAACTGCCGAAACTCCCTTTGTTTTGGGGGAAATTCCCTGTCTTCTGGCCTGACATGGACTGCCTATCCCCCCTTGTTGGCGGGAAAACATGGCGTCTGCTGCTCTGTTGGAGCTGCTGAGCTCTAGAACCGGAAACCCTTTCTCTGCTTTCTGGCAGCACGTTGCCTCGTGTGTCTCCCCCTCCCCCTTTTCCTGTTTACTGCACCATCTTGGGTTCAGCCTGTTTAACTGGCTTCTACACCATCCTTGGTGCCTCACGCAGCATGGCTCCTTCTCCCTTCAATGTCAGGGAGCAAGAAGAGCACCCCCTGGACCTAACGCCACCTACTCCAGATTTCCCCACCAGTGTCTCAGGTAAAAAATTGACAATGGGGAGGATCCAGGTGAAATATAATTTCAGTATGTATATGAAGGTCAAGTAAGCTCATGTTATCTCTGTTGCAGTTTGTTAGCAAAAAGATGACTTAAAATGATGGTTAATTGTCTCATCAAAGTTTTCATGGGTAATTGTTAAGATAGCTTTCAAAGTCTTCAGTAACCTGAAACTTTAAAGTTTTGCTTGTAATGATAAATGGGATTAAATTCTTCGGACATCTGGGTCTTTTCCAAATAGGATAAAATGCTAAATCATTGATAACCGGACATAGGTTTGTGCTTTTTGACATTGCAAAGAAACTAAGGATATTTAAATCTGTTGGTAAATATGTTTTGTGATTAATTGATTCATAAATTTGCCGTCTAAAGTATTCTGGTGAAACATTTCACAGTTGGTTACTACTTAGTATTCACTGGAGACTAAGGTTTCTAAGAGTGCAAAATTCTGCTAAAAGTAATTAAGACTGATGGAAATAAGGGAAACAACTCTGTATGTAGAAAAGTAGGAGATGTGTAAGAAAGATAAGGAATGGGAACACATTTTTGTTGAAGGTAAAAGAAGGTAATTTTGTCCTAAATGAGATGGTTGTTTGGGAAGAAATGACTTGGGACAAAATCTGAATGCAGAGGAAAGTTGTAGAAGGTTTGTGATGGGAAAACGTTGGAATGGAATTTTAGGTGTGGTCAGGATGGACTAAGATTGAAACCAATGGATTTTAAAGTAGATTAGTATAAGATTGAAAGTCGGCTTTCTCTCTGTTCAAAAAGACAAAGCTTTCTCGAATTGTTGGTCTGCCCTTGATAAGAAAATATAAAGAGGTGTTTTCTCTTTGCCTGCCCAGAAAAACCAGTTTCTATGTTTTGCTTTTATCAGGTCTTCAACATCCCTCATTCTATTTAGGCACGTGCTTTCACTTTAAAACTTTCCAAGGTTTTAACAAAGTTCCCCAAGGTTTAAATCATGAACAAAGTCTTCTTGTCTAATTAGGCTTGTTTGTTTGGTATATTATGTTCTAGCATAAGGTCATCATCACTCAGAACTGGCTATTGAAGTATTATGTGTCACAGAATAACTGAGTTTCCTGGTTAATTGGATCATGATCTCTCAGATCATTAACAATGTCCATTTCTGAGTTTTGTCATTTATAATTGTTCTTATTATCTTGTAAAATGAGTTTCATCTTCGAGGAAGTTCTAATATAGGACTTTAGGACAAAACAGGTATTCAGTATCTTTAAGATCATGAAAAGTAAATGGATAAGAATTTCCAGATCTAACTAAAAAGCTGCATTCAAACTGAACAAGAATTTGCAACATTGAGCTAAATGAACTAAAAAGATGATTATAGTTTTGTGACTCTTGTTTGAAACATTGCTGGTTCTCTAATGTTTACTCTTCCAGATTAAGGAAACCTTCTCTTAAGATATCTATGACTTACAAGAATGTGATAAAATATTCATTTGTAAGCAAATTAAAGCATTTAACTTATCTCTGTACCTGAACCCTCTGAAATTCAAAAGGTCTCAGTAGGTATTCTTTCTTCCATGGCAACCATAGTCATTTGCATAAGTTCAATAAGAATCTGTAACAGGACACCATTGGAAACATTGGTTATTTTACCAGGGCTTTGCCTGGAATGTCATATTTGAGAGACATGCATAGACTCAGATATGACCAGACAGCTTTAAGGAACTAAGGTTGACTTTTATGATACCTGGAGCCGTAAAGCCCCTTGGAAATGTTGGCCTGATAACCTTGCTTACAGAGTTCCCAGCAACCTCACCAGATGAGTAAAGAATGTCACTTCCTGGCAGGTGCAGGAACCTCAGGATACTTTGGGGACCTCACAAAGAAGAATCCACCCAAATCAGGAATGTCTGATGGCAAGTACCTGGCTTGGCTCTGGCCTGGAGAGGCTACTAGAAGTTCCACCTAGAGATTCCTAACAAAAATTCCAGGAAAGCAGATTCTAAAAGATCTGCATGATGGGGCACCTGGGTGGCTCAGTTGGTTAAGCGACTGCCTTCTACTTAGGTCATGATCCTGGAATCCCAGGATTGAGTCCCACCCACATCAGGCTCCCTGCTCACCAGGGAGTCTATTTCTCCCTCTGACCCTCTTCCCTCTCACACTCGCTCACTCTCTCAAATAAATAAATAAAATCTTAAAAAAAAATAAAAGAGCTGTATGATCAGTTACTCTTGCTGAGCTTATGTAAATAATCACGCCAGGTTTGTTAAAATCAGACTTGTTTTTCAAATAAATTAGTCCTCATTTGGCTATCTCTGATTTTAGAGAGAAAAATTATGTTTCAGTAACACACCTTTGTGGATGTTAAATTCTAGATATGATTGTCTTTAGATGATGTTTATGTAAGCTAGACAACTTGAGGTAAACTTAAGAGAAATTGCACAATAGCTCATACAGATAATCTTGTGATTTTTTATTTATTTATTTTTTTTTTTTTAAAAGATTTTATTTATTTATTTGACAGAGATAGAGACAGCCAGTGAGAGAGGGAACACAAGCAGGGGGAGTGGGAGAGGAAGAAGCAGGCTCATAGCAGAGGAGCCTGATGTGGGGCTCGATCCCGGAACTCCAGGATCACGCCCTGAGCCGAAGGCAGACGCTTTAACCGCTGTGCCACCCAGGCGCCCCATGTGATTTTTATTCTGTGGGGATAATAACAGGACCCCATGGGCACAAGATTATTTAAGCAGCTGGAAAATGGGATTGATTCCCCAAGGATTGTTTAACTCAGCTAGCACCGTGACCAGTTCTGTGTGGCTAGGATGATGAAATTGTTCCCTAAAAGCCAGAGCATACCCCACTGCATAGGGTTAACTATGGGCTTGTGGAGATAACGGATGACCCCACTTTGTTTATGATTGGATTGGATGATGCACTAGGGGATGCCCTTATCTCTTGACAAGTCTTCTCCCGCTTTACAGTGATTCCTTATAATTAGGATATTATTAACGCTGGACTTGAAACAAAGAGGTCTTCTTGGTTTTATCCCTCATAGTCATACTGATCCTAGAAGCCACCTGTATTGAGATACAATCGCAAACAAAGGCTTTGGTCAAGCCCTCTTGGTAGAGCCTCAAAGCTCACTACGAGACAGTCCCTGACTGTAATGACTTCACATCAGGTCCAGAGTTTCTTAGAGACCAGAGACCAAAGGCTACCGATAGATGATAGGAGGCCAACTTACTAAGTACCAGGCTATGCTTATAGATACGCCTGAAATAACACTTAAAACCTGTCAGACTTTGAATACGGCTACCCTTATGCCTGGACCTGACCATTGTACTTCTGTAGAGCATAACTATTCAGAGGTTATTGATCTCATTTATTCTAGTAAACCAGATTTAAAAGACGCCCCTATTGAAAATACAGATGACAGTTGGTTTACTGATGGCAATAGTGTCATGGAAAAGGAAATAAGAAAAACTGGGTATGCTATAGTGCTCACTCGTGCTTTGCAATTGCCAAAGCCTTAAAAATTAATATTTATACAGACTCCAAATATGCTTCCCTAGTCCTGCATGCTCACGGAGCAATTTGGGGAAAAGGGGTGATTATCAAGCCATAACTCCCCAATCAAATACGGGTCTGAAATGACTACTCTACCTAAGGCTGTATACCTACCTAAGGAGGTAGCTGTAATTCACCTCAAAGGACATCAAAGGATAGGACCTTAGGACCTAGAGGAAACAGTTTGGTAAACCAGGCAGCCAAGCACATAGCACAAAATAAACATTTAAGTCTTTTACCAGTCTTAACTCCAATAAAGTCCATAAGTCCAGTCTATTCAGACCAAGAAATACACAGGACTGGCTTGTTAATAGTGGAGGAAAAAATCTTTATACCCAAAAATAACCAATTGAAGGTAATACAGGGCTTACACCAGGCTACTGATTTGGGTAAAAAAATGCCACAGAGGTGACAAAAACTTTGCTAAGAAAAATTGTCCCTAGATTTGGACTCCCCGGGTCCCTACAAGGTGGCAATGGACTGGCTTTTATTACACAAATTCAAAAGATGGCCCTCCAAAACTGAATAGCCCTTGATACCTTGACTACAGTTAAAGGGGCCCAGAATTATATGACTGTCTCCTAACAGGACCCAATGGCTGTAGGGCTCTAACTTGTGTCCATAGCCTCCCTCAGGCTGGAAGGCCACTGTACTCTGGGTTTTGCCTGCATGCACAGATGTGTTATTAAAACCCATTACCAACCCAGCCAACCTTCCAAATTTAAAACAATGGTGGACATGTTCTGTGTCTCATTGGTATGACCAACTAACATCCATTTTTGTTCTCCCTTTGGGACTGGAGGGTGGTGTTTGGCACATGGAAGTTTTTTTTTTTTTTTTTTAAGATTTTATTTTATTTATTTGACAGAGAGAAAGACAGGCAGTGAGAGAGGGAACACAAGCAAGGGGAGTGGGAGAGGAAGAAGCAGACTCCTAGCAGAGGAGCCTGATGTGGGGCTCGATCCCAGAACGCTGGGATCACGCCCTGAGCCGAAGGCAGACGCTTAACGACTGCGCCACCCAGGTGCCCCGATACATTAGATGTTTTAACTGCTACACAAGGTGAAATGTGTGCTAGCATAAAAACAGAGCGCTACGTACACGTTCCAGGTGATCACAAAACATCTCTGGGTTTCTGACATGAATACTCAAATTGGAGTTTTAAATGATCCTTCTCTTTCCTTTAATGATTGGTTAAACTTCTGGACTGGAAGAGGATTTTTTGGCAACTATCAAAGAACTCTTACTTGGGTTTCCTTTTCGTTTTGTTAACACTGACCATGTTCTGCTGTTTTCTCCCATGTCCCTCAACCTGGTGTCGAGACTCCTTCACTGCCGTAACTATTTATTTTTCTTAAAGATTTTATTTATTTATTTGACAGAGAGACACAGCGAGAGAGGGAACACAAGCAGGGGGAGTGGGAAAGGGAGAAGCAGGCTTCCTGCTGAGCGGGGAGCCCCATGCAGGGCTCGATCCCAGAACGCTGGGACCATGCCCTGAGCCGAAGGCAGATGCCCAACGACTGAGCCACCCAGGCGCCCCCTCACTGCCATAACTTTAAGCCACCAGGTGTCCTTTCCACTTGGGAGGATCCACACATGCGGTCTCCTATGGATTCAGTTGCCTCTGCCTTTTGTAACTTCTACATCTATGTAAGTCCCAACTGACCAATGTTGACCCCTAGGTAGGGACATCTCCACGCTCTTATTCAGCAGGAAGAAGGTACAGAAGATGAGACCTTCCACCCTCAGCAAGCTTAAAGATTTAAAGGTCAAAATTGTTCAGCGGGGAATGATGGGGGAAACAAAGGCAGAAGAAAAATGAATAAATTTCCTCACTACCTAGAGCCCACTGCCAAGTCCTTGAAATAGGCAGAGTGATATTCCTCTAGGGACTCAGCTTCCTCCATGTTAATACTTCGTAAAGGCAGTCCTAGCCTGACTGCTCCCTCCCCCCAGGATCCTGTAAGTCGACGTTAGTGTATAAAAATTCCTTTTGGAAACTTCTTTTATCTCTAAACCCCCCAAGATATGTGTTGACAATCATCCCCCAAGCATATGGCCCACAGATACACATCTGAAGGGTCTCATGACTAAGGTTTTATTAGACGGTAATAAACGACCTTTTCCCAACAACAGCCAGCCCTCTCAAGGTCCTGGAAATCTTGCTTCCAAAACTCCTTAGAGACTTACTCTATCCCTAACCCCCTCCCAACTTGAAAATATATAATGGGCCACTCCTCATGACCCCGGTGCAACTCTTTCTGCCCAAGGGTCCTGTCCCCGTGCTTTAATAAAACCACCCATTTGCACCAAAGACGTCTCAAGAATTCTTTCTTGGCCGTCGGCTTTGAACCCTGTCATCTTTCCTACATCACTTGGAGGAAGTGGTGCCCTTTTCTGGTTAACCCAAACGTTTGGTATGGATTAGGGACAGCCAGGAGAAGGATTAACGCTCTTGGTACCTCTAAACAACCTCAGACAGAAATTCTTAAAATATTTATCATTTCTGCTCCGGGTAGGATTGCCAAATTCAGCACCTAAAAATAGAGAGCACCCAGTTAAATTTGAACTTCAGAGAAACAGTGAAATTTTTAAGACGTGTAAGTATGTACCAAACTACATTTGGGACATATTTATACTAAATATTATTCCTTGTTCACCTGAAATTAAAATTGAAGGTCCAGTTAAATTTCACCGGCAACCCTTGCCTTTGAGAGATCCTCTTCAGACCTCCCTTAATGTTTGCGATTCAGCTGTGTGCTGTGCTGCGTGGCCTCTGCCCCTTACTCTTCCTCTTCAGGGCCTTTTCTTCTAACCACTCCAGTTTTGTTGGTTTCTTTAAAACAGTTTAGCTGTTAGGCTGACCTCAGCCCAGACCATTCAGGCTCTGCCTAGGAGCTCATGGTCATAACCAGACATGGGTTTTTTTGTTTTGTTTTGTTTTGTTTTTTGTTTTGTCTAAAATGAAAAACAGTTCTCTCCTAGAGAGGCGTAGTGCAGCCAGCTTAAAGTAAAAAATGTTCCTGTTCAATACAGTTGTGTAGCCAGACATTGAGCAGAGATCATGAAGGGAGGGGCTGACCCATGATTATAATAGTTGGCCCATCTTTCTTATGATCAATAAACAAATGTGGTAACTTTAGTTGGGAAGATAATGCCACTCGTGTATTTTCAATCTGGCAATTGAATCATTGAGCTCAGGCTGTTAGGACTGAGTGAGATTATTTTAGAGATTCTCTAGTCCATACTCCTTCCTCAATTTGTGGATAGTGGAACTGAAGCAAAGAGGGCGTGTGGATGTGCCTTGTTCAAGGTCACAGAAGTTCACGGTACAGCTTGGACTTCCCGGTCATTTGCAGTGCTATTCTGGTCCTTCAGGAGATGCAAATGATTTGGCAGACTTTGCTTTTTTCAAAGAAGTCCCCTCTCTCCCCTTGATGGTGATTTTGTCTGTTGGTTCTTCTGTGCTGTGCTAAGGGGAAGGGAAGAATCTTCAGTGGTTATGTTCCTTCCCAGGCCCCCAAGCCCATCTTTGCTGGCCTCAGTGGCCCGTGCCCTGGGGGAGTTGCCTGCCCTCTGCTTATCCCTCTGCCTGGTCCTACCAAGGAGTTGGATTTATCCATAATGATTTCCACATAAAGACAACAATGACAGATGCCTTTACATCATCACCTTCATTGTAATGAAGAGTAACAAGCACTCAGCTCTTGAGTTGAAAATATGCCCAATGTGATGTCATGGCAAAAAAAATACGTATTTTTTAAGTAAGCTCTACACCCACCATGGGGCTTGAACTCATGATCCTGAGATCAAGAGTTGCACACTCCACCAACTGAGCCAGCCAGGCGCCCCTCCAAAATATTTCTTGTCAGTGTGCCGAGGTGCAGAAATCGCTGTTTCTCGCTCAGCTCTTTATCTGGAAGCCATTTAGCAAGGGCCAGTCCAGCTGAGAGTTTCCTTCTTGTCACTTTGGTTTTCCCAAGTTTGTTGCTTCACTCAATGTAAAACATTACTTCCTGCCCTTTCTAAATTAGACCATGCTGCTAAAGGGAGCCAGTCAGTCATGCTGCAAAAAGACTCAGCCCCTTTGGTGAAGACTTGGACATTTTTAGGACTCCCTTGTCTTAACCTCCCCCTGCTGGTGAAAAATAGTCCACACACATTCTTTTCAGAAGCTGAAAATCGAAGGGCAGGTAATTTGAGTGTCATGGTAACAAAATGCTTTCACTTACACAAAGGTAATGCTTTTGCCTTTTAAATACAGAAAGATAAATGAATATTTCTTCCACCATCCATTACCTGGTCATTACCTGGCTGCTGCTAAGAAGGAGCCCGGGTTTCTCTTGCACAGTGGATTTATATATAACACATTTCACCAATGTCATGAAGCACCATAATCCCTAGATTGACGCTGTGTACTTTGGCTTTTATGACATACGCTTGTGGCTGTTGGAATTCCAATGGACCATGAGATGGGATGGGATACCCTACTGTGGGGTGACCTGATGGGACGGGGAGGCCCCGGGGCGCTGGCAATGAAAGAATTCACCCCAAGCAGAGCAAAAGAGATAGATGTTTATTGAATACACCACAAGGGAGCAATGGGCAGGACAGCAAGGGAGAGAACTGACTGCCATAAGGAAGTGGTGGGGGGCCACAATTATAGGGTGGAGTGAGGGAGTATGGGGATGGATGGAATTTTCCCTTGTTTGGTAATCTTAGGAACTGCCTGGTTGTAACTGGTCAGGTAGGGCCTATGGCTGTTTCAGGGTGGGTCACATAATGAACCTGTTTGCATTCAGTCCGTGGTCACTGTGGGCCCTTTTGCCTTGTACAAGTTTCCATTGCTCAAGCCTCGTGCCTAAAAGCAGCCCCTACACCTACTTCTGGCTGACCTTTTCTGCCTGTGTTTGCTGGTTTTCACTGGGTATGGGATATGAAAATTAGATGTTCATGCCTGTTAGAACTTTGCCCAAACTCAAGAGCAAAGGGTCCCAGAGTGAGTTCCTGGCACAGGGAAGGCACGAGCACTCTGGAATTATGGAATGACCAAACATTACAGAATTAATGCGGTGTATTTCTCAAGTGTCTATACTTTGTAAAATTTATGTTGGCTGCCCGGAGGAATTTTTTCCTTCCTCTTTTATTTTAGGTAACTTCTTCATGATTGAAGTTGATTTTTATGTGGCTTTTAGATAAGTTAGGTATGAGTATATACTATTTGTCGTTCCAGGGATTAAATTAAGAGGGGAAACAATGAAAAAAATTACAGGTTGTTGTAATAGAAACAACATTTTCTAAAAATATGTGATCCTTTCCACAAGCTTAGCTCTGCAGTGTACATCTGTCGTTTATGAAAGTTCCTGTGCTGAGGAATGATGTGGGGAGTACTTTAAATTGTAACATACTTTATAAATGTTAAATATCTAGCCCTTTTGTCCATTTGAGAGCTAAGGGTGTAGATTATCCATTTTTCTTGTTTGTTACCATTATCACACATTCCATCCGTTTTTGGATTGCCTGTGCTAATGCTGAAGGATGTATACAGATGATTAAGACACAGTACCCTCAACTTGCTGACAGCCTATTAGGAAAAAGAAACTATGGACACAGTGGCGATGCGAAGCATGGATGGAGACCTATAGTCTGGGCTCTGCTTAAAGGCATGGGTATGAGTTTACTCATCTTTAAAGGGCTTTCTTTTTAATTAAAAGTTTTTTAAAAGTCAACTCTGTGCCATATATGGGGCTCGAACTCACAACCCCAAGATCAAGAGTCACATGCTCTACCAACTGAGTCAGCCAGGCACCCCTGTAAAATAAGGGCTTTAGATGACATGAAATTTAAAATTATTATTAAATGATTTTATGATAAGTACCATAAAATGTATGACCCATGAGATCAGTATCCTTTCTGTGTCATTCAGTGCAATTTTTTTAGCATCTGCCATAGAAGGTAGCATACAGTATGGGCTCAGTTG
This sequence comes from Ursus americanus, assembly GCF_024610735.1. Classification (NCBI taxonomy): domain Eukaryota; kingdom Metazoa; phylum Chordata; class Mammalia; order Carnivora; family Ursidae; genus Ursus; species Ursus americanus. The sequence goes on from NC_142164.1 coordinate 12,531,138, forward strand.
TTTACTGAATGACTGAATTCACAGAAAACATTAAAGAAATCAGAGCAAGGGGAGCTCATTTTTGGATTGGGTGATCATTGAGGACTTTATGGAGGAGATAGTATTTGAAACAGACATTTAAAAAGATGTCTTCGGCACCCTGGGTGGCTTAGTCGGTAGGGTATCTGACTCTTGATTTCAGCTCAGGTCTTGATCTTAGGGTTGTGAGTTCAGGCCTTGCACTGGGCTCCATACTGAGTATGGAACCTAGTTTAAAAAGTTTAGAAAGATACTTTCAATTTTCAGGTGAAGATTTGAAATGGGGTGCAGTTTAAGGTACTTTGTATCCAGGGAAGGCTGTATGGTGTAGTGGGAAGAATACAGGACTTTGAACCAGAAGATTTGAGTTCAAATTCACGCTCTGCCACTCACTAGATCGTGTCCTTGGGCAAATCACTCAACTTCTCAAAGGCTCGGTTCCTCATGTATAAGATGGGGGTGATGATACCAATTCCTTGACAGATTGGTTATGAAGATTAGATTAGTGGTACAAGGTGTATCTGATACAGTGCTCAAAAATCCGTGAATCTGAAGGAGTAACAAATATCATAGAAGCGTGGAGTTAGAAAATGAAAAGCATGTCTACGAACTGGTGGATATTCCGTGTTGGCATAGGGTACAGTTGCAAAAGAAGTTGGATAAAGGCTGCGTAGAAACATGCGTGATGTGGTTAAGAGTGTGAAAGAATCTTCTTTTTCCTTGTCATTAAGTTAATTCAGTCATTTTGAGCTGAAGTTTCTTTACCTTTCTGCATGTGTTGATAGGGCTTTAAGAGAAAATTCCAAAAACGACTAACCTCCCCCCCTTCCCCCCCACCCCCCCCCCCACTCGCTGCCATCCACTTTTATCTGCAGGTAGTTATAGGTGTTGAATGTGAAATAGGTAGAGTTCAAATAATTCAATGATTCTAGTTCAAGTTACTTAAAAAGATAAAAGTACCCAGTAGGTGTTTATTGATAGGGGTATTGCTTGGTCCAGGTCAGCTCTATGAGACTGTCTTTGGGAGCCAGGAGCACAGGGGTGGTTCTCTAAGAAGGACATCTCTCTCAGAGACCAGTGCTAGCTGGGATCAGATGGCTTGTGTTCCCATCAGGACAGTTCTCCAGAAATGCCCATGTGCAAATCAATGATTGGTTAACGGTGACTCACATAAGCTGCTTTTAGATAGCCAAGGGGTCACAGTGAAGGAAGGCTGGTGGAGGCCTTTAACAGCAGCACGAATCGCCAGCCAGCAAGGCCAGTGAATTATTGACCATTATTTTTATCCTTTCATTTGTACTTTATCCAAAAAAAGGTTTTGAGGTGATGTAATGAAACAGTACAAGATTAAAAAAAAAAAGTGAAGGTTTGGGTGTGGAGATGGAAAATCTAGTAACATTGACTTGAAGACTTGGATCTTTCTCAGTTTATTGGGTGCCTCCAGTGCCAGCTCTCTGGGTCTCTCTCCAGGAAGCTGGAAGCCTTGGCTAATTAATGCGTATGGGAAGTACTAGGATATTCTTCATTCTCAACTCAGAACAGGGACCTGAGTATCTGTTAAATTGGACACTCATCACCTCACACCATTAGAATTCTTAGGAGACAGTACTGGCAACCTGTAAGTAGCTCTGGGCCTCTCACTGAAAGGATTTTACTTCTTCCCATTAGACCCTCAATCTAATTTGATAATAGTAGTATCATTCATGTAGTCAATAACATTGAATGCAGTCATCGTGATTATCGCTAATGATAGCTCAGGGCTGTACTAAAAGTCATGATGACTATTTCCTAGTGAATGTACCTGTGAGGAGAGTAACTTAGCATCACTACCCAGGGGACTGCAACATATGAGCAATCGTATCATTAATAATTTGGTTTATGTTGCAGTTGTCAAGAATAATTCAGAATTAATGTTATGGATTTATTTAGTTGACTTTCAGGGTGCAGCCTAATATTACTTTTCTGGTCATCATGCATCATAATTTTTAATTATGGACTGTCATATGATTTATAACAGAATGAGAGATTCATTTTGCTAATTTATATGCTAGACTTCTAAATGGAATGTGGTAGAAAGGAAAGACTATTCTTTTACACCTCTAGATCTCACTGTGGCATGCACAGTGTGGAAACTGAAATGAATAAATGTTTTGCTCTAGGGGGGTTTTGGTTGTATTGTTTTGAGACATTCAGTGGTTCATGTTCTGGTGAGTTCTAGAAAGTTCTGATGTTTCTTTTCTATTTGCTTTTCATTTTCCTTACTAAGAATTACCTAATTTGTGTTTTATTGAAATTTTCCTTATCAGCAAATCAATTCAGTCATTTTCAGCTGAAGTTTGCCTTTCTGAATGTGTACACAAGACTTTTTAAAAAATTATATAGGTTTCAGGTGGACATTATAATTTGACACTTGTATATGCTACAAAGTGATCATACCCCAAAGTGTCATTACCATCCATCACCCTACAAATTGACCTTCTTCACCCCTTTTTGCACACCCTATCAGCACCTTTCCCTTCTGGTAACCACAGATCTGTTCTCTGCATCTGTGAGTTTGTTTTTCTTTTGTTTGTATGTTTGTTATTTTTAGATTCCACATCTAAGTAATGTCATACAGTATTTGTCTTTCTCCTTTTGACTTAATTCACATAGCATAAAGCCCTCAAGGTCCATGCATGTTGTTGCACATGGCAACATTTTTTTATGGCTGAATAGTATTCCAAGGTATGGACACACCACATCTTCTTTACCCATTCTTCCATTGATGGACATTTAAGTTGCTTCCCTATCTTGGATATTGTAAATAATGCTGCAGTGGACATAGGGATGCATTTATCTTTCCAAGTTGGCCTCTTTGTGTTCTTCAGATAATTGCGCAGTAGTGGGATAGCTGTATAATATGGGAGTTGTAAAGATTTTATTTGAGAGAGAGCATGAACAGGGAGTGGGGCAGAGGGAGAGGGAGAGGGACAAGCAGACACCATGCTGAGCATAGAGCCTGATGTGGGGCTCAGTCTCAGGACCCTGAGATCATGACTTGATCTGAAGTCAGGTGGTTAACCAACTAAGCCACCTGCCCCAAAGAGTCTATTTATTTATTTTAGAGAGAGCCAGAGCCTGTGAGCGGGGGAGGGGCAGAGAGAGAGAGAGAATCTCAAGTAGACTCTGCACTGAGCTCGGAGTCCTACGTGGGGCTCTGTCTCACAACCCTGAGATCATGACCTAAGTGGGAACCAAGAGTCAGATGCTTAACCCCGTGTGCCACCAAGGTGGACTAGGAATTCCATTCTTAATTTTTTGAGGAATATCCATACTGTTTTCCATAGTGGCTGCGCCAGTTTACAATCCTGCGAATAGTATACAAGGGTTCCCTTTTTTCCACATCCTTTCCAACATTTGTTATTTCTTGTCTTTATGATGACTATAGTCATCTGACAGGTGAGGTGGGATTTCATTGTGGTTTTGATTTGCATTTCCCTAATAATTAGTGATGTTGAAAATCTTTCTATGTGCCTGTTGGCCATCTGTATGTTGTCTTTGGAAAAATGTCTATTCAGATCTTCTATTTTTTTAATTACTTGTTGTTGAGTTTTATGAGTTCTTTGTATGTTTTGGACATTAACCCCTTATCAGATGGGTGATTTGCAAATATCTTCCTCCATTCAGTAGGTTGCCTTTTTGTTTTGATGGTCATTTCCTTCACTATGCAGAAGATTTTTAGTTTGATGTAGTCTCATTTGTCTATTTTTGCTTTTGTTTCCTTTGCTTTTGGAGTCTGAACCACAAAACCTTTGCTAAGACCAATGTCAAGGAGCTTATTGCCTATGCTTTCTTCTAGGTATTTTATGGTTTTGGTCTTACATTCAAATATTTAATCCATTTTGTTTTAGTTTTTGTGTATGGCATGAGATGGTCTGTAGTTTCTTTCTTTTGCATGTGGCTGACCATTTTCCTAACATCATTTATTGAAGAGACTATCCCTTTTCCATTGTATGTTCTGGGCTCCTTTGTCGTAAATTAATTGTCTTTGTATGTGTAGGTTTATTTCTGGACTCATTTAATGTTCCATTGATCTGTGTATCTGTTTCTATGCCAGTACCATAGTGTTTTGATTACTGTAGGTTTGTAGTATAGTTTGAAATCAGGAGTGTGATACATTGAGCTTTGTTCTTCTTTCTCACGATTGCTTTGGCTATTCGGGATCTTTCATGTAGGTTCTGTACAAATTTCAGCATTATTTGTTCCAGTTCTGTGAAATACGCCATTGGAATTTTGATAGGGATTGCATTGAATCTAGATTGCTTTGGGTAGTGTGAACATTTTAACAATATTTTCCAATCCATGAGCACAAAATATCTTTCCACGGTTTTTCAGTTATTACTTTATCAGTGTCTTAAAGTTTTCAGTGTATAGGTCTTTCACCTCCTTGGCTAAATTTATTCCCAAGTATTTTATTCTTTTTGATGTAAATGGTATTGTTTTCTTCATTTCTCTTTCTGATAGTTTCTAATTATGCGTGTAGTTAATTGTATGTAGCAAACCTCAGTTCTGATAAGTAGCAGAAATCACTTGAAAGTTTAATTCACCTAGCTTTAGGCAATATCTTGGGGTTAGAGGAATGAAGGGTCGATGTTGAGGGACTTACTAGAGCCTCTACAGTGAGCAGGTATTGAGGGAGAAGCCCTGGAAATAGTAGAAGTTGAAAGACAAGGCAGACTTACAGGCTATGTTCCTAAGGCACGACTATCTAATAATGGCAAGTGCAGTATCTCGTGGAGTGGGGTGAACTCTTCTTTGACCAGAGGTTATATGGAAATCTTCAAAATTCCAGCCTGTATGTGCACATGTGGATTGGAGGGGGGCATGTGGCAGGATTGCGTGATGCCCTTAAATCAAGTAGAGAATATCTTTTGGTTCTTCTGGAGAAGGTCCTCAAGCAATAGACGGATCAACTGAGACCAGGGTTTAAAATCTAATAGCAGAAGCCTGATCTGTTGTGGGGAGGGGTATGGCTGGTTTGCAAAGGTGAGATAGGAAACTGGGACAGAAGCCCATCCAAGAGAGACTACCAATTCAGAAAGAATTCTAAAAAATTATGACCAAGCATTTCAGAACTTAGTTTTACTCAGTGTACATTTGCGAAGTGTTTACAGTGTGCTGAATTCTGACCCAGGCGTTGAGGTTATAATGCCCGTAGACTGTAAGGAAGTGAGAGCCCAGTGGATATAGTACATACCAGGCTGACCTAGGATCATACGAGGGCAGCAAGACACAGTCTTGCTCCCATCTCTTGGTGTAGCTGGGGCTCCCGTAAGACTCTGAACCCTAGTCAGGATTGGTTTTAATGTTTAGCATATTCCCTGCCTAGCTCATTATCACACTTAGAACTTACAGAGAAATAAATATTTATAGACAGGGGCACCTGGGTGGCTCAGTTGGTTGAGCATTTCCCTTTGGCTCAGGTCATGATCCCAGGGTTCTGAGTTCGAGCCCCATGTCAGGCTCCCTGCTCACCCTGCTTGTGCTCTCTCTCTCTGTCAAATAAATAATTAATTTAAAAAATTCATAGATCGGTAGCTTAAAATTTATAGGTAGATGGATAGATGGGTAGATAGATAACATGGACAGAAATGAAGCTCAGGAATCCCAGCAGAGTGGGGTTGCAGAAGGAAGGGCTTAACAGTTTTTAGCAATTAAACACCCTTTCATCCTTGGAGAATCATGCAAGGAGCATTTAACACTCAAGATATCAGTAAACAGATTGCAGCTTCCTGTCACTGCGAATGTTTTCAGAGCTATGAAAAATCTGTAGCTGACTAAAATTCCCTGAATAATCTTGCTTAGGATCAAAAAGCTTTCATTAACATCTTTAATCTGTGTAATGAAATCTCAAACTATTTTTTATGCCTTTATTGCTTCAGTAACCAAAATCTCAAGAGAACCCAGTGAATTAGAATGTGACCTAAAATCAAGAGCAAAGAGTCATCAGTCAAAAAGGAAGATTATTGGGGAACAGAAGTGATCTGAATACCAAAGAAGCAGAACTTGTTGACAGAAATATATGTAACTATTGTTTCATCGGTCATGTAGGCCGCAGAACAAATCAAGAACCTGTGTCATTTCACAAAGAAATTTGATTTTAGATTTCCCTCTACCACCTTGATTTGCTGAAATTCCAACTTATTCTCTGTGAACCTTGGTACTTGTTGACTCCTTGCCTTGTCGCCCATTTGTGTTCCCCATCTTTTTCCCCCTAAGCTTTATTTTCTCTTCTTTTCTTTTTTCTTTCTCTTCCTTTTTATTAAGATATAATGTTCTCCATCTCTTCTTTTCTTTTTCTTCCTTTCTTCTTTTCTTTCTTTCTTTTCCTTTTCTTTCTTTCCTTCCTTCCTTCCTTCCTTCCTTCCTTCCTTCCTTCCTTCCTTCCTTCCTTTCTTCTTTAATTCAATTAGCCAACATATAGTACATTCTTAGTTTCAGATGTAGAGTTCAATAATTCATGTTGTATGTAACACTCAGTGCTCATCACATCACGTGCCCTCTTTAATGCCCATCACCCAATTACCCCATCCCCCCACCCATCTCTCCCCTAGCAACCCTCAGTTTGTTTCCTAGAGTTAAGAGTCTCTAACGTTTTGCCTCCCTCTCTGTTTTTATCTTATTTTATTTTTCTTTCCCTTCCCCTATGTTCATCCCTATGTTCATCTGTTTCGTTTCTTAAATTCCACATACGAGTAAAATCATAAGGTATTTGTCTTTCTCTGACTTATTTCACTCAGCTTAATACCCTCCAGTTCCATCCATGTCAATGTAAATGGTAAGTATTCATCCTTTCTGATGGCTGAGTAATATTCCATTGTATATACACACCACATCTTTATCCTTTATCCTTTCGTCTGTCAATGGACATCTCAGCTCTTTCCACAGTTGGGCTGTTGTGGACATTGCTGATATAAACGGGTACAGGTGCCCCTTCGGGCCACTTCATTCATGTCTTCAGGGTAAATACCTAATTGTGCAATTGCTGGGTCATAGGGTAGCTCTATTTTTAACTTTTTTTTTTAAAGATTTTATTTATTTATTCGACAGAGAGAGAGACAGCCAGCGAGAGAGGGAACACAAACAGGGGGAGTGGGAGAGGAAGAAGCAGGCTCATAGCAGAGGAGCCTGATGTGGGGCTCGATCCCATAACACTGGGATCACGCCCTGAGCCGAACGCAGACGCTTAACCGCTGTGCCACCCAGGCGCCCCCTATTTTTAACTTTTTGAGGTACCTCCGTACTGTTTTCCAGAGTGGCTGCACTAGCTTGCATTCCCACCAACACTGTAAGAGGATTCCCCTTTCTGTTCATCCTCGCCAACATCTGTCATTTCCTGACTTGTTAATTTTAGCCATTCTGACTGGTGTGAGGTAGCATCTCATTGTGGTTTTGATTTTTATTTCCCTGATGCCAAGCAATGTGGAGCATTTTTTCATGTGTCTGTTGGCCATTTGTATGTCGTCTTTGGAGAAATGTCTGTTCCTGTCTTCTGCTCATTTCTTGACTGGATTATTTGTTTTTCGGCTGTTGAGTTTGGTAAGTTCTTTATAGATCTTGGATATTAGCCCTTTATTTCATATGTCATTTGCAAATGGCTTCTTTCATTATGTCGGTTGTCTTTTAGTTTTGTTGACGGTTTCCTTTGCTGTGCAGAAGCTTTTTATCTTGATGAAGTCCCAATAGTTCATTTTTGCTTTAGTTCCCTTGCCTTTGGAGACGTGTTTAGCAAGAAGTTCTGCGGCCGAATGTTCTCCATCTTGAAGAAGTACTCCACACTTAACTTTTTCCATACTCTCTGTCTCTGCCAAATCAGGTCATTAACAAACAATTCTCATATGACAATGGCTTAACACAATAAATCTTTATTTCTTGGTCATGCAAAATCTAGTGTTGATGTTCCTGGCAAGTCTATTGTCATGGGCAGCTCTCTTCAGTCTCCTTCCTCTTTGTGATGCTGTCGTCTTCAATATGAGTCTCCATAGTAACTGGATTAGGGAAAGAAAGTGCAAGGATAGAATACTTGACCCTTAGTCCAGAAGTGGTACATACTCCACTTCTGCTTTTATTGCATTGGCCAAAACAAGTCACATGGCCCCACATAGATGCAGGAAAGACTGGGAAATGGAGCCCTTGGCTGGGCAGTTCCTTTCTAATGACAACAGTACACTTTGGTGTGCTGCTGGCTGTTTCTCTTTCACCATCCTTTGAAAACATTGTTCCATGAGAGTGCCTTAGCTCTCTTCTGATTCCTAAGTGAGCTGCTCTGTTTGTATTCCAGCTGATGTATGTGTAATCACAAAATCCTCCACAAGTCAAAGCCACTGGTAAGAAATGCAGTCCTTTCTTTGAATTTAAGTAATGTATATGGAGAAGAATGGGTGCCTCTTCATGTGCATAGCTGCAACATCATACCATTTATGCATTCTGGAACCAGAAAGCCCGCTTTTAAAATTGGACCATCACTTAGAGGATAAAAATAACCAAATGCAATAGCTGACAATAATTTCAGCTCAATTTTTTTATCTTTTTATTTATTTTTATTTTATTATGTTAGTCGCCATACAGTACATCATTAGTTTTTGATGTAGTGTTCAATGATTCATTGTTTGCGTATAACACCCAGTGCACCATGCAATACGTATCCTCCTTAATGCCCATCACCAGGCTAGCCCAACCCCCTACCCCCCTCTGCTTAGATTTTCATATTTGTTTACTATCATGAATTTGTGGAATAAAAGCTTGATCTACTTTTCTTAGAAGCTGGGTGTTGATGGGCCCAGTTGAGTTCCATTTGTATTCTCTGGGTAGTGGTTTCTGACACTTAACATATACAAGAGTGACTCACACTTTGGTAAGGAGACTCTGTCTTAAACACTTCACTCTGGGGTCACCTTTCAGCATAACACATCAGCAGAAACTCTAAATGTATACATATATGAATTGATCCTTCTAAGTGATGAAAATACCGCATTTGATTGTCCTGCCTCCCTGGATTCTATTAACTTGCAGAGACCAAGGAATAACCTGGGGTTCTTAATCTTCTGCACTTAATTCGGGTCCTGTTATTTACATAACCATTTATTTCCTGACAAGGCCTGCTGTTCTCCAAAGATAGGGGAATGGTTAAATAAATTATGCTTCATCTGTATGTTGGAGTATTAAGAAAGCTTTAAATTTTGTTTCTCTGAATTTTTAATGACCATAAGAAAATGCTCATAATATAGTTTTTAAATATATATAGAAGTGATCTCAATTTGAGTGTGTATACACACACCCCCCCATATATATATGTATATATATACATATGCATAACAAAAAAGATTGGAAGAAAATGTATCACAGTGTCAGCTGTGGTTATCCTTGGGCAAGGGGACTGTGGGTGACTCTCAGTCTTTATATTTTCTGTGTTTTCCAAAGTTTAAAAATGAGCATGAATTATTTATGAGAAAAACCTTAGTCAAAATACCTGTCAGTCAAGTCCATCATCTAATCATTCTTGTGGAAATTACTAGAGGCTAGTCAAAAGTGGAACTTTGGCTGTCTTAAAGTGGTTGAATCCTGTATCTTTAGATTAAAAAAAAGTAGAGTGACATAGCATCCTGAACAATGGTTTTATCATGTTTCCCCTCTCTAAAGTTTTACTGGTGAAACTTACTAGACCTTGCAGATAAACCTTTCCATGTGAACTACAGTTTTGCTCTTTCATTGCAGAAGCTTATTATAGAATTATAAGTTGTATAAGCACGTGTCAGAATTGTGAAATGTGAACCTCCAGGTGGCTGGAGGAGCCAATATTGCATAAGAGACCTAACCTAGGCTTGAGAGCCCTGGGCCCCAGTCTTGACTTTGTTATGTACTAGTTGTATGATTTGGAGCAAGTCACTTAAAGTGTCTGAAACAGTGTCGTTATCTCTAGACTATAGATGATACCTGTCTGGCGAGTTTATTTTGATGATCAGAGATAATAAAGATAAGCCTGGCTCACTTGCTTAATTGCTTAAGCAGCTTTACATGCTGCGGTTGCTGCTTTTGTTACTACTGCATTACGCCTACCACTGCTATGACCATGGCCTTCCCCTCCACCAGTAAGTAGTAATGGTAATTCTGTACTGTCTAGCTGTGCTGAAGTCATTTTGAGTAGTCTAACTTCCACTTCCAGTCAGGGCTATATTCAGCTGCTTTCCAGGAGCAGGACAAGCCTTTTCATCCATTGCCCCCCTCTCTGCCATCTAGCAATTCAGGAGTTAAGTTCTGGTGAAGCAGGGGACATCCGCTACCACCTAGGTCCAGCCCTCAGGCCTGCATCTTTTCTGATTGTTCAATGTTTGTAGGACACTGATTGTTAAATATTTTGAATATTAATCTGATTCTAGTCAAATAAAAACTAAGGGGAGTCATTTATTTCCTATGTACCATAATGGCCAACTGTGTTCGAACACTGAAGCCTCGAAAAGTGGGTTTCCAGGAAATGTAAGCTGGTAGATAAAATCTTTATTATTCCTCTTATCATTCTGTGAGTTCCTCCCTCAAATGGCTCTGTTCAGGCCAGTATTGGTGAATGCAGCTGCTGTGGTCTTGGGAAGCATCTTTACAGATAGGGAACACAGCACTGACACCAGTTAGTTTTTCTTCTAGTTTCTAAGAGATACAAAATATATCTCACCACAAGGAAACAACGATGATGACGACAACAACAACAACAACAAGACGTAACTTCCACAACCTTCTGGTTGGGATTTTAGGAAAGAAGTCAGACTGATATGAACCATGACTCAACATGAACTTTCTGTGTGGTCACTTACTTACATTGTCTGGCCCCATTACTACTTTGCAAAGCAAGCTCAATGAAGACAATCTCACTTGAGTATTAAGTTCTTGAACTATCATCCATATTCTTTTTTTTTTCTTTTTTAAAGATTTTATTTATTTATTTAACAGAGAAGGAGACAGCCAGCGAGAGAGGGAACACAAGCAGGGGGAGAGGAAGAAGCAGGCTCCCAGTGGAGGAGCCTGATGTGGGGCTCGATCCCAGGGCTCCGGGATCACGCCCTGGGCCGAAGGCAGACGCTTAACCGCTGTGCCACCCAGGTGCCCCTATCATCCATATTCTTACACATTTTAATTTGAGAGCTTGGTTATAATTGCATTAAGAATGGAGAGGGATAAATCTTCCTTGAATTAGTTAATCTGTATGAGATACAGTGTTGAATAGTCTCCAAAAATAATTGTAGTCTAACCCAAGCTCTTAGAATTAAAATGTCTTGACTATAAATTTGTCTTCTGTTCTCTGGGCACCTGTCTGGCTTAGTCAGAGGAGCATACAACTCTTGATCTTGGGGTTGTGAGTTCAAGCCCCACGTTGGTTGTAGAGATTACTAAGTAAATAAATAAATGTGAAAAGATTGCTTTCTGTTCTCAATCTTACAAGGAGAATAAAAGGTGAGATTTCCTTGCCTCTGCATAGAGTAAATGAAGGAGATCTCTCTTACTGACTTAGTGTCTCCTCAAAGTTCATATATTGAAGTCCCAACTCCCAGTGTGATGAAATTGGGAGGTGGGGCCTTTGGGTTGTCATGAGGGTGGAGTCCCAGTGATAGGATTAGTACTCTTGTAAGTAAAGGAAGAAGTATCAGAACTTTCTCTGCCCTGTGTAGATACAGTGAGAAAAAAGAAGGTGGCTGTCTTTAAGCTACAAAAGGAGACATCACCAAGAACCAAATCTGCCAATACCTGGATCTTGGACTTCCCAGCCTCCAGAACTGTGAGAAGTAATGTTTGTTTTTAAGCTGTTCATTCTATGGTATTCTGTTATAGTGGTCTTTGCAGACTAAGACAAATTCTCTGACCCCCAGTCTTTCTGTAACATAGGTTCAGTTGTATTGCTGGCCAAAGCATGCACTCCAGATAAAACAACTCTGTACTGAAACTGATATCAATGTTCTCCTTCAAGACTAGCATTGTATTGGGATTTTAGGTGTCCATTTTATAGGGATAGGTTTCTTGTAGGAGAATGGATTTGTATTTTACCTGCTCTACACAGTTAGAGATGCCAGAGAGTGCTGGTCCATGCCTTGAGAAGTTCTTCATGAAGATCAAGTTATTTGGACAGTGGTTAGACTGAGGTGGTCAAGGTAGGGCCAGGTATTGGAGCCGGGAGAAGAGAGAGCATCTTTTTGAGTATCTGTATTTGTGCCTGGGGAATTGACAGAACAATGGTAGACACTGTGGACATAGAAATAAGATAGTATTGCTCTCTAGAGACTCTTGTGCTACCAGCCAGGAGAGCCCCATGATAGTAGTCATTTGTTTTGACAACTGCTTGAGTGCTTCTGCTGTTTTTATTTTTTTATTTTTATTTTTTTAAGATTTTATTTGACACACACAGAGAGCACAAGCGGGGAGGAGGATCAGAGGGACAGGGAAAAGCAAACTCGCTGCTGATCAAGGAACCCAATGCGGGGCTGGATCCCAGGACCCTGAGTTGATGACCAGAGCCGAAGGCCTTAGATGCTTAACCAACTGAGCCACCCAGGCACCCCAAGTGCTTCTGTTGTATTCAAAGGTGAACCATTTCAAGCCTCCTCCTTGGCCTACCTTGGCAGCCAATCTGCAAGTAAGGAGATCAGATTGTTGCAACTTGAGCTTCCAACCTTTCTGTGGTCTTTAAAACAAATCCTGCTATTAATATTTAATCCACAGGAGTGTATTTTGTTTTCTGAATGTTCCTTTTCTTTATAGCATTGTGTCTTGTACATGTGTTCTACGTTTAGTCTTTTATTCTCATTTTATGGTGTTTGGGAAGGAACCATGTGTGGTTCAGTTCGCCACAACTGGAAGTCTCCCAACATACACCATTTTAGCCTTTCCTAGAGACTGATCAGGTTCCTTCTGCATCTACTCAATGACTCTATCAGACTTAGTGCCCCATGTTAATTCCAGCCTGCTGGACTGTGTTCTCTGCTATCCTAGCTGCTACTGTTAAAGGAGAGGACCTGCTCCGCACAAAGAAACCACTCAGATACAGGTTTGGTTTGTTTGTTTTCTCCCCGTACAAGTCTTGGCCTAGTGGATTTTGGAATTGGGTGGGATTGAGTTCTCCTGGTACTGTCAGTTACTTACCACACAGAAGAGTTAACTTTTTTGAGCCTGAGTTTTTCTGTTTTTCTTTTTTTCTTTGTTTATTTGACAGAGATAGAGACAGCCAGCGAGAGAGGGAACACAAGCAGGGGGAGTGGGAGAGGAAGAAGCAGGCTCACAGCAGAAGAGCCCGAGGTGGGGCTCGATCCCAGAACGCCGGGATCACGCCCTGAGCTGAAGGCAGACGCTTAACCGATGTGCCACCCAGGTGCCCCATAGCCTGAGTTTTTCTATCTGTAAAATGGACATACCATTATCTGAGTTTCAGGGAGGCTTTCTTGGAATGGAAAAATTTATCTTTACCCTTCAAGATTCTTCTGGCTAGTCTAAGAATGAAATTGACATGAGACAGATTAATAGGAGAAAAGCGAACAGAAGCTTAATAACATGTATATGTCCTGTACACCTGGATAGGACCCAAGAAAACTGAGTTAACTCCCTGAAATGGCTAAGACACTGCCTTAAGTACCATCTCCAGGTAAAGACAAAAGAAATTGTTGGGCTGGGAAGTCAGTTTTGGGAGGTGGCCAGGAAAAGCACGGTAAACACGGGTAAGGTTGTTATGCAGATTTAAGTCATTGCCTTCTCCCTTGATGACTGATTCTAGAAATTGAGTCATTCCCCTCTCCTGGTACAGCCTTACAAATGGAGATTTCCTTTATAATGTAAATGTCCCCCATATAAGGGGTAACTTCTACTCAGTCTTCAGAGCTTCCACTGTGTCTGCTGTTTCTTAAAAAGTTAGCCACATAAATAACCAGTATGCTAAAAAGGCATGTCTTTAGGGTGGCAAAATTTGCTTCTCTACAACTATATGCTTCGAGAGTTTAGCAACACTTTACAGGTTACCAATGCTATAACAGATACAATGAAGGAGACTTCTTATATTTATATAAGGCAGGGGGAAAGGCTGAACAGCTGTTTATGTGCACAGTTGATTACCCGCAATGGGAAAAAAACAGGCAAATCAGCTATTTGGTATTAAATATAAAAGAAGTATGTTATTAGGTACTTCTAATTAATTAGTCTAGAATTGACTAGTATAGTCAGTTTAATCAGGAGAGACATTTGTGTGGAAAATTTCTCTAAGTTAAAACAAATGAATTATTTATCGCGTTTACCAACACACTAGCATCTTTAGATTAGTGGCCTACTAAAGTGAAAGCGTTCTCTAGTTGAAATGTATCAACAATTTGGGTGCTTGCAAATCTATTTCAAATGCATGAGTAAGTACAGAGGACTTGGGTGGCTTCTTTCTAGGCCATGAAATGGGAAGGTGGAAGAGTGAGTGATAAATAAAACATACATGGGCCCTGCTCTGAAGGAACTTGCAAGAGTTTTCCCCTTGCTATAGTTGTGGGTTAGACATGGGGGATGTGGCATTCTAGAGGGAGTGGGCTTTCATCTGGGCTTTTAAACGATGTAGGCTCCTTACGTGTATTCTTCGATGAAATGGTCAGTCAGGTGTGGTCACAAGGGGAAGCGGAGGAGAGGCTCAGGGAAGTAAAGTTTATTATGCTCATAGGTGCTAGGGACAAGAGTCACCGCTCACCACGTAGGGCCACAAGGAGAGGGCACCAGGTGGTTAGAGGGCAGAAGACAGGAGTGAGGGAAGTTTTAGGTGAGGCCTTCATTGGGATTTCTGAGGGAAAGGCAAGGGAGGGTGAGCAGCTCATTTGAATAATTTCCACGGCCTTTGCTCAGTAGGGATGATGAAGGCACAGGAATATTGTTTCCTGGGATGTAGGGACCAGACAGAGGAGATAGGGCTCTGCCTTAGTTGATTTGCATGTCAAAGGCATGCTCGTGGCTGGGCCCTTTGTTATCTCTAAGACTCGCTAGTCTGGGGGGGGGGGCGACTTTTTCCAGCAAGAAAGGTTTTTTTTGGGATGTCCAAACACCATAATACATAGACAATTTCATATATTTAGAAATACACTTCTTTGGCTTATCCACATTTTGACTCTGAGTGTGTCGTAAACCACCAGCCCTGGCAGCACAAAGGCGCAGGAGGCAAACTGGTAGCAGGAGTTGTAACGGGAGAAGCGAAGCTGTTCTTAGATGTGGTTGCAAATATTAAGGCTGATGATATACAGCCCCATGGCCTCCTTTTGTCAGGGTCTGGAGGTCTGGGTCAGCTGATCTCCGACAGGCCCAAGGCAGCTGTTCTGTCTAATACATCTTTGCTTGAACAATTGGATTAAGGTGATGTTTTGATATATTGCTAGTCATCTTCTATAGCCCCAAATCTCTGACGTTCTTGGCTTCCTAGATGATTGTATTCCTGCTGGCTGCGGCAGCCCTGTGAGTGCAGCATTTTGAGAGTCAAAAGGAACATAAATACACTTTCTAGCCCGTATCCACGAGTGTTCTGAGATGCTGCTTAGTATAATCAGGTGTACAGTGAACATTTGGCTTGCGTTGGCCATCTTCCTGGTGAAGTACTATAGGAAGGAATGTGAAAAGTCACTTTCTTTTTTGAAGTTTTTTCCTGCAGATTGGAGTGAATGTCATCTTATTTTTTTTATAACAGACGGTAAAATATTAGCATTAAAGAAAATTTCAAATCAGATAGACTCTGATATCTCACTGGCTTGTTACAGTAGATATTTGTTCCTTGATTATTAAAGCCCAATTGGCAATGGTAGGGGTGAGGCTCTGTCTCATACTCAGGGCCCCGGACCTACAGAATCTGCCGTCTTCAATACGTGATTTCTTACTGACATCCAGCTGGCAGTCAAGGAAAGAAACCACGTGGCAGATGTGTGTGGACCAGGCAGGGAGGCTGCTGACATAAATTCTACACAGGTCAATTGGCCAGAAGTCAACCACATGGCTCTACAAGGATGGAGGAGGAACTGGGAAATGTACTGAGGGGGCAGCCACTTCCCAGCATCGACTTACTTTGGTGCAGCTGCACACAGCTACTGTCTGCAATTTGGCATCATTGCAATTATAATCATTGTGTACTTACTTTTTCACTTCATATATTAAAACCTTTCCTATTTGCATAGTTTGCATGATTATTTTTAGTGCTGTTCTATTGATGAATCGTAATTGGAGGTCATTTCTTACTGGACATTTAGATTATTTTTCTGGTTTTGAGAATTGTACATTTTCTGCGAACATTCTTCTGCTTCAACATTTATGCCCCTGTTAAATCATTTTCTTAGAGTAAATCCTCAAAAGTTGAATTAATGAGTCAAAGAAGATGGCTGTTACATACTGCTATCCTGCTTTCAAAACGATGTCTCTGTTGACAAGGCCGTCTGCAGGGTGTGGGGATTCTAGTTGCATTGGAGCCTTATCAGGCGCTGAGAATGAAAACTTTGCTTTTCTGACCTGCAGAGAAGCCTGGAATAAGCATGGTCTATTCCCTAGCTATTGCTTAAAAATTATCATCAAATATATGCAGACTGTTTCTTGGTCAAAAACAGATAGTGAAAAATTCTTCTCCCCAAGGGGTTGAATGACGTCTGGCACATCCATACAATGGAGTATTACACAGTTGTAAAAAAGAATGAAGGAGATTTTTAAAATTATTATTACTATGTTCAGTTTAGCCAACGTATAGTACATCATTAGGTTTTAATGTAGTGTTCAGTGATTCATTAGTTGGTTATAACACCCAGTGCTCCCAATACATGCCCTCCTTAATACCCATCACCCAGTTACCCCATCCCTCCACCCCACTCCCTCATGAAGAAGATTTGTAATGAACTGATTTGGAATAATTTCAACGATATACTCTTTTTTGAGAGAGAGAGACCTCTCACAGGAGCAGGATGGGGGTGGGGGAGGGGCAGAGGAAGAGAGAGAATCTCAAGCAGGATCCATGCTCAGCATGGAGCCTGATGCTGGGCTTGATCCCACAACCCTGAAATCATGACCTGAGCCAAAATCAGGAGTCACACGCCCAACCAACTGAGCCACCGAAGGGCCCCAAGGATATACTTAAGTGAAAAAACAAAGCACAGAAATCTATCTATACTATGCTATTCTTCATGTAAGGAAGAAAGTGATAGAAGAAAATGTATAGAGATCTGCTCATTTGTACAATGGATACAGGAAGCTGAAGAGACTGAGTATCTATAGGGTCTGGATGAGAAAAGGATGGAATGAAGAGAAGAATGGAAATGAGGCAGTAGGGATGAGGAGGCCATGACATTTCTTATTGTTTATCTTTTTGTAAGGCTCTGATTCTTAGAATGGTGCTAATGTTCTGCATACCCAGCCAAATATGAATAATTAAAATCAACCAAGATGGGTGGGAGGGAGAACCCAGTTGGAATACAAGTAGTAACAAATGAACCTAATCATATTTTAGATGAATGATACAACCACACTGAATGGGATGGTGAGAAAAAAAACTGACCTCAGTTAACTGTGGTAGGTAGCCTCTAAGATGGCCCCCGAGTGATCCCTGCCTCCTGGCTTTACATCCCTTGTGTAATCCCTTCCTTTTTTTTTTTTTTTTTCTTTTTCCTTTCCTTTTTCTTGTTCTTTTAAGAAAATTCTGTGCCCAGTGTGGGGCTCATACTCATGACCCTGAGATCAAGAGTCACATGCTCCACCAGCTGAGCCCGTCAGGTACCCCTGTGTGATCTCTTGGAATGGGCTAGATGTAGTGATTGCTTTTGGGGAAAAGAATGTGACAGAGGTGATGGGATGTTACCTTTGACATTAGAATACAAAAGACAGAGGTGTCAGTCTTAGGCACCCTTTCTTCCTTGCTTACTCTTTTTTTTTTTTTTTTTAAGATAGGGAAGAGAGAGAGAGAGGGAGGCAGGGAGAGGGGCAGAGGGAGAGGGAGAGAGAGAATCTTAAGCAGACTCCACACCCAGTGCAGAGCCTGACACAGGGCTTATTCTCAGGACCCTGAGATCACAACCTGATGTGAAATCAAGAGTCGGATGCTTAACTGACTGAGCCACCCAGATGCACCCATCTATTGTATTTTTAATTTCAGATATCGAGTTCTTCATCCTCTGATTGGTTCTTTTTTTTTTTTTTCTGTTTTGTATCTCCTTGTTGAGAGTCTCACTGAGGTCTTCCACTCTTCTCAACTCCAGTGAGTATCTTTATGACCATTACTTCAAATTCTCTCTCAAACATAGTCCTTATCTCTGTTTCGTTTAGCTTCTTGCTGTGATTTTTGTCCTGTTCTTTCATTTGGGACATATTCCTCTGTCTCCTCATTTTTGTCTATTTCTGCATATCTGTTTCTAAGTGTTAGGAAAATTAGCTACATCTCCTGCTCTTGAAAGTAGTGGCCTGATGAAGAGGAGGTCTTGTAGTGCTCGCAGTGCAGCATCCTCTGTCACCAGAACCTGGCGCTTTGGGGGTGTTTCCTGTGTGTGCTGTACATGCCCTGTTGTTGTGGTTGCGCCATGTTTTCCTTTAGTCCAGCTGTCCGCAATGCCTCTCTGCCTGTTGTGAGCTGGGTCTGGTCCCAAATATCAAAATACCCATTTGTCCATACTGATATAAATAAATGATTGAACAAATAAATGGAATGTATCTCAGTCTGTTTGGGCTACAATAACAAGGTACCATAAAGTGTGTGGCTTATGAACAGCAGACATTGATTTCTTACCTTTGGATAGAAGGATGGAAGGAATGGAGGAGGATGGAAGGAGGATGGAAGGAAGGATGGAAGGATGGAAAGAAGGAGGACGGAAGCTCAAAGTCAGGGTATCAACATGGTCAAGTTCTTGTAAGGACCCTCTTTTGGATTGCAGGCTCCTAACTTGTCTCCTCACATGGCAGAAAGAGAGCAGCAAGCTCTCTCTTGACTCTTAAGGGCACTAATTCCTCATGACTTATCTAATCCTAATTACTTCCCTAAGGCTTCACCTCCTAATATCATCACATTGGAGGATAGATTTCAATACATGGATTTCAGAGGGACGCAAGCCATCAGTGCATAACAAGAGAATGGGTAGTTCTTCCTTACAGAAGAATTCCAGTTAATACATGTAGAGTGAATGAGCAAAATAGAAAATCACCATTAGGCAAACGCCATAGTGATAATTATTTATTGTAAGATCCACTCATGGATTCAAATAAGTCAGCAGGTGAAAGTTTGAGGAGAGACAAGATATTGGTATAGTCTCAAAATACCTCAAAGATGTTACCAGTCGCAAAAGGGAAAAATATATTAACTTGACAGTGGAGAAACCAGTCGAAAGCCACCTACACCAAGTAATCAGGATTAACATCAACTAATAAGGCACATGTACAGAATGTGCATGATACATGCACTAAGGAAGGCACAACATGACTTCTGTGGCATTCACGCCAACACTACAAAACCTCAACCTGGCCATGTGGAAGTCAGACAAACCCAAATGGAGGCCCATTCTGCAAAATAATTGCTCAGTTGTCTTTAAAAGTGTCCAGGTCATGAAAGACAAATGAAGACTGAAGAACTGTTGCAGGTTGGAGAGGAATGAAAAGAAAACTGAACGCAAGGTGGGATCCTAGAATAGAAAAAGGACATCAGTGGAAAAAGTGATGCAACTTGAATAAGGCATGTAGTTAATAGTATCTCAGTCATGTTCATTTCCTGGTTTCGATGATTGTACTATGGTTATGTAAGATGTTAACATTAGGGGAAGCTAGATAATGGGTAGATGTGAACCCTCTATGGCTTCTGCAGTTTTTCGGCTGGGAAATTCCTTTCTAAATATCTCTAGTCCCATCCTGAGGGCAAGACTTGCCTGTTTTTCAAGGGGAGAAACTCGATTCTGAGCTTGATGAATATTTCCATAGGACACACACACTGATTAGCTATATCTTCAGTAGGTTAGTAATCTCCAGATAAGTCTATAAGTAAAAATGATCTTGTATCATTTGACCAAGAACCTCATTTCTGCCTGCTTCTAAATAGGTGTTGTCTCTCTCAGGCTCTGCTTTGGGCTGTGTAGTGACACATGGTATGTTCTTGTATGTTGAATGGTAATGACACGTGGTACGCTCTTGTTTGTTGAATGGTAAAAGGCCGGGACAGCTACCACGGTCTCCAGCAGCCTGCAAGAGGATTGCAGAGCTATTGCCACCAGGATCCTTTCGTTTTCTATCTCTGAATTGCTCCTAAATGGCTGCTGCAGACAATAAAAGGCTTGGTTGCTTCTTTAACTCATCAGATAGTTTATGGCTTCTGTCAAGCGTTCTCTTGGCCAGAGTTTGTTTCACCACAAGCAGGAGGAGAAAGAATTACATGTTGGAACGGTACAGGCGGCACATGTTCAATAACTTAAATCAATTGGAAATTGCCCTAAGTGATGACCCTGTAAAGCTGTTTTGACGTGGGAGACTTGCAGTGAAAGCCTCATTTTAGGGTCAAAAATAAATATTTGGCTGTCTTTTTCCCTTTCCTCTTTATCATAGATTGACCCTCTAATTCATTTTAATAAGAAGGAATAAAATACAAAAATGACATAGGCTAGCTATAAAAATTCCAGCAATACAAAAAAGTACAAAGAATATATTTTTTAAAAATCCGAAATCTCAGTGCTCAGAAACGAATGATACTATCACACTTTGTGGCTATTATTATAGCTAGCTCTCTTTATAATGATAGAAGTATGAATGGATGTGTAGGTCTGCAGACAGAAACAAATTTAAAAGAATTGGCTCATATAGAAGCATGTTATTAATAATAAAAAGTATTAGATTTTATTTTTTCTGAATTTAACACAAGAAAAATAAGATAGAGCTGAAGATATCACTGAATGTGAGATAACTTTCTTTGCCATAAGAGATCTTGGTGCCCAAAAGACCCCTTTCAAATGATCCCTTTACAATTAAGAAAACAGATTCTAAAGATCATTAGGCGACTGAAGTTATTATTTGTTACAGGACCCCATATTTTAATTTTAACAGTATGAATGAGTTTACCACCTGAAAAGACTACATATTTAGTTCTCTTACCACTTGTCTCGCTTCCTTCCCTCCACATCTCAGTATTTGTTGCTTGAATTGGTTTATGTCATCAAGGCTTATAGATGTTTATATGTTCTTTTGAAATCACAGGTTCCTTAGTTGTTTAAAATCTGGGTTTAATTGGATTCAGTGCTTACTGTCCCATTATCTTTTTTTTGTTTGTTTGTTTGTTTTTATTTATTCACTTGACAGAGAGAGACAGCCAGCGAGAGAGGGAACACAAGCAGGGGGAGTGGGAGAGGAAGAAGCAGGCTCCCAGCAGAGGAGCCTGATGTGGGGCTGGATCCCAGAACGCCGGGATCACGCCCTGAGCCGAAGGCAGACGCCCAACAACTGAGCCACCCAGGCGCCCCATACTGTCCCATGATCTTATGTGGTCGTGTGATCTTCATTAGGTTTCCCCCTTGGTGGGCTGAATTTCATTATCAAATACTTTCTTTGGAGAGGAGCTCATTAGGGCTACATTTTCCTAAGTGTTTAAAATATCTGCCCGTTGTTTTTATACTTGAACAATTTGTCTGGGTAAAGTATTTTGGAGTCATACCTTTTCTTTAGGATTTTGTTCTACTAGCACTGAAAGTTTCCAGGGAAGAGCCTGAGACCAGAAAGAATCCCACTCCTCCCACTGCTACCCTCCCACCCCACCCTTGTAGATAACTTGGTTTTTTTCTGTCTGGATACTTAATAGTTTTTCTTCATAGTTCAGGTTTTTTTCGAAGATTTTATTTTTAAGTAAAATCTACACCCAACATGGGGCTCAAACTTACAACCCCAGCATCAAGTGTTGTGTGCTCCACGAACTGAGCCAGCGGGGTACCCCTTTCATAGGGGAGTTTTAATACTTCAACCAGAATATGTTTTGATGGTGGTTGCATTGTGTCAGTGTTTCTTGGTATATAGTGTGCCCTTCTGACTGGAAGATCCAGTTTTTCCTTCTTGGAAATGTGTCTTATTTCACAGACCCAGTTGTTGGGTCATCTTTATTTGTCCTTCATATCTGTTATCTTTTCTCTAGTTGTTTAAGGTCTTTTTCCTATACATACACTGTGATATCATGATTTATAATGTTAAAAAACAATTCAAATAAATTTGAAGATCTAATTGGCTTTATTAAGTGATTGATAAATCAGGCAGCTTTCCTCCTAGCAAGTAGAGAGATGCTCAGAGTTGTACACAATGGAAGGTTTTATTTATTTATTTATTTATTTATTTATTTATTTATTTTTAAAGATTTTATTTATTTATTCATCAGAGAGAGGGAGAGTGAGCACAAGCAGGGGGAGCAGCAGGCAGAAGGAAAAGCAGGCTCCCCGCTGAGCAGGAGCCTGATGTGGGACTTTATCCCAGGACCCCGGGATTGTGACCTGAGCCGAAGGCAGACGCTTAACTGACTGAGCCACCCAAGCGTCCCCAAAATGGAAGGTTTTATTAGGAAAGAGGGTGGGGCAAGCAGTTATTAGCGACAAAAAAAAAAAAAAAGAAAAAAAAGAAAGAAAAAGAGAAAAGATTGTATCAGGCGAGGTCACCTTACCTTACCTTAGGGGGAATCGCAGGAGGTCTTATCATGTAGGTACTTCGTTTCTGGGGAGTGGAGAAGGCCCATGTGACAGATGATCTCATTGGTGCTGACCAGAAAATTCCAGATTGATTCCTGCAGTCGTTGAAACTGCAATTTTCAACCAAGTCTTGGTTTGCTGTCCTAGTGGCAGATGACTCCATCTTGGGCCGATGGTTTTCTTTTTTTTTTTTTAAGATTTTTATTTATTTATTTGACAGAGAGACAGCCAGCGAGAGAGAGGGAACACAAGCAGGGGGAGTGGGAGAGGAAGAAGCAGGCTCCCAGCGGAGAAGCAGGCTCCTAGCAGAGGAGCCTGATGTGGGGCTCGATCCCAGAATGCTGGGATCAGGCCCTGAGAGGCAGACGCTTAACGACTGTGCCACCCAGGCGCCCCTCTGATGGTTTTCTTTTTAACAATAATAAGAAATATATATATATGTATGTATGTATGTATATATATATTTGTCCAGTTTCAGGTACAAAGCTCCTAAAAACCCTTGTAATTTCTTAAGTGAAGAGAGTTGTAAGTGTGTGTTTTGTTTATGTTAATAGTGACTTGGAATCCGCCTAGATTACCTAAGAATGGGGGCTGATCACCAGAGGATCTAACCTGGTGATCAGAGGGTTGGCAATTTCAGTCCCAACCCCGATGACCTTGGGGCCTGGAGAGGGGCTGGAGGTTGAATCAGTTGCTAATTAATGGTTTAATTGGTCATGCCTGTGTAATGAAGCTTCCTTAAAACTCCAAAAGAACCAGGTTCAGAAAGCTTCCGCATTGGTGAACACATGGGAATTTGGGGAGATTTATGCTCCCAGAGGGGTTGGAAGTTCCATGTCCTTTCCCACATAGTTTTCCCTATGCATCTCTTCCATCTGGCTGTTCCTGAGCTATATCCCTTTGTAATAAGTCAGTGATTAGTACTTAAAATGTTTCTGAGTTCTGTGAGATGCTCTAGCAAAGTAATCTACCCAGAGGAGGGAGTTGTGGGAACCTCTGATTTATAGCCAGTTGGTCAGAAGTGTAGGTAACAACCTGGACTGGCAATTGGCCTCTGAAGTAGTGGGAGCTAGGGCAATCTTGTAGGATGGAGCCCTCAACCTGTGGAATCTGATGCTCTCTTTGGGGAGGTAGTGTCAGAATTGAGTTGAGCTGCAGGACACTCATTTGGTGTCAGGAGAATTGCTTGGTGGTGGTTGGGAAACCCCTCCTGTCCATGAATTGGAATTGGGATCTGGATGGTTACCCACTTTCATTAATCTCAAATGTTTCCTCCAGGCAATTGATTCTGTTTTGTCATTTCCTATTTATTTTTTATAATCTATATTAGGACCATTTTAGTTTTCATTTTATTTTCTTGGTTCCTCTATCTCCTCTGATTTATCTTATATTTTAATACTTGTATTATTTCCCCCCCTTTTTTATCTGCATGAAGTACTTCCAGAAAAAATTAAAAAACTGCTTTGGTTCCTTAAGTTTTGGTTTCCTCCAGATATGCTGAGTTTTTCTCTTCCATTCCAGTCTCTTTCCCTTCCCTTTCTCCTTTTCTGCAGTAGTTTTCTTGCATAGTTGCTTTGTAATTTTACATCTCATTCCTACTTATTATTGGCAGTTTTGTCCAGACCTTTTATTTACTCTGCAGTAGTAAGTGATGATGGTCTTTGCCCTTCCTGCTTTACCTAGGTCCATCTTTTAAACCCCGGGTACAGCTCTGGATATTGGTTTCTGTATCCTCACTGCTGGAGGAAATTTCTTTCAGGTGAAGTGGTGTTACTGGTGGAGAGCTTGACTGGTGCAACATGAGTATTTGCAGGAAAAGCTGTGGTGAGGACTCCCTTCTAAGATCTTGTTAAATATGTCAGGGCCCCTCTACCCAGTCGGGCGTGTATTTCACTAGTGTGGGCTTTGACCTGTTTCCTCCTCTCAACACACTACTTTGTAAAAGGTGATGCATCCTGATGGTTTTTGCTGCCATTGCTGAGGTCCCACGGGGGCCAATGTGCCGCTTCATTCCATTTCTCCATAAGTTGAAGGTCATTAATAAAACTCTCTTGATTTATTGGACTCAACTTCTCTTTTTTCAGTTCTGTTTCTGAGATGTGGGATTGGGGTTAGGAGCCCAGCGAGGGTATGCTCTGCTGAGGTTCACTATCCCTTACCTGTCTTATATCTTTTCCTCCTACCATTCCCAGCTTAAATTACATGCTAAATCATTCTCTCGGTCCTTGTAGATACCCTCTAATCACTTGCCTTCATCTGTCTTGTGGCAAAACCATAGTACTGGCTAAACGCAATGCTGCCCTCTCTCTGTGCGTTCACCTGTGTAGCTGAACATGTCTGAATAAACATAGCCTTGCTGACTGGTTTCATGGACCTCAAGTGGGTCCTTAGTGCCACCTAACAATCTCACTACTTTTCTCTAGTCCATTTGTGCACCCACTCTCCCAGATGACTGTTCACACATTCTCCTCTCTCCTCAAACACCCAACACCTCCTCCCTCAAGTTCTCTCTCAGATAGTGTTCATGTTTCCTGCTCCACTGAGAAAACTGAAGCGATCAGAAGAAAACTTCTGCAGACTTCTACCAAAACATCTACCCACATACATTCATGTGTACTCATATTTTCTGCCTTCTAGTTACTAAAGATGAATTTCCATTGCTTTGAAAGCCAGCCATTCCATCTCTGCATTAAACTCTGTCAGCCCTCTTACCTACTCAAGGACATCACTCTAGCAATTCTACCTTCTCCCTCATGTATATTTCCTTTTCTCCTGGATCAGTTTCAGCAACATAAAGACATGCTATAGTCCTCTGAGTTTAAGATAGTCTTCCAGGGGCACCCCAGGGTAATGAGTTTAAGCCCCATGTTAGGCATGGAGCTTACTTAAAAAAAATATTCTGGGGCGCCTGACTGGGTCAGTTGGTGGAGCATGCAACTCTTGATCTTGGGGTTGCAAGTTCTAGTCCCTCTGTGGGTATAGAGATTACTTAAAAAAGAAAATCTTTAAAAAATTGTCTTCTCTTGATCCCACTTATACCATCCCATTTTCCACCTCCCATTTACATAAGAATTCATACAGTTGTCTATACTGTCTCCCATTCATCTCTTGCCATTCTCTCTTGAACCCACTTCAGAAAGGCTTTCACCCCTACCAGTCCACTAAACTGCCCTTCACAAGATGGTTGACTGACTTATTTCAAATTCAGTGCTCTGTTCTCAGTCTGTATTTCACTTGATCTGTTAGCAGCATTTGCCACAAATTGATCACCTCCTCTTGTAAACACTTTATTCACGTGGCTTCTAGAACAATAGAGTCTACCTTCTTTACTGGCCACTCTTTAAGTCTCCTTTGCTTGTTCTGTATTATCCTCTGACTTCTTGACTTTGGCGTGACTAAAGCTTAGTCCTTGGATCTTTTTTTTTCCCCCTTTATACTTACTCCCTTGATAGTCTTATCCAGTCTCATGGATTTAAATACCTTACATGTGCCTTCATCTACCAGGTGTGTATCTCTTGCCTGAATCTCTTATTAAACTCATGCTATACAACTTCCTACCTGACATACTTACTTGGATATCTGGTAACCATCTCAAAACCAACATGCTGCAAATAGGACTCCTGACCGCCACCTATCCCTCATACCTGCTCCACTAACAGTCTTCTGCATGTAATTTAATACCAACTCCATCCTTCCTTTTTATTAGATCAGGCCAAAAACCTTGGACTTCACCTTGATTGTTCTCTGCCTCATAACCTCTTATACCCTATGTCCAGTCCAGCAGAAAATTGTTGACTTTACCTTGATTGTTTTTTTTTCTTCTCCCCTCCTTCCCTCCCTCCCTTTCCTCCTTCCTTTTTTCCCCCATTTCTTTCTGGAGTCTGACAGCTTTTCCTCCCACCCATCACCATTGTCCTAGTCCAAGCCATCATCATCTTTTATCTGAATTTATTGCATTCGGTTCCCCACTGTTCTCTCCTTTCCTCCGTGCTGCCCCCTGTAGTCTTTTCTCAGAGTGATTGCTTTACTGGTGCATTTCTTTACTCAAAACTCTACAGTGGCGTACATGATCTGGTTCCTTGTCTTACTTCACCTCATCATTTGCTTTTCTTTTTCTCGATCATTCTATGCCAGTTTCCTTAGCCTCCTATTTCTCAAACATGACAGACACACTCATACCCGTGGCCTTTGTACTTGCAGTTGCCCTCTACTCGGATTTCTCTGATACATGTTAGCAGTACCTGGGATTAGGAGGCCCTCAAATGTGTAGAGCTGAATTCCCTGAGTTCACAAATTAAGCAATACATTTTCTGAATGTTGAAATTATAAGAGCACCTAGCAGATCCAAATACTCTCTTTATTCTTCTTAACTTTTTTTTTATTTTTAAAAGATTTTGTTTATTTGACAGAGAGAGTGCAAGTAAGTGCATCCAAGCAGGGGAAGTGGCAGGCAGAGGGAGAGGGAGAAGCAGGCTCCCCGCTGAGCAGAGAGCCAGGCAGGGGGCTCCATCCCAGGACCCTGAGCCGAAGGCAGATACTTAACTGACTGAGCCACCCAGGCTCCTGCTCTTTATTCTTCATTGTATTTTGGCTTCGTTCTTTTCCTTGACTCTTCTTTTATGTGTTCAGCAAGGAGAAGAGATAGGACATTAGCTGCTTTAGATTCACATCATAGCTCCTTCCCACATATGTGAAAACTTACCTTTCAGCCTGCTCTGCACAAACACCAAGGGTTTTCTCTTGCTGACATGAGCATTCTTGGGCATCTGGGAAATATGAGTATATTCGTGCTTTCCAGTTAGCAGAGCAACAAATGAGTGGTCAGAGGGCACATTCAGTCAGTTTTCTATTTGAATATTCTTTCTGGAACTCCTCGTCCACCAGTTAGAACATTACTACTCAACAAAAAACATTGCTTTAGTTTGGAGAAGCAATATTTAGATTGCAGTTTCCCTCATCCTGCTGGGTAAAGCCATTGCCTTTGGTCTGGCACACGTCTATTTGCACTATGTTTCATTTAACAAATACTTATAGTTGAATCCTGACTTAATTCCTGCGGAGACCTACTTGTGTGTTTACAGTTAACAACATTGCTTCCAACTAATTAAACTCATTCTTAACTTTTTTTTTCAATTGACTTCTCTTCATTTAACATGTATGTGCCTGCAGGGTCACTCTGTTACAAGCCTCTGTAATTTTCTGATGTCAGATCTGACTTTCAAAGCTTACTGACAAATCTTACGGTTGGCTACCTTTTAACCTTGCAATGAAGTGCAGTGGATGTTTAGTTTTAAGACTTAAATGGCACTAATATGATGGGGTAATTATATTTATTGGTAAGGAGGATTTGGAACAGAGTTGGCATGACTGCTATGTATCTCTACTCTTTAGAATCTCTTCCAGGTATATGTTGTGGGTATAAGTGGAGAGACAAGTGATAAAGAATGAGGAGGATAAATTTGTCAGGATCTCTTATCCCTTGGGCCTATAAAAATGGACCTTTAAGGATACTGCTCGTATTCATCAGGTGGAAGAGAAAGTAACCTCGCGTCAAACAGCAATTGGTAGGACTTGGAAATCAAAGATACTGCTATGGACATCACAGTTTCCATAAAAAATTCATCCTGCAAACACTTTCCTTGGTGCAATCATCACTTTTTTTTTGCCTTTTGATTTATTATCTTATTTGACTAACCTGTAAAAAGTGTTGTGCTGGGGGCAAATCATTTATTCCAAAAAAACACATATTGTTAGAATTTATTTGGCAACCAAGCACTAGGACTTTGAAAACTGAAGAACTGATGAAGCGTTCTTATTTTCCCTCTTGCCATGTATAAACCTCTATCTGAGAAGTGTTTTCTTAGTAAGCTGAAAAGTACTGAGACTGTATTTCTATGTAGTTATGTGGCACTTGATTACAGTTATAAAACACTATCTAAAGACTCCAAATTATTTCATATATACACAAGTATTTCTAAGAGGTCTGAAAAAAAATGCCATGGTCATGTTAAATAAGAATCAGGTTATAGAACTGTGATGTATTTTTCTCAGCAAAGAGTGGTGAGGATATATATATATATATATTTTAGTTACGGTTATGGGTTAATCTGTGTCCCTCAAAAAGATATGTTCAAGTCCTAACCCCCGTACCTGTGAATATGACCTTATTTGGAAAGTAAGGTCTTTTCATATGTAATCAAGTTAAGATGGAGTCCTACTGGAGTATCATGGGCCTTTATCTGGTATGACTGCTTTCCTTGTAATGGGAGAAGGGACCCTGACACACATAGAAGATGGCTATGCAAACACAGAGGCAGAGATTAGAGTTATGCTGCCATAAACCAAAGAATGAATGGGGGTACCAAAAGTTGGAAGAGCCAACCACGGAAGGGCCCTCCATTAGAATGTTCAGAGGGAAGATGGCCCTGCCAACATCTTGATTTCAGACTTCTTGCTTCCGTAACTTGGGGAGAATACATTTCCGTTATTTTAAGCTACCCAGTTCATGGTGCTTTGTTACAGTGGCCCTAGGAAACAGATCCAGTTACTGAAAAACAGGCAGGACATTACTCTCTAAAATGCATTAAAACTGCCTACATGGAGGCATAATTTGGTGAACAATGAAGTATATTGCCTGATAAATCTCTAATTATGGAACTCTGCATACGTTTCAAACCCAGGAGGCGACTGTTTTTGTTTTGATGGTTCCCACCTTGTTTAGACAACAAGCAAAGAATTGTGAGCAGATATGAAAGGGACCTCAGTGAATTTGATGGTCAATGAGAGGACTTGGTTTCCCATAGCAATTTCATTTTCTAACGTTGGGCATCTTGTTCTCAGTCCCTAAGTCCCCTAATCAGATTGGTACCATAGCAATGATGACAGCATCTATGTCAATAAGACAATGCAGTGCAATCCACTCGGAAATCTCGGTGATGGTACAAAGGCAACATAACTAAAACTTGGATTCCAGAGTTTCAGGATTTCCTGTCATGAAACATGTAACATTTAGTCACGAGCACAGAAAATCAGACAGGTAATCAACCCTAGGTATCTTGTACCGCAGGGTTGCCAGCTGTAGGGGCGTGGTTATAAAAGTCGTGCCAGTCTTGTGCTGAATCTTTACAGTATGGACCGAAATCAGGGACCGACCCTTTTCTAACTCCCTGTCTAAACAAGATGAAATAAAAACAAAGTCATGTTCCTGGGTTTCTCTCAGCCTGTATGTAGCATGTTCATCCACACCCCCCCTTTACAGAACATAGCTGATCTGTTTGGCACCCGTGTTCCTCTTTCCATTTAGCATTAGGTCGTCTTTGCAAGAGGCACTACGTGAATGGTTTTCCTCCATTTATTACGTACAAGTAAAAAACCAACTGTTTTGTTTTCAAAGTTGGCAAACACAAAGAAGAAAGGATCCAAAACATCGTTGTCATTATCATGGTCATCATCAACAGTCATTTATTTAGGATCTGCTGTGTAAAGTAGCTAATGTCTTGGGAATACAGGGAGCCTTAAGGCATTATATACTGGCTCTCAAGAGCTGACAATCTAGTTGGAAAGGAAGAACATGGAAATGGAGTAACTGTGGTGTGTGAAGATTAAAATGAATGAAAAAAATTTTTAAAGATTTTTATTTATTTATTTGAGAGAAAGATAGCAAGAGCAAGCATGAGCAGGGGTGGAAGGTGGGGAGAGGGGAGAGGGAGAAGCACCCTTCCCACTGAACGGGGAGCCATATGCGGGGCTCTATCCCAGTATCCCACTACCACGACCTGAGCCCAAGGCAGATGCTTAACCAGCTGAGCCACCCAGGTGCCCTGAATGAAACTTTCCATAAGTCTACCAGCAGTTGGTGGGAGATAGAAGTTTGCAATGAATTGTAGAGTCAACAAAGATTTCATGGAGGTGGGACTTGAGCTTGAACCATGGGAGATAAATTTAGCTTATTTAAGAGGAGATGATGGGAGAATTCATCATCTCCTTCTAGATGAAAGGAGTGTAGTGAACAAAACCCTGGACAAGGGATTGCATGAGTTATGTTTAGGAGACCACAGCTGATCTGTTTGATTGGATTGGAAAGTTATTAAGGGGAGCAAATGGAGGCTAGATTGTGGAAGATCTTGAATGTCTGCCTTGGGTTTTTTGACCTTACCTGTAGGAAACTGCTGAGCATGAGGATATTTGCAAAGCAGTATTTTCAGAGATGTGACTAAGGGGAAGCAAGTAGAAAATTCAACGATACCTTGAATAGTTGGACTAAAGCACTTGGAACAAAAAGGAGTTAATTGATGGAACTGCTATCGTTAGGGCAGATTTTGGAGAGTTGACTTACTAGATTTCGGAATGGGAAGAAGGAACATGGGAAAAGAAGTTATCAAAGATCCTCAGATTTTAAGTTACCTTTTACACCTACTTAAGGTGTTTTTATTTTTTAGCCAACAATTGATAAGCTCTGATAATGTGTCAAGCATCATGCCAGGTATTGAGGACATAATGATGGGTAGAGAATGGTTCTTAGCACTGAGGAGCTCACACACGAACTTTCCGGTACTTAAAGTCTGTGGCCAGTGCTTTATCCAGTTAGTATTCATTGGTTCCTATCTCCACAGTGTGATGGATCCCTTTGAGAATCCCAGGAAAGCTGTTGGTTTAGAATGTGCTCATTCCAAACATATGCACAATAAAGCACATGTGCCCATCCATGCACCCAGGTTAAGAAATCCTACCCTAGATCCAAGTGCGAAGTTCTGTAGGAGTCTCAGGGCTGGAGTCCTAACATTTTTAGGAGTATTGTGGGAAGTGCTCACAGGAGGATCGTATTCTCTCACAAGAAGAGAGTGCTGTAGTGTAGGCATAGGAGTTAAGAATTCAGGGAAAGGCATGAAACTATGAATCTGTGTATGTTTAGCTGATAGCAAGGAACTTGGTGTGGCTGGAAGGTAGATATGTGTGGTAGGAACTCAGGGCAAGATTTTGAACACCATTTTAAGCTATGTTAATAGTATCAATATTAATGAAAATGATAATGGTAAGAGTTAATGTTTATGGGGCTTCTACACCTTCTGATAAGTTATGACCTTGCTATTGTCTTTATTTGGAGATTAAGAATGGTTTAAGTAGAAGCCTATGGGTGCCAAGTTGAGAAGGGGTGGGTTTGTGATGGTTAATTTTATGTGTCAGCAGGAGTAGGGCACGGATACTTGGTTAAGCTCTCTGAGTGTGTTTGGGTGTTTCTCGATGAGATTAACATTTGAATTGGTAGACTCTCTCCCCAGTGTAGGTGGGCCTTATCAGATCCTTTGAAGTCCTGACTAGAACTAAAAGGCTCAATAAGTGAGAATTCATTATCTCTGTCTGACTATCTTCCAGCTGAACACTGATCTTCTGCTGCCTGTGGAGTCAGACTGGAACTTAAACCTTTGGGTCTGGTGGTTCTCAGGCCTTCAGACTTGGACTGAAACTATGCTATTGACTTTCCTGTGTCTCCAGTTTGCCAACTACAGATCTTGGAACTTCTCAGCCTCCATAATCATGTGAGTCCATAACTCCTATAAAACTCTTTATCTAATATACATTCTCTTTCTCTGAAGGATGCTAATACCAGTAGTAACTTGATATAAAAATGTAAGAGACCTTGGCATGTTTAGAATACATTGCTTCTTTACGTAATCTTGTGTTTGAACAAAACTTTCTCCTTTTACAACATCGCCCTTCTGTGGCCCCAGACTGTGCTGAGATGTGTTTGCAGGATGCTTACAGCTATATCTTGGATGAGCTCAGCTAGGAGGCATGTTGAGAATTCAGTGAATGATAGGAAGCTGGGACTAAGGGAACTTGGGGCAGAGGCAGCGAGGAAGGTAGTAGCCAGAGGTGCAGTGTGTATTGTTATAAGGTCTTCTGTGAGGTCAGGCTTCTGTGAACTGCAATGACCATGACATCTGGTATCTCAAGAAGTGGAGTAGGTAATGTGAGGCTGCAACCAGTGTTACAATTCCAGGTGATCCACCTGTTTGTAACAGAATGTCACAGAGTAACAAGCTGGATTGACACAGTAACAAAGCTGGAGTAACAGAGGAGAAGAGGTTGTCAAGAACTTCGGTAGATGTCAGTCAAGTGGGCTGACTCTCCCGACAAGGTTCTAGTCCCAGCAGAGGAACTGGCGAGTTAAGTGGGAACCATCAAAAGTGACTAAATATATAGTGTGGGAATGAAGAGAATACTACAGCTCAGTAGAAAGGGGGATGCCCAGGGCTCATTCCAGTGATTCCAGATATAATTCTGTACCATCCCCAGTGGTAGCGTAGTATCCGTTCTGTTTCAGCTTCTTTAATGCAAGCCAGTGAAAGAGTTTCCAGAATCTAACAATCAGATTATTCATTGCAACTATCTTCTTGTAACTTTTACACATGTATAGCCTTCTGAAAGGCACTACGACAGGATTAGATCAATAATTGTATGGGCTTGAACGTGAATGAGAAAATGGAGATGATTCATCATGGAATGAACATGAGAAATTAGAATCCAAGATCATGCCTTTCCCCAACAGCAGCAAAAGGAACATTCTTTTTTTTTTTTTTTTTAATTCCATTTATTTGTCAGAGATAGAGAGCACAAGCAGGGGGGAGAAGCAGGCAGAGCAGGCAGAGGAAGAAGCACACTCCCTGCTGAGCGAGGAGCCTGATGGGGGACTCGATCCTAGGACCCTGGGATCATGACCCAAGCCGAAGGCAGATGCTTAAGTGACTGAGCCACGCAGGTGTCCCCAAAAGGAGCATTTTTATTGGGTGACTGGGCCAGGGCGAGGGTGAAGCAAGGAAGGTCCCTAGAATTTGTGCTCTGGGTGCCTTGCTCGCTCACCCTATTAGTGACCCTATTGATTGGCAATATTAACCCAAAGTTATTTGGTGTAAAGCCTAGGAAATGTGGGGGAAACAGCCAACAAGAGATGAAAATTGAAAAAGAGAGGGGCACCTAGTTGGCTCAGTTGGTACAGCCCGTGACTCTAATCTCAGAGTTGTAAGTTCGAGCCCCCTGTTGGGTATAGAGATTACTTAAAACTAAACTCTTTTTTTAGAATAGTAGACATTAAGCTCTATGTTCTGGAGTTAGAGGGCGCAGTGGCAGTAGCAGAGATGAAAAGCACTAACGTGGAAGGGGAACAGTAAATATTCTCACAGGAGAGTGGAATCGCTCAGTGCTAGTGGGGAGCCTGACTTGGTAAAAAAGCATGATGCCAAAAGCAAAAGGTATCTAAAACAGGACAGGTGACCTCAGAGTCCACGTGCGTGCATGCACACCTCTGTGTGTGTGTGTGTGTGTGTGTGTGTGTGTGTGATTGTGTCAGTGTCCTTTTTAAATACAAATTTCTGGACTTTGTTGTGACATTACACTTTATGGTCATGTATTTGCCTTTTTTTAAGATTTATTTATTTATTTTAGGGGGGGTGTGTGGGAGTAGGGGGAGGGGCAGAGGGAGAGGGAGAGGGAATGTCAAGCAGACTCCATGCCCAGTGCAGAGCCCCACATGGGGCTCAGTCCCACGACCCATGAGATCATGGCCTGAGCTGAAATCATGAGTGGAACATTTAACCAACTGAGCCATGCAGGCGCCCTGTCTTTTGTTATTATACCTGGATTTAAATCAGGAGTTCTTTCATTGTAATCTTGGGCAAGTTGCTTAACATTTCTGTTTCAGTTTTCTCATCTGTAAAGTTGGGCTAATGTGGCACTTACATAATATGGTTACCCTGAAAACTAAATGAATTAATGCACATAAAGTACTTCGAATAGCACCTGCATATCATATGACATTCAACAAATACCGTTGCTGCCACTACTGTTGCTGTTGTTGTTATTAGTAGGACTACGTGAATCTAATTATAGCAATATCAAAATACGTTGTGCGTAGTAATGATTGTAGCTCTGTTTTTTAAGATCATTTATTTTAGAGCGAGAGTGCGTGTGAGCAGGGGGGAGGGGCAGAGGGGGAGAGAGGGGAGCTGGACACAGGGCTCGATCTCACAACCCTGAGATCATGACCTGAGCTGAAACCAAGAGTTGGACACTTAACTAACTGAGCCACTCAGGTGCCCAGCTCTTTTAATAAATCATTAATTATGTTAATTTAAGACTGCCTGGAAATATACAGTGGATGTTGGAATGATTTTTATCAAACTGATTAAATAGATAAGGTTCGGATTAAAAGGGTTCACATTTGCTTATATGAAAAACTTACCTGTCTTAAATATGTCATTTTTAGATACCTTTGGTTAATTAAGATGTTACCATAAACAGTCATAAAATACTCTAAATTTATCTTTTTTTATGTTAATGACAAAAGAAGAGTCTGTCGTACACACACGTTCTCCCAGGAATCATTTCTGCTGGCATATTTGCCATGAGATGGTGGGTGCACCCAAACCTGCTAGTTATAAAAACTAAGCTCCTGGGGGCACCTGGGGGCCTCAGTCGGTTAAGCGTCCGACTCTTGGTTTTGGCTCAGGGCATGACCTCAGGGTCGTGAGATTAAACCCCACGTTGGGCTCCAGACTCAGTGTGGAGTCTGCTTGCTCCTCCCCCGCCTCCCCCCCCCCCGTCTCGTACTCTCTCTCTCTGAAATAAATACATAAAATCTTTAAAAAACAAACCAAAACTAAGTTTCTGATCACTTTTGAGGAGCCCCAGTCCCCTCTAATTAGATAAACCCCCATGGCTTGGATTTGAGGCAAAAAGCCGTGGCCCTCTCATATATCACTTCATATTTCACTTTGAGTGGAGGGGCACGTTTGGTCCCAGGTGGAAGAGGATATCATCATCTAGTTACTTGAAGGAAGAATGATCCTAGGGCTTGTGGGTTGCTCCATCACCATTCATCCACCAAGTTTATCCTGAGACTAGAGAGGTTTATGTAAGGCCCAGTAGGGGGGTGGAAAGTACTTGGCCTCAAAGCTTGGAAAACCATGATATATATATTTCAACTCTGTGACTTGTTCTGTGAACTTGGGCATTATCCCTTAGTGTCTCCAGTATTATGGGGTATATGAATTCAGCTTCCTAATTCACAAAATGAGGGTAATACCACCCTTTCTGTCTACCTCACAGGATTATTATAAGGATCAAACAAGGTCTTGGATGAAGATACGCTTTTCACCTGTAGTATGCATTCATGACAAGGCATTGCTCTACCGCTGTCTAGTCATCCATTCACTTAACAAACATTTCTTGATTACTGAATATATATTGGACACTCTCTTCTGGGTTCTGAGATACAGCAGTGAAAACTTCCTATAAGAGAGGTTTTATTTCACTGGATAGGAGAAAAACAATAAACAAATATTTATGGTATCATCAGGTAGTGATAAGATGAAAAACAAAGCAGGTTAAGAAGATAGAGAAAAGTGGATGGTAAGTGACAGGACTGTTTCAGCTAGGGTATGTGGGAATCAAGGGGCCCACTTACAAGCAGCTGAAAAATTAAAAAGAGGTAAAGTGTATGGAATATCAAAGCCAAGGGAATAGCATAGTCTCTCACAAATTACCACCCATAGGGGCGCCTGGGTGGCTCAGTCGTCTGCCTTCAGCTCCGGGCGTGATCCCGGAGTCCTGGGATCGAACCCGGCATCAGGCTCCCTGCTCTGCTGGGAGCCTGCTTCTCCCTCTCCCACTCCCCCTGCTTGTGTTCCCTCTCTTGCTGGCTGTCTCTTTCTCTGTCAAATAAATAAAATCTTGAAAATACCAAAAAACCCAAAAACACAAATTGCCACCCATAACACAATCATCTTTTAGCGTGAGGTGAGGAAGACGTTTTATGTGTGTGTGTGTGTGTGTGCACACAGTTTCAGGGTTAACAAGTGCACAGGAGGAAATCAGGGTTTAGAGAGTGATCCTCCTTCAAGGATTTTGAGATCTTAAAAAGAATTCTGTGTTTTCTAAACGGTACTGGGAGAAATCACTCAGTGAGTCAACAAAGTTGCAGCAGCGTATTGCAACACACAGCATGTGGCAACAAAATGTTTTGGCAATTGATGCTGTAGACTTGCCAATTGGGAAAGCCTGTTTTTGCAACCCGTTGAAGAAGTGAGAAACCTAAATGACATGATCTCACTTTGTCTTGTGCCAAAAAAATGGAGCGCGGAGGTGGATTGTGTCTCGTGAGGATGGTTGAGACTGATACGTGGTCTTATACTAAGCCATGCAGGCCCTGCCTCCTGGGTGAATTACTTGGCTTTGGAACGAAAGTAGGACAGAGGATGTGCTCAGGAAATATTGGAGTAAAGAAGATCCACAGTCTCCTGGAGCAGCTCATTCTTTAACAGTTGAGCTCCACGAGAGCTGACTATGGCACCAAAGCTCAAACTGAAATAGAAAAATCAATGTATTAATTTACGGTGAAAATATAACTGTCAAATGATGACTCACGTTCATGCTTTACCTTCCCGGGAGAAAACCATAGTAGGAGCACCCTTCTCTGCTGCATTGCAGGGAACGTTTGGTTGGCTATTTCATTTAAATTTTTTATTTTAACAAAATTTTACAAATATAAAATCATTGTGAGGAACTACCGTGTAGCCTGCATCCTTTACTCAGATCTGTCAACTATTTACATTTTGCCCCATATATACTCTTTTCCTCTAGAGTATATCTGTACACAAGACACACACACAGTTATACACACACACACGCACACACACACACAAACACGTGTATTTTTTTTCATGAATCTTTTGTCAGTTAGTTACAAACATGGTGCCCCACAAATACTTCAGTATGTATTTCCTAAGAACAAGGACAACTACAACACGATTACCCAAATCAGGAAATTTGACGTTGATACAATCCAAACCTGTTACCTCATTCACAGTCCATTTTCAAATTTAGCCAATTATTTTAATGATGTCCTATATAGCTATGTTTTGCCTGTTACTAGGATACAGTTCAGGATCATGCATTGTACTTAGTTGCCATGTGAATCGAATCTCCTTTATTATTTTTTAATTGAGGTATAGTCGATGTACAACATATTAATTCCACATATACAACGTGGTTTGATAACTGTATATTATGAAATGGTCAACTCAGTAAGTTTAGTTAACACTACATATCACACATAATTTTAGAATTTGTTATTCGTGTGATGAGAACTTTTACGATCTACTCTCTTAGCGATTTCCAAATACGCAATACACTATTATTAACTGTGGTCACCATGCTGTACATCTCCATGGCTTGCTTATTTTATAACTGGAAGTTGGTACCTTTTGATTCCCTCTACCCCTTTCACCCACTCCTTGCCTCTGCCAACCACCAGTCTGTTCTCTGTATCTGTGAGCTCGGTTGGAGTCCGCATATAAGTGAGATCGTATAGTATTTGTCTTTCTCTGTCTGACTAAACTTCACTTAGCATGTTGCCCTCTAGGTCTATCCACGTTGTCACAAATGGAAAGATATCATTCTTTTTTAACGGCTGAATAGTATTCCATTGTGTGTGTGTGTGTGTGTGTGTGTGTGTGTGTGTGTGTGTGTGTATGTATATACACACACACATATTTTATCCATTCATCCGTTGATGGACACTTAGGCTAGATTCATGTCTAGGCTCTTGTAAATAATGCTGCATTGTACATGGGTATGCAGATATCTTTTTGAATTAGTATTTTAGTTTTCTTTGGATAAATACCTTGAAGTGGAATTGCTGGATTGTGTGGTAGTTACGCTTTTACCTTTTTGAGGACCCTCCACACTGTTTTCCACACTGGCTGCACCAGTTTACATTGCTACCAACAGTGCACAAGGGTTCACTTTTCTCCACATCCTCACCAACTCTTGTGATAGCTCGCTGATGAAATTTGATCTCTTTTAATCTGGAAGCGTTCCTCAGCCTCTCTTTTCTTCTTTGATCTTGACATTATTGAAGAGTATATGGTAGTTGTTTTATAGATTGTCCCTCACTATGATTTTGTCTCATATTTCTTCATGATTAAATTCAAGTTATATATTTTTGTCAGAAATACCACAAAAGTGATACTATGTCTTTATCTTCATCAATTCATTTTGATGCTACAGTCAATGGAGTTGTCTTTTTAATTTTCACTTTGAAGTGTTTCCTTTTAGTGTATAAAAATATAATTGATTTTTGTATATTGACGTCATATCCTTATACTTATTAGTTCTAATAATGGTTTGGAAATTCTTTATAATTTTCTATATAAACAATAATGGCAACTACAAATGGCAAATAGAGATTAATTTCTTCTTTTACAATCGTTACATCTTTTTTTTCTTGATCAGCTATTAAAATAAAAATGGCCTGAATGGATACCCTTGCTTTATTATGAAGACAGAGTGTAACATTAGCTGTAGTTTTTTTGAAGATAAACTTTATAAGATCAAGGAAATGCCCTTCTATTCCTAGTTTTCTGTTGGTGTTATTATGAAAGGGTGTTTAATTTTGTCAAGAGACTTTCTGCATTAATTGAGATATATTTCTTACTTTTAGCCAGTTACTGTTGGCCACATTGATTGTTTTTTATTTATTTAAAGATTTAAAGATTTTATTGATTTGAGGGACAGTGCTCGTGTGTACATGGGGGAGGTGCGGGGGGCAGGGTTGGGGAGAAGCAGGATCAATACTGAACAGGGAGCTGGAGGCAGTGCTCAATCCCAGGACGCTGGGATCATGAACTGAGCCAAAGACAGTTGCCTAACTGACTGAGCCACCCAGGCACCCCTGGTTTTTATTTATTTTATTTTTAAGAAATCTCTACACTCAATATGGGGCTCAAACCCATAACCCTGAGAGCAGGAGTCACATGCTCTACCCGCTGCGCCAGCCAGGTGCCCTGACATCGATTGACTTATAAATGGTAATCCAACTTTGCATTCACAGGATAAGCTCCTCAAGGTACTTTTTATGTCTCTACTGAATTATCTTTATTTTTTTTTGACGTGTCCAATGCATTTCTTTTTAAAAAAATTTTTTTTTATATTATGGTAGTCACCATACAGTACATCCCTGGTTTTTGATGTAAAGTTCCATGATTCATTACTTGCGTATAGCACCCAGTGCACCATGCAATACGTGCCCTCCTTACTACCCATCACCAGCCTATCCCAGTCCCCCACCCCCCTCCCCTCTGAAGCCCGCGGTTGGTTCTACTGAATTATCTTTATTATACTTCGATACAAAATTTTTGTTTGTTTTGATGAAGGTTATAAAAATGTAGCTTTCTTTCCTTGTAATGTCTTAGTTGGCTTTATATCAGGGTAGCACTCACCTCATTGAATTAAGAAGGTTACCTACCACCTCTTATGTTTTTGAGAAAGGAGTGATTATAGAAAAGGTATTTTTTCTTTCTTAATTGTGTGTTGGAATTCACTAGTGAAGCCATCAGGGCCTAAAATCTTCTTTGTGAGAAAGTTCAACTCAACTTGTTAATAGATACGGGGATGCTATTCAAATAATATATTGCTTCTTGGGTAAGCTTTTGTACTTTTGCTTTTCAAGAACTTTGTTAATTCAGAGTTGCCAAATTGTGGGGTATAAAACCGTTCATGAAAATCTTTTTAACCTTCTATTGACTGTGAGGTCTATACTGATATCCCCTCTCTTATTCCTGATACTGGTATTTTGTGTGGGTTTTTTTCCTACTTTTTTCTTACATTTTAAAAACAGCTTTTAGTTTTACTGATTTTTCTCTATTGGTTTTCTTTTTTCTATGTAATTGATTGATCTCTGTTTTATTCTTTCTTCTTACTTTGGCTTAAATTTGCTCTTTTTATCAGTTTTTTTAAGGAAGGATTTGAGAGCATTGATACGAGATCATTACCCTGCAGTGTAAGCATTCAGTGCATGATATTTCTTTCTAAGTACTGCTTTAGGTGCATCCAGAAAATTCGGAAGTTTTATGTATTTGTATTTGGTTATATCAGTTTCAAATATTTTTAAATGTTTCCCCTCGATCCTTGATCCATGGAATCATATGGACCCATATTTAGAAATGTTTGTTTAATTGTCAGATATTTGGAGATCTTCCAGTATCTTTCTCGTACTGATTTCTAATTAAAAATTTATTGTGGTTAGAGAATATTCTTTGTATCAGTTCAATCATTTAAAATTTATTTAGACTGACTTTTTGGCCCATTACATAGTATATATTGTTAGTATTCCAAGTGTTCTTGAAAAGAATATTTATTCTGTTTTGAGTGGCACATTCTATAAGTGTTAATTAAGTCAAGTTAATTCACAGTATTGTCCAAGTATTTCATATTTTACTGATTATCTAATTAGTTCATAACGATTGAGAGTTTGGTGTTGAAATGTCCAAATTTAATTGTAGGCATTTATTTCTTTCAGTTGTATAAATTTTTCCTGATGTACTTTGAAACTCTGTTATTGGTGGCATACATATTTAGGAATGCTCTGTATTTCCAGTGAATTGGCCCCTTCTATTTTATGTGACCGCCTTGTTTTACTCCTGGTGGTAATATTCCTTGTTCTCAAACCTTCTTTGTCTGATAATTGATGTGGATACTTCGTCTTTCTTTTGATCAGTGTTTGCGTGGTATATCTTGTTCCATCATTTAACTTTTAACTACACTGTGTCTTTATATTCAAAGTGGGTTTCTTTTAGATAGCATATAGTGGAATCTTGTTTTTTTTTGTACAATTTGTCCACCTCTGACTATTACTCAGCAGGTTTAAACGATTTGTATTTAATGTGTTTTTTAGATGGTTGGTTTAGTGCAGTTTTTAATTTTAGCTTAGGTTTACCATTTTGCTTTTTTGTTTTCTATCTGTCTCCTATCTTTTTCCCATATATTTCTCTTTTCCTTTTTGGGGGAGGTTCATTGAATATTTTTGGTATTCCATTTTCATTTCCCTGTTGACTTTGAAATTTTACCTCTTTGCTATTTTCCAACGATTGCTCTACAGATTGCAACACAAATCTTTAATTTCGGTGGTCCACATAGAATTAATGCTGCATTATTTCACATAAAATATAAGAAATTTGTAACTGCACAATTTTTAACCTCGTCTTCTGTCCTATAGCTTTCATATATATTACATCTGTGTATGTTGTAAACACAAAATAATTAAAAATTTAGGAAAAGAAAATGATGGCAACTTTGTAAGAGCAGAAGGCTACATGATTAAAATAATGTCACAGCTGTTGTGACCAGATAAATTACCCTTTTATTTTTTATTTTTTTTAAGATTTTATTTTTTAAATTTATTTGACAGAGACAGCCAGCGAGAGAGGGAACACAAGCAGGGGGAGTGGGAGAGGAAGAAGCAGGCTCCTAGCAGAGGAGCCTGATGTGGGGCTCGATCCCACAACGCCGGGATCACGCCCTGAGCCGAAGGCAGACGCTTAATGACTACGCCACCCAGGCGCCCCTATCACGTAACCCTTTTACATTGTAGGGATATTTACACCTGCCAAGTCATATGGATACGTAAGTCACCAAGATGCAGGAGACATCAGTCCCACTGATTAGACTGAGAATGTTATGGACTGAAATTAAAAACATGGGAAAAACACATCAAATTTAGGTACTGTGGAGGAAAACAGATAAAGCCAAGTTGTACCACATGAAGTGTGGAGTATGAGGAAATACCTCTGGGACTCAACACAGATGGTAGAGGAGTGGGAGGGGATTGGTATAGGTGAAGCTTCAGAACTCTTCCAACTGCTTACCCAGAACAACTATAATTTTTATCCATTTGCCTTTTGAGCTTCTGCTTAATAGTTCATTGAAGAAGAATTATGACATTAAAAAATTTAAAAAGCTTGCTGTAGAAGAATGAAAATGGAATAAGGTACCCAGTAATTCACAAGGTAAATATGTGAAGACACTTTCTCATGGCTTCAGATATTAATTTCCACTGTATGTAGAATGGATCATGACCAAAGTGACCTTAAAGATTCATATTTGGAGTTAATATTATCTCCTAGGTTTTGCTGATATATGAGTAGAATTCATGATTAGAATACTGTACTAGATGTATGTACTGTATCTAAAAAACTCATCTGATAGGGGTTAAAGGTTGGAAGATGTTGTACCTCACAATCTAAATCCAAAGACACAAGGAGAAACATGATGAAAAGCAAGTAGGTAGTGATGTTTCTGGGAGAATACTATGAACTTCTTGAACTGATAGGTGTCTGTTTTGGATGATGCTTACATGGTATCAGTAAAAAATAAAAGCAAGATACAGCAGCAATGGCACATTTCATTTATACTTATAATGGCTAGAGTTCTCCTTCCATTGCATAGCATCCAGAAGGTTCTTATTCACCTTGCTGGCGGTTTTAACTCTCAAAAAGAGGGCTTTATGTGCTTGAGGTTGAGAAAGGCATCCCATAAATAACAGAACTTGTTACCTCACAAATAGGCAAGTATTGGCCAAAATAGCAATATGAATTAATTTCTAGAAGTTATCTCATGATTTCCGGTAACATCGTTTTGCAAATGGTGGACCCCTCTCTTTGTGATGGTGTGTCCACTTTGGGTTCTCTTTTTCCTCATGCTTTCCAATCAGAATAGGAATTTAGGCCGCATTCTTTCTTAGAGAAGACCCCTTTATTAGAATTTCTTCCCTGTGCATCCTCAAACTCATCTTTACACATCAGCCACTTTAGAATGGTCTGTCAGGACAAGGATGGGGCTAGGGAGAAGTGCTCTAATTCTCAGGGTTGGTTTTTCTGTACTACCCATGGAAGATTAAGTTAGAAGGCCAGGATTTGCAGTACTAGGTATTTACCCCAAAGATACAGATGTAGTGAACAGAATGGACACATGTACCCCAGTGTTCGTAGCAGCAATGTCCACAATAAGAAAACTGTGGAAAGAGCTGAGATGCCCTTCAATATACAAATGGATAAAGATGTGGTCCATATATACAATGGAATATTACTCAGCCATCAGAAAGGATGAATCCCCCACCATTTGCATTGACATGGGTGGAACTAGAGGGGATTATGCTAAGTGAAATAAATCAAACAGAGAAAAGCAATTACCATATGGTTTCAGTTATGTGTGGAACATAAGGAACAGTATGGAGGACATTAGGCGATGGAAGGGGAAAATGAAGGGGGATAAACAGAGGAGGAGATGTACCATGAGAGACTATGGACTCTCGAAAACAGACTGAGGGTTTC
Organism: Ursus americanus; assembly: GCF_024610735.1. NCBI lineage: Eukaryota > Metazoa > Chordata > Mammalia > Carnivora > Ursidae > Ursus > Ursus americanus. The sequence continues at coordinate 12,575,002 of NC_142164.1, forward strand.
AGAGGGGAGGGGTGGGGGATGGGTCAGCATGGTGATGGGTATTAAGGAGGGCATGCATTGCATGGAGCACTGGGTGTTATATGCAAACAATGAAGCATGGAACACTACATCAGAAACTAACGATGTACTGTATGGTGACGAACATAATAACAAAAGAAGGCCAGGATTTGGTGGGTGGAAAGGTGAGTTGTTCAAGAGAAAGGCATAGGTTTAGGCTGCATGGCCTTTTTCATATCCGAGCAAAAGGAATTCTTTTTTTTATTTATTTTTATTTTTTTTTAAGATTCATTCATTTGAGAATTTGAGAGAAACTGAAGGGAGGAGGGGAGAGAGAGAGAATCCTCAAGCAGATGAATGAGGGGTCTGGCAGAGTTTGATCCTGGGACCCTGAGATTATGACCTGAGCTGAAGTCAAACATTTAACTCAACCACCCAGGTGCCCCTGAGCAAAAGGAATTCTTAAAGCTTCACCCTGCTAATCAGATAAGAGAGAGAGCCCACACACAGATGTGGGACAGTGTTCCAGCTAAGTGTAACCAATAGGTATTTGACTTTAATATTACGTTCTTTAGTACAGTATTGACAGTGGGACTGATACACAGATTCAAAGATCCTCAGCTTGGGTACATTGTACTAAAATTAAGAGAAGTAATGGTAACTGTGAAAGATGGGGAGTACCATAGTGTTTATAAAAGCAAAGAAAGGGGGTGGGATGCCCAGCTGGCTCAGTCAGTGGAACTCACAACTCTTGATCTCGGGGTTGTGGGTTTGAGCCCCATATTGGGTGTAGAGATTAAAAATAAAATCTTTAAAAAAAAAAAAAGAGCAAAGAAAGGGGAAGCTGTGCACAAAAGCCCATCATGGACTGTGATTTCAGAGAGTTCAATAAAAAGTGAAGTATGAATCCATGGCCCAAGACTCTAGAAAGGGAGATTAAATCAGGAAGATTAAAGCTCAGATGGAGTTGAGAGTGTCAAAAGAAGACAGAGCATGACTGAAGTGCTTTTATCAGTGCTGAATTGGAGAATAGAAGAGATGGGCTTAATTTTTTTTTTCTTAAGATTTTATTTATTTGAGGGGCGCCTGGGTGGCACAGCGGTTGAGCGTCTGCCTTCGGCTCTGGGCGTGGTCCCGGCGTGATGGGATCGAGCCCCACATCAGGCTCCTCTGCTGGGAGCCTGCTTCTTCCTCTCCCACTCCCCCTACCTGTGTTCCCTCTCTCGCTGGCTGTCTCTATCTCTGTCAAATAAATAAATAAAATCTTTAAAAAAAATTTTTATTTATTTGAGAGAGAGAACATAAGTGGGAGTGGGGGTGGGGGGGAGAGAGAGAGGGAGAAGCACGAGCAGGGAACCTGACATGGGGCTCCATCCCAGGACCCTGAGATCATGACCTGAGCTGAAGGCAGACGCTTAACTGACTGAGCCACCCAGGTGCCCCGGGTTTAATTCTTTTCTTTTCTTTTCTTTTTTTTATAATAATTTTTATTATGTTATGTTAGTCACCATACAGTATATCCTTTGTTTTTGATGTAATGTTCCATGATTCATTATTTGCCTATAACACCCAGTGCACCATGCAGTATGTGCCCTCATGACTACCCATCACCAGCCTATCCCATTCCCCCACCCCCTTCCCCTCTGAAGCCCTCAGTTTGTTTCCCAGAGTCCACAGTATCTCATGGTTCATTCCCCCTTCTGTTTACGCCCCCTTCATTCTTCCTACGGCAAATGGCATATGATAAGAAGTGGTGTCAAGAAGGCTGATTTGGTTAATTTTTATTTTACTGCTCTCCTTTCTCTTAGGAGAAATGGCCTTCATCAAATTCAACACTGACTGATAGTGGCCTTCTTGTTTCTTCAGGTCATTGTAGGCATGAGGACAACGACACCGTGGGTTGTGATTGCTTTCTGTTTTACTGTCTCCATTCTTGACCTGCCCCTAGCACCACCATTCCACTGCTACTGGTAAATAGAAAGCAGTAAGAAGCTTAAATGTCACCATCGCTAAAACCATCCCTGGTGCCATTTGCTGCTCATCCTCTGCTCCTGTCTAGTTAGAATGCTGCTAGATTGTTTCTGCTCTGTGGAAACTTGGTGGCTAAAGGCAGCAGTTTATGGTCAGAAAGACTTGGATTCCAAATCTTTACCACATACTACTGTATGAACTTGGATGCTTTCTAACCTCCAAGCCTCATTTTTCTAATCTATCAACATATTCCCTACTTCTCAAGGTTTCTGTGAAAATGAGAATGTCTTAAGACCTGTAGAATAGTGTCAGAGTCGTCATGGGAGCTCAGTAAATACAGATTTCCATGTCCAAAATATCTCTGGATACTTGGTCCTTAAGAAATGATACTGTGTTCACGCAGCTGCTGTTTGCCTTAATTGCAGGCCCACTGCCTAGTAGGAAGTGACGTCTCCTGAGTCCTAGCCTGAATATCCAGAGCTTAGAAGTTGCCTCTGAAGCAGTTTTTTGATCATTCATTTTTCTTGACACCTAAACTCAAAAGTGTGCCAGCTTAGTTAAACTACAGAGCAAAGACTGCCAAATGTAAAAACCCTTCTTTTGGAAATACAGTTTTTGAAGACTCAGTTTAATTTAAAAATGATTGATGACCTCTTTATATCTGTCTACGTTCTTGAGCATATCAGAGGGTTTGGTTGGCCGTATGCTCCACAGATGGGCTCCACTTTTAAGAAAACCTAGTAAAGCAAAAAATCTGAACTTATAGAATAGAATCAGTGTACCTTGCTTCAGGGGTTTTCAGTGTGTGTGTGTGTGTATGTGTGTTTAGCAGGCAGGTTAAGATTATCCTGGAGGGCTTTGTAAAATGACGCACATTTCCATATTCCTCTTCTCCTCTTGTACTATCTCTGGAAGTATTCTGGCAGTCAGGCATATAGCTCCTCAGGAAGCAGCATGAGAAGCTTAAAAATTCAAAAAATCGCAGGTGACTCTGAAACACTCCTAATGTATTTGCTTTACCAAAGTTTTGGTTTACAAATTGCTTGTCAATGATGCCACAGGGAAGGTACATATTGTAACTCCTCTCATTGAGAAAATACAGCTAAATTTATAATGACTCATTTCACACTCGGGAAGCATATCTACTGCCTAATGTAAGGAATGTGTGGAAGTGTGATTGTCACTACAAGCTCTCCAAAGCATTCTTTTTTCCAGTCACCGTTATTTTCTTTCTTCTGTCAGAGAAGAGTTGGATGTTGGAGAACAAGGAAGCCATGAGGGAAGGAGTTTTCTGCGAAAGGATTTTGAGTACATATAGTGGTTCTTTTCACCCTCCACCCATTGTCCATCCATAAAGCATAGAAAGCTGTTAATTCTTTCAAAAGGAGGTGACATTTAGACTGAGACTCAAAGGAACATCAGACTGGGGCAAGAGGACAAGACTTGGCAGAGAGCAGGACTGGTAACTCCATCTTGAACACATTACTGCATTGTCAGTTGTTATCCAGAGACACAGAACCAATAAGGAAACCTATATCTCTTTGTAGGTATGCCCCCTCCCTCTTTGTCTGCCTGCCTGCCTCTCTCTCTCTCTCTCTCTCTCTCTCTCTCTCTCTCTGTCTCCTGGTAACTCATGTTTGTAGTGGGAATACAGGTAAGAGATGAATGGAGCTCTCCATAGAAAGAAGGAAGGGAAGAGAGTGAAGGAAAGGATGAAGGGCTACTCGTGAACACTTGCACTGTGCCCCTGTAAGGTTTGAGGATATGACACTGCAACACTGCCTGTTTCTCAAAAAGTATAAATAACATAGCCTGTTTAAATCTAGTTAGGTGCCCTCTGGGACGTATAAGTATAGATATTAATCAATATGCATGAGTTCAATACATGTACAGCTAAATTTAACAAAGCAACAGGGAAGGGGTTCATTTTCATAAATGCTATTGAGATAACTTGACATTACCATAGGGAGAAATTAACTTAGACCTATATCTCATGTAATATATCATGATCAGCAACATAAAAATTAAAGTGTCAAATGTTTAGGAAAATTTAATTACAGGGAAAAAGAAAATAGAGCAATTATTCAGTCTATGGAGGGAGATAATGTTTGATTAAAGGAGAAAAATAAATTGAAAAGATAAGTGTGATTAAACAGAAAATTTACATAACTAAAATACAACGAAACCAAGATAGAAGTTAAGTGACAAATAGAAAATGTTTAATACGTATGATAACATTTCAAAATATACTGAGTTTTTATAAATTTGAATTAAATTCACTGTAGACAATGGTCAAAGTATATGAAGAATCATTACCTAAGATGAAACACCATTAGTAAATTAACATAGGAAACAGTGTATAGTCTTGCCAACAATTAAAACAATGATGAAATGTCACTTTCTAACTCTAAAATTAGCGACAATAAAGGGACATTATTTAAACTAGTGAGACAGCTTTTGGGGAAATTGAAACATTTATACATTTTTAGTGACACAGTAAATTATTTCAGTCAATTTGATGAACAATCTGGCAGTTTTTAGCAAGAGTCATAAAAATGTTCATACCTTTTTATTGAATAATCTCACTCTAGGGTATTTGTTTTAAGGATATAATTCAGAAGAAGAAAAGCATTATGTGTTATTCATTATCATGGAAAACTGGATATATCCCAAATAGCCATTAATAGAGAGAAGGTTATAAAATTATTGTATTTTAACTTAATGGACTTGCATGCAACCAATGAACATGATAAATACGAACATTTTTGAGACACATAGAAAATTATACAAAATATTAAATTAAAAACGAAATAATAACAAATTATAAGAGCCCATGTTAAGAAGGTCTGAAGGGGCTGGAGCTGTGTATTCCCTATGATCTATTAAAATTGACCTACTAGGACTCCGCATCCATGGTGGAGCTTCATAGGGGAGGAGAAAATCTTAGAAGTTGAATAAAATTTGAACATATGAGGAATAATAGAGAAGAGGGAAAGAGAAAGTCCAAATAAAAGTTGGGGAGGGAAACAGATACAAGAAATCTTAGAAAGCAAGAAGCCATATTGTTTAACAGACAGCAGAACTCGGGACTCTAAAGTTAGAAAATCTTTATGAATTCTTCCTCTTTCTAAAAGTTGAGTCAAAATAAATTGACATTAAAATAAGCAAAAGAATGTCTCATGTTAAAAATCTCATATATAGTTACGATAAGAAAAGAGAATGAGGAGTGAAATAATACCCCTTCAGAACATGGAAACACATCAGAAAGGCATGATCTGAAAATACATTAATATTGCCACATACTATTTTAAGCCCAAAATATATAAAAATAATACAAAACATGAAAGAATAATACAAATCAGAATTAGACAAACTCATAAATTAGGGTACCAAACTTGAAAAATAACTAGAAATAGTGGGGAAAGTTCAATCTAGAAATGAATAATAAACTAGAAGAAATACAAGAGCAAATAAACACAACAAATAATGCTTTAAGAGAAACAGAAGATTAAGAGGAGGAAAATTTTATTTTTACCTCTTAAAGCTTCCTGTCATCCTCTTTATTTATTATTAATTTTTGTGATAAGAACACTTCCCTCTTAGCAAATTTTTGAGGATGATTTTTAAAATAAAAAATAAACGAAGAGGGGCGCCTGGGTGGCACAGCGGTTGAGCGTCTGCCTTCGGCTCAGGGCGTGATCCTGGCATTGTGGGATCGAGCCTCACATCAGGCTCCTCCGCTATGAGCCTGCTTCTTCCTCTCCCACTCCCCCTACTTGTGTTCCCTCTCTCCCTGGCTGTCTCTATCTCTGTCGAATAAATAAATAAAATCTTGAAAAAAAAATAAACGAAAAGCTGAAATGACTTGAGTAGAAATAGCACATATGGAAGGTAAGCAGAGAACGTTCAACATACAGATGATCAGAGCCCGTGAAGAAGGAAAGTAGGCAAGGGGACAAAACAAATACACACAACACAGTCACACACAACATTATATAAAACGTATATAAAAACATTAAAAAAATACTGTGTACTGAGCATATTGACCCAGAATGGCCAACGCCAGGAATATATTCTGGTAAAATTACTAGCCTTTAGAGAAAAAGGAAAATTCTTTAGGCATCCTGGATAGAGAGAGAGGCTTACAAGCAAAATTAGAATCAGATCATAGACTTCTAACAAGAATGTTTTATGCCCCGTGGGAATTGAGTAATCTTTTAAGGTATTCAAGGAAAGCAAACGTGAGCCCAAAATTTTATATCCAGGAAAACTGACTTTCCAGTATAATGGGCACAAATTGTTCACAAAACGTAGGAACTAAAAGAATATTGACAGTGTATTTATCTCTCATTATTTTTTTGAAGATTTTATTTATTTGAGAGAGGGGGGATCAGAGAGCGTGAACAGGGGGAAGGGGCAGAGGGAGAGGCAGAAGCAGATTCCCTGCTCAGCAGGGAGCCTGATTCGGGACTTGATCCCTAGACCCTGGAATCGTGACCTGAGCCGAAGGCAGATACTTAAAACTAAGAAGCCCCCCAGGCACCCCTCTAATTTTTTAAGATTAGTATAAACCCTCAAAATTTTTAAGATTAGTATAAAGCCCTCAAAATAATGTATGAAAAAGAAGCATATAATCATAACCCAAATGTTTATTGATAACCTACAGGGGATAATCAATAGGGATGAGTTAATTGGTTAAATATTAACTAAATTTCGCATGGTAAAACAACATTGCCTTTGAATACTATCTGTATCTGAGGACATACTTTTATGTTTAAAAAATTTTTTTCCCTGAGGACAGTAATTTCACATGCTCAGTCAATACCATAACTTTGCTTTTATGTGAATTACAAAATGTTGTGGCATTTTAAAGTTATTAATTTACTAAGTCAAAACCAGTTGGGGAAAAAAAAGAATATTGATAATAAACCCTTCCTGAGGAAAATAATGGGGAATAAACTTTTTAAAAGAGATGTAATTTTTAAGTAGTCTCTACACCCAACGTGGGGCTTGAATTTACAACCCCAAGATGGAGAACAAGAGTTGCGCACTGTACTGACTGAGCCAGCTAGATGCCCTGAGAATGAACTTCAGATAACCAAAGGATCTCTATATATTCATGTCAACACAAAGATTAGTGGTGAATATTAAGTATATTCTACAAGTAAGTCTAAATGAGAGTTAAAAGGGAGATAATATGGTAAGTGATGAGGCATTGTATATGTAGTGTAACCATAAAACAAACGGGAATAGAGAGGGCTTGGCAAATGCCAAATGTTTAAACTAGTCAATGATACTGGTGGAGGCAGTAATAGTATTGGTATGCAGGTATTTCTGTGTGTGTTATATGAGTGTGGAATATTCTGTCAGGTGTTCTCAGTGGGGCTAATATTGTTCCAAATGGGGGCAAAAGATGATTCTTGGAGAGTGAAAAAAAAAATTGACCCAGAGTTCACCTATTGCAAAAAGACTTTTTTCCTGGGGATTTTTGTTAAAATTATTTAGGGACAATTGTTGAACTTCTGTTCTGTCTGAGCCAGTTAAATGACACAAACAGTAGCTAATGAACAGCAAATGAGGCAAACATTGGCTGATCCAAAAGCTTAAGAAAAACAGCTGGGGGATGAGAGGTCAATAGAGACTACGAAAATCTCCAACATAGTCCTGGGAATTTAAAGCACATACTCATTTGTAGGGCTGGTACATGCTCGGTAAAAGCTCGAGAAGACCCTAAACCCTCGTTTAGGCTGCATTCGTTCTCTGCACGAGGAAGAAGTGAGGACTGAGGCATTTGAAAACTGCCCAGCTGACTGTTGGAAGTTTGCCCCAACATGCACACACAACCTCTGGGTGACGACTGGGAGACTGGATGGTCCCAGGCATTTAAGGAAATCTGTATACTCATTCACGGAGCGCTAAATAGCCAAGCAGAGACTTCAGTGACCACACACCATCAAGAATGCTGACTTTACATAATTCGTGTAGGAAGTGCTCTACACAAACACACAGCGATAGCAACAAACTGTGGGGATGATTGTGAAAATACTACAACCCACTGAACTACATACTTTAAAATGATTAATTTTACGCTATGTGAATTACAGCTTAGAAAACACCATTGTAGTCAGAGTGAAAATAAAACTGTAGGATGTGAACATTTTGAAATTGAGCACCCGTGGCTGCTAACCAGTGAACCCACGAGACTGGTCCAGGCCTGACCCCACCAGGATATACAGAGGATCGTGGTGAACTCCACCATGAGTACGCGGTCAGCAGCTTGCAGGCCATGGGGAACTCTGCTGAACGGCGTGAGTTTTTCGCCGTTTAAATTGTACAGAAAAGGAAATGGATGGAAGGAGAGCTTACAAATTAATAGAGGCTTAAGAGATATATCAAGGTTTTAAAAAATTGGGCAAGATTAGTCTGTGGTGCCTAGTGATTCACCCTTGGATGATGAAACCATAAAGAATATAATGACAAAATGACTCCAAAATTCAGGATAGTGGTTATATTCGGAGGGGAAGAGGGTGCTGTATTTGAGATTGGGCATTTGGAGGAGTTTCTGGGGTGGCTTTTTTTTTTTTTTAAGTCAAGATGGTGGTTAAAAGGCTATTATTCACATAATAATTCACTGAGCTCTGTTGTTTTATGTGGTTTTCTGTGTCTGTTTTAAAACAAGAAGAGGGGCACCTGGGTGGTTCAGTCAGTTAAGCATCCGATTCTTGCCTTTGGCTCAGGACATGATCTCAGGGTCGTGGGATCCAGCCCTGAGTTGGGCTCCACACTCAGTGCAGAGTCTGCTGCTCCCTCTCCCTCCCCTTCTGCCCCTCCCGTCACTCTCTTTCTCTTTCTAATAAATAAGTACAGTCTTTAAAAAATTTAAAAAAACAAGATAAAGAAAAGACCCACATAAAGCTAGAGGTTAGAAGAACAAAAATATGGGTTATGGGCATATGTCTTCAAGTAAAATTAATGATAAGACTGATGATTAGGAATCGACCTTCTATCCCATCCTAATTATTGCAATGGGGGAATTGCAAAGGAGAATCATCTCACACTGTATCTAGAATGATTTTTTGGATAAAAGGAACTGTGTCCTACTCTGCTATAAATGGGGCCTGTATAAGTGGGCCAGTCTACACAAAGAACATCCATCTTATACCATGAATTGTGCAGGCTGATTTTTAATTTAGTCAGTCTCTACAGTCATTTTTCAAAAACTGCAAACAATGGGACCTTTATTTAAGAATGTCATGTTGATTCAAGATCCCTGATGCAGAATTTCAAGCTTGTCGATACCCAAGGGAGTTCCTCCCACCAGTTATTTCAGATCTCCGCTTCTCTCCTCAAGTCTCAGTCCACTCCCAGCCTTAGCAGATGACCTTTTTCATAGACTCAGTCCCTTGTATGTCCTCTTACCTCAGCCTCAACTTATCTCTGCCTCTGTACATATTTATCGTTCTTTCCATTCTCGCAGGAAGAACAAGGGCAACGTCCTCCTCTCTAAAAAGTGGTCCTTCCACCTCCACCTTAGTTTCCAAATGTCTGTTGAACGCTTCAGCCTTGATACATTGCCATGTACATCTTACTTTCACCAAAGACAGCTCTATAAAGTATGTAGCCTTGGTGACTGGAGGTTTCTCTGTACCACTGATGCCAAAGACAGAAGTGTAACGGAGATGACAAAGGCTGGTTTGGGGAAATGAAGAATTCCATTGGGAATAGGATCTATTTGGAAAAATGGCAAATGAGCACAAACTAAAAGTCCACGGCCTGTGATATGTTTGCTATTAACCTGTCACGGTTGTTACACTTTATTTAAACAATATTTATTATTCACCTAGTATGTGAAAAGTAATGCCCTGGGTGCTAGGGGGGAGGGTGAACACTGAGATGAATGACGCATAGTCCTTGCCTTCAAGGAACTAACAATATGCAACTTATTTTAATATTCATAATATACAAGGCAGTGGATAAAGGTCAGGTTGGGATGAGTGGGAACAAACAGAATGCTCAGTGTGGGGTAACTACGGCAGTAAGCGCTTGCAAGTTTTCCAGCTGGAAAGTTCTAGGCAACATTGGTGTGTTCTGTACTCAAGAGTCCTTCAGAACAGCTGGAAGAAGAAAGTAGCTCTTTTGGGCATTACTTTACCCCTATCTCTCTGGTATTTTCAAAATTTCTTTATTTCCACAGACACTGTGAAGTAGATACAAAGACATAAAACCATGGCACCTGACCTCCAAGAGTTTACATTCTAGTTGAGATAATGCACATCTATGAACCTAGAGACAAATCAGGAATTAAAGGGTTGCTACCGGAGTAAATATTATTGGAATGAAGGAGAAGAGAGATACCCAGATGACGAAAATAGATCCTTTCACCCACTGTGGTTAAGGCACGTTAATCTTGTTTTCGTTCCTGGAATATGCCAAACAGAATCTGATAAGATGTAGAGAGCAATGATAAAAGCTATTAGTAAAAGCTGTGCTTTATTTAGCAAGATTAACCTGAAAAGATTTTGTGGTAAAGACTGAAAAGAGACCGTAAATAAGGTCTAATAAGGCATTGGGGTTGGACAAGTGAGAGGTAATAAAGGGTCTTACCTGTCACGATGCATGAATATGTACTTTGATGTCAGACATACTCGCGCTAGAGTATCAACTCTACTGTTTATGAACTGTGTGAACTTGGACAGGTCATTTGTCCTCTCTGAGCCTCACTCCCTGTACTAGTCAGGGTTCTGCAGAGAAACAGAACATCTGTATATGGTGATTTATTATAGGAATTAGCTGACATGATATGGAGGCTGAGAAGTCCCACAATCTGCTGCTGTCTGCAAGCTGGAGAGCTGGGAAAGCCAGTGGTATATTTCAGTCCTGGTTCTGAAGGCCTGAGAACTTGGGGGGGAGCTCATGGTGTAATTCTGGACCAAAGGTGTGACAATCAGGAGCACAGATGTCTGAGGGCAGGAGAAGGTAGATGTCCCAGATGGAGAGAGTGAATTTGTATGTTCTCAGCCTTTTTGTTCTATTCAGGCCCTCAACAGATCGGGGGATGCCCACTTGCACTGGTGAGAACAATATTCGTTACTCAGTCTACTGGTTCAAATGCTAATCTCATTCAGAAACATCCTCATAGACACACCCAGAAAGAACATTTACTACTTATCTGGGCATTCCTTAGTCCAGTCAACTGACAAACAAAATGAGCCCTCACAGTACCTTCAGATGTTGGAGATGGAGGAGAGGGAACAGATGGGAGACATACTCTGAAGGTAGAATATAGAAGACTTGACAATTAATTAGAGGTGGGGAGTGAGCGGAGGAAGAATCAAAGATGCCAAGTCTTTGGGCATGGATGACTGGGATGGCATTCATAGGTCCAAGGAGCACAAGATGAGAAAATAGGTGACAATGACAGGAAGAAAGCCGGAAACTTAGAGCTCTAGAAAGTGGTTGGGGCTGGGAATAAGTTTTGGGGGTCATACATAGAGTGGGTGCTTACTCTTAAGATGGCAGGAAGCTGTATGTGTTTTACCATTTCTCCTTAGCTTTCTGAGAAAATTGAATAATGTACGCAGAGATGAGGAAATCTGTAATCAAGGGTATACACACTTCTTTTTATTTTTTTTAAAGATTTTATTTATTTATTTGACAGAGATAGAGACAGCGAGAGAGGGAACACAAGCAGGGGGAGTGGGAGAGGAAGAAGCAGGCTCCTAGCGGAGGAGCCTGATGTGGGGCTCGATCCCATCACGCCGGGATCACACCCTGAGCCGAAGACAGACGCTTAACCGCTGTGCCACCCAGGCGCCCCAAGGGTATACACACTTCTTTCAGAAGCAGCTCAAAGGACAGAACAGAATAGTGACTTATTTCCCCTGGATCCTGATTCCCCTGATTTTGTAATCATCACACTTAAGACAAATAGCAAACTAGATGACACACAGAAAGTCAGGGGTAGAGAGTGTGAGCCTTGTGAAGTTCCTGAGGTTGGCTGTTAGTGGTTTAAAGCTCTGAGAGCCCAGACTGACTATCTGGTTCAACTTGGTACATGGCAAGTGCTCAATAAAGATCTGTGGGATGCGTGGCTATTGAGTTAAAGCAGACCCCATAATCCTGATGATTTTATCTTGGAAATATCTGTTCATGGTCTTCCCATGGCCATTGCCCAAGTTCTAGAAATAATGAAAATTATTTCTTATCTGATCTTTGTGGAGTCAAACAAACCTGGGGATCTGGTCTTGATTCAACCTCTTATTGCTCCTTGACTTGATGGAACTGATTTTGGTTTATCTCCTTCCTTCTGAAACAAATACTAAACATTTCTCCACTAATGAAAATGTGGCCTCAGAGTCACCGTGAATTTGGTACAATCCCCGATTGATGCCGATTCCCTTCACAGGACACTACTTCTATTTTAATGTTTCCATAATACAATTGATGGAGAAGAGAGAGCATCTTAAACAAATTTCTCCACAAAGGAGAATGTAAGTGGCTCCTAGTCCTTTGTAAATTGTTGAGAGGATGTGGCAAATAAAGGCAAGCCTGGAAGGTGCTCACTCACGGAAATGAGGTCCTTTGGACTCTTGGCAGTAACACAACACTGATATTTTTGGTCCTAGTGCAAATGGACCTCAGATGTGGGTTTAGAGCTCAGGCGAGTAATTTATAGGCAGTCAAGCAGCAGCCATCCTAGAAAGCTTCCGGGAAGACAGATCTGCCTTGTTCATAGATGTGTGCCCGGCACCTAGCACTGTGCCTGGTAGTGGGTGCGTAAATGAAACAGGGGCGACGGGGGGGGGGGGGTGCTCAGCATTTACGGCCAGACTGAGTCGGATACTTGACTTCTGCCGGTTCTGCCACTCTGCCACTTCTGTGACCTTAAGAAAAAATGCTTTCCGTTCTTGGGACATCAGTTAACCTACCCAGGAAATGATTTTCCGTGTTCTTTGTGTTCTCAAGTCCTGCAGCTTATATCAGTAAGTGTGGTTCTTCACAGTGAATCTACAGAACGTCTCTCCGATTGGAATAAACTCACGTGACAAAACCAGGCAGAGCAGCAGATTCCCTCAGTCTGACAGTACACAGGGTGATTTGGCTTCATCTTTGTGTCCAAAAAAAAAGGTGTCTTCTCTGTGTCCAGAATGTTGGATGCTTGTGGTGCTGTCTTAAATAACTATCCTCTGATCAGGATAAAGACATGCCCTTCTGCCAACCCTTATTACCTCCCAGAATCTGCACCTACAAGCCAGGCAGTCATTTATTCATGAGGCCATGGCATCAGAACATTCCACCAACGAAGTGCTCTGTCTGTGGCATAAAGCTTGTTCAAAGTGATAATTAGAATAGAGGCTCTTAATAGTAGAACCATTCAGTGTCAGCCTCAGGGGGCTACTAACTCATGTTGGAAATTCTCTCGGCTGCTTTTAATCAAGAACGAAGCTACAGAGACTTTTTTTTTAAAGTTGCTACGTCAGTAGGGAAAGAACAGTACAAACGTTGCTACTTATAGTATGACCTTCAGCCTCACAAAGCATCATGGGAACTTTTTTCCCCCAACGGTGCAGAGCAGGGATCCCCAAACAATTTATTAGAATGGGCTTGTGTATCTTGAAGCCTTATCTAATTGGTGTTCAAACTTGTTGCTGTCTCTTCTCCTTTTTCCTTATCTCTAAGGGCTCTCAGCCGAGAGGAGAGAGCATCCATTAATCACTCCTTCCCTCTCCCTACACATTCACTTACGTGCCCGTGCTTACATGAGGGCACACACCTCTCCCATCCCATTCCACCCCAATCCCTACACACACTCAGGGCCTTGGAATATAGAATTGTGTTAAATCTGGAAAAGACCAGAAACCTCATCTGGGCCACCTCCCTGCCTCTTGAGCCGAGGCTCAAAGAGAGGTTGTACACAGCAGAGCGGGCACCCAATCCCAGTTCTGGTGCGGTCAGTCAGCATCGTGTTTCTGTATTTCCCCACCATGAACTCATAGTTTCAAAGAAGTGCAGAAGCTTTTCAATTCAACTCAATATATACATCATTCACTCTCTTTGTTTATGAAACATTATGCTAATTCCTGGAGGTGTTTTATAGGGGAACCAACTCCAATACTGATCGAGTGGAGGTGGATGGAGATGTCTGTAAATGTCTTTGAGTACAAGCAGGTTGCTATGTGTTTATGTAGACGCACCAAGTAATTTGGAGACTAAAGTCAGAAGAGATTTGTTCAGATTGAATGGTTGGTTGGAGGTGCCTGTTCTGGGTTTCATGGAGAGAATTTTCATGATGTTTTGAGAAGCTAAAGATTATATTGAAGTATTAGCACTGGCATTGTTCTTTGTCCCCTTGTTTAGGGAGACTTCAAAAGTACGTCTAATGAAAATAAATACTATCTTTTAGCTTCAGAAAATGTCAAAAAGTAAGTAAAAATAGGTGGGTTTGGGGAGGGTGCAAGGAAATGGAAAACTGCATACGTTACCCCTGGCAGTTTTGAACAATTTCACAGTGTGTATCGAGAGCTTTAAAAATGCACTTATCTTGTTACCCAGTATATTTGACTTCTACAGATATATGTAAAGGAATGAATACGTGTTTATGTGTGTTTAATTACATATATACATTGTGTGTGTGTGTGTGTGTGTGTGTGTGTGTGTGTGTGTGTACAGGATGAATACAAGAAATGTTACAGTGCTAAGTTAAAAAATCAAGGGGCAAGACAATTCTGTTAAAATATCACTTTATGTATTTTATATACCCGTGTATATCATTCATAACCCAAATGTCGGCCTGTCCTGTTTCTTCCAGGTGTCCACCTTGAGGTCAGTAACATAGATCACATTAAAACACATCCACAGGGGCGCCTGGGTGGCACAGCGGTTAAGCGTCTGCCTTCAGCTCAGGGCGTGATGCCGGCGTTATGGGATCAAGCCCCACATCAGGCTCCTCCGCTATGAGCCTGCTTCTTCCTCTCCCACTCCCCCTGCTTGTGTTCCCTCTCTCGCTGGCTGTCTCTATCTCTGTCGAATAAATAAATAAAATCTTAAAAAAAAAAAAAACACATCCACAAATGCAAGTCTAAGAATAGACAGATGATGTGGGTTTTAAGGACTTCATGAGAAGATATAGTTCTTTCATATATCGAACAGCAAAACCTGCAAATCACTTTCCCTTCAACCTTCCTCTCTTGTCAATGTTTGATGTCCGTCTGTAGCTCCTTTCTCTTTCTCTTTTCTCTCAAACCCCTTTGGAGATTTCCCCCTCTCTATTGCCGACATCTCCTTTTCTTCCTCCTCTACTACCATTACCACTGTGCGGGGCCTTCTTTGGTTCCCTAGTCAAGCATTATCCAACACAATTTTCTGCAGTGAACAAAATGTTTTATAAATTTCTCTGTCCAGTATGGCAGTTGCTAGTTACATGTGGGGATATAGCACTTGAAGTGGGACTGTTGCAATTGAGAAAATGTTTTACATTTCATTACATCTTAGTTTTTAAAAAGATGTATTTGTTTTTGTGAGCATAAGAGCATGAACATGTGAGTGAAAGGGGCAAAGGGAGAGACTCTTCAAGCACATTCCCTGCTGAGTGCAGAGCCTGATGTGGGGCTTGATCTCAGGACGCCGAGATCATGACCTGAGCTAAAACCAAGAGCCCGATGCTTAACCAACTGAGCCACCCAGGCGCCCCACAAATTTTATTTAATTTTAATGTAAGTTAAATTAACCACATGTGGCTATCAGGCGTTGGAAATATGCTTAGTGCAACTGCGGAAATTTACTTTTAATTTTATTTAATTGTTGAGAATTTAAATTTAACTATGCGTATGTGGCTAGTCACTGTCATATTGGACAACACAGCTCTAGTCCCTCCTTGGGCGGCACAAGCTAGATTTCCTCTGGATCTTCAACTTTGCTTTGTTGAGTTCAGGGGATTTGAGGGGTGACTCAGTGACTCTTCCTCAGCATCCACCTTGCTTAGAAAATACTGGAAAGCGTAGGAGGCATTGTCAGTAACCATTTTAGTTATTTTCATGGGTGTGCACAGGGACAAAAACAGACATAAATGAAAGTGTTATGGTTAACTTCTAGTAGTTGGATAATGATGACTTCTTTTTACTTTTTCTCTTTGTCAAGTAATGTAGAGTGGGCATTTATTACTTTTATATTTAGAAACAATGTAAAACAAGTACTACTTAAATACCTCTGGTGTGATTTTTTTTTTTTTTTTTTAAAAGCAAATTGAGGAAGCCAACTCTTTTAAGGGTCCTGTGACCAGTCCCCAGAGCAGTCTCTCACTTGGCAAATGGGGAAAAGCCCCATGACAGGCCTCTCTGGAGCAGAGCCCAGGAATGGTATGTGTGTACGTTCTCCCAGCTGCTTCCTCACGTCAAATCGCTAACAGACCAGAGCTCCAAAGCCAACCCAGTTCCTGCTGTCATCATTGATGAAGCCTGTACACAGATGGAGAAGTAAATAAAAGGGAGAGGTGGTGAGTTTTCTATATTTGACCCAGTTACTATTTTTGCCGAATAAGGAGAAAAAAAGCTTGGGATTTCAAGCGTGAAGAAATAGATCCTGATTTTGTGAGCAACATCTTGCTGCTCTCTTTTCGCCCTTACTGGATGTGTGTTTCCTGCTTGGAATCAGGGCAGATTTTGGCAGAATCCATGTGGACCCAAGAGTTGTGACCTTACAGCCCAGCCCAGAAGAAGGGGCTGTTGGTGTTAGGCACAGAAGAACCACCTGGAGGGTCTGACAAAAGCCAGCTGACCTCAGATCCATGGAGCAGGGATGGGCCTGAAACTTTTGAGTTTAATATTTAGAATTGTCATTACCCAGACTCCAAATTTGGATTCCAAAGCTGCTTAAGAAAAGGGGTCCCCTCTGGGAATGGAAAGCGCAGCAGGAGGATCAATGGAGACCTTCGTGCAGTCTTTTTTTTTTTTTTTTTTTTTTAAAGATTTTATTTATTTATTTGACAGAGATAGAGACAGCCAGCGAGAGAGGGAACCCAAGCAGGGGGAGTGGGAGAGGCAGAAGCAGGCTCCTAGCGGAGGAGCCTGATGTGGGGCTCGATCCCAGAACGCCGGGATCACGCCCTGAGCCGAAGGCAGACGCCCAACCACTGTGCCACCCAGGCGCCCCCGCAGTCTTATATCTGGCTTAGCCACACGAAGGCCAGCCAAATGGCCATGTCTTTCGCAGTATCCTGCCTCCCTTCTCAGTACCTCCTCCTCAAAATACAGTGCCAGAAAATCTCCGTGAGCCTCATTTACTCTCTCCCTGGTCCATGAGAACTGTAAGGGTTTATGCTTTGGTACCTTGTAGCATTTTCACGGTTTATTTCTTAGAGGGCTCTAGAAGACTGAAATGCTTTATGGGATGCAGAAAAATGAAGCTAGAAAGAGGCAAAATGATACGGTAATTGGGGGTTACTTAGGGGCACGGGGCAGGGCCTTTCCACCATCACACAAGCAGACATTTCCCATTGTACTTGCTTGCTGAGCGGCTTTCCGGGGGAGCTGCTGTACTCTGGGTCTAGTTGTGTGGCAACGGAAGGAAAACCACATTTCAGCTTTTCCTTTTGTGGTTTTTTTCACCAGTTATTTTTAGTTGGTTCAAGTCTAGGAAAACTTAAAAGTCACTCCTTCCTGAAATAGCTTTAGCTCCCTGAAATTGGAAAACTAAGATGCTCTCAGGTTGCAAATCACTGCGTTGATGATGATAAGACTTTGTTTCTATTAAACAGCCGAGATCGAGCAGGAAGCAGACCCTCTGGAGTCCTGAGGCGTTCATTGCCTCTGCTCTGCTTCATCATATTGCTCTCAAACAGTGTCCACGGGGCAGTTTCTAAAATGTTTTCTTCTGGCAGACTTCAAGTGGCTCTAGAGAGGTAAATGCACATGCTCCTTGTTTATTACACACAACATGGCTACCAGTGGGTTCTTGACGCCATTCGTTTTACAAAGGGATGTCCTATCTCTAATATAGAAGTACCTTGAGAATACCCATTCTGGGCCACTCAGCTCTCAGTTGGCCAGAGCCTGGCACTGATAAGGCCAAGAGGATAGATTTAATCCCAAATAGACCATTTAGCTTTGGGCAGAATAGAAAATTATATTTTTGTGCTTCTAGATGGTAGCTCTCCCATTACCTTCCACGTTGCAAGGCAGTGTGTTCGTGAGTAGGACTATGGCTTGCTGTCCCCCTGACTAAGGGTCTGTCAGAGCTTTTTCCGGTAGGTAAACAGGGACATGAGGATTCAGAACTCTAGATCACAGTAGAAGGACCATATTAGGAAGACAGTGGAACCGGGAGATGAGAAACAAACCCCAGAGTAGTGCACGTGTTTGGAGGGGCATACCCAGGGCCTCGAGTCGGAGATGGCTCACCAAACAGATTGAGTATGGTAGCTTAGAGAGCAGTGGGTTGAGGAATGGGGAGCTTATGTGAAGGAACCACCAAAGTTGTGTACGGAAAGTATGGGAAAACTTGCTGTGCCTTTGGAATATTTCTTTATCTCCCTCCACCCCAGATTTATTAAGATATAATTTATATATGATACTGTGTAGTATGATAATGTCATATACATACATGTTACGAAATGATTATCATAATAGGGTGAGTTAACCCATCCTTCGCTCCCATAGTTACCATTTTTTCCAGAGTATTAGAATTTTAGGATCTACTCTCTTCATATACTTTCTTGTTTTTCAAGATTTTATTTATGTATTTGAGAGAGCGTGCGTGCGAGAGAACACGAGTTGGGGGCAGAGGGAGAGGGAGAAGCAGACTCCCTGCTGAGCAGGGAGCCTGACTCGGGACTCGATCCCAGGACCCCGGGACCATACCTTGAGCTGAAGACAGACGCTTAACCGACTGAGGTACCCAGGTGCCCCTCCTCGTATACTTGCACATATAAAATAAGGTGCTGTTAACGGTAGTCGCCGTGCTGTACGCTGGATCGTGGAATATTCACTGTGGTGCTTCAGGACTCCATGGGGGTCACGGCATTTCTGAGACTTCCAGACCACCCCTCTCCTCATATCCAGGCAGTTTGGGAGGATTCAATCAAATCAACTTCTGCAGGAAGTTCCATATACCTCTATTATATCACTAACACATTGTGTATTTACTTGCATTTGTATTTCAGCTTCTCCCACTAGACAGCAAGTGTCTTTGTCTTTGGGTCCCTAGCCCCCAGACACTCTATAGGCTTAATGCATGTTTGTTGGCTGACTGAATGAATGGCAGAATGGAGCAACAGGGACGAGAAAAGAGATATGTGTGGATTGTTCTTCCTATCAAACCTGCTGTTCTGGAGAGAAGGAAATGTTACACTTGTGACCAGCCGAGATCCCCAGAGGCCACTGTTGTGGAAATGGATCCCCGAGGGTCAGGCTAGCAGAAATTCCCTGTGACTTCCTAGAAGCTGATCTACCACTGGAATTTAAGTCTTTGGATTCATAGTGACTGGTGTATGGCTGTCGACACCTTGAAAAATTTCAGCAACACTCACTGGTCCTTCAGGAAGAAATAACTGTTGTGGTTGTACTTGCTTATCTCTGCTGTCCTCTCCCTGTTTCACCTGTGGCAGTATAATGTCATGGTTAGGAGCCCATGGTTAGAGTCAGACAGGAGTAGTTTTGACTCCTGGCCCCATCAGCATCATATGCCCTAATCTCGTGCCATTCTGGAAGGTTCAGTTTCCTCATCTGTAAAACAGGGATGCTAGTCCCTACCTCACAGGATTTCTGACATGTAGAGTATATCACAGTGCCTGGAACACGAGTAGGTGATCAGGTGGCTGTCTGGTGGGTGACATATTGAATACCCTTAGTGGTTATCTCTGGGCAGTGTGGTTGGGAGGGGTGGAGGGAATGGAAGACTTTCACATTTTACTGCTGTATGGTTTTAAATTTATAGATGGCACAACTTACCTTTGTAATTTTTGAAAGTACACCGAAAAACAGAAGACAAGCTGTCTTCCATGTCATGACCTCAGAGAATTTCCAGGCAGGAAGAGAGGTCAGAGGTCATCCAGCCTGTGCCCCATACAAGTGCAAGGAACTTTGTTACCATCACCCTGAGAGTATGCATTCACTTTTTACTGCACATTCTTTACAGAAGGATTTCATGTCCAGGCTGTTTCATTTTTTGTGCAATTCGAAATGCTAGAAAGTTGTCTTTCTATATTGAGCCCAAATCTGCCTGCCTGTGATGCCCTCCCATTAGACCTACCGAGTTTCGCCTCATGGAGCCTCCCAGAATAAGTTTAATAGATTGTCCTGTATCTGATACCTTCTGACAAGCCTTGATACATTTAAAAAGAATTCTCCTGTCATTCTGAAATTAGCTCTTTTCATAAAGTCCCCCAGATGTCTCAGCTATTCCTCAGAGGACATAGCTTCCCCACACTGTCACAGATTCGGTGCTGTGGAGGTAGACATTGAAAGGGACCTCAGGGTGCAAGCCCTTTATTATGGATCAATGCTTGTGAAAGGATCGAGGAAAATCTGATTGCAGGGAGGGAGAATTGGAACTACGATTCAGGTTCATGAGAGTTTCAGCTAACCAGGCAGGGAGCTCTGGAGAGAGCATTACCTGTCAGAGTTGCCCAGTGGCGGGCTGAGATGGCTGGGCGTTATGCCCCACCTGTCTCAGTCCCTGTGTATGGGAAGTGTCCCCTTGGGTGAGGCAGTTCTCCACCATTGAGCCTGACTGCCGACTGCCCTACTCACAGCTGGGCAAGTCCTTCCTTGGGGAGGCATGTGGGTCAGCACATTCCCGTATCTATCAGAGCCGATACCCGTTGTATCATGTTGATTCACTTCTCCACACAAATTCACCGCCTGCCTTAACAGTTCTAGCATTTCAACTTCACTCAGTATGGGCCGTTACTTTTTCCATGCTTGTAGGAGCCATCCTGTTAGGGGGTTCCCACCATCTCCTGAGGTCCTCACCGGGGTGTTAAATCCTGCATCTCTGAAGAGTACTCACTAGTCAATAGACTCTTCCTGTCTAATTTTATGAGCCCACCCCCCATCAGGCAACTTCAGAATCAAGCCCCGAGCTCCTGTGGTCCATGCTGGCTAGTTCTTGTAGCTTCTTTGGCGGGGGGATAGTCCCTTTCCTCTGCCATAAGGTCCACCGCCATCCCAGCTAGGTTATGCTGCAACTTAGCCCTAGTTATGTAGGTCTAGTTGTCAGGAGTGGGAGAGGGGGGGATACAAGGGAATAACCTGTTGCCTTTTGAGAAGAGACTTTTGAGTTATCTTCTGGCAACGATACAGAGCACTTACTCTTACTAGGTGGACCACGAGGTTTGGAAGTAACTACTGTTTACTCCATAAAAGCTTGATACATCTTGCCAGCTAGTGCCTGCCTTTCCACGGAACCACCCTTTCAATTCTGGTGAAGGTTTTGACACCTGGATGGCCACTTCGGGCTAGGAGCTGTTTGCGCTTCACCCATTATCAGTGAGGGCATCCTCCTTGCTGGCCTGGCTGTGTGATGCAGCTTCAAAGGCTTATCTTACCACCTGCTTCCTTGGACCACTCCTGGCCCCAGCTTCCTCACACTGGGTTTCTTGGAAGCAGACGTGAGGATGGAATTGAGAGTACAGGATATTTTTTAGGGACTGACACCTGTGAAAGGAAGCACGTTTGAGTAGAGGAAGGCGTCCAAGTGCAATGGAGGCCTGACAAAGCCTTGGCCAACCTAGCCAGGAGCTCTGGGGTAAGTGTTACGCTTTCACAGTTGCCCTGTGAGAGACAGACTGAGATGGCTAGACCTTTTTACCTCCAACCCTTCATCCGCTTTTCTGTTGCCAGATGATGATGGCAGCCTTGGGAAAGGCATTACCTCAGGTCACTTAGCTCTCTGCAGGCATTACCTCAGGCGAGGCTGCTCTCTGCAGCTGAGGCAGACCCTGAAGGAGCAGAGAGCTGGACGCCGTGTGTCAGCACACTTCCAGCAGGTGGGCAGCCAGTCCTTCGTTGAAGCAGGATCTGGGCAGTGTGTTTGACACTGCCTGTTGACTAATTGTACAGCATGACTATTATCTAGCATGCTTTCCACATTCTAAAAAGTGCGCTCTTTCTGCTGCTGCAAGTTTTTCTTCCACTCTCAGCCTTGTGCCGATGTTTGCTGGTAGCTTGGTGAATGGAATGCTGGGAGACTTGAGCATGGCCCTTTCAAAGGGAATTGCCCCCATAATACCAGCACACTCCATTTACCAAGCTCAGGTCCGCTATAAATACCTTCTACAAAAACACTGATTTCAAGACACCCCAAGAGCCAGTTTGGGGCTCTTTGTTGTCCTTCCTCTCCTATGTCCTTATAGTCTTGAATACTGCAAAATGTTCTTTCTGGCCAGGTGAAACTAGGCCATAATTAGCCTTGCTCAGGGCTCTCAAATGTACAGGAAGCCCAGAATCTTCATCTTTAATCTTGAGACCAGGATCTCATGTGCTTTTGAAAGTGCGTAAAGCATGTTATATAATACTCACTCCAGTGTTGGCTCGCAGCTGAGATTAAACCTTGACTGATGAATGAACCTTTCATATCTAAAGGCAATAGCTAAGTATTAAAATCCTTGAACTGGCAGCAGTATGATAGCATACATGCTAGGAAAGTATAAGCAGCTTTAAAAACAAGCATTTTCTGCTAATTTTAGCTTTCCTACACTGTAAGAAGACTCACCAACTCGATGGCTCCCTACCTCAGAAAAAATGAGAACTGCTATGCTCTTATCCCTTATCCTGCATTTTCTCATACGAGTGGTAGCTTTTTCTAGCCAGCCACTATCAGATCATTACTTCACTATCTACAAATTACATCCATTACTGTCATCATGATATAGAACACGATCCTGCCCTTGCCTGAGTATTCTCCCCCAAGCCTGTTTTCTTCCAGGACCCCTTGTGTAAACAATTTCAAATTCTGCACTCAGCGCCATCAACATTCACTTCAAATGCAGCGATGTTACATTCTTTTGGTCTAGTGTATGCCTCGTGTTCTGACTCTACGAAGGAGAAAATGTGTGTGTGTGTGTGTGTGGATGGAATTCACAAGCAAATCCAGTTGCTACACCTTCAAAAAATATTCAGAATGTGATTGTACGTATTTAGTATTTTATATGTAATCTCTAGGCTGGACCAGAGCCAAAGCCTCCTCACTGGTCTCTCTGGTCATTCTGAGTGATCCCACCTGCTCCACTAGCAGCCTGAATGATTCTTCAGTAACGTAAATGACATCATGTCACTCTCCTGTGCAGAAGCTTCTGACCACTTGTGATTACATTTGGAATCATACCCAGACTTCCTGCCATGTCCCACAAGGCCTGTCTGACCTCTTCAGGCTCATCTCTCTCTCCTCCTTTTTCACTGCCTCAGCCATGCTGGATGAAATGAGAGAAGGCGGATGTTACAGCATGCATGATGGGACATTTCCCAAAGTCCCGGAAATTTGGCTGGGTCTCACCTCCTAATTCCTGCGAACCAGGGGGCCCAATGACATGGGGATGTTATTGCAGGAAAAAGCTTGATAATGAAACTTGCTGGAGAATAATGACTCCATCTTACAGCTGCATCTGATTTCACTACATCTGTGCCCATCAACTCTGTCAGCAGGACCAGAGTCACGTGAGGAATTGTAGCCAGAGTTAGGGAGGCTGCCAGCTGTGACCCCCGGAGCAGGCACTGGAGCTGGGAAATGGGGTATGGAGGTGAGGGAGAAGGACACACTTTCAGCAAGAACCTTGGGCAAACGGATCAGAGAAGTCTTTTTGCAGATAGGTGGCATGGTAGTATAGACGATCGCCTATGAGTTAAGGGCATTTCAACCAGTGTCTGGGTTAAATTCTGACTCTGCTTTTTAACTGCGATTAACTTATGAATTCTGTCACGGGCATGTGACATGTTAATTAACTCCTATATGACTCTTTTCTGATCTGGAAAATGGAACTGTGAACACTGCCTGCCTCACTGGATTGTTACGGAAGTTAAATGAAACAGTGTGTGCACAGTGCTTGGTACTTAGCTAGTGCTTAACAAATATTTGCTCTTATTAACTCCTACCAGTATTTTTCACATTGTGGTTTCAACCCATTAACAGGTGAGAAAAATCATTTAGATAGTCATGACTTGGCTATTTCATTAGTAAAATAGCATTGGGTGAAAAATATGAGTGCCTTAAATGTTGCAAATACTGTTTCATGAAACTTGTTTCAGATTTTTATGTGTGTGCATGTGTAACACACATGGATACATGCATTGCAAACACAGATATGTGGGCATACATGAAAATATGTACATAATTATATGTGTAAATAGACACATAGCTTATACAAACACAAACCTAAAAACACATATTCACATGTACATACACAGTCACACACATTTACAGATATACAAACATATACAGACACAGACACATATATACAGATACACCCATACAAATATCCTTATGTATATATGAACGTGTGATACATGGATACATGTAACCACGCTCATATAAACATACTCCTATAAACCCATACACATAGCACATATACACACAGCAATGTACATATACACATACATATGAACATCTCACAGTAGACACACGTATACAGACATACATACACAGATACCTGCTGCACACACAAATGTATACATACGCATTCATACCACATACACAGATACAGGCACACTCATGTGTACCTACAGAATACACACACAACCACACAGAGCTCCGTTTTATTGGTGTAAGAACCAGGGTCTAGATTTCAGATATGCCTTTGTCTCTGATTCATGTTCAGACTAGATCAGTCTTCAGACCTTAGCACGCCTGGTACCAATGGGGAAAAGTATCTGATCACACCAGAAGCATTTTAAAATAATTATTTGCAGATTTCATTACTTCTTTCAAACCAATTATATTACCTACCGAAGCAAAGATTTTAAAAGTAGCTTTGACTGGAATTCATTTACGGTTTTGCCTTTGAATCTTTAAAAGGAGAAACAAAAGCATCAGGAGCTACCTCGTCAACCAAGGAAGGACACTTTGTGGAGTTGCTGCGTTTGGCCAATTACCATTCAGAAAAGGCTGGTGACAGGATGCCTGGCTGGCTCAGTTACAAGAGCATGTGACTCTTGATCTTGGGATCATGAGTTCCAGCCCCATGTTGAGTGAAGAGATTTACTTAAATAAACTTAAAAACAAAAAAAGACTGGTGACATCAGTCATTCCTGTTCAGATCTTTTAGCTTCTGGGAGATGTTTGGAGTTGGGTTTTATCAGTGATGCTTGACTCCATGGGACAGACTAGTGCTGCTGGAAATTGTTTCAACTGACTAATTCCAGAATGGCTGATCCCTAACTAGAATTCAAGGAGAAAGGGAGCTTGCATGAATAACACATATCACAAAAACAGACAAACGGAGAAACCCCGAATTAGAAGACCTTTTATATTTATGCAACACAAAGGAATTTTAAAATAAGTGACTAGAGAAGTACTGAACTGTACTTTCAAACTCTCTAAAAAAATGTATGGAGGAGAAGCTCACTGTCTTCATTAGGTGAGAGGAGGCGGAAGTACTGCAGGTACAATGTGCCAAGAATCCTGGATCCCTCTTTTGTGGTGATAGAAAAGGCTTGGGGAGCTCTAGGGTTCAGTCCATATATGAAGGGTGAAGGGACATAATTACAAAGGTTGAGAATGGAGAGTACTGGGTAGAGAGACCCAGTAGAGATATGTCACAAGAAAGATGAATTTAAGATTCTCCTGGCAAATTGCCAACTTGACTCCTCTGTCCCCCACAAAGACATCATCCCTGTGTTGAGTCTGAAGATACCGAAAGAACAGAAGACAGCCTCTGATCTCTTAAGAGCTTAGAGTTCTACCCCACCCTTACTCTGCCCATTCCAAGTTTGTTACCCTAGAGCCTAGATAGAGATGGGTAGCTGTCCAACTAAATCCATGTTCCCTTCCACCATATGGAGTGGTTGCTGGAAAGTGGCTGCACACCCAGGGACTCATTTCCCAGTCTTACAGTTTGATGGGGTCATGTGACTAGTTCTCGCCAATAGCATTAGAGTGAAGAGATGTGTGTCACTTCCAGGCCAATCATTGTGCCTTTTCTGCATCCCATTTTCTCCCCTCGCTGGCCTGACGCAGAGGAGCATGGTGATCTGGGAAGCCATATGGAGATGAAGGAGCCAGAAGGTAGAAGGAGCCTGGGTTTCTGAGTCTCTGCTTAGAAGAGAGCTATCGGCCTAGCAATACCCATTTAGGCTTTTAAGTGAGAGAGAAGTGAAGTTCCATTGTGTTTGAGCCTATCACGTACTTGAGTCTGTTTTTTCTAACAGTTACCCTACTCTAATTAATACAAATACTTCATGTGAGATGTATCTTTCTAGATTTATAATTTATATCAGAATATTCCTTGAGTTTGGTCATTGTCTTAGTCCATCCTGGCTGCTGTAACAAAAATACCATAGACTGGGGGGCTTATAAAAAGACAAATGTATTTCTCATAGTTCTGGAGGCTAGGAAGTCCAAGATCAAAGTGCTGGTAGATTCCATGTCTGGCAAGGGTCCACTTCCTGGTTCATAGAAGGCTACTTTCTCACAGCGTCTTCACATAGTGGAAGGGGAGAGAGAGCTCTCCGGGGTCTCTTTTACTAGGGCACTGATCCCATTGTGCTGCCTCCACCCTCATGGCCTAATTACCTCTCAAAGGCCCCACTTCCTAATACCATCACATTGGAAGCAGGTTTCAACATACGAATTTTGGAGGGGACTGTTCTGTCTATGACAGTCATGGATTCAAAGTAATGGGAGACTATCTAAAACCCTTTCTGCCGATTTTGGCCATTAGTCCTTGTGCTCTGCAAATAGGTTGAAGATTTTTCATAAAGGAGACAAGCAGCTAAGTTACTGTTGACCTTCAGTTACTTTACTTGATGCCAAACGTATAAAGATTATTTATTTTGTTTAATAAACAATTAAACACTCTGCCAGGGACTGTTACAACTGCTTTATACATATTAACTCGTCCAGTTTCCTCAACACTTCTGTGAGTTAGGCTCTATTAATGTCTCTGCTTTACATATGAAGAAACTGAGGTGCAGAGAGGCTAAATAATTCACCCAAGGTCACAGCGCTAGTAAGCGGCAGAGTGGGGAGAAAAATCCAGGCAATCTGGTTTCAGAGCTCATGCTTTTATCCACCACAGCAGATTACCTCCATTCATGGGTAAAGTGTTCTTGCTGCTCTATTCTTAGTAAGAAGCAGATCTGATTCCTCTCTCAACCCTAAAAGAGGTAATGGTTTTTCAAGGAGTATTCAGGATCATAGTTGTGCTTTGAGCGGGAGACAGCCTCCAATCCCCGAACTCTTCCTGAATTTAGTAGATGACTGCCACCTACTGCCTCCATGATACCATTTTGTGTGTTCCTTGGAGGTTGCATGTGTGCACGGGGAGGGAGGCAGCCAGCCCCACATAGCTGCTTTGCTTGTGAGAATTAATACGATCACAGCACACAGTGGTATGATTGCAAATAGAAATACTGCTCTGTTCAAACAAATCTGTTTCTTGCTTCATGCCAAGAACTACAGTGGGTAAACTTGCATTCAAATTGGCCTTGGTGCATGGAGTGTTGCTTCTTCTGTAACAAACCCTTGGCCTTGGCCAGACCTTGCTAGTCCACAGTCCCCATCAGTGAGTGTTCAGTAGGGCAGAAACGGACCATGGCTCTTGAGTTGTCAAGGGTCTGCCATGTCTTTGGGTGAGAGGGGTGCAGAGAGGCGAGTAGCCCACCACCCGCAGGCTTCTCTTGTCATCACTGAGACCTGTTGAGGTTGGGTTGTTGATTCTTATACGCCCCTTTCTGTACTCCCTACTTAGAAGTTCCTGTGGAAATTTTGTAACTCTTTTCTCTATCACTTTTTATTCCTAAGGGTTCAACTCATCACTACCTCCACTAACCCCATTATTGAGGCACTCCCTCATCCCTCTGTCTCTAGCACTTCTTTAAAAAATCTCAAGAACATGGTGTTTCTACATGTTTGTATCTCTAGATACAAAATCATGAGAACTTAGAGAATCAGAGATGGCCTTCTACCCTAACTAATTCATTTTAAAAGCAAGGAGGCGAGGGGTGCTTGGGTGGCTTAGTTGGTTAAGCGTCCAGCTCTTGGTTTTGGCTCAGGTCATGATCTCATGGGTCGTGAGATCCAGCCCTGTGTTGGGCTCTGCACTCAGTGGGGGAGTCTGCTTGAAAATTCTTTCCCTCTGCCCCTCCCCCACGCACATGGACATGCTCACTCTCTCTTGCCCTCTGCCTCTCAAATAAATAAATAAATCTTAAAAAAAAATGTGTGGATGTGAGGTCTGTGGGAGGCTGACCTGTTACAGGGATGTATACCTGTAAATGGAAGTGAGTAAAACTGGTATTGAGGTTTGACCTATGTCCCTAAGTCAGGGCTGTTACACTAATGAGCCACATTTTCCCAGACGAAATATTGGTGTTCTGTGGGGTTGGCCTCCTAACTAGTGTACTTGGTAGAGTCCTGGCTACTGTTCAAAATGCCACATGATTCAATGAGTGTTCTGGGCTGGTAAGCAAAAGTTGCGAGCCAGCGCAAAAAGTTGGATAATAGATAACAGATGTCAAATCCCCTACGGTAGCTCAGATGTTGTGCTGTGTGTGCTTCTGTTTTCAATTTTTGAGGCCACTAAGGGTTAACTGCCAGAGCTAGAGTATCTCATTTTGTCATCTCATGGAAGTCTTCCAAGGTCGGTTTTATTATTTTACAGATGGCTAAACTGAGGCAAAGATACATTAAATAACTTGCCACAGTCACATAGCAAGTAGTTGCAGACCCAGGATTCACACCTAGCTCTGTCTGCGTTCACAGTCTCCATGGTAAACCCCGTACCAAAAGGGGACTACGTGGCCACAAAATGAGATACTCAAATGCTCGTAGAAGTATGTGTACATTTGCTTTCACTAGTGTGAGAGTTCTTTGCCTGCTTTCTTTGGAAGAATTAGTAGTAGCATCAGAGCCATGTCTAGGCTGGTGACCAGGCCTTAACTTGGACCCCATTTTGTTGCAGGAGGAGTTTGGCTTTCACAGCCTGGTGGCCCCTGGTAGCTCATCATTTCCCCAGGTGACCCACTGCCAGGTGGCCTGCTGAAATTGCTCTACAAGTGACCTCCACCATAAACTCCTTCACAAGAAGGTACTGGAAGGTTTATGGATTTGCTTTCTGAGGAATTACTGCATTTTGAAAGAGATGAGTTTGTTTGTGGTTTCATTGTATTCCAGAGGGAGAAATCTGTACTGTGCTTGGGGTACAGGCAATGGTGGGAGAGGACGAGAAGCATGGAGGGAGTACTCACTGGGGTAAAGCTGCGATTCCCTTTAGTACGATCTTGGTCTTACCTGCTTCTGTCTTTAACCGTATAGTGAAGGATAGAAATGAGAAATCACTTTGTGTCTTCTGAGTATGTTTTTGAATGAAGCCGTGTGTGCTGGTACTTGGAGAACTGGGCAGAATGCAGTCAAAATAGCTAATATTTATACAGCACTTAGTATATGTCAGATACTGAGTTAAGTGCTTTTTTATATATTCATTAATTCACTTAATCCTCCCAACGACCTTAGGAGGTTGGCACACTTCTATTAGCATCATCACCATTTTATAGGTTTAGAAACTGAGAGGTAATGTGGCTCCCTCAAGATCACACACCTGGGAAGCAGAGAAGCCAGCCTTGTAAATCCAGGTGGTGTCTCCAGAGTGCGTGCACATGGTCGTCACACCATCCCGTCTCAAGGAGAGAGAAAGTGGCAACAGTGTGATCTGCCTATCTTTTGAGGACAGGCTGTCTGTGCTGTAACTCTAACTCAGTCTCAGGACTTGCCAGGCCATTGAAAAAGAGTTCAGTGTGATACACTGACCTTTATGATGATATGCATGTTTGTTTCCTTGTCTGCCATCCCTGCCCTGTGTGCCTCATGTCAGGGCTAGCAAGAGCAAAATGGTCAACGTCCAGGAAATGAAAACTCTGGATTTATCACCTTTCTTCCTACAAAACTGCCAATTGAGTCCTGTTTCCTATTCAATTGATTCTATTCTTGCTAAATCTTTAATGGACCAAATCAGCCTTTTGTGGAAATGAGTGAAGATAAAACACTCACCGTGTTAGGTCTTCTCCCTGGAGAAAAGTGAGCAAGCATGTTTATCGGTAGTGTAGTCAGTTAGACTACAGTTGTAGTTTGGACTCCAACTGGACAATTGGACTGGTAAGTGTAGCGAATTGGACCAGTTCCATGATAACTTTCAGCTACAAACGTATATGACTCTGCCAGTGAAGATAGGGAGTTCCAAGCATTTTGGTAATTTCTGCTAATTGCAAAAAAAACAAAAAACGAAAAGCAAAAACCAAAAAACAAAAAACCTGAAGCCCAGCCTCAAGAATTTCGTAGTCCTGAAAAAAAAAAAGGGGGGGGCACCTGGGCGGCACAGCGGTTAAGCGTCTGCCTTCGGCTCAGGGCGTGATCCTGGCATTGTGGGATCGAGTCCCACATCAGGCTCCTCCGCTATGAGCCTGCTTCTTCCTCCCCCACTTCCCCTGCTTGTGTTCCCTCTCTCGCTGGCTGTCTCTATCTCTGTCAAAATAATAAATAAAATCTTTAAAAAAAATGAAAATAAAAATTACATTTTTAGAAGCCCTCAGCCTCTTACTGTAGGTTTGGAAGGCTGATCAAAAATAAATCAATAGGGGTGCCTGGGTGGCTCAGGTGGTTGGACGTCCAACTCTTGTTTTGGCTCGGGTCATGATCTCAGGGTCGTGAGGTGGAGCCCCCTGTCGGGCTCCACGCTCAGCTTGGTGTCTGCTTGAGGTTCTCTGTCTCTCCCTCTGCCCCTTCCCCCGCTCATGCTCTCTCTTTCTAAAATAAATAAATCTTGAAAAGATAAATCAATAAGTAATAAATACATAAATACTAGCTAGCTAGCAATGGTTTCTGCTTAAATTAGGTCTGTCTCAGTTTCCATGGCATCCAATCTGTTAGCACCAATATTCTTGCCAAGATCTGTACTTAGCCTCTAGGATGGCAACATTTACTTTAAGGTTTATAGGACATACCCTAGGTCAATGGATTCCCTTAGACTCAAGGAAAGAGGATTTGTGGAAGCCAACAGGTGATGCTGTATTTGATTCCTGGCCTCAGTGTTTGGTGCTAGCCTCCACCTGGCACTGGGCAACTGGGATTTGATAGAATTACAGATGATGAGTTCATGGTAAATGCTTGGCCTCTAGCTGCTTTGTTCTGCAGCAACCACTGCAGGTAACATTCCTAGACTGACCCTAAAGAAAGGGTATCCCAGGGAGATCATTCCAATACAGAGAATGTCGAAACAACCAGGGTTTGAACAATGTGTAAATCTTAATTTTGCACTTCAATAAACTTAACTGCAAGGCTCAAGAGAACCTTTTCCTGTGTCAGTGGGTCCACACCAAATTTATTTCGTCATCGGGGCGCCTGGGTGGTGCAGGCGTTAAGCGTCTGCCTTCGGCTTAGGGTGTGATCCCAGCGTTCTGGGATCCAGTCCCACATCAGGCTCCTCTGCTGGGCGCCTGCTTCTTCCTCTCCCACTCCCCCGGCTTGTGTTCCCTCTCTCACTGGCTGTCTCTCTCTCTCTGTCAAATAAATAAATAAAATAAAATCTTTAAAAAAAATTTATTTCCTCAAGGAAATAGACAAATAGGCAACCATATAAATAGTACCTTTGGAGGCCTTCCTTTGAATGGGAAGAAAATATAATTATTTTATTTGTTTTTTTAGAAGGGGGAGGGGCAGAGAGAGAGTCTTAAGCAGGCTTCATGCCCAGTCTGATGTGGGGCTCGATCTCACAACCCTGAGATCCTGACCTGAGCTGAAATCAGGAGTTGGGCAGTTAACCCACTGAGCCACCGAGGCACCTAGGGAAGAAAATATAGTTCAACTTTTATGTGCAATTTCAAAGAAAGTAATAGGCAGGCAAATGTGGACTTAATTGTTAAAGTACACATGGCTGTGAAATAAAATAATGTATAATAAATTTACTAAGTGGATGGTTTTCATTGTTCTCCAGACCTATCACTTAAAAGTAATATTCCATTTAGAAAATACAATGTACTACTGATTCTCAAAGTTTATTCATGGTGTTTTTTATCGGGTGACATCTCTTAAACTGTGTCTTCAGTTTCGTTAAGTTTTCTGTTTTTTAATCAGATTGCAATTGGAACAAGATCGTTGAAAAGATCAATTTATATAGGCCCTTACTTACTTAGGTTCACTGTCTTTAAAAGGAAAAGGTTACATTAGAGTACACGTTCTTAGTCTGGACTCCATGGATTTGGGCTGCGTGAGGGGCTCTAAGCCCCAGCAAAGTCTGCAAAATTGTGTGTGTGTGTGTGTGTATACATATGTGCAGTGTTCTGAGGAAAGAGTATGTGGTTTTCATTAGATATTCATGTAAACCCCAGAAAATTAAAAATTTCTGATTTAAATGCTTTCTCAGTTCCTGTGTAACTCTAAAGTTCACAGAGATTTGTTAAGCAGATTAATTACAGCTCTTCCTTGGTTGATAGGAAATGCAACAGGTGGCCCAGTAGGGGCTGTATCATATGTACCATAGTCAAGCATAAATGAAAATCTGTGTAATGAGATAATTAAATATATGATTTAAAGTAATAACCACATTTGCAAGCCCAAATAATTTTAAGTCAATTTAGTAATATTAAACGATTTCCTTAAACCCACTTTATTTTCATGTTCTTTATTACTATGTTAACTGCCTAGTTCTCTCTCTCTCTCTCTTTTTTTTCCCCCCACATCCACGGATATCCCATGGCCTTGCATAGTAAGCTACCCAAATGCAGAATAAACATGTGAGGGAGACAAGATGAGAATGAAGCTGACTATGATTGCAACTAGGTCAAATCTATTAATATGTGATATTTATGTCTCTGCATGGTTGAAGCTGCAAATCCTTTTGCATAACATTTCCCCTTGCTTTGATAGAAAATTTCTCACTCAAAATACTTCAAAACCATCATTCAAATTTTTGTCACCCCTGAAAATTTCATTTTTAAATGGAGCACAATGTTATCATGCTGAAATAGATGTCGTTGGATTACATCACTTCGCACGGTGTGAAACTCTTGTCTCTCTAGAGTGAATTTCACTGCTGCATATCAGAAATGTGTCTGTGAACTTCGGAGGGGGTTAGAGGGCACAGCTCATGAGGACAAGGTCACAGGTTCAGTCTCTGTAAAAGTATTAACTCTGTTCTGTTCTCTGGCCATGGACTGTACCCCAACCCCAGCCAGAAGACACGTTGGGTCAAGGGAATCCAGGAAAGAGAGGAGATGACTCTGTAAACCCATTCTGCATGACTAGAGAGACAATGAGTGCCCATTTTGTAATCTCCCAGAGTCAGCGTTGGAAAGAACCTCAGGGCTCTTCTTTTTCTTCTCCATCTGATGTGCAAAAATTTTGGCAAGGGCTTATCCACTCTTCTCTTGAATATCTCTATTAACAGAGAGCTCATTGCTTCTCAGTGCCACTCATTCATTCCTGGAACAATTCTGATAAATTCTTTATGTGAATTACAACTGTCATTCTGCAAACTGGTCTGAGGCCTTCCCTGTGGGATCAATAGAATACTCCAAGCCAATCCTTTACAAGTTGGGAAATGGCAAAAAGGTTGAAGTAGGGGCTTCTGGCTTTACTCCTTATTGCCATCCTTATTCCTTATGTTAGCAGAGAGAGTCCTTGCTTAGAGAAGCAAGCATTTAAGCAGAGGTCTTTTTTTCCTTCATATAAAGGACTAGGCACATAGTATGTGGGAAGGGAATCTAAATTCCTTTCCAGGTCTTGAGGGCAGTTTAACATATAGCACGCAGCTGGGTAATACAAAATGGACCACTAGGGAGATACCCATCAACCCTCAGCCTGTAAAGAATTTTGCAGTGGAACACTGCCTCCAGGCTGGGCATTTGGGACATTAATGGGTGGTCCATACCAATCTGTCCTTGTTTCTCTAAAGAGCCTAGTAGGGAGAAGTTTGAATGATAAGATTGACTTTTAATCCCCCCAGATGACATGTACTCATTAATTCATCCATTCAAAAAGCATTTATTGAGGGCCTTTTTTTTTTATTAAAGATTTTATTTATTTATTTGACAGAGTGAAAGGCAACCAGGAGAGAGGGAACACAAGCAGGGGGAGTGTGAGAGGAAGAAGCAGGCTCCCAGCGGAGAAGCCTGATGTGGGACTCAATCCCAGGACTCTGGAATCATGCTCTTGGCCAAAGGCAGACGCTTAATGACTTAATGGCGCCCCTATTGAGGGCCTTCTGTGCCCTAGCTGTTAGGGATACAGTGTTGAGGGAAACAGACAAGGCCAACTGGGAGAGATAAATATTAAACAAATAATCACACAGAGTAATATATAAGTCCAAACTGTGATTAGTGAGAGAAACGAAAATTACAGATTATTTTCAGAGCCTATAACAGGTCTGACTTAGTTGAAGTTTCCAAGGAAGCCTTGCCTGATGGTTGAGTTAACACATGAAGGATGAATAGGAATGAACAGTAAAAGATGCAGGGTTGGGCAAGGAGTCTAGACAGAGGCAATATCCTCCTCAAACAGAGAAACTGAATGCTCATTCAATGGTGGTGAGGATGTGAAAATGGTACAATCACTTTGGAGTCAGTTCATTAATTTCTTAACATAGATCTCAGCACTTCCACTCCTAGAAATGTACCAAAGATAAATTGAAAACATGTTGCACACAAACATGTACATTCAAATGTCTACACCACTTTTTGCTCATAATGTCTCAAAACTGAAAGTAACCCAAACAACTATTAATACATATGTAATACAGAAATAAAATGGAATATTTATGCAATGGAGTATCATTTTTCAGTTACAAGGAATGAACTATTGGTACATGAAACAATATAACTGAACCTGAAAAACATGGTGATAAGTGAAAGAATTTAGCCACAAAAAATCCTTTCATTGTGTATGGTACCCTTTATTGAAATGCCATTAAAAGGCATATTTATAGAGAACTGAAACAAATCAGTGGTTGCCTAGGGGGTGTGGGAGCATGGATTAATTGTGAAAGGGTATGAGCAAATTGTTTGTGGTGATGGAAAGGTTCTAAAAGTGGATTGTGATTGTGGTTGTAAAACTCTATAGAGGCACCTGGCTGGCTCAGTCAGTTAAGCGTCTGCCTTTGGCTAGGGTCCTGATCCTGGGGTGCTGGGTTCGAGCACCGCGTCGGACTACCTGCTCAGCCAGGAGCCTACTTCTCCCACTGCCTGTCACTCCCCCTGCTTGGGCTCTCTTGCTGTCAAATCAATAAATCAATCTTAAAAAACCTCTAGCCTTACAAAAGTCATTTTTGAATGCTTACAATAGATGAATTTTGTATTATCTAAATTATACCTTAATATAAGTATTAAAACTAAAATAAACATTTTTATAAAGACTGACAGAAGTCCAGTCTGGAAGCACCTTTGTCCCAATGAGCCTGGAGACTCTCTTCCCCTGCTGAGAGACACCGGGGCAGACAGGAAGAACTGGAAAAAGGAACTGAGTTGACAGTAAGTATCCAGAACTTGGAAACCTCTTTATCCTCACAGGTAAAAAATTCATTACCGTTCCCCACCAGAGGCACCAGAGCAGTTGGGGGCATCAGTAAGGACATCCCAACACACCCTTCCATTCTCCCACCAAGAACACCTTGCAGCCTGACCATATGGTAACCCTTTAGTGCACCCCTTCATCAGTCTGCACTAGCAGGAAACACAGGGAGCCCCAGTGGCACCAGATAAATGCCGTGGCCCAAAATAACACCACAAAGTCTCTGGCAACAAATTGCCATTGGAAACACAGCCCACAAAATTAGGCCAAGACCTGCATGCTAAACTAAAACAGAGTGACTGCTGAAATAAAAGGAGTAAATAGTTCTCAGAGCGTCCTAACATAATGAATAAAATGTCCAAGATTAACTTGAAAGCCACCCATCATGACAACCAGAAAAATCACAACTTGAATGAGATAAACAATCCACTCATGCCAACACCGAGATGAATCAAGAGTTGGAATTATCTGACAAGGATTTCAAAGCAGCTACCATAAAAATTCTTCTGCAATCAATTACAAATTCTCTTGAAACAAATGAAAAAAATAGAAAATCTCAGCAAAAAAAAAAAAAAAAAAAAAAAAAAAAAAAAAAAAAGTCATATAAAAGAACCAAATGGAAGTTAGAGAACTGAAAATTCCGACAACTGAAATCAATAGCATGCTGAATGGGCTTAATAGTGCACTGGAGATGACAGAGGACATAAACTTGAGGGAATATTAGAAGCCACCCGTTCTGAACAACACAGAGAAAATAGACTGAAAGGAGACAAAGCCTAAGGGACCTATGAGATAATAAAATATTCGAACATTTGTATAATCAGTGCTTCAGAAGGATAGGAGCAGACAGGCTGAAAGAGTTTTGGAATTTGAAGAAATGATGCCTGAAAAGTTCTTTTTTTTTTTTTTTTAAAGATTTTATTTTATTTTATTCGACAGAGATAGAGACAGCCAGCGAGAGAGGGAACACAAGCAGGGGGAGTGGGAGAGGAAGAAGCAGGCTCATAGCAGAAGAGCCTGATGGGGGGCTCGATCCCATAACGCCGGGATCATGCCCTGAGCCGAAGGCAGACGCTTAACCGCTGTGCCACCCAGGCGCCCCGATGCCTGAAAAGTTCTAATTTAGGAAAAGACACAAACCTACAGACCCCAGAAGCTGAATGAACCATAAATAGGAAAACGAAAGAAAAACTCTAAGACACATCTTAATTAAACTTTTGCAAAATAAAGACAAAATCTTGAAATCAGCCTGAGTGAAGTTACATATTACCTAAAAGGAGATACCATTGCAAGGGTATATTTCTGATCTGGAAACATAAAGGCCAGAAAGAAGTGACACAGCATATTTTCAAGTGCCGAAAGGAACTGTCAGTAAATTCTATATCAGTTGAAACTGTCCTTCAGGAATGAGGAGAAAATAAAAACATTTTCCAACAAAGGAAAACTAAGAGAAGTTTTCACCAGCATACTTAACCATTAAATGTTAACTAAAAGAAATTCTTCCAACAGGTAATGATAAAAAAACAAATTTTGAAGCATTAGGAAGGAAGAAGGAACAATGAAAAAACAGAAATATGGGTACTTACAATAGACTATCCATTTTCTCATGAGTTTCATAAATCATATTTAATGATAAAAACAAATACTATAACATGACTACCCAAAACAAAGATATGTAAAAGTTGGAAAGGTAAATATACCGAAATAGAATGGAAGTTTACACACTTGAAATGGTAGAAAACTGATACGAATAAACTGTTTTAAACCATATATTTATGGTAGCCGCCACTGGAATTTCCACCACTGTAGCCACCACCACTGGAACCACTAGGAGTAAGGGTCAAATTCGATACCTGTAACATTCAAAAATGGGTTAATGTTCTTGAAAAAGTATTGTTGTGACTTTATCAGCATACTCAAGCATTTATGATACATTTCTCTTGTGGATGGATGATGTCTTCCCAACAGCCTTGCCTGACTCTGTCCAACGTCATGCTCCCTGCAGCTTATCCTCAGAAACAGATAAAGCCCACCTACTCAAAGGTCCAAACACTTCCCTCTATAAGCAAGGAGGAACTGTGTAGAGGAAGGACCAGTGGGAAACAACAGCCAAAAGACAACAGCAGAGTGTACACAACATACACCAGAAATACTTTCTGAAGTTCTTGTTTTTATTTTTATTTTTCTTCCTCCCTTTTCTGGGCAAAATGAAGAGAGAGAGAAATTCACCGCAAGAGAAAGAACAGGAGATAGTACTCATTCCCAGGGATTTAATCAATATGGATAGAAGTAAGATATCTGAATTAGAATTTAAAACGATTGTAAAGATACCAGCTGGCTTGAATAAAGCATAAAAGACATTAGACTATCTTTACTGTAGAAATAAAAGAACTAAAATCTAGTTGGGCCAAAATTAAAAATACTATCACTGAGATGCAGTCCCAAAGGGAGGCTATAAATAGGATAAATGAGGCAGAAGAGAGAGTCAGTGATATAGAAGATAAAATGATGGACAATAAGGAACCTGAAGAGAGAAAACGACTGGACCATGAAGGGAGACTTAGAGAACTCAGCCATTCCATAAAATGAAATAATATCTGAATACTAGGGGTCCCAGAAGATGGGAGTGGGAGAGAAGGGCAGAAAGTTTATTTGAACACATCATAGTTGAGAACTTCCCTAATCTGAGGAAGGAAGCAGGCATTCAAGTCCAGGAGGCACAGAGAACCCCCCCCTCAAAATCATTAAAAATAAGTAAACACTGTGATATATAATAGTGAAGCTTGCAAACCTCAAAGGTAAAGAGAAAATCCCAAAAGCAGCTTTGGGCATGAGGTCCTTAACTTAACAAAGATAGAAATATAAGGCTGGAAGCCGACTTGTCTACAGAGACCTGTCAGGCTAGAAAGGACTGGCATCATATATTCTGTGTAGTAAATGGGAAATATATGCAGCCAAGACTACTTTATCCAGCAAGGTTGTCATTCAGAATAGGAGAAAGAGTGTCTAGGACAACAAAAACTAAAGGAATTTGTGAACGCTAAACCAGCCCTGCAGGAAATATTAAAGGGGATTCTTTGAGTGATGAGAGAGCCCAAAAGTAACAAAGACTAGATAGGAACAGAGACAATCTATAGGAACAGTGACTTTATAGGTAATAAAATAACACTAAATTCATACCTTTCAATAATTATTCTGAATGTAAATGGACTAAATGCTCCAATCAGAAGACAATAGGGTATCAGAATGGATAAAAAAACAAGACCCATCGATAATGCTGTTTACAAGAGACTCATTTTAGACCCAAAGACATCTCCACATTGAAAGTGAGGGGGTGGAGAACCATTTATCACGCCAATGGACATGAAAAGAAAGATGGAGTAGCCATCCTTACGTCAGATGATCTAGATTTTAAACCAAAGACTGTAATAAGGGATGAGGAAGGACACTATATCATATTAAAAGGGTCTATCCAACAAAAATATCTAACAGTTGTGAATTTTTATGCCCCTAACACAGGAACAGCCAAATATATAAGCCAATTAATAGCAAAATTAAAGAAACTCATTGATGATAATACAATAATAGTAGGGGACTTTAACAGTCCACTCACAACAGTGGACAGATAATCTAAGTAGAAGATCAACAAGGAAACAAGGGCTTTGAATGACACACTGGACGAGATGGACTTAACAGATATATTCAGAGCATTTCATCCGAAAGCAGCAAAAAACACATTCTTCTTGAGTGCACATGGAACATTCTCCAGAATAGCTCACATAAGGGGTCACAAATCAGGCCTCAACCAAAACAAAAAGATTGAGATGATGACCTACATTTTCATACCACAATGCTATGAAACTTGACGTCAACCACAAGAAAAAATTTGGGAGGACCACAAATACATGGAGGTAAAAGAGCATCCTACTACATAATGAATGGATCAACCAGGAAATTAAAGAAGAATTTAAAAAAATACATGGAAGCAAATAAAAATGAAAACACAACAATTAAAACCTTTGGGATGTAGGAAAGGTGGTCCTAAGAGAGAAGTATATAGCAATACAGGCCTTCCTCAAGAAACAAATGTCTCAAATACACAACCTTACCTTACACCTAAAGGAGCTGGAAAAAGCAGCAAATGAAGCCTGAATCCATCAGGAGAAGAGATAAGATAAAAATTAGAGCAGAAATCGATACAGAGATTAGGAGAAAAAAAGAGTAAAACAGATCAATGATACTAGGAGCTGGTTCTTTGAAAGAATTAATAAGACCGATAAACCTCTAGCCAGTCTTATCGAAAAGAAAAAAGAATGGACCCAAATTAATAAAATCATGAATGAAACAGGAGAGACCACAAACAGCCAAATAAAATCATGAATGAAAGCGGAGAGACCATTACCAGCACTGAAGAAATACAAACAATTAGAATATTATGAGCAATGATATGCCAACAAATTAGGCAATCTGGAAGAAATGGATGCATTCCTAGAAACATGCAAACTATCACAATTGAAACAGGAAGAAATAGAAAACCTGAACAGACCCATGACCAAAGAAGTTGAATCAGTAATCAGAAACCTCCACATGGCCTCCCAGCAGAATTCTCCCAAACATTTAAAGAAGAATTAGTACCTGTTCATCTGAAACTGTTTCAAAAAATAGAAACGGAAGGAAAATTTCCAAATTCATTCTATGAGGCCGGCATTACCTTGATCCCAAAACCAAAGACCTCACAAAAAAGGAGAAATAAAGACACAGACCAATATCCCTGATGAACATGGATGCAAAAATTCTCACCAAGATACTAGCCGATAGGATCCAACAGTACATTAAAAGGATTATTCACTGTAACTAAGTGGGATTTATTCCTGGACTGTAACAGTGAAAATGAAGAAGGACACACCTCTCCAAAGGCAAGAGAAACAAAAGCAAAAATGAACTATTGGGATAAAAAGATTTTGCCATATATACAATGGAATATTACTCAGCTATCAGAAAGAACGAGTTCTCAACATTTGCTGCAACATGGACGGCACTGGAGGAGATATGCTAAGTGAAATAAGTCAAGCAGAGAAAGACAATTATCATATGATTTCTCTCATCTATGGAACATAAGAACTAGGAAGATCGGTAGGGGAAGAAAGGCATAAAGAAAGGGGGGGTAATCAGAAGGGGGAATGAAGCATGAGAGACTATGGACTATGAGAAACAAACTGAGGGCCTCAGGGGAGGGGGGTGGGGGAATGGGATGGACCAGTGATGGGTAGTAAGGAGGGCACATATTGCATGGTGCATTGGGTGTTACACACAACTAATGAATCATCGAGCTTTACATCGGAAACCGGGGATATACTGTATGGTGACTAACATAATAAAAAATCATTAATTAAATAAAAAAAATAAAAAATAAAAGAAAGACAATTATCATATGATTTCTCTCATCTATGGAACATAAGAACTAGGAAGATCGGTAGGGGAAGAAAGGGATAAAGAAAGGGGGGTGATCAGAAGGGGGAATGAAGCATGAGAGACTATGGACTCTGAGAAACAAACTGCGGGCTTCAGAGGGGAAGGGGGTGGGGGAATGGGATAGAATGGTGATGGGTAGTAAGGAGGGCACGTATTGCATGGTGCACTGGGTGTTACACGCAACTAATGAATCATCGAACTTTACATCAGAAACCAGGGATGTACTGTGTGGTGACTAACATAATATAATAAAAAAAACATTAAAAAAGCTTTTGCCCAGCAATGGAAGCCATAAACAACGCTAAAAGGCAACCTGTGGAGTGGAGGAGAAATTTGCAAATGTCTTATCAGATAAAGGGCTAGTATCCAATTAAGAACTTATCAAACTCAATATCTAAAAACCAAATAATCCAGTCAAGAAGTGGGCAGAAGGTATGAACAGACATTTCTCCAAAGACGATGTACAAATGGTCAACAGACACGTGAAAAAATGGTCCACATCACTTGGCATCAGGGAAATGCAGATCAAAAGCACAATAAGATACCACCTCACACCAGTCAAAATGGCTAACATTAGCATGTCAGGAAACAAGAGATGGTGGTGAGAACGCAGAGAAAGGAAACTCTCTCGCACTGTTGGTAGGAATGCAAACTGGTGCAGCCTCTCTAGAAGACAGTACAGAAATTCCTCAGGAAGTTAAAAATAGAGCTACGCTATGATCCAGCAATTGCTCTACTAGGTATTTATCCGAAGGTTACAAATGTAGTGATTTGAGGAGGCACATCCACCCCAATGTTTATTGCAGCAATGTTCACAATAGCCAGACTATGGAAAGAGCCCAGATGTCCATCAATGGATGAATGGATAAAAAAGTTGTTGCACACACACACAGTCTCTCTCTCTCTCTCTCTCTCTCACACACACACACACACACACACACTGGAAAACTACTCAGCCATCAAAAGGAATGAAACCTTGCTGTTTGCAGCAATGTGGATGGAACTGGAGGACATTCTGCTAAGTGAAATAAGTCAGAGAAAGACAAATACTATGTGATTTCGCTCATGTGGAATTCAAGAAACAAAACAGATGAATGTAAGGGAAGGGATGGAAAAATGAAATTAGAGGAAATAGGGAGGTGGGAGGCAAACCATAAGAGACACTGAACTCTAGGAAACAAACATGGTTGCTGGAGGAGAGGTGGGTGGGGGTATGGAGTAATTGGGTGATGGGCATTAAGGAGGGCACTTGATGTAATGAGTACTGGGTCTTACATGCAACAGATGAACCACTAAATTCTACCCCTGAAACTAATAATACAGAATATGTTAACTACATTGAATTTAAATAAAAAATTAAAGAAAAGTATAGAAAAGAACATATTTATATTGTAATACTCCAAACAACCATTATGAAAGCAACATGAAGAGATAGACTCAAAAACACTGTAAATGGGGTGCTTGGCTGACTTAGTTGGAAGAGCATGTGACTCTTGATTTCAGGGTTGTGAATTTGAGCCCCACATTGGGTGTAGAGATTACTTAAAATCATTTTTTAAAAGATTTTATTTATTCCAGAGGGGCAGAGAGAGAAAGCTGGGGGAGGGGCAGAGGGAGAAGGAGAGAATCTCAAGCAGACTCTGCACTGAGCACAGACCCCTACATGGGGCTTGATCCCAGGGCCTTGAGATCACGACCTGAGCCAAAACCAAGAGCCAGGCAGGCATTCAACCGACTGAGCCACCTGGGTGCCCCACAAAAAAGAAAATCTTAAAAAAGAAACAAACAACACAACCCTGTAAATGAATCAAGGTGGAACAGTAAAAATCGTTTAAGCAGTTCACAAGAAGTCAAGAAAAGAGAAACAAGGAATGGGAACCAGAGGGATTAAACAGTATTGAAAAAATACCAAATATATGTGTTAATGTATCAATAATTACAAGAAATATCAGTGGTGTAAATGCACCAATCCAAAGACAAAGATTTAATAAGTAAATAAAACATGACCCAACTATATGCTCTTACAAAAACTTCAATGCTTTTTCCAGTTTTTTGAGCGTAGATACTTAGGTTATTGATTTAAAACCTGCTCTCATTTCCAATATAAACATTTAGGGTTTCAAATTTCCTTCTGAAAACTATTTTTTGATGACAAGTAAATTCCATGGCATAAATAAATTGAAAGTAAAAGGATGGAAAAAGATGTATTTTGTAAATATTAATTTAAACATGCAGGCGTGATTATATTATTAATATCTGGTAAGATGGACTTATGATAAAAAGTTACTGCAATGAGAGCTATTATAGAATTACAAAAGCATCAATCACGCTGGAAGAGATTACTGTCTTAAATGTGTGTATGACCAAAATCAATGTCTCAAAATACATGAAGCAAAAGCTGATGGAGTTGAAAATAGTAATAGGTAAATTCACAATGATACCTGGGGGCTTTAAAACCTCCCCTCTCAGCAACTGATAGAAATACTCTACAGAAAATCATCAAAGATACAGAAAGTTTGACCAATGCTATCATCCAACAAGATCAAATTAACATATATAGACAATTACAGTAACAACAGAATGACAGTTTATATAAGCCCCTATG
Organism: Ursus americanus; assembly: GCF_024610735.1. Taxonomy (NCBI): domain Eukaryota; kingdom Metazoa; phylum Chordata; class Mammalia; order Carnivora; family Ursidae; genus Ursus; species Ursus americanus. The sequence goes on from NC_142164.1 coordinate 12,618,746, forward strand.
AAACTTTCACCTAGATGATATACCATACACATTATGGTCCGTAAAATAAACCTCAAGAAATTTACAAGAACTGAAACTGTTTGGTGCATTCACTGACAGTAATGGAACCAAACTGAAAATCAATAACAATTACAACACAAAATTTCTAAACCCCTGGAAATTAAAGTATCCTTTTAAATAATCCATTAGTCAAAGGAGAAGTCTCAGTGGAAATAAAAAATGAAAAACTGAATGAAAATAAAAAGAAACCACATCAAGATAAGTAGAAACTAACTAAAGTAGTGCTGAGAAGGAAATTATAGAGCCAAATGTTTAAATTACCAATGAAGACAGGTCTCAAACCAATAACCTAAGCCCCTACCTCAGGGAAACTTGAAGTGAAGAGCAAACTATAACCAAAGGAAGAAGAGGAAGGAAATTACAAGATCAGAAATCCATGAAATGGAAAATACAGAAACAGAGAAAATGAGTGAAGCAAAAAGCTGATTCTAAACGAATGAAGTGTATAAATTGATCAATTGAAAATTGATCTCTATTAGACTGATGAATTAAGACAAATCATTAATATCAGGAATAAGCTAGGGGATATCATTACAGATCCTATAACCACCAAAAAGATAATAAAGGATTACTAGGAACAACTCTATGGCAATAAATTTGAAAACTTAGAAATGGACCAATTCTCTGAAAATCAGAAGTCCGGAGACCTAAGGTTAAATAGATAATCTGAAATGGCCTATAGCCATTATAGAAATTTGAATTCATAACTTAAAACTCTTGAGGAAAGAATTTCTAGGTTTCACTGGGAATTCCAAACACTTGAAGAATTACTAACAATTTTATATAATTCCGTCCAAAGTAAAGAAAGGGAGGAAGTACTACCCAGTATTGTTTTTAAACAACAAAAATTCTAACACTTAAGTAATTACTAACAATTTTATATAATCCCCTCCAACATAAAGAAATGGAGGAAGTACTACCCAGTATTTTTTTTTTAAACAACAGACATTTAGTTTCCATAGTTCGGGAGTCTGGAAGTACAAGATCAAGGTGCCAGCAGATTTGATTCTTGGTAAGGGTTAATTTTCTGACTTGCGGATGGCTGCCTTCTCATTATATCTGCACATGGTGGAGAGCAAGTTAGCTGTAGCCTCTTGCTCTTACAAGGACACTAGTATGATCCTGATGGTCCCATCCTCATGACCTCCTCTAAATCTAACCAGCCCCCAATATCCCTGCTTCCAAATACCGTCACATTAGAGGTTAGGGCTTCAACATATGGATTTGGGGAGGGAGGGGAGATGCAAACATTGAGTTCATAACCTCCTTTAACAAGTTTTCATGGTAACAGAATACAAAGAATCTACCAAAATCTCATATTTATTTGAAAAAGTATTCAGTGATTTCACTTCTCTCCATATAATTGCTGGGCACCTGTTGAGGAATGCCAAGTGATGATGGTGGAGCTTCTCAGCACATTTTCTGAGGACAATATTATCCTGATTCCAAAACCAGATAAAGACAGTACAAAAAGAAGGAAAAAAAAGAAGAAAATGATAGACCAATATATCTCATGGATTTAGATGCCAAAAATACCAACAAAATATTAGCAAACTGAATTCAGCAATGTATAAAAAGAGTTTTACACCTCGGCCAAATGGAATTTATTCCGAGTTGGAAGGCATGATCGACGTTTGAGGAACAATCAATGTAATCTGCTATATCAAGAAGCTAAAGAAAGAGAATCATATGATCATATCAACTTATACATTAAAAGCATTTGTCAAAAGCCAACACTCGTCAATGATAAAAACTCTCAAAGTTAGAAATGGAGAAGAATTATCTCAAGTTTATAAAGAACATCACCAATAAACTTAGAGCTGACATTCTTAATGGTGAAAGAACGGTTTACTCTTTTATTATTATTATTATTTTCTTTTGAGGGAGGGAGAGGGAAGGGTGGTGTGGAGCGGCAGAGAGAGAATCTTATGCAGGCTCCATGCTCAGTGTGGAGCTGACGTGGGGCTCAATTTTAGAACCCTGAGATGATGACCTGAGTTGAAATCAAGAATTGGATGCTTAACCGACTAAGCCACACATGTGCCCCAAAAATGGCTTACTCTTAATATCAGGGACAAATCAAGGATATCTGCTCTTGCCACTCTTATTCACCATAGTACTATAAGTTCTAACCTCTGCAGCAAGGCAAGAAAAGTAAAAAACCTATAAATTAGAAATAAAAAATCTCCTCCTGTTTTGAGGTGACATTATTAAATAGGTAAAAATACAAGGAATTTGTAAGAAATTTTTAGAAATAAGTGAGTTCAGCATGGAGGCTAGAAGAGCAAAACACAAAACCCAATCACATTCTAACAGTGCACCTGTGGAAACAAAAACATGATACCATTTACAATTGCTCCAGATAAAGTGATATCCTTAGGAGTATGTGGAGGAAAACGTGTACCGGAGCTATATGATTAAAATTACAAAATGCTGGTGAATGGAAGCCAACAACAACAACAAAAAAAGTGGAGAAATGTACCAGGTTTATGGAATGGATGACTCAACATACTAAAGGTACTACCTCTCCCCAAAGTGATCCATGCATTTGATGTAAATACCACCAAGTATTTTTGGAGGAAAGGGGAAATAGATGCAGACAAACTTACTCTAATTTATATGGAAAGGCACAGGCCCTGGGATAGATAAAATAATCTTTATAAATAACAACAAAGTGGGAGGAATTGCTTTACCCGGTAATGAGTCTTACCATATAGGTACAGTAATCAAGATAGTATGAAGAAGTAGACACATTGGTCAGTGGAATAACATACCAGACCCTCACAAAAACATGCTCAGTTGTTTTTAACAATTGTATGAGAGTAATCAATGGAAGGATAGCCTTCTCAACAGGAGTGCTGGAGCAGTTAGACATCCATAGGCAGAAAATTCCTCCCAAATCTTACTCTAATACAAAAATTAACCTGAAATGTGTCACTTCAATGTAAAACATAAAAACTATAAAACTTTCAGAAAAATCATAGGAGACAATCTTGGGGAACTAGGGCTAGGCAAAGAGTTCCTAGACTTGATATCAAAGCATGATTCCTAAAAGGAAAAATAGAAAAACTTAACCTCATCAAAATGTTCTGTGAGAGTCTTTTGTGAAGAGGATGAGAGAGAAATTACGGGTTGGGAGAAGATATTTGCAAACAATGTATCTGACAAAGGACTAGTACTAAGAATATATAAAGAGGTCTCAAAACTCAGCAGTAACAGAACAAGTTCTAAAATGATCAGGAGACCTCGTGAAGACACATTTCACCAACGTGGATACACAGATGGAAAATAAGTCCATGAAAAGATGTTCAATATCATTAGCCATCAAGGAAATGCAAATTGAAACCAAAATGAAATAGGACTACACATATATCAGAATGGCTAAAATAAGAAATAGTTACAGCACCAAATGTTGAGAAATCAGAGAAATTAGATCACTCATACATTTCTGAGACTATAAAATGTTACAGCCAATCTGGAAACTAGTTTTGCAGAGTCTTAATGTGGTTATCGTATGACCCCACGAAGGCGCTCTTGGGCCTTTATCCCAGAGAAATGGAAAAATAATGTTTTTTTATAAAAGATTTTATTTATTTATGTGAGAGGGAGAGCAAGAATAGAGGGAGAGGGAGAATAAATGGAGAAGCAGACTTCCCGCTGAGCTGAGAACCCAACCCAGGGCTTGATCCCACGACCCTAACTAAGCTCATGACCTGAGTGGAAGCAGATGCTTAACTGACTGAGCCAGCCACTCAGGTCCCCTGGAAAATTTAATGTTTATACAAAAACCTGTACACAGATGTTCATAGCTGCTTTATTCTTTTATAATCAGATGTATTAATTTATTGCACAGCTGGCCCACCACAGCTTTAGTCTTAATAGAAACTGAAAACAGCTCAGATGTTCTTCCAAAAGTGAATGGTTAAAAAAACAAAACTGTGTATATCCATACCATGCAATACCACTTCTCAGCAATAAAAAGCAATCACGTATTGATACATGCAACAACTTGGACCAATCCCCAGGAAATTATGCTGAGTAAAAAAAACCCAATCCCAAACAGTTTAAAAAGCATGATTCCATTTATATAGCATTTTTGAAATGACAAAAATTTTAAAACGGAGGACGATTTAGTGGTTGCCAGTGATTAAGGTTGAGGCAGGGGGCAGCAGGAGGGAGGTGAGTGTGATGATAAAGGGAAAGAGGAGGGTCATTATGTTGTTGGAACTGTTGAGTATGTTGAGTTTTGTGGTGGATACATGAACCTACACCAGAGGGGAAAGTGCATAGAACTAAATAAACACACACACACACACACAAATGAGGATCAGTAAAACTGGGGTAGTTTGAATAAGATAGGTGGATTATATCAATGTCGATATCCTTGTTGTGATATTATACTATAGTTTGCAGAATGTTTCCATGTGGATAAGCTGGGCAAAGCAAGTAAGTGATCTCTCTGTATTATTTCTTACATCAGGATAGGAGTTTTCAATTACCTCAATAAGAATTTCAATTAAAAGTGCTACTGCCGAAGTGCAGAGAAGAGATGAGGAAATTGGATTTGGGTGGTACTGGAGGTCTCCTCAGTGAGTTAGTCAATGAAAAGAAACAAGGTACAGGATAGTTTGTGCATTTGTGATTTAAAAGAATGTGTATATACATATTTGTATAACAGTGTTGAAAATTACTGGAAGGAGATGTAGGAAACTGTTGCAATAATGGCCTCTGGCAAGTCTAGCATGGGGGCAGGGGAGACTCACTTTTCAAAATATGCCCTTCTGTGGTACTTGATTTTTTTTTTTAACCACGTGTATATATTGCTTGTGTTAATTTACATTAACATAGGAACTGGGCAAAATATAGATCTCAGTGTTTTAAAATATGAATTTTATATTCAGTGCTATCATGATTATTACAAGAAGTAGAAGAATCTATAGATGTCTTGTAGAGCTAATCAAGTTTGCTAATTTTGTTGGAGAAGGAAGCTTTCATTGAAAAATGATTCCCACTCCTCTAATAACCCCAAACCCGAGACTCTGGGCCAGAGCCTGTCACAGAGGAAGCCATCACAAGGGAGCGTGATGAGTTGTGATATCAGCTTCATGGTAGTTTAAAAAAAAAAAAAAAGGTTTCTCAGGACTCTGTATTTCGATGTCAAACGCATGGAAGAAATGAATTCTTTGTGCTGGTGTTTTGTCATTTATACTGTCTCACTGATCGCATTTTAAATCTGTTCTTGAAAACAGTCATGTAATTATATATTTTTTAATAATATTTTTTATTATATTATGTTAGTCATCATACAGTACATTCCTACTTTTTGATGTAAAGTTCCATGATTCATTACTGCATATAACACCCAGCACACCATGCAATACGTGCCCTCCTTAATACCCATCACCGGGCTATCCCATCTGCCCCCCCACCCAAAGCCCTCAGTTTGTTTCCCAGAGTCCACAGTCTCTCATGGTTCATTCCCCCTTCTGATTACCCCCCCTTCTTCCCTTTCTTCTCCTACCGATCTTCCTGCTTTGTCTTATGTTCCATAAATGAGTGAAACCACATGATAATTGTCTTTCTCTGCTTGACTTATTTTGCTTAGCATTATCTCCTCCAGTCCCGTCCATGTTGCAGGAAATGTTGAGAAATCATTCTTTTTGATGGCTGAGTAATATTCCATTGTATATATGGACCACATCTTCTTAATCCATTCGTCTGTTGAAGGGCATCTCGGTTCCTTCCACGATTTGGCTATTGTGGACAATGCTGCTATGAACATTGGGGTGCATATGGACCTTCTCTTCACTACATCTGTATCTTTGGGGTAAATACCCAGCAGTGCGATGGCTGGGTCATAGGGTAGCTCAATTTTTAACTTTTTAAGGGACCTCCACACTGTTTTCCAGAGTGGCTGTACCAACTTGCATTCCCACCAACAGTGTAAGAGGGTTCCCCTTTCTCCACATCCTCTCCAACATTTGTTGTTTCCTGCCTTGTCAGTTTTTGCCATTCTAACTGGTGTAAGGTGGTATCTCAGTGTGGTTTTGATTTGAATTTCCCTGATGGCTAATGATTTTGAACATTTTTTCATGTGTCTGTTAGCCATTTGTATGTCTTCATTGGAAAAGTGTCTGTTCATATCTTCTGCCCATTTTTTGATTTGTTTATTTGTTTCTCGTGTATTGAGTTTGAGAAGTTCTTTGTAGATCTTGGATACTTATCTTTTATCTGTAGTGTCATTTGCAAATATCTTCTCCCATTCCATGGGCTGCCTCTTAGTTTTTTTGACTGTTTCCTTGGCTGTGCAGAAGCTTTTTATCTTAATGAAGTCCCATAAGTTCATTTTATCTTTTGTTTCTCTTGCCTTTGGAGATGTGTCATGAAAAAAGTTGCTGTGGCCGATGTCAGAGAGGTTGCAGCCTATGTTCTCTTCTAGGATTTTGATGGATTCCTGTTTCACATTGATGTCTTTCACCCATTTGGAGTTTATCTTTGTGTATGGTGTGAGAGAGTGGTCAAGTTTCATTCTTTTGCATGTAGCTGTCCAATTTTCCCAGCACCATTTATTGAAGAGACTGTGTTTTTTTTCACTGGATGTTTTTTCCTGCGTTGTCAATATGCAATTTAAAAGCTTATATCCTCCTAATGCTCGGGTGCAAATATCAACAATGTTGACAGCAGTTGGCGTCCAGTTCTCCAGCCTACCAACTGATGTGTAGATTATATAAGTCAGCTGGGCCTCTTTCTGGGTGCATCAGAACTCCTGAAAAGGCTGATCCGCTATGATTGAGGAACAATTAGTTAACAGGACTGTAGTACAATTAATTTATGTATAAATTCTCTGAGACCTTTTGAGCTGAAAGTAAGCCTCAGCTGTATGCAGAGGCAAGACCTCACAAACAAAGGAGTCTGTGTAAACAGCAAAGGTGGTGGGTCTCCTTACGTTACCTCGGGCCAAAGTGATTTTGAAAATGTTTGTTTTTTGACATTGATGAAAGATCTCTGATAACTCACTACTCCACAGCAACATTTTCATCGTAAAACCTATCTGTTTATCCCCTTATTTTTATTTTTATATCCTGCTTTATATTTTAGGAAGGAGTTGACAAGCTGCTGATTAAAACAGCTGAAACAGCTTTAAAAACAGCTTTAAAAACAAATACTGTGGGCTTTTGGCTCCCTCTTCCACAGATCTTAAGGGTTGGAAGGCATCACTTTGCAACATTCCTTCCCCTGCCTTGGTTTTGTTAAGTGATCACACTTAACGTTCAGTCCTCAATGGCTACTGTGCTCTGCCTACTATCATTGTACAGACCTTTGCAAATGGAGATGAAAACTCCTGGTCTTGGTTCAATTCAGGGGGGCAGTATTTGGTTTGAGAAGAACATGTCTAATGCGTCAGATTGTAATCAAAGCTAGTCTCTAGGTTGGCCCCAAGGGTTAAGGTAGAATTGCCACCCCCTACCCTGTTCTGATGTCTGGCTTGCAGAGGAACTCCTAATGGGCCTGGGTGACTGGTGAATGACTTGGGATTACAGATAATTTTTTTTAAGATTTTTATTTATTTATTTGACATAGAGAGAGACAGCCAGCGAGAGAGGGTACACAAGCAGGGAGAGTGGGAGAGGAAGAAGCAGGCTTCCAGTGGAGGAGCCTGATGTGGGGCTCGATCCCAAGGTCCTGGGATCACACCCTGAGCCGAAGGCAGACGCTTAACGACTGAGCCACCCAGGCACCCCTACAGATAATTTTTGACTGAACAAGTCTTGGCAACCATGTGTTTGATGCTGTTTTCATAACACATTGCTCTCCTCTCCAGTGTGTTGACCATTCTGTCAGGACAACTTGACTTGGAAGACTTGTAGGCATCTCAGAGTTAATCAAATTCCAAAATGAACTCAGGACTTTCCTTCCAAAGGTTAAGTTTCTTCCCTCACCTCCTCTAGGTTCAACTCTAACTTTTTATTCTCCAGTCCTCTGTCCAGTCAGTGCACAAGTCCTCTAGATAATCTCTCCAAATGCTCATCAGCTCTGCCCTTCTTTTCTATTCCCACTATCAGTGCCTTAAGGCAGGCCCGTAGCATTACTCACCTAGAGGACTTTAACCGATTCTTCCTTTCCCATTCTCACTCTTCCAGGAAATAATGATATATATTTAATGCATACAGAGTTCTTATTGTCCACTGGGTATTTTCTCAGAGCTTCATATTCATTACCTTGTTTAATTCTCACAACTCTGTAAGGTAAGTGCTGTTATCATTGCCGTATTACAGATGGAGGAAGCTGAGGGAGAGAGCGGTGGAGATACTTGTCCAGGTCTACTGCACCTCCAGCAAGTGCCCCAGTCCGTCCTGTATTGCACGTATTCTCATGTTTCAGTGAACACAAAAGTCATGAAGGGGGAGGATTATGTTAAAGGCAGATTCCAACCTCCACTTTTTTGTAGTCTTCTGCAGCGGGTCTGGAGTTTCTGCTGGTCCACAGCTTTTTGAGTGAGTTTACTGAAACACAAACCTCATAATTTCATTCTCTGCTTTTAAACTTTTCAGTGGCTTCCTGTCGCTTTAAGGGTAAGTCCCAATCCCTTGGTATGGCGTACAAAACCGTCTACAAGGTTGCTCTTGACGGTCTCTCCAGTTTAATTTTCAGCACCTTCTCCCTATACCAGACTTCTTATAATTGCTTAGCTATCCCTTCATTCATTCAGTCATTCATTCATTCACCCCACCAGTACTGAGAAAGGTTTTACTTAGTTGTATTAGATGTGGAGATACAGCCAAAAATATAGGGTACATTCTCTCAAGAAACTTAGGCTAGTAGAGGTTCACTTTAAGGGGGGAGGTACAAAACACAATGAAAGCAGAGCAGAAGCAGCACTTAACTCAGCCAGAGAGTCGAGGGAGTCATCACTGAGGAAGTAATAGCTGAGACTTAAAGGGTTAATAGAGGTTTACCTGGTAGACCGATGGGGGGAGGAACATTCCAGGTAGAGAGATGCAGCATGTACGGAAGTAGGGAAATACACATTTCAGAGTCTATACATAGTTCTGTAATTCTAGAGTAAAATTATAAGGGGATGACAGAGTTGTCAGAGCTGAAGCTAGACAGGTAAGCAAGGGCTAGGGACTTAGATACTGCAATAGGAAGAAATCTGAGATGGTCCCCAAGATTCCCAGTGTTAACTGGTGTGGTTTTCCTGTTCAAATTCCCTTACCCCTTGAACGCCGGAGGCAGGACCTATGAATATGATGGGATAACACTCCAGTGTGTAGGTTACTAATTCACTGACTTTGAGTTGATCAAAAAAGGAGATTATATTGTGTGGGTCTGACTCAATCAAGTGAGCTGTTAAATAGGGATTAAAAAGTCAGAGACATGCACCTGTGCAGGCCAGGAACAAAGAAAGAAATATTGTTGTGAACTGCCTATGGGGAGCATGTGACAAGGAATTGCAGGTTGTAGCTAGCAGCTCAGAGTGGTTTCTGGCAAACAGCTAGCAATAAAATGGGGCCGTCATTCCTACAAATGAAAGGAAGTGAGCACTGCTGACAATCTGAATGAACTTGGGAAAAAATCCCAAGCCTCATATGAAAATTGTAGCCCTAGCCCACACCGCGGTTTCAGGTTGGTGAGACCCTCAGCAGAGGACCCAGTTAACCTATGCCTGAAAACTGTGAGATCATAAATTTGTATTGTTTTAAAGTGCTAAGTGTATGGTGATTTGTTATTTGACAATAGAAAGCTAGCACATATTTCATGCAAAAGAATTTAGATTTTGTGCACATTCAATTGAGAAATAAGAAAGGAGTCTAAACAGAGTAATGCCATTATGTACATGTTAGAAATAGAAATCTGACAGCAACGTACAGAATGAATGGTGGACACTGAAGGGGGAAAGCCAGGGTATTATTATCTCTCTCCTTTTTTTTCTTTTTTTGTTCTACTTTGGACACCATGTTCAGCAGTGGCTGTGCTTCCTCTGTGTTTCCTCATAGCCCTTGCCTGCATGATCTCAGCTCCTGCCAGGCAGTCCCCGCCATGGTTCTAGTGCCCACTGGAAGGCTACAAATTCTGACCTGTGATAACACTAACTATACTTGTTGTTCTTTAATCCTTGGTGGGCAGGTAGTGGCTAATCTCTGGGTTACCTTATGATTCCTGTTTGGCTTCCCAGCAGTTTGTTCACCTATTCAGCCAGTTTTCTCCTTTAAAATCTCTACATTTGAAATTTCTGGAGTGGTTTCTCTTTCCTGACTAGAATTCTCACTGATCCAGGTGGTACATTGACAAGTGTGGGTGATTGATCATATGAAAGACAGAGTTGACAGTGAAGGATCTCAGATGGCTTAAAGGTTTGAATCACCAGCTGGATGATAATGCTAGTGAATTTTCACTGGTGAATTGAATAAAATATTTAAGGAAGAAATCCCACTAATCACACACAAACTTGTTCAGAGAAAATGGAAAAGGAGGTTCATTTCATACATTTTCCTATGAAGCAACAAAACCTTGATACCAAAATCTTGTAACATGTTGCAGAAAAAGAACTATAAACCAATATACTTCGTGTACCCAGATGCACAAGTCCTTTATAAAATACTAAGTTGAAACCAGTAATGTATAAAAAGAATAAAAGGAAAAAAGGATGATTGTTCCAATAGATGTAAGAAGATTTTGACAAAGTCCAACACCTGTTCATGATAGAAAACAAAACCTCAGCAGACTAGAAATGGAAGGAACCTTCCTCCATATGATAACCCACAGATCTCAGTGTATTTAATGATCAAATACAAATACTTTCCCCTAAACTCAGAATTAGGCAAGGATACCCAGTCTCACCGCTTCTATTGAACATTGTTCTGGAGATTGTGGGAAGTTCAATAAGTAAGCTAAAGGCATAACTATTGGAAAGGAAACTTAAAAGCATCTCTGTTCATATGCAACATGATTGTTTACGTAGAAAGTTCTAGGGAATCTACAAAACAGTCAAACTACTATGTGAATCAACCAAGGTGATGTGACTCAATATAAAAAACAATGGTAAAGTTCCAATCCAAGATAATGATGTAGGACACCTCTAAACTCACCTCCTGAATGGAACACAGCAGATTACACCTATTAATAGAATAGTTCCTCCTGAATAAGAATTGAGGATTGACCAAACAGCTACTGAACAACCGAAGATAGAATGGCAAGAGAACAGCAAAGAGCCAGACACACACCATAGCTCCAGCCGGCCAGCAAGTCACTAAGCACACACAGTGTGCCTAGGGGACACCATACACGGGACCACTCGTTCAGCTTTAGGAGTAGCCATTCTGCCTAATCCAGAGACCTCTTCTTCAATTTTCGGAGTAGCCATTCCGTCTAATCCATAGAAAAGACACAAAAAGTCAAGCAAAATGGGGAGGCAGGAATATGTTCCAGAAGGAAGAATAAGAAAAAAACTCAGAAAAAGAACCGAATAAAACTAAGATAAGCAATATTCCTGGGAAAGGCCAGTATCCCTGATGATTGTAGATGCAAAAATCCTCAACAACGTATAAGCTTGCTGGATACAATGATACGTTAAAAAGATCATTCACCACGGTCAGGTGGGATTTATTCCCAGGACGCAAGGATGGTTCAGTATTGGCAAATCGATCAACCTTATGTATCACATCAAAAAAAGATAAAAATCATATGGTCATCTTAAAAGTTGTAGAAAAAGCATTTGACAAACTATAACATTCATTCATAATAAAAACTCAACAAAATGGGGTTAGACGGGACATACCTCAACATAATTAACACCATATGAAAAACCCACAACTAACATCATCCTCAGTGGTGAAAACCTGAGAGCTTTCTCTCTCAGGTTAAGAACAAGACAAGGATGTCCACTCTTACCACTTATCGAACATAGTGCTAGAAGTCTTAGCCACAAGAACCAGATAAAAAGAAATCAAAGGTATCCATATTGGTAAAGGAGAAGATAAACTGTCACTATTTGCAGACAACACCATACTATACATAGAAAATCCTGAAGACTCCACCAAGAAACTACTAGAAGTAATAAGTGAATTCAGTAAAGTGGCAGGATACAAAATTAATACTCAGAAATGGGTAGCAATTCTAAACACTAACAACAAAGTCACAGAAAGAAATTAAAAAAAAAGTACCATTTATAATTATCCAAAAAAATAAAATACCTAGGAATAAACTTAACCAAAGAGGTGAAAGACCTGTACTCTGAAAACATAAAATGCTGATAAAAGAAATTGAAGATGACACAAACAAATGGAAAGATAGTCCATGCTTATGGTTTGGAAGAATTAATATTGTCAATATTTCCATATTACCCAAAGCAATGTATAGCTTCAGTGCAATCCCTATGAAAATACTAACAGCTAGATTCATGCAATAAAATAAAAATCCTGGAAGGTTCTTTTATAAAAATTGAGAAGCAGTCTCTGAAATTTATGTAGAACTTCAAAGGACCTAGAATAGCCAAATTTCCTCTCCTTTATTTTATTGGGGTATAATTGACAAATAAATACTAGGTATGTTTGAAGTTTAAGTCGATGTTTTGATACATGTGTACATTGTGAAGTAATAGCCACAATCAAGGTAATTAACGTATCCATTACCTCACATACTGTTTCTTTTTTCTTCTTTTTTTTTTTTTTTTGTGGCGAGAATACTGAAGATCTTTCCTCTTAGCAAATTTCAAGTATACAATACAGTATTTTGGACTATATTCACATTGCTGTACATTAAATCTCCATAATTAATTTGTCTTGCAAGACTGAGACTATGTACTTGTTGACTATCTCTCCCTAGCAACCCCACCACCAGCCTCTGGCAACCACAATTAGACTGTGCTTCTCTGAGTTTGACTGTTGCAGATTCCACGCATAAGTGAGGTCATGCAGGGGTGCCTGGGTGGCTCAGCTGGTTAAGCGTCCAGGTCTTGGTCTTGGTTGGGGTCATGATCTCAGGCTCTGTGATGGGTGTGGGAACTGCTTGAGATCTCTCTCTCTCTCTCTCTCTCTCTCTCTCTCTCTCTCTCTCTCCCTGTCCCTCCCCCCTTCTGTTCCCTTCTCTAAAAAAATAAATGGGATCATTCAATATTTGTTTTTATGTAGCTGGCTTATTTCACTTAGCTTAATGTCCTCCAGGTTCATTTATATTGTCTTAAATGGCAGATTTCCATTCTTTTTTAAGGGTGAATGATATTCTGTTGTATATGCATACCAATTTTCTTTATCCATTAATTTTTTGGTGGGCACTTAGGTTGTTTACATATCTTGGCTATTTTGAATAATGCTGCAATGAACATGGAATGCAGATATCTCTTTGAGATATAGATTTTAATTGCTTTGGATATATATCCAGAAGTGGGATTGCTGGATCATATGGTACTCCAATTTTAATTTATTTTTATTTTTAATTTTTTGAGGAACCTCTATATTGCATGTTCATTTCCAGACCACTATAGTAAAGGGAATATTGCAATAAAGCAAATTAAGTGATTTTTTTGGCTTTCCAGTGCATATGCAAGCTTCGTTTACACCATACTGTAGTCTATTACGTGTGTAATAGCATGTCTGAAAAAAGAATTACATATCTTAATTAAAAAATACTTTATTGCTAAAAAATTCTAACCATCATCTGAGCTTTCAGCAAGTCATCATCACTGATCCCAGATCAGCATAACAAATATGGTAATAAGCAAAAAGTTTGAAATATTAGAGAATTACTAAAATGTGACAGAGACATGAAATGAGCAAATGCTGTTAAAGAAATAGCACCGATATACTTGCTTGACACAGGGTTGCCACAAACCTTCAGTTTGTATATGTGAAGTGCAGTGAAGTAGAATGTAATAAAACAAGGTACGCTTGTACTGTTTTCTAATGGCCGTACCCAGTTACATTGTCACCAGCAGTGCACCAAGTTTCCCTTTTCTCCACATCTTTACCAACACTCGTTACCTTTTGCCTTTTTGATGCTAGACATCCGAACAAGTGTGAGGTGATTTCTCCTTGTGGGTTTTGATTCACATTTCGTTGATGATCAGTCATGTTGAGCAACTTCTCATATACCTGTTGCCCTTTTCAATGTCTTCTTTTGAAACGTGTATTCGGGTCCCTTGCCCATTTTTGAATTAGGTTATTTGGAGGTTTTTATGTTTGCTTTTGCTGTTGAGTTGTATGAGTTACTTATTTTGAATATTAACCCCCTTTTTGCTTGATGTATGGTTTTCAGATATTTTTTCCCATTCTCTAGGTTGTCTTTTCACTGTGCCGAATGTTTCTCTTGCCATGCAGCAGCTTTTTAGTCTGATGAAATCCCAGTTGTCTATTTTTGCTTTTGTTGTTTCTATATTGAGGTCATATCTAAAACAATTATTGCCTGGATCAATGTGAAGAAGAGTTTTCTTTGTTATCTTCTTGTAGTTTTATATTTCAGGTCTTATATTTTAGTCATTAATTCTTTGTAAGTTGAGTTTTGCATATGATGTGAGATACGGGTCTAATTTCATTATTCTGTAAGTGGATATCCAGTTTTTCCAAAATCACTTATTTTTTTTAAGTGGGCTCTATGCCCACCATGGAGACCCACATGGGGCTCGAACTCACACCCTGAGATCAAGAGTCAGACACTTAACTGACTGACCCACACAGACGCCCTCCAAAATCACTTATTGAAGAGACTATCCTTTCCCAATTGTGTGTTCTTGCCATTCTTTTGAAGATTTGTTAATTGTAAACATGTGGACTTATTTCTGGGCTCATTATTCTGTTCCATTGGTCTGTGTGTCTATTAGCATGCCAGTACCATACTATTTTTGATTACTGTCACTTTGTAATATATTTTAAAATTAGGAATTGTAATGCCTTCAGCTTTCTTATTTTTTAGATTTATTCATTTATTTTTGGGGGAGAGAGAATGTGCATGAGCGGGGGGTGGGGTAGAGGGAAAGGGAGTGGGAGAGAATCTCCAGCAGACTCCCCACTGAGCATGGACCCCCCCCCCACCACACATAGGGCTCGATCTCATGACCCTGAAATCATGACCTGAGCCAGAACCAAGAGTCAGTTGCTTAACTGACTGAGCCTCCTAGGCACCCCTAGCTTTATTCTTCTTGCTCAAGATTGGTTTGGCTATTCTGGGTCTTCCGTGGTTTCATATAAATTTTAGGATTTTTTTTCAGTTTCTGTGGAAAATGCCACTGGAATTTTGATAGGGGTTGCATTGAATCTGTAGACCAGGTTGGTAAGTATGGACAATTTAGTAGTATTCTTCTAATCCATGAACATGGGCTGTCTTTCCATTTACGTATGTCTTCTTTAATTTTTTTCATCAGTGTTTTATAATTTTTGGTATACAGGTCTTCCACCCCTTTGGTTAAGATTATTCCTAAGTATTTTATTCCTTTTGTTACTCTTATGAATGGGATCGTTAGTTTTGTTCTCAGTTTATTGAATGTAGAAATGCCATTGATTTTTGTATGTTCAGTCTGTATCCTACACCTTTACTGAATTTGTCTTAGTTGTAATAGATTTTTTTAAAAAAAGATTTATTTATTTTATAGAGAGAGTGTGCACAAATTGGGGGGGGGGAGGGCCAGAGGCAGAATGACAGAGCATCTCAAGGAGTCTCCACATTGAGTGTGGAGCTTGCAAAACTTGGGATGACACAGGGATCGATTTCATGACCCTGAGATCATGACCTGAGCCAAAATCAAGAGTTGGACAGTCAATCGACTGAGCCAACCAGGCGCCCCTCTAATAGATTTTATTTGTTGAATATTTAGTATTTTCTTCATTTATGATCATGTCATCTGCAAACAGAGATAATTTTACTTCTTTCCTTTCTGTCTGGATGCCTTTATTTTTTCTTCTTGTCTAATTGTTCTGGCTAGAACTTCCACTGCTAGTATTCTATGTTAAATAGAAGTGACAAGTATGGGCACCCTTGCCTTGTACTGGAACTTAGAGGGTAAGCTTTCACATTTTCCCAACTGATTATGATGTTAGATGTGGGTTTTTCACATATTGCCTTTACTGTGTTGAAGTATAGAATAGCCTAATCTTGAAAACAACATCATAAACTCATATACATTAATTCCAGTGTTACTATAACATTTCAGTACTGGCATAGGGATAGAAAAATAGATCAGTGGAGCAGAATAGGGATTCTAGAATTAAATTCAAACTTCTAATGTTAATTGATTTTTGACAGATGTACCAAAGTCATTCAGTTGGGAAAGTAAAGTTTTTAAAGAAATGGTACTGGAACAACTGAATAACGATATAGGAGAAAAAAATTAATCTTGACCCCTAACCTCACACTATACACAGAGTGTAACTCAAGGTGGATCATAGATAGAAATATAATGCTTCAACTACAGACCTTCTAAAAGGAAACATAAAGAAGTGTTTTTCTAGTTTGGGGATAGGCAATGTTTTTTTGTAGATAGAACGCAGAAAGAAAGAAATATAAAAGTAAATATCTTAATCAATTTGATTTCATGAGAATAAAGAATTTCTGTTTATCAAAAGATAGCGTTAAGAAAATGAATAGGCAAACCAAATGCTTGGAGAACGTATTCACAAAACATTTTAAGCATAATACAAAGGTGGAAAAAACCGTTTTCCCTCTATCATAATAGCGAATTATTCACTTGCCTGTTTACATGTTTGTTGTCTCTCCCACAGAAATGAAATCCCCATGAGAGCAGGATCCTGTTACCAGTTTCTAGCTCAGCGTACACAGCAGGCACTTACGAAATATTTGCTGAGTAAGTAAAGAGTGGTTGTTCATTCATTTAGTAGGCTCTGTGACTGTACATTTATTCACTGGGCGAGGGTTGACATCGTCCAGAGGGCCAACTTGCCTGTGTGTGGGAGACTAACTGTGTACCTCTCATAGCTTAGGGTGGATCTGCTTTGGTATTTCCTATCGTTGACAACTCGAGATGTCTTCATACCATGCCTCTGCCTCAGAAAGTGAAATTTGATGTTCGTTAGTCACGAGGATACTGAACCAATCTTTTAGGCTTGTATTGTTCCTTGAGTTATTCCTACGCTTAGCTAGCAACTACATTGGAATGGCCCTAAGGTCAATCTTGTGGTTTGGAGTATGGCAAACCCCAGTACTTTATCATGGTTTCAGCGTTGTTCTCACGTATTCATGAGGACATTTCGAGTTCTGCAAGCTCCAGATGGAAGCACTTAAACGAACTGCATACTGTCTTGGTGCAGGAAGCATTGACTTTTTGGGGCTCATTAACAAATGGGACTTACTCACCGCATCTTATATCCCATAATGCCAGCAAAGATAGTGCCCGGGAGAAAAATTTGGCTATTGATTGTTTATATATCAGCCAGTGTGAAAATTTTGCTTCCAGATTCTCGAAATCAATTTCCATTTATTTGCACACAAGTAAAGAGGGCAGGGTTTTGAACTCAAATTGGCACCTAAATAAATGCACCCGATAAATGCTTGCATTTGGCCAGCATTTCTAACCACCATCTGGAAGGGGCAAAGTGGGTAATTTGCAAAGCTGTGTTTACTCCGAATAAATTTGAGAAATTCTATTTCAGTCCAATATATACTTAATAATAAAACATTGGATTAGACAAACTGAAGATTACCGTTAGAGACCCTTGTTACAGATCAGTTAGCCCCCGTCATGACTTCAACAATCTAAGTTAGAAGGGATAATAGCATGCTGTGTGGTGTGAGGAGAAAGCCACTAAGCTGCCTTTGAGAAGAGGATTCATTTGGGCTCTTGTGTGACTGTTCAACATTCTAGTTACCCATCACTGGAGAACTCTATCCTTCGTTCATTGCAACTGTACGTTTCTCGAACATCTTCTATATGCCAGGCGCTAGGCTGCTGCTTGATTTTTACATTTACAAAACACTTTGATACGCATGTCCTCCTATAGTGCCAAAGTCTGTATCAGTAGCCCCCATTTATCTGATGAAAAACTGAGGTTCGGTGGGGACCAAGTAACGCCACACCTCCAGTGGGTGTCAGAGGCGGATTCTAATTCCTCTCTGTGTCACTGCAGAGATTTGCCTTGTTTGTTTGTTTGTTTGTTTCCTTCCCCGTCACAGATAATAACATTAACTAAAATATTGGCAGAATGAGACAGAAACTAAGATAGCAAGAGGGATGCAAGAGTGATGCAGGCTGGCTCTGTTGAGGCCCACGGTTCTAGCACTTTTCTGGAACTATTATCAAAGGTGTGGACTCTTTCTGAGAATTGCCTTAGAGAGCCTACTAATTTCTCAGGGAGCCATGCTGAGTGATCCCTGCTTTTTCCCAAAATCCACTCCAGCCTGCAGAAATACATCCAAATCTCTGACTTCCCACCTGGGAAAGGAAGCCTTCAGAGATGAAACAGTGGTTCCCCCTGTGCCTCCCTGAGTGGACTCTGTCTTTCCTCTGCCAGACTTCAGGGCATCTGGGCTGCATATGACGTTGGGCTCTCTGGGTGGAGGGAAGACAGTGAAGGCAGAGCCCATCCTCAGAGCTCAGTTGAGGTTTGTCCTAAAGAGTAAGTGGAGAGGTTGTAGGATACAGATTTCTCTCTCCGTATGTGCACAGGAACTGGATGGTGTGGGCCTGGCGGATCTGTGGGGCTTCTGGCCCCAGGCTCAGGAGATTTCTGACTAAGAGCAGAGGCTGGCTGCTTTTGAGGATACTCCCTGATTCCACATCACTGAAGGACTTGGCTGAAGGCTGGGCCTCTCTCGTTTCAAACAGGACAGTAGCCTGACACCCACACATCAGAGAGAGTGCCTGGAGTTTCAATATTTGGACCAGGATTCTGACTCTGCAAATGGTTCTGGAGCTCAGGATTCACTGAAGCCTATCCCTAGAGCACTGAGAAAGACCCAGGGCTACAGGTCTGGGAACCAGGAGCCCAGAGATGTTACCAGCAGGAGGCTTTGATGAGAAGGGAGGCAGTACTCCACATCTAGAAGGGCCCAGGCTTGAGAGCCAGATAGACATGGGTTAAAGCTAAGTTCTGCCACCATTTAGCTGTGTGACCTTGGGAAACTGCCTCACCTCTCTGAGTTTGTCTTCTCATCTGTAAAATGGGGATAATAATGATACCGATTTCAAGGGGGCTGTTGTGAGGTTAAGGGCATGTAGAGCTCTTAACCCACTGCCTGATACATAGTAGGCATTCAGCAAATGATGGTCGGTTTTATTATTGTGACCGATTAAACCATTCTTCTCTGAGGTCCTTCCTAGCTCTACAGTTCTACCATTCTAGAATTCCGATCTTGCTGTCTGGGTGTGGATGGAGGACACCTTCTGGGTCTGCTGCTGTCAGAAATCTACTTCTGCCTGTATGCCCCACATAAACGTGCCCCCTGACGACAGGGACAGAGTCTTAGTCATCGTGTCTAGTAGCTAGCACATAGTACTTGATAAATGTTTGAATATTTAATCTATCCATCAGTGCATTCCCATGAACTCCTTTAGTGCTGTCTGATATTCCTGTTCCAAGGGCCTACGTGGTGACACCTACTGCTCCCTCTCAGTTTCGAAAGGCCTAGTTAGGACAGTAGCTCCAGAAAAGAGAACATGGTAGTTACTCCATTGACTCGGTCAATGATTATATTCATTAAGCATTGTTGGGAAAACAGTCTCATTTGTGCAGGCAATCTTTTGACCCCTACTCAGCCGCCTAAGAATGCGCCTTCAGCCTGGAACACTTCCTTGCCAGTCGATAGAGTCTTCACAGCCTGGCCTGGGCGTATCTGCTTGTATGGGGATCTTGCCCTGTTTCAGACTTCGGGTGTACCCCTTTGTTGTGCTTAAGCACGTGTATCATATGGTCCCCGGCCAGTTCCACTGCTCTGGCCCCAGTGGCGATGGAAGGGGGTTCTTTGTTTGCAGCAGGAGAGTGATGGGTACAGACCTCCCTGTGGGCCAAGACCTGCTGGCCACGAGGGACTGATGCCCACTGTTGAAGCTGATCTGACTCTGTCTCTTCTCCGTGTGAGCCAAGTGTTTCTCCATACAGTGCCTGTGCGACTCGTACCCATCTTGGTGACCTCAAACGATGGTTGATAGAGTGGTCTCTTATTGCTGGTGGCAGGCATTTTTATCCTTTCTTCTATACTCCATACAGTGGGACTCCTTCCCTGCAGGTGGTGACAGGCGTCATGTGCTTGACAGTTCAGCCACCACCAAATAGTTTCCAGGCATTGTGGAAGTGAAGTTCTACAGAGGTGTAAAAGTAATTAAAACCCGATCTCTTCACTCCAGGAGGCTCATTATTTATTAGGGAATGCAAGTACACAGAAATGATAGTATCATTTACTAAATACCTGCTATGTGCAGGGACTTCATTTGAACTAAAGCTCAGTCTCATTACATTAAGCATAAAGTTACATGCATCTTGGTTTCCTTGGGACAGTCCTGGTTTATTCTTATTCCAGTGAAATGATCAATAGCACCCTTTTTAGTCTCAAAGACGTCTTGATTTGAACCATAAATTACATGGTCAGTTTAAGCCACATGGGTTTCTCCAATATGCTGTTTTGGAAGCATAGCCAGAAATTTCTAGATGTACAACAGATTGATTTGAGACATGTATATGTTGCAATATGATTACTACCACAACATTAGCTAACATCTCTATCACAGCTCAGAATTTTCACTTCTTTTCTGTGGTGAGTACATTTAATATCTAGTCTCTTAGTATCTTTGAATTACATAATATAGTATTGGGGTCTGTGGTCACAATGCTGTCTATTAGATATCCAGAACTCCTTCGTCGTTTTACTACAAGTTTGTTCACTTTGACCAACATCTCCGTTCTACCACCTGCCCTCTCCGGCCCCTGGTAACTACTATTCTCCTCTCTCTCTCTTTGAGTTTGGCTTTTTAAGAGTCCATGTATAAGTGAGATCACACAGCACTTCCAGTGTATTGCACAATTAATTACAATAGCCAAGATAGGGAAACAAACTTAAGTGTCCATCAGCAATTGATTGAATAAAGAAGATATCTCAGGGGGGCCCAGATGACTCAGTCGGCTGAGCATCTGCCTTCAGCTCAGATCTTGATCTCACGGTCCTGGGATGGAGCCCTATGTCCTCTCTCTCTCAAATAAATAAACTCTTATATAAATATATATATATTTTTATATATCTTCTTTTAGTTATGTATATATAATTGATCTTATTTTATACGTTTTATTTATTTCTTTTATATATCTTCCATATATATACAAATGGACTATCCTTCAGCTGTGAGAAAGAAGGAAATCCTGCCATTTGTGACACCATGGATGGACCTTGAAGGAATTACAGTATATAAGATTAATCAGACAGAGCTCACATCCTTAAATCTTACACTGTCCTACTTCCAGAAATTTCCATAATCTGAAATCAGGATTCCACCATTGCATGTGCATCTTACAATTTCAGTTGATCATGACAACAGTCCTAGGGGCCACCATGTCTTGAGTGTCCACGATGTGCCCTGCACTTTACAAAACTTATTTTGATCCTCACGACAGCCCTGCTGAGTGGGTACTTCTCATTTTATGGATAGGGAATCGGGGGCTCAAGAGATTAGGTCCCAACTCTTAACTGTAAACTTGCCAGCTTTCAAGATGGAGAAGAAGGGTGAGGATGCTAATGCTTTTGGGGAGTACAAGGCCTGGACACTAACGGATTTCGCTAGATAACTTCCTGAGCTTGTAAGAAACGAGCGCAAAACCTCCTGTTCTTTGTCATCCGCGGACCTCTGAGAAACACCACAGGCAGTGGAATGTTACCTCTTTGCTTCCTCAGAGTCACCAGCCATGTCATCCTGGCCAGATTCATTCCTCTCTAGGAGTTTGTTTCTTCATCTGTACAGTGGAGATAACTCCTACCTCACAGAACTTGCCAGGAAGATTAAATGAGAAAGTGCATGCAGACGTGTAGCCCGGCATCTGACTGTTCATTACCCTTCCCTTCCCTGTGATTATGTATCTCGCCTTTCTGTGGATAGTTGGCAGGATTCTGTTTCGCCTTTGCAGTAAGTAGTCATGGATGAAGTTCAGCTCAGTGCTTTTTCACATGAGAAATACATAATTTTTTTACATTTGAATTTGGATAAATCAGGGAAATTAAGCTGCGGCAGTTCTGTGCTCGATTCTTCCCCTTTGTAAAATCCAAGAATTCTGTTCTCCGGGTGTTTGCATGAAGATACCAACCTTCCAAAGAACTACATCTTGGAGGATTCCATCATTTGACCTTTTTTCCTTTATATTTTTCATAATGCATACACACAGGGGAAAGGCAAAACTTGCGAAGGTTATACACTGAAGGATAAATCATTCTTCCCCACTATCCTCAATCCCCCGTCACCCTTCCTAGAAGTAACCACTGCAGGGGCGCCTGGGTGGCGCAGTCATTAAGCATCTGCCTTCGGCTCAGGGTGTGATCCCAGTGTTCTGGGATCAAGCCCCACATTAGGCTCCTCTGCTAGGAGCCTGCTTCTTCCTCTCTCACTCCCCCTGCTTGTGTTCCTTCTCTCGCTGGCTGTCTCTCTCTCTGTCAAATAAATAAATAAAATCTTTAAAAAAAAGAAAAGTAACCACTGCAATTATTTTGTGTGTCTCTCAAGAGATGCTCTGTTCACATACAAGCATATTAGTATATTTTTATCTCCCCTTTTTTCCACGAACACGATCTCATATTCCACACACAGTTTTGAGCCTTGTTTTTATTATTTAACCATGTGTCTTGGCATTCTTTCCGTTTAAGTATGAATAGACTTCCCTCATTATATTTAATGGCTGCATGGTATTCAAATATATGGATATCCTATAATTTATGTAAATAGCCCCAAAGTTGTTTATGGTCTTTCGTATTATGAATAATTTTGAAGGCATTATCTTCATACACACATCGTGGCTCATGTGCACTTCGAGTCATAAGAAAAATGACTGTTACTAGAATTCCTAGATCAAAGTGTATGTACATTTACATGTCGATAAATATTGCCGAATTGTCCTCCAAACAGGGTGGCTTGGGTTAATTACCACGCACAGTGATTGAGGGTGTTTCTTCACATCCCGGAACACGGTATGGTTTTGTATCCTTTTCAATCCTAGTTGGAAAATGATGGTTTAGTTTGATTTAGTATCTCTTTTTACTCTGAGTTGATCATCTTTTCATATATTTAAAAGTCATTTCCATTTCTTTTCCTATATACATATTCTTTTGACAGAGACAGAGACAGCCAGGGAGAGAGGGAACACAAGCAGGGGAGTGGGAGAGGAAGAAGCAGGCTCCTAGCGGAGGAGCCTGATGTGGGGCTCGATCCCAGAATGCTGGGGTCACGCCCTGAGCCGAAGGCAGGCGCTAACGACTGCGTAACCCAGGCACCCCTCTATATACATATTCTTTACTCATTTTTCTTATGGATTATTAAATTTATTTTACTTGTGTGTAATTTATTTATATATTAAAAGATTTAGATTCTTTACCATGAATGTTGAAAGCATTTTGTCTGCCAGTTTTCTTTTGTCATCTTGTTATTCATGGTATTTTGATACATGGAGTGTTTTAAGTTTTAATGCTTCTGTCTCTTTAATGGCTTTTGGTGTATGCATCATACTTAAAAACATTTCTGAGAATATAATCAGTTTTCTTTACTTTTTTTTTTTACTTTAGTGGCATTATTTTTAAGAAAACAGTAATGTTTTTATCCATCTGGTGTTTATTTCAGTATAAGAAATGAGGGAGGTATCCAACCTCATTTTTTTTTCAAATGCCTAGCCATTTGTCCCAATACTATTTATTGAATAATTAATTTCCTCTTGTTGATTCTAAATGCCTCCTTAGTAATAAGCCACACACACACACACACACACACACCAGATATATATATTCTCTGTTCTGTTCCATTGACTTTCTATTATTATTATTATTATTATTATTATTATTATTATTATTATTATTGCTAGCCCCCTCTCACTACTCTACCTTTTCAGAATTTTCCTTGGGTTACTCACAAGTCATAGTTCCATCTGAACTTTAAGAGTGGCTGATTCAAAATAGAATTTTATTTGTATTTTACTGGGATTGCTGAAATTGATAAACTTTCACAAGAGCATTGTTTCATTAAGGATCATTTCTGTTGCTACTTTAAATGGCTTACTTGATTACATTTTCTAACCGATTGTCATATATTGGAAAATTTATGTCATTTTTATTAAAGAATTTCCTATGCAGATATAAAAAGTGTGACAGGGAAGCATATGTGTTGAGTGTACGTCATGAGCACTCTGGTTCCGGTTTTGAAATAGAGACATATATAAAGCCTCCTAGAAAATATATTGATAGGACATGAGTCCAGGTGTCAATCTTGATTATCTCGGAACGGCAGATGATGATTCAAATGCTCTTCATTATCTTCTTTGTCTTATTCTGTGTTTCCCCTATGTCTTCTAGTAAGCAGGTCTTACTCTTATGTCAGGAAGAAAAATAGAGTGTTGACAACATAGTTAAGAACTGTAACTTTGGAATGTAATGCAATGCTCCTATAGGGAGAAAGGGAACAACACGTTCAACTGCGTAATCAGGGTAGACGAACTGGCGTAATAAATTATCACCAAAGGTTCAGCAGCTGGAAACAATAAAAGCTTATTTCTTTCTTACAGGCTCATGCAGGTCCACAGGGAATGGGGCCCGGAGGGGACAGCTATTGCGTATAGTGGGATTTAGGGGGCCAGCCCAGAACGGATCGGGTCACTTCCACTGACTTTCCATTGGCTAGCACTTAGTCATAAGGCCATAGCTAACTGGAGGGGTCACTAGGAAGTGTAATCTAACTGTGCCCAGGAAGAAGAGAACATGGATCCTGGTGAGCACTCACCGATTCTGGTTCATCTAGTGAACACGTACACTTGGACACTAGTGGGTTTGCATCATTTTCCAGGGAAGTTATTTGGGTTTGGGAGAGTTCTTCTAGGGAACTTTCTCAAAGTGGTTGAGCGTCTGCACAATAGTTGAACAAGCAGAGATGTACTCTGCCCCCCAGGATTCCCATGCAAATTTCTTGATTTCTTGTTACCTCTGTCCAGCATTGACCCATCTCCAATCTCAAGTTGAATTTTCAGACTCCAGTTCCCCACCCTCATCTGCTCTGGCGTGGTATTTTCGTTTAACTCAGTAGCTGACCTTTGTCTCTGCTGGGTGCTGCTTTTTCTGCGTATGATCCGTCAGCGAACTGTCTAGGTTTCCTTTCTTGTCTGAACTCAATTCATCTCCTGCTTCCTGACCTGACACCGGGTTGTGAGGCTGACATCTCACAAGGCTGTGTCATCTTACCTAGGGCTGATTACTTCCTGGAGAAGGAGGGAGGAAGTTTTCTTGCCCTGGTTTCTAGTGAGTGACGAACTGCTTAACAATTCAGTCCATGCAGTCACCTACCTGCCCCATGGCCTTTGGTACCCTGAGTTTGTGTAAGGAAGCCAGACATGGTTTATCTGGAAAGGATCACTGATAGACAACTGACACCATCACCTTCTCTCAAAATATCAAAATGTTTATTATAGTGAAAATATTCTGTGTGTCATACAGGACAAACCCTCAATAAATATCATAGGAAGCCTGAGTCCTATTTCACCCGCTCCAGGCTCACACAGAAAGAAACTATTTGTTTCTATCCCATGGTGGGTTTCAGGGTGTAACTCCTTTTTCACCCAGGACAAGTTTTCCGTGATGTGTTTTAAGCAGTTTCTGTGCTCTGCTCATGTTTTGCTCTCCCAATAAGCTGCTAGGCAGGCAAAATGCCCGGGGCCTAAGACCAGCCTTGGTATGGAAGTCTAGAGCTATTTTTAAAGTAGCATTTTCTTTATGATTATAAACACAATGCATAACCGCGGCTTACACTTTAGAGTACATACTAAGAGCTCAGTACTAGGTGCAGTGTTTTGCATGCACTGACTAATTTTCACAGCAACTTTTTGAGCTAAATGTGATTTCCATTTAATTGAGAAGGGAGCTTAGGTCCAAAGACATCCAGTATCTTGTTCAGGTTCTCGCAGCTGGGAGGTGGTTTTGCTAGAATTAGAACTTCACTTTCCTGGCACTGGCCACCAAATCCTGCCTTTATACGTGACTGTCACAGCAAACTTGAGAGAGGTACAATATAGTGAAGAAAACAGTAAGAATAAATATTACCAAGTAATACCTTAACTTGAGATCTCTGTCTATTGTACTGGGTACATTTTTCCCCAAGTCTTTACTCTGATGGATAAATTAATAGTTTTTTTTAATGAACAGGTTTTATTCATGATTTTGTACTCTGCTCTTAACATTTAACCTCTTATTGTGAGTGTATTTTCAAGTCATTAAATTTTGTTGAAAGCCTTTTCGTGGTTGCATGCCGTTCGCCTGTACCATAATTCATTTAAGCAGTCCCTTATTACTGGACATTTTTCTGCTTTCAGTTTTTGCTTTTAGAAAACCAATTATAAATAATTCTACCATGAATCCATTTGACTATATTTTGATTATTTCCTTGTTGTAATGCATATGTTTAAGGCCCTTGACACATGTTGTCAAATAGAAGAGATTCTCAATAGTATCTGTGTCAATCAGTCATAATTGACCTTAATATGTTTCATAATTGATTCTAACCAATACTAGAGGCATCTTTTTTATATGGTCTTTGAATACAAAACAGATCTGGATTTTTTTTTAAAGATTTTATTTATTTATTTGACAGAGAGACAGCCAGCGAGAGAGGGAACACGAGCAGGGGGAGTGGGAGAGGAAGAAGCAGGCTCATAGCGGAGGAGCCTGATGTGGGGCTCGATTCCATAGTGCCGGGATCACGCCCTGAGCTGAAGCAGAGGCTTAACGGCTGCGCCACCCAGGAGCCCCCAGATCTGGATTTTTAAAAAAAGATTTGGATGACTTTTAAGTGCCATATCTTTTTCCTTTTCTAGAGATCTGTCTTGAGAATGAAGGCAGGGTTGGGCTTCCACCCCACTGGCTCAGGACGGAATTGAGGACCTCAGGGTACCCGAGGTGGGGTGGGATGGCATCTCAGCAGTCCCTGGCTACTACTTGGGAGAACCTACAGAACAGAGGCTAAAGACATTCTGCCTGGTACAAGGATTGTACGTGGATACCACATCTGCTGCTACATTCCGTTTGTGAGATTGGCATTCTTCAATAAGGAAGAGAGGTAAAAATAACAGCACTTAGAGTCTCTTCCAGTTTAGAGACTGAATTAAAAATACTACGCATTGGAAGCTGTCATGACTTTTCCTATGTAATGCCCTTGTAACTGCCCTATAAGGCACACAGATTAAGTACTGTTATCTTCCCTTTCCAGAGATAACAGCAATAACAGTGGAAATTGATCCAGTACTACTATGGGACAGGCATTGTGCTAATACTTAGTATGTATTATTCTCCTTCATGTGCAAAAGAACCCTATGAAATAGGTGCTATATTTCATGGATAAGGACAGTGAGATACAATAATTTTTAAATTACTTATTTAAAGTCACTAATTTAGCAAGTGACCAAACTGGGATTCAGACCTACTTAGTCTGTCTCTAGAGAAACCTCAGAGAGATTAAAGGCCACATTTAAAGTCTCCCAGAGACTAAGCAGGTGAACTGGAACCCATGTCCAGGTCTGTGGGTTCAGTGACCTTTCCTCTAACACCAAGCTTCCGCTGTAGCCATTTGAATGTGGTTGGCAATGTCAGCCCTCATCGGCAGTACCCAACACTGTTAAGAATCTCTCAAGCCCAGACCAACTGCAGATCATTGGTTTTGTTCCCTTACATCTGTGTATGCCCCATGTGTGTTTTTACCCATGGGGACCTGAAAGTTCCCACAGGCACTGTTTCCCAATGAATAGGTAGAGGAACTGAGACGTAAAATAGTGTGTCCAAGGTCACATAGCTGGCAATGAAAGCAGAGATCATAAAAGCCATTTCTCAGAGTTGTTGCGAGCGTTCTATGCAGATTGGAAAGCGCTTGTCACAAAGGAAGATTTAGTAAATAATAGCAAATATTCATAGCAATGATGATGCTAGCAGTTCTCCTGTTAATATGATAAGGCAAGGAGTTCTTCTGCTTCCTTAATCCTGCCCTCAGCTAAGGACCGTTGGAGTCAGTCATTGTCTTACTGGACCAAACCCTACCTGAGAGATTTGGCTCCTTTGTATGAAGAATGCCTCTCAGGGAGTTGCTGATAAGCTGGGAGAAGCTGGCTAAACCGTCAGATTTGTACCAAAACGACAGAGGCTTCTAAGCAGAGGCATTATGTCCAGTGTGTCAACCTCACACACGTCTCTGATAAGCAGGCGCACTTCTGCTCTTTCACGCTGTACTTGCACACGAGTCTGCCTCTGCGTGGTAGAAGCAGCCAGCTCCCCGGTCCCTGCCATTTTGAGTACTGAATAGTAAAATCCTGTGGCAGTCTAGGAAACTTACCTCCGCAGGATGTGCTGACGTCGTGGGATGGAATTAAATGGGACCTCATACCTAGTATATTTCACCACAGCATGTTTTATTCATCCTTTCTTACTGTATGAACGGGCAATTTTCCTTCTAGATGAAGAGGCACTCTAGGAACAGAAGTTTAATTTTCCAAGGAGAATTACTGGGCCCCTGTTTTGAAGGAAGAGGTCATCTTGGCCAAGAGAAATGAATAGTTTTCTGGTATAGCATTCTCTTTACCACTAAAACATATGCCGTGTAGATTCCAGCTTGAGATTTCCTATGAGCTCTGAATGCAAATAGCGAGAGGCTCTAGTCCCCCGGTATCCAAGCCGTATATTCTAGTGAGGCTAGAGCTGGCCATGGCTCTCGGTTGGAGTTCTGGCTATAATTTTACGAGGGAACACTTCACCGCCATGTGCCTTAGATTACTCTTCCCACTGGGAAATGAGAAAGCAGAGCAAGCGATGGCTCTCCGAGAGGCATCGTGAAGAAAGTGGGTTTGTATCATAAGCCCTCCTCAGACCCCGCGATGTTGTATGTTGACATGCTCAGGCCAGCCATTAACCACAAGAGAAGGCAAGAGAGCTATGGCAAATATGATAAACTCCATTCCCTCTATGAAAATAAATTGTTTAGTAATGGAAGACTTGATTTTTACTGAGCATTGACTATGTAAAAGGATAGGTACGTGTCTCACTAACAGTGTTGCCAAGCCTCAAGAGTCATGTAGGATACATACTCTATCACGACATACCCATTTTAAAGATAAGGAAACCAAGGCTCATCGAAATTAATTTTCCAAGGACAGCCCGTAAGAGACAAAGCTGAGATTGAACCTAAGTAGTTTTATTCCAGAGCCTTGAACCTAAGTAGTTTTATTCCAGAGCCTATGTTCTTTTTCTATTATGTTCAGTTAGCCACTGTGTCGTAAGTACATCATTCGTTGTGGATGGAGTGTTCAATGATTCATTAGTTACATACGACACCAGTGCCTGTGTTCCTATCCACTAAGCCCCGTTACTGAAAAACAGGTGCAACGCTGTGGATACCAGACCAATACAGAAGTTTTACAGGGTACTCATTAGAATACTTGTGTCCGGTTCTGTGTGGAGCACTTTGTAAAACGTAACTCACAGCAGCCTTGAATGTTAAGTACTATTATCATCTCCACATACAGATAAGGAAACTGAGGCATACAATAACCTCCCCAAGGTCTTCTACTTGTACAGAGCTGAGACTCAAACTCTAATTTTTCTGATTGGAAACTATCAGCCTACAAGGAGGCTACAAAGAAGAATAAGACAGGGCCCTTCCCTGTTACGAATGTGTGTTCTAACAAGTGGGGAATGACTCTGGACCTGAATCACTGTGATGCAAAGTCCAGGGTAGGTTCCATAGCAGTAATGAAAATGAAGAAAGAGAAGGAGGAGAGAGGGGGGAAGAAGTGGAGGGAAGCGGAAGGAGGCGGAGAAGAAGTAATCTGGTACAAGAAGATCTCACATCTGTTCAGGAATGGCTCCATGGAAGAGGAGGTATTACGTGCATCCTTGAGGGATGGAGACTTGAATAGACAGCCTCCTTTTATTTAGAACATGCTAGATGCCGGGCATTGTGCTAGGAACTTAGTCCGTTAAGACGGGATCTTACAAGAACAGTGTCATTATTTCCCGTTTGTAGATGAGGAAACGGAGGCTAAGCAGGAAGATGTTGCCAGATGTGGGTGATCTGGCATGAACAAAGCCCTGGCCCAGGGATCATGAATAGAGGTGTCGTTGCCACAGAAAATTCACAGTAGTAGTAGAAAGGTCCATGGGGCCCAGATGACACGAGCTCAGCCCTCTGTCCTATTGACAATGGAGAGTGAGTCACATTACCTGAGAAGGCAGAAGGGAAATAAAGAGAGCCGGGTTTTAGGAACATTCTCAGGCATTGGTGTGCAAGCACGAGTTGAATGGCACTAACCGTAGTGGTAAAGACACTCCTTTTATGCTCCGAGCCAGGGTAATAGGCACGGGCCCCAGAGGGCTGAGTCTGAAGTTAAGCTCTGTCCTCGATCAGCGGTGTGTTCTCAGGGAAGGCATTCTCTCTCTCCAGATCCTCAGTTGCATCAGCTGTAGAGGAAGATGATAATAGAATGTACCTGTCTCACAGGAATAGTGTGAGGCGTAAACAAGACAAAATATGTGAAATGCTGTGCCCAGTGCTTGACCCATTGTAACCACAGGCTAAGCGGGAGCTCCTTTTTTTCCCCCCCTCATTAAAAGCACTGAGACCAGCTTGACAGCTTCGAGGTTGTTATTGTAACGCATGCATGAGGTGATGAGGACCCAGCCTGAGGTGGTGGAAAGAGAGGATGGGAAGAGAAGAAATAATGATGTTAAGTGTAAGACAGAAACTCTTCCTGGCATGGCTGGTTTGTTGAAGAAAATAAAATCTTACTTTAGCCAGAATATTTTGCTGTGAAATGCAAAACGGATTTGAAAATGGAAATTATCTATCCTACGCAGTGTAGTATGCATTGGGCTTTTGTTAGACTGTAAGACGTTGACTCCAATTTTGTAATATCTGTATCTATCATTCTTTAAGCATTCAGCGCGTTGATTTCCTATCTCCCGCAGACTTTCCATTTTGCAGCTATGGAAATGAAAGGTTTTAAGGTGAAGCAAGGGATTGGAGAACACGTGAAAATGAGTCCAAAAATGGAAGAATGAGTTTCGTGTGAACAGCCTCTTATTCTGTGATTCAGAAAGACTTACATTTGCATCATTTCCATTATGTTTTCTGAACTGGCATTAATGTTGTAGATATTAAGTCTGATATTTAATTAAAGGGAGGTTGTCTGTTCCTGCTATTGCTGTCCAGGGCTATTATTCGCTTGTCTTGGGTGGCTAGAGCTGAATGTTTCCACCACAAACCCATGCCAGCTATTTGGCACATGCATCAGGTCCTGGAGAGGATGACTTCAGGAATTCAAAATTTTGCACATACCTTGGGTTTCAATAGTCATCCCACAGTTAAAAAAATCCTAGAATGCCAACCTCCAGTCCTTTCTTAAAAATGAGTTTGTTAGCTGGTCATTAAACATACCCTATATGCCACATAATTAATTTTAGAGTAAGTTGGCTGAAGCCTAGATAAATGGACAATTAGCTTCTCTTCTGAGAGCAGATCCATTATCATAATTGCTAATGAAAACAAAATTCACATGCATACATAAGACAAAAACGGCCCCTCCCTCTCGCTTAGGTATTTGTTGCAGAAGCCAACAGCTCAATCAGTACTATTGAGTAGGAGTAATTCACTTCATTTTTTTTTCTTTCCCTTACCTTACAGTGATAATCATGTTTTCTTCCGGAACTCTCCTATCTTATCTACATTTAGTTCTCTGGCTTCTCTTACTTTGAAACCTAAAGCTTGTGTTTAACACTGGAGTATATAATAAACTAGCTTTCAAATACCTAGATAAAGTAAAGAGAGAGCATGTAAATTTCATTAGGAGGCTTTAAAATCATTAATAGATCAAGTGTTTATAATGTGTCTATACATTTATAGCTTGAATATCTCTGAAAAGCAAGAAAAATGACACATATGTTGAGATGGCACAGACTTCAGTCATTGCTTTAGACAATAGTATGGCTGCATAAAATATAGAGAAGATAAAAATGCACAGATGACAAGTTTCTGCATGGATCAGACACAGAAAGGAAAAGTCCGACTTTGAGCAGGGCTGAGTGTTGTCGGACTCCTGCTCTAGTAATAGGCGATGACAGCCAAGAATTTAGGTCCTTTCGGGTAAGGTGGCTAACATGCTTCATGTATGAAGGGGTATTAGGACTGACTCAATGCTTAAAATTGAGAACTGGAAATAGGGGCAGAATGCTTCACCTTGTCTCATGAAACGAAGCTTCGAAAATGTTACCTGAGAAGACACCCCTGGCCAGATATAGGCCTTAGGAAATAGGAGGACACAGAAAGAGCCTCATGACACTGGAATGAATCAAGTTGTCCATTGGTTAATTAAAAGGATCTGCTAAGTCTCCAGTACTACCCCTCGAAAGAAATTCTGAAATGACGCTGTAAGACCTGGTTCTGGAATAGGGACCTATAGGGCTGAGTGGAGACCAGTATAAAAATCTAGATGGGAAAGGATGAATGTGGAAACAGAAAAAACGGGCCCTGGGCATGTTGCTTTTTTTTTTTCTCCAGGATTTTATTTACTTGTTTATTGAGAGAGCACAAACCAGGGGAGAAGTAGAGGGGGAAGGGCAGAATCTCTAGCACACTCTGCACTCCGCGTGGAGCCTGAGGCGGGGCTCGATCCCAGGACCCTGAGATCATGACCTGAGCCAAAACCAAGAGTCCAAGAGTGAGACACTTAACCAGCTGAGCCGCCCAGGTCACTTTTAAGAAGGTACTTACATAACACTGAGAGTAAATGCCTCCTTCATTTTTGTGCCCCAGTGTTTAACTCTCCTTCACTATGCCCTGCTAAGAATCTGTAAGTCCATACAAATACAAATAAAGCATTGATAAGTAAGTTAGTGAGAGTGCTGTCTTACAAAAAATGTTAGTAAAGGTAGAGGGAATAGTAGAAAATCATCATTTGGTAATAATTGTGAATGGATGATAAAACTATTGGGTTATGTTTTGATGAGGAATGGCATATTTACATGTTTTGAAAGGGTCTCCTTTACAAGGTACTTCTTAATAACAAGGGGGCAAATAGTAACTTTACAGTGGAGAAACCTAGAAGACACCACCATAACTAAGTGATCAAAATTAGCATCCCCAAGTAATGGGGCACATAGATATTGTGTGGGTCTTGGTTGGATGCAAAGAGAAGGACACATCATTTTTGAACTACCTCTGCCAAAATTACATAACTTGAATTTAATCATGAGGAAAAATCAAACCCTAATTTATGGAGATTCTACAAAATAAACGACCTGTACTCTTCAAAATGGTCAAGCTCATGAAAGATAAATGCTGAGGTTTTGTTCCATTTTAAAGGACAGTAAAGAAACATGACAACTAAATGCAACACACGATCCTGGATTAGGTCCTTCTGTTATAAAGCACATTAGTGAGACAATTGGTGAAGTAGAAGTGAGATCTGTAGATTATAAAACAGTATCTGTGCTAATTTCCTGATACTTGATTATTGTACCATAATTGTGTAAAAGAATGAACTTGTTTCTAGAAAATATACACTGAGTTATGAGGGATATAGAGGCTATATGTCAGCAACTTTCAAACAAAGCAGTTTAGAAAAGCGTAATAGATACAGTTATGTGTGTTTATGTGTATGTGTATACAGGACATTAACATTTGTGGAATTTGGGGTGTAGAACATAAATTTTTTTACTGTTTTTTTTTTTTTTAAAGATTTTATTTATTTATTTGACAGAGATAGAGACAGCCAGCGAGAGAGGGAACACAGGCAGGGGGAGTGGGAGAGGAAGAAGCAGGCTCATAGCGGAGGAGCCTGATGTGGGGCTCGATCCCACAACGCCGGGATCACGCCCTGAGCCGAAGGCAGACGCTTAACCACTGTGCCACCCAGGCGCCCCCCCTTTTTTTTTTTTACTGTTTATACAGTTTTTTGGTCAGTCTTAAATTACTTGAAAATGAAACAAAAAATTTATATGACAATAAAAGTACTATACTACCAAGTCTAGTATTATCTTGCCAAAATGATAATTAAAGGTAATTTTACAATCTTTACTACATTTAACAGGAAAACTAAAACTAAATGAATTAAGTACTCAAAACAAAAAAGAAAAAGCAGACTAGAAGCATGGAAATTGTAAAGAGCAAAAATTAATGAGTTTGATAGAAGACAAAGAAAATGAGAGGATCAATAGAATAGAAAATTGGTTCAATAGAATAGAAAATTGGTTCTTTGGGGGAAAAAAAAGAACAAGTATGAGAAAATACCAACAGTAAAGAAAAGATAGTATTAGGGGAAAAATAGGCATACAGCAATTGTACAGATAAATTAGAGATTTCAGTGATCATAAGATATAATCAACTTTGTGCCCATGAACTTAAAAATATAAAAGGATATTTTCTTAGAAAAGGTATCAAAGGTGACTCAAGGAAAACACAAACCTGTATAAATCAATAAACTGAATTGATACTCAAAAATTTTCTGCCTTAAAAGATACTAAGCTCGGGCAGTCGTACAGAAAAATTTTACCAAATTTTTCTCGGGGTCATATAATTACTCTTCTACAAACTGTAACAGAGAATAGAAAAAACAGGAGAAATATCTGAGAGATTTTGGAAGAATAAGCAGAGGTTCCTGCTGTACCTGATATTACAGCTTTCTGTAAAGCTGTAGTCATTAAGACACTGTGTCATGGTGCCAGAAGGGATGAGCTCACCGATGAGCTAGAATAGAGAGCCCAGTCATATACTCGTATGTGCATGGAACCTGGATATATATGAGATGGGCCATATCAAATCAGTTGGGGGAAGGAAGTATCATTCAGCATATGGTTTTACTAGAATTGGGGATAACATTGGACCAAATAAAATTAAACCTCAGGGCGCTTGGGTGGTTCAGCTGGTTGAGCACAAGATTCTTGATTTCAGCTAGGGTCATGATGTCAGGGTTGGATTCCATTCTGCTTGTCCCACTCCCTCCCACTCTGCTTTCGCCTCCCTACACACTCAAGCACACTCCACATTCTCTCTCTCTCTCTCAAGATAAATTTAAAAAATCTTAAAAAAGAAGAAATGAGGGACTCTTAAAAAAATTAAACATCTGGTAATCATAATACGAAACGAAACATAGGAGACAATCTTTATGATTATAGGACAAGAAGGGTTTTCTTAAATACATAAAAAACAAATCATAAAGAATAAAACTAATAAATTTGATTCTGTAATAAAAAAATTCTGCAGAGACACCACTGAATATTTTGAAAGCATAATGTTGAATGAGAAAACCCCGTTGCCTCATTATACAGTATTCCATTTGTTAAATGTTGAAAAATACACTAATGATATACATTGTTCATGGATGTATATGCATATTGTAAAACAATTTTAAAAATATGGGAACTTTTTTTTAAAGGTTTATTTATTTATTTAATAGAGAGAGGGAGAGAGAGCGCAAGCAGGGGGAGCGGGAGAGGGAGAACCAGGAGCCTGATGCGGGGCTCAATCCCAGGACCCTGAGATCATGACCTGAGCCGAAGCCAGACACTTAACCGAATGAGCCACCCAGGCGCCTCAGTGTATGGGAACTTGAATACTGAATTCCTAACAAGAAAAGAAAAGTGGGGAATGGGACCAGGAGGACTACAATAGGGTTCTCAACTTTATTTGAAAATTTTCTTTTTTATTGAGATATGATTGACATATAACATTATATTAGTTTCAGATGTACAACATAATTTAGTATTCGTGTGTGTGTGTGTGTGTGTGTGTGTGTGTGTATATGGAGAGAGAAACGATCACCACAATCAGTCTAGTTAGCATCCAATACCACACATCGTTACAGATATTTTTCTTGTGAGAATTTTTTTTACTTACACAGTATTATTGACTATAGTCACAATGTGGACATCATATCCCCTGATTAATTTTTTTATAACTAGAAGTTTGTACTTTTTGACCCTCTTCATGCATTTTGCTTTGCCCTGGCAACCACCACTTTGTTTTATGAGTTGTTTTTTTGTTTTGTTTTGTTTTTTGATTCCACATATGAGATCATACAATATTTGTCTTTGTCTGACATTTCACTTATTCCATCTCTGTTATCACAAATGGGAAGATTTCCTTCATTTTTATGGTGAATAATATTCCTCTGTGTGTGTGTGCGCTGTGTGTGTGTGTATCACATTTTCTTCATCCATTCATCCGTTGATGGACACTTTGGTTGCTTCCATGATTGGGCTATTGTACATAATGCTGCAATGAACATGGGGGGTGTATGTATCTTTTCAAGTTAGTGTTTTCATTTCTGTAGGATAAATGCCCAGAAGTGGAATTGTGGATCATCTCATAGTTCTAGTTTTCATTTTTGGAGGAAAGTCCATACTGTTTTCCGCAGTGGCTGCACTGATTGACACTCCTAGCAACAGTGCATGCCGGTTCCCTTTTCTCCGTATCTTTGCCGACACTTGTTTTCTCTTGTCTTCTGGAAGATAGCCATTCTAACAGGCGTGAGATGACATCTCACTGTGGTTTTGGTTTGCATTTCCCTGACGATTAGTAATGTGGGATATCTTTTCATGTACCTGTTGGCCATGTGTTTGTCTTCTTTGGAAAAATGTCTATTCAGATCCTCTGCCCATTTTTAAGTTAGGTTTTTTGTTTTGTTTTGTTTTTTGCTTTTGAGTTG
Organism: Ursus americanus; assembly: GCF_024610735.1. NCBI lineage: Eukaryota > Metazoa > Chordata > Mammalia > Carnivora > Ursidae > Ursus > Ursus americanus. The sequence goes on from NC_142164.1 coordinate 12,655,651, forward strand.
TATGAGTTCTTTATATATTTTGGATATTTACCCCTTATCAGATACATGATTTGAAAATATTTTTCCCATTCAGCGAATTGCCTTTTCATCTTGTTGATGGTTTCCTGTGCTGTGCAGAAGCTTTTAAATTCAATGTATTCCCATTTGTTTATCTTTTTCTTTGTTGTTGTTGTCTTTTCTTGTCAAATACTAAAAATCATTGCCAAGACTGATGTCAAGAAGCTTATTGCCTCTTTTTAGGAGTTTTATGGTTTCAGGTCTTAGGCTCAGTTCTAACCCATTTCAAATTAATTTTTGCGTATGGTAGAAAATAGTGGTCGAGTTTCATTCTTTGACATGTTGCAGTCCAGTTTTCCCAGCACCATTTATTGAAAAGAATGTCCTTTTCCCCATTGTATATTCTAGGCCCCTTTGACCATATATGTGGATTTATTTCTGGGCTCTCTATTCTGTTCTGTTGATGTATGAGTCTTTTTTTTTTTTAAAGAATTAATTTATTTTTGAGAGAGTGGGAGCAGGGGAGGGGCAGAGAGAGAGAGAGAGAGAAAGAGAGAGTCTCCAGCAGACTCCCCACTGAGTGCAGAGCCCGAGGCAGAGCTTGATCTCCTGACCCTGAGATCATGACCTGAGCTGAAATCAAGACTGGGTCACTTAACTGACTGAACCACCCAGGTGCCCCTGATTTATAAGTCTGTTTTTAATGCCTATACCATACTGTTTTGATTACTGTAGCTTTGTAATATGGTTTGAAATCAGAAAGTGTGAGGCATCTAGCCTTGTTCTTCTTTCTCAAGGTTGCTTTGGATGTTTGGTGTCTTTAGTGTTTCCATACAAATTTTAGGATTGTTTTTTCTACTTCTGTGGGAAAAAAAATGCTGTTGGAATTTTGAAGGGGATTGCATTGAATTTGTCGATTGCTTTGGGTAGTATGGACATTTTAATAATACCAGTTCTTTCGATCCATAATCGTAGAAGATCTTTACATTTATTTTGTCATCTTCAATTTCTTTCATCAGGGTCTTAAAGTTTGCAGTGTATAGATCTTTCCCCTGCTTGATTAAATTTATTCCATGGTATTTTATTCTCTTTGATGCTATTATAAATGGGATTGTTTTCATAATTACCCTGATAGTTTGTTATTCGTGTATAGAAATGTGGTAGATTTTTGTATACTGATTTTATATTGTACAACTTTACTGAATTTATTTATTCTAACTGTTTGTCATGGTGTCTTTAGGGTTTTCTACGTTTGATATTCTCTGCAAGTAGTGACAGTTTTTTACTTCTTTCTGTTGCCTAATTGCTCTGGCTAGGGTTTCCAATACTACGGTGAATAAAAGTGGCAAGAGAGGGCATCCATGTCTTGGTCCTAATGTTAGTGGAAAAGCTTTTAGTATTTCAGCAGTGGGTTTTTCATATATGACCTTTATTATGTTGACTTGTGTTCCCTCTATACCCACTTTGTTCCGAATCTTTATCGCAAATGGGTGTTGAATTTTGTGGAAAGCTTCTTCTCCTACATCTTTTGAGAAATCATACGATTCTTATCCTTCATTTTATGAACGTGGTATGTTGACTTGCAGATGTTGAACGATCCTTGCATCTCTGGCATAAATCTCACTAGACTGTGGTGTATGATCCTTTTAATGTATTGTTATATCTATGCCTATCAGGGATGTTGTCCTATAATTTTCTTTTCTTGTGGTGTCCTTGTTTGGTTTTGGTGTCATGAAATAGCTTTTATTTCTTAAAAAAATAAGGTTTGAAACAAATATGGGCTAAAATTACGATTTGATAATGCAGAGTGTAGGTAAATGGATATTTGTGAATATCATCTATTGACATGTACATGCTTGAAATAACCAATACCCCATATCCAAGCTGTGTACTATAGTGGAAAAGCCTCCTTCTAGATCATGGTTGAAGTCCAGGGTCAACCACTTGCTAGGTGTGTGACCTCTGCCAGATGACTTAATTTCTTAGTATCTCACTTTCTTCACTTGAAAACTGTGGATAATTGTAGAACTTAATGTTGTTGTGAGAATTACATGAAATGATGCGTGTGAAGTGTTTTGCACAGTGTATGGTACATAGTAAATACTGAATGCACTCTGGCTTTTGTATCATTTACAAGAAATCTCCCAAATTTAGATTTTTTGGCCACCTTTTATCGCTTTAATAATGTTTCATTTTGAAATAATTTCTCACTTATAAAAACAGTTACAAAGAACTCTTATTTCTCTTCACCTAGATTTTACCACAAGCATTCTCATTGTATTGTTTGGATCAAAAACCTTCTTGAATGACAAACCAAACCATCATATAGCCTAGGCTGTGGTCAAACTGGACTGTGTGGAAGGCAGTATGTAACCATGGTTGAGAATGTAGGCATTGTATTTTGACAGTCATCAGTGGGATCTCAGCTTTCCTACTCAACAACATGGGACTGGGTAAGTCACCCAACTTCTCTGAGTCTTTGAGAGAAAAAGTGAGCACAGTGTGGCAGTAGTGGCCGCTGGTCCATCCTCTGAATCAATAAGGAGCCCCTACATTTCTTTTTTTTTTTTTAAGATTTCATTTTATTTATTCGATAGAGATAGAGACAGCCAGAGAGAGAGGGAACACAAGCAGGGGGAGTGGGAGAGGAAGAAGCAGGCTCTCAGCAGAGGAGCCTGATGTGGGGCTCGATCCCATAACGCCGGGATCACACCCTGAGCCAAAGGCAGACGCTTAACCATTGTGCCACCCAGGCGCCCCAGCCCCTACATTTCTGAGCCGGGCTTATTTTCGTGGCATTTGCAGAAATGCTTAGAGAGGCTTACTCTGATGTGTGGAGCGATCCGGGGTATGGCATTTTTCTCTGTGAACCAGAGTCACATGAATGAGACTCAGCTTCAGATGCCTGAGGCCAAATTTCAAATTCCCTGAATTCTTTTGGAGTGTGTGTGTGTGTGTGTGTCTGTCTGTCTGTGTGTGTACATGAGCACAGATGTCCTCTTGATTTGTGTCTGTGTATTTTTTTCCAACCCATCAACCCCAGCTTCCTTTGCCACCATATTCTCCTTGTTCTCTGCTGAGGCTTTTAGATATGGCTGCTCTTCTCTTGGTGAGGAGAAGGCCTGATGGCATCATCATTGTTGGGCTTCTGACTGGAGTAGCAGTGAGAAAACCTGGCAGAAAGGATCACACACTTAGGGTGACTTAAGGGGAGACAGGAGAAAGTTTTGTGCTGTAGAGCATTGCATCCGCAGAGTGGGTCTGAGGGACTTTGCCCACCTTTGACAGTGTTTCCCATGTCTGTGTCTAAATGAGAAGAACAGACAAGGTAGTTCATTTTTCATGAAGCTTTTTTAAAGGAATGAACTTAATGACATGTCCTCTGTTTTGAGATTATGGCCTTCCAATACTTTTCATGAGAAAATGTCTTTTCTTTTTGAAATTATCAGGGTAGGTTTTTTCTCTTTAAAGTAGGATCCACACCCAGCGTGGAGCCCGGCACGGGGCTTGAGCTCACAACCCTGAGATCATGACCCGAGCTGAGATGAAGAGTCAGTTGCTTAATGGACTGAGCCATCGAGGTGCCCCTGTCAGGGCAGGTTTTTAAAATGCCCTCATTTGGTGATCAAACTTTGTAAGTCTTACATATGTGCCCAGTATATTTATGGGAAACGTTGTTGGTCCATGAGGTCAAGAAATCTGGGGACCACTGATTCAAACTGCCAAAGACGAAAACTCTCCTTGAAATTAAGTTCCAATCTCAGTTTTGCAGGTAAGTCAATTGAGGAACATAAACTCACATAGCAAGTTTGTAGTAGAACCAGGACTAGAAGCACATCGCCTGATATTCAGGCTCCTGAGTCTTCCTCTCCCCTGTCTTGCTGATCCAAAAGGAAAGAAGCATGGAAGAAAACCTCCCTTGACCTCGCTATATAACACGTTTTTACCATGCACAGTTTATTTCCTGTTTTGTTTTAAGTTCAGGAACTAAAAGAACAGCCAAAATCCCAGTGGGAAATGATGATGCCTAAGTTCCCTGCCTCATAATCGTTAACCCTGCTGGAGTAGAGTCGGGCAATAAAATGGTCACTTGAAGTCTTTGCTGACTTGTTCACTGTTGAGTCAGAAGAAGTGCCTACAAAGAGCATTAATTTCTGATTAGCTCTTAATCCAGCCAGGTTAGAAAATAGGATGGAGAAGAATAAGAATTCACATATCCTTTTCAGATCGTTAACTAGCAATGGCTTGCAGAAGTGGGTCAGTGCTATTACGGAGAGGAAAACTGGAGGTTTCTGAGTGCTACCTAAAGCAAGGACATAATCAGCTTCTGGCCTAGAGTAGCTGATGGGTGTGGAAATGGTTCAAAATTGGGCCATTTGAGTATCTCACACCTAGAATTTTAACTGCAGTGCCAATATTATAGGGACCCTAGAATGATGGAGGGGCACTGCTCTGGGAAAACATCTGTCTACATACACCTAGGTTAAAGGAGACCTGGCCTTTGATTAGAAGGGCCTCAAAACATCATAGTGTTTAAACTACTATATTCATTTCCTATACCTGCCGTAAAAAATCACCACAAACTTAGTGGTTTAAAATAACACAAATTTATTACCGTACAGTTCTGGTTGTCAGAAGTCCAAAATGAATTTCACTGGACTAAAATCCAGGTGTCAGCAGGGCTGTGGTCCTTCTGGGGGCTCTAAGGGAGAATCCATTCCTTTCCTATTCTGGCTTCTAGAAGGTGCCCAAATTCCTGTCCCGTGGTGGGGTCACTTAAACTTCTGCTTCTTTTGTCACATTGCCTTCTGTCTTTCGGACTCAAAACCTCCTGGCTTCCTCTTATGAGGACCCTTGTGATTACATTGGTTCTACCGGGATAATCTAGGATCATCTGCCCTCTCAAGATCCTTAATTTAAAACACACCTGCCAAACCCTTTTGCCATGCAGGGTAACATTCATGGTTTCCAGAAATTGAGATGTGGATCTCCTGGGTGGGGTGGGGTGGGGTGGTGGTGGCAGCATTCTTTGGCCTACCACAACTAGCAAAACTAGTTTTTCAAGTGAAATCATGTAAGGAACTCCAGTATATAAATTGTACTAAAGCAAAGCAGTTGTAGTTAACGTCTTACCCATTCAGTCTCTTCTACTTCTACCTGTGACAATCCCAGAGGCACCAAGTGGAATTTGTGGCTCTAGGACCAGTTTGAATACAGCCAATTTATACCTGAGGAGGGGACACCATTTGGAAATACAGCTACCGCATCCTCACTGTTCATTATATTCTTCAGTGAAGCCAGATGCCTCTTAATGCTAGTCAGTGAGATCCACGGGACACGAGACCTTTCTCATTTAGCCCTACATCACCAGACTCTGAGGTGCTCAATTTTTGTTGAATGAATGAATAATAAACTAGTGGTGAATGGAAAATCCTTAGGCAGCATCCATTTCCTGTTTCCCTGCTCACAGTTACTCATGAGTCAGACCTATAAGTCAGCATTATTGGAAAAAGATAAAAATGGAACTGTGCCACCTTGCACTCCCTCACTATCTCCGGCCCCAAACCATTCGTATACATGCATACCCACTGCTTGTCATGAGTCTTCATAGAATGTATTGTTTCAAATCTTGATCGTGGACGTCTTATTTGCACATCACGGAAAGGCAGTGGTATTGTAATAATCTTTCTCTTCTGTTTCCCAGAAACTCATTTTTGAGGACAAGATTAGAAATGGGACAGAGAATGTGAGAGATGAAGGTGCTTTATAGGCAAGAATGTTACAGATGAGGACACTAAGGCCTAAAGAAGAGACGGGACTTATCTGATATCTCAGAGCACATTTTATAAGAACTAAAGTAGAACCCAGGTGTTCTGCTCCTGAATAGCGTTCTTTCCATTGTTCCACAGTTGTGCAAAGCTGAACAATTCCATCAAGAAGTTGTTCAGCCGGGGAGATCATAAAACCTGAAGTTTTAAGGATGATACAATAATCTCTCATCTCCGTAGACCTAAATTTGGCAATCTGGTGTCTCTAGGACAAATACAACCTACAGACCTGTTTAATTTCTCCCAGTTAAGAAAAAAAAATGAATTGTTATGGCTTTAAATAGAGTATCACACTGCAGCTCACCAACATCCCATCGCTCCCACTTGTCTTACATTTACCCCATTTCACTCACATATATTTGACCCTTCACTCACATACATTTTAGCCCCTGACATAGACAATGAAAATGTACAAGACCTGTCAGTGTTTGGGGTTACAAGCTCTCTTTCCAACTGTCTTTCTCATTGTAAGTGGTATAAACATTTGTTTGACAGACCGTATGTCTTAAAGACTGATGGTTCAGAAAATAATCACCAGAAAATTAACCCATGTTTCAGTCAGTGCGGGAGAAGGGAGAGATGATAAAGATGACCATATCTCCTCCTTTCCTCCAAACCAGTCATCACTCACTTCTCAGCCAGATCTTTCCTCACCAACCCCTTTGGAATCTTTGGGTCTGACTCTAACTGAAATTAGTCTTACATCACATGTAACTGTGACTTTGGCAGTCTAACCTTACAGCATATGCAAAAGATGATTGTAAAGCTATTTATCGTGTGATTTCTTGAGCATGAGAAAAATGTTAATAGTGGGGGCAGAACAGAGCTCTAGTCCAGTGGGGAAGTGAAATGATAAATAGAAACTATTTGTTGGACACACACAATGAGGTTTGGAGTGAGGCTGTATTTTGGTTGGGATATGAGTGTCCAAAGTCTCCTCTGAGATACACCAGAAAACGGGTTCCAGGTAGTAGGACGGAGACTAACCCTACCCCTGATTGACATTGGGGTTTTGCTCTTTTATTTGCATATATTTTAGCTTCTTTGTACTGAAAGCTGGGCAGAGCTGGGCCAGGCACGGGTTGAGAGTTACCACACTTCTGGGTCCATCATTGGCATCCAGTCAAAGCATGTTAATTGGAATGACTTATTGGAGGCAGTACCAAATCTACTCAGTAGAAATATAATTGGTTCCAAGTTGTGGTTCTGGACTTGCACACCGAAAAACATTGAACTTCAAGCATGGTACACCACATAGAATATTTTTGGGAGCTCTGGTTTTATTTGTAAAATTATATCTGATATTTGGTCAAGGTTTAAAGTTTCCTGGGTTTTGAAGTAATTCTGGCTCCTAAACAGTGAGCCTTCAAAAGCTTTGACTCTGCCACAGGGCATTGATGTGATCTATAAATGAGAAGAGAACAGTATGTGAAAAGGAAACAAAAGTGCCAAGTTCTGACATTAGATATAATAGGCAGGGTTCCTTCTCTAATTCAGCAAGAGTCCTATGCCTTAGGAACACAAGTCCAAGCCAAGCTTAGGAAAAAGCATGAGCAAGGAAACAGGGCACAACATTGACCTGGCCCTGCTGCTGACGTCATATGGCGGGGGGACTGAGTTGTTTGCCTGTTCTACGGAGATAGCATGCCGCCCAAGTGATGATGAGAGAAAGGCAGGTTACTCCAGGAATGTCCCCTGGAAGACTTGGATACAGAAGCTCCATGAAGACAAGAACTCCGTTTATGACACTGTTGTGTTCCTGTGACTTGGACTGTGTGCCTGGCACACAGTGGGTGCTTATGGAGGCCGCCACAGGCCTGAAAATAGGTTTCCATTTTGTTATCCAGATTCTGAACGAGTTGTGAGATATATCCAAACAGGAAATATCACTTCATTACTATGGAGGCCAGGCTGGAACACCTAGTTTAATGAGCAAGGAAAGTGTGTCTGTTAAATGAATTGTAAAAATGAGGCAGACTTGCCCACTTACATAGAAGCAGCGTGGGACCAGTAGAACACCTGCTCCCATGAGTACAATTGCTCCCAATAGAAAAGAGGGCTGAACTGAATTGAGCATGTCCAGTAATCTACTCAAATTTGCCAGTCAAATAAGTGTTCCCTTGCTTGTGGTGCTCAGTAAATCCTTGATGAAGGCATGCACGAATGGTACCTGTGGAAGGTGGAAAGTGAGCTTGAACTGCAAACGGTCAGAAACACCACCTGGGGTAATGAGTGCAGCCCAAAGACTGACATTCGTGTTTGCTTGAATAGAACTGGGAGAGCCCGGCTGGGGTGCTTGTGTAAAGAGCTCCTCGGAGCCCACAGTAAGTTTCTGTAGCACCAGACTTCAGACCGTCTCACAGGTAAATAAGACTTCTGGGGAAGGAGACATAGGAAAACATTTTTAACCCTGAGGTAAGGTGAATTCAACTGGGGGTCAGGGCAGAGGATTACTGAGGTAGCTTGAATAAGAGATAGCAGCTTACATTTTCTCTGGTACTGAACTGGATGAAGAAAAAGAGATGCAGTAAGCCAACCAAGTTTCATGCTGTGTTGTGCTTTGTAGAACACCTGTTAATGTCACTCTATTTCTAGATATGTTTCTTTTTTTCCCCCCAAGATTTTATTTATGTATTTGAGAGAGAGAGAGAGCACAAGTAGGCAGAGGAGTGGGCAGAGGGAGAGGGAGAAGCAGACTCCCCGCTGAGCAGGGAGCCTGATGTTCGGCTAGATCCCAGGACCCTGGGATCATGACCCCAGCCGAAGGCAGATGCTTAACTGACTGAGCCACCCAGGCGCCCCTAGAGACATTTCTCATTGGACGAATCCAAGACAACAGAAGGAAGAGCCAAGGGGCCTAATGCTGTCAGGAGATCTTTGGAAGGGGGCTACCTTCTTTCTGAAGACCTCTATGATTGAGAGCCACAGGCTAGAAGGGGAAAACATTTAAATCTTCATTTCCATAAAGTACCAGGTTCAGTGGTTGACCGTGATTGGAAAGGGTTGTCATCATGGGTACCACACTTTTATTTTTAGATTTTATTTATTTATTTGTCAGAGGGAGAGAGAGCCAAAGCAGGGAGAGTGGCAGGCAGGGCAGGCAGAGGAAGAAGCAGTCTTCCTGTTGAGCAAGGAGCCCAATGTGGGACTCGATCCCAGAACCCTGGGATCATGACCTGAGCTGAAGGCAGATGCTTCACGGACTGAGCCACCCAGGTATCCCTGGTTACCACACTTTTGACATAATAAGACTAGCAGGTTCCGCCCTGGCACTATTTTTCCTTTCAGGGAAGTTGTAGGCAAAGAAATCACACTATCGCCATCTGTCCTGGTGCGTGAGCTCTCATACTGGGCTTAACTGTGGCAGAGCAGAGTTGACGTCCATTAAGGGTAATCATCCACGTTTAATCTAAGTCTGTTTTTGCTCACAGACTTTGCGTAGACGATCCTTGTTAACTTATTCTAAATGATTTCTGAGAATCAAATCCTTCCTGGGTCTAGGATTTGCCTCAAAAGCCGAATGACCTGTCTAGTTTTATGTCATGACCGCCTATGTTCTCTCAATCCTGGTTAAGCTTCAGAAAGAATTTAATTCATTTTGATGTTTATAGGTGGTCATTAATTCAGCATTTATTGAGTGCCGCCTCGGTGCTCTCCAAGCCCTTTGCATACACTATCTCATTTAACGCTCATAGCAACCCTGAAATATGGTATTCTCCCAGTTCCCAGATGAGGAATCATCTCATTAAAGAGATGAGCTCCCTTGCCGATGTTCCACAGAGAATAAATGGTGAGGGACGCCTGCGTGGCTCAGTTAAGTGGCTGCCTTCGGCTCGGGTCGTGGTCTCAGGGTCCTGGGATCGAGCTCCGCATTGGGCTCTTTGCTCAGCAGGGAGCCTGCTTCTCCCTCTGCCTCCTCGGCCTGCCGCTCCCCCTGCTTGTGCTCTCTACTTCTGACAAATAAAATCTTTAAAAAAAGAGAGAGAGAATAAATGGTGGAGCTGGGATTCACACCCAGGTCTGTTAAGCTCAACTGCTTCAGCTGCCTTTCTAGCTCATCTCCAGATCAGGGGAACCAGTCCTGTTCATGTGATGTTTCCTCCCCCCGTGGAAACGGAAAGAGAAACTGCCTCCCATCAGAGTAGGATGGAATCCTTGATGGTAGAGGTTGCTTATTGATTCCCTCTTTGGGGAAGAACAAAACAGTCCTCTTTTTATGTCATCTGCTTCTTTCTCTGGAAACTACCATGTATGAAGAAACATATTATTAAAATATGTTTTAGAGGCTCCTTCTGGAACTACCAAGTGGCCTTGTACCACAACAGAGCCTTTGTAGATATTTTCATCTAATCATCAACAAAGTTTTTAAATGGAAACTTAAAGCAGTTTCATCCAAGCCTCCGGTCGGCAGGGCTAGAGAGCTCCGTCTTCACTTGCCCATCCCAGTCTTGGAGGTCAAAAGACAGGGGGAGGAATATCATGTGACTCTTCATGTCAGGTTGTGAGTTTGAGCCTTGCAATGGGTGTAGAGATGACTAAAAAATACATAAATTTAAAAAATTAGACAGGGGAATGGTGGGAGAGTAGGGGAATCTTCAATCTCTGACTGGAAATGTCCCAGCAGATTATTTTCTTAGGCTACTCTTCCATACACGTGCACTCAGGAAACAGATAAAGAGAATGGAGGCATCTGGGAAATACGAGCTTTAGAATTACTGACTGGAGTCCAGGGTCCTGGTGGTGTCCGCCAGCGTGTTCCCGAGTGTGGTCTTCCATTCCCAGCTGACCCAAGATACATCGTCTAATAGAGTGTGGACCTCACATTACCCATTGGAGGGTTCCCGTAGCTCTGGTCCAAATTGGTGTTTTTATTTTTGTAAACAGAAATCTTGTACAAATGCGTTCTCATTAAAGAAGCCTTATTGGTGAATCCTTTTGTAAACTGAAGAGACCTTTTATAATGCAAATAAGCTCCCTCTAATCTATCCGTATTGTTTCTGAGTTTGTGTGTAGGATTTTCTTAAAGATGATGTATTAGTAATGTCCCAAATCACAAATATATTGTTTATTTATATGCTACTCATTTTACAGCACAGCCCACCTAGCAATTCATATCCCGTTGTTTCTCAGTACTGTTAATGAGTTTTGCAAAATACTGACTCTTAGAGCCACTTCACCTTGCAACATCAAGCTATGGAAACGTTGCAGGAGATTTTCAAAACAAAAATCAAGCAGATCTTGAAATAAAACAGAACCCAGGTATCCAGTATCAGGATAATGACACTAAGATCTTTGTTTTTGCTTTTGGTTTTGTTTTTCCTTATAAGATGAAGTAGGTGGCCCTGTGTCTTTCAAATAGTAGCAGAAAGAATGTTCCCTTTTTTGGTTCTTAAACTGGGGTTACGGCACTGAAATCTTTAAAAAGCAAGCAAGCAAGGAGCAGTCAAAACCAGGTTTTGCCTTGCTTTTCTTTCTTTCTTTCTTTCTTTCTTTCTTTCTTTCTTTCTTTCTTTCTTTCTTTCTTTCTTTCTTGCCTTCCTTCCTTCCTTCCTTCCTTCCTTCCTTCCTTCCTTCCTTCCTTCCTTCCTTCTTTTTAGATTTCAAACCTCTGATGGGTGTTTCGACCTCTTTCTTAGTTGACTAATTTGCATGTTGTGCTCTGGTGGTTCCTTCTGGATAGCTGAGGCAGAAACAAGAGACTAAAAAAGGCTTTTGAGATTTAGGGTACAGCCCTCTGAAAAAGAAAGTACACATTTTTAAGTGGATTGGAAGAAAAATAAGTTTGGGCCACAGCATTGGTCACTCTGACTAGAGATCTATTTTACTGATCACCAGCAGCATAAGAAGGACTTTGGAAAGAAAGAGATACATTTTTTCCTGAGGAGACATTACACATGGGCTGGTGATCCCAGTGTGGGTGGCCTCTTTCTTAAAGGAGAGAGCTTTCTAGAAGATAATTGAAAGTAACAAGGACCCAAACGAGCAAACCTCAGGAGAACCTGGGAAACAGTGAGAGGGAAGACTTCGAGAAGGAGATCCTTAACTGAGTTCAGAGGCTAAGTGGAGACCAGGTCCATTGTTGTGAGGGTGGTGTCAAATAGTAAGTGGTTTTTAAAGTTATTTGTAAATTCTGGGGCAACTGGGTGGCTCCATTGGTTGAGCATCTGCCTTTGGCTCAGGTCATGATCGCTGGGTCCTGGGATCGAGCCCCATGTTGGGCTCCCTGCTCGGTGGGGGAGTCTGCTTCTCCCTATCCCTCTCTCCCATCCCAACTCGTGCTCGCTCTCTCTCTCAAGTAAATAAATAAAACCTTAAAAAAATAAATAAAAATTTTTTGTAAATTCAAGTAAAGAGTTGTTGGTAGAAAGTGCCCAGCTGACGGAGAGGGTATATTCCCCATGTTTTGGGGTGGGGCCTATAGCCCAGAACAATGGGTAAAATTCCTGGAAGGATCGTCCAGACTGTGATAGGCACATATCACATTTTGTCTTATCTTCCTTACCCATAACTATATGGTATTTTTGAGATGCCAAACTGGGTAGACAATACTCAATTATATTCCTAATAAATTCAAACACAACTAGAGAGTAAGAGGAAACTATTTTGTCTACATGTTAGGCAGTCACTAATGACATCTTTGAAACTAAACTTGGTGAGAATCCTCACAGGAGATGATAATGGATGAATTTGTGCCGTATGAAGTAAGTTCACCTGCAATTATGCTCTGCTTTCTTATGTAAGAAAACACCTACTTTTGAAACGAATTGAATTGTGATCCCGCATTTGGTTTATTTAATTGTGAATTTGTGCAGTTTTAAATAACTGTCCGTTTCTCGGTGAGATCTGCATCATCAAGTTTCCTACCTAAGATGGACCTGAAAGTTTTTGTCTGGCCCCGTGGTAATCCAGCCCTGTGCTTTAATTTTTATGTAATCGTACGGGGGTGAGGAAGGTAGTTGAACGTTACCTGGAAAGGAAGGTAGCTGGAGTATTAAAGAGTAAAATGGGCTTCTTGGAGCCTGAGAGCATTTTGCTTTCGATGATTTGCTCATTCACGTATTTATATAATTATGTAATTACAGCCTCAAAAGACCACATTTTATAGTATAGGATTGAAAAGTACTATCATTGCTGAGCCCTTCAAAACTAATTGACGGAATAAATTATAGCTAATGCCTAACTATTAGCCCTCAGTAAAAGGCAAATGACGTGAAGCCAGCATGAGGACCAAACTCGGGAGAAGTGGCAGTTACATAAGTGCTGCCCAGAACTCCAGTTGGCCTGGAGTTACCCAGAGACCTGAAGGGACCCGATGAGCCGTATGGAGGGGGGTCCTGCTCTGCCACCGGAGTTCTCCTCAGCACATGGGTGGGCCTGGCCAAAGAGCAAAGGTGCATGTGAAAAATAGAGATTGCCTTCTGCAGCGTAATGCCAGTCAGCTAAAGAATACCTCTCAGCTAAAGGGGAGAATGGGAGGGGCAGGGCTAGTTCTTCGTGTCCAGCTACATCTGGGTCACGAAGCCTTTTTCAGTCCTCCTCTTACTTGACACCTGTCCCAGCAGCTACTGTTGATCACGCTCTTCTAGAAGCGCTCATGTTCCCAGCTACCATTCTGGCTGGTTCCTCTCAGGCTCCTTCGTTTCTCCTCTAGCTGACCTGTAACTCTTGGAGCTCATTAGACTTGTCTTCAGTCCTCCTCTCTGCTCACTTTCCACAACCCCCAGGTGGACTCATTCACCCCTTGGCTTCAGTTACCACCTCTGCACTGAGCTGACAGAACTCAGATTTCCATCTCTTTTCCTCTGAGCTCCAGACTCATATATGCAACTGCCCACCACCGTGCCCCCAGGGCAGCTCTGTTTAGCGCATGTCAAGACGGACGCACTGTCCTTCCCACCCACTGCACACCTGCTCTTTCTGCTGTGCTTCTCACATAAGTGAACAGCTCCTGCTGTCCCCCCTGCCTCCGCCCTCAGTGAGCAAGTCTGAAAATGAGAAGTCCTTCCTCACCCTTCCTCTCCCTCACACTCTACATCCAGTTCCTCAAGTCTCTTCGGTATAACTCCGACCTCTCTCCAGTCAACCCACTTTTCTCATTCCCTCTCACCACTGTCCTCTTCTAAGCTACTATCATCTCCCCCCGGACATCCTTCTGCTCTGCCTTCCCACAGCCCATTCTCATAGTCATGAGAACTTTCGAAAGCATAATTCAGATCATGCCACTTTCTGGTTGAAAATCTATTAACGGCCCCCTCACTGCCCCTGAAACAGAGTCTAAACTTCTTATCATGGACAAAAGGGCTGGTGTGACCCGTGTCCGTGAAACTCATCACTGCCTTTCGCACCGTTCTTCCCTTTGCTGATTACCCCCAGACCCACCCTGGAGTTGGCAGTGTCTCAGCTCTTTAAACTGGGCATGTGCTTTGCTTTCTTGGGGCCTTCCCTAATGTTTCCTCGGCTTTTAATGGCTTCTCCCACCCACCACCCTGTCTCCTACTGCCTTTGCCTAGATAACTCTTGCTTCCTTCAGAGCTCAGACCAAATGTTACTTCCTCAGGGAAACTTCTGTGATCATCCAAGCTGGGTCAGGCCCCCATTATCTGCTCTATTAGCAACCTGTTCTATTTCTTTCCATCACCTAGACATCAAGCAAGTAATTACAACAAGAAGTATATAATTACAATTATACAGTCCCCGCCAGTCGTTTATAAGCACCATATGGCCAGGGATGGTGCCTGCTTTTGAATCATCAATATATTTCTAACACTGAGCACAGGACTTGACACAAAATATGTGCTCAAATGATTATCTAGGAAACCTTAGAAGGAGAAGTGTAAAGAGCGAAGATAGCCCTATTGGAGACTTACATGTATTCTAAATCTGTTACACAGCTATAATACTTAAAAGTATGGTACATTAATAGGTATACAATGTAGAAATTGTAGGAAGTCACCCAATATATATATATAGGAAGTTACTGTATGATCAGGTTGGCATTTTAGAAACAGGATTTTTATCCATATTTGGTATGGATCAATTGGCTACTCCTCTGTAAAAGAAATTAATTTAGATCTTCACGTATTACACCAAAACAGATCCCACATGAATCCAAGATTTAAATGAAATCCTTAAAGTACCAGAAGAAAATGGGATATGGGAACAATCCTCTGTTGAGCCTATACTCTAGCTCAGTGCCTGGTGGTAGTGAGTAGTCCCAGCTTGTGGGTAGTTGACTGAATGATGGCTCGATAGTCAAGTTCTGTACTAGACGCCACGGAGTGGCTGCCGGTAGGAAGGCCTGGCCTACATTTCTGCATGTAATTTGTTGGGTTCTACCAGTGTTAGAACTATTTTGGTTTTGATCTAATATTTCAAAACTGGGAGATTTCACATAGAAATCTGGATTTCAGACTTTCCCTGGAATGTGTTTTTAAAAAGTACTGGATGCCTGGGTGGCTCAGTTGGTGAAGCATTTGCCTTCGCCTCAAGTCATGATCCCGGGGTCCTGGGATCGAGTCCTGTATCGGGCTCCCTACTCAGCAAGAAGTCTGCTGCTCCCTGTGACCCTCCCCCCTCTTGTGCTTTCTCTCTCTCAAATAAATAAATAATCTTCAAAAATAAAAATAATAAAAAAGTGCTGAATTCACGGCGGTTATATAAGTCGAGGAATAGCTCTAATTGCCTTTTCTTGTTATCTCTTGCCCAGTTGAGTGTTGTTTCTGATCACTGAGGGCAGAGACTGTCCCTCTCGTGCTTACCACTGTAGTGGTAGGGTCTGCCCAGGGGGTGGATCTGGTTCCGGGAGAGGCACGAGCCTTAGCTTAGGGACACTGGAGGAGGCGGTTGTAAGAGCCTGCTACTGAATGCCAAGCCTGTGGGAGGCCCACTCGGCATTCTCAGCAGGAGAAGCCATTGCTGGTAGGGAGGACTTGCCCAGAGGGGACTCCTAGAGCTAATCCTTCTGGGGCTCAGCTGTCCCAAAGGGGCTTTCAGAGTCGGAACACTGAAACAGGCCCTCCATTTTCCAGAGTCCCACAGAAACAGACACCTCACCGGTGTGAGCATTAGTGGTGAGGGCCTAAATGTCATGGGTAACGGTGTGAGCAGTAGGCAATGAGGCACCTTTGAAAGGATGGCTTAGGGGCAGCAGGGATGAAGGACAGCGAGGATCATTGTGGCAGGGAGTAACGTTCCAGAGAATTTGGGAAAGGTAAGTAGGAGCTTCTCTGAATTGAATGCTTAGCGGGTGCCAGGCCCTGTGCTGAGGGTTTTAATAGGCATTCTCTCATTTAATCCTGGATCAGCTCTATGAAGTAGGTGCTTCTTTATGGATGAGGAAATTGAGGGTAAAGAGACTAGGTAGTTTTGTCAGGGTCGGACAGCTAGTAAGGTAGCAGAGTCATCTCAAACTCCAGGATAGAGGCTTTCTCTCTGGACATACGATAAAATAGACTTAACACTCATGAGGCCTTGGTATCCATCCCTACGTGAAAATTGCAGAGGTTGGATAAGGCTGCCATCAAGGGCCTTTCTTTGTGTTTTCATCTGGTGGTGACAGCTTATTTTCCTGGAAGAAGTGGCTGAGGCCCCTTTCAGAGCCCAGCTGTCACCTCCCTGGTCTCATTGTTCTGTGCTGTCCTCCTGGACCTAGAAGACCCGCCCCAGTGCCTTCCACAAAGCCTCTGTCCCACTTTCCTTAGTTATCTGCGCCCGCGGCCCCTTATGCTCAGGGCTGTTCTACATCCCAACCCCGGCGGATTTAAGTCCCTTCTTCCCCTTGAAGGGCGCCTTTCCTGCCTGCGTGTCTGGTCTCCCACTAGGGGTGGCAAGGGAGGTAGCTGAGGGAGAGAGGGGGCGGGCTTTCTGACCGGATGCCCGGTGTCACGTTCCCCAGGCTCATGGTATGGCTTCCCTGCACTGGCATGGCGTCCTCGTCAGGCCGTGTGCAGGTGCTCTGTGCTCGTGTTACGGCTGGTGATCCTTGCCACAACACTGCGGTAGGCCTAGTCATGCCCGTTTTATGTGTGAGCGAACCAAAGCTCAGGGAAATGGCGTTGAAGAGCTCACATCTAGCCCGTGGCCCTTGATGCAATGCAAAGGCCACTCCGTGTCCTCCCACACAGCTTTCCTGTCGCTTTCTGTGTGGGTTTTGGCAAGTGACGCAGCCTTTCGAGCCTCAGTTCCCTCATCTGTGAAATGAAGATGAGAATAATGGCTAGCTCCTAGGGTTGCTGTGAGGCTCAAAACACATAATGTGTGTACGTCGCCCAGAGCGAGTGCTCCAGCCATCGTAGTAATAGTAATGGTTGTGCTTACTCGGCTGTTGTTACTGTTAATGGTGCCATCACCACTGTGAACTCTTGCAGCCATCCAGCCTGCCCTCTGCACAGCCAGGGATCCGGGGTAGAAGAGCAAAGCCTCTTTGTGGTAGGGGAGCATGGTGACATTTTGTCTCTCAATAGTCACCTTCCCCTTTTCTGTCCCCTCTTCCCTGGGAGCGTCGGCTTCCGAGTCCCGCTCTGCCCAGGTGACGGTAATAATGAGGTGTCTCCATAAGAGGCCACTGAGTTGCTCAGGCCTCGGACAAAAGTGAAATTCCTGAGGCTAGGCAGGCAGTGCCTTCAAATAAAACTGAAATCAAACGAAAGAAGAGATCTTCACAATTGTTTAAATCGCCTCTTGCACCTGCAGAAGGGAAAATGTGGAGCTCACATGTTGAAATCTAATATGAGGGCTCCTAATCTCTTAGAACTGATTAATGAATTTTAAAGATAGAGCTTTAATTAAAACAGGTCTCTGTGGACAGAAAGCATGCTATTTTGTGAGCTCTGTAAATATTGCCTTTTAAACTAATAAGTTCAGTTACCAGAAATACTACTGCATATATAAACAGTGGCTTTTTTATTTCGTGTGCTGTGGAAGCATAACTAGATACGGAGGAGAGGCTGCCTGCATTTCAAAGCCTGGCGTTTGGCTTTCCAAATCATAGCGACGTCAGTGGGCAGGACATCTTTTTCCTCTGGAGCACAAAGAACTTTCCAGGCATGATCTCATTCTGTCTTCAGACATCGCCCTATGAGGCTGGTCTGAGGAAGACAGCATTCATCGTGGCAGCATGGCCAGGCTTTTTTGACTTGCCCCAAGACCTCCATTGCACCCTGTCTCCTTCTCCACGCCACTGAGAAAATGGAGGCCGGCCAAAGGGATGCCATGATTTTTTCCTTTTCTCCTCGCTCAGCCAGTACCACTTCCCTCTTTTTCGGTTCTCGTGTGCCAGGCACTGGGCTCACCCATGGGCGTGTTATTTTACTTAACCCTCCAAATAACCCGGTGAGGTAAGTATGAATACTTACCTTACCGGGGGTTCCTCCACTCACTCAGGATAACAGCCCAAGCCTTTGCAGGGGTTGCAAGTCCCTGTTAGCGCTCTCATCTCATTGCCTCCTATCTCCCCTTTGCCTGGTTGGATATCTGGGACACAGGCTAGAGCAGCAGGCCTCTCGTTTAGAAATGACCCTGCCAGTATTTTAAAAAGGACACCCTCTATTGGGCATCTTCTCTATGCCAAGTTTCATGCCAGTCGTTTTTTTGAAAGATTATTTATTTATTCGAGAGACAAAGCACAGGGGGCAGCAGAGGGTGAGGGACAAGCAGGTTTTGTGCCGAGCACGCAGCCCGACGCGGGGCTCAATCTCATGACCCTGAGATCAGGACCTGAGCGGAAACCAAGAGTTGGATGCTTAACTAACTGAGCCACCCAAGCGCCTCCCATGGCCATCATTTTTACCCTTCTTAGAATCTCTGCGAGAAAGCTATCATTATTATACCCATTTTAATAATGAGAAAACCAAGGCTTAGGCCAAGTTCTTCTCCCAAGGCCACAAATTTGGCCAATAGCAGGGCCAGGGTTTAAAACCAAAGTATCTACCTTCCGAATCTGCTCTATTTCCATTAAACCCACTGCCTCCCAAAGTCTTGGTGATTTGCATTCCTAACTGAAAATCAAACAGTGGAGGACTTGACCTTGGAGGACGTGGTGGAGACCCTCAGCACTCACCAATATTCGTGTCCTACTCTTCTTAGGCACATAGCTCACTGTATTCCCAGGCTCCCCTGCAAGAAGGTGTGGCCACGTGACTGTTCTACATAAGATAAAAGTGGAAATGATGTGAATTTTTCCAGACATCGCCCTTAACAGCTTAGTCCTTACCAGCTCTATGTGACCCTGACCCCCTTTTTTATATATCAGACCGATGGGGAGACCTCTGTAGAGTTGAGGAGCCTAGGTCCAGGATGACAGTGAGGGAGCTGATCAACCAAAAAGATTTACATTGGATTGTGACGTGAGCAACGAACAACCCTATTTTTATTAAGCCACCAAAGTTTGTGTTATAAAGGCTAGCTTTACTTACCCTCCCTAATACAGAAGAAAACAATAATTTCTAGGTGTCCATTATATAGATGGAAAGGATAAGTAGAATCCCCGATGAGATGAAATCTGACATACCTTAAGCGAATAAGCTTCTTTCTCCATTTTCGTATATCCTTCCTTTTATTCCTCTCTTCTCTGTCCTCCAGAGGAATCAGCAGAACCATATGCACACACGTGATGGGGGGAGGGAGCGGGAAAGAGGCGGAGGGAGAGAGAGAGAATCCCAAGCAGCCTTCACGCCCAGCCCAGAGCCTAATACAGGGCTCCATCTCACGACCCTGAGATCATGACCTGAGCCAAAACTGAGAGTCGGATGCTTAACCGATTGAGTCACCCAGGTGCCCCAAGAATCAGTAGAATTTTGAATGAGACCATTTCCTCCCTATGCACAGCTGATGAAAAGCAGTAGACACCAGTGGGTAAATAACCTATAAGTATATGCGAACTCATTGATCAACCCAATGTCTCTCAGATTGGTGGAATATGGGGGAGATATTTTTAAGGAGGAATCTTATGTGTAGAAGTCACTACTGACCAGACGGGGGTCTTCATTCCTCAATACCAGTCTTTTAATGAGATTTTCTGGAGTTCAACCTGTCCTCCCAGTCCTTTAGCAGTGACTCGGACCCATGAGAGTCAACACAAGCAGAATCATTCCATTGGGTGAAGGGAGTTCTGCATGTTCAATTCCAGAAACCCTAATGGAATCAGGGCTTTGGGCAGGAATACAAAAGTCTTCTATATTTTTCACAGGTGACACAGGCTGATTGTAGCTATCATCCAACTGTGGAGTCATTACCCTTAGGTTCAGAGGAGGTTTTGAAAGATTGCACAGATGGAGACATGGAAACCTTGGCTGGGTGGACATGACCTGTTCAGTGCCAGAGTGAGAACTAGATGAAGGATGACTGCTCCAGGTCCTTTCAAAGCAAACTTGGGTTTACTCATTTCATAAAAATGAGAAGTAATTCTAATTCAATAAATCGTTTACAGTGTGCTAGGCTTGGAGGCATATCTTCTCCCAAACTCAGGGAAGTTGTAGAAATACAGCTGAGTGAGTCATCTCTTCGTGTATATTATTTATTTGAAAATATCAGAATGTTGTAAATGAAGTGTTTCTTTCTGAAATATTAATTTGGCGATTTGCTGAAATCATGCAGTTTCTGCCTCGGCTGTGTTGTGTAAAAATTTGTTTCTTAGTGTTTGACTAATTGCTTGTGTATCTACTTATCATTATTCAGTCATTAACCATTTAAAGCCCACCGTTAGGGGAACTGAGTTAGGTGTTGCTTGGAGGTTGATGTGCGTACGTGGGCCAGAGACAGTGCCTCGCTCCGGGGTCCAGGCCCTTAAGCTCTTGGGACCCATCCCCTGTATTCCTCCATGGGGGCCCTCCGGAAAGCCAGAGCAGCACTGCTCACACTGCAGAGTTCTGCCTTCCCCTGCTCAGCACTCCTTCGTCCAGGATCCAACTTTTCAGCTTCATGGATTCATTCTTAACTTTTCCCCACTGCCGAGCCTCTTCTGCTTTAAATGGTCTATCTTGCTTTTTATTTAGCATTAGCCTTTGTAAATTTTCAAAATATACATAATGGTGGTATAAGAGATAACAACGTCTAGACAAGCGAATGGAGGAGAAAAAGTACCAACTCCACCAACCACCGGAAGCCACTGTTGACATTTAGTGAACATACTTCTGGTCTTCTTTCCTATGCAGAGAAATACATACGTGTTTATTTTATACACATGGAATTACATTTCACACACTGTTTCATAACCCGCCTTTTGATCAATTGTGACAAATTTTCCATGACCACAAATACATTCTTCATTTTAATTTTTATTTTTAGTGGCGGTGTAACATTTCACCATAAAGGAGAGCTATCCTCTACTTAATCATATTGTTGAACGTCAGATTATTTCCACTTCTTCACTGTAATGCACAAGTATTTCTGTACTCATCCTTATATATACATTTTTGTATGCCTAATCTTATTAATAATATCTAATAAATAAGAATAAAAATATTTATGCATTTATATTTTGTATCCAATATATTTTAAAATATGATTTATAGTAATATATAATAATAATCTTGTAAATGCCTCGAAACTGAATTTCATCATCATTACATCAAGGATTATATACTTTTACAAGGTTCTTAATCCCTATCTGTTTGGCATTTGGTCCAGCTTCTCCTAAAATATTGCCTCCCAGATTGCTCCATTTTTGGCTGCAGAAACCTCAGACCAAATGTTGTCCCACCAACCAAGACCTCAGTTCACACAGCCAGGTAACTGTTGTCAGGGCGAGGCTAAAAGCTGCATCTCCTGACCCAGTTGACTTACAAGCATTTGGGTTGCCGCTGAGGTTTAACAACGGCTGCTGTCAGCTCATTCCTTTTCACCAACAGTGATCTGGCTGGTGCCTGCAAGGAGGAGAGCCCGGTGGTCTGTAACAGGGCTCTGGCTTACCTTAGCATTTTTACTTTTGTCCAGATGGAAACCACATTACTAGAAATACAAACATGATTTACTGATTTTAAAAATGTGTGGCTCTCTGGAAAACCGTGTGGAGGTCCCTTAAAAAGTTAAAAATTGAGCTACCCTATGATCCAGCCATTGCACTACTGGGTGTTTACCCCAAAGATACAGACGTAGTGAAGAGAAGGGCCATATGCACCCCAATGTTCATAGCAGCAATGTCCACAATAGCTAAATCGTGGAAGGAGCCGAGATGCCCTGCAACAGATGACTGGATTAAGAAGTTGTGGTCCATATATACAATGGAATATTACTCAGCTATCAGAAAGAACGAGTTCTCAACATTTGCTACAACATGGACGGCACTGGAGGAGATAATGCTTAGTGAAATAAGTCAAGCAGAGAAAGACAACTATCATATGATTTCTCTCATCTATGGAACATAAGAACTAGGATGATCGGTAGGGGAAGAGAGGGATAAAGAAAGGGGGGGTAATCAGAAGGGGGAATGAAACATGAGAGACTATGGACTATGAGAAACAAACTGAGGGCTACAGAGGGGAGGGGGGTGGGGGAATGGGATAGGCTGGTGATGGGTAGTAAGGAGGGCACGTATTGCATGGTGCACTGGGTGTTATACACAACTAATGAATCATCGAGCCTTACATCGAAAACCGGGAATGTACTGTATGGTGACTAACATAATATAATAAAAAATCATTATTAAAAAAAAATAAATAAATAAAAATAAAAATGTGTGGCTGTCTCCCTTCTGACTGTCCATTAAGGTGGTGAGAATGCCTTTAGAATGATTTGAAAAATGATATACAGGTAAATGTGAAACTGAGAGTGAAGGGATAAAGGACAAGCAGCCTGGTCTAGTAGAGAACTATAGACCATGGTTCTAACTCTCACTTTGCCACTAAATCTCTGTGACCTCGAGAAGTACTTTGGCCAAGCTGGGACTCAGTGTCCCATTGTGCTCGAAGAGGGGGTTGGGCATTGCTCTCTAGGATTCCTGCCAGTTTTAATGTCCTAGGATTAAAGATCAATAGATTGAAGTTTACTCCTTTTTCTAGACTATGAAGTTTGTAGAGAAGGTGGGGCGTTTGAGGAAATCTAACAACAGACCCTTGGTCCAGGGCTTGCAGAGAAGGAATAGGATATTATCTGGTCACCCTTATCAAAAAGCTTAAATCAGGGGCGCCTGGGTGGCTCAGTCATTAAGCGTCTGCCTTCGGCCCAGAGGGTGATCCCAGGGTCCTGGGATCGAGCCCCGCATCGGGCTCCCTGCTCTGCCGGGAGCCTGCTTCTTTCTCTCCCACTCCCCCTGCTTGTGTTCACTCGCTGGCTTTCTCTCTCTGTGTCAAAATAAATAAATAAAAAATCTTTAAAAAAAAAAAAAAGCTTAACTCAGATCACTATGAATTTAATGTGCCTTAAAGCCTCCTGAATTGGACTAACTTAATGTACCTTATGTAAAATCTAAAATGCCATTTTTTAAAGATGTTCTCTTAGGTACCATTAAGAATTTTTTTTAAATGCTGAAAATTAAACTATGAAACAATGTTGTCTTACACATCAGTTATACATTCCAATATCAGTCATGTTAAAACTGAAAAAATAAGTATACCTTAGAATCAGTGAAACAGAGTATTAATATATTTCATGATGGAAAGTTAAACTGCATTGACTATGTAAGAAAAATGATCTTGAGAATATGCAGCTTTCACACCCACAGACCTTTCTGTGTTTTACAGAAGAGAGCCCAGAGAAGTAATAAGAGTAACCCAAAGTCACAGAGACATTATGGGACTAGAACCAAAACGCATTAAATGGGGACAAACATTGCAGAATGGAGGAGTAAGGACCTCCAAAATTATGCTCCTCCATGAAAGCAAGGAAAACCATGGCAAATAGTCAAAATCAACTTTTCTACAGTGCTGGTAATTAAGTGAAGGAAACATACCATTACAAAAGAATGAAGAGTAAAAACCACATGGGTCATCTAAATAGACACACTAAAAGCATGTGACAAAATTCACCAGTTTCTTGATAAAAAACACTCATGCTGATAAAAAGGAGTCTATGAGGGGCGCCTGGGTGGCACAGCGGTTAAGCGTCTGCCTTCGGCTCAGGGTGTGATCCCGGTGTTGTGGGATCGAGCCCCACATCAGGCTCCTCTGCTATGAGCCTGCTTCTTCCTCTCCCACTCCCCCTGCTTGTGTTCCCTCTCTCGCTGGCTGTCTCTCTCTCTGTCAAATGAATAAATAAAATCTTTAAAAAAAAAAATAAAATAAAATAAAAGAACAAATAGGAAAATCTAAGTAAATCCATAACTGAGGTTGAATTGTTCATTAAAAACCTCCTATCAACGGAAGGCCCAGGACCAGATGGCCTCATTGATGAATTCTGTCAAACATTTACAGAGGAATTCACAGCAGTCCTTTTCAAACTCTTCCAAAACATGAGAGGAGTGAATACTTCATAACTCGTTCTTTTAATCCAGCATTACCCTGTCAGGGCCAGACAAAGACATCACAAGCAAGGAAAACTACAGATCCATATCTATCATGAATATAGATGTAAAAATTCTCAAAAAAATACTAGCAAACAAAATCCAGCAGTATATTAAAAGCATTATAAGCCAGGAACAATTGAGATTTGTCTAAGGAATACAAAGGACTCAACATTTTTGAAAAAGCAGCCTGAGTGGTCAAGTCTGCTTGGGCCGCCATAATAGAACACCACAGATTGGGTTTCCTAAGCAGTTCATTTTCTCACAGTTACGGCTGTGAGTCCCAGATCGAGGTGCCACCAGGAGAATGGGCAGTGGGGAAAGGGTAGTCTTTTAACAAGTGGTCCTGGGGAAACTTGATATTCAAATGTAAAAGAAATTGCAGGGGAGATGCCTGGATGGCTCAGTTGGTTAGGCATCCAACTCTTGATCTCAGCTCAGGTCTTGATCTCATGGTCATGAGTTCAAGCCCTGTGTTGGGCTCCATGCTGGGTGTGGAGCCTACTTTAAAAAAGAAAAAAGAATGAATTCGGACCCTTACCTTATATCATATACAAAAATTGACTCAAAGGGGCTTAAAAACCTGCATATAATAGCTAAAATTATAAGACTCTGAGAACAAAACAGGGGAGAAACTTCATGAAAATGGATTTGGCAGTGATTTCTTGTATATGACCCCAAAAGCACAGGCAACAAAAGAAAAAAATAAATTGGACTTCATCAAAATTAAAAACTTTTGTGCAACAAAGAAATGCTATGAATAGAGTAAAAATGCAACCCCAAAGTGGGAAAAAAATATTTGTAAATCATGTATTTAATATGGGATTAATGTCCAAATATATATATAAAAAACCCTGCAACCCTACAACAACAAAACAGTTAAAAATTGGCAAAGGACTTGAATAAAGAGTTCTCCAAAGAAAATATAAAAATGGGCAACAAGCATATAAAAGATGCTTAACATCACTATTACTAGGGTAATGAAAATCAAAACCAGAATGAGATACCACTTCATACCCATTAGGTTAGCTATTGTTACAATAGTAAGTGTTGGTGAGGTTGTGGAGAAATTGGAACCTTTGTGCACTCCTGGTGGGAATGTAAAATGGTACAAAACATATGGAAAACAGTTTGATGGCTTCTGAGAAAAATTACAGATACAATTACCATATGATATAGCAATTCTACTTCTGGGTGTATGGCCAAATAAAATGAAAGCAGGGGCTGGAACAGACATTTGTACACCCATGTTTATAGTGGTATTACTCACAATAGCCCAAAAATGGACTTAATCCCAGTATCCTCAATGGATAACGGCATGAACGAATGTGGTCTACGCATGCAATGGGATGTTACTCAGTCTTAAAAAGGAAGGAAATTCTGACACATGCTACAACCTTGAAGACATTATGCTAAGTGAAATAAGCCAGTTCCAGAAGGACAATATTGTGTGAGTCCATGTCCCTGTACCAGGTACCTAGAGTAGGCAAATTCATAGAGACTGAAACTAGATGGTGGTTATTGGAGGCTGGGGGCAGTGGGAAATGGGGAGTTAATGAGCACAGAGCTTCAGTTTTGGAATGATGAGAAAATTCCAGAGATGGATAGTGGTGATGGTTGCACAGCAATGTGCACATACTTAATTCTGCTGAGTTGTACACTTACAAAAGGAAGATGGTAAACTTCATGTTCTCCATATTCCCCCCAAAAAAGAATGGCATTGTTCTTAAGAAATACACATTGTAATATTTAAGAGTGTGCGGCACAATGTTTCCATCTTACAGCGGTTCAGAAAAAGAAATTGTGTGTGTGTGTGTGTGTGTGTGTGTATACACAAATACATAGTTGAGCCAGGAGCAACATGGATTTGAATTGCTCAGGTCCACTTATACACGGATTTTTTTCAATAAAAATAGCACAGTACTGTAAAGGTATTTTCTCTTCCTTATGATTTTCTTAATAATATTTTCTTTCCCCTGGCTTACTTTATAAGAATACAGTATATGTAGACATACCATGCAAAATATGTGTTAATCAACTGTTATGTTATTGGTAAAGCTTCTGGTGAATAATAGGCTATTTAATAGTAATTAAGTTTGGGGGGAGTCAAAAGTTACACGTGGATTTTTGAGTGCATGGGGGTGGGTGCCCTTAACCCATGCATTGTTCAAGGGTCAACTATGTACATAGTATATATCTTTATATATGGAGAGTGAGCAAGAGGATGAGAATGAATGATAAAATGATGAAAGAAATGAGAAAAATGTAAACAATTGGCAAATCTAGGTAAAGGAATACAGAAATTCCTTGCAGTATTCTTACAAGTTTTTGTGAGTTAGAAAGCGTATAAAAAGAAACAATTTAGATAAGTAACCTGTATAAAGTGGTTAACATGGTGCTCAGCCAGGCTCAACTTTATCCCCCTTCTCTTACTTTCTTTAACAGTGCCTGAAAGGAAAAAGAAAAGAGAATTTTTTTCCTCCACATTAGTCAGTCTTCTTACTCCATTGCTGGTACACAGGCTGCCTCCAGGGTTGTCATTCTGAGAGTTTCTGGATCTTAAGGGCAGGTGGCCCAGTGGGTAGGCTGACAGAATATATGGCTAGGAGCTAAGACATTCCAGGATACACTCAGCCCTGTCAGGGTCATTTCTCATTTTGGAAAGCAGCTTTCTAGAATGGAATCACGAGTACGAGGGACAGGGCTTGGCCACTCTTTCTTGCGCCCCCTTTGAACTGCTACCCTGAGCCATAGCAGTTAGAGAATCTCTGCCTCCACGGGAGTCTGCTGAAATGGTCATAATCGAGACGCCGAGGATTACCACTGTACTTACTTTACACCGAATGGTGAGGGAAAAGATAGTACACAGAAGAAACGTGGAGCGTGGTCCTTGGGGTCAAGGAGTTTACCATCCAGTAGGAGAGAGCAGGCTAAACAACGCTGT
The DNA here is from genome assembly GCF_024610735.1 of Ursus americanus. NCBI lineage: Eukaryota > Metazoa > Chordata > Mammalia > Carnivora > Ursidae > Ursus > Ursus americanus. Next base: position 12,682,853 of record NC_142164.1, read on the forward strand.
GCTCAGTGGTGGAGGGGAAGCCGAAGTAGACCTAACTGTCCCTGTCCTGGAGGGGCTGGCCACACCAGAGAGGACCTGGAGAACTTGTAGAAGAGATCAAGGTCACAGTGGAGTCTTTCTTGAAAGTGATAGAGGGAGTTCTGCTTGCTACCAGTCTGCGTGCCATTTCAGTGGGGACAAGACTATAAGCGGAGGTATTAATCTGCTCTTCTCATTCTATGATTTCCACAGGAAACACCTGCGCATCTTGTAAAAATGCAAATTCTGATGCAGTAGGTCCGGGGTGGGTCTTGAGATTATGCATTTTTAACAAGTTCTCAGATAACACTGTTGTTGCTGGTCTCTGCAGAACATACTTTGAGAAAGAAGCCTATAAAGGAACGATTATCCACCTTGGTTGTCAAAAAACCATTCAGCAGTTCTTTGAGGCCACAGCTGTAATAGAAACCCATGTAAGGGGGCGCCTGGGTGGCGCAGTCATTAGGCGTCTGCCTTCGGCTTAGGGCGTGATCCCGGTGTTCCGGGATCGAGTCCCACATCGGGCTCCTCCGCTGGGAGCCTGCTTCTTCCTCTCCCACTCCCCCTGCTTGTGTTCCCTCTCTCGCTGGCTGTCTCTCTGTCAAATAAATAAAATTAAAAAAAAAAAAAAAAGAAACCCATGTAGGCATGGTTGGCTAGTAATAGGGTCTTAAATAGAGTTGGGTGTGTACTTGTGTAAAATAACTAACACTGTGTTTACTATGTGCCAGGAACAATGCTAAAGCCTTACACTAATGATCCCTTTTTTAATGCTGGTAACAATACTGTGAGTAAGACACTTGTCTTTTAGTCTTGATGGCTTAAAAACAGTGGAAATGTATTCATCACAGTTTTAGAGTCTGGGAAGTCCAAGATCAAGGTACTGGCCTATTTGGTGTCTGGTGAGGGTACACTTCCTGGTTCATAGACAGCCCGCTTCTTGCTGTGTCCTCATGGGGTGGAAGGGGCTAGGAAGCTCTCTGGGGTCTCATTTATTAGGTCACTGATCCCAATGGAGAAGGCTCCACTCTTAGGACCCAATCACCTCCCAAATGCCCCACCTCCTAATACCATCACCTTAGAGATTAGGTTTCAAGATACGAATTTTAGCACACAAACATTGTCTATCACAGCAGTATTACAGTTGAGGGACTTAGCACCGAGAGCTAAAGTGATTTGTCTATGTTTTATATCTAGAAAGTGGCAGAGGCAGGAATTGTACCCAGGCGATACCAGAGCTCTTTCCCTCAAGCCTGCATATGATTGTCCACCCAGAACTCTCCACTGCCCAAATCCAGGTATAATCCATTTACTCTTCTCTACCCCCAGTACCTAAAGTGGTGTGAGAATGTCTTTTAGAAAATGACAAAATGAAAGGAACCTGTTCTGAGGGAATGCTTCCTCCTGGCGAGAATGCTTCCTCCTGGCGAGGCTTGACCAGGACCTATTACATAAAAGCCTCTCATTTAATTTAACCCTCACAACAGCCTTTTCAGATAGCTGTTATAACCCCCGCTTTCTATACAGTGAAACTAAGGCATCGATTACGCATTATGTTTCCGATCATTAAGCTGGCTCATGGTAGGAGAACCAGATTTGAGCTCAGGCATCTGACTCCTCAGTCTGTAGTTTTTCTCACCTAACAGGCTGCTTTTGCAATGATCTTTCAAGAGCCTTGCTGTTGTTCTCCCCAGTGAACACTACTTGACATTGGCCACCTAAAGTGTGTGTTCAAGCTTGGTCTTCACTGTTTTTGTCACCTCCTTCGGGCTAAGTAGTTTCAGCATCATACCGTTCCCTGTCCAAACCCCATCAGTTCACAGGCTAGGGTTCCTGGTTATCAAACCTTGGCTAGAATTCTCTTCTCAAGGATCCCTCTGCACAGTGCCTGTTCAGTGTGTGATTGTGGGTGTGGTGGGTGGTGATGGAGAGCTGGTGGAGGCTAGTTAAACATACATCCACGTGGGGCGCCTGGGTGGCGCAGTCGTTAAGCGTCTGCCTTCGGCTCAGGGCGTGATCCCGGCGTTACGGGATCGAGCCCCACATCAGGCTCCTCCGCTATGAGCCTGCTTCTTCCTCTCCCACTCCCCCTGCTTGTGTTCCCTCTCTCGCTGGCTGTCTCTCTCTCTCTGTCAAAGAAATAAATAAAATCTTTAAAAAAATGTTTAAAAAAAAATACATCCACTTAAGCCATCGCTGGGGCTTTCAAGTTTGACAAACCTCCATGCTCTCTACGTGCTCTTCAGTGGATTTTAAATGGTATTTTAAAAAGTACATCTTGTATTTCACAGTACGATCTAAGAAATCAAAGCAACTAAATGCCACAGTGGAAAGAGATGTGCAGCACATCGGGTGGGCCTTGGACTATGACTTGAACAAAATGTTCTCTTGCGGTGTTTTTAACCATTGTCAAGTTGGAATGAGTTATGTTAAATTATTTAAAATTCACAGAAAAGTAGAATACCAGAAGAAACACAGCTATATACTCACATCCAAAATGAACAGATGATAGCATTTTTGCTTTAGGTTTGTTTGATTTTTATTTTTATTTTTTAAAAGATTTTATTTATTTATTTGACAGAGAGAGAGACAGCCAGTGAGAGAGGGAACACAAGCAGGGGGAGTGGGAGAGGAAGAAGCAGGCTCCCAGCAGGGGAGCCTGATGCGGGGCTCGATCCCAGGACCCTGGGACCACGCTCTGAGCCGAAGGCAGACGCTTAACGACTGCGCCACCCAGGCGCCCCTAGGTTTGTCTAATTTTTAAACAAAAAATGATGTTCCACAAACTTCCAGTTTTAAGATGGTACAATAAAGCAGTGATTTTTGAGTTTCAGATCAATATATCTGTGGGAATACATAGGCAGTCTGTACCATTTCCATAACCTCTCCATATGTATTCTCTCCTGAGATCGATCTGCCTGAGAAGAGATGTCAGGAGGACTTCGTAGGCTCGCCCACTGATAGATCATTAAATACAGTTTTTGATGAACTATGACTAAGTGATTTGGGCATATAATTCAGAAAGGGCTTAGGGAATTGAGTGACTTTGCTATACTAAACTCTTTCTAGTCGTCGTTTATGGGAACAAAGTCTCTTAGCCCTTACATACACAAAAACGTAAAAGAAGGGTAGCATTGATGGTGTACTCTATCTCATTCTGCCAAAAAGTGATATTAATTCGGGGCTGCGTCAATGAATCGAGAGCCTATCCTCATCCAATGCATTAAGAGATGAATTTGCCATGAAATTTTATTTTTAGGTTTAATAATTTTCATCAAAACATTTAATATTCAGATTGTCTTAAACAGTTATGTAATGGTAAAAATTGTAATTATAAATGAGTCCAGAAGAACAAAATAACACATAGAGCATTGTGTTCACAGAAAATTTTTAAAAATTAATTTTAGTTTACGTATATGTTTTTCGGTGACTTATTTATAGATACTCGAGTATAAAAATACGTTATAAAAATCTTCACAACAGAATGGATGTGTGATGTCAAAGAAGAACAGGAATTATGTATATTTCAGGTAGATAACAGTGAGTAGTAAACAATGACTCAATAGTGTTATTCAAAGTATGTGGGAAATTTTTTTCCTTAGACCTACTCACACATATGACAAAAAAAGTCAAATTTTTTTGCTCGTTTTTGCTCATTTTGAAATCAGCAAAGAGGCACCATGTTCTTAGAAATTCTTTTGGGGAATGAGAATAAAAACACTTGAAGACCACTGAAGAATTCACTGCCTTCTCTCAGAAACAATCTCACATCAGCCAGGAGGAACAGAAATCAGCGTGCCATCTGCCTATTTTGAGCTTCTCAGGTGCTTTTCGTCTGTATATTCTCGATCAGTTTAAACAAATTCTGAAAAACATGATTAATTTGTCTGATTTTCAAATTTATTGGCACCTACTGTTCATGGTATCACGTTATTATCTTTACATTTCTACAGTATCTTATTAACGCCCTCTTTTCCATTTCCAGTATTTATTTGTGTTTTCAAATAACCAGCTTACGATGGTGTCACTCATTTCTATTGTTTTTGTTGAAATTTCATTTTGAGTTTTATTTCTATGATCCCCTTCTTTTTGCTTCGTGTTTATTGTTATTTTTTCTAACCTCTTGATTGGAACTTTCATTAATTGCAATCTTTTCCATTCCGTACATATGTACTTCAAACTCTATAATTTTCCTATAGACTATCTCAGTACATCCAGGCATTGCTTTTTATTTATTTATTTATTTATTTATTTATTTATTTATTTATTTATTTTTAAAGATTTTATTTATTTATTCGACAGAGATAGAGACAGCCAGCAAGAGAGGGAACACAAGCAGGGGGAGTGGGAGAGGAAGAAGCAGGCTCCTAGCGGAGGAGCCTGATGTGGGGCTTGATCCCAGAATGCTGGGATCACGCCCTGAGCCGAAGGCAGACGCTTAACCGCTGTGCCACGCAGGCACTCCCAGGCATTGCTTTTTAGAGCAGGAAAGCTTTATGGTACAGCAGAGATCACAACGCTTACTTTAAAGATGAGGATCTTCACTGAATCCAAGAACGGAGAATTGAATTTCGATCCCAAGCAGCACAGAACCATGCAAAGAACGTAAAATGGAGAATTAGGCAGCTTTGTGACCTGGGACAACGTATTCATGATCATCTGTTCTAGTAGCAGTAACAACTGCTAAGAATTCTTGATTTTTTCTCTATGTGCCATTGTAACTGAATTAATGTGAGTTCGTTCCTTAGTGAGTTACAGGTAGAGACTGCGCCAGGTGAAGTTGTCACACAACGGAAACTTTATTTGCTGCAAATAAGGAGGTGATGGGGAATAACTTCCAAACTGTAACTTCCTGAGCAAGAGTGAGTAGGTCCCTTTTAGTTAATGTTAGGACGAAAATTCAGAGAGGGGAGTTTTGTCGTCCTAGGCAGAGGTGGGCGTGAGGTCACACAAGCGTTTTAAGGTTGTATGTTATGTTAATGAGGTTTGTGCTTCTCCTTGGTTGGGGGGTACATTTTAATATTACAGTGAGATCGAGGTGACTCTGGGCCACTCCCGGGTGTGAGTAGGTGGTCGAGCTCCAATGGGTCTAGGCCAGTGGAGCTCTTTCTGTTGCTTGCCTCTAAAACAAGTTTAGTATTCTCGTGAAGAAGGGGGTCAATGGGGGGTCTTGCTGGTGACAGTTTTAACCTCATTAACCCTATGGGGGCACAGTTTCAATCCTGCAAAAACAACACAAGAATATGGGTCAATCTTTTTTTTTTTTTAATGATTTTTTATTCTATTATGTTAGTACTTTTGAAACAGCCCTGGGCGTTTTATCATTGACATATTGTCTCTGATTTGGTTAGGCTATTTCCTGGCTGGGTAGAGTCTCAGCATTTTGTATTCCCTTTGTCCCCTTAAAATGCTTAACTACTGATGTTTTGCATTTCTTTGGTCTAACACTTCCTAGGAAGTTCTCCAAGAAGTGTGCTTGGCAAATAGACCCAGTGAGGCCCGGATCAGGGAGAATAGCCAGGGGCCTAAGATGACTTCTCCTGTGTCACAGAAGCTGTGTCTCATCTTTCTTTCTCTGGGGACCCCTAACTCTTCCTGCTGACACTGAGACCTTAATATGCAGTAGCGCATTGCATCCTCACAGTAATTCCATGAGGTAGGCCTTTTGTACTTAAAGTCCTCCCTCCTTTAGAGATGGGGAGACGGAAGCTGTGAATGTTTAAATGATCTGCCCCAGATCATGTAGCTAGTAAGTAGTAAAGCCGTGATTGAACTCTTACCACTATGTTGTGCTGCTTATGAGATGGAGATGCGAACACTTATTCCATATGATTATTGGAAGATTACACTAATCCCGGGAATGCTACTGCATTTAGCACAGGTATAGGAAAGTCAGTACTCAGTAGGGAAGTGTTGGTGTATTTTGCCAGTCATGTAGCTGTCATTAGATCAGTTAGGGTCCTTAATCTAATGTTCATTTCATTAGATCGTGAACCCACCCTACCCCAAACCACCAGTTTATTAAATAAAAATAGATACTATTTATTGAATTCCAGGTACTATTCTAAGCGTTTCACGTGTAGTGACTTCATTAATCTTCATATCATCGCTCCGAGGAAGGTACTGGCCTTACCCCGATTTTACAAAGGAGGAAATAGAGGCCGAGAGAAAGTAACTTCCCCAAGGTCCCCGACCAGTAGGCCAGGATTTGGAGCCCAAGCACTCTGCTCCCCTAAATGCTGCACGTGCCTCAAGGTTAACTCAATTACCAGGGTTTTTACTCAATTCCTTAAGTATATGCTAGAGTTCATATTATGGGCCAGAGTTTTCTTTCAAATTCAGTGACTGACCAGTGTGTACTCATTTCCATAATCCTTCAATAGAGAGGGTGGAATAGGTGACTTGGAAAAAAAAAATCAGGCAAAAGACTTTGTTGACAATTCAGGATCTGATTTCTGCTGAGGAACATTTTAACATAATAATAATTCAAGATGTAAATTAGTGATTTTTTTCCAATGCAGACAGTACAAGTAAAACAGAAATTAGGTTCCTCAGCAGTGTCTGAGTTAAATATACATACACGTGACGTGAATACTTAAATGATATTTTTAAATGCAAATAGAAATGTGATCATTTAAACTATTGTTTGATTAAAACTAATCTTGGAATTAGTGATGTGTCATACCATCACACCAAATGCGGCAGGGGTAAGATAAAGGAAATTCAAATATGAAAAATTGTATATGGATGTCAGAATATCAGTGTATCTCAAAGTATTTTAAGGAAATAGAAAATGCAGTTAAGATTAAGATTCTAGAATGTTGAAAAAGAGATCGAATTGAAGTATCCAGATCTCCGTACATTTACATGATAAGGTTGGGGCCGTATTTATCTAGAGAGCTACTCCAGTGAAGATGGGAAGGATGAAGAGTAGTTCACAAAGATGATACATGTATATCACCCTGTAACATTCCTTCTTAACCACACAAGAGTGCTGATAGAGACCAGGTTTAATGTATAAAAATATCTCTTATTTTTATTACATTGCTATACATGTTCATGTATACAAATGAGGAGAAGCAGGTAAGCAGTTGCAAAAATGTAAACAGTAAATCTGTTACTCAGAGGTATTTGTTATTTAAATCTCGATGTTTATCACAGCTCGTGGATGCACACACGTGTCTAGTTTCAAACAAAATATTACTGCAGATACTGTTTTAAACTTTTAAAAAATCTTTAAAACACATTTTGATAAATAATGATCTACAGTGTCTTGTTAAGTGATTGAATAGCATTCTTTGTTTGAAAGAACCGCACATTAGTCATCCAGTCCTCTGCTATTGGCATTTTGTCTGGTTTGTGGTTTGTATCTATTAAAAACAATACCACAGTGAAGATAAATTTTCAAGATACAAATCTTGCATGTACTTTGTTAGATTGTACGTAATTATTTTATGCTTTTGGTGATATTGTAAAAGGCAGTACTTCATTTTCGATTTCAGTTCCAGTTGTTCGTTGCCAATATATAGAAATACAATTGATTTTTACTTATAGACCTTATATCCTATGACTTTGATAAGCTCATTTGTTCTAGAAGCTTTATGGTAGATTGTTTGACATTTTCCCAGAAACAATCATGTCTTCTAAGAATGAAGATGGTGTTATTTCTTCCTTTCAGATCTCTTTTGATTTGAGAGCAGGAAAAGTATTTGCTTCCATTTTACTTATATCTAGGTCCTCCAGTGCAATCTTGAGTAAGAGAGGTAAGATGTGCACCTGTTACCATTTGAGTATGATGGAGCGATTGCTTTTAGAGAATACGTGCTGGCTGCAGTTTTTTGTAGATGCTTTTTATCAGTATTAGAAATTTTTCCTTTATTCTTGTTTCTTGAAAGTTTTTAACATGAGTGGGTGTTGATTCTTGTCAACATTTTGTTGTGGCATGGAGTGAGGTGATTTTTAAAAATTTTAAATTCATTGTAACAATGAATTCCATTATTGGTTTTTGGAGTTTGAAACCAGCCTGACATTCTTGGGTTAAACTATTATAATATATTGTTATATTCTATTAAATATACTAATACCTTATTAAGGTTTTTTCCTTTCTATATTCAGGAGGGATATTGTTCCCTAGTTTTTTTTCTTTTAATGTCCTTGTTTTGGTATCAAGATAAAGATGGCCTCATAAACTGAGTTGTTAACTCTTCGTTCTTGTTCTGGCTCAATAATTTTCCTTGGGGAGGTTTTTAACCTGGGCCTGGGGCTTTGTTTGTGGGAATGTTTTGACTACAAATTCTATATCTTTAATAGCCATAGGGATATCAGGTGGTCTCCTTTTGCTGAATAACTTGAGTGGTTTTGGTTTTCAGTGAATATCTCAGTTGCATCAGGTTACCAAATGTATTGGCACAAAGTTGGTCATAATATGGCCTTAATATCTTTTAAAGCTGTAGTTATAATACTAGTCTCATTTGGGATGTTGAAAATTCGTGTCTTCTCTTTTTGTCTTGAGCAGATTTGCTAGAAATGCATCAGTTTTACTGATCTTTTCAAAGAAACAGACTTTAGTTTCATTGATTTTTTTTTTCTGGTGTTTTTTTTTTTTATTTTATCTTCTCTTGATTATTTCCTTCATTTTGTTTGTTTTGGATTTAATTTCCTCTACTCTTTCTAGTGTTTGAGGTGGCAGCTTAGATTATTGATTTAAGACTTACCCTTTTTTCTAATTTATGGGTTGACTGCTGTAAAATTTCCCTGTCCACACTGGTTTAGCTGAATGCAACAGAGTTTGACTAAAGTATGTTTTTATTTTTATTCAACTCAAGGGAATTTTTTAAAGATTTTATTTATTTATCAGTCAGAGAGAGAGCGCACGCGCACAAGCAGTGGGAGCAGCGGGCAGAAGAAGGAGAAGCGGGTTCTCTGCTGAGCAGGGAGTCCCATGTACGACTCCATCCCAGGACCCTGGGATGACCTGAGCCGAAGGCCGACTCTTAACCGACTGAACCACCGAGGTGTCCCTCAACTCAGATTTTTTTCTAATTCTCCTTGTGACTTTTCTATTGCTTCATAAGTTATTTAGGAGTGTATCTCTTAATTTCCAAATATTTGGAGATGTTCCAGATATCTCTCTGTTATGGATTTCTAGTTTATATCCAGAGAACATACTTTGTGTGATTTTAATTCTTTAAATATTTTTGGAGGACTTCCACTTCAAAGAAGATGAAGTAGACATACTTGATCTTTTCTTTTCTTTTAAGATTTTATTTATCTGACAGAGAGAGCACAAGCAGGGGGAGCGGCAGGCAGAGAGAGACGGAGGAGAAGCAGGCTCCCCCATAAGCAGGGAGCCCAAGTGGGGCTCGATGCCAGAACCCTGGGATCATGACCTGAGCCGAGGGCAGCCACTAGACCAACTGAGCCACCCGGGTGCCCCAGATATACTTTGTCTTACCTTTACTCCTAAGTAAAACTAAAAGCCATGGAAGTTATATATACAACAAATACAAGAAGACTTTGAAACATGGAGAAGAATGCAAACCATCTATGGACCTCAGGATCTGAGTTCCCTAGGTTTTCTTTTTTCTCGTATGTCCCAGACTTGGAGCTGGAAAAGTCAGCAACACAGAAACAGCAATGGGCATGTACACTCCGCCCCCCCCCCCCCCCGCCAAAAAAAAAAGAAAAATAAGAAGCAGCCCTAATAAAAGTACATTCTCTCTAGCCAGAAGACTAGGAAAGAGGCAGCCTAGCAGGACAGAATCTTTAAGATAGTCCTACTACACTTCGTCCAAACCCCATAGAGAAAACCATGGCCCTGCCCCTACTTATGCCAGTAAAGACAGAATGGGGAGCCTAGAGTTCTACCCTTTCAGATTATGACAAGGTGACCCAGTACTGCCACCAAGTTGGTGTCAGAGAAGTCCAAGTAGGGGACAACTTTCATTCCTGGAAGCTCGAAATGAGCCCATTACCTCATGGTGTCAGTGAGGGTCGTTTGGATGCAATAATAAGGAAGACCTACCCTTTCAAGCCAGGGGTATAGTAATTGAGGCCTAATGGGAAACCAGAACTCCCACTCGCCACTTAGCAGTAATGAGGTGTCTCCTCTTGACTGTCAACGGAGGCCAAGCAGAAAACGTGGGTTTGTAACCCCACTTCTCAGCAGTGAGGATATTTCACCCTGCCCCTGCCAGAGGAATGTCAGAGAAAGATAACCAAGGTTTAAATAAATTAGATTCAGAGTTTCGTAACACAATAAGAAATTCCTCACGTGTCAATAGAAAATTACAAAAAGCCAGGAGGATCACAAACTACATGAAAAAAGATAAATCAAGAGATGCCAACACCAAGATGATGCAGGAGTGAGAATTATCGGACAAAGATTTAATGGCAACAATCATAAAAATTACATGAAGGGACAATTGCCCCCAAATTCACTTCAGAAAAGTGAAAAGATAAAAAGCCACAGCAGAGAAATAGGTCTTAACAAAGGTATAGAGGATGCAAAGAAGAACAAAATGTAACTTTTACAACTGAAAACACAACTGAAATAGAAATCTCTGCATGGGTTTAATAACAAAGTGGCAGCAGGGGGTGACAAAGGAAAGAATCAGCGAACTGGAACAACAACAAAAAAGAAAATACACAAAAAAAATTTTTGAGTAAAGCTTCAGGAACCTGTGGAGCTATAACAAAATATCTAACGTCAACATAATGAGAGTCCTGGCGTAGATAAAAAAAAAAAAGAGAGAGAAAACAGGGCTGAAAAAGTATTTAAAGAAGAATGGCTGACAACTCCTCAAATGTGGCAAAGTCATAAACAGATTCAAGAATCTGAACAAACTTCAAAAAGGTTATCCTAAAGAAATCCATGCCGAGACACATTATGATCAAACTTTCGCAAAATAAAGGCAATGAAAAAATCTGTAAAGCAGTAAGAGAAAACTGACGCCTTGATTATAGGGAGGAAACAATTGCAGCGAGAGATTCCTCATCAGAGTCCATGGAGGCAAGAAGAAAATGGCACCAAATTTGGGACGTTTTTAGTCATAATTTCTTGAAATAATTTCTTCAGCGCTGTACTATCTCTCTTCCTTCTGCGATTTCAGTGACGTAACTGTTAGACCTTTGATTTTGTTTCTGCGTGCCTCAGGCTCTGTTTCGGAATATATTTTTTGCTCTTTGCTTTTCAGATTAGATCATTTCTATTGATTGATCTTCAGTTTCACTGATTTGTTCTCTGTTCTCCCCATTCTGCTACTGAGCTCATCCCGTCTGCTTTTTATTTTAGTTATTGTGTTTTTCAGTTCGAAAATTTACATTTTTGTGTGTATGTTTTATTTTTTCCCAAGACATTCTATCTTTCTAGTTATTCACCCTTGTGGCATTTTTTAATAACAGCTTCTTTAAACAGATAATTTTTAAATAGCTTCTTTGTCAGATAATTCTAGCATCTGTGTCATTTTGGTATTGCTGTCTATTGATTATTTTTTATATTCAAATTTACGTTTTCCTGGTTCTTCATATGTTTAGTAATTTTGGATTTTTATTGGGTGCTTTAAATATCACATTATGAGATTCTGGGATTTGTTAAAATGAAATGGAGAATGTCGGTATTTTCGCCTTTGCAGGCAATCAACACTGGCTTATTCAGGGCACAGTTTCTTTTTTTTTTTTTTTTAAAGATTTTATTTATTTATTCGACAGAGATAGAGACAGCCAGTGAGAGAGGAAACACAAGCAGGGGGAGTGGGAGAGGAAGAAACCGGCTCCTAGCGGAGGAGCCTGATGTGGGACGCGATCCCAGAAATCCGGATCACGCCCTGAGCCGAAGGCAGACCTTAACGACTGCGCCAGCCAGGCGCCCCAAGGCACAGTTTCGAACCAGACTTCTGTGTGTTGTGGTTTCAGTGTTCCACTTTCAAAGCCTTTGTAGTGATTTGGTGTCTGCATCACCTAGTGGCTAGTCTGGGACCTGAGTGATGATGGGCTGTCCTTTCTTTCAATTCTCAAAGCTGTTCAGGGTGAGGTTCACACCTGCGCGTGATTTCATAAACAACTTCATGGGTTTGATATCCCGATCTACTGTCTTTCTTTAATCTCATGGGTACTTCCTTTGGTTTCCTAGGTCTCCCTATTTTGGTTCGATACCTGGGGCTGTATTTACCCCATGTTGCTGTGCAGTTCCCACGTACACATTTGGCATAATTTGTGGGAGGACAGAGGGGGGGAAAAAGCAATGCAGATTCAGCCTACCCATTTTGGATTTAAGCTCCTTTGATTGGAGAGATGGTTCTTCTCCTTCAGAGTTTTTGGCTCTTACGAGACCCCGTTGCTGCTTTCATTATTGCTCCTTCCTCTGATACAGGATTCTCTTGAAGGCTAGAGTGTGAGAGAATGGAGAAAACATTTTAAATGTGGATTTCCTCCACTTTGCACATTAGCAAGTTCCTTTTCTACTCAGTGAGCAATAACTATAGGGTATCTCCCGAAGTTCTCTCCTTGTCCGTGCCATTGCCCTCGTCCAGGTTTTGGGCTGCATTAAGTCTAGGCTGGAAGACAGCAGAGGGGGTAGAAAATGGTAAACTCACTGCACATTCGGTAATAGCTTGATTTACGATCTATTGCTGCAATCTACCGGCTATTTACTTTTCAAAGTCCTCAAACAGAAGCTCATATATTCTATAAAGATTTTATAACTGATCTCAGTGGGAAAGAGCATGGATTGTGCTTTCTCTAAGTTACTCTGAATTTATCAATTGTCTTTTAACAATTAAAATGTAAAAATAATATATTTTATGTTTAATTTTTACCATTTTTTCCACTCTTATTTACATAGACTGAAATTTCCATCTAGTATCATACTCCTTCTGACTTTAAGGTATTAATAATATTTATTTTTAAGTCCCTGTTAAAAAAAAAATAATACCCCTGTTTAAAAATTCCAACAAATGAGTCATCTCTGAATCTGGTTATGTTGATTATGTCATCTCTTAACTGTGTGTGTGTGTGTGTGTGTGTGTGTGTGTGTGTGTGTTTAACTTTTTGTGTATGTGTGTGTTTCTTGTAATTTTTTATTGATTTCTGGGCATTATGGGTAGAAGAACATTGGGAATAGGGGTGAACAGTATTTAGTTTAGCAATGAGTATACCTCTTATATTAGGCCATTAGTGTTAGGGGTTGAGTCAGTCTAGTCAGTCATCTCGTGGGGTTTGGGTTTTGTTGTTGCTATCTTTACTTAAAATATGCTGCGGTCTTCAACTTCCTCCAGATATTTGGTGCTGTTACCTTGTTCTTATAATGGGTTTGGGGTGCTGATAGGTTTTCCTCAGTGTTTCTATTATCCCCCTTGGTAAATTACTAGTTCTTATACACATGCCCTACGGAGGTTGACTCTATCTACATTCTTGCAAAACTGCTGTTGCTTGTTACTCAGTGCTATACTCATGGTAGGGGATAGAAGGTTTTTCTTTGGGTTTTTGGCTCAGCTTCTTTCTTAGGCAAGTGCTGTTTACTTGGGTCTCAAGGGTAGGGCTTTCTCCATGTTTTTTGCCTTTCTCCCTGTAGCAGCCGAACTTTGCCTTGTTTTTGCGGTTGATCTAGTACCAGAGTTCCTCTCCCTTCTCCTAGATGATATGGATCATTGCTTGGTATCTTTGCAGGATCCTGAGCCCAGGATGGAATCTGCACCCCCCCACCCCCCCGCTGGTAGGGACAGAAGGTTCTTCTATCTCTTCTCCTAAAGCAATAAATTTCTGCTTGGAACGTGGGCAAAAGGATTTGTTGTCACTCCCCCAGTGACTTAAAGCTTTTGCTTCATAAAATAGAAGGTTTAGGGAAGCAGGTGAGACTTGGTACTTGTTCTTAGCAGCAGGCTACCTACCTCCTGCATGCCTGTGTTACAAAAGGCAGTTCTTTCCAGTCCCCTGCCTTCCCTTCAGTCTTTCTAGTGAACACCCGTTGTAGGTCTGTGGAAGTGACTCTCCTAATGTCTGTGGCTCTTAGCTATTCCAAATGTAGGCTTTCCAAATACGCTAACCCATACATGGCCTTTAAGAATTCATTAAAATGAGGACACCTGGCTGGCTTAGTCACTAGAGCATGCAGATACTGATTTCGGGGTCGTGAGTTCAAGCCCCACATTGGGTGTGGAGCCTACTTAAAAAAAAAGAATTCGTTAAAATGTTAGTTGATACCACCGTGTGGCAGCCTCATTTTTCCCTCCGCTGGCCAAAGATGAAATAGCTCACACGTCTCATTTCTAAGAGGGTTTAGTCACCCTGGAACTCATTTGACTTGCTTTCCCTGTGACTTCAGATTTCTGTTGGGCTCTAGATATGTTCTGTTTTTATAAATTACCCAGTGTTTTCTCATTGTTAGAGTGAAAGTGACATTCTCTTGCACCTTGCTACATTCGGAGTGGAAGTACAGTCTTGTGCATGTATCTTGAATTATTTTTTACTATAAATTCCTAGAAGTGCAGTTGAAACAAAGGATATGCATAAACACATTTTTAAGCCTTCTTTGTACATATGGCTAAATTGCTGTTGGGAGAATTTTGAACACATGCTTCCTTCAGCTACTGCTATAATAGTCCAGCATTATAATTTCCATATCAAAAAAGCTATCCATTTACCAAGATGTGTATGTATTTAATTAAAAAGCTTTGTCTTGGGGCGCCTGGGTGGCTCAGTCAGTTAAGCGTCCAGCTCTTGGTTTTAGCTCAGGTCCCGACCTCATAGGTTGTGGGGTGGAGCTGCGTTAGGCCCCACGCTCAGCAAGGGGTCTACTTGGGGATTCTCTCGCTTTGCCCCTCTCCCAACTTGCTCTCACACACTCTTTCTCTCTCTTGTAAATAAATAAATCTTTAAAAAAAGAAAAAAAAAGCCTTGTCTTTTGAACTAAGTAAAGAGGTCTTTAGAAAGTAGGTATATAGTCCTAAATAATGGGAAGGACAGTAGGCTAGTATTGTCATCATTAAAACATTTGCTAATGAGATTATTTGGGGACTTCAATAATCAAACCTTCTGAGAGACTGTATCAAGATCACCTTTCATGAACTGCTGCCTTATGGGAAAAAGTGTTTCTTTGAAATGCCAACATAACTGAGATAAGCTAATGCCTCAGAACATAACTGGAAAGATAGGGGGAAATAACAGAAATAACGAATTGTTGGTGGGCGAAGAAGGAAAGCTCAGCTGGTCCCTGGATGTTTGAGTTCGGCTAGATATATCCAAATCTACTAACATTCAAGCCATTTCCTCTGACTGCTCTACATTCTGGAGGTTGTTGAAGTCATCTCCCAAAACACGTTAGTAGGTGGGGCTCTGGCCCCAGATCCCTATGTGACCAGTCCTCCTGGGGGTGAGCTGGTCTGGATGACCCCGACTCCTTTTGGCCAGACTAGAATCAGGCTTAGCAAACTGCTCCTCTTCTTCTTTTCTCTTAGAGCCACTCTGGTTCTTTCTTTGCCATCTGAGGGCAGAGGCATCCCCTATCCTCTGATCAAGGCATATTCTGGGGCCAGTAGGGAAATATACCTCCCCGCTACCTCGGCCTGCTAACACCAAGGGCAGTATGGAATGATTCGAGTGACGCTGCCTGACATACTCTCCTGGCGCTTGTTGCTTTGGGATGGTGCTTAACAGCAGACCAGTGGACGTGAGGGGGCTGCACAGAGAGCGGGGAGGACACAGGACAGTCTGCAGGCTCCAGGGCAATGAAACATCGGAGGGAAAGGTGGGCCCTTCGGCACTGGATGCAGCTATATCCACTCAGCATGGACAGACCAGGACGATCGGTCAGCCTACTGTAGTGCCTCTCACCCTTTTATTTACAGAGCTTGCTGTCCTTTCCTTACCCTTCGCATTATCCTTGTAATTCAGCTTAGGGGCAAGAAGTGGGATGTCATTTGCCAAAGGACTACAAAGGACAGGCCGGCCAAATTGCAGGGCCAGTACATGTTAGCTTAGAACTAAGATGGATCGAAGATAAGGAACAGGTCATAGATCCCTGGAGCCTGTGAAACGTTCCCCTGCCTACCTGGCATGAGGAAGGAAATAAAACGGGAGAGAAAATATCCTGCATTTTCTAAGTATTTACTTAAAAGAGCCTAAAGAAAAGGAAATCACCCAGAAATGACTGAGTTTACTTTGAACTGGTAAGGTCAGGTTTTCTGTCTTAGTAGAAATAGGAGGTCGAGAGCTAAGTTTAATATTTACACATATGTATTTGTTTCTGAAATGCACATCCGCAGCACAGGACTGAGGGTTTTCTTCTCTCTCAACACACACTGCAATCCATCGAACTGCCGACCAAAGATTTTTCTTTGGTTTCTGGGAAAGTTGCAGACCATGACATTACCTTGAGCTTTTAAAGCATCTGGATTCCAAACATGAGTGTTAATTTGAATTTAGCTTTATATCTTCTCCTCTGCAGCCCACGAAGAAGATGAAACCCCCCAAAAAGAGGGGTCCCTATTCTGCTATTTCCCTTGGTTGATGTGAACTAGTGTGAGAAAAACCCATGCCTGGGATTCCCGAAATATTCAAGTATGATCGATTATCTTTTCTGGATGTGTGGGCTTTGCACCTCTGTCCTTGACCCCAGGTCAGCAAGTTACTGAGTGAGTGGTTTTCTCTTGTCTGTCCAACCAGGCTTAGCCGCAAAGATCAGAGCTTGTTTAGATGACAAACAGGCAGCCTCAGGCTCACTTCCTAGGCCCATCATACCAAGCAAGGCAGAAAGCAGAGGGAAAAAAGAAAAGAAAAGAAAAGTATAGAAAACTACCCAGATGAGAACCCCCCAGGGAGGAAAAGGAAACGCGTGGTATCTTTTCTTCCCCTCTGAAAACACAACTTCCAACTCGCATGCATGTTTCCTGCCCACATCAGAGATCCTCTAAACCTCGCCATCCCTCTCCTCTTCCACGCTTTAGCTCTTCCTTTTGGGAGATGTAGAAAGGTGGGGCAGCTGTGTCTCTAAATTGCCCGCAGTTGCAATGATAATGGCCAACTTTCTATAAGCAATGATAATGTTCCAGAACTTCCCCAAGAACATGAACTTTCCTGAGAATATGGTATGTTTGGGAAGCAGCAGGAAATTATGGAGTGCTTGAATGTGAAATAGGAGGGGGGCAGAAGAAGGAAGCTGGACGCTTGGGTGACCAGCCGTCCCTGTTTGCCTGGGACTGTCCAGATTTTTGCATTGAAATTCCTACATCCTAAGCAAGCCCTCAGCCTGGGCCATCCGGGGTGATTGGTCACCCTACCGTGTTCCCTCTTGCCCTGCTATTTACAGAGCTTACTATCTCTTTTCTCACCGTTCCTGTTGTCCTTGTAATTCAGCTTAGGGGGAGGTAGTGGGATGTCATTTCCAAAGGACAGCATCCTAACCTCTAGCCCCGTGATCATAGCCTTTCTCTGCTCTACACGTGACGGATGCCCTTCAGAGGCACGACGTGCGCTACAGACAGCTTCACTCTGCTCGAGGGCAGCACCACCAGGGCTGAGTGTCCTTAGGGATCAGCTTTTCCAAGATGCCAGAAGATGCCATGTTCTGTCTTTGAAGCCCCAACTTCTCCTCTCCGTCCTCCCAGACGTTTGTGGGAGCCATGCTGGGAGGAACCCAGATGGCCCCGCTCTAGGTGAGTCATGAAGCCAGCTAGACCCCAGGCTGTGCTCGGTGGGAGTGCTGGGCCTGGGCCACTCCGAAAGCACACCCATCTATCCCCCCTCCAGTTCCCTAACACGGCTTTCCAGACACCACTCAATGCTTCTAGGGCCAGTAACTACCTGGGGAGTAAGTGATGCCTTCAGGAGAGGCTCCTGCCCCCGCTTCCCCCAGCACTCCTTCAAGTGCAGCCCCTCCAGTCCTTACAGGGTCACCCATGTGGAGAGATGGCATTCTCTTGTCTTTCCCTGGGGCGCGGAGTGTCTAGGTGGCCCTCTCGTTCTCCTGTAACTCTCTGTATAGTTGTATAAATAGAGATGATACTGTCCCTGAGTCTATACTCAATTCCTGGTAAATTTGCTGTCATTGCATTTTTCTATCATACTACACAAGTACTCAAAGACTTTTTACATGGAGAAAGTAATGAATCTTCCCTAATTTGTTTTTAGAGAACATAGTTAGTTCTAAATTACTTGTGACACCTCACAATTGTCCGTGGCACCCTTGCGTGCCACGCCACCACAGTTGAGAACTAGTTCTAGTTCTTTCCCACTCAAGGTATGTGTAGTCTGTGGTGCAACCTGGGCTTGCCTGGGAGCTTACAAGAAGTACAGAATCTTGGGCATCGCCCCAGGCCTGCTGCGTCAGAATCCGCCTTTTAGCAAAGACTGCAGGTGCTTCGTCCGCATGTTGAAGTTGAAGAAGCATTCTAGAGCAGCGGTTTGCAAGGGGCAGTGCCTGCCCCGGCAGCATCGGCATCACCTGAGGACTTGGGAGTAACGTGAATTCCTAGGCTTCACCCCAAACCTAATGTATCAGAAACTCTTGGGCTGGGGCCCAGAAATCTGTGTTTTCACAAGCCCCCCGCCAAGTGCTTCTGATGGGAGTTCAAAGTTTGAGAACAATGCTCTTTGGACAGTCAGAGATGTGTGCTCTATGTGTTCCCGTGCCACTGTGTGCAGCCCAGGGTAGGCATTGCTAACCACTCATGCCCCTGTGTCCCACTGGACCTGGCCATGGCCTCAGAGTCTTTCTCTAACCAGCTCTCTAGGGGCGCCTGGGTGGCTCAGTTGGTTAAGTGTCCGCCTCTTAATTTTGGCTCAGGTCATGATCTCAGGGTCGTGAGATGGAGCCCTGCGTCAGGCTCTACTGCCTCTCCCTCTGTCCCTCCCCTAACCACCCCGTCACGTGTGCGTGTGCGTGCACTGTCTTTCTTAAAAAACAAAACAAAACAAAACAAAAAAAACAACAAGAGCAGCTGTCTAGTCATTCACTACCACCCACTGTAATGGACGTGACCGACTTGTCAGGCCAACGTAAGTGGCTACAGGACAGCCTCCACAGTAACCTGTGTGCACATCTTAACAAAGGAGAGAGGCATTCTTCTGGACAGGGTCTAAAGGAGCCTCTGTGTAACATTTATGAAGATGCTAATAGCCACGAGGATGAGAATCAGATCCCTTAATACTCAGTCTCACAAAGCAATAGCAAGATAAATTCATGTTTTCGGTGGTGGTGTTCAAAATGGGCTCCTGCATGCTTGCTGCAGCCCTTGCCCAGCTGCCTCCTCCGTGTGGCTGCCTCACATGTGTGACGGGCCAGGAGAGCCGTGGCCGTGAGCTTGCTGCTGTACAAACCCACTACCTATTTGTAAGACTCCGTGACCATCTCAGATTTTTCAAAATTAGTATCTGTCCTGTCAGTTCCGTGACCACAGAAATCACATTTACTTTGCACAGTGTTCATATTAATTTCTTAGGGCCGCCATAACAAATTATCACAGGTTGGATGGCTTGAAACAACAGAAATGTGTTCTGTCACGTTTCTGGAGGTCAGAAGTCTGCAATCAGGATCACTGGGTCAGAATCAGGGTGTTCGCGGGACCATACTCCCTCTAGAGGCTGTAGGAGAGAATCTGTTCATTACCTCTTTAAGCTTCTAGTGGCTTCCAAGGGGTGCCTGGGAGGCTCAGTCCGTTGAGCATCTGCCTTCGGCTCAGGTCATGATTCCGGGGTCCAGGGATCCAGCCCCATGTGGGGCTCCCTGCTCAGCTGGGAGTCTGCTTCTCCTCTCTTCCTTTGTCTCTCCCCCTGCTCCTGCTCCTGCTCCCTCCCTCTCTCCCTCTCTCTCTCTCAAATAAATAAATAAAATCTTAAAGGAAAAAAAAGCTTCTGTTGGCTTCCACATTTCCTTGGCTTGTGGCTGCATCAGTCTAATCTCTACTTCTGTCATCCCAGCTCTCTCTGACTTGGACCCCCTGCCTTCCTCCCATGAGGACCCTTGTGACGACGGTGAACTCACCTGGATAATTTAGGCTACCTTCTCGTCAAGCGCCTTGACTGGATCACCTCTTTTGCCATATAAGGGGACAGTCACAGGTTCTGGGATTAGAATGACCATATATCTTTAGCCCACGGCATAGCTGAATCCCCACAGTGCCCGGCTCATGGTTGGCAGTGAAACTGTTCGAAAGGAGTGAATGCCAGACTAAAGGAATGAAGAGGCAAGAGTAGGTAGGATCACCTAGGAAGAGTCATGAGAGAGAAGAGAACTTGCGAAGGCAGCCTGGCATACCGCTGAAGAGCGCAGCCTCCGGGGCCAGCCGGCCCGGCTCTGCATCCCAGCTCCGCCCTTCACTAGCTGTGTGACCTTGGCAAGTGACTTTGCTTTTCTGGGCCTCTGTTTCTTCATCCATAAAATGGGTGTGATGAGACCTACTTTGTAGAGTTATTGTAAGACTTATGTGAGCTGTCGTGCATAAAATCCTTAGAATAGTGCCTGTCGTGTTATCTAATATAATTTACTATCTCTAGCACATAGCAGAGGGCCAATGATGCAGAAGGTGCTGAATAATGGATGTTGAATGAAATCAGGAAAGAAGGCACAGACCTTGTTTTCCTGACACTCTTGGCTTGGTGAAAATTTTGAGAAAAATCTCAGAATTGCTATAATATCCAGAAGAATGTGAAAAGTGGCCTAAAAAGGGAGGATGAAATCAACAGTCTCTAAGATGGGCCTTAACCAGATGGATTTCCACAGTGGGCCCAGGGGCAGTTGCGGACGGAGGATCTGCTTGAGTGAAGGGATGCATGGCACGTGTCTGGTACAGCAGGAGCCTCAACAGCAAGGAACAAGAGGAAGGGAGGGAAACATACAGACATTGATTGGGCCCAGGGTGTGAATGGCCTTGAATGCCAGGCTAAGAAGTGAAGTGAATAGGCAGTGGGAAGCCCTCAGATATTTTTTGGCTGGGTAAGTTAGATAACCAGTATGCTTTCGGAATAGTGACTGGGCAGTAATGGATTGGGGATGGGGAGAGGCAGGGGAACTAGTTAGGGTGCTATTGCACTATACGAGGCAAGGGTAAAGAGGCCTTTGCTGGAGGCAGATGGCAGAGGGGACAGGAGAAAGGACAACTGTGACATATGTAGCTGGGATGAAGTTAATAATTTTTAATAGCAAGGGATAGGGGAGATCACAGATTTCAGGCTGTCCAACTGACTGGCTGTAGGACTTAGGACAATTAAGTCCTCAGTGGCTCCGCTTCCTCGTCTGTAAAATGGGGCTGGCTGCCTCAGAGAAATGCTCTAAGGCCCCCAATGACATGGACCACATAGAATAATGGTGCCTCTTGTTGGCATGTGGAGGGTATCAGAACTGTTCCATTGAAAGTAAAAGAAACACAATTCAGTTGAGCTTAAACCAAAGAAGAGTGCCGGGGTGCCCAGGGGCTGGGTCGGGGGAGCCTGGGACTCTTCGTCTCAGGGTTGTGAGTTTGAGCCCCACATTGGGTGTGGAGATGCCTTAGAAATAAAATCTTCAGAGAGAGAGAGGGTGGGGGGGAAGTGTATTGGTTCCTTGCTCAAGCCAGGGAAACTGGCCTTGGGCACAGCTGGCAATCAGGAGGCAGAATGCTTTTAGGCATGTGTTCCTCCTCCCCTCTCCTCTCTCTGTGTGTCAGCTTCATTCCTGCTGGAGGCCCGCATTCTCCTTGCGGTGAGAAACCTGACCACAGGGCAATCTCAAGCTCATGTCCTTCCAGGCCACTGACCCAAGAACAGAGAATGTCCTGATCTCCAGCTCCAATTTGAAAAATGCCAGAAAAGGATGTAGATTGGCCAGGCTTCTATCTTAGGAGCACGGTTCGACCTCTGTCTACAGCCTCAGTGGGGATGCGAGGGAGGGTACTTCGTGGAGCCACATAGGAACACTTTCTCAAAAGAGAGGTGGGGCGGGGTACGTGGGGGGCTCAGGCGGTTGAGCATCCCGACTCTTGATTTCAGCTCAGGTCATGATCTCAGGGATGTGAGATCAAGCTGGGTGGGTCTCTGCTCTCAGCGGGGAGTTCCTCCCCCCACCCCCACCCCTACCCCCGCGCAGGCGCGCGCGTGCTTGCACACACACACACACACACACACACACACACACACTCTCTCTCTCTCTCTCTCCCTCTCCCTCCTCTCTCTGTCTCTCAAATAAATAAATAAATAAAAATCTTTTAGAAAGAGAGAGAGAAAGGTGGGGACCCCAGGCAGAGCAGCTTAGGAGACTTCTGAGACCTTGGCACCTACCATAATGCAGGGCCCACAGGAGTTGAGGGTGAAGGAGGAGAGAATGTGGGCTGACAGTTCAGGCTTGATGGTATCATTCAAAATGAAACACTGGGGATTCAGGAGATAGAGCTGTTGTGTTGGAGCAAGTGCTCTGTGTGGTTGCATGTCTGCTGCCCTTGACCTCCAGCATGTATAAGGAAACTGCATTCCTGATGACATCAACTCCAGCCTCCCTTCAGTCCCCAGCCCTGCCCAGCCTTGTTAGTACCTGGGCCTGCCTTGAGAAGCCCCTGACCCTTGGTGAGGTGCGGCTCTGTTGAGCTTCCCTATTCTACTTTCTCAGTTCTTTGCGTATGTAGGGAGTGAGTGGCTCTGTCCTGACCCTCTTTTCAGCCATTGCCAGGAGGCATACATTTGATGGTTAATTAGACACTCCAAGTGTGACTACAATGTGACCGAACTGTGTGCTTCATGCCAACTCATCCTTCTTCCCTCAGGTTATGCAATTTTCTTCTCAAAAGTGTTAGGATTAGATCAGGGCTGTGCAAGCCAGTAGCACCCCCTGGGCATTGGTGACCCTGGCCTTGGACTTTTCGGATTGAGCAAGTGTGATAGTACTTTGATAGTGATGACAGCAGCAGTTAGGATGAGTTTGAAGAGGAGGAGTCCTATAAGGATATGGATAATTGTCTTTATAAGACTTGTCTTCTTTTCAGAGTGAGTCCCAGTCACACCCATCATCTCCCTGGACCGTCAGGCTAACTCTGGAAGGCAGTGAGGGCTGGTGGAAGGAACACAGCTGGCCGCTTGTAAAGACCTGGTTTATATCAAACTTCTGTTACTCATGGGGAGGTCCTTTCACCCCTTTGAGCCTCAGTTTCCTTTCTATAAAACAGAATAAGATCTGTATTGCGAGTTTCCATGGAAGATGCCATGTGAAAAGACACATAGTGCCTGGCATATTGGACGTTCGGTAAATCTCCATTCCCAGTCTTACAGATGAAGGACATCCACGGTTATGGACATTCAGCTGTATTACCTTGGACCAGTTACTAAATCTCTCTGTGCCTTCAGTTCCTCATCCATGGAGAGGGGAGGGGCTACTAATAATGTATTTAACCTGTAAGCTCATGTGTGTTGATTTGCAAAGCACACAGAAGGGTGCCTTGCCCAGGGTCAGCACTCAATAAAGTCAGCTTCAGAATCAGGTAGAGATGAGTCTCAATGCAACTTCCCTACTTACTAGCTGTTTGACCTGGGGCTAATTACTGAAGTACACTCAGCCTCATTTGCAAAATATGATTATATCATCTGCCTCCTACAAAGGCTCATGAAAATTAAGTGAGTTAATACATATACAACCCCCAGCACTCTGTCTGGCATCAATTTGTAACTGATACATATTTTCCCCTGACTCAAAGATAGTGACATTATAAAAAAAAAAAAAAACAAAAGACAAAACCGTATCACCAGGCTCATAAAAGCTGGACTGTGTTCAAAGAAATAAGACTTGTAGTGGTGGACTGAATGGTGGACCCCCAAATGATGTCCATGTCTTAATTCCTAGAAGCTGGGAATGTGATCTCTTTTAGAAAAAGGGTCTTTGCAGATGTAATTATGTTAAGGATCTTGAGATAAGATGGCGCTGGATTGTCTGGATGGGCCCTAAATCCCATAAGTGTCCTCCTAAAGAAAGGGGGGAGAGATTTGACACAGAGACACGCAGGGAGGGGGATGAGAAGATGAGAGCAGGGATTGGGGTGCTGCTGTATGAGTCCATGAATGCCAAGGGGTGCAGGCAACTTCCAGAAGCCAGGAGAGAGAGGCAGTGAATGCATTCTTCTTGAGAACCTCTGGAAGGAACCATCCCTTCTGGTTTACAGAAGTGTGGGAGAACGCATTTCTGCTGTATGCCACCCAGTTTGTGGTACTTTCTTACAGCAGCCCTGGAAATTGATACAGACCCTAGAAGTTAAGCTAAGAGATGAGTTGGGGAGGCGGAAGTATTTTCCTGCAGGCCTGACACAGCACCTCCAGCCCTTGTTAGAGTCCTTTCGGATAGAGGAGAAGATTCCCCAAGGGCTATTCTTGCCCTAAGTGGGGATCACATCTCTGTGGTACGGTACCCTAAGGGGCTCCAAATAATCTATGAAAAGCCAGTTGGGAAATGAGGCTGGACAGACTAACCTGTCTGATAGAAGACGCAAAAAAGAGAGAGGGAGAGAGAGAGAGAGAGAGAGACTCCATAGGAGTCAAGAAAAGATCAATTTACCCTCTTGGCTACGTTGTCGTCTCATTGCTTTTGAAAATTAAATTGCACTTAGGGAAAGGAAAGGGAACTACGACTTATTGATTGCCAAGTCTCTGCAAGTGCTTTACACACAATTTTGCATTTGATTGTCACAGCTACCCTGAGAGGAAGACAAGTACTATTGTTACTCTCATTTAATCAATGAGGTAACTGAGGTCCAACGTCTCATGACTACTGAGTGACAGAGCTGCATTTTAAACTCACTTGTGAAAAGGGGAAATGTATGCACAAGGGTGAGTGTGTGTGTGTGTGTGCGCGTGCGCGCCCTTTTCTAGAAAGATTTATTTTCATCATATTTTCCAAGGGTATTGCGACCCCAGAAGCTGAAGAACTCTTCTTGCTGGGGAATCCTACTGTTACTTTCCTAGCGTCCTCTGAGATGTTCTGAGGTGTTCTGAGGGCAAGTCTTCCTTGATCCTTCCCTCTAAAAATAATGAAGTGAACAGAATCAGGAAGGTACCCCTCCTGCATGCCTTTATACGACTGTTCCACTGTGGTTTCCTTGCAGGTTCGTGCTTATTCCTCTTCCACCACACTGTGAACGACCCAAGCACAGACAGTGCGTTCTCATCATCTCTGTATCACTGGCACCAAACATACGGCGTGGTGTGCGGGACGAGCTTGGCATTATGTTGGATGGATGGAAGGGTGGGCGTATGGGCGTGTGGAAGGATGTTTGGATGAGTGGATGGATGGATGGATGGTCCAGGGTCTTTTCACGGTCAATGCCCAGTCCTCTTTCATTGCTTGAAGCTTGTGATATATTAAGAAAAGAAGTGATACCAAAATAGGGTGACAACACTTGTTCTGTGTTT
Organism: Ursus americanus; assembly: GCF_024610735.1. Lineage (NCBI taxonomy): Eukaryota > Metazoa > Chordata > Mammalia > Carnivora > Ursidae > Ursus > Ursus americanus. The sequence goes on from NC_142164.1 coordinate 12,708,224, forward strand.
GCAGTATTTTTCAAGTATTAACAATTTTGACATGTGCTTTGGATTAAATGAGTTATTATCTACAAAGGGCTCAGAACAGGGCCTGGCGCATACCAAGTACTGTGTGCCCACTGTTGTTGTTATCATTTAAAGATGATGTCAAAAGTTGAACTTTGAGGCCTTCTTGGAATATTGGGCTTAGGCCCAGGGGCTTCCTTCCCTCACACCCTCCATTCCACATAATGCGCCCTGGTTAGGGTGACTTTCTTCTCTGAGGAGCAGTTCTCGTTTAATCCCTTTGTCTCATCTCCGAAAACCCTTCTTGTAGATCCACGTTGAAAGACGTTAGTTTAGCTAATAAAGTAGGTTATGTTTTATTAAAATGAAAAAAGCTTATAATCAGCTGCGGGCAATAGAAAGAGCACTGGCCTTTCAGTTCTAATGTCTGTTCCCGACTCTGTCCCTTCTGTGACCTTGAGCCAGCTCCTTCCCCTCCCTGGGTCTCAGTCTCCTTATCTGTAAAATGGGGGAGAGAATTAGACTGGATGACTTCTAAGGCTCACCTGAGTTTGGGAAATACTATGAATCTCTCAGTCCGCTGGTAGAATAGGGTGGGCAGAATGTGCCAACTAATAACATCTTCAGATTCTAGGGTAAAGCAAGATATGACTGTTTCCACTCCCTCACAAAATAAGAGGAAACAGGCCATTAGGAAGTTCCCAGTGAACAAGGGGTGAGGAGGACCAGAGGGATAGGATGGTTTAGTTCTGTTTTCAGACTATGTATTTCAGACTATGGTTCAGTTGACTAGTTGGCAGACGCTTTTAGGAAAATACATTGGCTGGAATTATCTTGGAGCATAGAGGGTAGAACAAAAGAAGAAATAGCCATTTTTGAATGTCTACCATGAACCAAGTAGGATGCTAGGTATTTCCAAATACATTATTTTCTGCATTATTTTAGAGAGGGAGAGAAAGAACAAGGGAGAGGCAGAGGGAGAGAGAGAGAATCTTAAGAAGGCTCCAAGCCCAGTGCAGTGCCCGACTCAGAGCTCGATTCCATGACCCTGAGAGCATGACCTGAACCAAAATCAGGAGTGGGATTCTTAATTGACTGAGCCTCCCACATGCCTCTGTGTTTTACAGATAAGGAAACTAAACCCCAGAGATGGAGTGCCCCCATCAGGCTGATAGATTTTCAGTTTCTTGTTCCTACTCTTTCTCCTACTTCCCTGGTAATCAGAGGAGCCAGACTGTGGCTGGTGGTACTCTGTTGCTGGTATGCCTGGCACCAGGACCACTGTTGGACGGTATTAATCATGTTAGCCTTCGTAATAGCTGAGATCTGTGGAGGAGGTTGGACCAGAATGATGTGACAGAAGAACCAAGGAAACACCAAACAACAAAAAAGAAAACATTTGCTTGGCCCAAGTACATGTGTTTTGCTGCTGCCCAACACGTGACCAGGTTGAGGCTCTCCTTGTTCAATGAGACCAGCAGAAGAGCATTTTTCATCAGTCCTGTGAAGAATTCTGTCACTGCCCCAAGCACAAGGCAACAATCTCTGAAGGCCATTCCAGTAGTTTCAAGAAGCGCCCTTTTCTCCATTGACATCCCTTCCTCATCCTCATCTAGTGCCGTTTCCTTATCTCCTGCCCGGGCTTACTCCCCTCAAAGGTTTTTTTGTTTTTTTGTTTTTTTTTTTTTTTAAAGATTTTATTTATTTATTTGACAGAGAGAGAGACAGCCAGCGAGAGAGGAAACACAAGCAGGGGGAGTGGGAGAGGAAGAAGCAGGCTCATAGTGGAGGAGCCTGATGTGGGGCTCGATCCTGTAACGCCGGGATCACGCCCTGAGCCGAAGGCAGACGCTTAACCGCTGTGCCACCCAGGCGCCCCTCCCCTCAAAGGTTTTTGACCCTTGAACAATGCTGGGGTGAGGTGCACTGATCGCCCACCCCATGTAGTGAAAAATTCATGTATAACTTCTGACATCCCCCAAACTTAACTACTGAGACCTTACTGTTGACCAGAAGCCTCCTGATAGCATACACATTCGGGAAACACATACAGTCATACAGTCGACCTTTGAACCACAAGCGTTTGAACTGTGTGGGTCCACGTATACGTGGATTTTTTCCGATAAATATGGCACAGTACTGTAAATGTATTTTCTTTATGATAGTCTTAATAGCGTTTTCTTTTCTGTGGCTCACTGTGTTGTAATAATCCAGTATATCATACGTAGAGCATACAAAACATGTACTAATGGAAAAGAGGTCTCTTCACTAGGCTTAGATCTTGGGAGGTTATCAGAGAGGGACTAGCCTCATAGAGGAGGGGATTAGCCCTGTTTCAGTTGGGTTTCAGTCATTTGCAGTGAAAAGTTCTGACTGATATATTCAGGGAGATCCCTCTCTGCCTTTTTCCCGCAGCTTTCGAACCAGAAATCCACTGGTCTCTTGGTAACATTGCCCTAACCTTTTGCCCGCTGCAGCCTAATTGATCTTTATACCTCTAGAGCTCAGATCTGTGTTTTCTGCCTCTGGGGATCTCCCCACCACGGAAACTGTTTACCTCCTTCACCATAAATCCTTTAACCTAGCCTCCCTATCTCCCGCGCTGCCTCTTCTGTTGCTCTCCTCGTAGGACATTTCTGACCCCAGGCTCCTGGGATGAAGGCCTGCTGCTTCCCTTGCAAATTTCATTTTCCCAGATGACAGTCTCTGTGCCTATTGAAGGCAATTTCCTTGATTAAATTCTTTTTAATGATGGATCATATGGCTTCTGGAAGGCTAGGTTCCACCATTTACTTTACTTGACATTCTGAAACGTTTTAGATATATAACAAATGACAGCAAATAAAAAGCAGTACCCCCCCCCCCAATTACCTATTTTGTATTTCTGGGAAGGGTGTCCAAATAGCTTTAGATAGGAACCTCAGATAATGTCTAGACAGCTTTAGGAAGATACTGCTGTTTCCCATGTTTAAGAGGAATGATAACATTTTATATCTTTCACCAGGTGCTGCTCACTGTGTCTCTTTTCTGTGCCAAGCCATGTGCTTGGTGCTGAGGCACAGAGAGGGAGAAAGAGAGGGAGACAGAGAGATGGACAGAGAAGTCGCAGTCCCTGTCAGCAAAGCACACACGTGACCTTATTCTAGACGGTCCACCTCTGTCAGATACTCATCTTCTGTCTTCGTCACGGTGCTGCCGTGAAGAACAGGTCATGGCTGGGAAAGCACCGGAAGAGTCTCGGGGTGGGGGGTGGAGGTGGTGATGTTCTTGTGGTTAGTCTTAGTACTTCCAGGCTGATCCAGAATCTCCTTTTCTTTGATTCTGCCTATGCCATCTGACCTAGGGGCTGGACCCATCCACACGAGATCCCAGAAAAGAAGCATCTAGAGGGATAGAGACCGCAAAGAGCACAGACCCAGCATAGTTGCCTCAGAAATGCTCATGGGGGGGGGGGGCGCCTGGGTGGCGCAGTCGTTAGGCGTCTGCCTTCGGCTCAGGGCGTGATCTTGGCGTTGTGGGATCGAGCCCCACATTGGGCTCCTCGGCTGGGAGCCTGCTTCTTCCTTTCCCACTCCCCCTGCTGTGTTCCCTCTCTCGCTGGCTGTCTCTCTCTGTCAAATAAATAAATTAAAAATCTTTAAAAAAAAAAAAAGAAAAAAAAAGAAATGCTCATGGGGCCAGTAATGAGGAGTGGGGCACCATGACACCCCAGGCTGCTCATTGACTTAGCCTATAGATTGCTCTGAGCGAAAGGATGTGAGCCAGACTTAGCCCTCCGCCTGGTGGACTGCTCAGCAAGCACCGGACACCAAATCCAAGTCTGACCTCATGATCTTCACTGTGTCCTGAACATGTTCACCCCACTCTCATTCCCACCCCTGCCATCGAGCTGCTCTGCAGAAACGCTTGGAGTCACCCCCACTTCTCCCACTCCTCCTTTCTCATTTGCAAGTAGATGCCGAATTCTGTTGCTTCTGTTTCCTAAATTTGGATCCCAATCAGTCCGCTTCTGTCTCTTCCCCCTATTCCAGAACGGGCCACCAGTGTCTCTCACCTGGTCCTCTGTAATAGTCAACCAGTTGGTCCCATGCTTGTAACTCCTATCTCCGCCAGTAAATTCCCCACAGTGTTGCCATGGGGTGTTTAAAAAATGCAAATTAGAGCATGTCAACCCCTTTCTTAGAACATTTATTAGCTTCCCATTGCTTTCAGGAGAAAGTCTCCACTCCTTACCATGACGTGTGAGGCCCCATGTGTAATCTGTTCCCTCTCTGCCTCTAACTTCATCTCACATCAAGCTCTCCGTAGGTCTGTGTGCTGCAACCTCACTGGCCCTCTTACAGGGTTTATCCCATTCCAGAGTCTTCCTTTTACTCGAGAAGCTTCCCTCTCAGTCCCACCCTTTCACCACCAATTTTCTTTACTTTCTGGTCGCTGAGTGCTAAGACTGAGTTGACCTTCCTCTCATACCTCCTCAGTACTCCATATATTTTCTTCTTCACACTTCTCAAAGTGGAATGAAATGAGTATGCAGCTAGCGGTTGTGTGTGGCCGCCATCTTCCCATCTCGAGCTCCATGAGGGTGGTGGCCGTGGCCTTGCTCACCCCTGGGTCTGCAGGTGCTGGCCAGGGCCTAGTACACGCATGGCACAGAGCAGGAGCGTTCTGACTCATCCAAGTATGGTTAGTTTTTTAACCAGATGACTTCAAATCTCTCTGCTTGCTGGGGTCCTGAACCTGAGGGGAACCCATTAAAAAGTCCATTTTGAGCTACATTCTCTGCCTCAGTCCTTTTACACTGTCATTGTCCTACTCGAGGCCTCTGTCCTCTGTCTCATCTACACTTCTACAACGGCCTTTCTGTCTGGATACCTTTCAGCTTTTTCTCCTCAGACTCTCTTTCACTCCCCTTAGACTCCAGTATAAAGAACTACTGACTGTTCCCAGTAGAGTCCCTTTTTTATGTCCCTGCCATGCCTGTGCTTGTGCTGTTTTTTTCCACTGGGAATGTTCTTTCCTGATATTTCAGCTTGTCCAAATTGTGCCCATTCTTTAGGACGTACTTTAATTGATACCCTTTGAATTCAGTTTCCTCTTATCCTCTCCTTCTCTTAGCTGAAAGAGGGTCTCCTCCTCTTGCGATCGCCGGTGGTATTTTATCAGTGCTTCCTTCGCGGCGCTGATGACTCTCTGCCTTGTATTAGAGCTGTGAGTAAACAAGACCAACTCATCTTTCTAGCCCCCTTAGTATGTGGCACAGTGCCTGCCACATCAGAGGGCCACGATCCATGTTCGTGGAGTGAATCCCTTCTGCATTAAGCCCCCTTCAGCCTCTCCCTCCCCTTCGCACCTGACTACACAGATAGGCTGGATTGGTTTCCTACAGCTGCCATAACAAAGAGCCAGCACTGGCTGGCTCAAAGAGCAGAGATGTACTGTCTCTCTGTTCTGGAGTCTTGAAGTCCAAAATCAAGGTGTTGGCAGGGTCGGTTCCTTCTGAGGGCTGAGGGAAGGGTATGTTCCAGCCCTCTCTCCTCGGCGGCTAGCTGCCCGTCTTCTTGTGTTTCTTTTACATTGTCTTCCCTCTGTGCACGTCTGGCTTTGTGTCCAAATTTCCCCTTTTTATAAAGATGTTAGTCATACTGGTTTAAGGCCCATCACCCTAACGACCTTATCCGTTAACTAATTACATCTGCGATGACCCTATCTCCAAATGTGGTCACATTCTTTTTTTTAAGATTTATTTATTAATTTGAGAGAGAGAGAGAGAGAGAGAGCAAGCACGGTGGGGGGAGGGGCGATGGAGAAGGAGAGAGAGTCTTAAGCAGACTCTGTGCTGAGCTTGGAGCCTGACTCAGGGCTGATCTCACAACCCTGAGATCATGACCTGAGCCGAAACCAAGAGTCGGACGCTTAAACGACGGTGCCACCCAGGCACCCCTACATACGGTCACATTCTAAGTATTCCAGTTAGGACTTCAACATGTGAGTTTTATGGGGGACATAATACAATCTACAACTTACTGCAAATGAAGATAAAGAAAAATTGCTCTTCAGGACCCGAACCTTAATCAATTCCAACTCTAGTCCAGTGCTTACTGTATGGGGGATGTCAGAGTTAGGGCAGTGTGATGAAAGAAATACGTATTTCTCTGCCTGTTTGGCTCTGAGTGTGGGATGACAGCGTAAGAGTGCCTAGCGTGGTTCCTAGAACGTAGCAGGCATCCTATAAGCGTTTAAAGAATACGGTGCTTCTACGGGAGTCAGAGGCCCCAGAGTTTAGACAGCCGGTTTTACCACTTGTTTGCCATATAGCGTTGGGAAGCCATCTCCTGCCTCTCAGACTTAGTTACCCCACTTGAGGACCTTAGGGTCTGTCCAGGTCAAAGAGCCCGGTGAATCGCTGGTGGAATGTCATGGAGAAGAGTGCAATCAGGATCCACATCGGTCAGGGCTGCTCTTGTCGTCTTGTCAGTGGTACGGCCAACTTGTTCCTGGACCTGTGGCCCCATGTTGGAGCCCCATGTTCCTGCTGCTACGGCACAGGAGACGTTGTGCTTAGCTCAGGTGGCTGTCAGGAAGACTCGCTGGGTGATTCATACCCCTGGAGTTTCTTGAGAGCAGGTACCATGGCTTCTTTTTAAAAATTATTTTTATTCCTCTATTATGGAAAATTTCAAGCAGACATGAAATTTAAAGAGAAAAATACGATGAGCTACTCTTAGTAGTTACCCAGCTGCAGCTATCATCAACTCAGGGCATTCTTTTTTTTTTTTTTTAAGATTGATTTATTTATTTGAAAGAGAGAGAGAGAGCATGAGCCCGGGGGGGGGGGAGGGAGGGGCAGAGGGAGAGGGAGAGAAGCAGACTCCCCACTGAGCGGGGAGCCCGACGTCAGGCTGGATCTCAAGACCCTGAGATCATGACCTGAGCCAAAATCAAGAGTCGAACGCTTAACCGACTGAGCCCCCCAGGCGCCCCAACACAGGGGCGTTCTTGTTTCTTCTATATCCCTGCCTGTTTTCTCCTATCAATCACGTATTGTTTGAGGCCATTCTCAAACATCAGATCATTTCATCAATAAAGGCTTCAATATATGTCTCTAAATGGTAAGGTATTTTTATCACCATATCACAAACCAAAAAACGTAACAATTCCTTAGCTGATATCCCATCCAAATTAAATTCCCCCAGTTGTTTCACAAATGTGTTCTTACATTTGGTACATTTTGACTCAGAGTCCAGACAAGGTCCATACGTTGTCTCTCAAATATCTTTCCATCATGAAGTTCCCCCTTCTTTTTTGTCTCCTTGACATTTATTCATTGAAAGAGACAGGAGACCATAAATACATTCCTCTCTGTTTGCCTGGTGCCTCGTGTGGCGCCAAGAAAAGAATCAAAACTTACTTGACGTTGGGAGAATGAATTAACAGGTAGTTAAGGGCCCATAGCCTCACCAGCCTGGTGCCTTGCTTGGATGGGCCTTCCACTTGCCAGCCGCCTTTGCCTGTTCTCCATCCTTGGACTAGTTTCTCTTCATCGAGCCTCAGTTTCCTGGTCTGCAGAGTGGAGCTGCTGATCCCTGCCTTCTGCTCCAGCTCCCGGGAGGTTGTGACAAAGGCTGGGATTTTAAAAATAAAGCCTAAAACAGCTTTGAGCAATTGGTGCTATAAATACCAGAGGAGGAATTCTATTATTAAATGTCCTTTGTTCGTAGAAGCTTCAGGCGGAGCAGTAAGGTTGAGAAGTAGAACCCCTTTTCTTTTTCTTTTTGGTGCTTTTCGGAGTGTGGTGACTAGACCAGGCCGGGCCGGGCGCATGCCCCAGGGGTGGGGAGCCCAGTCAGCGCAGCTCTGGCTGGGGCAGGCCCGCGGTATCCCATTGCATGCTGGCAAAAATAGAATAGCCAGGAGAGTGTGAGGACGGGGACAACTGTTCCTGTTTTGAAAAGCGTCGGAAGGATGTAGCTGCAGGTGGGGGTGAAGGTCTGCCCCTAAGAGCAAAGCCCAGCCAGGAAGTCGCTGGGCCCCCACGCTGGGGAGCCGAGATTGGGGCCGTACTCCTGACAGCACCTGTGGCCCGAGTGTCTGGGCTTGTCGCTGGTGACAATGGAGAACTTCTTCCCTGGAAATTCTGCACGTGTTTGTGAGTCCATTAGTTTTCATTCCAAACAAAGAGATCAGAGAAGCTCTGATGAGTGGCCAAGAACTGCTCCAGAGAAGTGAATAGCCAGTTAGGTCAAGTTTCAGCCTTCCCTGGTTTGGAGAGAATTCCATGCCAGCAGCCATGACAGATTTCTCTGGTTCATGCAAGCAGCCAGGAAACAAAAGAGGGCCTCCCCTTTTGGGCTTGTTTGACCTAAACTGCACTCCAGTGGGAGGCTGTATTTGGTATTTACCCCCCTACTCCCCCCTCTGCTCATCCCCCCCCCTCACTTTCCACTAGGTGGCACTTGTCGAGGTGGTAACCTCTGGTCTAGAACTTACTGGGCGTGCCTGCAGGGTGTGCACTACGGGGATTACAAAAATGACAACAGGACATGGGACTTTGCAAAAGGAGCAAATCACTAGGAATGTAAGAAGTAAATTTAAAAGTAATGAGGACCTAAATGTACCCATATGTGAAGTGGGAAGTTTCAAAGTTTCAGCCTTTTCTGAGCTTTCCTGTGTGCCCAAAAGAGGAGCTTATTTTGGAAGTGGAAGAAGTATGATTTTTTTTTTCCTCATCAACTCAAAAGTGGTTGAACCAATTTAGCTCGAACTATAAAAAGACAAAACCAAATGCGCTCTGGTACAAGATTTCTGTGTGGAATTAGAGTGGAAGCAACTAGAGGGGTAAGAGCGTGGAGACGCGGCGCCTGGAAATCCTCTTCTGATAGCTGATTTTTCCAGATGCCCATCAGAGGTCTTAAGGGTGGGTTAGGGCCTGGACTTCTGAGTCAAATAGGCAACCAATTCAAAATAAAGTCCTCTTTTTAATAGGAGGTTACTGGAAGTTTCCTGGAGTCTGAAATTATTTTGCTAAACATTCTCGTTTTTATAGAAAGCTACCAGCAGAGCCAGGATTGTCAGTATGAGTTTAATGAATGAATTTAACTATGTAATGACCAATTAGAGAGGGAAATGGTCAAGAGCTCTTAAGAACACAAACCGTGGAGACAGGTACACCTAGGTTCATACCCCAGCTCTTACCCTTACCCCCCTTTCTAGCTGCTCGAACTTGATACCGAGCCTACCGCTTCTTCGGTAGAATCCGGATGAATTTCCCGCGCTTTGATAAGTATTAAATATGAAGATAAATATGGAACACTTAGAATTGTCCCCGATGCATTATGAAACCCCAAAATAGTGCTTATAGTAGTCATCGTAGTAGTGGTAGTTACAAAATTGGGGATGGCCCAAGCGCTTGTTTTCATGTGCTTTTCTGCCAAGTCATCTAGATCCGTGTTTTTCAAAAAAGGAAAAATTTTTTGGTGACCAGCAATAAGAAATATATTTTAGGTGGCGATCAAGTACATGCAAACACAGAAGATACAAAAATTTCCTGGAACGACACTCACCCTTCCTGTGTGCAAAGCATGCTATTCTAGTCTAGCTTGCTTTATTGTATTCAATTCTCTTCTAGTCTACTCCACTTATTTTATTTCTCTTCCTCTTTCAAGGTTGCTACAGTCCGCTCTGTAGATTTCACTACTATCTAATGGGTCATGGCCCACTGGTTGTTAAATGCTTCCCTAGATGAATCTGCAGAAGGCACTTGGCATTCTCAGGATCCCAGGGAGCAGGCTTCTTCTGAATTAACACCTCTGGCCAAGGTTGGGAGCCAAAACAAATGTGCCCCGAATTTTCTTCCCCATTAAAACTACCTGTTGGGACAATGAATGATAGCTGCAAAGCGATTAGACATCAGTCCTCCTCATACTTTCACCACTGCTCTGGCTCCTGGATGAGGACATTGTTTTCAAGACCCTTCTAGCAAGTCAGGCCAGCATCCGGGTTTGGCTGTAGAGCCTGGCATAGACATGCAAGTGTGTGCGTGCATGCATGCATGAGTATGAGAGAGAGAGAGGGAGAGGGAAAAATAGAGAGAGAGAGTGTGTGTGTTAGGAATTGGGGAAAACAGGGAAAGGACTGCCAGCTTCTCAGCTTTTCTCTCTAATATCTACCAATCAAGTTTCTGCCGGATTGGAGGGGAATGCCCACCCCCCCTGGGCAGTAACACTTTCCAAAAGGACCCTCCTTCTCTGGAGGTGTCTGACACAGTGGAAAACGGCCAGAGCACCCATAGTCGCCAGCTCTTTGCTCCGCCTCCCTGGTTTGGTCCCTTCGCCTTGACAGAGCCTTGGTCCAGTAAGATGATCTGACCACAGCTGGTCTCCTACACTTAGAACAAGTTGGAAGCAAGAGAACTTGGGGAAGGAATTTGGTTTCACTAAAAATAGCTGCAATATAGACCCTGTGACTTACCACTCCTCAGAACAGTCTGATGTGAACCGCACAGGGTCCACTGACCCCTGCAGTTACTTTGGACTATTTGCCTTCCCCGCCTGGAGCCCTTGGAACCAGGAGGGGCTGCGGGAGTTGAGGGCGCTTTGGCTCAGATGCAGACTCTTGCAAATCTCAGAAACGCAAGATGATGGTATGACCAAGAAGCTTCCTCCCGCTGGGAGCGCGTGACTGTTGGCACTAATAACAACAGGTCCCTTTAAGATTTTAGTCCATGGTGGGATCTTGTTTGCTCCTCACTGCCAGGCCCATTGCGTCTCCACTTCTAAGGTAGGTGAAAGCAAACTAACTGGGGAAATGGAACTGAATTGTGATCCTCTGGGGTAACCCCTGCCTGGGTTTCCACGGCCGAGGGCAGGGGGGCAGATGTCAGGGCAGGACATAGCTTATAAGTAAAAGTCTAAGGCCATGCTCCCAACACACTGATCAAGCCACAGTGATGTTTGGGGTGTAATTCCTTTCCTCGCTGAAGCCTCGATAATGTTTGGCGATTATTCCCTTTCGAGCACCCTCCTGCCAAAACCCCAGGTAGTACCTAGCAGGAAAGCACCTCAAGTGTTAAAATTAACCCTTTCTAGAGCTGCTTTATCGTAGATGCCTTGTCCTTCCTGTCCTGCTGGTAACTCTTGAGATCGTGAATTTGGCTCGGGGCCTTGGTTATCTGTGTTCACCTCTTCTGCTGTACAGCAACAGAGAGTAATAGAGAGCTGCCTAGAGCAGGGATTCCTGTAATTCAGGCAGTCTCCGTGAAAGAGGGAATCCAGTCCAGGTACACAAAAGATTTCCTTGGATTCCGTTTCCTTCCTGAAACACTGCTGTCAGGACTCATCTCTGATTTCTAGCCTGTTTATAGCAGTGGGCCTTAGAAAAGGGCTTGGACTCGAAGGGGAGCTGAAAGCTTCTGGGGGTCGGGTTAGGAGCCCTCTGACAACAAAAGAAGCTGCCTTAGTTGTTGGAAGGTTAAACACTAACAATTTCTTGCTTGAAGTTGACTTTAGAGCCTGTGCTAAGGAAACCAGTACGCCAGCATTCCAGCTTGCCAAGCTAAGGTGTTTTCATGTAAGTGAAGAGACACTTCGGTAACAGATATGCTTACTTTAAATGAAACTCGTAATCTCAAAATATTACATGGCTGGAAGAAACACTGGTCTCTGTGCATTTTGCAGAAGATTGGATTATACAAACTCATACTCGGGCATTTTATCCCCTCCCCACTTTGTTTTCCTTCATCTGTCTTCAAGGTAGATGAGTGTCCAAAGAGCATGAACTTAACATCTTAAACCTAGAAGAAACATCTTGGAAGTCATATGGTGTGTAATTCTTACTGGAGCCTAAGTTGGGTTGAGTGAATCTCTGGTTTTATCCTTAGATTGTTGCCTCAACTTTCCCTGTGACCTCAAAATGGATACGTGGTGGCTATTTCCATTCTGAAGCCATGGCTCTATCCGCATCACATCCTCCTGGCACTCTTTCCTTTCCAATATTATTACTTTAAGGTTCATTCATGTTGCTGCAAAGCGAGATAGAACATTTGGAATTACTTTCCCCGTGTTGCATTTGTGCGGCCATATGGCAGCATTGGTACCACGTGCTGCTGGTCTTACCACCCAAACGTGTTGTCACATCTTATTGAAAGTTGTCAGGGGTTTTGCATTCAAACTGGGGATGTGTTTTATTGAAACATCCCAGAGAAAGTGAGTCGCTGAAGGTTGCCTCCAAGTAGCACGCTTGCCTAGCACTTTGAGAAATGGTTCGCTGATAAAATCTCCATGAACAAACAGCTTTTGAGGAATGCATTTGTTGGTAAAACAGTGATTTCCAAACTCCATTTCCTGAACCAGTGCCAGACTGGGTGCCCAGGAATCACCTGGAAAGAATATTTGAGAATATAATTTCCGGGCCACGTCCCTGGAAATACAGATTGACGAGGTCTGGGAGTGGAGCCCTGGAAGCAGGACTTGTAGCAAGCAATGCTGGTCATTCTGATGCAAGGCCAGATTTGGGAAGTGCTGTACGAGTCAAGGTCCTCCTGTTTTTTCTGTCTGTCTGTCTCAAATCTTTCAATGATTTCCTTTTGCCCTTAGAATAAAGTTCACACTTTTTCACCTGGCATTCCCCAGGTCCCCCATGATCTAGTGCTAACCCAGCTTTTGAATCTTATTCCTCATTTTTCCTCTTACCGACACCCCCCCCAGTCAAGTCGAATTGAACACGTTCCCATTTTGCTCTCATGCCTTTTGACTACTATGTCCTTCCTCACTTTTCTGCACACCCCAATCTGCCCCATTTTTCTTGATCTATATGTTAGTGTACATAAGAGGGACTTGGAGGGTTTCTTTAAAATATCGCTCCTGGGACTCACTTCCAGGCATTCTGGTTCAGCGCCTTGGAGGATGTGATGCTGACCATCAGTCCATCTAGCTCAAATGGCATCTCTCTCTCTCTCTTTTAAGCAGGTTCCACGCCCAATGTGGGGCTTGAACTCATGACTCCCAGATCAAGAGTCACATGCTGTACTGACAGAGCCAGCCAGGCGCCCCTCCAATGTCATTTCTTTATAAAACCATCTCATGAAGCATTCATGCTTCCCCATGCCAACCCTCCTATAGCATTTTGTTCAGAGCTCTGTGATTTAAGACTTCTCTCTCTCTCTATTTGAATTCTTCCTCTACGTCATCATTTCCCTCGCGCGACATTCAACAAGTACCTAATGTAAAAGGTCTGTCTTTCCTTCAAGAGCCCAGGCTGCTTAGGAGACAGGATCTCTAACCATTGATCTCTGGAAACACCTTGGGCGTGAGTGTGGAGTGTCAGTGGGCTCGGCAAAGCTTAAATCACTCTGTGGTACATGAGTCAAGGAAATCACCTGTTCGAAGATGAAGCTTTATTTCAAGCTAAGAGATGTGGATACGAGGCTGATCCTTTCTGTCTCCGTGTCCCCAGTCTGAGATTTATGCACAAGAGTGGGATCTGAGAAGGCTTCTGGGGTTGGGCAATCTCAGAGCACAGCGATGACAGGATTCCAGGGAGTCTCTTGGCTTAGGTAGGAAGGGAAAGCACCTGGCATTTCTAAATACAGTATTTCCGTCATAAGGGAGGGATGAACACAGTGCCAAGGGGGGCAGAGGAGGGGTGGGAGACACTGGATGATGGGGATCTCCAGGGTCTTCACTGGGGACAGGCTTCCCTTCGTTGCTTTACCTCGCGCAGCACTGCAACTCCTCTGAAATTGTCTATTACTGAATGCTGTGGCTCTTTCATGATTTTTAATTTACTTATATACATGTAATATATAATTATATAAAACATGTGTAATGACCCGTGTCACTAACCTAGTGTGTATCCTTCCTTTTTTTTTCTCATGTAATTATGACTTTTCTGTATTTTATACTTCTTGCGATTTATGAGCTCTATGACCTTAGGGCTTCCGTTTCTTCATCTCGAAAATGAGGATGGTAATACTACCTATCTCATAGGGTTGCTGCAAGGATTCAGTGAGCCAGAAGACACAGAGCACTTAAGACAGTGCTCCGTGTGAGTTTTTGCTACTATTATTGTTACTGCCATTTACATTCAACGAAACCTACACAACGGCTACAGCTGGTTAATTTCATTCTTTTTAACGGCGGCCCAGGATTTTGTGATACAGATGGAGAGCCATTGATCCAACCATCTGACTTTTAGCCGGCGTTCAGTTTGGTTCCATTTTTTTGGGGGGGGGTCACTAAAGAGCAACATTACAATAAACACTATGTATAGCCTTACATGTACTTGTTTTTCTTATGCTGGGAAAGATTTCCGGGAATGGAATAGCCGGGTTGAAGAGTGTATTCATGTTGTTTTAAATTTCACTAAATACTGCGGTACTGCTTTTTCAAAAGCATGGAACAAATGCACGACTCCACCAGTAATGTATGGGTGTATAGCTTTTCCTGTGATCCCACCAACTGTTGATTTTATTACTCTTTTTTAAATTTTAACAGTCCTATGGGTGAAAATTGTCATCTCATTGTTACTTGAAAGTTGAGTTTCTCTGGCTACTCATGAATGTGAGCATTTTTTGAAAAACAAAAAACAAAAATAGCTGTTGACCATTTGGATTTCCTTCATCTGTGCAGTGGTTCTTCATGTGCTCTGCCTATTTTTGGAATGGGTTGTTTTTCCTTGTCAATTTGTAAGAACTCCTAGTACATTATAGCTATAAGCCCCTCATCTGTTCTTTGCATGCAGCTATGGTTCCAATTCCTTGTTTTATTTTAACTATTGTGCCTTGTGCCAAAATTTAGAAAAATTGTATGTAGTCAAATTTTGTTTCTAACTTCTGTGTTTTAAGGATTGGTTAACAGGGGTGTGGTGCATGTAGCTTCCCAGGTTTTCTAGCAGGACTTCCACTGTTTCGATATGTAAATATGTCTTTATGTAGACACTGTATTGATTTTTGGCATAAAATATAGGTTCAATTATATAATCTTTCAAATTAATAGCCAGTCGCATCCATACCGTTCACTAACAATCTATCTTTTTCCCACTGAAATGAAACACCACTTTGGCCATGTATTAAATGCTTATGTGTGGAATTCAATTCCACATTCTCTATTTTATTCTCTGATTTAATTGCCTATTATTCCTAGGCCACTACTAAGTTTTGACTTGCTTATGGTGACTTCAGGGTATATTCTGATATCTGACCTGAGATGTGTCTCTCTCATTATCCTTATTTCTCATGGCTGTTCTAAGGGTTGTATTCTTCTGTATAAGTATTATGTCTATAAATAAATGCCCTCTTTTTGTCTTGAAAAATGTTGGGAATTTTAATTGGATTAAAAGTATTGATTTGGAGAGAATTAAAATTTTATGATATAAAGTCTTAAGATTTTTTCATTTATTCCTTCTTTTCAGATTTTGTTCTGTGTCCTTACGTAAGCTATTGCTGTTTTCTTCACACTGGTCTGATGCTTGTTAGATTTAGTCCTGTGTAGTGTGTAGGCTTTTTTCATTATCCTGAATGTCATTTTTCCTATTTTCATTTTGCGGTGTTGATCCTTGGATACAGAAACACTGTCTTGTATAGTAACCTTGTATTTCTTTACCACATGCTCTAAATAAGTCTCGTAGATTTTGCTCTAGTGCTTTGTTTGTCCAGCTGTACAAATACTCCATCAGCAGGTGAGGAAATCTTGGTCTTTTCTGATGTTTATATTAGTTCTTTCTTTTTGGGGGGAGGGTCGGGTCTTTTTTTTATAAGCTAGACTCTCCAAGACAGTATTGAATAATAGTAGGGATGGGGGAATTCTTGTCTACTTCAGTATTTTATTTGAACAGATGAGTGTTTTGCCATTTGAAATAGTATTTTGCATCTGTTTTTGGTAAACAGTCTATTATTTTAAGAAATTGTCTTCTTATCCTGTTTATTTTCCAAATGTATTAGGAATGCAGTTGAATTTATCAATTGACTTTTAAGCCTTTCTTGATATCATTATTCATATGGTTTTCCTCTTTAATTTATTGATGTAATGAATTATGCTGATAGATCTGCTGATACTGAACCTCCTTTGCGTTTCCAAATGTTGTCCTATAAGTCAGCCAGTAATTTCTGTAAGACAAACCAGCCAAAGCCTCAGTGGCTTCAAACACAACACGGATTTGTTTTTGCTCATCTTTTCTTCAGGTTAGTTGGGGTCTGGCCGGTCTAGTCTGGGCTTGGCTTCGTGGCTCCGCTTGTCGGTCTTTTGGTCTTTTGGTCTTTTGAGGCTGCTTTGCTTCAGGTTGTTGTGGCTGGGGCAGTTCTGACCCAGGTAAATCTTATCCTCCTGCCAAGGCAAGTAGGCTAGCCGGGCTAGTCCTAGAGTGATTGCAGAAGCACAGGAAGGAAGGAAGGAAGGAAGGAAGGTGGACGTGCATGAAGCTTCTTAAGGCATAGGCTGGGTAGTGGCACACTTCTGTCTCTTTTTATTCGCCCAACGTTATTTGGTATATTCCAAAGTTAAGAGGCGTGAAATATATAATATATTGATGGCAGGAACTCCAAAGTCACTTATATCAGTAAGGTGTTTTAAGTAAACCTCAGGGTAACCACAAAACAAACACCTATAGTAGATATACACAAGAGAAGGAAATCAACATACACCACTATAGAAAAGCATCAGTTCACAAAGGAAGATAGAAAGAGAGGAAGAAAGGAACAGAGGAACCATACAAGAGCCAGAAAGCAATTAACAAGAGTGCAATAGTAAGTCCTTAGCTATCAGTAACTACTTGAAGTGGAAATGAATTCAGTTCTCTAATCAAAAGGCATACAGTGGGTGAATGGACAAAAAATCAACACCCATGTAGATGCTGCCTACAGGAGACTCACTTCCGTTTTAGGACACTCACAGGCTCAGAGTGAAGGGCTGGAAGAGGACATTCCAAGAGAGAGAATGGGTAACTATACTTATATCAGACAAAATAGACCTTAATTAAAAACTGTAACAGGAGACAAAGAAGGTCATTATGTAATGATACGGGGTCCATTCATTTAGAGGAGATAACAGTTTTAAATATATATATGCACCCAACATCA
The DNA here is from genome assembly GCF_024610735.1 of Ursus americanus. Classification (NCBI taxonomy): domain Eukaryota; kingdom Metazoa; phylum Chordata; class Mammalia; order Carnivora; family Ursidae; genus Ursus; species Ursus americanus. The sequence goes on from NC_142164.1 coordinate 12,725,289, forward strand.
GAGTACCTAAATAGATTAAGCAAATTCTAACAGATCTGAGGGGTGTTACAGACAACAGTAATAGTAGGGGATTTCAGTACCCCACTTTCAGCAAAGAATAGATCATCCAGACAGAAAATCAATAAGGAGACATTGGACTTGAACTATATTTTAAACCAAATGGACCTAAAAGACACATACAGAACATTTTATCCAACAGCAGCAGAATACACATTTCTGTCAAGTGCACAAGGAACATTATTTAGGATAGATCTTGTGTTATGCCACAAGACAAGTCTTGGCATTTAAAAAGACTGAAATCATACCAAGTATTATTTCCAACCACAATGGCATGAGACTAGAATCAATGATAGGAGGACAATTGGAATATACACAAATATGTGGAAATTAAACAACATACTCCTGAACAACCAGTAGGGCCAAGGGTCAGATCAAGAGGGAAATTTAAAAATACCTGGAAACAAATGTGAAAATGCCAATACAGTATTCCAAAACGTATGAGATGTGGCAAAAGCCGTGCTAAGAGGGAAGTTGATAGTGATGAATGCCTACATTTAGAAAAAAGAAAGATCTCAAACAACCTAACCGTATACCTCAGGAACTACAAAAGCAAGAACAAACTAAGCCCAAAGTTAGCAGAAGGAAGGGGGCAACAAAGATCAAAGCAGAAATCAATGAAATAGAGAATAGAAAAACAATTAAAAATATCAATGAAATTAGAGTTGTTTTTTGAAAAGGTAAAAAAAAAAAAAAATGGACGAACTTTTAGCTGGACTTACCAAGAAAAAAAGAGAGAACACTCAAGTAAATAAATTAGTAAATGAAAGAGGAGGCATTTCAACAAATAGTACAGCAAGACAAAGGATCATAAGAGACTACTATGAACAATTATATGGCAACAAGTTGGGCAAGCTGTAAGAAATGGATACATTCCTAGCAACATACAATCTACCAAGTCTGAATCATGAAGAATTAGAAAATGTAACCAGACAATAACAAGGAAGGAGATTGAATCAGTAATCACAACCTCCAACCCCAACACAGGTGAATTCTATCAACCCTTTAAATGCTTCTTTAAATGAAGAAAGAAGAATTCTTTAAATTCTTCTTTAAAAAAACGAGGAATTAATGCCAATTCATTTCAAACTCTTCCAGAAAATAGAAGAGGAGGGTATACTCCCAAACTCACTTTATGAGACCAGAATTACTCTGATACCCAAGCCAGATAAGGATACTAGAAGAAAAGAAGAATAAAAAACTACAGGCCAGTATCCTTGATAAATATAGGTGAAAAACTTCTCAATGAAATACTAGCAAACTGAATTCCCCAGGACCTTAAAAGGATCATATATGATGGTCAAGTGGGATTTATCTCTGGGATACAAGGATGGCTCAACACACACAAATCAAATAAAAGGATGAAAGACAAAAATCATATGATTATCTCAATAGATGCAGAAAAAGCATTTGACAAAACTCAGCATCCTTCCATGATTAAAAAAAATCCTCTCAAAAGTTTGTGCATAGAAGCAATATACCTTAACATAGTAAAGACCACGTATGACACACCTACCGCTAACATCATACTCAAAGGTGAAAGGTTGAAAAGTTTTTCTCTAAGATCAGGAATATGGCAAGTGTGCCCACTCTTACTCCTTCTCTTCATCTTAGTACTGGAAGTCCTGGCCAGAGTGATCAAGTGGGAAAACAGAAATAAAGGGCATCCAAAGTACAGAAGAAGGAATATAATTGTCTCTGTTTGCTGATGACTTGATCTTATATTTAGAAAAGTCTAATGACTCCACCAAAATCTCTTACAACTAAGAAGTAAATTCAGTAAAATTTCAGGACACAAGATCAACATTTAAAAATGCCTTATGTTTCTATTCGCTAGCAATGAACTATGTGAAAAAGAAATAAAGAACTCTCATTTACAAAAGCATCAAAAAGAATAAAATACTTAGGAATAAATTTAACCCAGGAAATGAAAAATCTATACAGTGGCAGCTATAAGACACTGATGAAAGAAATTGAAAATGACACAAATAAATAGAAAGATATCCTATGTTGATGGATCAGAGAAGGTACTATTATTAAAATGTACATACTATCCAAAGCTATCTATAAATTCAGTGCTGTACCTATCAAATAAATCCAATGGCATTTTAGAAATGGAAAAGCAATCCTAAAATTCATATGGAGTCAAAAAGACCCCAAGTAGCCAAAGAAATCTTAAGAAAGAAGAAAGCTGGAGGCCTCACACTCCCTTACTTCAAACTATATTACAGATCTATAGTGGTCAAAACAGTGTGGTATTAGCATAAAAACAGACACATAGTCCAATGGAACAAAATAAAGAGACCACAAAGTAGGCAAGAATACTTAATGGAGAAAGGATAGTCTCTTCAGGAAATGGTGTTGGGAAAACTGGATACCCATATGCAAAAAAAAAATGCAGTTGAACCCCTATCTTACACCACTCACAAAAATTAATGTAAAATGGATTAAGTATTTACTCATAAGGCCTGAAACTGTTAAACTTGAAAAACCTCCAAGACATCGGTCTTGGCAATGATTTTTTTGGACATGACACCAGAAGCACAGGCAAAATAGGTGAAAATTAACAAGTGGGACCACATTAAAGTAAACACTTCTGCACAGCAAAAAAAAAACAATCAACAAAATGAAAAGGCAACCCAAAGAATGGGAGGAAATATTTCAAAACTGTATATCTGATAACGGGTTAATATCTGACATGTCTAAAAAAACTCATACACCCAACAGCAAAAAAGAAAAAAAAATCCAATTAAAAAAATGGGTAAAGGACCCAAAAGGACATTTTTTAAATAATATTTTTTTATTATATTATGTTAGTCACCATACAGTACATCCTTGGTTTTTGATGTAAAGTTCCATGATTCATTAGTTGCGTATAACACCCAATGCACCATGCAATACGTGCCCTCCTTACTACCCATCACCAGTCTGTCCCAGTCCCCTACCCCCCTCCCCTCTGAAGCCCTCAGTTTGTTTCTCAGAGTCCATAGTCTCTCATGTTTCATTCCCCCTTCTGATTACCCCCCTTTCTTTATCCCTTTCTTCCCCTACTGATCATCCTAGTTCTTATGTTCCATAGATGAGAGAAATCATATGATAGTTGTCTTTCTCTGCTTGACTTATTTCACTAGCGTTATCTCCTCCAGTGCCGTCCATGATGCAGCAAATGTTGAGAAATCGTTCTTTTTGATAGCTGAGTAATATTCCATGGTATATATGGACCACAACTTCTTAATCCAGTCACCTGTTGAAGGGCATCTCGGCTCCTTCCACGATTTAGCTGTTGTGAACATTGCTGCTATGAACATTGGGGCGCATATGGCCCTTCTCTTCACTACGTCCGTATCTTTGGGGTAAATACCCAGTAGTGCAATGGCTGGATCATAGGGTAGCTCAATTTTTAACTTTTTAAGGGACCTCCATACTGTTTTCCAGAGTGGCTATACCAACTTGCATTCCCACCAACAATGTAGGAGGGATCCCCTTTCTCCACATCCTCTCCAACAATTGTTGTTTCCTTCCTTGTCAATTTTTGCCATTCTAACTGGCGTAAGGTGGTATCTCAGTGTGGTTTTGATTTGAATTTCCTTGATGGCTCATGATTTTGAACATTTTTTCATGTGTCTGTTAGCCATCTGTATGTCTTCATTGGAAAAGTGTCTGTTCATATCTTCTGCCCATTTTATGATTTATTTATTTGTTTCACATGTATTGAGTTTGAGAAGTTTCTTTATAGATCTTGGATACTAGTCTTTTATCTGTAGTATCATTTGCAAATATATTCTCCCATTCCGTGGGCTGCCTCTTAGTTTTTTTGACTGTTTCCTTGGCTGTGCAGAAGCTTTTTATCTTGATGAACCCAGAAATGGACCCTCGGCTCTTTGGGCAACTAATCTTTGATAAAGCAGGAAAAAACATCCAGTGGAAAAAAGACAGTCTCTTCAATAAATGGTGCTGGGAAAACTGGTCAGCTACATGCAAAAGAATGAAACTTGACCACTCTCTCACACCATATACAAAGATAAACTCTAACTGGATGAAAGACCTCGATGTGAGACAGGAATCCATCAAAATCCTAGAGGAGAGCATAGGCAGCAACCTCTACAGCATCGGCCACAGCAACCTTTTTCATGACACATCTCCAAAGGCAAGAGAAACAAAAGATAAAATGAACTTGTGGGACTTCATCAAGACCAAAAGGTCGTTTTTTGAATGAAGACATACATATGTGGCCAAGAGAGGGCGCCTGGCTGGCTCAGTGGGGAGAGCAGGCGACTCTTGATCTCCGGCTCCGGAGTTCGAGCCCCATGTTAGGTGTAGAGATGACTTAAAAAATAAAATAAAATCTTTAATAAAAATGACAATAAACGAACGTGGCCAAGAGGTATGTGAAAATGTACTCAACATCAATAATAATCACGGAAGGGGTGCCTGGGTAGTGCAGTCGTTAAAGCGTCTGCCTTTGGCTCAGGGCGTGACCCCGGCATTCCGGGATCGAGTCCCACATCGGGCTCCTCTGCTGGGAGCCTGCTTCTTCCTCTCTCACTCGCCTGCTCTGTTCCCTCTCTCGCTGGCTGTCTCTCTGTCACATAAATAAATAAAATCTTTAAAAAAAAATAAATAATAATCACGGAAAATATCAATAATAGTCATGGAAATACAAGTTAAAACCACAGTGAGATACGACCTCACATCTGTTAAGAGTGGCTGTTATCAAAAAGACAAGGGATTACGAGTGCTGGTGAGGATGTGGAGAAAAGGGACCGCTCGTGCACTGTTGGTGGGAATGTATATTGGTACAGGCACTGTGGAGAACAGTATAGAGATTCCTCTGAAAAGTAAAAATGTAAGTACCATATGCTCCAGCAATCCCACTTCTGGGTATTTAACGGAAGGAGTGAAGTCATTATGTTGAAGCTGTACTTACATTCCCATGTTCATTGCAGCATTTTCCACAATAGGGAAGACATGGAAACAACCTAGGTGTCCATCGATGAATGAACGGAAAAAGAAGATTTGGAGTAAATATACAGTGGAATATTATTGAGCCATAAAAGGAAGGAGATCCTGCCTTTTGTGACAACAGGGGTGGATGTTGATGGCATTATACTGTGAAGTAAGCCAGACACAGAAAGACAAATACTGTACAATCTTGTATGTGGAATCTAAAAACATTGAACTCATGGAAACAGAGAGAAGAATGGTTGTTACCACTGGCTGAAGAATGGTAGAAACAATTAGATGTTGGTCAAAGAGTTTTTTCAGTTATAAGATGAATGTGTTCCAGGAATTTAATGTACAGCATGATGACTGTAGTTAATAATACTGTTTTATATATTTTAAAATTGCAAGGAGAGCAGATCTTTAATGTTCTCATTATTAACAACAACAAAAAGGTAATTATGTGAGGTGAAGAATGGGTTAACTAACCTTAGTTTGGTAAACATTTCATTATATGTATACACACACACACACACACACACATGTTTCAAATCATCTCATTGTACACCTTAAATAAACACAATGTTATGTGCCAATTATATCCCGCTAATGCTGGAAAAAGAGGAATTAGGGATCTTTTCTTTATTTTTTTTGGCCTGAAATAGTTTAAGTGATATTGGAACTACTTGTTTTAAAAAATACGTTGAATTAAAACAGATGAATCGTGTTGTTATGATGACTTTTATCTTTTAATTTTATTTTTAAAAAGATTTTATTCATGTATTTGAGAGAGTGAGCAAGTAGGGGAGGGACAGAGGGAGAGGGGCAGGGAGAGAATCTCAAGCCAACTCCCCACTGAGTGCAGAGCCCATCGTGGGGCTCAGTCCTACCATCCTGAGGTCATGACCTGAGCTGAGATGAAGAGCCAGTCGCTCAACTGACTGAGTCATCCAGGTGTCCCAGGAGGTGTTCTTTTCAATTGCTTTCAAGATAGTTTGTAATATTGTTTTGGTCCAACAAGTTTTCTAGGAGTGTATGTTTTAGTTTCCAAGCAGTAACTTTTTGCATTTTAAAAATTATTTATTCAAATTTTATGTTTATTTTATATTTTAAATATTTAACATTTAAATATAAAAATGTATATCCAGATTTATTATATGTTATGCTTAGAAAAGCTCTTTTTTATCACCTTTTAAAACAAGTACCGCCTTTCCTGTGTCTCTTCCCTCTTCTCCTTCTGGAAGATTTCTTCGGGATCTCCGCATCTCTTACATTTCCTTCATGATTTCCTCCTCGTGGTATTTTTGGCTTTGTGCTCTCTGATTCTCCTACCTCATCTTCCAGGTTACCCTTTGGGGTCTCAGCAGTGATCACCCTCTCCTTCTGTTCGTCTGCTGAACTGTCTATTTAGAAATCATGTTGTGTAGTTCCAGAAAGTCTGTTTTTATGCTGCACTTGAATCGCTCTATATCTGCCTATTCGGTTATTCTCGTTGTTGTTGAACTGATCATTTTTGTGTCTCTTCCTGCCGTTCTATCTCTTTAGGCATGTGTTGCTTAGTCAACCTTTTTCTGGGTGCTGGTTTGTTGCTGGACCCACAGAGATGGTTACAGAGTATTTTGTTCGCCAGCCCGTAGGGATCAGCTGATGCTGGAAGGGATCTCCCAACGTTTTCCAAGTGCTAGTAGGTCCTCAAGTGGTGGGAAGCCACCTTTTCCCCAGGCCTCTTCACGTGGTCCCTCTCTACACTGACCTGGTCTGTTACTTTACTTTATTCTTTCTTGGCTCCTTGAAGGCCTAGGAGACTGGGGACACAGGTCTGATATTATTTTCCCAATCTCCTGGTTTCCTTGTGCTGGGCCTTTGTGGCAAAGGATCCAGGCTTTGCTCAGCACTCATGGAAGAAAGCCTGACAACACTGTGCAAGATTCCCACAATGTCTCGGTCTTCACATCTAGATCTTCTCCAGAGACCTCAATTGCCATTTGGCTGAGGAGAAGCAGGCAGCTTGGAGTTGGAAATACGAAATAACCCACGCTTAGGTCACCATCTTTCCAGAACCTGCCATGGTTCCTTACAAGAAAGAAAGAAGGCCTTTAGCATGAAACCTGTATCAGTGTCTGGGTGAAAACAGGGCTACTCAAAAACTGCAATAAGGGGTTAAGTAAATAGACAGATAAATAAACACACACACACACACACACACACACACACACACAGACACACAAAGTGGCAGTGGGAGGAGCTTAGGAGACTGAGGTCCAGAAGGTTCATGCCAGAGAGTCAGACAAATGTCTGCAATGACTTTAACTAGAAGCCCTGGAAGGAGTGAGGAAGCCAGAACTCACTGGAATGCTGAGAAGTCACCAGGAAGTGGAAGCTCATAGAGCGATCTGTGAAGCCACACTGTGTGACTGCCACAGGCTCTTGAGAACAGCGAGTTCTGCTTCATTCCCATCTTCCGGGTCTCCGGTGAGTTTCAGGGGCAAACACTAGCCTGGAACCACACAGGGAAGGGGCCTCTGGGTAACCTGATCCCGGCCTTGGTCAAGAGAGGCAGTGATAGCTGAGCTGAAACTGACAACGTAGCACAGTTCCCCAGACGAAGACCAAAGAATAGCAGGGGAGGGGTGTGGATGCGGCTAAAGAGACCTCCGGAGAGGACTTCTCTCCCCTTAGTCTCAGGGCCATGCCTCTCCTGACTGGCATGCTTTGTTCTAGCTCTCGGAGATGTCCACCAACACCAAAACTAGAGTGTTCCTCACTCACTGGTCACGGATCCTTTTAGAATCCTGTGGCCTGTGCCAGTCAGAGCCAAGACAGGTACCCGAGCCTTCTTGATCATGTCAGCCTCTGGCAGTGCAAGGTACACGGGCTTTTGTGACAGAAAGACCTGGGTTCCAATGCTGCCCGTGCGATTCACCAGCCGTGGGAACCTGAACAGGTAAATTGCTCTTTCTCGGGTTTTTTTTGTTTGTTTTTCTTGTTTTATTTTTAATTTAAAATGAATTAGCCAACTTATAGTATCTTATTAGTTTCAGATGTAGTGTTCGATAATTTATCAGTTACGTGTAACACCCAGCGCTCAGCCCATTATGTGCCCTCCTTAGTGCCCATGTTAGACACGTCTCCAAAGGCAAGGGAAACAAAAGCAAAAATGAACTATTGGGGCTTCATCTCAGTTATTTTCATTATTTGTAAATAAGGGGTGATAATATCGAGCTTTGGAGACAGGTACAAGGATGAAATGCCAGTTTATGTAAAGCACCGTCTATTAGTCGCCTCCTCTGTTTTTGGTCATTAGTCTGGTGCGGGGACCCTGGAAGGGGCTCCTCTTTCCCTGGCCTGGTGGCAGTGGGGCAAATCTCCTATCACTGATCTGAGATGCTCTCTCCGGAAGTGCACAGTAGCAAACACTTGCAGGCTGAGTGATGTAGGGAGGAGGGAGGCTTTATGGGGGGAAAGTAACAGGGAACAGTCGTGCCAGGCCCTGGCCGTGGGAGAGGGGTTGAGAACATGACAAGGGAAATGACGCGGAAGGCTGCGCCGGTAGGAGTGGAATGCGGGGACGTAAAGAATTCCAGAAGTGGGAAACTGAGTAGGGGAGTCCCTTAGGGAAGAACCTGTCCGTTCTGTGCCGGGTCAAATCACACCAGCTGACTTACACATACTTCCAAAGGAAGGGAAGTGCAGGTACAAGTGTCTGATCGTTAGAAACCCAGCTTGGTATTTCTTAACCATCTGCAAGTTGCTCCTTTTTTCCTTAAAAAGTAACAGCTATTTACACTACCAGCTGGGGATCAGTGCTCTGTGGGGAGGTAGAAAGCCAAGCCCCAAACCCTGGAGCTCCGACGAAGGCTCCAGGCAACTTCCCAAGAAGACGGAAGTCGGAGGCAAATGCACTAGGAACACAGCGGAGATCACTTACACTGGTAGAGGAAGAGGAAGATGCTCGAATGTCTCTTTGTCAAAAGTCTGGGTGAAAAGACAAGGTTGGAGAGAAAAAAGAGTCGAATCACAGGCTGGGATCGCTGAACGGAGATGAAGTTTGTGATGGAAAATATTCAGTAGGCACCCGTGGGTGTGAAAGGGAGGGGGAGGAGGCGGGATTGGGTAGGGGGTCAAGTTGAACTGCAGAGCAGGCCCAACAATGCCTTGGCCAGGCAAACAGGGAGCTCTGGAGTGAGTACTGTCTGTCAGAGAACTTGTGCTGATCCCAAATGGCCAGGCCTCTCTCAGTCACTGGATGTGGCCTGCCGCAGGAAGGGCGTGACCTCAGGTGAGGTCAGGATTCTGCAGCTGAGGAAGATTCTGAAGGAGCTGACCCCTTGAGGCGTCTCACCGACCACACTGCTCACAGCTGGGCAGCAAGCCTGCACGGCGGGGCAGGTGTTGATAGAAAGTGAGTGAAAGCCCAATAAGCCCTGAGTGAGATCTCTGCTCTGGCTGTAATGCTTGGCTTTATGTTTGGAGAAGTTTTAGAGGCACTAATTATTCCATAACATTTACAAAATATACGGTGTCCTGTAGTGCAGAGAGGGGGGACTTTGGAAGCAGAAGGTGCTACTTGAGTCTCAATCCTGTGTGTACCTTTTTCCTGCAATCTTCACCTCTCTGAGCTTGTTTCCTCATCTGGAAAATGGAGATAATCATACCCACTAATTCGGGGTTGCCTTGAATACATAAAGTTGTGTAATTTGGATAAATATTACTATAGAGCAAGCAACCCAGTATATTGAATAAATGATGTTATGATGATGTGCCCTGTGCTATGTAACCATGGGGTGGGCATGGCGGACAGTTAGTTTGAGCAGAGTTTAACCCAGTCCTTGTCATCCAGGAACATACAATCTCAAGGATTCTAGGTACAGGCAAATCAAAGCGTACCAAGCATTTCCTGCCGTATCCAAGGAGTTTTCAACAAATACGATTGTTCTGTCTGAGATCTTTTCCACTGGCACCGTCACTGTCACCACTAGAAGGGAGGCAAGAGCAGGATATGAAAATCTTCTGGAAACTGACCTGGGCCAAAGGCTTTTGTGTGTTATTTACTGGGAGAGACGATGGCTAGGTCCTCTGTTTCTGATGTCGAGAAAAACAGGATCTTGCTGTGAGGAAAAGGCCACCTTTGATTATCGATTCCTCTTGGCAGAGGAGATTCTTGAATGCTGTTGCATGATAGGGATTCTGGGTGGGAAACCAGTGCTGCCCAGCGATGGTCCTTGTTTGGGAGCGAGACTGAATCCTTGAACTAGCTGTAGCTCATTGTTTCCTTCTTCACTGGACAAGAAACTGATAAAGCGTTTGAAGATGTTCATTCTCTCTCTCTCAGTGTTTACTTTTTTTTAGTAGTCTCGACATCCACTTTGGGGCTTGAACTCACAACCCTGAGATCGAATGTCACATGCTCTTCTGACTGAGACAGCCAGGCGTCCCTCAAGATGTCCATTCTTGTCCGGCATCCCAACATCACATTATAATGTTCCAAATATTCAATTTCAAGAGAGGCACAAAATCGCATTTATGTAGTTTGGAAAGGTCTTCGTATTAAGCTGTTTTTGGATAAATCATTGACATTGCTCTGTCTTATACCTGGCACCTAGTCTAAAAACCCATTCTGGTCTGTAAGAAGGCCAAGGAACTTAGACAAGTGGGTTCCAAAATGGTTCTAGGACTCACATAACAGTCATCTCTTGCTGTGTGTAACAATTTACCCCAAAACGGACTGGCTTAAAACAACAAGTTTGCACATAAATCTGTGGGTCGGGAATTTGGACAGGGTGCTGCAAGTCTGGCTTTTCGCTCCATGAAGTCTGGGGCCTTGCTCTGCAGAAGGCTGGAAACTGCCCGGGATGGCTTGACTGGGGTCCTATGTCTGGAGTTCTGTTCTTGCCATTAGCTGGGTTCCTCAAATGTCCTTCACGTGGCCTCTCCATATAGCCAGCTTCGTCTTCCTCTCTACATACGTCTCAGAGTGTCTGCCTTCTTCTGTGGTATCTGGCTCCCCCCAGGGATAAAGGGATGCTGCCAGATCCCATAAAAGCTAGGCCTGGAACTGGCACAGCATCACTTCGGCCACATTCTATTGGTAAGAACAAGCCATGAGACCAGCCTGGGTTCAAGGAGACTTTACCTCTAGAGAGCGGAGTGGCATATGCCTATGGGATTAGGAGAAATTGTTGGTCACTCTTCTACTTAACTATTTCCACATAGCTTATTACCCTAAAACTTAGCAGCTGAAAACATCCATTTAATTTTGCTCAGGATGTTACGGGCTAGGGATTTGAGAAGGGCTCCCCTGAACGGTTCTCAGATGTCAGCTGGGGCTGCCGTCATGTGGTGGTTTGGGCTGGACCCCCAAGACGGGTCTCTCGTTTGGCCGGCAATCAATGCTGGCTGTCGGTTGGGAGCCCAGCTAGCGGTGTCAGCCGAAGAGCCTAGAGGTGAACTCTCCAGCATGGCTATCTCACAGTAGGCAGATTTCATGCATGCGGCTGACTGGCTTTCCCCAGAGGAGACGTCCCATGAGGGCCAGGCAGAAGCTGCATGGCCCTTTCTAAACTAGCCTAAGCATAATAGAGCATCATGGCTGCCATACGCTATAGATTGAAGCAGTTACAAGCCTGCCCAGGATCAAGGGGAGAGGTCAGAGTGCCCAGTGGCCGTGTTTTAAAACTGCCACAGTGACCATCTTTGGAGATGATCTTACCTAATTCTTTCGACAGAGAAATCCATAACTCAAGATTCCGAGGGAAAGCAGTCTTAAATGGTGCTGGAGATGAACACTGTAGCGTTTGAATCAGAAATGAATGCCTTTCAGAGTTCAAATGGCTAAGATGGGAGCTTAAAAAAATGAAAGTGACTTCCAGCTCCTAGATCCATGCCCAGTGGGCCTTTCTTTATCTCAAGTCCCCTGGCTGCAAGTGTTGCTTTGGCCAGGCTGCCTCCTTTTGAACCAGCTTTCTGCTGTGAAGTGTTTTTGCAAATGAATAACACATTTGGTCCAGTGAGAAGCAGTCTTGTCACTAAAGCATCTAATTTGGTGGTGCCTGATGACGATGGCTTTACACTCAGCCGGGCCAAACCTGCCAGGAAAAGAGCCCGAAGTGTATCTGTCCTCCGTGCCCCGACTCACCCCAACCTTACCCTCCAGCACAGACAATGGAAGCATGTGGCATCTTGCCCAGAAACATTGCTCAGAGCTGCAGGGGGATGAGCAAACCTGGAACCCAGAGGCTGGCAGGAAACAGACCCCAGAAAGATGACAGGGCCAGGAGAACGAAGCTCGCAGGACTTTTTCCACTTTCCTTTCAAAGACTCAAGCCTCTGCCCCTTATTCTGGAAAACACCCAGGCTTCTGTAGAAGTGTGCTCAATGCGGAATTTTGCTTTAGTGTATTGCTTTAATTCCAGGACCAAGTCACTCAACTACACCAGATAACCCCCGTGCCCCATGTTTTATCGGGTACGTGGAGCACTCTCTCGTAGAATGGGCAGAGACAGGATGGACAGGACCATGTTACCATAGTGACCAGGCAGAAGTGAAGGGATCAGGTCGTGTCAGTTCCGAGGCTGGAAAGTGAAGGCACTTCTACCCCGGTGGGAAGGGGCAGAAGGATCTGGGTGGGGAAGAGGAAGTGCTACAGACTAAGCCAGGGCTTCCCTGAGATGCTTCAAGACTAGTCCATTTGGTCATGGGGAAAAGACTACCTCCTGAACGCCCTCACACAGATGGCAGATCCTTCCGGCTGACCATCCCACGTTACCAGGTAGCTTGGGGGCACTGGCGCATGCCTTTTTCCAAGCCAGTGCCAACAACATTCTGTTCATACTAAACACGGCTTTGGAAAGGGGAAAGCCCCTTGGTTTCTACAAAAGAGGCTGCCCATGACCTCCCTAGTAGGGTCGTCAGCTTTGTGTAGGTGAGATCGCTTATCCTGGTATTTCATAATCCTTGGTCTCTGACATCAGTGCACACACCTAGGATGTCACTCATTGGTTCTCGTATAGACACACATCACTATATTGTTCTTGCCTACGGTGTCTTTTTTTTTTTTTTTATCTTCTGATCATCTCTTTTGCAGGGTGGTTTATGGTGAAAGAAACACTTTACCTATTTGTGTTCAGGGGTAGACAGGTTCCACTAATACTCCCAAACAGACATCTCAGCTCGTCTGAATCATTTCATATTAACTAACCCAGATTTACTCATATGTTAACGAGCTAGTGTTCTTCAAGAACAGGGTGATATCTGGCTTCCAGGAAAGTTACTTTTGCCGGAGGGCCATTGGTAATAGCGTTTGGAGGGGAAGGGGGAAGTCTTATCTGTGCTGAGAACTTTCCTGGAAACGTGGAAATCGTAATGTGGCAGGAAAGCTGAGATACTCGGGATAGACATAAGTATCATGCTTATTATTTCCCAAGACAGAGACTGACCCTTTTCCCAAAAGTAGGTCTTGTCACTTACTGGGGGTATGTGGACAAAGAAAATGTTCTGTGTCCACGTCCTCTTGTGTGTGTGTGTGTGTGTGTGTATGTACACAGATGCATGTGTGTTTGAATGTGCTGAGTTAAGGGAGTTTGACAAGTTTTAGGGGTTTAGGACTGGCAGATCCAGTAAAAATGTGTCCTCCCCACATTTCAAGAGGCTGATGGGAAAGTTGAGAGACCATGTGGTCTAATAGAAGAGCACTGTCTAAAATGACAGACTCACCTCGTTTCCTATCCTGGCGCTCCTAGGGTTTTTTTTGTCCAGGCTTCATCACTTACCAGCTGTGTGACCCCCAGGCAACTTACTTAACCTCTCTGAGCCTCAGTTTTCTCACTTGTAAAATGGAAATAACGGTACCAACACTTCCAAGGGCCGTTGTAAAGATGAAATAAGGTAATGATGTAAAGATTTTAGTGTGCTGCTTGGTGGAAGGTAGGCACTAAATCCAAGGTAACTGCCTATTGGGGTGTTCACTATCTAAGGACGCTACCATCTTCCCCTCGACCTTTCCTCTAAACTCACCCGAGTCTCCACCCCCTTTGATCTCCGGTCATTTGAAGAGAAATTCCTTCTTTCCCAAAGTACTGGTATTAATTAATGGTCTAACCTTGGGTTGGGTAATCACATTGTGTCATCAGCCTCCCGATTATTAGATATAATTTACAGGAAAAACAGACCTGAAGATCCTCCCAGCCCGAGGACGGAGGCTGCAAATTGAGTTTAGAGGGTTGCTGACCTTTAGACCCGAGCTGGCTTGGGAGGCAGCCCACTCTCCTTGGTCTTGAAAGCCACAGCAGGCTCTTGTAATTGAGTTACTGCCTGGGATTCAGTGGGACTAATCCATCTATATAATTTCTTTGCCTCGTTTAATGCCATTAACGAAACTGAATTAAGGAGCTGGTGGAGTTGGGTGGGACGAGGGGAAACGGATTTTCTGCGTGGGAGTCGCTGCCGAGTCTCCACCGCCAGGCTGGAGCCTCTGGTCTGATTAATGGACGGCTCTGAGGACCAAGTCATGTTAGCGGCCAGGCCACCCCAGCCCCTCGACCCTGTGCCGAGCTTCCGGGTATTCGCGCGCCCAAAAAGGGGCCACCGAGGAAAGGGTTTCCCAGATCGCCCCAGGGCTGATTCCTGACTCTCCTGTTCCCCCGCACCGCCACCTTCCCTTTCCTTGGCCCTTTCTCCCTCCCCAGTCGCCCCTTGTACAATTTTCGAGCAGGTTTCCTTGTAGTTCAAATCTCCAGGGACCTTCCCTGTGTTTTGTCACTAGCGTGTCCCAGGCGACATGCCGATCCCACTTATCCCTCTCCAGCGCTCGCCCCCAGTGCCACCTCACTCCGTTTGCTTGGGGTTGGCTATCCCGGATGGTGGGCACTCTTCGCGCCCAGTTTGCCAACCAGAGCGATCAGCCCTAGGAGGAGGGGCCTGCGTGAGGGAGTGGGGGTGGGAGGTGGCAGCCGCCGCGGTCAGTTTCACTCTGTCCTAGTGACACCCAGATCCCAGCGCGCCCTTCTCCCTGACCGGAGAGCCCGGCTGTCTCAACTTGGGCAGCGGGCCGGAGGCGAGGAGTAGCCGACTTCCCGGACTGAGATTCCAGCGTTCGGTGCAGGCATTTGCCAACAGCGGAGTCCCCAAAGTGTAGGTGACGACGAGCGCGGGCCCGGGCAGCACTGCGGGGACGGCAGGTGCTGGGAGCAGAGGGGCTAACCGGGACGGGGTGGGGGGCGCGATGGGCTTCGATCTCGGCGGCCGACGGTGCGAGCCCGCTCCGGCGGCACCAGCCGGCCCTGCCTGCCCAGGAGGGGCCGGGGGACGCCCGACCGCTACGCTTGCCCGCTCTCCGCTGGGCTCGCCGGGGTTTTGCCAACCGGAGGCTGACGTCGGCGCGCCCCTGCCGAGCTCTCCTTTTACTACAGCCGGCAGGCGGCTCCGTGCGGGCCCCGCCCTCGCCGGCCCCCGCCCCCCGCGTGCCCACACCTTGCCGTTTATATAGAATGCGCCGCGGGCTGAATTCGCGGCTCTCTGGGACCGGAGAGTTCTTGGGAAGGAGAGCGCGAGCGAGGGAGCGGGCGAGCTTCGAGGGGTTGTGGGTGTAGGGAGAGAGCAGGTAAGGGCCATCGGTTCCCGCTCCTCCGCCCGCGAGCCACTCGGGCCCCCCTTTCGGCAAAATAATGGCACCCTGAAAATTGATTAGAAAGAAAGGCGACCCTCCCCTCTCGATTCTCCGCGGGCGAGGAGCTGCGCGGCTCTGCGGTGTAACAGGCTCACACGTTGCTCATCACATGTTCAAACATTTCCCTTTCGGGGAGGCTCGTTATTTTTAAGTGAATATTTTCGTCTTTGTTTTGATTTTTTTTCAACCTTCCTCGGGTTTTTATTTTGATTGAGTTGGCGGCCCGCAGCGGATTGAGAGAGGCGGGGGAAAGCAGCCCGCTGGCGCGCGGGCAGCCCACCCAGGCAATTCCCCGCGCGGCCCGCGCCAGCCCGGCGAGCGGCCCGCGCGGCGCCTGGGGAGGCCGGCGGCGGAGCCGGGAGCCCCGGCCGCACCTCTCGGCGGCCCCGGGGGTGGCGAGCGCGGCCCTGGGCGGGCGGGCGGGCCGGCAGGAGCGGCGGGCGCGGGGCGCGGAGGGAGCGCCGCGCCGCTTTGTCTCTTCACTTCTTGAGCAAGGCGAGCGGCTCCTCCCGCGGCCGGCCGCTCGGGCTCGCGGCGGCGGCGGCGGCGGCGGCTCCTCCTTCACCCCTCTCCTTTCCTCCCCACTCTCGTAGGCAGCGGCGGCGGCGGCGGCAGCGGTGGGGAAAAGCGGATTCCGCGCTGAGCCACACCGAGGGGAGCTCGCGGTCGCGACTTGCCGCCCTAAGCACTCTCCGAAGTCCGGCCCGCTCGGCGAGGACTTACGTCTCCTGGGCGACCCTTGTCAAGCAAGCTGGGATCTATGAGTGGAAAGGTGACCAAGCCCAAAGAGGAGAAAGATGCTTCTAAGGGTAAGCCCGCCTGCCCGCCCGGTCCGCCGGCTTCCCTTCCCTTGGTTTCCCTCGCCCCCTCGCGTGCGCGCCGCCCTTTGGCGGCTCCCTGCCTCCCTGCCCGAGCCTAAGCTGCCCGTGACCTCTGCGACCCCGGGCGAGAAAGGGGGGGTCGGGCCGCTCCGGGGCCTGGGGTTGCACCACTTTCCCTCCTTCCTCGTGGAATTGTCGCCCCGCGAGTGCCTCCAGCCTCTTCCACTCCCCCTCTGGACGCACCGTGGTGGCGCTGCGGGCGACCGGAGCTGCTGCAGCCGGGAGCGCCGGGAACAGCGCTGCCTGCTACCGGCCGGCCGCCTCTCTGTGTGAGTGCATGTGTGTGCGTGTGCGCGAGTGTGCATATGTGTGCTGCGCGGGTGCAACATGGTGACATACTCAGGAATCTGCCCCACTCTCAGAAACCCAAGCTGGAATCCACCTTCAACCCCCTCTCCCCGCCCCCAATGCAAACAAAGAGCCTGGCCGAGACGCAAAACCCCTCCCCCTACGCTCCTTTCCCCCTCACACCCCCTACTCCCCAACTCTCTACCCCCTCCCCGGAAGGCAGGAGCTTGCAACCTTCGACACACCGCGTGCAAAAGTGAGCAATCCCGGTGCCCCGGCGCCGCCCGCGCTGCGCCTCGGCAGCGCAGCCTCGCCAAGCCCCGGGAGAACAAAGGCTGTTGTCCCCTTGCCACTAGTGCCCAGCGGTAGCGGGCTTCCGCGGGAGGGGAGAGTCCCCTCCCTCTGCTCTCTGGGGTTCAGCCACCTGGCCCGGGGCGCCTAGCCGCTGGTCCCCCGGAGTGTGCATCTTGGCCTGGGGCCTCCCACAGGCGGGCTGGGGAGGCGCAGCAGAGCAGGGCTCACACCAGGGAGAACTCAGAAGAAGGAAAGGGGGGGTCCTCCAGACCCCCGCCAGCACTAGCCTTTGCCTTGCTATGGACCCAGCTTAGCTCCAGAATGTAAACTGGAGACAAGCATCCTTGGGAGAGCTGGGTGCAGGGAGAGGCGCAGAGAGGGGTGTGGTAAGAGCAGTTGGGAAAGGCAGGTGCCTTAGATGCAAGTGTCCGGAATGGCTACAGAGCAGACGCTGGAGTGGGCTGGACCCGTTCTGAGGGCTCCAGGCGCTCTGAACCGCAGCGACCCACTGAATCCACGCTGCAGAAGTGGGGCTGCAGGGAGGGTGCCCCAGCTTTCGTTCATGGGGCCCTAATTCCTCCCTGCACCCTGGGGCCCCCTTCCCTCCCACTCCTGTCCCTATTCCTTTTTCTCATCTCCTCCTTCTCGCCTCTCCCCATCTCAGAGCTTTCTTTCCCTGGGAGATTCTAGGGCAGCACCAGCCCTCCCCCGCTGAAAGTTGTCAAAGTCTTCAGCTCAGGGCCTTTATCCTTGTTTCTAAATGGAGTCGATCTCTTCCAATTAGGCAAAGCATTGAGGAAAGGCCCGCAAGTTTGGGGGGGGGGTATAGATCTATCGTCCTAAGGGTCAGTGTTGCCACCGGCCTGGCTCAAGGCTAGGGTCAGCCCCTTCTGACCCACTCAAAGGTGCTGGCTGTTTGAGGTGCGCAGATGAATTGAAAACAGTCACTTAGAAAATAGAACTCTGGGTGTGCATTTCCAGAGCTTTCCTAATCGTAGTTTGTCTTAAGCAGGCATTCATACGTTTAAGAAAAAATGACTTCAGATTCATTAAAAGGTTTTGTTTTGCCATGAGGGCCCAGAGAGGTAATGCAGCGGGAGATTGTAGCACCAGACTGATCAAGGCCAGTGATTCCCCTTCTGAATCTGGGAGTACTCCAGGTTTGTTTCTGGAACTTTGGTTCCTGATTTCCAGCAGGTGGTTACCTAAGGTTTATTTCAGGCTACCTTTGGGAGGGCCCTAAATCCAAATTCATTCATGGAAAGTGAGTTACTGTTTTAGGAATATAATTTGCAATTGGCCAGAATGGAGTAACAAGTCTGGAAACATTAGGACAGGTTTCTGTAACTCAATAATAAAAATTTTTACTAGGCGTATGTCATAACATTTTCTCGTGTTGACTCACCACATTTGAAACCGAATACCTCTCTGTAGGAATTATGTAATTAGCATTTGGAATTATGGTTGTAATTAGGAGAAATTAAAGTAATTTTATAAGACAACTTTTAAGAAGGGAGTTTACTTTCCCCAGGAGATGGGAATCTTATGGCTGCCGAGAGCGGGAGTTCCATTTCTGCCTCTGTTGGCTGTTGAATTTAGAGCATTTGAAAATAGTCAATGCGTAATAGTTAGCTTTTTCTCCTTTCAAGTATTTTAAAAGCCTATGTGACCAAATTTTAAAGACTACTTATGTTAGAGATGAAAGATCTCAGGTCTATTTCTATTTTAACCAATAAAGTTTTCTGACCATATTCATGAAGAGGTTTGGTTATTTTACAAATTTCCTATGTATGGGTCATTTTTTGAATTTTTTTTTATGTTTAAGGGACTCATGAGCACACTTTGCAACATGGCAAGATACAGGATTGAAAATTTAATAGATACTTTGAATATACACACATTTGATTTTGAACAACAGTGTGACAATGATTGAATCAAGTCAATTATTTGAATGAATTTCATAATCTGTTTTCAGAGCCTACTGTTCATTTAAATGCCGCCTCCCACCCCATCATCTGGGGTTCATGCCCACAGCCTGAAAGGTTATTATAATAGAGTGTAGTGTTTCTAGAGTTTTTAAAGAACGCGTAGTAGGTAATCAGTAAGTTATTTCGTGCTGGTGAATGAAAATATGGCTTTCAGACACACAAATTGCCGATTGTCTTTAAATGACGTTTTCTTCAACTCATTGAGGTTGAGACCAGTCTCAGTGATGGGCAATGATCTTTTTGATAATCTTTTCAATAACGTAGCCCGATGAGATACTCTGTCCTCTTGGGGGGGGGGGTCTGGATTCATTTGAAACTGAAAATGACCTCTTGTGTAGCAAATCAGCTTTTGTGCATTTCTTTGGGCTTTACATAAACTTTTAGTTTGGCAGATGCGTATATAGTTAGCAGCACTCAGCTTCTGAACAGGAGGACCTATTTCCATTTCAGGGAAAAAGAAAGCGTAACATTTGTTTGTTCAAGTCGATACTCGCTTAGATTTAGACTCCCTCTTCTCTACGTTGTCACATAGAATCTTCTGGGCAATTCTCTGTTGGAAAAACACTCCGTTAAGGCTGCATCTGGTTTACTGCAACTGTGTTATGTGACATTCGGAGAACGTGTAGCCTGCTCCAGATACAACCAAATCATCCCTGGATTGAGTAAAAGTGCTAGCCAGGTCTCGATGTCAAACCTGCCATTTGGCTTGTAGATACCTGTTTGGAGTTGGGTGTGTGTTTTCAACCACCTTTTCCTGTTGGGCTTATGGAGAGCCATCTCGGCCAGGCAAGTTTCAGGGCCCTGTGACATGGGCTGTGGGTTCTCTTGGTGAGACGGTCCGTAATAGCATCAGGCTGGCCTTCCGCTGGCTGCTGGTGATGGAGGACGATGCCACACATAGTCCAAGAAGCCATCCACTTGCACAGCTGTTGCTGTAATGGCTTGTGGTGCCAGCATGCATTTATGGGTCCGGCTCATTTTCTGCTGCCTTCCTGGCCGTTCCCAATAGCCTCTCTAACCCATACCTAAGGACAGGGCATTGTGGTCAGGCAGCCAGGATATCAAGTATTGAACCCCGAATGCCATTCCAAAAGATCATCTTGGTCTTGGTGGATGACTGTAATAGCTCCCGTCAAGTGGCTTTCTCGGATTTGGGCCAGGCAAAGCAGGTGTTTAGAGGTATTTTACCCACAAGAAATCATGACGTTGGTGACTTCTTACTAAAATCTAACAATCATAATCTACCTATTACTCATGTAGGGACTTGTTTTTTCACCTTGTGGATAAATCATCGTGGACCAGTGGTTTTATGGTGTCATAAACCCCGTGTTTTCTTCTATGCTGAGGACAGTGATCACTGCCTCGGTGAGGGTGTGTGGCCAGAGAGATCGTGAAGCAGAAATGTCGGTCTGTTCTGGGGGATAGGTGCAGAAGAGGAGTCCACAGTGCCCCCCAGTCCTCTTCATTATGATTTCTAGCAGTGTGCAGCTTCCTTATTGGCAGAGGCTGAAGGAAGAAGGAGGAGCACGTTGGGACGTGGGTTGGGGTGCTGTATCTTCTTACTGAGTGTTCCTTCCTCAGAGTCTCTTTCTGGTAGAGTTCAAATCGTTAAAGGGGCTTCGGGCGCATCCGCGGAGGTTGGAGTGGGAATGGACTTGGGCTTGGGGCCAGGGCGAGAAGCAGAAAGTCAGCTGTGGGGTGAAGGGGGAAAGGGCTGAAGTCCACGCCTAGGGCAGGGAAATGTGTGGTGGCCCTGAAAACAGGATCGGAATGGGGAGGGAATGGGGATCAGGGTTGGGGTGGTAAGCTGGAGGGCCGAGTTGTGAGGCAGTGAGTGGGGAGAGGAAACTGTTAACATTCCAGGTCTCTTTGCAGCTGTGCTGTTTTATGTTCAAATCAACTCCTCATTCTGGGAATTACAATCAACACAGAACAACCAGAATGTGCTGCAGCTCTTCAAATATATCCAATAAAAAGGCTTTCTAGTGTCTGCTTCATTATGGCTTATATTTTTGGAGTTGAGAAATTTGAAAGGAATAGGAAATAATTGCCACGATTAAGCAATTCAAGGAGAAAAATCCCCATGAATTAAAATACTGCGGGTGGAGGGGATCCCACATGTCTCTTACCTTGCCAAGCTTAACACGCTCTTTGAAATGTAAGGATTAGGCACATACTACGGTTTTAGCATTTAGTAGAGAAGACAAATGTCCGCCTAAGTCATTTCTGCAGTCATCAATTTCTGTTTGCCTTTCCAGAAGAAACATGAGCCTCGGGATTTCGCAGCATGGGCTGAGGTGTGGACTTCAGGTTCATTGTCCTGGGAAACAGGATTCATCCTAATCCTCACCAACTCGAAATGTAGCTTACATGTTTGTGACATACTGGTTCGACAAACTCACTTGAATCAGATTTCTGACATTTTTTTCCTGTGGCATTTTTGTCACTTTGGTGAATGCCATATCATGATGAAACATTCATTAGGGATGTGGATTTCTGGGTAAATGCATTCATTTCCTGGAGCAGGTGAAATAGTATATAGTGATCATTACGACCACTACTCCAGTCTGCAGGTCTAATTTCTCCTTGAATTGGAGGCCATTTATTTTTTCTCTAAAGCAGTGTTTTCCAGGGTATTAACCCTGAAAATGGGAGTTTCATATGAGAAGAGAGATAAATTCTTGGTTCTTGGGGTACGGTGGAAATGGGGTCTAGTTTATTAAGAATCTGGGTTTGCGAGAGACCGGAAGCTCAAATTACAATTACTGTGTGTTGAGATTACTATAAGTAAAGGCAGTCCTCAGTGCCCTATTCATGCCTCTGTCCTTTGAAAGTACTTTTAGCATTGATTTTCAGATGGAAATGGTCTCAGCATCACTGGTTAATGACCTTCTCCAAGGGCAAGGGGCAGAGGGTAGTAGGTGTCCTTGTTGATTCTTTGAAACTCTGGCAGCACCCTTGGCTTCAGTTGGTGTAAGGTTTGGGTGGGTTGATATTCTGGGAGGTGCAGTAGGGCTGGAATGAGCTGGGTTGCTTGCTTGGCCTGCCTGCTCTCACCCTTTTGCAGAGACCTCAGTTCGGTTTGGACAGTCACTCTTTGGCCTAAAGGAATTCTCAAGTGTACATTTCTGTTCTTTCTGGATCCTGTCAGGAGGGCCTGGGAAGGAAGAAAGAAAAATCTTCTGGTGAAAGGCAGGCCTGATCAGAGGCCAAATTAGAAAATAGTTAATTCTTTGAAAGATTTTATTTATTTATTTATTTGAGAGAGCACAAGTGGGGGGTGGGGGAGTGAGCAGCAAGGGGGAGAGGGAGAAGCAGTCTCCTTGCTGCTCGATCCCAGGACCCTGGGGTCACGACCTGAGCCGAAGGCAGAACTTCACCGACTGAGCCACCCAGGCACCCCGAAAATAGTTAATTAAAAAAAATAATAGAAACCCAATTTCCTTTTGTGTAATTGAAGATTATACACAGTAACTTACACAAATCTTAAGTGTGCGTCTTGATTAATTTTGACAAATGTTTACACCCATGTAATCAGTATCAAAATCAAGTTATAGAATATTTTCATCACCCCAGGGAGTTCTCTCATGTTCCTTTCTTGTCATTGCCTCTTCAGAGGCAGTTCTGTTTTGATTTTTGTCATCATATTTTAGTTTTGCCTATTATTGAATTTAATATCAATGGAATTATGCGATACGTAGCCTTCATTTGTGACACCTAGTCACCTCTCCTTTCAGGAAGCTTCCTTTCTTAACACCCTTTCTCTGGTTTCTTGGGGAGCCCCCCCCTTACACACACACACACACACAGACACACACACAGACACACACACACACGCTAGGGCACTCAACAGGCTGTTGTACTTGGTAGGACCATAAGGAGTATTTGTTGAATGTTCTCGGCAAGGTAAGGAATTCCTTTAAGCAGAGGTATGTTTGATCATCATTTAATAACAACGAGAATAATCATAGTTATCATTAGTATAGTAGCTTCTAAATTATTGAGTACTTATTTAGTAGGCATATATTATTTTTACATATATTTCATTTAACCTTCCTGACAGCCAAATAAAGTAGTGATTAGTGTTTACGGGCTTTAGAGATGAGAAAATTGAAGCTTACAGATGGAATGGAGTGTTCTGAGGTCACGTAGCTAGTGGGTCACCTAGCACAGTGATAGGCATTGTTGTGATTAATGCATGATTGTGGAATGCGTGTACCAAAACTCGTTGGTCCTGTGCTATGTTCATTTCCAGTTTGTTGTCATATCGGAAAGCTGTGTTTTAAGCAGTGGCTCTGCACCCTTTCACTTTGGTTTAATCTGATAGATGCCTGGGGATATTTACATTTTAACTAAGAATTGCCGGAGGCCGAACTTGAACCCAAAGGAAGTAATGTCTGGTTGACTTTCTGGCATCTAGGTTGGTTGAAGAAGTAATTTTGGTTAGGGTCTTAATAGTTTTTTCTAAGCATTAAGGGATTTGACATGAACTATCACCTGAAATCCTCCTAACAGTCTATCAAGGATAGATATACATACTCTTATTATTCCCATTTGACAGATGAAAAAACGGAGTCTCAGAGACTAAGGCCAGTCTGAGGTCACTCACCTAGCAAGACGGTGGAGTGAGGGTTTGAGCCAACTTTGATTGATTTCAAATCCACCTCTTTTTTTAGGGGGGGCGGGGCAGAGGGAGAGAGATTCTTAAGCAGCCTCCACGCCCAGCAAGGAGCCTGAGATTATGAATGACCTGAGCCAAAATCAAGTCAGACACTTAACCACCTGAGCCACCCAGGTGCCCCTCAAATCCACTTCTTAACCACTGTGTCATTGTGGCTCCCAAGGCAACACAGGGGATTCTTTATCTAATCTCGGTTTGCACAAAGACAAAATTATTTCCTGTTTGCCAGTGTGGACATGGTTAGGAAGCGTGTGCCTGTGCATCATGCATGACTGCTCCAGGGCTATGGTCCTCGTGCAGCTGAATGAATCTCTGAACATTTGAGTGGCTCTTCCCAGCCGGGCACTGTGCTGGGCCTGGGTGCACGGAAGTGAAAGAAACTCAGTCCTATCTTACGTTTGCCCTTCCTTTCCCTTTGGCCTTGGACATTTCTGACTTTTTACTTTTCGTTGTGTATCTTCCCTCAATTGGCCATGACTGTGACTTGTAAGGTTTAAGCATCTGTCAGTTTGAAAATAATGGTGCTTTTCTCCAGAACTGTGTCTGGGAATTTGTTTCACCTGTGTTCTAAAGATTACACTTCTTCTAAATTCACTGCTGGGTAAAACTCCCAATTGTTTATTTTTCCCCCTATTACATGGCAGATGCTTTCAGTCTGCCTCTCATCAGAATCATCTGTCTCATTTCCTTCTCTTTCTCAACCGTACCCCATTCTCTCTCCCTCTCTCTCTAGAGCTCCCTCTCTCCTTTTCTCCTCCCTCCTTTTCTTGTCAAGGGATGTCAGTGGTTTCATTAGCTGAATGGGGTTCCTTAGGGTATATTGGGCTCAGTGGAGAATTCTCATTTCTGCATTTTCTCCCTTGATAGCTATATTAACTTGAGTGAAGAAATCCACCCATTAAAGTGTAGCTCCGTGGAAGAGGCTTTTCACTACTTATTATATAACTCATTTTAAATGGAAAAATAAAAAAGTGTGAGCTTTATTTATTTATTTATTTTTACTATTTCTGCTGCCTTCCGTTAGATAATATTTCCAAAAATATATCTTGTTAATGGAGACACAGCCTTGAACAAGCATATTAATTATAGTTCTCAAAGTTAGGAATCATGTAGTTCTCTGCTGCAGAACCTATGTTTAACTGCTGTAATTAACAGTGATGGGTGTATTGCATGGTTATAGGTAAGTTTAATAACAAACACGAAACCCAGTTCTCAAAAATCCCTCCAAATTATGGAGGTAGCATTTCTACTGCTCTTGAACCGGGGGTTAGTAAACAGATCGAGTTCTTAAAATACTTAGCTTGCTGTTAAAAGTAGAAGTAAACAACCTAAAGAAGGCAGGCTGAGTGCCGTTCTTGAATATGCCTATAGATATTTTCAGAATCTTCTTTCAAGCATGACTTTGAAAGTATTATGAATTGACCTGCTTATTTTGCCTTTGACTTTCATTCTCTGTGTGTATGGCTGCCTCTCCCCTTGGGGGGTTTTTTGAACATTAAGACTTCCAAGAGCTCGGGTTTGCGCGTGGTTTTGAGAGCGCTGAGGACGATGTGAGCCATCCGCCTGGAAACCGGGCCGGACGCTCCTCGATGCTGTCAGTCCAGGGAGTATTTGTTTTCCTACTAGCTGGGAACTGGACGGGACCGCTGAACGTTCTGGTTACCAGCGTCCGTCAGTCGCCGTGGCTCTGGCAGGCGGGTTTATTACAAACCTCCGTGTGCTCATTAGCCTCGTGATGTGGCGGCTGCCTAAAAAAGAAACACGGAAAAGTTGTGTCACCGAAGGTGAAACTTGGCGAAGCACTGCTCGGCGCCGGGCATGACAAAGCTCCTTCCAGGCGGCGGCGCCGACGGGCAGCGGACGGCTTTGCCCGCTCGCCCGGATGCCCACGGCCCGGCCGGCCGGCCGGAGTGCGGACGCTGCAGAGGGAGCCGCGGTGCGGGCCGCCGCGGGGAGGGGGGAGGCTTCGGGGCTCGGCGCAGCCCTCGGCCTCCCGATCTGGCCGCGGGAGCTTGGCGGCGGGCGGGAGGCGGCGTTAAGATGGTGGCAGCCGGGCGGGGCGGAGGGAGCGCGGTGTGGGGCCCCCTCCAGCCCTCTAGGCGTCCTCGCTCGCGCTACACCTGGCAACACCCCCCCCCCTCCGACGCCTCAGAGGCAGGCACGCGAGGCCGATTGCAATCAAAGCCTTGAAGGCCGGGCTTGGGCTTGGCCGATGCCAGAGCGTTGCTTTCTCTAATGGTCAATGCTAATTCGGTTTTAGCTCTTCAGAACCCTGGGATGCATCTTGAGCAGAACATTCAGGGCCGATTTGAATTCACTGGGGCGCTTTTAGCTTGCTTCTGTTTCATTGCATCGTTTCCCCCCCCCCCCCCCAGATTACAAAATAATGCATGTTGACCGGGGACAATTTGGAAAACCTTACAAGCGTAGATAAGAGGATACCACCCAAGTGTTCCACTCTTAGGTTAATTTGTTGAGATTTTCCTTCTAGTCTTTTTTTCTCTGAGTTTTAGAATACATGCATATACATGGGTAATCATCTTTGAGTATGTGTGGGATCATGCAGTATATACTATAACCTGCTCTTTTCACTCAACAACATATTGAATGTTTTTCTATGTTACTAAATAATCTTCCACACCATCCTTTTTAGTATGTGCACTCTGGCTGTGGACTTGGGGGTGATGAAGGAGAGATGGTGATTTTGTGCCTGTGGGTGTGAACAGTTGTTCTGTACCTCGAGATCCATTTCACTCGGCTCCACAAACATTGTTAGTATTTTATAAATGTGCATTTGTGAATATGCATATATAAACAGATATATATATGCATGTATAGATCTATAAATATAAAATTCAATGCATGTAGACAAACATGCATATGTCTACATAAATAGACACACAGTATACTTAGAATAAATCCTCCAAGAATAGACTCCAAAAGGAATCTCTGGGTGGTTGGCTTATAGAATATTTATAGTTTTTTTTTTTTTAATTTGTATCTTCTATTTTCTCTACAGTGGACATACATAATGATACTAATCATATAATTAAAAATAATATAAACAAAATATTGCTCATGAATTGTCTTCAAACTGCCTTTTCTGTTCCAGCTCCCACCATTTCTTGATCTGGAGTGTTCTACTTATACTTTCTACATTTTATGATTCTCCTCTTCTTCCTCCAGGAAGCAAGCCTCTCTTCCACCTCCCCGCAGGAGCTGCTTACTCCTGACGCTGGGCTTCTGGCAGTTCCCATGGGCTACTGTGGATAAATTTCATGATGCACTTTTCACCTGCTTATGTTTTAGCTCCCCAACTAGACTGTACCTCCTCGAGAGCCCTTTTCACAAAACGCATGCTCAGTAAATGTGTTACTTAACCGCAACGGTCAGCATCCTTCTTCGGTTTCTTTAAACGCTCCTGTACTTTGAAACTCCAAACTATACCAAAAGCCCTTAGAATGACAGCAACATTCCATCTGGATTTAATATTGCTAATTTAATTTGGGATACAATCCCTACTTTACAGTAGGTCATCTTCCATGTAAAAGTGGCTACATGGTAAAAAGCATGGATTTTAGAGACTTGGGTTCACATCTAAGTTCCTGTACTTGGTGTGCGATCTTGGGCAAATAATATTTCTAAGCCTCTCCAAAATGGGAGATAGTTACATTTTTCTCACATGCCTATTTTAAAGGTGGAATGAGATAATGTATGGAAAACATCAAAGACGCTGCCAGCTACATAAGGTTTGGTCCATGGTGATATTGATAATACACTACTAAAACAGTAGTGATTTTCATATTGATTATTTGAGTTAGAGGGTTCCTTTTAGCAGGCTTGTCGGCCATAGAAACAAATCTGTAGATTCACGCATTTGACAGTCATAGTCCAATATAATGGGTTTTAGTTCTACTAATTCATCCATTAATTTGCTTAATATTTATTGAACTTCCCATGCGCTGTAGACTCGGAGAATACAGCCGTGAGCAGAACAGATAACCATCTGTGCCTTCATGGAGCTGATATTTTGCAAGTTTACTTTGAAGAACCAAACTATCGTTGCACCAAGCACTCTGCTCCATGTTGGTCGTCAGTAAATGACCTGGTGCCCACCAAGGCCACAGGGACCCTGGCTGGGCCAGACTACCAAGGGGGTCGCCTGCAGGGAGCCGGACACGGGTCACTCATCTTCAGTCCAGCAACCACTATGGCCGACCTTCCTGAACCTGCCTGGGCGTGAGCGTTACTTCCTACCACAAACATCCCCCCAGCATGAGAATTTGGTTCAGCAGAGGCTTAGGAATCCATATTTTAAAATAAATCTCCTCAGCTGAGTCTAAGGCACAGCCAGTTTAGGGACTTAACTGCTTCTGGGCAGTGTTTCTCAAGCTCGCCTGAAGAATCACCTATAGGGCTTTCTAGAAGAAAAATAGCCTACCCTCTTCCTCCTGGCCTGCTGAATCCGAACTTTAGGAACAGAGCTTGGTAATCTAAATTGTCAGCAAGTGTCTAGGTGATTCTTATCATCAGGCGAGTTGGGAAAACATTGTCCTGGAGACAACACTGGACCCCTGGAAATTAGGTGTAAAGGTGCATTTTTCTGGTCAGCGGGGTCCGTAGCTTTCAACTCCTCAGCGGGCTCAGTATCTCCACAACTGTGAAGTTGAGTCAGAGCCCTGAGGTCTCCGCCCAGCGTTGTTCATGAGCTGTGTGCTGTGGGTCCTCGGTTTTCTCCTGGGTTGAGTTGATTAAGCTTGCACGTGCAGATCGTTTGGTTGGGAGCCTCCTTTCTCCTGTGTGCTTCTCTTCTCTCTCCTCCACAGTATCGCCTCCAGTTCTTCTTCTCACTGCCTCCTCTGTAGGAGAAATGAAGGAAGGAGACATTTTCACAGCCTGGACCCTTCCAGAGAGGGCAGGGCTGGCTGGGAACTTGGGGAGGCGGGGCTCTCAGAATGGCTCATATAGCTGACCATTCTGGTGGCTTGAACCTCAGTGGATCTTAATGTGGTGGGCTCCAGGGTGTGAGAGTGGGACTTTGAGATATCCTTCTGCCAGTCCGGAGCAGGTGGGCAAGGGAACTCCCCTTGTCAGGTACCACTTTCCTGTCTCTATCTGGCAAGAGGTGGGGGCGGGTAGGAGTGTGAGGGTTAGGTCAGGTCTAGGTAAACCCCAAGCTCTTCTTGTCCTCTAGGCCCCAAGCAGTATCCCTCTAATTTGTTTGTGACCAATCGAGTGCATTGACCTACTACTGCTAGTTACTTTGAGTTATAAATGGTTTTTTATTTCCCCTATGGAATCAGGGGTTCAGGCTGTATAGAATGACCTGGTTTGTATCACAAGAGCCTTTGGGACTTTGACAGATTTCACCATTTAAAAAACACATAGCTTTCTCCCTCCACCCTACTGGACATAAAAGCAACCTTTGAATTTACAGAACAAAGAGCATGTCTTTAAAGGGCAGCATGCACAGAAAGGGAGGAAAGGAAGTCAGATAGTCCATCCTCTTTTCTGAGGCCATTGTCTCCAGACAAGGGACAAAACCGAATACCTTGGAAAATCTTGTATTGATTTTTAGTGCAGAGGATATCTCGCTAGGATCTGAAAAACCTGGCTGAAGATAATAAACTTGTTCCCCTGCTTTTGAGCCAGAACTGGAGTTGCTTAGTTTCCATGGGTGGAGGAAATGAGAGTAGTTGCCCTACTGGGAGTGAGATTTTGGCTGGGGTGCATGGCTCTTGACCATATTGTAATATGGGTGAGGCTCAGTTCCCGAAAGCTTTACCTATGCAGATTGGACTCAGATGGTGAATGGGAGGTAGTTACAGAATGAAAGGAGTTACTGTTTTATGAAAAGCCTTTCTTTTAATAGCATTGTCTCTGGTGTATGTGAATGTTTCTTTGGGGATCGAGGATTACTTGATTAAAAATAGAGAAAAGCCAAGCCTAGGGGCCTCTTGTAGAAGCATTTGGGTTTCCCATAATTCTAAGTTATTGCTCAGAGTAGCTGTTTTTGCATCCCAGGTTTTTGAAAAACTTTATTTTTTTCAAACGATTTATTTATTCATTTTAGAAGGGAGGAGAGAATCTCAAGCTGACTCCGTGCTGAGCGCAGAGCCCAATGTGGGACTCTATCCCACGACCCGTGAGATCATGACCTGAGCCGAAACCAAGAGTTGGATGCTCAACCCACTATTACCACCCAGGTGCCCCCAATAACATATTTAGTTTTAATTTTTTTACTGTGGTAAAAGAGACAATGTGAAATGTACCATTTTAATGATTTTTTAAGCGTGTGGTTCAGTGGCATTCTACACACTGACATTGCTCTATGGCCTTTACCGCCATGCTTCACAAGTTCTTAATCAGAGATTATAGCGTTGGAAGGGACCATAAAAACCATTTGATCCAAGTTTCCCATTGGGGAGAAGAGGGAATCAGGCCCATGGAGAGGCAGTGACCTGCCCAGGGTCGTAGAGCAGGTTAGTGGCAGGGGCCCAGCTTAGTGCATTTCCTCGTCCCCACACTGATAGACTGAGGCAGGTGGCTTCCTTTACCTTACTGATAGCAGAATCAAGGATTGGCATGTTTGAGATGCTTCCCTGATTTTTTAATCAAGTAAGCAATCAATCGTTATGATTTAGAGCCAGAAGGCCCTTCAGACTCCATCTAGTCCAAATTCCTAATTTAAAATACTGGCTCTGTTTGCTCAAAAAGATGCTAACATTCTAATTTTTAAAATCTGGGCAAATTCTCTCCTCTAAATTTCTCTCCCAACGACTCCATGGCATTCCATGGTTGAAACCAGGTCCTTTGTGGGTGGCTGTTATTAATAAGCTTTCCTTGGGATGTTTACAGTAACTGCTGTGACCTAAATAAGATTGCTTGCATTGTTTTCCCCCTACAAAAGCAAGAGCATTTTCAAAAAGTATGTTCATCTCCTTTCATTGTACTTACCCATGACTGAAAGAACTAAAGCATTGCATTTTTTCCTATTTATGCATTAAATGAAGATTCATCTTTTATTAGAAGGAGTAGAGTATTTCTACATGAGTGGAGCATTTGGGGCCTTTGTATACCATAACCAGTTTTTCTTAGAGTTTCATAACCCTGTACCGTGTATCATTACAACATGTTCCTTTTCAAAGTTTTTCTTTTCTAATTGTGGTAAAATACACGTAACATAAAATTTACCGTCTTAACCATTTTTAAGCATATGGTTCAGTGGCGTTGAGTATATTCACATTGTTGTGAAATCTATCTCTGGAAGTTTTTCATCTTCAAAACTGAAGCTCTATACCCATTAAACAACAGCCCTACCCCCCCTACCCCCCAGCCCGTGGCAGCCACCGTTCTACTTTGTGGTTCTAAGAGTTTGACTGGATGCCTCGTATGAGTGGAATCGTACAGTATTTGTCTTTCTGTGACTGGCTTATGACACTTAACATAATGTCCTCCAGGGTCGCCCGTGTTGTAGCAGGTGTCAGAATTTCTTTCCTTTTTAAAGGCTGAGTATTTCGTTGTGTGCTGTATTACCGTCTCCAGAGAAACGGAACATCCCTATCCATATTGATATCGACGTCGATATCGACCCAGAAGAGGATACTTATTACAGGTATTGGCTCGCATGGTTTTTGAGGCTGAGAGCAGTCCCATGCTCTGATGTTCTCCCCCAGTGCAAGCACGAGAGCCAGGGCAGCTGATGGTGTAACTCCGAGTCGGCCTGACGGCCTGAGGGAGGGGGTTGGTGTAAGTCCCGGAGTTCGAAGGCCCAGGAACTGGAGCTCTGGTGTCTGAGGGCAGGAGAGGACCACATCCCAGCTCAAGAAGAGAGAGAAATTGACCTCTCCTGACCTTTTTGGTCTGTGGGGAACCTCAATGGGGTGGATGATGCCTGCCCACATTAGTGAGGGCCATCTTTACTCAGTCTGTTGACTCAGATGCCAATCTCCTCCAGGAACACCCTCGTAGACACACCCAGAAATAATGTTTTACCAGCTATCTGGGCATCCCTTAGCCTAGTCGAGGTGAGAAACCATAGTAACCGTCATAAATGTATACACCACGTTTTCTTTATCCATTCATCTGTTGATGGGCATTTGGGTCATTTCCAGCTTTTCGTTTTGTGAATGATGCTGATGTGAACATGGGTGTTGATCCTTTATTTTTTCAATTGATAGGAGAAGTTGTTTTAACACACTCAGTTTGTCGCCTCAATCTTTGTCCTACGTCATCAGAATAACACGGCGATATAGTGAAGGAAGAGCCCAAACCCTCAGGGCCCCGGAGAATTGAGGTCTTCATCCAGTGACTTGCAAGTTGGAGCACCATGAGAAGAGTGAATAGGGCTTTTCTTGGTCCTCTTAGGTCTATTGTTTCTTGTCCGGTGATTTTTTGTAGAAATAATATAGTTTCTCTGTGGTGGCCTCCAGACCCTTCATCCCTGTGTTTGGAGCAAATCCTGCCTTCCTGTCCCCTTTGCAATTTCTTTCCATTTCCCGTTTGCTTTGTATGTCTCTCCTACTATCCTGTGAACTTCCTGATGCTGTCATTCAGCTCTGGAGTCACAGTCCCTAGGACGGAGCCTGGCCCACAAAGCAAATGCAATAGATGCTGCTTTGAATAGAAATTTGACTCATTCTGTCATTTGGAAAATTTAAACTTCCTAGTTAGTCTTGGAACAATTTGACATTTTTATTTGTTTTCTCTGCTGCTTTTATGTGTGAGACATGGCTTATGTTCAGGAGCACAAATTAGGTTTAAATATGTGGCAATTAAGTTTTTTTTTTTTCCTCAATCCTTTGTGGGGAATGGGAGAAACATTTGCTGAGTTCTTGGCATCAAATCGGGGAAATGGCCGAGTCTGGACTTTGGCTTTGATTTGTGTAGATTTGTGTAGGCCCCTCTGGTCTGTGTCACCGTGTGGTCTCCCCTGAGCCGCCCCTGAAGGTGGCGTGTGCAGGTGTGATGTGAGCGCCGGGTCTGTATCAGGGCACAGATTTCCCATCTTCTGAACCCTTCCTAACACCTTTGTATGTTTCCAGAAATAGAAATCTCCCGAAGTGGGCTCCGCTTTCTACTAAGGCCCCTCACAGTGTTGAATATGTTCTATTTCCCATCGCTGGGCAGAGAGTGTGCAGATCTGTTTATTTCAGGTGAGAGACAACACTTTAGAGACACACGCCTTCAGGGAGCACCAGCCACGTGGCAGGCTCCGTGCCAGGCCCCGGGAAACTGATGAGGGAGAGAGCCCCTGTTCTGCTCTCACGGAGCTGCCGGCGGGAGAAGCAGACAGGGCAGCAGTACCCGGCGTGGGGACGGTGGAGAGCTCGGGAAGCTCATAAGAAAGGGGGCTAACCTAGCTGGGTGGTAGTGGAGTGGGAATCTGAACGCAGCCCCTGAAGATGGGTAAGGGTCTGCCAGTTGATGAGAAGGCAGGAATGTGTCCTGGACAGTGGGGGCAGTACACACAGAGCGGGCACCTTACCTACCCAACCAAAGGATGTAGAGTGTTCGAGAGGAGCGAGTCACTGTCGTCCATGGGCAGCCCTTGCATATGCTGAATTCTGCCACTCTCGGCTCAGTGGACTTTCCATTGATTCCAGTGTATCAAAAGCCCCATTTCTCCATGCATTAACGGGTAGGTTCCCCGATTGGAGGAGACAGTTGAAGAGGCAAGTGACTGAATTCCAGCAGGCTCAGTGGTGAGTTAATAATGTGCATGTTTAAATGCCAATAGCAGGGAGATCAGTAGGAGAAGGAAGGGAAGAATGAAGGAGGGGTAAGCAGAAGGGGGAATGAACCACGAGAGACTATGGACTCTGTTCCCAAACTGAGGGCTTCAGAGGGGAGGGGGGTGGGGGACTGGGATAGGCCGGTGATGGGTAGTAAGGAGGGCACGTATTGCATGGTGCACTGGGTGTTATACGCAACTAACGAATCATGGAACTTTACATCGAAAACTAGGAATGTACTGTATGGTGACTAGCATACCATAATAAAAAATTATTGTAAAAAAATTAATGAAGTTATTGATTACCCAAAAAACCCACATTTCTACAAATATAACAACAGAAAGTCACTGTTTAAAATCTGAAACTTGACAATATTATACTGTTTTATAAATGACTGATATAACATAATAAAAAATTATTATTTAAAAAAAAACAAATGCCAACTGTGAACAAAACCATGGGATACTATCTTTTTCAGTAAATAAAACTCATCAGATTTGAAGTGGAATCCTGCTTCTAGCTCATGGTCATGTTGTGCTGCTAGGGTCAGAGGCCTTGCAGTTCTGTCAGTTGTAGGCTTCCTGATCAGAATCCATGTATGTGTTGGCACTGTGACTTTTGTTTTTAATTGACCGCAAGAGTGAGAGGTGACCTTTTAGCTATCGAGAATACGGACTGTTCAGCGGTCAGATCCTCCCAGTGCAGAAGGCAGCTTCATCAGCTTTATTCATACAAAGGTACCTAGTTATCTGGCCAGTATTAGTAGATCATGAATCTTTATTAAGTCAAAAGGGCCATTGATATTTACAGATAATCTCATTCTTGAGAGCTGGGGCTCTAGTCAGACAGGACACAACTCATCTCTGACTCCAGGTTACATCTGTTGGCTCTCGGCTTTGACTTTAGCAGTGGCATGGAAGTGAAGTGTGCATTCACAAATATTGCCCAGACGTTGGCACATAGGACTTTCAGGATGGTTCCAGTCATATCACTTGTTCACCCACCAAACGTATATTGGGACCCAGCTCCATGTCTGGCTTGATTCGAGGTGCCAGTGATACAGAGGCAGGCAAGCTGTAGCTGATCCTGGCTCTCACAGTCGGGTGGGCAAGACAGACGAGGAAGTGGTCAGTTGGGATAAACACAGCTTGCACAATGGTGTCATGGAAGCCTAGGACGCTGTGCGAGCCCAGAGGAGGGCGGCTGACTCAGCTCTGACGGGTCAGGGAAGGCTTCCAGAGGAAAGGACATTTCACTGAGATCAGAAAAGTGAGTTAAGAGCTGGGTGGGCCAAGAGGAGAGGGAAGAGAATGTCAAGCAGAGGCAGGACCATCACACTTGAAGACAAAGAAAGGGGAGGAACAGAGGAAAGGAAGAGAGAGAGCAGGGGAGAGGGAGAGAGATCGCAAATATAAATGTGAATAATTGAATAGTACTCGTTGTGGCTAAAGAGGCATGAGGTCCAGCTCGAGACACAGGCAGGGGCCAGTGTGCAAAGGTATTGAGGACTTGGTCAGGGTGAGGAGTTTGCATTCCATGTTAAATGCATTGGGAAGCCTCTAGAGGGTTGTGTGGTGGGGAGCCCTGTGCTCTGATGTACACTTTTAGAAGTTCTGTCTTAGCTGGGATGGCAGTGGTCCAAGCTTAGACTCAGTAGGGTAGGCATGAAGATGGACAATGTCTTTAGATTTGAGAGCACCATGCAGGGGTTGGAGGAGATTGGGTTTAATGCCAATAATAACATAAGTGGTCCATTTATATCTCGATTAAGGGGGAGAGAGGAGTCTAGAGTAATGACTCTGATGTTTCTAGCACCCAGTTCCATCTCTAGCGCTTACAAACTGTGCAGTTGGGCAGTATCACCTCTCCTCTCTGCATGTCCTTCTATTCATCTCATAAGTCTCCCCAGTGTGATTGCAGACCCATTTTCACTGGTGACTGAGAATGACCCTGATGTCATTTACTTCTAAGGTATAGAGCAGATCCTCAGTAAGTGTTGGTCACATAAGTGAAATAACATTAGCCAGTCACCCCTCATATTTTATGCAAGTACGTTTCTTGGTTAGGTGCATATTAGCATATGCAGTCTCTCTTATCTACAGCTTACTGCTGCGAATATTATTTTCAAATGAGGACTAACCCAGTAAAAGTGGAAATCAAACCTTAAGTGGAGTGTTTTATAATGGTCCTCATATTGGAGTGGGACTGGAGGGCTCAAGTTTTTTGTCCTACTTTGCTGTTATCTTACCTTTATTTAACGCAAGAGAAAATCACTTAAGAGGTTGATTTCAATATTCTTGTCTGTAAAATGTAGATGATAATGCCAGATTCTGACTCAAATTTTAAGGGGTGCTATTATTAACAAGATAATAGCATTGAACATTTCATGTTTATAATAGACCATTCTCCTATAATAGACCATTCTTTAAGAACTTAAGGGTGCTTGTCACTGAGAGTGGGCCAAGGCTGGGAATAGAAGCCCCTGAGGCGCTTTTCCAGAGAGCCTGTGTCCTGACTGTGTGGTATACTTGTTGCTCCCGCTGCCCCGGAAGTCCCTCTGCTCACTCCAGGGGAGCCCCCCCCCCCCAGCCCATCCTGGTCCCTGGCAGCATGGTCTTCTCTTGTTTCAGAAACACCAAACGGAAAAGCCGAAACTACAACTGGTAAGAATCCAATCCCAGTTAAGGGGAAAGGTGCAAGTACTGTATTGCCATTAATGGACGCTTGATTTCGAGGTCAGCACTGTGAAGTCCCATTGCTTGGGAATCCTTGCATCAGGGGCTTGGTGTCTTCCGAACGGTAGAAAGGAGAGCGGGCGGGCATTATACAGTGGGGTGAAAGGAATACTTCATTATGCACGAGCATACAAAGGAGCACGAACTGCTAGCTAGCAAAATTTTATAGATTTCATGGATTTTGTGATTTTTGCCATCATGAATAAATACATATCTTTTTAAATCTTCTTACTGTTTTTAGAAAGTAGTTATTGCTCGAATGGTTGGCCCAGGGTTGCAATATACTCAGCGTACTCTTTCCCCATAGGTAGCTTAAGGTTGGTCCCTGTGGGATTTGTGAATTCTGTTAACATTGAGTCTCTTTTAATGAGTTTCACTCGGGTGCAAAACAAAGTTAACATAGGTACTGCCCAGGGCTGGTTTCATCTGTGCGTGGGCTAGAACTAAACGGTTTCTATTTGAGGCTATGATAGTGAAAGTTGTCCCGGTAATGTGTTTAGGAATATGCATTAGAGTGTTTTCTCTGAAGAAGATAGTCACGTTAAGACAGAAATGCATTAGTAAATATGAAGAACTGAGAAAAATGTTGTTCATTCTTAAATAAGAAAAAGTTTGTATGGGAAAATTTTATTTTAATGTTGAATGTAAGGATTTTTCATGTAACATTCGTTCAACAAATACTTCTTAAATATCTACTATGTGCCAGTCACTATTCTAAGTCTACGTGATACAGCAGGGAGTAAGACTAAGATCTCCGTCCTTCTGGGCTTATGTTGGGGTGCATGTGTATATATGGGGTGCGTGTGCATATAATGAGTAAAATATATAGGTAAAAAGATATGTTGGGGAGATAATGCGCGGCACCTGGGTGGCTCAGTCGGTTAGGTGTCCAACTCTTGCTTTTGGCTCAGGTCCTGATCTCATAGGTCATGAGATAGAGCCCTGTGTCAGGCTCCACGCTCAGCAGGAGTCTGCTTGGATATTCTCTCACTCTGCCCCTTTCCCCACTTGTTTCTCGCTCTCTGTCTTTCTTTCTCTCTAGAATAAATAAATAAAAATTAAATGTTAAAAAAAGATATGTTATCTGCCAGCAAGTGTTACGGAGAAAAATAGATGTAAGAATGTGTGGTGGGGTGGTGGTAATTGGCCACGGTTTTGTGTCTGTGGTCAGAGATGGACTCACTAAGATGGCATCTGAGTGAAAACCTGAGAGACAGCTGTGCAGATATCTGGGGGAAGAGGATGGCCAACTTTTGCACATTGCCTGGGGAGAAAAAGTATCCGAGAATAAAAAATGTATTACCCAGAAGTCAGGCAGTCGGGGCTGTTTTTTTGTTTTGTTTTGTTTTTTTCCACCGAACAGAAGTGAAGCTGTCCTTTCTGCATTCTTGTATAAATTGCACAAGGCAGAATTTCGAGTGCAGTCTACAGTTATGTGAAACGTAAAAATGCACAGTTTTTTTTGTTGCATTCTCTGAAATCTGTGTATAGGCATACCCGTGGCATTTGAGTGTATCCAATTGGTCTGTACCCATGTACACACCTGCTTCAGTGTTGAGAACGACCTGCCGATGTGCAAATGCAAGCATGCCAAATTTTCGTTTATGCAAAACAAAGCATGAACCATTCTGATATCTTGGAAGAACGGGCATCTCCCTGGTATGGGGGGGGGGTTCAGTTTGAGCTACTTTGGACCATTTGACTTCTGAAAGGAGGGAGCTGAGTAGGGAGTGAGTCAAAGCCATGGCTGGGGCGGGGGTGGGTTCTTGTTCAGTATTTGTTGTGGATTACTGCTAGAATTAGTAGCTGCGTATTCTTTTTCTCTCTCCACAGTGCTGTGCTGAACCCTTGCCACTTGTGGGTAGATAAGGTGGGAAGGCCCACTAGGTATGGAAGGGCAGAGTTGATTCTATGCTGGGGAGACCACAAACCCAAAGTGAGAAATCTTGGCCTTTCCCGGACAAGAGCTGGGCATGTGATGTTGTATCTTTGGTACGGCCCGCCTGCTTTGTGTGCGCCAACTGTCAGAGCATGGGAGTGGCTGGGTGCTAGGATAGTCGCTCTTGTAGTTGAGAAGGGCCTGCAGATAGACCTTCCCCGCTTGTCTTCAGTTAAGTGCTCCTTCGTTATAGAAAGGATTCGAATGGGGTGGGGGAGAGGGAGGAGGAGGAGGGAGTTGTGTGTATTTGTAGAAAGAAGCCAGGAACTGGGTGCCCTTGGGTGAGCCTCCTTGTCTCAATGGGTCTCAGTTTCATGAGCTTGTACAAGGAGAGGAATGTTTTTAAGCACCTGCCCAGCTTGTTGGAGAATAAAATGAGATATGGCACGTGATAGCACTCTATGCGTAAGGGAACTTTACAGATGAATAGACTTGCTTTTCCAGAAGGCCTTTATTGGTGGACGATTGTTACAGATGACACCTGGCCTTTTATCAGGAAATTCCCCCAAATTGGCATTATTCACATATGAAGTTACATGTTTGTTTCCTAAGATTTCATGACTTAGATAATTTCATTTTGATACTTTCCCCACCCTGCCCCAAGGGAACAAGTGGACAATGTAGTAATGGACAAATAAAGGTAATATACTGTGAAAGCGACAGGCCCGAATCAGCAGGAGAGCTTGCAGTTCTGTTGCCTTGCTGTCATTTAGGGATGGAAATATTATAGAACGTTTAATACTATACATACTAGAATAGTGTGCAATTTCGAAGAAGCAACCTTATGACACTTCAGTGTATTTAACATAAAAGACTGATGGTCCCATTGAAGTTCAAAGACTGGGAGGTTTTCAGTTTGAAATATGTTCAATTTAAAATATTTAGGATATGCCTTCCATTGCCCCCTTTAGGGCTTTACCCTTTGACATTTAAGCGAAGGTACCCATGAGACTGCTCACTAACGTCACTTCCGCTGTGTGGAGCTTCAGCATCTCAGAATAAAGAGACGACATGGTGTAATGATGAAGCACACAGTTTGTGCCTTAGTTTTCCCATCTGTAAAATGGGAATAACAATAGTGCCTACCCCAGTGGGTTGTTGTGCGCATCAAATCAGTTAATGTATATTATACTTAGAATAGTCTCAGATACATAGTAAGCATTATATGTGTTTGCTAGTATACTTATTACTTAAGCCCTGATTACCAAAATTATTGGCCTAGAGGCTCTCTGTCAAAGCCACAGTCTGGGTTCTGTTAGAGGGAAAGGAGGGTGATAAAGGAATTCTGTTCTGTAAATAACCAATAGGATCTGCCGCAAATGTTCTTTTCTACCTCATCCACCTGGCAAAGCCCTTCAAGTCCCTTCAAGGCCCAGTTCAAATATCTACCTTCCCAGCCTTTCCCACGCTTCTCCCTAAATCTAGTGGATAATTCTTACTGTAATATCAGTACTTTATCTAGTAAGTTCCTAGACCTTCTCATTTACTGTACTATACTATGTTATCTGTTCATGGGTCTGTCTCCCTCACTAAACTGTGGGCTCCTTGAGGGCAGGGACTGGTAGAACTCCAGCACAGTGCCTTGGTACACAGTAGGTACTCTATTTGTGCTGGTGGGATAGCTGAATATGGGTGGGCAGGAGATTTCTCTTCCGGTGCTGTTCTTCCTGGTGGTCACTGCCTTCCCCACGAGACTAGATGAGAGCCAGCCCCAAAGAAGCTGGATTCCCTGCCTGGCCAGGGGCCTGCACTCTCTGCGGTGGGCAGCTGGACGGCTGAAGGAGGTGCTCGTCACAGCCAAGGTGGGCGGTGGCAATTGCTGGGGCAGAGAGAAAAAGAAGAGGCAGTTACAGGACAGTATAGCTCTGCCTTCCTGGGGTGGGGGGCTGGAGGGTACTGCTCTCTCTCTACCTCCCTGCACCTAGACTGAGTGCTACCTTTTGTGTGGCCTTCCCGGAGTCCCCAGGCAGACCTAGCTGCCCCTCGTCCTGTGTGCTCGCTGCAGTGTGAACATCTCCGTGAAAGAAGCAGTTTTCTTGCATCATAAATAATAATACCGAAATCGTGCTTTGTTGGCCTGTCTGCTCCTCACGAAACTGTGAGCCACGAGAGGGCAGGTACTCTGTCTTTTTGGGCTCTGTTGAACAGCCTGGGGTACGTGGTTGGTAAATGAGTAAAGGAGTAAGGCGAGTGCTGTATCTTTCTGCTGGGACTTGCGCGATCCGCCCAAATACGTCGAAAAGGGTATCTCATTACGGATCACCCATCCTTTCCGTTTGTCCCAACCTTCAGCAAAGTGGGGACCCATTCTCTCTCACTTGACACCTGGTGCACAGGAGGGCTTCAGCGAATGGCTGTTGCATCGAAGGGTACCTAAAAGGAGCGTGGGTGGAGGGCGGCTTTTGTGTTCTGGGTGTATTTGGTGGCAGGAATACAGATCGGCAACCCAGAGCGCAGTAGTCCCTGGGGGAGGAGAGCG
Organism: Ursus americanus; assembly: GCF_024610735.1. Classification (NCBI taxonomy): domain Eukaryota; kingdom Metazoa; phylum Chordata; class Mammalia; order Carnivora; family Ursidae; genus Ursus; species Ursus americanus. The sequence continues at coordinate 12,765,969 of NC_142164.1, forward strand.
TCGTGCCAGCCCGCGCTGTTCAGAAGTGGTCGGGGCAGCGAGCACCCCAGTCGTGTAGGGGCCAGCCACATCCGGCAGCCCCGCGACGCGCCACCTTCCCCTGTACCTCATATACGCAGCCCATTGGAATACTGGCGCTCGTGAGGTGGCCAAATCTGAGGTCCTCCACATGAGAAGTTAAAGAAGTATCTAACATCCAGTTGTTTTCACCCATCTCAATAAAAGAAAAAACATTAACCCCCGGTATTTCAGAAAACTGAAAATTGGAAGATTCTGAAGAGTAGAAGTTTTACAGTGGCCATCCAAGCTTAGACCGATGTGTGCGTGGACTACCCCTAGGGAACATCGGTTCTAGAAGGCCACCGTTCAGCTGAGTGCCCGGCATGGTGCCAGTTCCACAGACTGGTAAGGCCTGCTCTTTGGCCCTGAAGAGTTCACGTTGATCTCAGGAGGGGTTATATCTGAAAGGGCAGTGAGCAGCTTGGAAAGGTATGACGTGTGACGCTAAGCGGCGTGTTTTGTGCATGTGTGAGGTGTTCAGGGGGAGCGTGCCACGGGAGGGATGGACCAGGGAAGGCCCTATGAAAAGAGGGACCCTTGGAGGGCAGCTGCACTCCAGGTGGGGGTATTGGGGACACGGATCTGGCAGTAAAAATGATCATGGGTGTTAGTGATGGGCCCAGCCTGACGGCATCATTCATTCATTCGTCAGGGGAAATTTATTTGACCAATGACGTTGAGCCACGTCTTCTGTGGGATACTAGGGAACAGAGATGCATAGGACATGGTCCCTGCTCTTGGTGCCATGGGGACACATAGGGACTGCATTCATTCACTTATCACTCATCTGTGCCTTCATCAGACATCTAATAAGTGTGTCACTTAAGTCTCGGTGCTGGATATCAGGCATATATTCTAGGTAGATGCCTATATTCAAACATGCCATCAACCATTGGCTCTTTGCAAAGCGCTTTTTCACAGAGGACACAGGTCTACTCTTTGCAGCAATCCCATGAGTTTGTTTCCATTATCGTCCCCATCTGGCAGGTTAGAAAACTAAGGCCTGGAGTAGTTAAGCGATTGCCAGTGATCATTGCTGCTAAGAAGCAGCCGAGCTGGGACGTGAACCCAGTTCTTCTGTACGTTTTTACTTCTGTCCTGGAGTCACAAGACTACCCGATCCGAACTGTACGAGCAGAAATAAAGCTTGAAACTGATTGTCTGTTGTAAGAGATGCATCTTTTCCTAAAGAGATGGAAGTATGATTTCTCTGAATGGGAAAAATTGACTGTCAAGTCAGGGAAAGTTATGAAGTGTTTGAAGACAGGTCATGGAAAGATAACAAAAGTACTAAAAATAGGAAGGGCCCACATCTGGGTACGGTGCTTCCCTAGTCCATGGTGAGATCCTCACCTTGGATTTACCATGATTTGTGGTACATTCTGTGCTGTTCTTTCTTGCCTAGGAGCTTAGAGGCAATTGTGAAATCCTTCCAGACTGACTCCTGAGGACTGTGGCAATCTTAATATTTGGAGAGGACTTTGATTAAAAACTGAGAACTTACCAGACAGGAGCCATGTCCATGTGAAAACTCTTCCCCTTCACACCACTCTTGGGATCGTCGTGGTCTCTTCCCTTTCCCTGAATACCCAGTGCTAGGCTGCTGACAGATGAGTTCATTGGCATCGTGGAATATTGACCGTAAAGTTAAATGTCCCGTAAAGTAAAACTATTGTTAAAAAGTCACTTGTGGCATCTTATCACCTGCAAGTGTCAGTTTTTGATCTTGGTTAGCTTGCAATTTATAAATAATTTTTTTTTTTTAAAAAGATTTTGTTAGGTAGTCTGAGTGATAGAGCTCTCTTTCTCTCCTTTTTCTTCTTTCCTCCCTCCCTCCCTTCCTTCCTTCCTTTCTTCTTTCTTAGGCTGAGTCAGTAATTTTCAGATAAGGAAAGAGATATAAAAAGTGTCTAGAACACTGATATGCAGTTTAATCCCTTATTCTTTCCTGCAATCAGAGGATAAAGTAGGGAGATAGCTGGAATGGGCTTGTGAAAGGAATGAAATAAATTGACTATGATTACAGACCTCACACCAAAATTATGATTATAGACCTGACACCCAAATTATGCAGATTGAGACCACACGAAACACATGGTGTCGTGTTTTTCTAGTCATCGTTCGCTTGGTCTTTCTTCACAGCCCTTAGACATAGAGCTGACTGTTGAGAAATTCTCTCTCTGGTAATCACAGTCCAGGCCTGCCCCCCTTGAGATTTTCATGGGGAGTGTCCAACTTTGCAGGAGTGTAAAAATTTCCTTATGTGACGTGGTGTGGAGTGTGAGCCTGTGGCCCTAAGCTGGAGCTGGAATTGTTGGGGTGTTAGTATGAAAATACCATATACTTGACAGAATTCTCTCTGGGGCGATTAGAGCGGAATGGATAGAAGTATCCATTGGCTTCGTTAGAGTCTCCTCTGGCAATATGGCATCCGTGCTCTCACATCCTTCCTGTCCGTTTCCTCTGTCATCATCCCAAACTCAGCCACCTCAGAGATGATCCAGCGTTCTAACAGTTGAAGGAACTGAGGCCTGGGTGTTCTTGTATAGCAGAATGCAGCTTCTGGAAATGCTTTCCATGGATCCTATCACTTGATCTTTAAAACGATTTGGTTTATTCCATTGTATAGATGAGACACTTGAGAGCCAGAGGAGTGAGATTGCTTGTTCAGGCTCCGAAGGCTCGCCAGTGGCACAGCCAGGACTAAACGCCCAGCTCTTCTGAGGTCCGGTGGGATGGCTTCATGCCCCCGAATCCTTTCCTTTCAGAGCAGACATTTCTGTTGTGCTGCGTTTGTCAGAGAACCTCCTACGACATTTTTTGTCGCTATTATTCACTGGTGCTTGTAAACTGCCTCAGATTGTAGTTAACTTTTTCAGTTGGTTGATACTTTGTTTCTCTGTCTCAGTGCACCCGAGCTGCTACGCCACGACGCCACAGACTGCAAGGCCAAGCGCAGGGCGCCCGCCGGGTTGTGCGAGGGCCCACTTCTGCCTTGCGGATGTCTTCCTTTGCCCTCAGATGGCAGAAGGGGCTAGGGAGCTCTCTGTGGCTGCTTTTCTTTTCCTTTCTTTCTTCTTTTACAGGTTTATTTATTTCATAGAGAGAGCATGAGTGGGAGGGGCAGAGGGAGAGAGAGAATTCCAAGCAGAGTCCCTGCTGAGCCTGGAGCCCATCATGGGGCTCGATCTCATGATGGTGAGATCAGGACCCCAGCCAAGACCAAGAGTGGGATGCTTAACTGTCTGCACCACCCAGGCGCCCCTCTGTGGCAGCTTTTCTAAGGGTACTCGTCTACACCCTCATGACCTAATCACCTTTCAAAGGCCCCACCTCAAACCCGCCCCTTCGGCATTACATTTTAAACACGTGAGTTTCAGGGGGGACACACACGTTCAGACCATCGCATTAACCATATTGTAAGCTCTCTGAAGATTGGAGACAGGCAGGGTTTGTACAGTGTTTGAATCCCCCGTTGGTAACAACCCCATAATATAGGCTTGATGAATTTTTGTTGAATTCAGCTGGGGACTGGGAATATATCTAATATAAATCTGGAAATTAAAGTGTCTTTTGGTTCTTTTTTTTATTTTTTGAAAGATTTTATTTATTTATTTGACACAGAGAGAGGCAGTGAGAGAGGGAACACAAGCAGGGGGAGTGGGAGAGGGAGAAGCAGGCTTCCCACTGAGCAGGGAGCCTGATGCGGGGCTCAATCCAAGAACGCTGGGATCATGACCCGAGCCGAAGGCAGACGCTTAAGGACTGAGCCACCCAGGCGCCCTGTCTTTTGGTTCTTGGCTCAGGATTAAAAAAAAGAAAAAAAAAAAAACCCAAAAAACCATGGGTAATAGAATTTGCAAGTCTCTTAGCCTAATCAGGTGTTATGTAAAATTTGTATGTTGATTTGAGAAAATCTGTGTCTGCCAGCAGATTCTGACTGTTGGAACATGAATATACAGATTAATTTGCGGTTGCAGAGTTCTGGCATAGGGCTTGTGGAAGGAATACTACCTAAATTATCCTCCGAGCTTTCTGGTGTCTGGCAGTCGTGAGCACATTGATCTTGTTTCTCCTTAAAAAATGTCTGTTTTCAGAGCTTTGTGCACAGGTTCACTGAGTAATGTTCTACTCCTCAAACCAGGACCTTGGAAACCTAGGATGGATCCAATACCTGGTTTCTGCTAAGAATCAAGAAAGCAGAGGCCAGATTAGGCAAGGGTGGAACATGGAGAGAGCGAGCGAGCGAGCGAGAGAGCGAGAGCAAGAGGAAGGAAAGCATGGAAGGTGTAAGTGATGTGAGCAGGAGTCTGGTGTAAGCCTATGTTGGAATCAGGAAACAAGGCCCCAGTGGGCCTGGCTGATGGTCAGCTCCCCACATGACCGGCTGGCCAGGAAGAGTTAATAAGTATTCCTTCACTAGGGCTGGCCTTGCAGCCTGCTGCAGAACTAGCCCTAGAACTATCAAATTCATCACGTACAACTTTCTACTCCAATTGGATTTGGGTCCTGATATTAAGGAATAAAAAAATAACCACTTCAAATGTTTATGAAAGTATATGGGATTTTTATGGACCAGTAGGGAATGTAATAGAAATGAAAGAGGAATACAGAGTAGTGTCTGAATTTTTATGTTGGAATTGTATCTTGGTGAAGCTAATTTTAAACAACTGTATTTATTGAGGACCCACTGGAGGCAAAACACATTTTATGTATGCTTTTCAGTATGTTTGTTTTTATTTTTTTTCAGGAAAGAGACAGAACCAGTCACATTGAAGTGACTTGAATGTTTATAAAGGAAAATAATAGAACAATGCATGGTCTTTACTCTTGAAAAGTTTATGAATCGGCTGCATGTCAAAGCAATATCATAATCACAATGTAGAGAAGATAATCCATTGTTTTCTTGTGTAGAGTCATTAACAGTCTAACTTATTCATTCATTCGGAAATCACACATTGAAAAGAAAACAATTAGCACGCTCTTTTACTAGACTGTGATAAGTCCTCCTTACTCAGGAAGCTGTAGAGTAAGGGGCATGCTGACTTGTTATTAATGCCTTCCGTATTTTAGAAAAAAGCAGCAGATTTAGATTTGACCCCGAATGTTTTCCGTTTTACAAATTAAAAGTCATTATGAGTGGCCACTCGGAGACAAGCAGGTAGACAAACAAGGCAGTAAGGCAGAGCTCGGATTGGGGTGTAGGGTCTGCTTACACCCCCATTTCTGCAGAGAGGAGATCACAGTCAAAGAGCATTCGCTAAGGGTTTGGATTAGAACCTCAGATCAGAAGGTGTTCATAGGCATTCCCACCCCCACTCCCTTGCACTTGTGTCTTTAGCAAGCTTTTTCAATATTCTTTGGGTACTCTGTTGTACAACCCACGAGAAATTAGGCATCTAATAATAGTTTTCTTAAGGAGGAAAAAGGAGCACAATCTAGAGTTTGCATTTCGCACATTCCCAATAAGGATTCTTCTTTTAAAAATAGCCCTGAGAATGGATCCTTATTCCTTCATCAAGCGTGCATTGGGCACCCACTGTCCGCTCTGGGGACACAGAGATGAATGGGACACACCCTGCTTGCCAGGAGCTCACACTCTAGTAGGCCCCACGGGATGAGACACACATAAAGACACCATCCAGGACCTGTGGGAGTTCAGGGGAGGAGGAAATGGATTCCTGCATGGGGGGGGGGGTGGAGCTGGTCCTTGACAACTGGGTTGGTTCTGAATATGCAAAGGAGGGGGAAGGCAGGGGGAGCAGTCACAGGGCTGCGAAAGCATGTGGCCTGATAGCTAAGAGAGAGAAGTAGCTTTTTCTTGGGGAATAGGGCCTGGGAAAGAAAATGGAAAGTCAGGTGAGTAATGTCAGTTGAAGCTGGATTGGTAAGGATAGCCTTGAATGTCAGGCCAACAGTGTCTTTTGGACTTGGCCGTGCTAAGACATAGCCAGAGGATTAGCTAGACAGCCTTCCAAACAGATATTTACAGCCTGTTATGGCAAGAAACGTATTTGAAACGAGTGCAAAAGGGTTGAAAGCACAGAGGAGGAGCCACTCCGCTGCCGAGGTGTGGAAGGCCTGGCACACTCAAGAAAGGCTTCATGGAAGTGATGACACTTAGCTGAGTCTTGAAGGATGGAGATGAATTCTTTGGGGGACAGAGTGGGGAATAGTCTTGCAGAGAGAAGGAATAGTACCTGCAAAGGCCCAGAGGCCTGTGGGAGTCGTCCTGCTGGGGAATGATGGTTACTTTGGTAGAGATAGTGTAGGTATATGGGAAGCAGGGGGCAAGAGATGAGACGAAGGAGAGGGCAGGGACCCCATCACAACAGACCCGGGAGGCCTGGCAGGCCTGGTTAAGCAGCTTCAACTTAAAGGGCCACATGCAGGAAAGGGGCCTAAACAGACGCGTGCTCTAGAAACAGCACTCTAGCTGAGGTGAGGAGGGCGTGTTAGCACAAAGGAGTAAAGTTTGACTTGCTGGGTGGGAGGGGGATGGCAGGGGGCCCAAAATGTGTGAACAGTGTCTGGGGCTTAGAGTCTGGGATAGATGGGGAGGACAGACTTTTGAAAGGATTTAGGGGAATGGTTTTTATACCTTTTATTAATACTACAGTTTTAGCAATAGGACTCTTTGTTCAAAGGAGATCATATACGAACTCTCTCGACGGTTGGGGCACTGCGAATGCAGACTTGGCTGGGGACCGTCAGCACGGTCTCTTTCAGATGCTCTCTGTCCCCGGTGGTTCTCCGGTGAGTTATCTGGGGGTGTTCTTTGATACCTAGATCATCGTCAATCCCAAGGCGTTCTGACAATTGTTTGTACTCCAATCAGGCTGAATTTATGAAAGGGATTCGCGGCTCTAGGAAGAAAGCAGGGTACAAGTGGTACCCAGGCCAGAGGTCAGCAAGAGGAGCAGGTGACAGGGTCACGGCACCAAGGCTCCTGGCTCTTGGGGTGAATGGGGCTGAAATCCAGACAGCACCTGGCAGCCTGGCGAGGGTCTGGGCTCTTCCAGAGAGGATGGCTTCTTCTAATTCACCAGGTCACATTATGCTCTAGCATTGGGTATTTGGGAAGACAGTAGGAAGAGGGGGTGAAAAGCAGGAGAGAAGTTAGGAGTGGAGTTGGATTCAAATCCCTGCCCCACCCCTTACTAGCTGTGTGACCTTGTGTAGCTTTCCTTACCTCTTAGGGCATCAACTTCATTATCAAGCAAACATAAATAATCCTGGTATCTCCTTCAGAGGGATTTTATGAAGGTGAAAGAAGAGAATTTGTATAAAGTGCTTCACACAGGGCTTGTCGCATATTAAGTGCTGGATACATTTTGGCTATTAATATTGTTATTTGTAATCAGAAGACTGTTTGCTCACTTAACACCAGTGGCTTCAGACTTCATATCTTGATAAATTTCTCTTTACAAGAACGAACGCCTCCCGGTTCAACGGTGTGAGCATCATTTAGTTTTAGTTATGTCCCATAAAGGGAATTCCAGGAATTACCACCAGCCCTGGTTTGTTTGAAAATTGTTAGGAAAAACTGCACATATAAAAATGGTATGAAGAATAATCTAGTGAACACGAATATTATGTAACTAAATATTACGGATACAGTTGGAGCTCCTTGTGTATCCCTCACTGGTCATATGTCTGTCGTTCCTCCCACCTGGAACTTTCCAAGATTCTGAATTTGGCACGAGTATTTCCATGCATGTTTTTTTTTTTTTTTTAAAGATTTTATTTACTTATTTGACACAAAGAGAGACAGCCAGCGAGAGAGGGAACACAAGCAGGGGGAGTGGGAGAGGAAGAAGCAGGCTCCCAGCGGAGGAGCCCGATGTGGGGCTCAATCCCATAACGCTGGGATCACGCCCTGAGCCGAAGGCAGACGCTTAACGACTGCGCCACCCAGGCGCCACTCCATGCATGTTTTTATGTTGCTATTCCATTTGGAACTATCCAGAAAGAATATATCATTTGTTTTTCATTATTTTTACTTCATGTAGAAGACCTTACTGTATTTATTCCTTTGCAGCTCATTTCCCCCCCTTAACCTTTATCCAACGTAGATGTTAATATGAGGGAAGGAAAACCTTTGTTATTTATTATGGAGAAGACCATTGCCTTTTTATTGTGAAATAGAAAGAGTTCATATTTTTTAAATAGTAAGGATATTTGAAATTGACTTTCTGTGTGTTCTAGGCAGGAAGAAGCTCAGATTTTGGAATTTTATCTGATACACCTACAGGCCAATCATGAGTCCAGTGTGCCAATGGTTACACCTTACTGAACCTTGATTAGATGGCTTTATTGATGAAACTTCCAGAATTTTGTTTACACAACACTCACCTGGTTTTAGAGACTTGGCGTTTTGACTAGTAAGTGTGAGACTTTCATGAAAAGTAATAACGAAAAATAGTTCAGATCACAAGTGGTTATAAGGAAACACCATGCGTCTGGAAACCGTCCTCTCGCGTTTAGTCATTTGACCATGAAATAGTATCCTAGTCTCCATTTTGAATCCCAGTGTCTTTTATTTGTGAAGTACGATGTCCTCTCATTAAGTGTGATTGTATAGTTTTTGAAAAGATAAACATTTGTTGTTTATGTTCTGATAAAGTTGGCAAATTATTACTCCATAGCATTTGCACTTGGGTGTTTGAGAGGAGACCTAGGCGTTGTTATTTTAAAAGCAGTATATAGCATGGACATGATGACATTGACCGTCATCTTTGCTGTGTATAATTTGTCTGGCTTTGTGGGCTGTTAAAGAATGCCGTATTTGTCTTCGGGATCAAATGTGTGTCTGATCAGTGCTGATCTCACTCGTGGGCTTTAAGATTGCCAGCTGGGGCTCCAGGGACATTGGTGATCAGACCGTTCATCATTACATATCACACGAGAGATCGGGGCCACTGGAGGTTTTGACACCTGGCCATGAACCGTGGGGCTGGAACTCATCTGGGGAACTGTTATTACCATCATCCCGAGTGAGATGTCCTCCTTCTTGAGGTGTCGCCACCATTCGCATCTCAGATATTGGTGACAGAAAGTTGCCCAGAGTGCGTCGAGGTGATTGGCATTGACTGAGCTATAATTAATGCAATGTTGACGTATTGGCTTGATGTGTGTGTATGTGTGTGTGCATGCAGGAACGTAATTGCTGACTTGACTTTTGCTTCTCTTCTTCTCAGTAATTAGAATATATTTTGTCTCGATGTTTAGATTAGACCTGCCGTTTTCCCATAAACATTTTATTATATGTCAGCTAGTATGCCAAGTACAAGGTGTACAGAGATTATTTTACCCTTGAAGAGCTCACAGTCCAGGTTCTTCATTTGAGTTTGTGCAGTGTATTAAGAGGAACACCAGAGGAAGAGGACATTAATTTATAGAAGATACACGCTGAAGGGAGGCTTCTTGGAGGAGGTGATGTTTGGCATGAGTCTTGAAAGGCAAAGAGAATACTACTTGCGAAGGCACAGAATCATGAGAAGAGGATGAGTTTGGGACGCATGTGCGGGGGTAGGAGGAGGACTGGAGATCCAGGCCTGGGCCAGGTCTTAAAGGACCCTTGTGTCATGATTAGGAGCCTGGATGTTATCTCTTAGGTAGTAGAGAATTGGTGGAGAGTTTTTTTATGACAAAGTGGAATGTTCGGATTGGGTTTTAGGAAGAGCTCTCTGGTGACAGCTTGGGGGAGCTTTCCCTGAGATGGTGGTGGGAGGTAGGGCCCAGTGATGATCAGACCTTGGTTTGAGTCCTTGCTCTACCACTTACTGACTGTGTGACCTTGGACAAATGATACAACTTCTCTGAGCTTCAGCTGGCCCTCAGTGAAGTGGGCAGGACAGTTTGTCCCTCGCAGAGCTGTCGTGAGGACTATATAACATCATTCGAATGATGCCTGGAATAGTCTGTTTTGCTCTGATATTTTCCCAGCAGTATCTGTCTGGGTCTTGTTCTCCTCAGACGGCTTTGTGGGGTTTACTTTATTTCACTTAGCTTTTGACTCTTCACTTCAACTTGACATAAACAGCAGCTGAGGACCTGTTACTTTTTCCTTACCTTCATTGCTTGTGGCCTGTAAAGCCCAGAGGTGTTGGCTTGTGGACGGCACTGCCTCTCGTCTTGCCTTAGATTTTAAGTATGTTCCTCATGGCGTTGCACAGTAATATCTGCAGGGAGGACATTTGTTTGATGGCACTCTTTTTCCTGAAAAATGCTGAATTTAATTAGGAGTTGATGCCCCATTGGATCCAAACCATACTCACCAGTTTCCAAAAGATGTAATGAGTTACTTGCTATAAATACCCTGGAAGTTTCATTTCATTTCGGCATTCCTTTTGAGTGTCTGCGACATCCAAGCCTTTGGGTCAAGTGATGCACTGAGCATTCATTCCTGCTTGTCCTGTGCATTCCCCATACGTGCCTTCCGCGGTGACGAGAGGCATGTAGACTGCTGTGTGATTGAAAGTAGAATTGAATGATAGATAGATGAATGAGCAAAGGAGCTAAGCCAAGCACTTGCTGTGGGAAAGCAAAGGATGGGGCCATTCATCAGGAAGGGATCAGACAAGCACTTCCTGGAGTAGCTGGCTTTTGACACAACTTTTAGAAGTTGAGTAAGCCAGCTGAAGGTGGAGCGGTGGCAGAGGAATGGGCTTCACTCCAGGCCGAAACAGCTGTATAAGCAAAGACGTGGCGTGTAGCTGAGAAAAGCATGTTCTTTGTGATTGGAGGATAGATGGATGTGAAGACAAGGCTGGATAAAGGAGCAAGGGTCCCAGATGGACTTGACTGCCCGATTTGGCAGCATATACTGGACGTTGAGGGGGTCCTAGACATTATTTACAGATCATTTTGTCGTGTGTGTGTGTGTGTGTGTGTGTGTGTTTTAGTACGTGCTCATTTCCAGAAACCTGGAAAATATATAAAACATCCAAGGAAGACAGCATAATTTACCCTGAAGAGAAACCACTCAGGTTTTTGGTGATTTTCTTTTCAGTGTTGAATTTATTCCGTGGGGATCATACGTGTTTACAGCTATACTTCTTACATCTTTTCACCTATCATATTCTGAACATTTTCTGATGTGATTCAAATGTCCTTAAAACGTCATTTGTCATGACTGCATACTCTTCAGTCATATGGGTGTATTGCATTTTATCTAATCGTTCTTTTATTGTTGGCTGTTTCAGAAGTGTATAATTCTGTATATGAGGGCTGTGATGAATGACTTGGTGAATCCTTCCGTTGTCAGTGAAGGTTTTTGAAGAAAGGCATTGACATGATCCCATTTCAGTTTAAGGATGATCTTTCTGGGGGTACTATGAAAAATAGATTAAAGAGATGAAGAGATTTGAAGCACGGAGAAAGAGTAGATGGGAGAATATTCCATTAGTTCAGGTAAGATGAGAGACACAGCAAGCAGGTGGCAGTGAGAATGGAGAAGAGGTGATAGACGAGAAGGACTCCAGCAGGAAAGTGTACAGGAATTAGGATCCATTGTTTGGCAAAGTGTGGCTTCAGAATCACCGTTTTGTAAAAAACTGATTCCGAGTCTCACACCCCCCACTAGCATTGCTGAATAAGACCCTCTGTGGGTGGGCCCTGATTTCTGACGAGCTCCCTGACTATTGTGCACACCAGCGTTTGAGAACCACTTATTTAAGCCTATGGGTTGTTGGATTGAGGGCCTCAGTTTTTTGTTGGCTGGTGGCCAGAGCCCACCCTCAGCTCCTTGTCACATGGGCCTTCCCAACATGGCTACTTGCTTCCTCAGAGCCAGCAAGGAAGAGTCTCTTAGCGAGAGGGCTGTACATTCCAGTGCGCTGTAATCATGTACTCATGATCGTGTAGGTCCTGTCACCTTTGTGATGTCCTATTGGTTAGAAGCAAGCCATAAGTGTCCCCCACACTCACGGGGCAGGGATTGTATAAGGGCAGGACACCAGGAGGCTGGGCTCTTGGGGTCCACCTTAGAGTCAGACCCCCCCCAGAGTGTGAGAGGAGTGGGGAGATGGTGAGTTTAGTTTTTCACATGTGACCTTGAAGGTACTTGTGCACAGGGATGGATTTATCATGAATTGAAAGAAATTTCAGCTTCAAGGCCCTGTATTTGCTTGGCCTCTTAGAAGGCCATATGGCTAATTTTCTCGTCATAATTGTATTCTATTTCCAAAAAGAGCCTGGAATTATAAAAGCTGTAGGCCTCACAAAACGTAGATCTGCCCCTGCTGGTGGGAGATGTCAGGTGGGCAGTTAGCTTCTTGGGTCTGAGCTTAGCAGAAAGGTCAGTCAATGCCCACCCAGCACCTGGGTAGCCCATTACAGGAATGGGGAAGCTGTCCTTTGCCACAAAGCATAGCAGGTCCCTGGAGCCCAGCTTCCAGTGAGTTCTTTGCTCTTGTTGGCGTAGCTGTGGCTTGGGACACCTTGTCCTAGCAGCTGTTACCAGGAGGTGGTCATTAGCAGGGGGAAATCCCTAAATCATTAGTCCCAAGCACTTTCTGAAGAGTGTCGAGGACACGTTCCAGAAGACGGTGTTTGTATCTGGTCCAGCATTCTTTGGGAGCTCATGCTAAGCAAAGAGGAGAAAATAGAAGTCTCAGGGGGAGCATTTGTCACGCTCGTCTCTACACATCTGTTCTCCATTAGGTGTCTGTGTCTCCAGGGCCAATGTGCCTCTGGGTCCAGGCTCCTGTGCTGTGGCCAGCAAGAGCATTTGAATATTTCTGCATTTCTTTCTGTATCCAGGACCTTACAGGTTCTTCGCCCAGGACGGTGAGTCAGGGAGCACACATTTAGCTGGTTTCCTGGAGATAACTTCATGGAGGACAACCTAGCGAGTCAAATAAATCGCATCACCCTACCTCCTGCCATCTGAGTGCTGGGGGATGGCTTTCCCCGAGGGGGGAGTTGAGGGGCTTTTCTTCTAAGTAAGTACGTGACCAGCACCGACCTGGCAGGGTTTAAGATTCTCCATCTAGAACACATGAGCTGTGTGATGTGTGATGATGCTGGACAAACTGCTTAACTTCTCTAAATCTCAGCTTTGTTATCTAGAAAATGGGCACAATAATAATACATACTTCAAAAGGCTGTCCTCAGGCTTCAGTTAGATTTTCTGAGAAGGTGCTTAGAACGGCACCTGGTACAAAGTGGGTGCTGTCTGTGTTAACCTTTGCCATTACTAACGTGCACATGAAAAGAACTGCTGCTCAGTGCATTCTAGCTGTTTCTTGTTCCTGGTTTTTCCATCAAAGGACACGAAAAGTACGGCTGTTGCCGTGTCCTTAGATAAATGCAGAGCTGGTGTGGGGCCCAGGGCTCCTGACTAGTTGCCATGTTGTTGTGCTCTTGCGGTCGCAACTTTTAGCCTCTTAAAGCCTTTGCTTAATGAGAAGAAATTGAGCTTTTTCTTGATTTGGTTGTTCAGGGCTTATTGTGGTTTAGGAACCACATTTTGATATCGGGGACCTCTCGAGTTGACAAGCAGTGATTGTCTGGGCGCTCTCCTCTCATGTAGGAAGTGCAGAAGAGCCCTTGTTCGTAATTGTTTTTTCCACCATCGTGTTACATGTTCACCCACCCCTCTCCTGAAACAATGGTCGTGGGTTCTGGCTCCGTCTCTGCGACTCATTGGGAGTTGGTAAATACATCACTTCACTGCGGTTCCTCAGTTGGTGTTATTGTATGCTTTGTGGGCGGCACAAAATGTTCTGAATAGAGACCCTCCTGGTAACTCTAAGTAGGGTGATTTTGAGCCCCCTTGTCCTCTCCTGCACACGTGCTTGCTTTCTGTATAGCCAGAACCCTGTGTCACTAGTCCCTGTCCTAAGAAGTCCTGTTACAGGGCGGCTCGGTGTCTCAGTTCGTTGGGCGACTGCCTTCAGCTCAGGTCACGATCCTGGAGTCTCGGGATCGAGTCCCGCATCAGGCTCCCAGCTCAGCGGAGAGTCTGCTTCTCCCTCTGACCGTCTCCCCTCTCATGCTCTCTCTCACTCTCTCTCTCAAATAAATAAATAAAATCTTAAAAAAAAAAAAAAAGGAAGTCCTATTATTACCAAGATGCGAGGACATGCCAACCAGGGTTAGTCAAAAGGTGTTAGGTCGTCCTCTTCTAGCCTCTGGCATTGGTGGCAATCCTTAGCATTCCAGTCTTGGCTCCCATCTTCCCATGGCCTTCTCTCCCGGACGTGTGTGTCTCCTTTTTCCCTGTAACCAAATTTCCCTCTTCTTATAAGGATACCAGTCATCGGATTAGAGTCCACCTTAATCCACTATGACTTCGTCTTACCTTGATTACAACTGCAAAGACTCTGTTTCCAAACAAGATCATATTTACAGGTACTGAGATATCTTAGTTCAGGCAGCTAGAACAGATTACCATAGCCGAGGCGGGGGGGGCTTCAATAACAAACATTTATTTCTCATAGTTCTGGAGGCTAGAAGTCCCAGATCAGGGTGCCATCATGGTCAGGTTCTTGAGAACGGTCCTCTTTCTGGTTTATAGATGGCCGTCTTCTCACTGTCTCCTCACATGGTGGAGAGAGAATGAATTCGGGTCTGTTTGTTCCCTCGTAGAGACACCAGTCCCATCATGGGGACTCCACTGCAGTGACCTCATCCAATCCTAATTACCTCCCAAAGGGGAGACAACATGCATGGGGGTCAGGATTTGAACACATGTGTTTTGAGGACACAGTTTGACCCACAACAGTAGGTATATCTCTCTCTTTCTTATTTTCCCTATTTTATAAAGAAAACTCCCCTCAACCCCAACAAGCTAATGGTACAGGAATAAATTGATTTATAAATTAGGATGAAAAGTCATAGACTGCTAGAGTAGGAAGAGGAAACTCTGGAAGATACGGTCCATTTCTTTTATTTTACCAACTGAGGCCTAGTGGGAGGAAAGTATTTGGTTAAGGTCAGAAATCCGGTGAGGGGTAGAACAAGCCATCAATCTCCTTAGGTTTCCTAATTCCCAGGTCAGGTTTTTTTTTTTTTTTAAGATTTTATTTATTTATTTGACAGAGAGAGAGACAGCCAGCGAGAGAGGGAACACAAGCAGGGGGAGTGGGAGAGGAAGAAGCAGGCTCATAGCGGAGGAGCCTGATGTGGGGCTCGATCCCAGAACGCTGGGATCACGCCCTGAGCCAAAGGCAGACGCTTAACCGCTGTGCCACCCAGGCGCCCCTGTTTTTTGGTTTTTTTGCATTACTTCTTGATAATGATGTCGAGGGTTATGGATGAAAACCTTCATGTGGCAACAGTGTGTTGAGGTAAATTTCTGTAAAACCAGAAATAGCGGGGAAAGTGGGAGCCAAGGTTGGTCCTGCCAATCGTTGGAGTTCTTGGCTGACTATTGGGAAGGGGGCAATATGACAGCCAAAAGCCCTGCCAGGCTCCCAAGTCTGTCTTCTGTCCATTTCAGCTCAATCAGTCAATACTTTTATTGAGCTATTAACCCAAAGGAGGCTCTGGGGATTCGTTGATGAGAAGAGTAGATACGTCCCTGCCCTCACAGAACTCACAGTCTGGCAAGGGCTGAAAACAGTGCTAGATTCAACTGTGTGCTCATTTATCTGCGAGCTGTGAGAGGAGAAGGGCCTGACAGGGGCACCCAGTTCAGTTGGTGGTGCGGGGAGCCGAGGCCCAAAATATGATTAGGAGTTATCCGGAAAAGGAAGAGTGGAGAAACGTTGGAGGTATAGGAGTGTTCCCGACAAAGGAAAGGTGTGCGGGACGGCTTGGAGGTGAGCAAGAACAGCTCGTGTTGAAAGAACTGAATGGAATTCGGTTGGGGTGAAGCACAGGGTATGGGGGGGGGGGGTGTCACGAACAGCTTTGCAAGCTTTATTTCAGGGATTTGATTTGATTTCCCCTGAGGCAGTGGGAAGTTATTTCGGGGGCATCTGGGTGTGGAGTAAGCATTCAAGATGGGGATTCCAACCCGCACGTGAGAATGAGCAGAGCTTTATTCTGAATAAAGAAGGCATCAGGATATCTCCTTTCAGGATAGAGCCACCTCTCCGGTCTTTTATTCTCCACATATGTGGGTTCACAAGTAGCTGTAGTATTCACCTCAGGCCCTGGAGCTTGAGAGTTCCCTTGAGAGTGGAGTGCACAGGTTGTAGTCTATGGGTGTGTGTGTGTTTGTGTGTGTGTGTGTGTGTGTGTGTGTGCGCGCGTGCGCCTCTATGCACTCTTTCGCTGGCCCACACAGGAACACTTAAAGCCTAGTACACATTGTCCTTGTTTTTTAACTTAATAGCCTTGGTAATTGCCCCAGGGCCTCTCCCATGTTTTGCAATAGTTCAGTCTGAGCTTAGAGTTTCTCTGGATCTTTTACCTTCCTGGGCAGGATTTGAGCTATGGTTTCCTCTCTGCCTGTCGCTCTGAATCTCTATGCTTTCCATCTCTAGGGAATTCCTCAAATTCTAGTTCAGGGACCATCCTCTTGTCTCCCAGTTGTTTGTGGTGTTGCAGTTAGATCCTGTTAGATGGTGGAGATAGTTCATCGTCTTTTTAAATGATTATTGCTCTCCCAAAGAGCCCTTTTAGCCATTTTTTCCCCTGAAATCCCCCTATGAAATTTTATTACCGGAGATAGGCTGGGCTGCGTTTCTCTTTATGTATTATATGATTATCTGTGCTTCATATATAAAAAAAATAAGGCTTAACTTACATTTTTATAATATGTAGGATTAAGAATGATATTTTAAAGATAAAAGTCAAATCAAAAATTAAAAGGCTACTAACAATAAACTTCCTTGTTTATTTGCATTTGGAGAGTAACTTTTATATACTTAAAAATTGCAACATGTCAAATTGCATATGCAGATTTCCAATTTATAGAAATGTGCAAAAACAGTAGCAATGTGATCAGATTTTAAAAAATCATTCTAAATTGTTGTTTTTCTAGTAAAAATAAACAAATGGAAAAAATAAATTCACTTCTTAACGCTTTTAGTGAACTTTTAACTATTGCTTGATCTGAGAAAATAACTTGATTTAATTAGCTGCTAGATATTTATTCAGATCTTGCCTACAGTTTCTTTGCATTTGACATAATTAATGATGGTTGAATGATCTTTTTAAAATTAAATAGTGTAATAAAAAATAAATCGAGGACCTAAAGTAAATAACATTCCCAAGGCAGCCGATGGCAGCTAATAGGCACATGCATGCCACCTCTTGCTATATAATTTCTAGGACAAACAATCAATCCAAAGAAAGTCCTCCAATCACAGCTATGTATGGATCATAGTTTTGTAGTACTAATCTTGCATATGTTTTTTGTATCATCTATGAATTAATTGTCTATGCTGCTCATCTGATAGCCAAGAAAAAATCCAACATGAGAAATTAAATTCTAAGCAATAAGATTTCGTTAGGTAGGGTGAAGTTCAGAGGACAACAGGCCATTGTAATATGTCCTTTTTTTTTTTTTTTTTCTTTTTGCTTCCTTCCCTAAGAAACAACAAGACCCTCTTGGAGTCTGTGTTGAGTCCAGGAGACTGCATGGTTTATCGGATTATATCCTCTTAGTAGTCTTAATTCCCTAATATATAGGGCCCAGGAAAGCTGGGTATTAAAAGGATATAGGGCAGAAGATCATAAAAGATTCAGGGCATGAACAATTGCCCTGGGAGTGCAGCCCAAGTAGGGTACGGAAACAAGGGAATGCAAGCTACTTCAGGGGGAGATGAGGGCTGTTTTCCAACAGGAAAATGGAAGGTGCACTATTTGATAAGATTCCCAAGCCACACCCTCCCCAAAGCCTTGTCTTCCACACCAACTCGCCTATGTTCCAGGGAGGAAGTCACTGTAGATAGCAGAGTTTGACTATTTGCCCTTTAGGTACAAAGTAGTTTTTTTTTTTTTTTTAAAGATTTTATTTATTTATTTGACAGAGAGACAGCCAGCGAGAAAGGGAACACAAGCAAGGAGAGTGGGAGAGGAAGAAGCAGGCTCATAGCGGAGAAGCCTGATGTGGGGCTCGATCCCAGGACTCCGGGATCACGCCCTGAGCCGAAGGCAGACGCTTAACGACCGAGCCACCCAGGTGCCCCAGTACCAAAGTAGTTGTAATGTGAAAAATTTGAGCAGGGATCTTTCTTAAATGTCCTGGTCATCACTTGAAGCAAATACTGCTGAATATAACTTACCCTTTATTGAAGGTTTCAAATCTTCCTAAGAAGAATCAGTTCTTGAGGTATGAGGCACACTACCTACCAAATGGTCTGAGACTGCTCTGGGTTCTTGGGCTGACGTTTCTGAGTTTTGTTTTTGTTTTTGTCTCCTTTGCTGGCCTGCCAGTAACTGTCACTTTGAGTTGTTGTTAGTGGCTTACTGGTAGCACTCATCCTCCTCCCTGTCATTTGATGGTTCTCAGAGGTTCAGGTGGAGATCAGTAGCCAACCCTGTAAAGACTTTGACTGGTCTACTGTCTTCTCAGAAGAGTTGATAGAAAGTATCCATGTGAAGAGGTTTATCTCAGTGGGCCGTTCAAGACGACTTTTGAAGCGCTTCAGCCTTGAATCAGGGGCTACAGATTTCCCACCCATGGGAGAACTAGGTTGTTCCATTCATGGTGGTATGTACTACTTTTCAAGTAGCATTATCCAACAGTGTTTTTAAGAAGTGCTCATTAACATTTGGTTGGGAAAATGTAATTACTTGAATGGGAATTTTGACCCAGATACTCAGCTGCTATTCTTAGGCCATTTTTACACTTAAACACACTTTTCTTTCACTAAACATACCAAATATAACGTTAGTAGCCCTTATAAGTGTGAGCACTTTACATTTTCAGCATTTGTCAAGATCAAGTCCTTGTGTATTGACCCTGTGTCTGTTTAACAAAGTATTCTCAGTGTAGCACAGTACATGGGCCCTCTTGATGTCAATTCCATGTTTCTGGTTTAATTTTTAAACCTTTCATCTTATGTCTCATAATAGTATATATTACATAGATCTTGAAATGCAAAACCTTTGAAATCATGCAAATTAATGATGTATTAAGTATCACAATTTGAAGAAGGCAGTAAAAACATCCTAGAAGAATAGAGGAAGAGTAAAGAAAAGAAGAAAAGCAGAGAGAGACAAAGAATCCTCAAGGGGAATAATAGGGCTTTGCAAGTACATTGCCAAATCACCAAGACTGACAGCAGAAAAGGTCAAGGCCATTTTAACATTGCAGGAGATGAAGTCCAGGTTGCCTTTGAGAAGTAATGCTGTTTTGACTAACTCAGAATTGTACTAAAGATTTGGTGTTGGGGACAAAAGGGAATCACAGTAGGACTGAGGCCCACTACCTCATTGTCTGACAGGTTCTTGTGTTCTGGGCCGGGGGGGTTAGAACCCTACTGGGTCTGTCCCCCCTGAATGTCAAAATACTCCCTAGGCATCCAAGCCTCTGGGGACTGGCAAGGCCTGTTGTGCGTTGTGGGCAAAACTGACATTAGGGACTCACTCATTACTGCCAACAGCTCAATTACAGGTCCCCCAATGTGGGTGTTGCTGAACCTTCCTGGCCTTTCAGCGTTAAAGATGGACGTGCCATGTTTATTTGCTTCAGTTTTTCAACAGACTTTGTGTTGCTTTACTGTAATATTTCATGGTTTGTTGTAACCACTGGCCACTGACAGCCTGTTTACATCGAAACATGCTGGATCGGGGCTGATTTGGGAAGGCATTTTTAGGGTAATTATATTCAGAGTCATTTTTTCCCCTTTTATTCATTCGAGAAAAGCTGGCCTTTAGGATTTCTTGTGTAGGCTGCATATACCAAACATATCCTCTCCCTGGGAAATTCTATCCTTCTTGCTGAGAAATTTTAGCATTAAATTATAGTCCCAACGTATAAGGAGGCGATTCCTGGATAGCATTTGTATAAGCAGGTGTGTGTGCTGTATGGGGCTGGCCATGGGGGTGGGGTGAGTAAGGAAACGGGGGCAGAGCCGTTGTGGGAGGAAGGCAGGAGCTGAGAAGAACGGTTGTCATCCACTTCTGTCTTTCATTTCCTCCAGCCTCTCACATTTGGCAAGTAAGCGTGTAAGTCGAGAGCCTTCTGCGAGCCCAGGGCATCCCCCCCGTGAAGGGAGACCTTGGCTACTCAACTGCATCTGCAGGGGGAAGGGAGGATGTTCCCACGAGCCGGGTTCCTGTGGTGCGCCAGACGCTTCCACACAGGCTCTGTGTATTCTCCCTGAAGTTCATGTCCTATCAGAACCTCAGAATGGGGCTTTATTGGGAAATAGAATCCTTGCAGTTGTAATCAGGTTAAGGTGAAGGTCCTACAGAATGAGGGCAGGCCCTAAATTCAATAACAGGTGTCTTTATAAGGAAAATGAGATTTGGAGATAGATACTTCCAGGGCCCTGTGAAGATGGGCGCAGAGATTGGAGTTAATGCAGCTACAAGCCAAGGAACCCTCCAGGTCGCTGGCAACCACCAGAGGCTCGAGGAAGCATGACCCTGCAGGGCGCCTTGATCTCAGACTTCTGGTCTCCAGGACTGTGAGAGAATAAATTTCTCTTGTTTGTCATCTGTTGCCGGAGGAAACGAATATGTTCTGTGAATAAGGCCTGAGGACAAGCGGGGAGGTGGATCCTCTCAGATGCCATTTGTAGACTGAGAAGCTGAGTCTTCTGCCTCACTTGTGGCACAGATGTTTCGTGAGCACCGGCGATGGGCCAGGCCCGTGGAGGGTTATAAGTGGCTAAGTGTAGCCCTGGCCCCCAGGAAGCTCGCCAAGGGTGTATATGGAGTCTATTAGGGGCTGGGGTTGGGGGGGCTGGAAATGGAGTTGGATTTTCCTCAGAGGCCCTGTAACACTAGGTTGTTCATCCTGGGCTGCCTTCCTCGGTTTATAGGCGTCTCTGATCACTTTCTTGGTTGTCTCTTCTTGATTCAAAGAAGATTAACAGGAGATAGGCCAGTCTGAGGGAATCCAGACGGAGATGTGCCCCGTCCCTCAGCTGCTCTCCCCTGATTCTTTCCTCACCACACTGAAGTCGGGAGTGGAGGATAGCTTAATTTTCCTCCGAGAGGGTATTGGGATCTAGGAAGGTTTCTTAAGCTGGTGACATTTGATGTGGATTTTGAGGAATTTCTCTAGTGGGAGAAGGGAGGGAGGCAGAGGGTGGAGGATTCCTCAGTAGGTAAGGCATTTTAGGCCGAGGAAGCGGTGGGGAGGGAAGGTGCTGGGCTGGTTGGGGCTGGGCTGCCATGGCTAGTACCTCACAGCTGGGGTGGCCGCTGCGTGGCCGTTGTGTGGCTTTGTCGGCAGTGGAGGGAGAGGAGTAAGGAAGGAGGAGGGAGATCGAGGCCATGATGAGCAGTTTTTTTTCTTTTTTCCAGTTTTTAACAGCTTCATTAAAGTATAATTGACGTAAAACAAACAGCATATATTTCAAATGTATCCTTGGTAAGTTCTGATGTCTGCGTATGCTGCGAAGCCATCACCACAGTCAAGATAGTGAGGGAGTCTGTGAAGTGCTACCTTTTCTAATTACATATCTGTGTAAGAGTGAAGTTTCTTCACACGCCTCAGCTATAACAACCTATCCCAGCGAATCGAATGCAGAAGCAAGTGTGAAAATCCAGCTGTCCTCTATTAAACCAGACATTAAAGAGATTTGCGAAAACACGAACCATTGGTACTCTTGCCTATGTTTTTGGTTGTTTAAAAACATATGGCTGTGCTCAGTAAAATGTGGTTATTTTTAATAAAAATTGGTATTCATGTAACCACGTAATTATTTATATTAACATGTAGTAAGTAGGTTTATAATGACTAACTTTAAATGCATTCATACCTGAATATTTTACAGGCTTTCACTTTTAATTTTATTTATTTATTTATTTATTTATTATTCAGTCAGTCATCCATTCGTTCATTTAAGTAACCTCTTCACCCAACATGGGGCTCGAACGCACGATCCCAAGATCAAGAGTCACATCCTTTTCCCACTGAGCCAGCCAGGCACCGCTCAGTTTTAATTTCTAGTGTGATAAATATTGACAGATATAACCTGTATAAATAAAAGCCCTTTGGGCTCCTCAGTTACTGTTTGTTTCAGGAAATTGTCCTTTTTTCCCCTGCCACCTCTCAATTTTAAGAATCTGAGATCCCAACATTGGAGGATTATTGCTGTAGAGGGCTTTGAATGCTATGCCACGGTTCATGGAATTGTTGTTTTTTTTTTTTTAACGTAAGTGGTGGGGATGTATTGAAGATCTTCCCAGTAGAGGAGTGACGGGCTCTGGGTTGGCTTTAGAAGAACGCCTCTGGCAGTGTAGAGATGGGGGAAGACTGCAAGAGTCCAAGCATGGGAGAAGGAGTACTTTCCCAAGGGGCCTGGCCATGGGGGCTAGCAGGATGTGCTCTGCCTCGACGGGTAGTCAGGACAGAAGGTACGATTCCAGGACGTTGTTCTCCGAGGATATGGTAGTGAACCGATCCCCCAAGAAGTGGAGGGTCTCAGGCGGTGGTTAAGAGGGAAGCAGCTTCTTATCTCCAGGGTTTCTGGCTACACTGTGGCAGCTCTTCCAAGCTAGGGGGCCTATTCCGTGGGCATGAGTAATGTGGAATCCGCGGCCCAGATTACCAGATAAATATCCAAACGTAAATGTGCTTAGAGATCCCTGGCTCCATTCTCAAAATCTGCATAGCACGGTTCTCAGCGGCAAGAAGTCCCCCAGTGACCTTTTAATCTCATGGGTTCCTTGTACTATTGTTCATCCAGCTTACCCAGCTTAGAGGGGTGTAGTGTTTGCATTGCTGAGCCCCCGCTTTGCCAGTGGGGTCTTACATTATTATTTTGAATGGCCTTAGATCACTCTCCAAATGCTCATTCTTCTTTCCTTTAAAGAAAGACCTCTACTTGCCAGTATCTCTCCAGCTTTAGCTCATGTGCTATGGGGATGATGGCCAGTAGCACCACCACAATGACAACGACATTCTGATGAATGCTTATTCTGTTCTTTTCATATAGTCCTGCATTTAATCCTCATACGACCTATGAGGGAGGTATTCTTTTTATTTCACTGTACATGTGAGGAGGAACCCAAGGCTCAGAGTGGTACCACCATTTGTCCAAGGTCCCATGGCTTGAAAGTGGCCATGCCTGGCATTGAACCCTGGTGGCCCGGTGCCAAGTCGGCTCTCGTAGCCATTGCACTACCCCTGAAAGCCACAAATCCGAGGAACCATGTACTTAATTAAAGTTTTCTTGGAGAGAGTACTTTGTTATTCTCTGGAAGTTTGCACCTTATCTATTTTTATTGTGTGCAGTTCCGTTTATGATGTTTTTATGTGGTCGTGTTTTTATCTTTCCCTTTCTGCGAGCTGTCATTTTTATCTGGAGAGCCTATAGCTGATTATCGTGCCATTTTCTCACATGACAACTAATTTATTGACAATAAACCTCTCAGTCATTGCTCGAGCTTAGAAAAAAAGATGTGGTAAAACACATTTATCATAGCTCCGTTTTGGATGCTATCTGTCTTCATACTCAGGTGACAGAAGCACTTGGGAAGAACGGATGTTTACAGCACTGATTTAGATCTCAGGGAAGGCAGGCGGTGGTCTCGCTTAGCCTGTGGGCTCCTCGGCAGAGCCCTGCAGAGTCTTCATTCGGCCTGAGCTCCAGGGAGCTTTTTCTGGTTCTCAGACTAATCTGTGTGTCGGTCCCAGGGTGCACTAAACCCGCGACCTTACATTTACTGGAGTGAGTATGGCTTGAGGTACGTCATCAGGCACATGCTTTTAGCAGCCGGTTAACAGATCTTGACTGAGCACCTACTTGTGCCTATTAGCCCCAGAGTACTGACCGAATCAGGTAGATATGATCTCCATCCTCATGGTGCATTAGGGGAAACAGAACATCGAAGAGCTACATAGAAAGAAGTTAATAAGAGAAGTGGAGAAAGGCTGCAGAGAAGATGCACAAGACGGGGAGGGCTGCCCTACTCTAGGGATTCGGAGAAGGCTTCCCCAAGAAAGTGACTTTTCAACTGGACTGGGAAGGAAGTGGCGGGTTAGTTTCTGATGAGAAGGGAGGAAAGCATCGCCGGTGGAGGGATCTGCAGATGTGAGGGCCCGTCAGTGGGGGAAACAACAGCATGCTAGAGAACTGCAGGTCCAGGAGAGTGAATGGAGGGTGGCCCGCCGTAATGCTGGCTCTGCACCTTTTTCTGTGGCAATGGGAAGGCATTAAAGGAGTGTCGGCCTGGGGTAACATGAGCCGATCTGCATTTACATTTTGTAAAGGTCAGTGCGGTTACTATTCATTCCACAAATAATTAATGAGCATTTACTACATTCCAGTGTTTGTCCTGCGTTCTGGGCGTAAGTCAGGGAATAAAACAGACTAAAAAGTCCCTGCCCTCATGGGATTTATATTTGTCCGTGCGTGCGTGCGTGCGTCTGCGCACTTGCGTGGTGGGGGAGGGAGAGTAAAGAGAGCAACAGGTCCCTATAGAAAAGCCGCAGTGGTCCAGGAGTGTGCCGTGGGGGAAGGGTGCTTGTTTACATAGAGCCCTGATGGAGGAGCTCAAGCAGGAGGTTTCAGCAAAGGCCTAAGGAAGTGAGAGACCGAAGCGTGAGGCCAAAGAGTGTTCCCGGCAGAAGAGAGCAAGGTACAAAGGCCCTCCTGAGGGAAGAGAAAGGAATGTTCAAGGCCCAGTGACAAGTCCAGGGCAGCTGGAATCGAATGAGCAAGGGAGAGTGGTGGCAGCTGAAATCCCTGAGACCGTAGGGACCCAGGTCACGGAAAGTCTTACTGGCTGGGATAAGGATTTCAGCATTCCCACGCATTGAGAGGAGAGCCGTCGGAGGAATGATGTCAGGTGCGTGATGGTTTGACAAGGTCAGTCTGATTGCTGCCCACCCCCTTATTCCCTAGCTGCACTGTTGTGGACAGAAAGAGATGACAGCTTGGACCAGGGCTTTGCGTGTAGGAGGGGAGGTCAGAATGACCTAGGACAGAATGAATTTGTAGAAGGAGAGGAATAGAAGCAGGGAGACCCATGAGCAGGCTGCTGTATGAGTGGGGGCCCCAGAGATGGAGCAGTGTGGGCAGGTCTGAGAGGGAGTTAAAGCACAGAGCTGACCCACAGGACTTGCTGATGGGTGGGATGTGGGGAATAAGGGTAAGACTCCCAGGTTTCTGATTGGAGCAAGTGGGTGATGTCATTTACTGGAAGCACTAGGCATAGCAGTAAGTAAGGTGGGTGAATGATTCCACTCTGAACTGGTATTAAGCTGGAGATACCTGTGAAACTGAAAGGGGAGAAAAAGAGTAGCTCATGGGATGGACAAGTCTGGATTTCGGATGCGTGGCACACGCTGGAAATGTGGATTTGGAGGTTGACGATGAAGATGTGAAGGCCAAGGAAAGCCATGGATAATGGATGAGCTTGTACAAGAGTAGAGTGTGCAGAGGAAAGGGCATGACCCAAGTTGAGGAACAGTCTTTTTGAAAGTTGGGAGGAGTAAAATCAGTAAGACAGATAGAAATGGAATGTCCAAGGGAGTGGAAGGAAAATCAGAATGATGTCCTTCACAGAAGCCAAGTGTTTCAAGAACAGTTGCCTTACTCTGTTGCTTCAGTGCCTTTGTACACGCTGTTCTAAGTACCTGGGCTTCCCTTCTCACCGTGCTCTGCACATTTCTCCCACATGGTGCCTCCTTTTACCTTTTGTGCCTAGCAGCTAGTATCGTGCCTGGCAGGTAGTTCCACTTCAGTGCTTGTTGAGAAAATGGATTAATGAACTATAATGGACCCACAATGCTGACAGGTCTCACTACATTTAAATTATCTTTTTCTTTAAGGTACATACAAATCATTTTAAGATAAGCAGAACAAACACTTTCTCCCGCTTTCAGTCACAATTGTAAAAGTCTGGAAGCCTGACCATTCTTAGTACCTTTAATTGGCTGCCAACACTGTAAAGAATTTGACACTTCGTGTAGTAAGCTCTTTTAAAAAATATGCTAACATTTTGTTGTATTTTGAGTGATCTGACCATTCTCAAGTGTCTCTGGGTACAAGCGAGGGCGCATAGCTCATGCCTATTTTTGTGGATTCCCGGGTGTTTCTTACAGTTCTTTGTAGACGGTGAGGCGCTCAGTAAATCTTTGCCTGACTTGTAGGGTAGGATGGTGACAGCTCTGTATTTATTAGTAAGAGAAGTGATTTCGTATGGGTAAGCTCAAGGGTTGGAATCAAAAGACATGGGTCAGAGTCCATACTCTGCCTCGTACCAGCTGTGATCTGGACAAGTCGTTTGATACCCTTGATCCTGTTTCCTCTAACCAGAAGCCGGGGACTCACCCCTCACTCAGGAGGTTGCCAGGGGGATCAGGTGAGGTCGTGCAGGTGAAAGTGCTTTGTGGCCTGGAACTTGGTCCCCCGTGGAAGCGATGCTTATTTTTGAAACCCCAGCCAGAGCATTCTGAGGCCTGGGGAGACAGGAGCCTTTGCCAACCTGTACCATCCCCGCCCCCACAGTGTATGTCTCTAAGATGTGAGAGTATTAAGTGGGTTTTGGTAGTTACCCTGAACCCCTCCCTGTGCACTTGGGTCTACGTGGAGGGGGCTGTTCTTGTGAAAAAGGCTGATGGGCTGTGGGACACAGACCTTCTCTTTGGGCCCAGTGTGGACCTGCTGTGACCACATTATTTTGTTCTTCGTGCAGAAATAGCCCCTGGGTTGGCGGGGAGGGACAGATTGGCCAGATCCTGCTGCCTTGCTTCTTCTGCTGACCTTCTCTACTTCCACACTAGCTTCTCTACGGCAGTGAGTGAGGTGGCCAGTGACTTGGGTTTCGTAGTCGAGTTGAGGTGGGTTTGAATCCCAGCTTCACGACTTATTGGGTGTTTGGGCTTGAGAAAGCTACTTAACCCCTCTAAGCCTGTTTGCTCCTCCGCAACGTGGGGCTAATAGGACTCCCTACCTTACAGGACTCTTATGGGGAATGAAAGAAACGATGCATGTAATGTGCTTAACACAGTGCCCGGTGCACCCAGTGAGTGCTTAGGAAATGGTGGTTGTCGTTGTGACTATTGTTGATGTCCATTCCAATCGGTCCTTTCAACTTTGCATCGGGAAGGGACAGTCCCTAGAGTCAATCTTGGGAGAGGAGAGCAGGGGAACAGCCACCGTTGAAGCCTGACTCTATGGCATAGTCTTCAAGGATAGCGACTGAAACTTGTTCATCTCTGTATTCCTAAGAGCCAGGGTAGTACGCTGGCCAGAGCAGGCGCTGAATAGAAGGCAGAGACTGGAACTGGAACCGGATACATAGAGCTTGCTTCACAGTGATTGGAAAGCTTTTCCCTGAATATCCGTGACACCCAGCTCATTAGATGCGTCTGCGCATGGGCTCAGGGTCAGCTCCAGCAGCCGGTATGAGGGTCGACACAATCAGAATGTTTTTGTGAGGAAGTTGGCAAAGGTGAATGAATGTTCCGGAAGTAGTGCCTGAGGACCCAGGTGCTTCGGCTACTTCCAGCTCCCCGTCCCTGGGCCGGGTCCCAAGTGGACCCCTTCGGTGGGCTTGTGTCTGCTTAGCCTGGCAGGCACAGCTGTGCATCTGGCGTGCGCCCGAGTTCTGTGTGGTGGTGCGGGCTGCAACTTAGCCATTGCCCTGCTAAGTAGTGGCCTCAGGACAATGGCTGCAAACCAGAAGAGGACCCAGCAACTTCCACATCAGGCACCGCATGAATGCCTCTTGAGAACTTCTGGAAATTTCTTTGGCATGTGTCCTGCAAGTGGAGTAGCTTCTGTGAGTGTGTGTGTTTGTCTACCCATGCGGGTTCTGCTGTGCTCCTCCACTCATGAGCTGCTTGTGTAATCCCCACCACATGTGGGAAAGTGCAGAAGGCATGAGGTCCGGATCAGGCAGCCAGAAGTTCAAATCCTAGTCTTGCCATTTTACTGGACATGTTGTTTAATCTCTCAGCTAGTTTCTTGTGGACAATTAGAATAGTTTAGCAGACATTGTAGAGTGATTTTGAAAAGTCATGGGATTACCAAGGTAAATTGACTACTTAAATATCTGACATTTATTCATTCTTCCTACATTTTCTGAATGCCTCCTGTGGGCCACGCTCAGTGTGAAGTATTAGAGATTATGCCGAGAAGAGTGAGCATAGCAGGCCTGAGAGCTGTCCTTCAGAAGCCTGCTTACAAGGTGGGTTCTTGGCTGGCATTTGGGAATTTGGATTTCAGGAGGGTTCCCACCATTCCCTAAATGATAAGAAGGCTCACTGTGCCTAAACTGTTTGTACATACAGTCTGGTTTATGCTGAATTTGGGGAGTCTGAAATTTTGATAGGTGCTTGGCAGAGTGTCTACATTACCATCCCCAAAGGGAAACCTTAGACATTTAGTCACATGAGCTTCCCTGGTAGAAAACATTTCAGTAGACTAGTCACAGCTTGTGGCTGTAGGAATTAAGCATGTTTAGTGTGACTTCCTTGGTACAGGACTCTTGGAAGCTTGTGTGTGGTTTCGCCCCGGACTTCACCCCATGTGCTTTTTTACCCTTTGCTGATTTTGCTTTGTATCCTTTTGTTGCAATAAATTACAGCTGTGAATGCAACAATCTGTAGAGTCCTGTGAGTCCTCCTGGCAGATCATTGAACCTGGGGGTGGTCTTGGGGACCCCTGGCACATGGATATAGATGTGAATGTGAGGCATATTCTTTGCCCCCAGAAGACTGACACTTTGAGATAGAAAGACCATCATGTAAGTATTTAATTATAATATATGAGTGAGGTTAGTGCAGGGGGCTGCGGTAGCCCTGAGGAGGGGCATTGACTCTGGCCCTGGGGGGAGGGCTGGAGAGATTTCTGGAAGAGTTAACATTTGACTTGAATCTTGAACGGTAATTAGAAGTTCGTTATGTGAAGCAGGAGGAAAAGACATTATACACCCGTAAAGTCTAACATGCTCTTCTAAATCATTTTAGGTTTGATTCACTCCTTTCTGTAATGGCATTTAATGGCACTATGCTCATTCATTCATCAAACCTGGGTTGAGGACTGTCTTAGACCACTTAGGGCTCCAAGAGTGAACAAGAATGGCCCCTGCTTTCAAGGCAGGTCTGGTAGTTTATGGGTTGAAATGTTTGGGTTTTGAGGAAATCATGATGCATGGTGAGACACACAATGATGAGAACACCTAAGCTAGCCTGGGAGTAGGGAGTCAGGTAAAGCATTCTGTGAGAGGCAGTGTCAAGATGGAAGGAGAGGTGAGCTTCAACCGAGACAGCAGAAGGGCAATCCAGGAAGAGGAAACAGCATGTGCAAAGTCCCAGTGGCAAGACAGACAATGATGCCTTCTGAGAACAGTAAGTAGTTCAGTGTATCTGGAGATTAGCGGGTGAAGAGGTGGTAGGCAGGAGGTGTATTTTACAAATAGTAAGGTCAAGTGTAGGGAAACAGGTGAAAAGATGAAGTGAGCTGTATTGAGGAATGGGAGAGAAACTGGAGCAGAACATATGGAAGAGTTGTTGGCCAGGGTGAAGACCTAAGTAAGGTTGGACAGCATGGATATGTAGTAGCACCACTCCATATGGTTCCATGACATATGTTCTGCCATGTTGATCTGGAGTTGAGGGTTCGTCGGGTGGGAGAAATGGAAGGAAAAGTAAGCACAGAAGTTCAGGATATTGCCAAAAGAGTGAAGTCAGGGACTCCAGTATCTAAGGTGGAAGCAAGAGTGGCCTAAGAGACTTCATGGAGCCTTCGTCATCTTCTGACTTCTCTACTTTTGAAGTGCTGAAGTGTGAGAGTCACAGGCTGAGAAAACTAGTGACCAGAAAATGGGCTCTTTGAATTGAAGCTGTCAGAGTTGAAGTGTTACAGGTGAGTACAAATTCTAGACGTCAACATGGATATATGGACGTGACCTCTGGAGATGAGAGCAAGGAACTGAAAGGCCAGAGATCGGACGTGTTATCCACAGGCCCACTGAAGTCATTTTGAGTGCAGGTGGGACTTACAGTGGAGTGGGAGCCTAGGAGCCCCCTGCGAATATGCGGGAGTGCTCGTGACGTCTGAGGTGACAGTGGTGAGGAGCAGGAGAGGGCACTAGAACTGCATGGTTGTGAACCTCCAAGGAGAAGGGACATGTTACTTACAGTATGAGGTTGCTCTTCTTCCTCTGCTGTCTCAAGCTCAGTTTGACCTGGGACAGTCTCTGCTTTTGGTCCTAAGGGATGGACACCCTTTGGAAACTGCAGAACAGTCGCCAGTGCACTCTTTTCACTACCTGCCCCCATATCCTCTGCATTTGTTTTGCCCCAGCTTCCTGGTGAGAAAAATTTTTTTCTTAGGGTTCTGTGAGAACTCTCCCCTGCTTGACTTCACTGGGCCTCCTGCTGGGGCATTTGTGCTTACCTGGGGAACTTGCTTCCAAAGGCCTGGCAAACCTGTCTTTGGAGAACTGCTTTTGTTATTCACCAATAGTGTTTCCCAAAGTGTATTCCATGAAAATACATGGTTAGCGATGACAGGTTCCGTGGTCAAATATTGGGGAACGTATATCCCTTTTTAAGGAAAAAAAAAAAAGAAATAAAACTTCAATAAATTAAGAAAAAAAAGAAATTCATAATCTCCATTATTACATAAAGACCCTAAGAAATTTTGCAGTAAGGAAACCTTAGTGTAAACTAGCATTTCCCAATGTATTTGACCACTGGAGCCTTTCCCCCCCATTAATAGCCTATGGATATACATTGGAAGATACTGGTCAGCTGTCAGAAAAGAATTATGTGGATTTTTTCCTCCTGATCAACGGCTGTTTATCTAGAAGAGGAACATATTGCAACACTGGTGTATTTTGATACCACTAAAATGAGATTTCACTGTGTTCCCAAGTTTAAATACCATGACTTACTACATTTAGTTAGAATTAACACATTAAAATATTTTGTTTAGACTAACTGTCATTCTTATGGTAAGTGGCAACATTAGGAAGTTAACTAACAGCATTTCATTTTCCTTTGGAAGAATTCCCATAACTAAGATTAGAATCTAAAAAGAAAATGCATATTTTTCAGCGTCCTCTTGCTCTTACTTTAATTAAAAAATGACAGCATAAATTTCAAACTAATCACATTATTTACTCTTAAGGTAGTGATGAAATTTCTTTGCAAATGCATGTGGATCATTCATAAAAATTAATGATATGCCTAGATTTAGATACGTATTTTGAAAATATAAAAAGACAAAAGTACTAAAAAACACTTTATGAAGCCATCATGAAATGAGAAATAAATAAGGGACATTAACAACATACTCTGTATGTTGTTAAGAGAAGTGCAGAACCCAATAACCCAGACTTTTTAATAAGAAAACAAACGTAAATATGAACATATCAAAATACCGTGGGATGTTGCCAAAGTGATACTTAGAGGGAGATGCATTATTCTAGGTGTTATGTTGCTAAGAAAGGAAAGGCAAAGCATAATGAATTAAGCTTGCATCTAGATGTTTTTGAATAGGAGCAATGTCAGAAGCCAGAAAGAGTGGGCAGAAGTAATAAACCTAAAAGTAAAAATAAACTGAAGAAAAAGCTGACAAACACTATAGCTGTATTTTGAAAAAATGAGCAGTGGTTTCATCACAAATTCATTTAAAGAGAAATCACAAATTCATTAAATTAGAAATGAGACAAGAGATCTGACAACAAATGTAAAAGATTTAGAAATCTACAGATAAAGAGTACTCTTTACTGTATGCTAATAAATCAGATCAATCAGACCGGGAGTGAACGATGCCTCACAAAATTACAAAATACAAAAGCTCATGCAAGATTAAACAGAAAACATGACCAGACCGATTACAGAGAAAAACAAGAAGTTATTAAAGTCTTACAGTGAAACTCACACAAACCCTGGGTATTTGGACCAAATATATTAATAGATCCCAAATTTTGAAAGCTGTGGTATGATTTGTCCGCCTACCATGGACTAGATGATTTACACACACACACACACACACACACACACACACACACACACACACACATTTATATACATCTAAGGTTCTGATCCATACAGTGGTTATATATGGGAGCTGTTAGTAACACCAGTTTAGAGTTCCTATACTAGGCTCTGAAAAGTTAGGTGACTTGCCTGAGTCACACAGCATGTAAGTGGTAGAGCTGGGATTTGAACTGAGATCTATCTGGCTAAAAAGCTTATAATGTTTCCCTGTGCTGTTCTCTCTACAAGTATGAACAAATCCTGTCTCCTCTAAATTGTTTTTAAAGTTGAATTGATGCTGGTTTACTCAATTCCCAATTTACTTTTTGAGGAAATATGATTTCAACTCCCAAATTGGTAAAAAGTACAAAAAGAGAAAATTATAGGCCAACTTTACTTATCGATATTCATTATTTATTGACAATTATAAACAGAAAATAATTCCACTTAAAAATTTATCTCTAAGTGATATTTAATACAGGAGCACAAGATAAGCTGATAAAATTAAAATTATTATGACAGTTCATCATATTAGTATGAAAACACTGTTAAAGTGGTACCTCAATAGATGTTGAAAGGTCATCTAATAAATGGAACGACTGTTTTTGGACAGTGTATTCAGCTCCCCAACCCCCAAAAGAGTCTGATTTTCGTATGTTTAAATATAAAATCTAACACTATCCTTCACAGAGGAGAGAGTTCCATATAAATAGGAAAAATTACAAGTGATAAAGGTAGGGCTCTTTTGTTTTTTTAAACATTATACTAGAAATATAAGCTATAGTCATTGGTAAGGAAAAAGAAATTAGATGAATACCATCATCAAAGAAAGCCGTACTTTTCTTCAGTAGGCCCAGCACTTGTTATATACCAGGCACTGTGATAGATACCGGGGGGATATCCCAGAAAAACTGTACTTCTAGACCGTACAAGGTCATCATATACTAGTTGGCATAAATGAGGTTAACAAACATCTTGCAGTTCAAGGCAAATTAACGTGAATAGTCATGTTCCTGGTTGCAAATAACTGAAGAATATAATGAAGAGAATTCATTTGCAATGGAGACACAATATGTTAAATACTCGGACATTAATTGAATTTGGGACACGAGATTGATTGAAATAAAATTATGTAATCCTAAAGGGAGGAATAGAAGGCACTAAATAAACGAACGGAGGGATACCTTGTTCCAGTTGGAAAGACAAAACATGGGAAAGATTACCATATTCTCTGAGTTAATGTAGAGTGTCCGTACATGCCAATTAAAGACCTGGTGGGATACTTCATGAGATGTGACAAATTGCTAGCAAAATTTATCTAGAAAAATAAGCAGGACGAAACACTAAAC
The DNA here is from genome assembly GCF_024610735.1 of Ursus americanus. Lineage (NCBI taxonomy): Eukaryota > Metazoa > Chordata > Mammalia > Carnivora > Ursidae > Ursus > Ursus americanus. The sequence goes on from NC_142164.1 coordinate 12,799,401, forward strand.
AGTTACTTGAAATTATACGTTCTGTGAAGTATTCGTTCAATCTTGAGTTAGTCTTACTTTCCATATCCATCCAGTTCCCAGCACTGACCCTGACTCAAGGTCCTCCGTAAATGTAAGTTGAAGGAAGATGGGGAGGGATCCGTATTTATATATGGGCTTTGAAAATGAGCTAGGGACTTACTAGTGGCTTTCTCCAAGATGTCAGAGGGCTGATGAGATGGAGCTTTGGTGACTTGGCCTCATCTTTAAGCAAGCAGGCAGGAGTGGTCATAATCAGGGAAAAAAAAATATATATATATATATATATGCCATACAGCAGAAGGAACTTTTCCCATCCATGGACTAGGAGCAGCCAGGCCAGGAAGGACATGGATGCAGATAACACGCTCCCCAGGCAGGATAGCACAAGTGCTGGGGAGAATAATGGTGGAACACGGTTTTGACTCCTTCTCATGTGCTGGGGGTTAGTGGGGAAATGATTACAGGTACATGCCTAACGCTGGTCTCGGGGGAGGTGGCTACAGCTGGCTTACTTGCCCCTGAAAGGTGGTCATACATCTTGAAGTTACCAGCTCTTGCTCAAGCACAGTTTCCTAAGGATGTTTTTTCAAGGCGTGTTCGACACATTCCCCTCAGCCCTCGTCATGACCAGGAGTGTGGGCTTGGGTTGCCTGTGGTGGCTAGCAGTCTCAGCTGTTAGCCCCAGCATACCATGTAAGGTTGGTGTTCTGTGTAGATGCCTCGATGTGAAAAAGTTGGGGAAACATCACTGGAGCCCCGTTCCTTCCTCGCCTTTTCTTCAGCACTGACAGTCGTGTCCACTTCCATCCATCCAGCATCAGAGTGGTGCCATTCAACCTTCATCTTGCCCCAGACCCGAGTGACAACACTCCTCCAGTGGGCCAAGGTCTTCACCACAGCTCTGAATCTCAAGAGAGGAAGGCCATGTTTCAGCTCTCCCCAGAGCTGGACATGGTTTGAAAAAGCCCCTCAGATGACTCTGAAATGTCTTTCTGGGGAAGGGGCCATGTTCCTATCATTTGAGAATTACTACTTCCCGGAGCAAAGAGCAGTTTCACTCCTAGGGTCTCGTCGCTTCCTCTGATCCGGTAGCATTATTGTCTCCAAAGTACAGATAAGGAAGGTGAAGCCTGAAGTGCCCAAGGTTCTCACAGTTAGAAAGTAGGGGAGCCAGTAGTAACACCTGGGTCTTCTGACTCCAAGTCCAGTGCTTTTTTTCCTGTGGCACTGTTCCCTATCCCTGATATTAAGATTAGTACCTGAGAAGAAAATATCAAGGTCAAAAATCAGGCCCATGGACAGGCTAGCATACCTCTAAGAGGCAGGGCTCAAGACAGTGGGTGTGGCCAACTGGTGGGTGATGGGCCAAAGCAAGGTGTGGTGAGCTAGAGTGAAGGAGGTAAACCCTTTGGAGAGGCAAGAGGACCCAACAGCCTGCAATGTGGCTCAGCCAACAGACCCCTGGGCAAGCCGTGCTCAGGGCTGAGAAGAGCTTCTAGGGCAGTAGGCCTGGTGGAGGAACCTTCTCTACAAACAGCAGGGGCAGGTTGGACTCTTGTTGATGTCTCTTCAGCCACACTTGGTTGCTGGAGAATAGCTTCAGGTGGTCATTATTCTCACTGATGGGCCCTGACCTTGACTTCAACGTGCCATGGCAATTGTTGATTGGTAGGTGGTGGAGGGTTGTGTGACATCACAAGTACCACACAGCCAAGTCTGTTCATTCCATCAGGATTTGTTTAGTGCCATTTCTGGGTCGAGCCCTGTGTGCTGGGTGTTCACGGTCCATAGATGAATGAGCCACAGTCCCTGCCCTCAGGGAGGTCACCGTCTTGGATAATTCCAACCCAGTATGATTACTGCTTCGCAGGAGCATGAACTGAGTGCAGAGTGGGGGTGCGGGGCATCTAAGAGGAAGGCTCAAATTTCCTTGTAGTGCTGGTGGGGTGAAAGGTCTAGAAAGGTTTCCTGGAGAAGAGGACTCTTGAGTTGAATTTTAAAAGATGAATGGGATTTATTGAAGTAGGAGGAAGGGGAGGGCATTCTAGGGCAGGGATCTGCAAACTTTTTCTTTAAGGGGCCAGATAGTAAATATTTTAGGCTTTTTGGGCCATAAAGATTCTGTCCCAACTATTCAACTCTGCTTTGTGGTACAAAAACTGTGATAGACAGTATATAAGCAAATGAACTTGGCTGTATTCCAGCCATGTAAAGTATAGGTGCACTTAATGTCCCCATTTGACATGTGAGCAAATGGAGGTTCAAAGGGTGCAGTGACTTGCTCAAGGCCAACCAGTTGCTTGTGTGTTAAGCGCCTCACCTGAGCAGATGAGAGATCCCAGGCGCTAGTGGCGGGGGCCAGAGGGGTACAAGAGATAAGCAGGAGAGTGAGCTGGAGGAGGCAGACATGGACTGGGCCGCAGCATCTAGGACTGGCCCTAGCACTTGGACCTATTGTTACTCTCTACCCTTGTCCTTTCCACCTACTGGACTTCCCCTTTCCAAGGCCATGGCTCTGTAGTAGCTTTGGGCCCATCAGCCACACAGCTTCATTCAGGCTCCCTCCCTGAATGTAGGACCTGGCACTGAGCAAGTGGCCAGCCCCCCATTTGCCCCATTGATTTGCTTAGGATTCAGTTAAGGACTGTGGGTCGTGAAGTGCTGTTTGTAATATAACTGGAATCAAAATCTTTTGCTCTTTCCATTTGCTTTAATTGATGCAGCTTTCTGCTCATAAAAACTAAGACGTTCAACTCTGTGGAACTACATCATAAACATAGGATCTCTTCCAGATTATATTGGAGTTTCCCCAAAGGGAAAAAATAGTTTTCATTCTTAGCTAATTATTTTTTAAGTGAATGGCAGGTGGAACACTACAAAATCCATAATTTTGCAAGCTAAAAATAGAACCGAACATCCTTTTCTTGCCAAAAAAAATTTACTGGTGTTAGTGACAACAGTTTTTTTTTTCCTGGATCAGATGAAGACATTTATGAAATAATTAGTCCTAAATATGAATATTCCCACAGGGAGGCTGTTTCTAAGGAGACTTAAAAATACCCCTGAAGTCAGATGTGTGGCAATTTCTATTTCTGTGACTTCCCCCAGCCCGTTCCCATCACGGATGTCAGTTGGTTGGATCCTCGTGCCACGTCATGACCATTTTGGCTTCGTGATTTTGGCAAAAAAAGCTAAAAGGTTTTTTTTTTTTTCCCCTGTCTCATGGACAGAAGCATGAAACAGATTATGTGGTTTTGGTCATTGAACTCCTATTTTGGAACCTGATGATGGTTCACTGTCCCTGCAGCTAGAGCGGGACTCAGCGTAGCACCCTCTCCCCAGAGAGTGCATTTGGAAGCGCAGGCTGTCTGTGCTCATCCTCAACTCACTCTTGCCCACCCTCCACCCCCGGCCGCCGTTCACTCCTGTGTCCCGTTTGTCTTGTCCTACTCGATCGTGGTAATAATAGCAAAACAGCCAGGGTGTAATGAGCAGCAACTCTGGGCCAGACCCCATACGGGACATGCTTTTGCTTGAGCCTCAAGAAAACCTTGTGAGAGTCTTGCTGTTATTCCCATTTTCCAGATGAGCAAACTGAGACTCCAAGAGAGGAGGGGAGCTGGCCAGGGTGAGTGGAAGCTGCAGGGTTCTGATTCGACTCCAGAAATTTTGTCAACTTTGGAGCGGTGATGTTTTCATTTCAGTGGCCAGCTCACTTGTGGCAGGAAGTGCCTATGTTTCGTTGTAGGCTCTGCACTGTAAGGCACATAGGATCTAGACCTCTCACGTAGTGGGTGAGGGTGGACAGTCTCAAAGTCAAGGCCTGTGTGGGTACTGGAGGCACTGAGTGATGTTTATCTTAGGGAAGAGGAGACTCAGAGGGAACAGCTCGGTTCTCTTCTGATGGGCTTTTAGCATAAAGAGATTCCTTTTTTTTAATTTTAATTTTTTATTTTTCTTTAAAGATTTACTTATTTTAGAGAGAGAGTGCATGAGCAGGGGGAGGGGAACAAGGAGAGAGAGGGGAAGCCGATTCCCTGCTGAGTGGGGAGCCCAACATGGGGCTCCATCTCAGGACCCCCAAGATCATGACCTGAGCCGAAACCAAGAGTCGGATGCTTAACTAACTGAGCCACCCAGGCACCCCACGGTGAAAAGATTTCTATGTTCCTTTATACATTGTTTGAATTATCTCCTAATTTGCCCCGTTGGTGAGGGAGAGATTTGTACCGTAGAGTTATGGACCTGGCCCCACCTCTGCCTGACATCTGCCACCGGACAGGTGAGATGGACAGCGGTTCGTTAGTCACATGTCCTCACAGCCCAGGGCAGGGGGCTACCACCCTCCATGTAGTGCCCCACAGAGTGCGCACCCAGAGACTGTGGGACAGAGGCTTTGCCGTATCAAGGGGGGGGGGTGTGTGCCCTGACTCTCTGGGAAGATGTGACTGGCTTGTTTGAATGATTCTGCAGGCTGGCAGGGAAGTGAGACTCCCTACTCACACGTAAGATAAGGATCTAATGCCAGGTGGTAGTAAATGCCTTGAAGGCAAAAGAAAAGAAGTGGATAGTGACTGGGGTACTGTTTTCGCTGGGAATGGCCTCTCCAAGGATGTGACGTTTAAGCTCAGACCTACACGTAGTCGGTGAGCCTTCTGAACAACGCAGAAGAGCCCATCTGCAAAGAGAAGAGTGGGTATAAAGGGTGTGTGCTCAAGGTCCACTTGGTGTGCTTGAGGACCAGCAAAGGGGGCCATCATGCGGGGAGCAGGGACAGTGGTGGGCAAGGTGAGCGCCGGCCTGATCATGTTAGGCCTTGTAAGCCCTGATAAAGACACCAGCATTAAAAAAAAATGTGATCTCAAGCCTTAAGAGGATTTTGAGCAAGGGAGTGACATTTGACTTCTTTTCAAAGGATCCGTGGCTCCTCTTTTGAGAATAAACCTTAGGAAGGCCGGCGTGGGAGCGGGATGTTACTCTCTTCCAGGCAAAAGCTGAAGGTGGCTTAGACTTAGGTAGAGGTGTGGGAAATGATTGGTTTAGGGCAGTGGTTCTCATCCGGAGCAAGAAAGTTGGAGTGGGAGTCCCAAAGAATTCAAATTTGAACGTGTTAATTTGGAGAAGGCTATTATTTATCTACATAGTCTTTAGAGGAGCCCAAGGAGGGTTTGCCAAAGAGGAAGAATGGGAATCTAGAGAGTACTGGTCATGCTAGCCCCATACCCAAGTGTCTCAAGTGTCACTGAGAATTGCCTATTGGATTTGGCTCCGTGGAGATCATTGGCGATCATGACAGATGGGGTGCCCGTGGAGTGGTGGGGATGAAAATATGCTTGGAACAGGTTCTTGAATCAAAGTTGGCCTTCCTGTGAGTTCTGCCCAGCAGCTCAACTTTCATGTGGCTTTTGGAGGTCATTGAGAAGCTTACACTTAACAGATAGGTTTGGACTCCTCATACTAACTCCACACAACTGTTGGCTGTGCTGTGTTATAGAGAAGGGGACTGAGGCCTTGTATTGACCATGCCTTTATATTCTCGTGCTTTGACATCTTGGGGCCTTGCCGACCCCGGAGGGAGGGACCACTGTTCCCAGGGTCGCCCCTTCCTAGAGATGGTAAACAAGTTGCCTTCCAGTGCGCCTTTCTTAGGCAAACCAATCAATCCAGAGCTCATACCCCCAACTGCCTCCGTTACGGGGCCTGCGCACTCTGAAGATTATTCACCTCCCCTAATTACTCCAGGGCCAGGTTCCAGACATCTCTGGGAGCCTTGCTGCTCCAGAGCCTGCTGAGATGATTAAAAGTAGCCCAAGCTAAATCTGCTTACCTCGAGTCACCTGTTCCTCCCCAAGGAAAGCCCTGTAGGGGCTCTTGCTCACATTTTCTTCTCACTGTCTCTGCCTCCCGGCTGGCCCCAGTGCTTCCCCGAGTGGCCCTCCCGGCTTGGCGTGCATCCTACCTCCAGGGGATCATGAGTACTGTAATAAACTTCTTTCTGCAAGACGCGCACTTCTGTGTCTGCGTGTCTTACCACGCTTGCTTAAAACAGATCCTGGGGAGCATTAAAGAAGGCCTAGAGTGGTGGTGCCAGAGTCACTTCTGGAATCCGGAGTTCCCACAATATAGACGCTTGCTTTTTCTTATTTCACAAACAGCGCAGAGGTGTTGGTCTCAAGAAAACACCCCAAAACACTTAAAATCCCGTCCAGTCTTTTCATGGAGGATGAAAATTGGCAACTCATTCTGTGACAGGCCGTATGGGTGAGGAATAGAAGGAAATGTAATAAATTATAGTGATGTCAGAACTGTAACATTGGAAGCCCTTAGGGGAAATAAAAACAACAATAAATGATTATATGCTTCTCTGCATACCACTCGCTACTATAAGATGGGACTGTTGCACACAGAGTCATCCTTTCTTGTCAGGAGAGTGCCACCTGAAATTATTAGTAAGGTTATAATGGTACGTTTGTGGTTTAAAAAATGAGTAATATGCTTGTCATTTTTCCTGCCTCCTCTGCCTTCATTAGTCATCTGTATTTCAGTAGTGAACCTGGTTGTCAGCTTGGGCCTGACTTCAATCTGGGGCTGGGGAGGCAGGGGCTTGTCTCGCAGCCCACAGGGCCTGGAGGCCTGAGAGACCTGCCCTCTGCAGCTGCCCTTGGGGCATATTCTGAAGTCACTGAGGTCAGGGCCACAGTAGACCTCCTGGTGGGGAACCTCCTAGAGCCACAGTAGCTCGAAAACCATAAGTCCTTTTTCTTTGGCTAGAACCTGCTGTGTTTGGGGATGGTCTAATAAGGGAGGTAGTTGGGGAGACCCGAGAGAACTCATTAGGGCTCATTAGCGTTAGGGCTACAGTGTGATGCTTAAGAGCATGGACTCTGGAGCTAGACTGCTTTGATTTGGGTCCGAGATCCTCCCTTCTTGGCTGTGTGACCTCAGGTGAGTTACTTAACATCTCTGAACCTCAGTATCTTTATCTATAAAAGTAGTGATGATGGTCCCTGCCTCATAGGGCTGCTGTGCAGATCAGAGGAGTTAGTATACAAGAGGGAAATACAGCGATTAGGGAGATGTCTGGGACCTAGAGTGCTTAACTTCACATCCTCACCTGACCACTTAACTAGTTGAGGGCAGGGCCATGGGCAAGAGTCTTCACCTCTCTGTGCTCTAGCCTCATCTGTCAGTTGGGGATGCAATGATAATAGGGTTGTTGGCCGGAATAAACGAGCGGCCTATGCCAAGCCATTCATAGGGTTGCTGCCACATGGAAGGACTATTTCAGTGTCTGCTATTATTATTATTATTATTGCTAATTTCTGCCCATAACAAAGGCGGCATGGACCGCAAGAGTTGCAGACCCTGTGTGTGTCAGAGTTCAGAGGAACAAGGGAGCTCAGAGACTGGGGGCTCCAGGAAGGCGTCACAGAGCAGGTAGGCCCTAGGACACTGCCTCGGTTCCTGGAGAGCTGTCGGGCTGTGGGGCCTATGGGGACTAGGCGACTAGGCTTGCCTCCCGGCTCAGCCACTCTTTAGCTGAGTGACCTGGGGCGCCTTACGTCACCTCTTTGTGTCTCGGTTTCTCTAGCTGCAAGATGGCGATGGTAACAGCACATCCTCAGAACGCTTAAGTAAAGTCATGCGTGTGAAGCATCTGGCACGTGGTTAGTACTGAGTAAATGGAGATGTTGTTTACTAATTACTGCTCGTTCTCATGGTTGCAGTGAGTGCAAGGAGTAACTCCTCCTTAGCAGGCAGAGTTCCAGCTCCCGCTGTGAAAGGTGGGGGAGGACATGGGTCATCGCGCAGGAGGGCTTTGGGCACTAGCAAATGCTGGGGGAGAGAAGATCCCCAGGGAGTTCTAGTGGTGGTGAGAAGCCCAGTTTGGATCCCTTATCCGCTTCCTGTAGTGGGACGTGTGGCTTAAGCTAGGCAGTGAAGGGCATTGGAGTCAAGGTAAAGAATTTGGTTTTTAGTTTACTGGCAGTAGAGGCTGTAAATCATTGAATTAGGGATTGAATAGGGGGTATGTTGGGGATTTCCAGAAGATTCTTTTGTTTTGCTTAAATTTCAAAAGCTCTGAAACTAGAGTGGATGCCAGGCTCCTTTGCTGTCTGTCTCCTCCTTTGTGGATTCTCCCAGTTTCCCAGTACTTAACACTTCTGTAAAGAAACAGTCTGCTGCTTGCCTCCGGCCATGCAGGATACCTCCTCCAGGAAGTCTTCTCTGATTCTCCCGGATGCCAAATGTACTCCTTTCCTCCTGTGGCCTCTCATAGCACTGTGTAGCTCCCAGAGACGTTTATCCCAGTTTGCCAGGTAGAAAGTGGTTCATTGCCTTCCCCATCCCCTGTGAACCTAGGCAGCCCTTAGAGGACCTGGACTTGTGCTTTGTTTTTCTCTAGATTTCCTTGATCCTCTGCTCCCAGCCCCAGCTTAGTGCCTTGTACCAAGGAGATGATATGAAGAGGATTGGGTGCATGAGAAAGCAGGAGAGGGGATGCTTCATTGAGCAACCAAGTGGGCAGTGATTCAGGGAGGGCAGGGAGCTTGTTGTCTGGGTCCTGAGCAGCAGGAAGGTATGACCTCAGGCATCCGTGGGATGTAGTGTGTGTGTTGGGAGAATGGGGGAGTGGCTCTCTCCGCTCTGATTATGCCTGTGCTTCTCATCTAAAAAATCATACTAGGAGGACTTAACTCGGAAGATCGTATGTTTTTCTGGAGAGTAATGGGCTTCTTGGAAAAGAGAAGCACCTGCTTCAGTTTCTCTGGAAATATCTGGGGGTTATAGCAGTGGTTTTTACACTGGTTAAAAGAGCAGGGCCCTTTATTCAAATGCAGTTTTAAAGTATGGCCAATAGATGGATGGATAGAAAGATACATATATAGATCATAGATCAGAATGACTGTGGGCAGGTGCACCTGGGTGGCTCAGTCAGTTAAGCGTCCGACTCTTGGTTTCGGCTCAGGTCACGATCTCAGGGTCGTGGGATCAAGCCCCACATCGGGCTCAGCCCTCATTGTGGAGTCCGAGATTCTCTCTCTTTTCCTCTCCCTCCCCTTCTGCCTCTCTCCTTGCTCAGCTCCTCCTCTCTCTCCCCCCCCCTCTCTCTCACAAATAAAATCTTTTTTTAAAAAAGAGAATGACTATGGACAAGACACATTCCTTCTGGACCTTGATCTCTGTACCATGAGGGGTAGAGCTCAGTCTGGATTTCTTAAACATTGACATTTTGGACTGGATCATTCTTAGCTGTGTAGGACTGTCCTGAGATACCAACAGCATCCCCCACCCCTTCTCCAGTTATAACAACTAGAAATGTCTTCAGACACCACCAAAGGTCCCCAGGGGGGCCAAACCATCCCCAGGTGAGAACCACTGAGCTAAATGGTCTCTGGTGCCTTTTTTTTTTTTTTTTTTTTTTAACATTCTAAGTGGTTACACCTACGCGGTCCTTAGCATAGTGTTAGGCCCGGCTCCCGTCCTCCATCAATGGTGGCTATTGTTACTGTTATGAATGTGCTTCCCTTTAGTAGGCCTTAGAGCTTGGCTAGGCCTCATCTCCTACTGTAGCTGGTATTTTTAATGTCCAATTTGGTAGCATATCTCATGTTGGGAAGGAAAATGGTCTACTTTGCTTTCTCATTAGTGGTCTCCAGGGAAGTCTAGCCATCGGTAATCAGGTGGTTGCCATGGTGGAGACGGAACATGGTCACTCTGTACCGTTCTCCCTCCTGCTGTATGTTCTTCAATTTGGCCGTTCCTATCCTCACTAACATGCCCCCTGGTGTTCTTTTCTCTCTTCCTGGTTAACTAGACACAGCACAGAATGGAACTTTTCCCCACTCCCCCCCCGTTTTCCTTTCTTTACCGACGAGAAGCAACAGGATTCAAGCTCCAGAACAATTTCCAGTATTACTTTAGGTTGCTGCCACTGAAAACCCATTAAAATCAGCTTTTAGGTTTGTAAGAAGGGACATTTTCTATTTTTATATTAATAATCATTTTTTTTTAAGATTCAAGAAAATGCCAACACAGTATTCATGGGAAGAATTCAGCTACCACAATAGACAAATCCACAATTTAATTATTATAGTCTGTCATATATTAATTACCCAAAACAAGTTGGTCTTTTGGGATAAATGAGAAATATTTGTTTCTGTAGTTTCTTGATCTAGGAGGAAAAATACCAATGGAAAAAGTATGTTAGAAATGAGCGAAATAAATTAAGGATATTAATCTTAATGCCATAGTATGAGCATCCCACTATTTTGGAACTTATACATTTTTAATGAAAATGAGCAATAATCACTCATCATATCTTCTTTAAGATTTCAGAGTAGCTCATGATCTGAGTCTGGTTGCTTTTGCTAACTTGCTATTGAGGTAGAGAGTTTTTGTGTGAAGTGCTATGAAATGAATGTTTGGGAATGCCTCTCTTTAGTCCTTGGCCTAGGGCCCGATGCCCAGTGAGTGCTCAGTGGACTTTTGTTGAATTAACGGAAGTGATCCTGGCAATCTGTACATTTACTCATTGAGTTAAAGGCATCTCATGATTTTAAAAAATGGGAGGGGACCTGGTGCACCCACTGTAGATCTTACCATATTCAAGCTACTTGAGTTGTTTATTTGAAAAATATTTATTAAGCCCCTTTTTGCTAGGCACATCCTAGGAGATGATAAGTGAAAAAGACACAGTCTTTGTAGTCACAGAGCTGACATTGTAGTTGGGAAGATAGACAAGCAACGATAACAAAACCATAAAGAAATAAACAAATAAAAGTGTTAAGAAATGTTATGAAGGGGACAAAGAAATATTTGAGCTGAAAACTTATATCAGAAAAGTCATTCAACACCGGACAACAAGAAACTTCTCAGAATGATAGCTTAAATATGTTTCTCTCACATGGAAGAAATCTGGAGGTGAGCCTTCCAAGGTAGATAGAGTGGTTCCATGATGTCATGAGGACACAGATACCTCTGACTTTCTTCTTTTCTATGTCCTCCTCATTCAGAATGGGGCTTCCATACTTAAAGTCATTTCTTAGTCTCTCTTCCCATCAGGAAGAGGAAAGAGGTAGAGGAGGCAAAAGGGCCTGCCTCCCAGCTAAGTCAGTCCTTTGAAGAGCCATCCTTGGAAGCCCCCCCCCCACAACTGTCACTGACATGCCAATTACAAAGGAGTCTGGGACATGCTGTCTTTTAGCTGTACATGCTGCCAGAATAGAATGAGGGTTTTGTTAGTAAGAAAAAGATAATAGATTTTAAATGGTCAACTAGCAGAATTTTCAGTAGACCAGAAGGATGAGAAGGAGGTAGCCATGTGAAGAATAGGTGTACTTAGATGGTGAAGGCCTGGGAGGAGCAGGTCTGGGAGAAAGGGAAGAGTTCAGTTTGGGACTCATTAAGTTTGAGATGGCTGTGCGGTTTCTGGTGGAGTTTTCAGGCTGACATACCACTGAGCTCCAGGCTGACATATGCAACTACTTATGTCTTGTGGCACCTCCAGGAATTCACCAAAGGACTTACGGTTGGAAGGGAGAGCTTAGAGAATTAACTGGAAGATGTATAATACACACTTTTAAACTTAGATTGTTTTTTATGGAATTTGCTAAAAATAGTGAAGTTTCCTGAGCTAATTTCCTCCCCCCTTCCTTCCTTCCTTCCTTCCTTCCTTCCTTCCTTCCTTCCTTCCTTCCTTCCTTCCTTAACTATCTGATGAGCACTTACTATAAGTAAAGCATTATTCTAAGTACTGGTGATATATATTAAAAACAATACGAAGATCCCTGTCCTTACGTAGGGCATTCTAGTGGGAGAAGACAGACAAGAAATAATGTAAAAATAAGCAAATTGTGTAGGTCATCCTTTACATAAGATTGAGAAAACATTTTGGGTACCATGGTTATGGATTTTTATCATGTTCAGTTTCTCCACTGATTGCCTCATTGACCTCTCACATCAGTCGTGTGAGGCACACTTCATTCCCCCATTGAACAGGTGAGGAAACAGGCTGAGAATGTGGGTAAGCAAGTTCAAATCCTTGCTCAGATGTCACCTCCTCCAGGAAGGCCTCCTGTTTGTCTGTCTCACCCATGAGACAATGAGATCCTTGTGGATAGGAATTGATTAGACTGAGTTTAGTCACTGGACCCCCTGACCCAGAACTGGCTCAAGCTCACATACCTTGCATTTAATTGTCAGAACCAGGATTTGATTCCACCCAAGTCTGTTGGACTATGAGCCCATGTTCTTCTGTAGTGTGAGCAGTTACCCCTGATACATCTATCTTGTACATCTAGATTTTAGTTTATTTATTTTTCCAGACTGCCCTGGATTATTAATAGAATATTACTGTACATCTACGTTTTAGATAATTGTGTTTTCCTTAAATATTTTATTTTTAAGGGGCACCTGGGTGGCGCAGTCGTTAAGCGTCTGCCTTTGGCTCAGGGCATGATCCAGGCATTCTGGGATCGAGCCCTGCATCAGGCTCCTCTACTGGGAGCCTGCTTCTTCCTCTCCCACTCCTCCGCTTGTGTTCCCTCTCTCGCTGGCTGTCTCTCTCTGTCAAATAAATAAATAAAATAAAATAAAAGATTTTATTTTTAAGTAATCTCTACACCCAACGTGGGGTTTGAACTTCCAACCCTGAGATCAAGAGTTGCAGGCTCCCCTGACTTAGCCAGCCAGGCGCCCTGATAATTGTGTAATTGTGTTTTCTAAAGCAGACCCAGTTCCTTTTCTTTGTTTTGCTTTGCTTAAGGTAGTTTCTTCCCTTCAAGGTAAAACAAGTCAGACCCTCCAAGGCGAATCCTTCTGCACAAAGGGTATTCTCTCTGAGCCCATGAATTTCCTTTCATTCACTTTTAGTGACCAGCTTCCAGTTATCCGGGCCCTGAGGCCTGGGATGGAGACCTCAACTCTCTGCTCTCCTCTGAGGAGTTCATGATTAAGTCACGTGATGACTCGCCATCAAAGGCTGTAAAGACATTAATTATTTAAATTAAGTGGGTGTTAGGAGAATCTGAAGTCAGTTTTGCCTTGCCTAGAGACATCAGCAAATCGGAGAATATTAGAGCCGGAAGGGCCCTTAGTCATCCCTGGTTCAGTCCCCCTCAATTCCCAAGAAGAGGAAATGGAGATTCAGAACAGCAAAGGCACTTGGCCAAGGCAAGCTGTTAGTGGCCCTGCCATCTGACTCCCACTCCGACGCTGTTTCTACTCTGTCATGCTGATGCTTGGGCAGCACGTTAAAAGGGAATCTCACCCAGTGTAGGGAATTGTGAATGGGCTCTTCCTCAAGAATAAAGAGGTGATTTGTTACAATTCAACCAGGTATTTCAAATATAATAAGCCAGGTAGAGTCAACCCCCAACCTGGTTTGAAATAGCATTTGCGTTACCTGCCGCCATTGTAGAATACATGAAAAAAGGCAACTAGACTTTTCTTTTTTGATTCCTGAAAAAACATGAATGATTCTAATAAGGAAGCAGTGGGAAGTAGCCAGGAGAGCATAGACATTGGAGTCAGGCGGCCTGGCAGTGAATCATAACTTCATAACCTACTCTACCTTTGCTAAGAACCTTCTTGAAGCTGTTGGAGCACATGGCGGTGTAGGTTCATACGCTTGAGAGATGTGAGAAAGGCTTATGGTGAGGGAGATGATGCCTTGGTCTGGATCGCTAGAGTGCGAGTTAATTCCACTTGGTCTCTGTGGCCGAATTTAGACACTGATTAAGATCGTTGGGAGCAGCGTTGGTCGACACAACCCTTTGATGTGCTTGCCTCTAGTGGGCCTTAGATGTGAACACTTCCTTTGGCTTTCATAATATTTTTCTAATATTCGAGAAGTCACTCACGAGTTCTTTTTTTTTTTTTCTCCCCTGGAACAAGATCTCGTCTAAATGAAAAGAAACGCTTGTGCTTGCATGCATGTATGTACATGTACACAACCGCTGTGTGATGAAGTGATTGGTTCATGAAGCACTTAGTGTGCTTACTGTGCAGAGCACTCTTCTAGGCCCTGGGGATGCGTTTTGATGGAATGATAAGGAAAAACAGGGGAAGGAGGGGAAGAGCAAAAGAAGCAGAATGAATGCCAGCCATTGGCTGGTCCTGTATATGCATTGTCTCACCAGATCCTCACTACTGGCCTGTAGGGTAGGTACTGTTGTCAACGTCCCTTTTACAATGAGGAAACTGAGGCACAGTAAGGCTTAGTAACTTGCTGAGGATCACACAGTGAGCAAATAGTAGAGCTTGGACTTCAACTCAGGGCCCAAGTTCTTAGCAGTCTTTGATGGGGGATTAAAGAGGCAGTATATTGACTACTTATGGGTAAAAGACTTCTTTTTGGAGTAACAAGAATTTTTAAAAATTAGACTATGGTGATAGTTGTCCAACTCTGTGAATTAATACAAAAAATAATTACATTGCATATTTAAATAGGTGAATGTTATGTATGGTATTATTTCAAAGCTGTAGTTATAAAAAAGGCAGGCTACCTTGGTGGTTAATTCTAATTGAGAGCTTACTCTGTTGTGCACTACGCTGAGTTTTATAAATATTATTTTATTGAATGTCATAACAGCCCTGTGAAGTAGATGTACCATAATCCCCATTTTACAGATGAGAAAATCGAGGCTCAAGTAAACTAAGACCCTTGCTTGAGATCACGTTACCTAGTAAGCATTGGCACCAGGACTCAACTCCATGATTATTTGACTCTAAAGCTTAGGCTTTTTCTGTCTTCCTAAAACAAGATAGAGATAGGTTTTCTTTTTGGTATGACGGAAATATGGCTTCAGTTTTTATTGGCCTTAGAATTTATAATCATTTCTGTTGCTAAAAGGTCATGGCCAGAAACATCGCAGTGTTTCTGCCGCATCACCACTCACATGTATTATTTGTGGAGGTCTTGTTCATCCGGCAGTTTAGTGATTAAAATTTCATATGTCAGGTATAAGCTGACGACTGACAAATGCTTCATGTCTGAGGAATTTAGAATAGGGAAATGTATTAGCCATTTGTCGTGCTCACTTTTGGTAGTACTGAAGCATTTCATTTTAAATATACTGCTCATTTTGGGTGTTCTGTTTTGTTTCTCTCATGTAAACTTTCCCCATTTATGACACATAGCAGAGTTTTTTTTCCTAGAAATAGATAGCATTCATAAACTGAAACAGTTTCATTGGGGAGATTTTCCGTGGCACTGCGATAGACCGCCTTGGCAGAAATACTGGAATCCTATAAACTAGAGTTAATATTGATATACTTTAATCAAAAATTTCTGTTTAGAAGCAATAAAGTTGTTCATTGTTAGGCAGCCTCAGTTCTATCCTTATCCCTCCTGCTAAAAACATCTTTCACCTTTGGAGTATGACGCCATAACTGTCTATCTCCAGATTTTCCTTCCCTGGTAGTAATAGAGAACTCATTTTTTTAAACCTTATTGAAGAATAACTGACAAACACAACTGTATATAATTAAAGTGAACAGTGATTACCAAGATCAGGATAATTAGCACATCAATCACCTCACGTAGTTAACATAGGTAAGTGTGTGTGTGTGCGTGTGTGCGTGTGTGCGTGCGTGCGTGCTGAAAATGCTGAAGACACGCTCTTAGCAACTTCCGGGTGTATGGTACCAGATCATTAAGTATAGTCGCCATGCTGTGCATTCAGTCTTCAGAACTTACTCTTATACCTGAAGATTTGTATCCTTTGACCTGCATCACCCCGTTTTCCCATCCCCCCCCAGCCCCTGGCAACCACCATTCTATTATGTGTCTGTGAAATCTTTTCTTTTTCTTAAGGGGGCTCCTGAGGGTGGTGATGACAGTCACCCCGCCTTGCCTCATGGGAGTGGTGTACAGTTGCTCCCAGTCCCCTCTGATGACTGCTGACACAATCGTGGGGTTCATTATGTTGCTTCAGTCCCCAGAAAGCAAAGCTTCGCCTGGCAGGAGGCACCTTCTCCTTATGCTCCCCGGACTGCATCCCACTCGTTCCTCCTGCCCCTAGCTCAGGCTGTTCCCACTAGCTGGGCGGCTTTACTTTCTCTCTCCGTTCCATCTCTGCCATTTTTTGAGGTCTTCCCCACCTGTAGCAGTCAACAGTCATCTGAAAGCAACAAAAGGGGCTCTGTTTCAGGCAGGTGAGTATGTGAGCGCTGTTAATTAGGTGCTTACAAAATTGCTGAGATGGGGGGCGGCCTCTAGGCCGGGTCTTCAGGAATCACACCCAGAACACCACCCCTGAACTGGCCCATCAGAGGGAGCCTCTACTGCTTTCGCCTCCAGGGAGGCGGGGAATCAGGAAGCTTCTGCTGGATCACGGGGCTTCCGGGCACACAGCTAGTGTGGGAGCTCAGGGGGACCGCCACCCTAGCCACCACGCTCGTCTCTCAGCGACCACACAGCAAACACCTGGACCCCGAAACGTGGCTGTGGAGCGCTGCGTGTCTCCAGCGCTCTGCTTGCCCGGGATAAAGAAAACCGGACAACTGAAGATGTGGGAAGATGGCCTTTACCTCACTCGAGTCTTCCGAATAGAAGTCTAATATATAAACAAGTGAATTATTATATGTGTATACATATATGCCCACACAAATACATGTACATATATATTCCAAATTTAAAATATATTAATATGTTAAAAATATATGCCATCGATTTATATAAAAATGTATATAGCTTATTATGTCCCAGGCAGTATTCTAAGCTTTTAGCTCTTTACATGTGTTTACTCCGTTAACCCTCTGAAGTTCAGATATAATTATTGCCCTCACCTTTTAGATGAGGAAACTGATGCACGAAGAGATTGAAGTAACTTTCACAGATTGTAAGCATTTTCACCTACGAGATGTATTTTATGACTGCCCCCCCCACAGTCCCACACTAGTGTTTTGCCCAAATGTTCAATAGATGTTTACTGAATGAGTTGCAAATCGATGTGTGTCGTTGGTAAACTGTCTTCCCCTCCTTGGGCCTTAGTGTTCGCCTCTGAGAAATGAAGGGCTTAGAGTCCATGATCTCCGAGTTGTTTCCAGCTTACGTACCGAGGACTCCCTGGTTGTGTTGTGAGGGCATCCGCAAGAAGAGCTCCCACTGTCATTCTCTCCCCGTGCCTGGGCTCTGTTCTAAGCAGTTAATGCGCATTGTTTCATTTGAGACTCTCAGCAACTGCGTGAGAGCATTACGGTTGTTACGCTTGTTACGGTTGTTACGCATTCCTATTTCATGTGTGAGGAAATGGGTGCTCAGAAAGGGGAAGTGACGGTCCCTTGTCACAGCACTAGTGAGCGGCTCAGCTCAAATGCCAAATCATGTCTACCTGACCTCAGAGCCTGTGCTCTTAATCACTTAGAAAGTCTTTGTTTTCTCAAAGAGAATGACATCTGGGGCATGGTGTTACCTTTTCCTCCTCCTCCCTTCCCATATATTCTCTTTTCATCTTCACTCTTTATCCTCCTCCTCATCATCCGAAAACACTGCAGGTGCCCTGGTTTATATCTGATGATTCTCACCCTTTTCTTGGTATTGAAATGAAGAATACTTTTGTTGGTATTGAACACATTTGACACGTGTTGACAGCTGGGAGCCTTTTCCTTGCTGGGTTGGTTGGTAATAAACACTAATGAGTGGGCCCCATCTCCCAGAGCGGGGACAGATACCACAGGACCTAGTTCTTACAGCTGTCAGGAGAATAAAAACTAGAAAACATTGTGGTTTCCACACCATATTATCCCGTTTTTTCCTTGTGTTTATTATCTAATAGTCTTCTTTTTATAAAACCCATTTATTTTTGTAATAAAATATTCTTACTTTTAAAAAAGATCACCATGTATCATTGTTGTCTTAAAGATCCATGTTTAGATGCACGGAATGAGATGTGAAAATACATATTCAAAGGTGACTTCAGTTGATTCTGTTTTCTTCCGTGTATATTCTCATTTTTTTCTATCACGAGTTTGTGTGACTTCTGTAAGAGCAGAAGGATGATAAAAACAAAATTTTTTTGCTTAAAGATTTTATTTATTTATTTGAGAGAGAATGAGAGAGAGAGCATGAGAGGGGGGAGGGTCAGAGGGAGAAGCGGACTCCCCGCTGAGCAGGGACCCTGATGTCGGACTCGATCCCAGGACTCCAGGATCATGACCTGAGCCGAAGGCAGTCGCTTAACCAACTGAGCCACCCAGGCACCCACAAAATGTTTTTTTAAAAAAATTTTTAAAAAAATGAAATGTTGACTATGGTTTGTATTGGCATGTTTTTAAAGCTGAATCCATCCCATGTCTTTCCTCTGTGCCTTGTCTCTGAGCCAGTCAGACATGGCACTCTTCTGTGTCAGCGCCCAGGCGGAGCCGGGGGTATGTAGCATTAGGGTCTCATCAGAAGCCCGACTAGAGCATTTACCAGACTGTCCATAGCATAGAACTTCCAGTGACTGGAACTCTGTAGGCTTATGACTGTCGACCTCCAGATTCGTTTTCGTACATGGTTTCATGTGCTTTATTTGATGTGGACACCACAAAACTGGACCTTTCTCAGATCCGTAGCTCACAAGGGACGTGAGAAGGTACATTATTTTATGTCACAGTTAAGCCGTGTTCCCTATGAAAGTATTACAGGTGATAACGAACATTTGGACAAGACTTTAGAGTTTCTTTTTTTTAAAGATTTTATTTATTTGTCAGAGAGAGAGAGAGAGAGACAGGGAGAGAGAGCAGGAGCAGAGGGAGGGGCAGAGGGAGAAGCAGGCTCTGCACTGAGCAAGGAGCCCAGTGTGGAACTCGATCCCAGGACCCTGGGATCATGACCTGAGCCGAAGGCAGACGCTTAACCGACTGAGCCACCCAGGCATCCTAGACGTTAGAGTTTCTATGGCCCATTCACTTCCATCATCTCATTTGGTCTTCAGTCTTCTGGATGGTTAGGACAGGGATTGTTATTTAATTTTACAGATGGGAAAACTGAGGTCCAGAGTGGCCAGCTAGGAAGTGTCAAAGCCAAAACTTGAATCCACATTTCTCTACTCTTCCCATGTCATCACAGTATTTTCATTAGTTAAATGAGATGATGCTAGATAGTAAAGTGTGACTGCCTCTCCTCCTCTTCTTTTACATTACCGTTGTCCTTGTCTTCCTCTTCCTTCTTTCCTCCTCCTCTTCCTTCTTCTATTCGATATCTTCGTGGGCATTTATATTTTATATATTTTGAGATACTGAATATCTGTTCCCAAGTGAGCCTTCGTCATTGCCATGTGCTGGAATCCCCAGAAGAGGAGGGGTGATATCAAAGGCACAAAATCATCCCTCTTACATCTCCTTCCCTCTCTTTCCTCCCTCCCACCTTCCTCTCTCCATGCTTCTTTCATTCTTTAGTTAATTCTATAAATGTTTATTTTATTTTATTTATTTATTTATTTTTAAAGATTTTATTTATTTATTCGACAGAGATAGAGACAGCCAGCGAGAGAGGGAACACAGGCAGGGGGAGTGGGAGAGGAAGAAGCAGGCTCACAGCGGAGGAGCCTGATGTGGGGCTCGATCCCATAACGCCAGGATCACGCCCTGAGCCGAAGGCAGACGCTCAACCGCTGTGCCACCCAGGCGCCCCATAAATGTTTATTTTAAACTCTCCTTCCCAAGAATCACTGGAGATTCAGACTTAGCCCTGGCAGATGGCCTGAGAGGCCAGCTTTCATAACCTGATCCTTCTCTTTTCTGCAGTGAAGGATAAATATTTCACGATCAGCATATTTTATCGATGGCCTAAGGCTTTCTGATTACTTTCCATCTGCGGGGCCTAGTTTATTTTGTTGCCTTGGCTTTTTATGAGGTTGCTTGTATGTAATGTATTCATGACAAATAACCAGTTGCTTTTGTTTCAATGAAACTCATCTTAGAGGAGCAAGTTACGCTATACTTTTCCCCCCACAACTGTAATTTTAGATATTATAAAATACCATCTGTAGGTCCTGCTGTAAGGAGCCTGGTGCCCCTGATGCCAGTGCCTAGCATGTGCCTTTGTAGATTGCTCTGTGTTACACTTCTCAGTATGCTTGTCCACACCCCTCCTCGCTCTACTGTGTACTCCTTAGGGGTAGACCTGCGTCTCAATCACTTTCATATCCCCAGGGTCTGATACATATTAAAAGTGAAATCACAGTGAGAAAATAACATGGCCTGTGTACAGAGGAGAATTTACAAGCTTCTGAAGCCTTCTGGAAATATCCCAAGGCTTGAGTTCTGCATCTGTTCAGCGGGTACAATAGCGATTTTACACAGTAGCTCCCGGGGACTCTTGCTGTTCTCCCCTCGCTGCTCTTAGTCTCCATGGTCTCCTTCCTGTCCTTCAGAGCAGTCCTTGCAGTGACACGTCCAGCCTCCTTCACACTGGGCAATGAAGAATTTAAAATCTGTTTATAAACTGAAGGCCCATTTTAACTCTGTATAGCAGCTTTCACATATTTTCCTTGGTACATTCGGAGTCCTAACTAGATCATAGAAGTTGCGTCATTGTTCACATATTCTCTGAGCCCAGCCCAATAAAACGAGTCATTAAAATGTTTAAATCAGCTACCAGATACCATATCGAGGATAAACATCTCAGAGGCCCAAATCGATTATCTCGTGCTCCCATTCCATTTGCGAAGGCTGGTCCTCCATCCGGCCCTAAAAGTTTGTAAGTGCGAGGGCCTTAAGGCCCTAGTCAGCAGGAAATAACAAAACCTGGGCTCCTACAAGCAAAGCCTAACCTTTCCATTAGAAGTTGATGGCACTGGAATGGAGGGAATTCATGTCGAAGGTATTGTGAGTGGTAGCCCGGGATTTTGAACACCGCCACTGTGGCGGGCAAGCTGGATGGCCCTGGGGAGGTCACCAAACTTCTGTATGGCTTGGTAAATTCATCTGACAAATGAAGGGTAATTAATCTCAGTGCTTCTGTGGAGTTACGAAGGCAGCTCTAAGGGGCCTCTGGGTCTGGAATGTGCTCCATCAGCTGGGGGGCGCTGTCGCACACACGGCAGGGTTTTGTCTTGGGATGGCTACTGGGTCACAGATCTTACATTAGAGGCATAGGTTTGCTTTAGCTCCATTTGACAAACATACAGAGGATTAGCCTTCCCATGCTGTGTCACTCACATTACTTCTGGAATCCTGCATTGCCAACAGAAGCCAACAGAGTGCTTCCCCTTGATGTGTACGAAGCATGACGTCTTTTTTTTTTTTTACACAATGGAAGCGATTTTGAAGAATTGAATGAAAATCACATTTTGCAGGAAACTTGAAGTGAAACCTGCTGAATTATTTGATAGAGGAAAAAGTCCTTTTGTAATGGAAATAATCTTCTTCTATCTCTTCTATAAATTGAGATTCTTTTATAATTTTTTTGTAGTCATGCCAGCCTGTAATGTATTCTAAAGTATTAGAATGTAAGATCATTTGCTCTAATATATTTTAAAAAGATGATGATGTGGTTTAAATATTCAGTAACTAAATATTTGCTTTTTAATTATGCTCTTGTTTATTGAGTGCTTACTATGGGCCCCGCACTGTGTTAACTACTTAATATGCTCAAACTTACTGGATTTATATTGTATAAAGTTTGGAACTTGAGTCATGGGGTTGGGAGG
The DNA here is from genome assembly GCF_024610735.1 of Ursus americanus. NCBI lineage: Eukaryota > Metazoa > Chordata > Mammalia > Carnivora > Ursidae > Ursus > Ursus americanus. The sequence continues at coordinate 12,821,066 of NC_142164.1, forward strand.
GACCATAAATGTTCAGAGGAGGACTCTGTGGCCCAGAAAGGGAAAGCAGTTTTCCCTAGCTACTCAGCAAGTTAGGAGAAAGGCCGGGATTAGAATTAGGGTTTCACAGTTCCCCACGCAGTGCCTGTTCCTCACATGGCCCCATCCCTACTGCACGTAGCATCTCGTGATCTATGCATGCCAAATAGTGGCAGTTGCAGGTTAAAGAATAAATGAATCATCAACAGGTTTTATTTTTGAAAGTATCCAGCAGCCTGAGGCGCCTGGGTGGCTCAGTCGATTAAGCCTCTGACTCTTGGTTTCGGCTCAGGTCATGATCTCAGGGTCCTGGGATAGAGCCCCCCATCAGGCTCTGCACTTAGTAAGGAGTCTGCTTCTCTGCCTCTCTCTCCCTCTGCCCCTACCCCTCCTCTCTAAAATAAATAAATCTTTTTTTTAAAAAGTGTCCAGGAGCCCTGGGTCCAGTGCCTTTGTACCTGAGACCTGTTTAGTGTGGCCAGATAGGGAATCCTACTAAAGAACAATGTTGATATTAATAATGGTCTTGGTAAAACGTGGCAGAGAATCAGAGAGTTTAAAATGGGAAAAAGTTGAAAAAATTGAAAATTATACAGGACACAGTAGTGTACTCAACATAATTTAAACCAGGGTTGGGCAAACTTCTTCTGTAAAGGACAACATAATATGTTTGAGGTTTTGTGGGCTATACGGTCTCTGCTACAACTACTTAATTCTGCCATAATAGTATGAAACAAGCCATCGATCATACAGAAACACACAGCCATGTCTGCGTTACATAAAACTTTATTTACAAAACAGGTGGCAGGCTGGATTTGGTTTATGAGCTGTAATTTGCTGACCTCTGAATTAAACAATCCTGGGTTCACTGCAGGGAATGTGAGTTGGTGTGCTTATGAGTGCGTTGGAGTGTGTATTCCCCCTTTGTGAGGCAGGCAGGAAATGGCCAAGCTGAATTTAGGGTTGAGCAGTCCAGTGTTGCCCAATGTCCATGGTTACCCTTGGGTGTGCCAAAGGCCACATTTCTCAGAGGGTATTCCTTACTGATAGCCTGCCTATTAAGTTTCACTGTTCTTTTTGGGAACCCAGCTTAAGAAGTATTTTGAGCAGTGAAGTCACAACAGCTAATATGTATCTCAAATGTAATGACAAGAAGCCCTAGCCTTGGCCTCACCAAATACCGGGCCCTATAAACTGCTCCTCTGAACTTAACCCCCTGCCCCTCACATTAGTCAAAGGCATTTCGGAATAATGATAATGATAGTTGATCGCGGTGGGTGATATTTATTGAGGACCTTCTATATGTCAGGCAATTTACCTGACATTAATACTTTTTTTCCCCTGAAGCTCTCATTTATTCATTTGTTTCTCAAAAGCCTGCTTTTGGGAACATGGGCCCTTGGCCAGATCTTGTGTTGTGAAGTTTGTTCTCAGTACCTCTTCTTCCTCCTTCATAAGCCCTATACGCGCTGGTCCTGTGTCTAGCACATTTTGTCTGATCACAGACCTCAAGGAAGGTTCTCAAAAACTCCTGATATTAACCCATTTTCATCGTTGAATTCTTACCAGAAATCTGTGAGGCAGATACTATCATTTCTTCCATTTTTTTTGCTGGAGCATTGAGGCTCAAAGTGGTGGAGTGACTTGGCCAAGGTCACACAGCAAGTAAGTGGCTGAGGCAGATCGAAAGCCCAGGCGGGGTGATGATAAAGTCTATGCTCTTTACCACTGTAGCACACTTCTGTCTCTGTCACTGGTCCTCGAGGGCATAATCTCCATCTTCCTCCGAATCTGGGTCCAAGAATCATTTTTCACTTCTTCCTGTGCCATGTCCTTGACTCTTCCCACTTGGACTGCGGCAATGGCTCCCAGCTGGCCTCAGCACTATTGAGATATAATCCACATTCTACACAAGTTGCCTATGGTCTATTTCAGAAGATTTTTATCACCTCGAAAAGAAGCCCCAAACCCTCCAACCATCATGCCACTCTCCCCCTGTCCCCACTCCCTCCAGCCCTAAGCGATCACTAATCTACTTTCTGTCTCTATGAATTTCCCTGTTCAGGACTTTCATATAAATGGAATCCTAGAGTATGTGGACTTTGGTGGCTGGCTTCTATCCCTTAGCACAATGATTTTGAGGTTCCTGATGTTTTCAAGGTTCATTCCTGTTGTAGTATATATCAGTACGTGATCCTTTTTTATGGCTGAATGATATTCCATTGTATGGATGGAACATATTTATTTATCCCTTCATCCACTGATGGACATTTGGGTTATTTCCACCTTTTGGTTGTCATGAGCTAATTGGCCTCTTGAATGTATTCTGCACAGTACTCTCTGGTTAATTTTCCTCAAGTGCAGCTCTTATCATGTCACCTCTCTGATTGATTGAAAGTCATCACTGATTTCCACTGCCCTCTTGGACATCGTTTAAGCTCCTTTGAGTTAGGATTTTGTTGTGGGAAGTTTTGGCACAGAGGGGGTTCTTATGCTGGGGGAAGGGTGGCGAGGGAGCTGTGCTTTCCTGTGCATAGAGCCTTCCCATGATGGTGCAGCCTCTGTGGGCTTGCCCTCCCTTGTCATCAGCCAAAGCTCTCACCTCTGGTACTGCCCATGTGGTCCTCAGTATGTGGGGCTGCACACTGGGAGGGAGATGCTTCCCTCCGTATCTCATTTACTTTGGACTGGGAACCCCTTGAGGTCAGGAATCGAGTGTAAATGATAATCCTGATTGCAAGTATAATAACAGTCCTTATCATTTGTTTGAGGCATTGTTATGTACTAAGCCCTCCGCCAGGTCCTTTGATTCATTAACTAACCTGGGAAGTCCTCAGGATAAGTACTATTATTCCCATTTCATAGATGAGGAAACAGACTCCGAGAATCTAAGTAACTTGTATATGATGACTTGGGGGGTCAATGATGGATAGCAGCCGGTCCGTCAGACTCCAGAGTTTGTCATTCCACAGTGCCATGCTGATGAGGACGGCCTTTTCTCTTCCTGCGCCTCCACCTTCTTGGCTTCTTCCTCCTCCTCCGTCATCGTGCATCCCTCCCATTTTGCAGATGAGGAAATTAAGGCCCAGCCACTTGAGGGGTCTTCTCCAGGGTTACATTCTTAGTAAATGATGAAGCAGGGACTTTAAAATTAGAACTTCCGTCTCTAAGCACATTGCTCCTCTCCCCGACTGTACCATGGTATTAGTGTATGTTGGAGCCTCAGCAAGCTGTTTGATGGTGATAATTACCATGTTGTAAAACAGTAGGGAGGAGATGATGCACATACATAAGCAAGTAGGGGAACTCTAAGATACTATGTTGTGGCGAGGGTTGTAAATGCCATAGAAATTTTAGAAGAGAAGAGTTACGAAGCTTTGTGGATGAGGGAACACTGATGTTAGGCGTGAGTTTAGTGAGGCAGGAGAGAGGCAGGGAGAGGGGGAGGTGGGAAGAGATTGACATCTTTCTGTGGGGCCATTCTCCCAGGCCAATCCTCCACATGGACCCAAATTCTCTAACTGGTCTCACCACCACTGGTGCAGCTGTTAGGAAAGAAACAAATAGTTGCATAATACGGAAATGGGTGTGTGGCTTCGTAATATGCTTCTGTTTCTCAAAGGGACAGGCCAAGAACATTATACATTTGGATGATGTCTGTCAGAATTACTTGAAGTTCAATTTTAAATGAGTTTGTTGTGGTGAATGTATCAACAGCACTTCTAGTGACTGTAATTTGTGGGAGAGTTCACACAAGCAACCACCAATGCATCCAAGTATGAGTCGCGCACAGACATAGTTACAGCGATGCTCGTGGCTGTAACAAGTCAGCCCTCTCACAGAGGGCAGCAGCCCTGAGCAAAGGCCGTGGCCTGTGTAGCTTCTCCTCCTTCCTCATTTTGGTTCTGTGTTGTGAAATATGGAAGCAGACAGCACAAGCCTGAACTATTGGATGGATCAGAGTTTAGAATTGGCGGGCGTGTTAAGGAAGTGTGTAGATAGCCTTATAGAATGCCTTGGTGACATGCTCCCAAGAACTCCTGCGGGAGACCATGGGAAGGAAAGCAGCCATGACAGATGCCTGGGCCTTTAACAGGGCGAGCCTGCGCTGGGTTGGAAGCCTACCATTGCTTTGGACTCTGTTTTGCATTTCTCTGAAAACCTTTTCTCTGTCCTCAGAACATTCCACTTGTAAAGTCTACTTGATTTTGAAGAATCTGTCCTTTTCTAGGTACTTATATTCCAGAATACCGTTTTCTCCTCAGCTTCTAAAACCGTTTTATAGTAACATTGTCACAGAGTTGTTCAAGGGACATGTCTGGCAGTCCACTTAGATATAAACCGATTTTAAAAATCTGCAGTTAATTTCACTCACTACAGTTTTAAAGGGAATAGATTGAGGCCTTCATGCATTTTTTTCCATTGCAGAAGTAGTTTATATTTATTCTGAAGATGTTATACTTCCTCAAATTCCATTTTTTATTCCTCAGGTATAATAGCTCTCTCAGTTCTCTTGAAAGGCAAAGTAATACCCCATTGAATATTCTGTTTCAAAATTGTAAACCTGTTTCTCACCTAAAGATATGATAACTGTGCCTGATTAAAACCCACAAAAAATAGCACGTGTTCAAAACAAAGGCTTTAGTTGGAATAGCAGTAAAATAAATCGCGCCAGTTTGTAGACATTCGCAGCAAACTATTCAATAGCTTTTGGCTTCAAGGATGATTAAAAAATACATTTATTGATTTCTAACCAAACCATTATATTAATGATCTCTGGAGGCATAGTGGACTATTGGCTTCTTGTCAGAATGGCTTTGAGGAGAATGTGGCCTTTGGTTCTTCTCAGCAGAGGTCAGAGTTGGGTCTCTGAGTCCATTGCATTTACGGTTTAGCAGTAAAGTTTCCCCAATCTTGGTTGGACCTGGTCCTTTTGAAGGGATATGAGTCATGTTTGGGAACCGGACAGACTTCGAGCATCTCAACCTTACAAAAGATTGCTCCTCTTGCTCGATCTTTGGTTTGTGTCTTCCTGAGATGCTAAGCCGTAGCAGCTGCCTTCCTTGGCTCGTGCTATTGTGGGAAAAAAGCAAAAGATGAATGGTATTGAGTCTCTTCCACTTGGGTCAGGGAAGGTGGTTCACATACAAAGTCAGAGATGCCTGTTTCCTTCTAGCATATGAGCGATCGCATCCCCGCGCCTCTGAGCTTTTACTTTTTCTTTTCTTTTTTTTTAGAGAGGGAGAGAGTGGGGGAGGGTCAGAGGGGGAGAGAGAATCTTAAGCAGGGTGGAGCCGGACGAGGGGCTTGATCTCACAACCCTGGTAGCCTTTCCTTACCTCTTTCACCTCCTGCTTGCGTGTTCTTAGTGCGTGGTCTGTGGAACGTGGTCAAGCTGTGATCCAAGCTGGGGCTGTCTGCTCTGCAGCCCCTGCTCCTACCCAGTCCGTGTGTGTCACGCTACGTGCACTGTGACGGCTTCCAGCCCCAGACAAGTTGCTTTGGCTTGCTGCTGGGTGCTGTGTGTGTGTGTGCGTGCGTGTGCGTGTGCTTCCTTTCCCCAGTAAGAGGCAGGGTCGCCCACATAGCTATTGCATTATTCTGGGAATGTCGTTAGGCCTGCCTCACACTCCAATCTGCGTGTCCGTTGCTGCCAGTACGTTGGGTTATGGTTCTGGGCTCATTAGACTTACTCATCTAGGAGTAAGCTGTTATTTTCATGACCAGAGGTCTTCTAATATAGCAGTTTTCACAAATTTTTGGTATTATGCTCCGTATTCTTTAAGGAAGTTTTTTTCTTGAATCTTCACTGAAAAATCGTATGTCCAACAGGGCGCCCTGGGGCTGCTGTGCTTGACGTGTGGGCCGGCAATTCGGTGCTTGTCTTCCTCCTCCCCGGGCCCACTGAACGATTCTGGGGAAGAGTGCTATGGGTCTTTGGAGCAGAGTTTGGTACATTCCTGGGCTAGTCCCCTTCCCTTTCAATTCATAGGTGAGATCCAGAGAGCAGAGCAGGGGAGAAGGCACGCTACAGAAAGGCTCAAGGGCAGAAGTTCGAAGTGTCATGCCACTAGGAACCCAGTCATTGGTCCTGAATGAACCAAAAAGGTAACCCTTGATTCTGCATCTGTATCAGTGTTCTGACAGCTGTGTGGCCAGTCTGGGGCCAGAGGATATAGAATTACTGTTCTTTCTGAGAGAGAAAAGATCCTCTCCACTGCTATCCCCCGCTGCCAAAACTCCAGACAGATCCAGCCACGGGACAGCAACTTAACAGGTTACCATGCCTTTGCTAGGGATTAGTTAAGTAAGATTCGTTCTAATCCTACGAGGATGTTATTTCCTGTATTTATTCTAAGAGAGGCTGGGTCAGTCAGACCCAGTAAATGCATATTTACTCAATACATTTGGCTCTGTTCTTTTGAGGCTGGGCTAGGACTGGCTGTACTTGCAGGCACCGAGCTGCCAGAGATAGCAAGGCAGGGAGCCAAGATGAGACCACCAGTTGTAGCCATGGGGGACACAAAGGAAGTGGTTCTGCCATCCGCTAGTAGTGGGTACCAAGTGGGGCTGGCAGGAAAGGGGCTCTGGGGCAAAGGTTGCTCGCAGAGCGCTGGCCTCATGGACAGGGAGGTGAGGGGTGGCTCTGTGCTCTGTTCAGACTCCTCCTCCTCTCGCCCTTTCCTTTGAGCTCTGCCAGTTGCAATCATGTAGTGGGCTTCCCGCAACAGCCCTCGGCTGGCCGTCCTCACTGTCCCTGCCCTTTTCCAGGCCCTCCTGTCCCTCACCTGACCTTCCAGGAGAGCACGGCACTCATCTTTCTGCCTCCAGCCTTTTTGCTTTTTTTTTCATATTTACAGTGAAATGTACCTATGGAAGACTGTGCCATATGCATGAAGATGAAAAATAATTATAATTAAAAAATCAAATGAACCCCCATGTCTCTACCCTATAGCCTGGGCTGATAATACTGCTGCAATGTTGAATCAGAGTGGCACCGGCCCAAGAGTATATCCTGGACATTCCTCTTCTGTTCCTGATTTAAAATGGAATTCTTACAATATTTTACCACAGAGTTACCATGCCTCCCAATTATTTTGTGTGGATAGCTTTCATCAGCTTGCTAATAGATTTTATTGTGGATGGATGTTGATTTTTATCAAATGCATTTTCTGTACCTTTTGAGATGCTCATAGAGCGTAGTTGTTTTTCTTTCTCCTTTAATCCTTTGAAGCAATGCAGTGCTTTACACTCATAGAATTTTTGATGTGAAAACAAACTTAAATTCTTGGAATTAATCCGACTTGCTCATGATTGATTTTCTTTTTTAGACATTGCTAGATTTCGTTTGCTGGTATTTTGTTTGGCATTTTTACATTTGTTTTCACAGGTTAGGTTAGTATGACTTTTTTCTTTCTCTATTATTCTTGTCTACTTTTGGTGCCAGGGTGAAAGTGGCCTCATAAAATGAGTTGGGAAATATTCCTTTCTTCCGTTCTCTGGAAGTGTTTGTATAAGATAGGAATTATCTTTTTCTTGAATGTTTAGTAGCTCTTGCTTGTAAACAAAACAAAACAAAACAAAACAAAACAAAAAACCTCTTGGACCTGGCATTTGTTTAATATGATGCTTTAAAAATTTTAAATGGTTATAGGGCCATTCTTGGGTCAATTAAAAAATTTATAGTTTTCTAGTAATTTGCATATTTCATTGAAATTTGCTGAATTTATGGGCGTAAAGTTGCTCATAACATTATCTGATCTTTTTTCCTCTGCTGCATCGACAGTTTATGCCCCTTTTAATTCTTAGTATTGTTTATTTGCCTGTCTGCTCTTAGTACTGTTCCTTCTTATTTCAAAGTCCACATAGTCTTGCTCTCTGTTAAAAACAAAATCTATTTTCTTATTCATTACTTTGTGTTCCAGCCACACTGCATTACTGTCTTTCTCTTGATGGATTCGTAATTTCCTTAAGCAGTGCCTTCTTTTACGGCCTTCCCACCATTTCGATCACCCTTTCCTACAGGTTTATCCTTTGAACTACTCGTTTCTCGAGGCTCATCTCAAATTCCACCTGTTTTATGAAGCTTTCTCCTATTTTCCCTCAAACAGGATAGATATCTCCTCCTCCTGTGTTAATTGCATATCCCCCCACCTTCTCCACAGCAAGTCTCATGTTCTGTTTTATATTGAATGAGTTGCTCACATGTGTGCAAACTCCTGCGGATCGTGAGCCTCTGGAAAGGGAGACCCTGTCATATTCTTGCCTGCATTCTAAGATCCTAGCACAGAACAACCTGACAGCCTGTTAAGTTTGACTGAATTGAATCAAACTGAGTGGAATTGAACACGTATTCATCCTTTGGCAAAATGTAAAGTTAAAAAAGTGAATCGTAGGCCACATGATGCAATCCTGGCTAACGTGAAGCTGTCTTTACCTCCGAACACTCCCCTTTCCTCAGCTGGCCGAAGTCTGAAAGTCCAGCATTTGAGTTTCTTTCATCTGTATGTGCTTCCTGCTTACTAAAAATGCTGCCTGGTCTGAGGAGGCTTTAGCAGGCATTGATACCACACCTCTCAGATTTTCCCTGCTTCCTACCAAGTGAGTGGGTTTACTAGATCCTTTCCTGCGAGTAGATATTGCGGAGACGTGGACAAGGAACTTCTCTTAGGGGGAACGAGAATGCAGAAAAGGATGGCTAGGTGTACTCATAGTTGTTATGCTTTATTTAATATCTGCTGTGTTTCAAGTATTATGTCAGGTCCTATGTAATCTTCCTACCAACTCAGGGAGGCACTGTGACCGTCTCCAATTTTACAGACAGAGAAACTGAAGTTCAGAGAGTTTAAGCAATTTAGCCAAGGTCACTCAGCTCGAAGTGATAGAGCTGAGATTTGAAGCAAGGTCTGATGGACCCTTTTCTTCGACTACCCTATCTATCTGTTCTTTATGACCTCATCTCAAAACCTCAGTGATGGATTGGTCACCTGTTATGGGAGTAGCCTCTGCCTGGCTCCCACTATCCCGTGGTCAGTTTTTCCGGTATTTCAGTAATCAAATGTGACCTCCTGTCTGCTGACTGATCTTGGTAAGCTGCTTGGGCTGCTTCCTGTCCCGATAGCATCTTTCCCTACTCCCTGACTTGGAGCCTCTGGGTTTCAGAAGGGTCTGGAGCTTCCTTAGAAACAGACATCTCTGCTTTGTCACATCATTCCTGCCTCATCTACAGGCTGTTCCCGAAATCTCAGCGTACAACATCTGGATTTTGGAAGCAACAGCTTCCCTTGATCAAAGGGGAGGGAGAGAGCTGTTTCCAAGTAGGCTGGGAAATAGCTCAGAGGGCGAAGCAGAGACCATGAAAGTTTGGGTACTGTGTATATTTGGAGGCAATTTGGGGTTTACTATTTCCAGGTAGTTGTCTGCTGGCTGGGAGAGCACTTTTTCCTCCCCTTCCCCCACCCATCTGCAGAGCCAATTCAGGAGCTTCCAGATCCATAGTCTTACAGGTCATCGGGTCCAGACCCATCACGGTGTGGATGAGGAGCCAGAGGTGCACTGAGGGGCAGTGTCTCGCCCAGAGCACATAGAGTGGGAGTCAAGTCTGAATTAGGCCTCAGGGCTTTTGATGGAATGTCCCAGATTGGGAAACTTGATTGGCCCTCAGGGCAGACTACCCTTTCTTATCAGTATCTTTGCAAGGGAACAGGCTTTTTATTTTCAGGTGGGCTGTAAGTACCTTGAAGACAGAATACACATTCTCCAGTTGGTTTTGGATTCCCTACCATGACTCGCACATAGTTGGCCCTCGGTGGGGAATTGGTGGCTTGGTTGGGTCGGCTCTTCTGCCCCTTATTCTACAGGACTCCTGGTCTCTAATTATTGTACAGGATTCCTGGTCTCTCCGTGCGGCATGGCCCTTGGTGGGTGTGGTCATCTGCCATATGTAGATTCGACCGGAGGCCGCCCCTCAGCACACCAAACATCAGCACTTTCACATCCAGCCCCTCCGTTAGCTCCAGTTTCTTGAAGTCCATTCCAGATTTTGTCTCTAATTCATGCAGATCTGTTAAAATGGCCCCTCACTGCATACACACCATGTGTGGTGTGTTTTTTTTTTTTTCACTTAACTTTAGAGCTATATTGTGATTCTTCACACAGCACTATTAAGTAGTATGTATAATTATATCCACCATGTCCATAAGGTGCAGAATAATTTTCTGGGTCCTGCTACTTTAAGAAAAGAACCCTCCCTTGGGATATTATTCTTTTTTTAAAAAAAGATTTTATTTATTTATTTATTTGCGAGAAAGAGAGAGAGGGTGCGGAGCACAGCAGGGGGAGGGGCAGAGAGGGAGGGAGAGAATCTCAAGCAGACTCTGTGCTGAGTGTGGAGCCCAACGTGGGGCATGATCTCCTGACCCTGAGATCATGACCTGAGCTGAATATCAAGAGTCAGATGCTTTTAAAAAAAATTATTTATTTATTTATTTATTTATTTATTTATTTATTTATTTATTTATTTTAGAGCGGGGACACCAGACTTCACACTGGTAGGGGGAGGGGCAGAGGCAGGGGGAGAGAGAGAATCTACACACAGACTCCCCACTGAGTGTGGAGCCCAATGCGGGGCTCAATCTCACGACCCCTGAGATCATGACCTGAGCTGAAACCAAGAGTCTTAACTGACTGAGCCACCCAGGTGCCCTGGGATATTATTCGTAACTATAAGCAAACAAATAAACAGACATTATAGAGGGTCTATATGAAAGATAACCTTATTTTTGAACGGTAGATCAGATTTGCTCCTTTTTTCTTCATCTATATTTTTATATTAGTCTGTGGTGCTACCCCTGGCATCCTCTAGCAAACAGGGTGACTTTTGTCAAGTCATGTCATCCTTCCCAGCCTCAGTCTCTTCATCTGTTGGTAGAGATAAAAACGTTGTGAGGATCCAGTGGGGTAATGCCTGTCAAGGCACTTGGACGTGATGTATGTAGTCCTCCGGGCGGTAGCAGTGTGATTGTTCATGATTGGAAAGCTCGGGATATAATAAAATTTAGTGGTGAAGGGTCATTATAAGAGCAAAGTCATTGTGGTGCTCCTGCACACATCCCCTAAGCCTAGAGTCCTGAGTGATACCCGGTATGTGTATCTTGGTTCCATGGAAACCCAACAGGCTGGGGCCACTCAAACTTCCGGCAGTCTGAGGGCACTCGTTGTCCCCGCCCAGAAGAGCTGGTTGGAAGGTTAATTCCAGTCCCGCAGTGTGGATTCTGGGATCACACCTTCCTTTAACATCGACATTATAGCTGCCCAAGGACTGTGGTAAGTCCAGAGCCCCCTTCAGTATCTTCGAGAGTCCCCCTACTCGCCGAGGTGGGAGCTTCTGTTTTTCTTGAGGCAGTTCCAGCTGCCACTTGTTTGTCTGCTGTCCCCAGGCTCTCCTAGCCAGAGCAGATGGTTCGAAATATGCATGAACATCTCTGAAGGCAGCTGCCAGGTGCAAGTGTCCAAAAGCTGTGCGCACGTGCAGGGCAGTAAGTTGGAATTACCAAGGGACAACTTGGAAGACAAGAAATCCTACGGATGTGTAAGCTGGGGTATAATTGTGACAGGGCAGTAAGTTGGAATTACCAAGGGACAACTTGGAAGACAAGAAATCCTACGGATGTGTAAGCTGGGGTATAATTGTGACAGCAGCTATCCCCAGCCCACCAGAGCCATACCTCCTACCTGGTGTGATGCAGGAGGCTGACTGGCCCATTACTTTTACATCTCTGTTCATAAGGATGACTTTGCTTGCAGTGGATTCTGGTACATGGGACTCCACAGGTGTTTGCGGCGTGTTCCGGTGCTCATCTCTGGAAGACTTTATTATTTCTGTCCCTGCTGATCACTCCAAGCTCCTTCGCTTGCTTGTGGGTGTTGCATTTTTAGTCCAGTCTTGCTAAGAGTTGTAAAGCAGATTTTGTTATAAGAAGATTTTGTTACAGACGTGAGATGCGTTCTACTGGTGTAGACAAGGCTTTATCCAGTAATACCGCCTTATCCGAAGATCAGTAAGTCATCCTAGGGAGAAAACCAAATGAACGTGGGAAGGGTGTGCAAATTGCTCTGAGCAGGTCAAACATAAATAGGTGGTGCTGAGGACTGGTGTCTCTGGTGGGGCTCTGGGTGTCCTACAGTGTTTAGGAGCTTGGTGGATCTTCCTCTGCTCTGTGCCTCCCAGCTACTTTTTGTAGTGTGAGTTGGTAAATACTGACTTCTGAATGGACATATCTGATTGCCAAGTAGCTTTTTCTGTTGGCTTTGATCCTGGGACGTGGGTGCCATTTGTTGAGGATTGATGCAGCGAAAAGCTCCAGCTAGAGCCAAGGCCCAGAAAAGCAGTGGTCACAGACAAGGGGATGCAGTGGTCAATTTGATCACAGTAAAAGGTCTGTTGTCTGGAAGTGGCTGGCCTCTGCCTGCACATCGCATCCCCAGACTCCTCCCTGAAAAAAAAAGCAGTCCGTAGAAATGTGTTGATGAGGTCATAACGTTTAGGATGCGAGGATGTAGAAAGGCACTCAAGTTATGTAAGAGTTTGGCGGGACACAGCCGAGAGTAGAGGGCCTGAGTATTCAGCAGCTAGTCACTCACAACCCTCCAGGGAGCAAGAGCCTCTAAGGAGGAAGGTGTGCTTGAGCGGGACCACTCGCCGCGTCAGATCACCGAAGTGCTGCTCAGCAGTGACGCGCAGACCTGGTGGAAAAGAAGGAAAAGTCTGCGGAGCCGCCCCCCTCCTTCCACACTTCCGGGGCCTCTGCCCCACTTTAGGCAGGCTCTCATTCCCTCTTGTCTGTGCTGTTGCCACAAACAGCCTCCTGACTGTTCTCCCACTTCCTGCCTCTCTTCTCTCAGGCCTCTTCCCCTCAGGCAGTTACCAGAAAGCAGGGGCAAGGTGCAGCTTTCTGAGGCCAGTTGTAATAGCCTCGGTCTCACGCTCAGACTCCAGCAGCTCAGGGGCAGTCTGCCCTCTTCGCCTCCTGTCCATGGGCTTCCCAGCCAACGGAACAGAGCCTTCGGTTCCTCTGTTCTTATTTGCCTGTACTCATGTCTAGCCAGACTGGAGCTCCGCCTGCTTCCTGAACACACCAGAAAGTTTTCTCCATCTGCCATAGCTGTTTCCCTAAATGCGTTTCTCCTTCTCATAATTTTACCTGTCGTCTGTGGATATCATCTCCTATACTCAGCTTTCCTTGACACCCTGCCCCCCCATCGGAAAGGATTCTTCTTCCTCTGAACTCACCTAGTCTGGTGCCATTAAACGTCCTTCTTGGCTTAAATTCCTGTTGCTTCTGACTTGTCTCTCCCTCACTGGAGAGTGAACTGTCTGAGGGCCAGGGCCCGTGCTGTATTCATTGTCACATTCCATCTTGGGGCACTAACAGAGCCCTTGGTAAATGTTGGAGTGGCCCCACCTACCACTCTGAAAAGCCTTCAGAGTCCCCAAGGTTCTTTGGGAGGTGATGAAAACACATGGCTACTTTTCTCAGCACTTCAGATTTCTGGTCTACCAATCGGGGGGGGGGGGTTTAAGTTTGCTTGCCAAGGTCCTGGCCATCTTCAGTATTCCATGACCCAACTTTACAAGAAGAGTTGATGCGACTGAGTTTTCTACTTAGCATCCAGATTGTTCCTCGGCAGCATGGGCACGCTGCCTTTTGCTACCTTTGAATAAGGACAAAGACCAAGGGACAGCCTCTGCTTTTTTGCTTTCTGGCACCCCAGTTCTCCCAGTATTTCTAATGCCTTTCTGATTTGTGACCCTGGAAACCAAGGCAGCGTTTTATAGTTGTGCACAATATGCCTAGCATAGCCGTAAGGCAGGTTGCACATTGGGTACCCCATCTGGTAAGCACTCAGTGAAGCTTTGCTCTTTTCCTTATCGTGATTAATAGTCTCTTTCCAATAAGAAAGGCCTGAGTTCAAATCCTGGTTTTGTCACTTACTAGTGATGTGACTAGTAAAACAACTTTCGTGATCTAGAGGAACCTCTACTGGGGACTTAGGCTGCAGATGCATTGTTGTTATGAAGTAAGTTACTTCATATTAAACTGCCTAGCATGGTCATGGTGCTTGACACATTATAGCTCAAAAATGTAGTTATTGTTATGGTGATCATGGTTATGGTGCACACTATAGTACAGTAGCTTAGTAAATTAATCCAAAAGCCGATTTTAAGTGCCTACTATATTTGGGGTCTATGAAAAGCACCTTCATAATAATAGTGACAAAGATGATGTTACTATTACCTATCGCTAACAGTTATTGAATACTTTTTCTGCTGCAAAAGAGAGATTGAAAGCAATCCCTGGGGGCACCTGGATGGCTCAGTTGGTTAAGCATCTGACTCTTGATTTCAGCTCAAGTCATGGTGTCAGGGTTGTGGGATCAAGCCCCGCATCTGCCTCTGCGCTAGGCATGGAGCCTACTTAGGATTCTCTCTCTCTCCCTCTCCCTTTGCCCCTAACCTGCCCTCCTGCTTAAAAAGAGAGAGAGAGAGAGAGAGAGAGCGCGTGCCCTGGATTGGAGACTCTGAGTGGGACTGTATCATTAGCATTTCTTTTGAAGTCTGGTCCACATCTATCTATGAGTAGTGGTCAAGTTCAATGTTGGGTGTTATTTGGCTCTTTGGGATTTTTCTTTCAAGTAATGACGAGTGGATCCAACTGTAGCTGCCTTTGTTGAATCTGCTTGGGAAGGCTCTGTAGCTTGCTTCCCTTGTGTCAAAAACCCCACTGTAAAATTGGCCATGGCTCTAAATTGATTATGTGCATGGATGGGGATGTGTTAACCAAAAAGAACACCCTCTCCTCTCCTTCCCGCTAAAGTTGCCACTTAGCACATCATCTTTTGGCTCTCTGCTAGGCAGGAAACAAGTTGGGCTCCTTTGTCTCGTTCAGAAGCGTAGGGATGTTGAATCAGCCTATAGGGCTGTTGAATCAGCATACAGGGCGTCAACTGGTGCGTTGTGCAGTGGGTCAACCTCTGGAGGCTGGGATCCAGATTTCAATTCAGATCATTCCCTCCAGATGTATCCAAACTCTGCAGAATGATTGGAGCTGCCCAGGTGTTTTCCTAAAACCTGCCATTTGCAGGAATGGGCACACTTCAGCTCGGACTCCAAATGGTTGAATTGGGGGGGGGGGGTCACGAACTGCAAATTGGTGACATGTAAATTAACAAAGTGATGGGAAAATCTTTGTGTTGATGCTCTTTTGATTCCAAATAGCAGATCATTGACCACCATGCAGTTCCACTATGGAGAGTCATATTTGAGAGCCATTTGATCACAGGCTCTCTGAAAAATTAATCCGCACAAAGTACAAGTAAGGTATAATTTTCGTGGCTGTAAATGGAAAGATTTTTTTGTCCCTCAAATAAACAGACTCACTGGGTTATGGAGTTAGGGCATTGTGTGAGGTGCAGATACAGACTCTGCTGTGTTAATGACAGTGCTTTTGAGACTCAGATGAAATCCAGATCTTTAGCTTTCCCAGGGATAAGGTGGTAGGGCCAAGAAGGTGTGGAGCATTACTGAGTTAAACCACAACCATCACCTGCTTCTCACAACTGAAATAACTCTGTTCAACAAGGATGAGTTTGCCCAATACAGTTGTCAAATCCCATGGCCAGTGTGCAGTATACCAAAGGATTTTGGGTGCACAAAGCAAATTCCGGAACAGGGCATGAGGCAGAGAATTTGATCAAACAATAGATAATTATTTAAAAATAACTTTAAGGAGGCTCAGAAAATAAAAGACTGCTAGTGGATGATTGTGGAAAGAACTCTGTACGGAGATACCTGGATTCTAAATCCGGTTTTATAAATTGCGTATTCAAGTTTTCTCTAACCTCAGTTACCAATTCTGTAAAAGGAAGTGGCTGAACTGTCTTTCAGTTCTAACATCCTATGACTGTGATGACATGATAAGAACTACATATCAATAAGTAACACACATTTCCCCTTGAAACAAAGTGACAAGGCTTCATTTAAAATTTTGATATGGGTGTGCAGAGTATTTACATGTTAAACACACAGAAACTAAAGAGGCACATTTCCCATGTCCATAACGAAGTTACCTGTACTGCACTCAGTGTTCATGGCTTAATTTTTAGTTTATTGAGGTGAAATTTGCACAACATACAGTCAGCCGTTTAAAGACATACGATACGGTGACATTTAGTACATTCGCAGTGTTGTGCAACCATCAGCTCTGTCTAATTCCAAAACATCTTCATCACGCCAGAAGGAAACCCCATACCCATGAAGCTGTCACTCTTCATTCTCCTCTCTCCCCAGTATGGCATCATTTTAAAAATGTATCTTCGAAGTAAATTCAAAGGGGGATTGGTTGCTCAGGAAGCCGTAACAGGGAAAACAACAAATATCCCTGCCTTTATTTCTCTGTCAGGGCGAATTTGAGGGATAGTGAGTCAGTGCCTGTCCGTGCTTCCTGGGAGGCCCAGGGCTCCCTGTGACCAGTATGGCAGCCTCTGAAACCAAGTATTGGCTACTTTACAGACTTACAGACTTAGGGTTAGGGACCCTATCTGTCATGGTGTTGAACAAATACAAGTTCATTCTTTAGGGAAAAAAAATCATTAAAAAAAAAAAACCCGGAAAAGCTCAGATCAGTCCAAAGAAAAAACAAAAAATCACTCAAATTCTTAATATCCAGAGAATCACCATTTAGTGTCAAGTCTTTGAGAAATTTTCCGTACATCGTAACATATATATGATAAATTTGCAAAAGTGAAGTCAGATGGCTCATATTTTTTATTATTTTATTGCCAAGGTAAAATATGTTTGTTAAAATTCATACGAGATAGGCTTATAAAGTATGAAATAGAACATCTGCAGTTCCTAACTTCCCTTTTTCCATTGAGCAGTGTATCTTGGACCTATTTTTCTGTCAATATACTTTCAGAGCATTGTTTCAATTGCCGCCCAGTAGTGTGTGCATATGTTACGACGTCCTCAAACCTGGCTCCTTTTTCGGACACTTAGGTGATTTCCGTTCGTCACCTGTCATAACGATGCTGTGGCCGGTGCCGAAATTTGCGTCCGTATCTGTGTATTAGTTATTTCGCACAGACGTGAATGCGTGCTTTTTGCTGCTGCTGCTGCTGAGGGTGCAACATCATGAAACCACGGCAGAACCGTAGCTCCTCACGTTCAAGTCCGCTCTTGTGCAAACACACTTGAGGCGGCTCTTTGTATTTTACGCAGTATGTCCGTACCCGTTATTTCATTTAATACTAACAGTGCCTCCTAGCTAATCCTTATTTTGCACATATGTACTAGACATTGTGCTGTGTGCTTTAGACGTAGGGATCTTCCTCAACCTTTCTCCTTACGCACGATTA
The DNA here is from genome assembly GCF_024610735.1 of Ursus americanus. NCBI lineage: Eukaryota > Metazoa > Chordata > Mammalia > Carnivora > Ursidae > Ursus > Ursus americanus. The sequence goes on from NC_142164.1 coordinate 12,838,499, forward strand.
TTACCTCTGTTCTAGAGGTGGGAAGAGTCAGGAGGCTAGGAGTGATCCTCTAAATTGCCCAACATGTGATAGTGGTAGAGCCCACATTTTATTTTTTTTGTTTTTAATTAGGCTCCACAGGTGTGGAGGGGCTGGAACTCATGACCCTGAGATCAAGACCTGAGCTGAGATCAAGCGTTGGACGTTTAACTGACTGAACCACCCAGGCGCCCCCCCAAAATTTACTTTTGTCTTTTGGATTCTAGAGCCAGTATTCTTTCCAGTATACCACAAAGCCTCTTTGAATGACAAAATATGCCAAGGCTATCTCTGGGCAAGTGAGTTCAGTTCTACAGCAGTTAACTTGGAAAGACTCACAGATAAGGAAACAACATGGTGGTCATAGACTGTGTCCCCTGCCTTCCCAGTCCAGCCTGGCTTCCTCAGGGAATGCCTGCCTGTGCTTGATTTCACCATGTGGTCCATAAGAACTTAAAGTGCGGTGCCTGCCATGCTGGATCCTTTCCACAGTAAGACTAGAGTGGCTGTGCCTGAGGCAGGCAGGGATGATTTATGCAGGTTCGAAAGGGACCAGGAGCTGAGACTGGGGGGTGGGGGTCAGGGGAGAGGTCTCATTTGCATTAAGAGTCACTGTGAATTAGGTTCTGGGCCAATAAAAGGTATTGAAGGACTAATTGGCTGAATTCATTGTATTGTTTCATTCTGTGCTGAGGAACAAATGATAGTTTGTGCTGTTTATTTCGTAGGAAAAAGAAGCTGTAAAGTGAGACATACATATCAGTAGGTTCCCAGGGAGAATGGCTTCCTGGAAGGAACGTCGGGGGCTATGGGAAGGCAGCTAAGGCTCCATTCAGGAACCAAAATAATGTTGGCACTGGGAGCTTCTGCCTATTTTCAAGGACATCTGCTAAAGCTTCGGACTGTGTTCTGGTTGGCCTTGGTGCCTGGTGGCTCCGCTGACCCGATCATGGAGCCAGGCTGGTGACTGCAAAGATTATGGATTTACAGAGGTCAAAGCTGTGAGGGTCACTGTAGATCATCTTCAGATACCAGCTTCCTGCGCTGACTGGTGAAGAAACCAGTGGGCAGACAAGGAAAGGGACTTGCCCATGGTGTCCACGCCGGTGACTCCCAGTGTCAGCATTCAGGAGTCATGTTTGCAGCCTTCAGTAAACATTATATACATCGCTGACATGAAGAACTAAATCACTCTTCTTCCTTCTCTTTTTTCTCCCTCCTCCACCTCTTCTACTTTCTCCTCTCCTCTTTCCTTCCCCCATTTTCCCCTGCTCTACTTCCCCCTCCTCCTTCATGTTCATCTTCTCCATTCTTATGTCCTTAACAACCTCTCTAGTGTGTATTACGCCCGCTATCTAATGAACAAACCACTTTTACATTGATTATGTCACTTGATCCTTCATTTGTCTTGGCCACAGTGCTCAGAAACGAAACATTTTATGCATAGACAGAAAGTGCAAGCCAAAGGTCCCGTCCCCGTTCAGGCTGGCTGGCTTCCTGAGCCTAGTGCAGTTGGTATATACAAGCCACGGACTTCCTCCCCGGGATACTTTCTGTAGACATCTGAGGGTTGGACTTCCCTGGCACAGCCTCAGTCTTGGTGGCAAGGAAGGAAGGAAGGAAGTTAAGCTTTCCTGTCATTGGAGCCGGATCCTAAATCGACCTTTGCTTGGCACACATACTTCCCATATTCACCGGCTGGCCCCATGTGTGGGCCCCACTCACTGGCACTCTTTAGCCAAGAACAAATTCCGCGCAGACATTATCGCTCACATAAATGCCCAGGGCATGCCTCCCCGAAGAGCATCACTTTGTAACATCCTAGCCTCCCAGGATGTTAGATTTCTGTCCAGAAGATGAAGGGATTGGGGAGGGAAGAAGGGATATGGGGTTGGGGGGACAGGGAGAGAGAGAGAGAGAGACCTATAAACATGCAAAAGGTATTTTCACCCGCAGTGAGAAATTCATGTTTTTTCTTTCCTTCATTCAGTTTTTTTTTTTTTTTTGGTCATTCCACAGATAATCATTGAGTACCTAATAAGGGCCTGAAACTACTTTTGGCTACAGAATACAACATTATCCTCAACAAGTTTATATTCTAACGGGGCGGGGAAGACAGTTAGCAGATAAACAATTAGACCTACATTATTTTATCAGTTCATTTCTATAATATCATACTACGAAGAAAACGACAGCAGGTGGAATAGTTTCTTAGTATTGGTGGAGGGCTGTCCTTGGGAGCGGGGACACTTCATCCACAGTTAACAAAGAGCAGGCAGAGTTTACGGGTACAGATGCTGGTAGGTGGGTAGATAGGGTGGTTGGAGGACATGGAATTTCTCTCAGTTGCTTCTTCTTTCTCCCTGAAATCAGAAGCCAGGTCATCAGCTGGGAGTGAGGAGGAAGAAGGGAGAGTTAGAGTTGGGAGCCGAGAAGAGACAGTATGAAATAGTCTCAAGATGAGCAACCATTGAACGTGCTGGGCAACAGAGTAGGACGCAGACGGCACTGAGGGCTCACACTTAACGTCTAAGTTTAACGTCTTACTTTCAAGGACAACAATGCGCTTTTGTGTTTTTCCAGCCTCCTTAAGCTGCTTGAGAGCAGGCTTGGAATGATTGTAAAGAGCTGGATTTAACCTGAGCTCCTGAGAGGAGTGAGAGGGAATTGAGGGTGTATGCCAGTCTCTTCTCGGCTCTTTGTCTCCCTCGGCCCCCTTAACGTTTCCTCGCTACCTTTTTGTGTCCTCTCTCATTTTATAACGTGGAAGGTAACTCCTACGCGTGTACGAAATATGTCCTCCCAAGTTACAAATAGATGTGGCGGAGAGAGCGAGAGAATGGCGGAGCTCCACGAGAAGGACGTCTATGAAAGCAAGAGAGATTGGCACCGAGCTTGTAGAATATTTAATTTGAAGGAACTTTGTGGCAGGTATTTTGGGGGAATCTCACTATGATTCTGCTTTGGATGATCTTCTGAGGTAGCAGTGTCCCGGTTTGGTCAATGTGAAAGCCTCCTGTTTATTTACCGACGACGACAACAACAACAACAACAATAACAATAAAAATAGCAGCTACTAACATTTCTTGAGTGCTTACCATGAGGAAGGCACTTCACTAAGTGCTTTAGACGCCTGAACTCGTTTAATCCTCCAGCAGTCATAGGAGTTAAGTACTACTACCCCCTTTTGGAGATGAGGTTAGGTAGCTTATCCAACATGACACAGCTCACCAGCTTCAGGGCAAGGTTTTGAACCGAGAACTTTATGATTACATAGCCCACATTCTTAACCACTCCTGCACTGCCCGTCAGCACCCAACATTTTGCATGTTAAAGTCGGTACACTCATCCATCTGTCTGTCTGTTCAGTGGAACTCTCCCTATCGTAGCTCTGGGTGAAGTCACTGTGTCAGTTGCTGGGTGGGGCTCAACCACCAATCGTTCATCCCTTCTGTGCTCATTTAGAGGTTCTAAAAGAAGCCAGAGGGGGGAGTTGCCTTTGTCCCCGGAAGCTGCTCCGGAAACACGAGTTTAAGGCTCTTGGTATATAGTCTGAAGACTAAGCCTGTGGGACTGTGCCTCTGCCTTCTTCATCTTTGAGACCTTTGTATCTTCTGGTTTTGCTGGTTCTGTGGATAGGCCTCTGTCTCATTCTTCTCTTTGCTGTCATCCTACCTCCTCCCCCCTCTCTGAGCTCTCAACTCTTGTAGGAGAGTCTGAGACCTGTGGCTGGCTCCTACTTCACTAGGCCTGGCATGACAAATTGCCTTCTTATCATACTTAACGCTGGCGTGTAAAAGAGAATATGATTTCTGTTTACATACTGGTACCATCTCCTATATCCATCTCGATCCAGGAAACCTGTTTCTTCAACATAAAACCCATAGAAGCAGCGCATGCTGGGAATCGGTCCTCCATATCAGAGCTGATCAGGACGGATCGGTGAATTCTGTAGATCGCATCTGTCCTCAGCAGCAAATTAGCTATGCTTGACTTCACCTACCACATTTTGCCTGCTGTGAGCTTGCTCTGCCCTTCTATGAAATGTATTTTGTAACAGCACGGAAGAAATACACAAGATTGATTAGAGTTGGCACGATTTGTGCATACTTCTGCAGTTATTATTGTAGTGGCTGCTTTAAAAGACTCAAAAAAAATCCTTTAGCCAATTTTGTTCCTCTATAAAGTTTCATTTAAATTTTAGTGGGTATATTTATGTGTAAATCGGATCAACTTCCAATGATAGCTCCTTATTGTTAGCGTTTTGATGTTTTGTTCGCCTGAGCAGATTGATTTGCCATTATGGGAAAACGTTTGAACTAAAAAAGTCCTCTGAACTTTGTTCCACTAATCTTATCAAAGAAAATAGAAGCAGAACGTGTAGACAGAAACCTGCAAATTAAATTGACTTTTCCAATTGAAATGCATTTGATCTGTGTTCATTATGGAACTAGGGTAGTAGTTGCATCTTGATTCTGCAAAAACATTGAGGTTTAGACTGTTTTCCAAAGTCTTTAAAAATTCACTCGGGAGAAGAACCGGCAGTGTGAACTGCTAATAGCATCTTCTCTTTGGTATGAAGTTAGGATACCTCACAGATGATGTCACTGCCCTTCCAGTCCCACCTGTCAGGTTTGGTGAGCACCGTGCAATGGTGCTGTCTGTGGAAACAGCCGGGCCACCCTTGCTCTGTGGTGACAGATTGTTCAGGGCAAGCCATGAGCGGCAGAAGTGTTGCAGAAGTGTTAGAACGCTTGCAAACATGGTTTGCAGCCGTGTGAAGGTCCCATTTCTTCTGCTGGACTCCCAGGGATGGGTTAGACTGCCCAGCCTTATTCAGAGGTGGAGAACTGTGCTAATGGCCCCAGCTGATTGCTTCCTTCCTGGCTCACATGTTTTTCATCATTCTCTCATTCACTCTTAACTAAGCCTATGAGTCAAGACCACCATGGGAAGAAAAGAAATGCACAAGCTTAAGCCCTCGTGGGGGTGTTCAAGTAGCTTAAGTCGATGGAAGGTAGTAGCGAAGAGGAGGTCACGTTAACTTCAGTCCGGATCCTGGGTCCATCACTTGCTAGTCACGTGCCGTTGGGCAAACCAAGTCTCATTGTCTTCGTTGGTCAAGTGGGTAAAATGTTAGCGCAGCTTTCCTAAGGTTATGGAGAGGGGTGACTGAGGTCATACACAGTGGACAGTACATTGCAAAAAAATACACTTAATATTTGGGTGCTTACAATTATTAACTGAAAACGGGCACCTGCTTTAAGTTTGTGCTTAGCTGGGTTAGATTCCATGCTGTGCTGACACTTTCCAAAAGTAAGTATATACATATATACGTACGTACGTATGTATGTCGCGTTGATGCTGGGCCTGGCGCTGTATTAGGCACTGAGGACACATGGAACAAGGTCCCTTCCCTGAAGAACTGAGTTGCCTCCTACTGCATTCTGCTCTGTGATGAAGTGGCACAGTATATCCAAATACAGCGTAACAAAAATTCCTTGTGGCATTCAGAGGTGGATTTTATTTCTAATAAGCTGAAGCTTCTCCAAACACTGGATTATTATTATTATATATAATATATATATAATATTATATAATATTATTATTATTATTATCCAAATGCTGGATTATTGGGATAGTGAATCAAATCAATACTGTGTGGTTATCAGCTGTGTGGTCCTCGATACCCCTGGTTTACACGTCTTTCAGCTCAACTAAGTCATCTCCACGACCTCTACTTGAACTACGTGTGAGGCTGCTCACAGAATTTATATGCAGCGGAATTGAATGCTAAAAACAAAACCACCCCAGTAAAACAACGTGTTTCACATTTTGGTCCTAAAGTGTTCGATTAAGGTGCATGTTAACGTTTCAGAGATGCCTCCTGCTCTTTAAATGAGGACCACCAAGGGCTCTGGTGAGTAGGTGGCCAGAGCCCACTAGAAAACAGCGCCATCCACGTCGAACCAATGCCCTGAACCAAGCCTGTGTCCTCAGTGCCGGTTTGCGGCACGCCACCATGGCCTTTTGCGGAATAGCGGGTCGATCCCAGGCACAGTTCAGGTGTAGTGATCTGGGAAAAGCAGTCCTGCGGTTCCACAAAACCCAAAACTCTTCAGATCAGAACGTTTCAGGGAGAACGTTCTTTCTCCCCCGCTTTGTGTCATCAAATGGACATACCTGGGCTAGGCACTGCTCTCCCCACCGCTCTCGTGGGAGGTAGGCGGGAACACCTCCTCTGAGTCTTCAGGGCGGGCTTCCGAGGCATAATTTGTTCTGTGAGCCAAATGGCCTCGCCACTTTCAAGGCACTGAAAGTTGTCCGAGTTGCCAAAGGATCACCGGAGGGGGCTGAAAAAACATGGGACTTTTTCTTCTCCGCAGTTCCTGGGTAACAAGCCATTCTTCCAGCCTCAGTTAAGTGATTCTATTCACCTCTGCAATGTTCAGATATCTGTGTGATCGTAGCTCATTAGAAACATGATCACATCGAGTTGCAGTTTACTCATACTAATACTTAATGTTCTTATTTCACTGGTCAAAGAGATGATGGAGAGAACACATCAAATCATTAAGAGAAAAAAATTGCCACCCACTGAGGTTGATTGCCTTGAAGCAAATTAGTCTCCGTACGTGCAGAAGTTGCTGTGGTCCTTCCCGTCCCTTTACTTTTTCTTTTTAGGTTCTGGTGAACATGACAAACAGTGCTTCAAGTAAATTGTTAGGTACACAAATGAGTGCAAATTACAATTCTGTACCCGTGCATTTATTCTGGTGATTGCACTGATTGTATTTGACCATTGGATAATTAGGCCACATTCAGATCACAAATTCCCAGTTTATACCTTTTGGGTTTTCTGCTCCAGGATGCAGTAATGGCCTACAGAGTGCTTTGGTGTTGGGTGACCAGAGAAGCCATTTGTATGAGGTTCTTGCTAATGGGGAGGTTTAAATGTAGGGAAGGCTGTTTCTACACACGGAGGCTCTAAATGGTCAGAAAAGGGCACCGGGATAATCATTGGAGAGCATTTTTTCTTAGGGGTATGTTGTCTGAGTATTGGGGTTTCAAACTATATAAATGAAGGTCATTGGAGAAATACACATACACATGTCATTTGCCATGGGTTCAAAATGGGTAATTTAATTAATATACAGGTATATACGGGTTTAACATTAAATTATCCATTCCAAACTAATAGGAAAATAGGCCCGAATGGAAAGAGAGATTTAGCCTGTGGCCAAACTGAGAGCCTTTTCTTTCTCCTCCATTCCTTCTGCTTTCAGTTTTTTTTTTCCATTTAATTATTTGAGTACCTCAGCCAACTCTGAGCCAGGTGAAGTGTATGGACTCAAACATGTTGACTCGGAGGGATGGATAAGTCAAGTGTTAGTTACCTTCCCCACAGTAGGCTAATGGGCGTTTTGAAGGAGAGCAACATGGAGACAGCCGTCCTTATTGGGAAGAAACAATATTCTGATGGTGGCATTTTAGGTATTAGCGGGTAAGGGCTGCTTCTCCCCATGACAAAACCTGTCCCTAGATGAGGAGCAGTTGCCACTGAGTGTCTAGGGAGAACTGGGAAAAGCCCCCTTGTGCCACCAATGGAATTAGGCAGTCCATGTTATAAGGAGGCCACTGGGATGACAGGTAGGGGACTGAGGAACAGAGCAGTGGAGAAAGACAGAGTGGGAAGGTAGGATCTGGGGAGTAGGAGGGAGTAGGGAGAGGGTGCGTCCCTAGTTCAAATCCTGGATCTACTAATTTATCCGTTTAAAAAAATGGTGCTAGTGATTCTCTCAGGCCTTACCATCCAGTCAAGGAGAGAGACAATCAAGTGATTCATGGGTTCACCAAATGGGTATTGAACTTACTGTGTTACAAACATGGTAGGTGCTGTGAAGAAACCTGACCTTGTCTTGGGGCATCAGTGAACTTCAGTGATGGAACTGCATGACCCTAAGAAGTGAAACTTGAAGTGATAGGAAGAATGAAGTTGTTTAGGCGAGGCTGTGTAAAGGGAACATTCCCCAAAGAGGGAAGAACAGTATGTTCTAATGCATGACGTGACAGCCAGCATTTCTGGACCATGGCAAATGAGGGAGAATGTGGTAAAAGCTGAGGCTGAAGAGATAGGAAGCAAGCTGAGCCCTCCAGGCCTACCTGTCCCTGGAAAAGTGAACATTTTCCTAAGAACAGTGGGAAGCCATTTGCAGGTTTGATGCAAGTTCATATTTTAATTAGATGACTCCGGCCATAAGGAGGTGGACGGTGGCTGAAAGCAGGAGCCATGGAGGAGACAGGGAGGCTGTTGAGCGGGCTACTGGGGTAGACCGAATAGGGCATGGTGGTGGGTGGGACTGGGACGCAAGCCCTGGAAGAGAAAACTGTGGGTGGATTGTGTGACCTTGGGCAAGTAGCTTCACCACTCCGAGCCTAATTAGGCTCATGTTTTTCAGGTGTGGTCTATCATATCTAGTGATTTAAGAGTGGGGTTTGCTGCTCAGATCCTCTGCTATTTATAACCTCCCTTTAGATGCCAGCTATTCCACAAAAACATCTGTCCATACTTGATATGAGGGGGAAAAACAGAGCTAGCTTGGAAGCCTTTAGAATTGTATTTATTGCAATTCAATGAGGCTGGTGGTCTCAATAAAAATTGGCTTTGAAATGAAGAAAAGAATATTGACATAACACACACCTGTTACTCCTTTCACTCTTTTTTTATTTTAATGGTTTTTTTTATTATATGATGTTAGTCACCATACAGTGCATCCCTGGTTTCCGATGTAAGGCTCGATGCTTCATTAGTGTGTATAACACCCAGTGCACCATGCAATACGTGCCCTCCTTACTACCCATCACCAGCCTATCCCAATCCCCCACCCCCTCCCCTCTGAGGCCCTCAGTTTGTTTCTCAGAGTCCATAGTCTCTCATGTTTCATTCCCCCTTCTGATTACCCCCCCTTTCTTTATCCCTTTCTTCCCCTACTGATCATTCTAGTTCTTATGTTCCATAGATGAGAGAAATCATATGATAGTTGTCTTTCTCTGCTTGACTTATTTCACTTAGCATTATCTCCTCCAGTACTCCTTTCACTCTTAAACGCTAAGCGGAAGAGCCAGCAGAAGTCTCCCCTGCATTTCACAGTAATTAAATACACTACACTCATTTAGGAAACAGATAACAGTAAGTAGAAATTTACCAGCTATCTGAGAAGAAGCAGTCCAAGACTACCTTTTGTTCTTATAATTAGAAACATTTCCAACCGAAATTCAAGAGCAAGTGCCTTTCGGGGTTATAGTGTCTTCTCGCAAACTTTTGCAACTTGGCATGCATTTCTTGCCAGCTCCTCACACTAAGCTTTGTAATAAGTTTGCTCAATGTCCAACAAGGAACAAATGGCTCTGGGAGTGAAGATTTTGATCGTAGGCATTCAGTGTTCCTGGTGAGGATAGGAAAACACTGAAGCTAGATGCCTAAGCCTGTCAATGGTTCAGTTCCATTCGATTGATATTTGTCATGGTTGTGGTGAAAGTTCTCTGGGCAATGCCTTGTGCTAGACATCTTCAGGGAAGGCAATAATGGAATTTAGCAAGCAAACAAATATTGCTTAGGTTAGAGAAGAGTTGAATAACTGAATGGTTAAACCTGATCCAAAGGATATGTATAGATGAGAGAATAAAATGATTATAGAAGAAAAATTATTTTCTAACAAATAGGGCGCATGTACAAAGATTGACCTTGCATTAAGCCTTAAAGGAAATCTCTGATTTGGTATCATACGACCAGGTTATCTGACAAAAACGTAATACTGTGTGATATCCACAACTATAAAATAGATTAAAGGAGAAAGAAACCCTCCTTCCTCTGTCCTTTCAGAAATCATTCAGTAAACTTCGAACAAACATGTATGATTAATAATAAACAACAAAGCCAGTTAACAAACTAGAAATAGATCCCCTAATGAAGCCTGTCTGCTAAAACTCTACAGCAAATATTATGCCTGATGGCAAAATATTAAATGTCCGTATGTCTCTTTGAAGTCAGCAACAAGACTGACAAGAAAACCCCTTTTTAACAAAAAATTTTTTTTTATTTGTAAGTAATCTCTATACGCAGCATGGGGCTCGAACTCACAACTGCAGGCTCCACTGACTGAGTCAGCCAGGTGCTCCGGGAAAACCCTTAATCACCAGTTTTATTCAGCATTATAAATGGAATCCTAACCAGCTTATTGGGAAAAGAAGAATATAAGGTTTGAAAGTATATTTTTATTTTCACAGATGGCATGATTGTCCGCACAGACAACACAGACAATGTAAGAGTACGTGTAGACACTAATAGAACTAATACGGAGTTCAACAAGTTTCCTGGATATAGGATCAGTATATAAAAATCATTAGTGACCTCCTACAACAGTAAGAACCCAGGAGAACATGTTATAAAAAACACATGCTAATAACCAACATGGCATCCAAAATTGTGCATTTTTGGCTTCTCTTCTCCCACCTCTTTTAGGTCTTAAGTTGTTTTTGCGAGATTTTCCTTGCCACCCCCCCCCCCAACTGACCTTGGGCCATGAAGTTTGTTCTTCCTTTCAGCCAGGCCCTCTAAAAAGAAACTAATTTAAAGCAAAGAACAAATGAAGAGAGAACATGGTCATTATAAAGAACTTCAAGAATAGCCCTTTGCAATGGTTACCCTCTTATGTTTGTAGTGACTTCAACTTAGCCACTGCTATGAAAATTGAAAACCAATTAAGAGAATATGTTCCCTCAGTTGAGTGTATTCAAGCAAGAAGTTCACCAAAGTTACTTTCCTTTCAAACCAACCCCTTTGACTTTTAAAAGCTATTTTGAAAAAGTTCAAGGTAAAGAAGTATTAAAAAAAAAAAAAAGAAAAAGAAGACCAAAACTAAATATAAATATTTTAAGACTTTCACAAATAAATAAACTATTTAAAGTCCCAGGTTCCTGTGAGTAGATTCCTAGAATGGAGGGAAGCCATTCATTTGAACAAAACAACTTAGCCTTTGTGCAAATCTTTACAAGAGGATTTTAGAACTGTATTGAAAAACTGAAGTATGATATCACTTCGAGGAATCTTTGAAACTTATGAAGGTTGTTGAAGATTGAGTAAAAAGAGACCTTGATGATTATAGATATGAATATTTAGATGGCTGTGGATCAATTTCACCTATTGGAAAATCCATTACAGAGGATACATGTTACCTTTAGTATTCAGATGAATGTGATATCAAGTTGTTGGAAGGTAGTTCTTGCATAATAAGTACGGAATTACTGAAGAGTATGAATCTATATCTAAAAGAAGAGGAAATGGTGAAGAAGCTGCTTTGTCTATAAAGAAGAGATCTTCAAAGAAGAGAAAATTAAAATTCATCAGTCCCAATAAACCTTCCCCTCTCAAAAAAAAAAAAAAAGATGAGAAAACTAATGGTTAAAATAAGGACAGAATGACTACAAATGAACAGTTAGAGAGGAATGTAGATACGGAACAAGCAAAACAGTATCAAGAAGAAACACTTTATATATTGAAAAAAAACAGGTAAAATGTGTTTGCATATGTATGCAAGTGTGTGTACACATAATATGTCCTCTAAACCCTTGTAAGGAGAAAAAACATGACTTCGAACAAGCATATATATTTAATGAAAGTAAAGGACCAACACATATTCTAAAGAATAAGAAGAAAAACTTTGTATTTAGAAGTACTACAATTGAGTGAGTCCCGCGTAGGGAAAGTGGAGGCTTTCATAGGAAAAAGCTTTCTGAAATATAGAAACAAAGTCACACTAACTAAAAAGCAGTCTATGAACACAATGGGAAATGTTCTACTTTAACGAAAGGATAAAAAGTGACTCTAATTTGGTGAGCTCAGGATGTCAGCTACTTTCAAGCACATAAGCTCTATTTTCTTAGCTATTTATGTAATTCATGAATATATACTAGAATTGGAGTTTATTTGCAAGATAAATCACTAAATTGGAAAGGAAAAAATCCATTTGCAATAGCAGGAAAATCCATAATAAATCAAGAGATACACCTAATGAAATACATGTCTTTTAAGGAAATATTGTGAAATTTGATTGGTGAGCATAAACAATGACCTAACTATAAATAATGGAAGATATATACCAATTTAGTGGTTTGAAAGGCCCAATATCATAAAGAAGTCAGTTCTTCACAAATTAACTTGTAGATCAGTGCAGTTCCAATCAAACTTAAAGATTTGTTTTATGGGACTTGACAGACTTACCCTGAAATTCTTATAGAAAGAGAAAAGGCGAAGATTGGCCAAGATTCTCTTGGAGAGGAAAAATGAGATGAAGAGACTAGATCTATCAGATATCAAGAACGGTTATTAAGCCATATTAATAAAAGCATGAAATTGGTACAAGGATAGACAAGTGGAACCAAATTGAAATTCCATAAGCAGGCTCACACCTATATGAGAACTTTGGGTTTATGACAGGGGACACGACCAATCAACAGAAACAGGATGATTCGCTCTATAAATAGCCCTGGAAAAATTGGCTATTTAGATGGAAGAGAAGGAAATTCTTTACCCTATACCGTACAGAAATGTAAATTTAAGGCAGATTAAAGACCTAAATGTTAAAAGCAAAAATTATTTGCTTCCAAAAGATATTCTGAAAAATATCTTAATGATCTCAAGGTGGGGGAGGATTTTTTTTTTTTTAAACCACAGGATGGAAGCCATACAAAAAACATGAGTGAGTTTGACTTCATTACAAATACAAACTGCAATTGATGAAGGATACCACAAGGAGGGTTAAAATAATGAGCCACAGGCCAGTAGAAGGTATTATTGGCTCTTATAAACAAGGCAGGATTAAAATCCAGAAGGATCATATGGTACCTTTGTGAAAAAGGACAGGAAAATGGGGTTAGTCATGCCTAGAGGGTCTCTTGGGGCCTTTGTGTAGTGGGCCACACAGACCCCATAACATTCCCTGAGGAGGCAGTTGGAAAAGTTTAATCTTATCTCCTGGTGCCTGAGAAACCCGAAGTAGGGAAGCAGGGAAGGACCCTCCTGGACATTTTTACTTAAAGAATATTCTTCTCTTTCCCCTTGATGAAAAGCCTGGTGTAACACCACCTATGAACATGGCAGTGACTCCGGTGTGCTGTGTGGTGGCTCTCTGCTGGGGAGCTGAGGGGTCAGATGACTCAGGATTCTAGATTAAAAGGCTGAGTTTATAAGCTGCCACAGTAGAACTTAAATTATGGGGTTCCCCCCCCTCTCTTTAGGCATCACTGAAAGCATTTTGAAGAAAAAGGACCCAGTGGTTATTTTTTTTAATCATTTAACTTTTGGTTGGTTTTTGAAGATTAGAAAGTCATTTCTCAAAAATTACGAATTTTCAAGCTTGGGACATATTAATAATGATAGTGATGCTCAAAGTTTCCCCCCCCCCACCCTCCTCCCATCTCCCTTTTTTTCAATCTCAGAACATGAAAGATGAAGGCAGTTCTGAAAAGTAAATTTTTGATTGACTAATCCCCTTGAACTCAGTGTTACTTTCAAAGAGAGAGGAAGGGGAGCAGAAAGCAAATCAGAACCTCATCTCATGTGGCTCCCCAGGCTCCTGTCACCGTATTTTAGGTGGTAGGCTTCCCGGGACCTGGTGTTTGTATCTGAAATCCTCCCTGCTACATGAAAGAGCATGGCTGGATTACGTATTCATTTGGAACTTTTTCTGTTTATTCTTGGAGCCCGCAGTTATTATATACATTTGTTGATGGGCTGCTTTGTGCTAATTATAGAAACCATTGTGGTATCATTATTGATGTACGGACTTTTTTCAAATCTTATTTCTCACAGCATTGTTTTGGGAATCAGTATGTATGGACACTGTTTTAATATGACCGAATGGGGTCAAATCAGCAAGCAATATAGGAAATTGGACCCAGTCCACTGTCTAAGAAAAGATATTTTAGTCATTAGCTGACTAGATCTATGGCTGTTTTTAGAAGTTTAAAAGTCCCAGAAGTCTCAAGAAGACAACTGAGCTTAGATGCAATTTTAGAATTCTCAATCCTTGGGGTGATATTTTTTGGTACACCCCATGAAGGCATGGGCTTTGGCTGTCTTGCTCACTGTGGGAGATCCTAGCACAGTGCCAGGCACATGGTAGGACGTTAGTATCTGTTCAGTGAATGGGTAGATGGACAGATGGACATATAGATGCATAGATGGATGGAAGGGAGGGAGGGAGGGAGGAAGGAAAGAGAGTCGGACAAATTTGCTTTGAAAAGGGCTTTCAGGGCATCTGGGTGTCTTAGTTGGTTAAGCATCAGACTTGATTTTGACTCAGGTGATGATCTCAGAGCCGTGGGATCGGGCCCTGCGTTGGGCTCTGCGCTGAGCGTGGAGCCTGCTTAAGATTCTCTCCCTCTCGCTCTGCCCCTCTTCACCCCACCCTGCTCGCATGCGCTCTTGCTCTCTCTCTCAAAAAAAAAAAAAAAATTGAGAAGGGCTTTCATGAAAAGGGTATTCACTTTGCAGGAACGTTGCCTTTTGTATTTAAAACGTCTTCCCTCTTACTTTAGATACCGGGTGTGGGCCACAGGATACTTGCTATTTATGATCCTGAAAATATTGGAAGCCCATTCCAGGGACTAAGGGAAGCAAACCACATCAAAACTACGTCTCTCCTTTTCTGCTTTTGAGTTCAAAGATAGCATTCAAGATGATGCAGGTATTTGATTGTATAGAGTTAACATTCCCCAAGAAGATAGAAACAGCTGTATTATAAATAGGCTCTTCAAATTTTTCAGTAAACTTCTTTTGGAGAATGGCATTCATACAGCAAAGTGCACAGACCTTAAGTGTACAACTCATCACAGGTTTACAAGTTGAAGAAACCATTGTGACTAGCACCCCGATCAAGAAAGGTACATTATCATGGGGCGCCTGGGTGGCACAGCGGTTAATCGTCTGCCTTCGGCTCAGGGCGTGATCCCGGTGTTACCGGATCGAGCCCCACATCAGGCTCTTCCGCTATGAGCCTGCTTCTTCCTCTCCCACTCCCCCTGCTTGTGTTCCCTCTCTCGCTGGCTGTCTCTCTCTGTCGAATAAATAAATAAAATCTTTAAAAAAAAAAAAAAAAAAAAAGAAAGGTACATTATCAGTACCCTAGAAACCTTTCTCCTGTCCTTGTCCAGAACTTACTTCTCATCACAATGGTAGTGACTATAGTTTAAAACACCAGTAGATTAGATTTTTATTCTGGCATTTATATAAATGGGATCATATAATATGTAGCTTTGTGAGTGGCTTTTTTCATGTATCATTGTAATATTTTTACATTTCATCCAAGTTGTAGCATGTGTCAGTACCCATTCATTCTTACGGCTGAATAATATTCTATTGTATGGATACACAGATGGAGATTTATTTTTTTTCCTCTGGCTATTGTGAATCATCTTGCTATGAACAATTATGTAGAAGTTTTTGCATGGACATATGATTTCAACGATTTTGGGTTTTTACCTAGTGGACTTGCTGGGCCATATGGTAACTCTTATGTTTAACTTTTTGATCAGCTGCCAAATTGTTTTCCAAAATGGCTACACCGCTTTGCATTCTTAACAATTGCTTATACCAGTTCTGGTTGCTCCACATCCTTGCAGACACTGGGTATGGTCAGTGTTTTAAATTTTAGTCATATGATGGGTAATCTATGGTTTTAGCTCTATGTTTTTCTTTATATCTTTTTTATTTACTCAGAAAATAACTCCAAAGATAACTTTTATAAATTAACTAATCTGAGGTCATTTCCAGTCCTGGGCCCTAACTGGAGGGACCAGTATTTCCCCATCTTTCTAGAAGATGCAGAGAGACCCTTCAAGATTTAGCTTAGTTGCCACTTCTACTAGAAGGCCTTCCCTGACTCTTCTTTGCCCAGGCTTCTCTCTGAAGACCGATTTCTCTTATGTGTCTTTTGGCACATGCTTGGCACAAAGTAGGCACCCAAATGCACCTTTGCTGAGTGACCATATTTTACTGGTAGAGTCTTATTCTACACGCCATTATATCAAAGAATATTTGTACCCACGTTCTAGGAGGGCCTTACAGGACATCTACCCAATCCCTTCATTTTACTGATGAGAAAGTGGGAAGTCAGAGAGAGAACAGGCATAGCCACACAACCTGAGCTTAGTGAGCAGGTCTCCTGACTCCTCTTCCGGATAGCTTCCTCCACTCATCTTTGCTTCCCCTGTGCTGCTAATTTGCAGACAATGAAATTAATCTTTGGCCAGAGAAAAACACACATGGAAAAAACAACAAGCAAAAATGTATGTTTCCAGGGCTTAAATTCAAAGTCAAAGAAGTAGCTCTCCTCTCGTTGAAAGCTTGTGTGCTCCAGCACTGAGAACCACCATCATTTAGGCCAGGGAAAGGAAACTTAAAGTGACTTTTCAGCAAATACAGTTCTTAATGGTACACATATAATATCTTGTTCTGTTTTATACTCTGATCATGATTAAGAATTTCAAATAGCTCAGGAAGAATTAAGAAGATTTACACCCACATTATTACTCACAACCACTTAGAGCAAAGAAAGAAATCTTTTTAAAAGATGTTTATTGCTTTCATACCAAATGAGAATTTGAATTAAAATGATTCCCAGCACAATCTTTCGAGTTGAAAATACATTCAGCAGTTTTCAAAATCCCTTGTAATAATGACAATGCTCTGTAATTTCACTGAGTTGGTATTTCTTCAAAGGAGATTAGGGGAAATGCTGTAAACATGAACTTCCTAATCCTTGTCATGAGGTGACTGCCCTGGATCAATCTTGTTACACCTGCTCCTCAGATGGAGATGGTAACACTCTGGCTGGCCAGGTTTCAAGGTTTGACCTCTTGGTTCACTGCGAATTTACGTCAAATGGAAGAACCTTAGTTCTTAAGTAATTATCTGACCCTTCATTCCTAGGCTGTGATACATGCCGATCATATCCCCATTTCCACAAAAGGTATGTAAAATATCTAGTATGTAGTAGATCTTCTTTGGCTGGTAGCTACAGTTAGATTCTCTGCTGGAGAAGGCTATGGACTAGAAGAAGATGGCTTTGCTGATTCCCCAAACCCCCCAGATACGTCAAGCTCGTCCATTCATTTATTTTTTGAGAATAGATCGATTGCTTTCTAATCCTGTAAGTGTGGGGGTGGGAAGTGTGGCGTGAAAAAACAGTTTGCACATGCAAGCGTGTCCCATTCTATTTTTTATTATTTTTAGCTTATGATTTTTTATAAATAACCATTAGTACCAGTGCTAAGGTCTAGCATACTAAAACAGGGCTGACAGTGTTACAAAGAATGATTCAGTCGGAAATCCAGTGTATCGCGTATCATAGACAGACGAGCTGCAGTAACTCCTCCTATCTAAGTAAATGTTAGGAATAAAGCTGTAGAGACTTGTAATTTATACTGACTACTGAATCTGGGATACCCTGTTGGTGGGTCAATGGCCTAAAACAAGTGAAAAAATGTAGTGTTTTTTTGGTTTTTTTTGCCAAGAGGACTTTTAAGAACATGGCTGAAATCATTCATATGCTTAACATGGAATGTATAGAAACCAGTTCTAACTCCTATTTTCCAGAGCAAATACAGGGCAAGAGAAATTGCAAGGAAGACTGCTAGGGATGGAGACCAGGCTTTTAGTTCCAGATCAGTCACTGCTCTATACTGTGACCCTGAGCACATCATTTTGCTATTCTGGGCTATAGTTTCCTAATCTGAAATCCACTGATGTAGCTGAAACTCTTAATGATAAACTCATGCTGCAGATTCATAGAGTTCCACAGAGGTGCCTCAGAGATCACTGAAGGAGGCGCTCCGAGATCTTGACCCCCAAACCCAACCCAAGTGCTTCCATTTAAAATGGTTTATACATGTGGGTTCTTCTCCGGGTTACATTTTGCGTGAAGGATTCTGAGGCCTAAAATTGAAAGCCACCAGGCTAAGCGATCCTGAAAGTTTTTCCCACTTTGAAGTTCTATGATATCTAAGTAACCAAAGTGGATGCCTGTGACATATTTCGATTACTAATACGTGAACTAGCCTTAGGGCTGGAATAACAATGGTAATAGATAATGCCCGCTCTACTACCTAGGTACATCTCATACCTGGATTACTGGATTCAACAGAATATCTGTATCAGCAAAGAAATGTCAGATGTGACTTTATGCAGTTTTACTGTTGCACACTTTTGTGTTTGGAGTATTTAATGGGGCTCTAAGTATATTTGATTAGTCTTCAATAAGTAGAATGTTTGATTAATCCATACGTGCCATCCCCCCACCTGTGCCTTGCAGCAGGAAGTTTATTCAATCAGACAGTGAACAGTTTGAATTTGGGGCAGTGCTTCTTACACTTTGTACAGAGGATGTCATAATGAAGAGCCAGAGAAGGGGCGTGTGAATTGAGTGTCGGTCGATTTTTATAGACATATAGTAAAGGCTGATTTATTTGAGGCATAGAGTTATTTCAGACAATCTGAATCAACTATGACTGAAAATGGTTCTTGTGAGCTGTTACATTTCCAAGCAACTAAAAAACACATGCACGAGAGGAGAAATATAGATTTTGTCCGGATACTCCCAGCATCTCCAAGAGAATCAACTGGAGGCCTATTTGCCCATTTCGTTTTCAAACATAGTGGTTTCCCTTTGAGTGACAGTAGTGTTGTCTTACATAGGGGAGAGAATTTTGTGGCACTAGTGATTCTTTTTTGTGCATTTCCCCATTTGTTTGCAGCCTCCATATCTATTTGCCTATTCATTCCTTCATTGTTTGCTTTGCCTTCTTCCTCTATACATTATGATACTTCTGACAGTTGACTGCATTCATGCAGTCATGCAGTCCAGAACGCAGACAGGCTGGTTGACCACCCATATGGGCCAAGGTTGTGTGTTAGACACTGCAGCGATATAGAAAGAATGACGAACTGCTTTTCTTTGTACGTTACCGCATTTTGGACAGGAGTGTTTTGGAGGATAGCACTCTAGGTAAGGTTCTTGTTTCAGACTAGTGAAAGAAAATCAATTATGGTATCCAGAATGCAGGCTGAGGGGGAAGACTTGAAGGACATGCGTTCTGCACATCCTTCTTTTATCCCATTTTATCTTATTGTTTAACATTGATTTGCTGACATGTGTCTCTTCCTTGCTAGACTGCCTTGAGAGCAGGTTTTTTTTTTTTTTAACTCACGTGGGACTCCCAGAGCCTAACACACTGCCTGTATAGTTGGCTATGCCCATCATATTCATCATAGTGAATGAGAAAAAGAGATCTGAGCTGTAACTTGGAAGGGACTTTTCTAGAAAAGGAAAACATGGTGAAGACGTATGGCTGTTCATTGTTTGAAATTTTTATTGCTATCAAGGATGAGGAAAATTCTAATTGCTTGGGCTTTGAACTCCATGAGATAGTTCAGGTAAAGATTTAGATCCCTCCCACGTGTTCATACCAGTCTTGTCCCAAAGGTAGTCCAAATTGTTCTCCTGACTGCCCATTACACAAATGCGCTGATCCCAGAAATCAGAAGGAATGCCATGGGATTCCAAAACTTAATTGCCGTCTGCGCCATGTATGCCTGAACTATGGAAAGTCATTCAGTCAGCAAGATAGAAATAACATCTGCAGAGGCAGACAACAAACTCAGACCACTTTCCCTCTGAAGTCCAGCTGCCATTGTGATCCATGGCAAGTTTCCAGCCTGAGAAAGCCAACAACTATGGAGCAGAGGCACCCTACCCTGAGTGGAGACCAGAAAGGGCAGGAGCAGTACAAAAGCCAGTTTTTTGACACTCTTAACAAATAGGTTTCTACTAACTCATTCATTTCCATGGACTCAGGTTAGCAAGTGGGCGGGCAGAGAAGAGGGAGAGGGGATGAGTGATAGGAATACTTCATCAAGTTGGATTTATTTCAGGAATGCAAGGCTGGTTCAACAATTGGACATCTATCACTGTGATAGGTATAAAGCAGAAAAGTCATATTATCAGTAGATACAGAAAAAAGAAAATACTTTTTAGAGTTTTTTAAAAAATCGTAGTCAAATACATAAAATTTACCATCTTAACCATTTTGAATTGTACAATTCAGCAGCATTTAGAACATTCATAATGTCGTGCAGCTACCACTTCTGTCTGATTCCAGAACATTTTCATCCCCCAAAAGGAAATCCCCAAAGGAAATCTTAAACCCACTAAGCAGTCACTCCCATAACCCCCACCTTCAAGGCCCTGCAACGACCAGTCTATTTTCTTTCTAGAATTTGTTCTGGCAATTTCATATGCACAGAATCATATAATACATATCTTTCTGTGTCTTGTTTCTTTCACTTTGAATAATGTTTTCAAGGGTTCACCCATGTTGTAGCATGTATTAGTACTTCATTCCTTTCTATGGCTGAATAATATTTCCGTCATATGAATATACCACATTTCATTTATTCGTTTATTCGTCAATGGACATTTGGATGGTTCTACTTTTTGGCTATTGTGAATAGTGCTGCTCTGAACTGCCATATTCAAGTATTTGTTTGAATACCAGCTCTCAGTTCTTTTGGGTAGATATCCAGGAGTGGAATCTCTGGAATTTGATAATTTTATGTTTAACTTGGAGAGAAACCATCAAAATGTTTTCCACACTTGGTGACCTTTTAATATAGATTTCCTCTCCCTGATGGAGAACTGTGGTCCTGTGGATGTGCCTCACAGTTAGACAACTTACTCGTCCTCTTTGTGGTAGTGTAAGTCACCAGTGGGTAAAAAGCCAGGACTGTTACTATAGCTGAAGTTCATTCACGTGTGCACATAGGACCGGGAAATGGAGTACCCTCCAACAGATGGCACACAGCTGCGGCTGACATCCATGCAGTAAACATAAGCTTATTGAGGACCTGTAATATGTGATGAGCGTTGTGGGAGTGTACACTCCCAGGGGGTGTAACAAGCACTGTGGATACGGAAACGAGGCACGTTTTCTCTTCTCTACAGGTTCATGTTCTAAAAGCTGAGCACAGATTTTTAAAAAATGAAATAATAATGCAATAATCAGAATCCTTGATACATTTAAAAATCCAATTCTCTCAAATACAAATTTAACATTTTATGGTGATGTCTTTCAATGATAAGTGAACTTGCTCTCACATTATGTCCATTCATAAAATATTTAAAGGGCCATGTCCAACAAAATTACATATAATTCAGTTGAGATGAGCACTGCACAAAATTGAATAAATTCCAGTGAATCATCTGTCTTTTAAAAATAATATTTAAATTAAGAAACCAAATGGAATCATTAGCTGTACTTTATTATTAAAATCAAATATTTTTTCCACAAATGGATGTTAATAGGTAGGAAATGTACACTGTAGTAATTACTTTATATTTGTCAGCTGAGAGAATTTACCATCATCGTGTAATACGTGAATCTGTCTCTAAATTCCTAAGTGTGGTTACTACCTATGAGCTAATTATATTTTCCCGTACTCAGCTAGACCATTGTCAGGCCCTGCCTGGGATATTACAATAGCACAGCGCTCCATTCTCAGAATGACTCCTGGTCCAGATCACTCATTTTTTTTTGGATCTGCCTCCACATACCCCAGACCCATGTTCTGCATGATTGGGTACTACATTAGTGTGGATCACAGAGAATACCCATCTGTGGTTAAAAATAACAGCACTGGGCGCCTGGGTAGCGCAGTCGTTAAGCGTCTGCTTTTGGCTCAGGGCGTGATCCTGGCGTTGCGGGATTGAGTCCCACATTGGGCTCCTCCACTGGGAGCCTGCTTCTTCCTCTCCCACTCCCCCTGCTGTGTTCCCTCTCTCGCTGGCTGTCTCTCTGTCACATAAATAAAAAATAAAAAACCTTTAAAAAAAAATAACAGCACTGTTCTGTAGATGGAGCATAGCTTTGGCTTTTGAAATGGAAATAGACTCAGGTAACAGTGCCTCCTTTACTGCTGTGTGTAAATTTCATCTAAAATCTTAGGTAATGTAGATACACCCATTCTTCTAGTTAATGGCTAAATGGCCAGTTTTGTCAGATACCATGATGGAATATTCCGACCGGCCAGCAGTTTTACTCATGTGATTGATTGTTCAGGCTATTTCCTCTCCATGACAAGCTACTAAACACCATAAATAATTTTTTGAATGTCTTTGACAGAAGAATGAACATCATTTTCTTTTTAGAAAGTAGATAGGCCCTTTTGCAGTTTGGTATTGAAAAACTGGACAAATTCTATGAGGGCATTTTCCATGTTCTTCCACTCACGATCATTAAGTGTCGTGATGTATTGTTCAGATGCCTGCTTTTACAATTAAATCAAAATCCAAGTTGATGTGGTTAATGTAATTCGAAAATACCCGTTGGAGTTACCTGAAAAAAGTTAGGAACTGTTATCCAAGCAGCTGAGTTCTATGAAAGTACCTGGGTTTACATGGAAGAGCAAAGCGAAGATGTGGCCAAGTGCAATGCCGAAAATACACTAAGGGCTTAGTAGATGCCATTTAAATGGATGAATCCATGTAATTAACAAAAAAAGGAAAGTAATCCAGAATATAATTTTAGGTGTCAGTAGGAGAAGTCCATCCTGCGCAAGAGACTCAGATGGAAATTCTTGTTCCAACAAGCTCACCATATATGAGCCTTAGTTCTTTTGTATGCATGTTATAATCCTAGCTAATCCTCTCAAGAGTGCTATCCCATTCATTTAAATGTGTTATAATAGAAAACAGATCTGCCTATTCTATTCCACCTAAGAGGAGATTTTTTTTTTTTTAAAGATTTTATTTATTTATGTGACAGAGAGACAGCCAGCGAGAGAGGGAACACAGCAGGGGGAGTGGGAGAGGAAGAAGCAGGCTCCCAGCGGAGGAGCCTGATGTGGGACACGATCCCGGATCGCCAGGATCACGCCCTGAGCCGAAGGCAGACGCTTTTAACGACTGCGCAACCCAGGCGCCCCCTAAGAGGAGATTTTTAAAAAACCTTTGTCGTGTCAGCATACACATTGGTCTATGGGAGGTTGTGTGAGTTTGGGTTTTCCTAGGCAACTCTTGATCCCCCCACTCGTCATCCCCCAAGGAGTTTGATTCTTAAGTGTCCCTCGATGCTGCCAATCTAATCTACATTCTATTCCCAGCTGCTGAGCATCTCTCTTGCCCTCTGTCTCTAAGTTCCCCTGCCCTCACACAAGTAATGCTTCAGTGAAACCGAATTCCTTATTTTTCCAGTCTTTTAGTTGACTTGTATGCCTGGCAAGTGACTCCAACTCCCTTGGCAGGTTTAGTTACTATAGGGACGATTATGGGGCTGTTGAGTGCCCAGGTTCTGGATTAGGACAAGGTACTCAACCTCTTTGTGCCTCACTTTCCTCAGCTGTGAGAAGAAAATAATGATAGTACTTTATGGGGCTATTCTGAGGTTTAAATGGGATAACACACTTGAAACACCTGCTACAATCCCTGCACACAGTAAATGCTCAGTTAATGTCATGAAAAATGATGGCGAACACTAGGGTTCCTCGTGGAAAAGTTCTCCCCAGCTGTTAAACAGACTGCTCTGGGGACGTAGCCCATTGATCTCATCTAATTTCTTTGAGAATGTAAATATTTGACCCTTTTGAAAATTGTTTGCCCATCCCTAGTCCTCCAACATGTCTCAAATTCTTCATCTTTCCTCGTGTTACAAAGGGTCACTCAGAAATCTAATCTGCAGGTGCTGTCTCTGCTCATAACATGACCTAAATGGGCAGGTGACTTGATGAATTCATAACATAGTGATAGAATGTTTGGTACGGGATGCTGTTCTAGGGATACAGAGCGAATAAAATGACATCCCTGCCTTCAGGAACCTTCTACCCCAGTCTCCTCACCAAGCTTTGCCCCATCCTAATCGTTATTCTCTTATAAACTACCTTAGTTCTGCCTTTTCCAACTGTCAGCTCATTACCTTTGATAGAGAATATAGAAGCAAAGTAGGAGTTGGAGATCTCTGCTTTCCCTTTCCTCTGGGTGCAGGATGCTGTTGTTCCCAAGAACAAGCCTAGCACTTTGTTTTTCTTCCTGTCTAGGAAGTAACAGAATAAGTAATTTCTAGGTAAACCTTATCTTATTCATGGTGTTGGCTTTTCTGACTCTGTTCTAATGGCTGTTGGACTTATTGATGCCGAGGACAGGGCTTTGGAATCAGACCCAGCGGGACTCAAATCTTTATTCCTTCCCAGCTGCGTGATCTCCAGCGAGTCATTTTGCCTCTCTGAGCCTTATTTTCCTCCTTGTTAATGAAGGATAACGATTACTGCTTTGTGGGCTTGTTGTGAGCATTAAAATGAGAGAGTGTCTATTAAGCACTTAGTACAAGCCCGGCACAAAGTAAGTGTGCACTAAACGTTAGCTATTATTAGCAAGAGCTGCAGAGGATAAAGGATGCTTGGCTTCAGTCCTCTGTTCCAAGCTTAGTAGCTGCTTAACATTTCGCAAATTACTTACTTGCACAGAGGATTGGCTTCCTTTTCTGTAAAATGAAATTTAATATCTGCTTATCCACATGGTGGGTCTAAGGATTAAATGAGATAAGATTTCTAATGACACTGCAGAACATGGTCTTCATACTCTTATATCTGTTGTTCACTCACAAATATTTTTTAACATCTTGTGCTCAGCCCTGGAGGTACAGTAGAAAGCAAGATAGACATGATCCCTGGCTCTCCTGGAGACAAATTAATTAATTAAATAAGCACAGATGGTCAAATGCTATGAAGGAAACAAGCAAAAGTTATTATAGAGAATAGTAGTTGTTTAAATCAAAGGAGCAGGGAGGACTTCTTTTAAGAGAGGATATCTATACTGAGATCTACGTGATAAGAAGAAACTAGCAATGGGAAAAGCATTTCAGCTAGAGGGAACAGCACGTAGAAAGGTCCCGACATGGGAAGAGCTTAGCGTCTTCAAAGAGCTAAAAGAAACCCGATGTCCTGATTATGTTTGTTAAAGATTTTATTTATTTATTTGAGAGAGCAAGAGAGCACAACAGAGAAAGCATGGGGGTGGTGGGGAAGGGGAGAGGGAGAAGCAGACTCCCCAGCAAGAAGGGGGCTCCATCCCAGGACCCCAAGATCATGACCTGAGCCAAAGGCAGACGCTTAACCAACTGAGCCACCCAGGCCCCCCATCCTGATTATTTTTAAAGAATACACCCACCTTTTATTTACAAAACTAAGGAAGAGCTATTGACATCATCAGTTATTCTAGAGAGGTGAAGGGAGTGAGGGCAGGTAGGAAGACTTTTAAGGTGGTGGTTACAGTAAACTTTCCAAAAGTAATTTCATTATTTTCCTAAGGTTCCCAGCAGAAAACAAGTGGTCCACCCAGAAGAGTAATTAGACAATACTTTAATGAAGGGATGATTTACAAAGCTTCGGTCCAGGTTTCTTGCTGATGGTTAAAGGAGACCAAGAAGGGAAGGGACAGCAATCCAGGGTCAGCAACAGCAGGGGCTTATTATCACCCTGTGTTCTGATGAGGCTGAGGGAGGGGTGGTTACAGAGTCTGAAGAGAGTAGCAGCTGTTTGGACAGAGCTGTGGCCTTTGGTTGAGGAACACAGGTGTCACCAACCTGCAGACCAGCACCAAGGAATCTGGTAGGTGAGGACGTGTGCCCAGTGCTTCATGCACTCTCGTGCCAGTGCCTCTTATTGGCCAGACCTCCCTGTAAGCCAGAGGGGAAGGGAGCTGGGTTGATAGAGACCAGCCTTCTGGAGCGTAGAGTGAGGTGGAGAGGGGTGGAATGTAGATCTGGAGTGGCCCGTGGAGGCCATGACACAGCACCTAATAGAGTGTTTTGTAGGCTGAAGAGTGCCTGCCCCCCCCCCCCCCCCGAGATGTCCACTGCCTAACCCTGGAACATAAGAATATATGTTGGTATGTGGTAAAAGGGACTTTGCAGATGTGATTAAGTTAAGGATTTTGAGATGGGAAGGTTATCCTGGATTATTATCCGCATGGGCCCAATGTCATCAGAATGGTCTTTATAAGGGAACGAGAGGGGCAGAGGTCAGAGCGAGCGATGTGCAGCTGTGAGCCACAGAAACTGGACATTTTTAATGACACTGTTCTCTCAGGGATTCTCCCTTAGAACTTTCAGAAGGAACACAGCTCTGCTGACACCTTGATTTTAGCCCAGTGAGACCAATTTTGGAGCTAGGAGAAAATAAATTTGTGTTGTTTTAGACACTAAGTTTATGGTCCATTTTTGCAGCAGTAGGGAAGCAAATACAAGAAGATATTATTTCCATGGCGATTTTCAGTTGAGCAAGCAGGTTCACGAACATCGCCTCCTTTTAATGCTCACAGCAACTCTTTGAGGAAGGAATTCTTTTTTCAGTGTATAGAGAGGGAGAGTGAGGGTCAGAGCTGTGAAAAGGCTTGCCCCAAGCCAGGAAAGGAGGCAGCTGGAGATGGGTCCCAGCTGTCTGGACGCCAAGGTCAGTGTTCTTTCACTCAACACCATACTGATTGAACCACTGTAGAGAAGTGGCCAAAAGATGCCAGGTTGCAAAGAGTTAAAGGACAAGTAGGTGGTGAAGAGTAAAGAGAGGGTAGAAGAGCTGTCTTTATTGGCGCTCCTGGAGTTTGCCACTCGATCTGAACCCACCCACCTTCCATTTCAGGGCATCAAGCAAGTGTCCCAGAGGGCTTTTTACAAGAGAGGAGGGGATGGTGGGGTTCCTTTAACCAGAGAAGTTCTCTGTGTATCTATTTTTTACATAATTGACTTCTAGGTCAGATTTCACTAAAACACAACAAGATACTGGGGCTAAATAGAAGTTTGAAAATTTTGGCGGACACTCCGCAAATGGTCACTGTAGAAAATAAGCAGCAGACACTCTGGGGTGATGGCTAGTCAAACCCCATGGACCTCAGGGAAAGGGAGGAAGAACAGACTTTTTGGAGTCCCCCCCCCAGAGACCTGGCCTTCTGGCTTCCAAGCAGAGGGTAGCTATGAGAAGCAGCAGAATGTCATGCATATGACAGCATCTGGGCTGTTTTTGATTTTTAACGTGGATTATAAAAATTGGAGCTCTGTCACCCACGTGGCTTCAACACACTTGTGATGCCAGGGTGTTTCTGTTGCATTGGTAAAGGTCAAAATCAATAGAATTCTCCAGTCTTCCCCCATTTTATAGGTCAGGTGTGCTATTATTCCATAGATCGCTAGTGAATTTCTCTGTGATCCTTAAGTATTTGCTTGACATAAAAATGACGTTAAGCTTTACTTACTGGTCCCTTGGCAAATGAAGGACATTTCATATCTCTAATACCTTAAATACATCATCTGGAGTGATTGCACATTGAGCTGTTGCTTTGCTTGGCTGCTGAGAAATGTGCTTGAGTTTCAAACGGGCTGGTGGGTGAAGATATTTTCCTGTCTGCCTCTCTAGAAATGCTCTTTCTCAATGAAGGGTGCTCGTCAGAGAGCTGTGTCCCAGCAATGCATCTCAGCCCCTCTAAGCCCGTCTTCTGTGAATCACACCACAGCCGTAGAGTAAGAACTGCCCGTCAGAGACCTGTTGTTGTGTCAACACAGGATGGGTCTGGGCACGTTGGCCACTGTATTCCATTCTATACATTTTAGAAGAAACCATGGCAGGGAGGAAGTTTCCTCTGTCCTCACTGCTGGGAAAGCTCTGTTTCTCATGAACAGCTGATGTGTTTTCTAACAGATGGGCATTTCGAATTTAGTTATTCAATGATCAGATCTACCGAGTAACAGAACCATAGCCGTATATTAGAAATGTGAATGCATGGCCCCACTCTCAAGGAATTGATTTTTCTCGAGTGAGGATCATTTTTAAAAGCCCTCCTCCCTCCCTCTAGTGATTCTAATGAATAACCAGGGTTGAGAATCACTGTTAACAACTGTTTGGCTTGCTTCTCTTTGGCCACCGGAAAGCTCAAAATCAAGTTAGGGGCATTTTCCAACAGTTAGACAGGTCTTCGTGGTGTGCAGTTCTGAGTGTGTTTCTGATCTGGAATTGATCTTAGTGACATATTCGGATTTACCCTTTGTCCTAATTTCTTACATATTTTTTTCATCACATTGTCATTATGTATTTATTGGGGCTCTTTGTAAATGATCTTTGATATGAAGCAGTAGATGGATTGGTGGGTGGAGTGATGGTAGAAAGGTCGGTGCCCAACAGGTGTTTACAGTGGGTCTGTCCCCTGCCCTGGGATATTTCCACACATTAGGTGCTGCAGATGGCACTATACCGGCCAGTCCTGCTGCAGAGATAATAGAATACATTGTCCTCTGCGATGCTACCATAAAAGCATTCCTATTGTTATTTTACTTGTTAATTGAAAGGAGGAATATTGGCCATCTTTTTAAAAATTGAAAAAAACAGGTAATTTAAAACATCACTCCTAATTCTACCCCTGCCCAACATAATGAAAACATTTATAGGTTTGTTTTTTTTTCTCCAGAATAGCAATTTGTCATCAGAGGGCTTTTCTTTCAGCAAAATAAAAAGGACTAGAAAATTCAACAAAGCAAGTATTTAAGAAAAATCAGTCCAGTATTCAAGATGCTCAAAAGCCACATTTTCCACCTGTGAATCATGGAGACTGAACTGTAGGCCATTTGTTTTAGTGGCTTCCCACTGTGCTTCAGGCACCGTGGTATATAAGCCCCTCAGAGAACGGACCCCTGTTGACCTCTTCAGCTCTCAAAGCATTCACTACCAAACTCTCACCCTCACTTTCCTCGTAATATACTTCTTTCAGTTTCTAGAACATGCTCTTTCTTGCCTCTGGGTCTTCACACATGCTGGTCCCCCATCAGAACCGTATTCCCTCCTTCCTGTCCGCGTTCACCTAGCTAACACCCCCTCATTAGTTCCCATGTTTCAGCTTTGATGTCACTTCCTACTGGAGCTTCTCCTTGAGTTTCCGGACTTGTCTCTCTGCTGTAGCTATTTTTCTGACTGGGCTCCTTCTCCCACTGAGTGGTGATTGCCCTATTCAGGTCTCTCTCCCCTTCTAGACTGTAGACCTCCAGGACATTGACTCTTGTTTGTCACCGAATTTCCAGCAGCGACCACAGAAGCTAGCGCAGAGTTCAGTACTCAATAAATGGAATTAGCTATTGTGATTATAAAGTGTCTGTTCTGGGTTTGAAAGGCCCTTGGTAAATGCAGATAATGCTGATCGAAGTCAGTTTTGGAGCAGGACAGCCGTGATCGTTTGGTGAGAAGCTCCAGCAGCATGTTGACTCTGTAGCTAGACAGCACTTCCTGGCTCTTTACGTACTATGTTAGGGATAATAAGGCATACAGCAATGGAGAGAAATCAGCTCATTCCAAACTAATTTTCACTTTTGGTTAACACTTGCTCTATGCAGTGACAGGTCATATCAGTTGGGAGCTTGAATGCTTCTAAGCTGATTGCCTATTTCCACAATTCGAAGGAGCTTCTTCTTGAGTCATTTGATCATGAAGTGGATGGTATCTGAAATATGACAGTTGGGGGTAGAAGCACAGTGGTGGGTGTCGTGAAATGCCATGTGCATTTACATGGCTTTCTTTGTGGGGGGGGCAATAAAATTTTGTCTGTTTCTGTAAGATCACAGCTCTGTATACTGAAAAGAGATTTGAACCGGGACTCAAATTTCTTACCTTTCTACTTCCTAACAATGTTACTTTGGAGCAAGTTAGTTATCCTTCTGGGCCTTTATTTTCTCATCTCTGAGATGGGGACGGTAATTAAAGCCTCATGGCGATCTGTGGAATATTTATCACGTACCTAAATAGGTGATTAATAAAGTCTTGTTAAATTCAAATGTCAAAAAAGATCTCTGCCATTGGAATGAGTAAGTGTGAACCTTCTGGATTTTCTCTTTCTCAAAGTTTGTGGGCAAATTTAAACATTTTTATTGTTACTATTAACATTACTTATTTACACAATACTCTTCTGCAAAACAAAAGATACAAAAAAAATGTCATGTAACTTACCTTTCCAAATAAAATTTATTTGTTTAATAAAGCAATAGCTGCCAGAAACTCTACTTTTGCTCTGCTTTGATACAAATGCAAACTGGGAGTCTCCCTACAGAGCTGAGGGGGAAAAGAAGGCCTGCAAATCTCTTCAAATTAGCCCCTGAATATCAACTGCATTTCTTTTTGAGTATAATCAGATACTCGCCTTCTAGTCTTCTAATTATTTTACCAGGCCAGGGAAAGAGAGCTGACAAATAGGCCCGATCCTTCCTTGGCACCACAGAATTCAAAGAAGAAAAGAAAGCCCATTGAAGTCCTCCTCTGTTCTTTTGAAATGCGTTCAATATGTCTCCTGAGATGGCAAGGTTGTGAACTTGAGGCAGGGAGGTGGTAGAGAAATGAGTGAAGAAACATCCATCCATCTCAGTGTCATGGCTCGTCTGGCATTCAGAGCCCAGCAGAGCAGGAAGCAGTGAGCTGCAAAGTGCAAACATGAGCTCCCACTTACTGCTGCTGTTGTATCAATACTGCTTAGGCTACTCAGCAGCTTGGCTGATGGCTGCCTTCTTACCTGTGCCTCCCAGTGCCTAAGCCAAGTCCTCTTTTGTTGTTGGCTCTGAGGGCTCTGCTCTTTCCTTCTTTGAATGTCTTTCAGTCATTTGCTCTCAGTACCTAACAATGTCTTTGTTTTTTTTTTAAGATTGATTGATTGATTTGAGAGAGCGAGATTGGGCATGTGCCCAAGCAGGGTGGGGGAGCCACAGAGGGGGAGAGAGAGAGAGAGAGAGATCTCAAGCAGACTCCCCGCTGAGCGTGGAGCCTGATGTGGCGCTCAGTTTCACACCCCTGAGATCATGACCTGAGCTGAAATCAAGAGTCAGATGCTTAACCAACCGAACCACCCAGGCGCCCCTCTCAATACCTAACAACTTCTTGCGTAACCTAGCTGAGAACACATCATAGGCTCATTTGATACTTTTGTACAATACAGAGATACAGAGCTACAGGGAAGTACAGAAGTAAACGGGCTCTCAGGGAGCATCCTAACAGTTGTACTTGGTGGTTTTCAAACTCTGCTTCAAAGGCCCTGTAGGTGTAGTCTGGAGGAGTATAAAGGACTTCATAGATAGGAAATTGGTGGGAGATGGGTGTCAAAGAAAGGCTGACTAGGAAAAACTGGGGGCAACCTGTCATTGCTTTGACCAGAGGAGGTCTGTTTCTGTCTGCATCTCACCTTTGCCATCAGCATAAGATTTCGTTTAAAGGAACAATTCTGTGGGCAAAACAGTTAGTCAGGAGAGCATTCGCTCAGTTCTGTTTCATATCTGTAGAAGGATAGGGATCTGCTCATTGTGAATTATATTATTTTGTACCTGTTGTGGTTGCATAGATGCATTTTCTGTCTCTCCGAATTGAATGTGAGCTTGTGAAGACCAAGGTCCATTTATGGTGACTGTCTATGCATAGACAAGTAATCATCTCTCATTGGGCACAGCTCTGTGTTCTTTATAAATTAATTGCTCTTAAACGTTTTTGAGTCATCTTTTTATAAAATCTGATCAAACTTGTAGACCAGCTGCTATGAAAAAAACACTTGTAAATAGTATAATTTCCATATTCTTTCAAGGAATTCGGGTGCCATTGGAACCCAGCCACACACTCAGATGAAGAATCCCTGCAGGAAAGGCTTCTTGATTGACCACACAAACTACCGGGGTAAATGTACACTAAGGAAAGCATTATTTCCCCCTGAACGTTAGAACTGCCCAGTATTGGAATGGACTACTTCATGAGAGAATGAGTGCTTGATTACTTTACACGTACGGGTGGCTGGTCAGAGCGACAGGGCGGCATCGTGGAAAAAAGCACTGGACTTGGCATCAGCTAACTTATCTGAGCCTTAGTTTCCTTATCTGTAAAATGAGAATAATGGTATTGCCTATTTTATAATGACCTCAAAGGGTTGTTGTGAGGACTTAATGAGATAATGCATGCAAATCATTTATTGTGGAATAGTGTACTCGATCAAAATGTCAGTTCCCTACAACTTACTGCTGAAAGGGCACCTGCGTTGTGTGGGAAATGGAAATGGAGACTCTCTCGGGTCCCTTGTGATTCTCTCTTGGTGTGTCTTTTCTGCCCTGTTTTGTTGAATAATCTAGGAACTGTTATTTTCTTGCCTTGGATTTACTCTCAAAGAGGTTTTGTGACAAGAAACTTGGGCAATGTTTGCTTTTTACCTCAAAGGTCAGCTTTTAAAAAAAAAAGTCTTAAAAATATCCTCAGCCTCTTTGAAGAGATTTTGCATCTTTATTTGAAAGTGGCTCTACATGCCCCTTAGGAAAGTGAGGAGACTTTGACCAAAACTTCTGACATGTTGCACTTTGTAGCCAAATAGTCTAGGGAAACACACGTTTATGAGTAGGTAGTGTAAGCTTAGGGTATGTGATCTGATTTGGCATGATTTGGCTTCATGCTTAGAAATAATTCAGCCAGATACAGTTCCAAACACTTGATCTTCAGAATGGATACCTTTTGACAGGCTTGTGGTAGCTCCTTTCCAAAGATGCCATCTAAATGAACCATGCTCCCTTGTTCTTCGGCCCTCCCTTTGAACCTGGGCTGGCTTTTGACCAATAGAATGTGCTGGAATTGACACCGCATGACTTTCTAGGCTAGATCATATTCAGAAACCTTGCACCTTCAGTCTGCGTCTCTTGGAATACTAATTCTGGGAGAACTTAGATACCAGGTAGGAGGTCTGACTACCCTAGTTCCATGGTGCTTGAAGAAGCTCGAATAGGAAAGGGCCATGTGGAGAAAGAGCTGTCTGACCAGCTCCCCAGTGCTCCAGCCATCCCAGCTGAGGTGCCAGACTTGACTGAAAACGCCATCTTGCACATCCAGCCCAGGTGAATCTTTACAGGACTCCAGCTGCCATCTGAGTGCAAGTGCAAGAGAAACCCAGAGTAAGAATGCTTAGCGTAGCCCAGTTAATCCACAGAACTGTGAGATAATATAGTAGATCGTTGTTTGGAGCTGCTAGTTTGGGTTCTTTTTTTTTTTCCTACAACAATAGATCACTGAGGAGGATGTGTAAATCACACGTGTGTGGACAGACACAAGCACATGGTGAATTATATGCAGTTTCCAGCCAAGTGTCTGGTAGGATTGTTGGAGGGCCTATGGCTTCCCAGTGAGATGGGCCTCGTTGGTTGCCATTGACTCTACTGTGGCAAGAATACAGCTTATTTCTCTCCCAATGGACCACTTGGTATCCAAGTTTATACTTTCTTTCTTATTCTTAAGACAAGTTCTGTAGAAGATTTTGTGTTACGGTTTCTCCAAATTTCTTGCCAGGGTGATCTCATACAACTGTTAAAACCAGAGTTGGCATAGTAGAGTCTGCGAGCAGACCACCTCTTTCGTTGAGTAAAGTTTTACTATTTTTAAGAGATAGTTTTACTATTGCTGGTTTCTCACTGCGTTGGCAGGCTTGAATAGTTGTGACAGATGGTTTGGCGTGCAAAGCCAAAAATACTTACTATTTGACCTTCACAGAAGAGTTTGCCAAACCCTGGTAAAAGACCAGTGAGCTAACTGGTTGATGACATTTTAGACTGTGTACAGTATTATACTTAAACTGGATCTGAGAACTGACTTTGTGATGAAGTGCTTCTGACCTCATCTTTTCTTGGAACCACTAAGCAGGTAAATTCAGCTTCAGCCAACATATTTTAAAGACCTACTATGCACTAGGTACCTAGTTTTGGGTATGTGTTTTATATTACTCATTACTGCATTGTAGTAATCCTGTGAGGTGAGTATTTTGTTTTCACTTTCTAGATAAGGAAATTGGAGACTTTGGGAGAAAAAATGATTTCATTAAGGTCATGTAGCTGCCAACATGATTGAGCTACGATGTGAACCCAATCCAAGGGTCCAAGCACGATTCTTCCTCCTGCACCAGTGGTTTTCAAACTTTTTATGTTATTTTTTGTACATACGTATATGTATGTATGTTTGTGTGCATGCAATTAAGCGTTTGGCAGCAGAACCTTCTTTTACTCAAAAAATGCTATCCATGAGCCCCATATATATAAAACACATTAAAGCAGAACTTTTTTTGATCAAAGTACTCCATAATTTTACTCTTTCTTCTTGCATCGTGCGTGCGTGCATGCCTGTGCCATCCCCTCCCCCCGCCCCCACCCCAACTTCAGCCTGAACCTAAACATAGTATGGGGCTTCTCAGGACCTGTAACAAAAGATGGACTGATGTGACTCTTGGGCCATCATTATTTGGTCTTTGTTTTTCCCATAGCACAGATATCTGATTGCTCTTTTGCCTCAATGCTAGTGACTTTCAAGGCATTCTATTAAATTACCAAAATTGCTAAAAAAAAAAAGAGAAAAGTTCAAGGACTACTATTTCCGTTTGTGTAACTATAACCACTTCCAAGCTTCAAATTTCCCTATTCAAATCCAAAGGCATCTGAATAGTATCTTTTGGTATTTTTTATCTTATTTTTATTTTAGTACATCCATATGATGGAGTTTTAAACATAAATATTAACAGTTATGTTTGTAATTATATTTAGTAATAGTAGAAAATACAGTGTAATGCTGATAAAACTAAAAGAACTCTGTATACATTATGATCTTAGCTTTCATGATAGATTTGGTTCGGCTGTGTATTAACTCACTCAGCCCTAGACAAATAAAATTGGAGAGACCTGTGCTGAAGTGTTGGAGGTCATTTCTGGGTGGAGGGGTTCTGTGTGATTGTTACCGTCTGCCTTAGACCTTTGTGTATTGTCCCTTCTTTTGAAAGCTGTAGAAACAGTCAATTTGCCAAATGCAAGTATCTATATGTATTTTGATACTTTCTGATGTTGTTTCAAACATTTGAGAAGAGATGGCTGGCCTGGAAGAATCCAGGCATGGCTCTTCAATTCTTCTTGAGTGCCCCACTGTCCTTTCATTTCTTGTCTGTCTGCATTTCTGTGCCTCTTTATTTACAGTGACGTTAAAGAAAGGGTACAAAAGGCCCAGAGCCTTTTATTAGGCATGTTTAAAGATACATCTCTCCTTCCAGCCTATCAGTAGTGAGTGAAAACTTGACTTGAAATAAACCTGTTTGTCTCTCAAACAGAAGAAGCACAGATGTTAATTGGCATTGTATGTTTTCAATGTCACCATCAGTGTGTTCCTTGGGATGTAAACTGAATCCATGACAGTAACTGCAGAATATGAATGAGATTTTATTCAGTCTTGAGAAATGTAAAGATTTAAGGACTCACGAAAGATGATGTGTGACATGCCGTATTGCTTTGGACTAGAAGTTTCCTGCATCGTAAAGTGCATTGACTCTGGAGGTAGGTTTTTAAACACTAAAATTTTTAGGAAAATGTAAAAAAAAAAAAGGTGTATCCCATTATGGCAGAATGTTATATATTGATGCCACTCTCAAATTCAAAAAGATCGGTGTCACATTATGTAAACATCTCTGTATCAGTTAGATTGTAAGTGACAGTACGTTTTATAAGGTCTAAGGAAGCTTACATAAGAACAAATATTTTCCCAATACAATCAAATGCCACTTTGAATAAGGGGCACAGTAGAAGAGATGCAATGGATATGTGTAATGTGTGCTAAATTCGTGATTGCCTTGGGCGCTACTAAAGCCACACTGGGTAATTTCACTTGACAGCCAAAAAAGAGGAGCTAAAGAAATGTGGCAGTTTCACCTCCTGTGTCTATTCACAAACTCCCATGGTGACCTCATTAATCTTGGGGAGGAGAAGCACTCAAAGCCTGGCTGCATAATGCCAGAATGAGTGCTTGCAGAAAGCAAAATCCAGTCCATGTGCCGCTGGTTTTCTTTAGGCTGGTGTTTGGCAACTTTCTAAAGGGGTGTGCCAAGGTGTGCGGGGTCACAGTTGGGGACGGGGCTGAATGTTGACTGAACACTGGCTGGAGTAGCAGCAAATGTTTCCCATGCCTGCTGTGCCCGCCAGCCTCGGGAGCTCAGGCTCCAGCGCTCCCACTTCTTTGCTGCTACTGGGTCTCACCATGTTGCCAGCAGGAACAGCGGAGAGAAGAATGGAGGCCGCCATTGGGCCTGCCACCAGAGGCAGTGGACTGCCATGTCATCTTTTGCACACTTTGGTACATATGCCAGGGGATGCTAAGCTCTGGCTTTGATCTTAGTATGCCAGGCAATTTGTTGGACTGATAACGCTTTACTTGCCTTAACTAGCTTGGTGGTTTTTCCAGCTGGCCTCTTGTTTAATGGCCAGGGAGACTGAATGACTTTAGATTTAGATTCAACAAACCTTTGTCAGGCGCCTTGCTTTCTGTCCAGCATTGTTCTGGTCCCTCTGGCACCTTTATCTCATTTAATTCTCATAATATTTTTAGGGTAAGTTACCACTCCCATTTTTAAATGATTAATAAACCAGGGCCCTTTCTACTAACCCATGCTGTGGCTCTCCTTACTATAGGGGGGGATTAATATTAGGGAGAAAATTAATAATTACTATTAACTTTGGGGGAGATCTTTTTTTTGGTGGATATTACTTTATTTTTTTTACTATAATTTTATTTTATTTTATTTTTTTATAATAACATTTTTTATTATATTATGTTAGTCACCATACAGTACATCCCTGGTTTTCGATGTAAAGTTCGATGATTCATTAGTTGCGTATAACACCCAGTGCACCATGCAATACGTGCCCTCCTTACTACCCATCACCAGCCTCTCCCATTCCCCCACCCCCCTCCCCTCTGAAGCCCTCAGTTTGTTTCCCAGAGTCCATAGTCTCTCATGCTTCATTCACTTTGGGGGAGATCTTAATACTTTTATGAAAAATTATATAATATGAGATGAAAATGATAAAGCCATAATCTTTTAAAAGGTATTTATGATTGCTAAAAATCTTAATTAGGCAGCAAAAATTTTAACAAGGATACATTTCACTGGTGAAGTGGTGTGAAGGCAGGGAAGTTGGGATGGTGGGAATTGGGATGTAATGAGTAAAATTGAGCTTATACCTGTCGAGGCCAGTCCTGAATCCTGTGGCAGACATTACAAGAGAGGCCGTGAGTCAGGTAGGTGATAGTAGAACCAGGAGCATGCATTGTGATGAATACCAAAGAAGGAGGAAATTTCAAGATGGGGCAAGTGTTCAACATTGTGTGCCTAGAAGAGGGGTCCAGAGTGACAAAGTCTGAGAAGAGCCACAGCCTTTTGCATTTGGGGGACCAGTGCTGACCTTACCAAGAGCTCTATCTGAGAAATGAAAAGGGTAAAATCAGATATTGTGGACTGAAGGGTGAGTAGGAAATGGCGGAAGAGAAGACTGTTAGTGAATAGTTTGGTACTTCCAGCTGTTTTGCTGCGACAGGGATAGGAGAAGAATGTGGTTTCTAGAGGACGTGTCCTTAAGGGAGGAGTCTTTTGTAAAACTTTAAAGCAATGAAGAGACTCTAGCATAACTGTAGTTGCAAAGGAAAGGGCCTGTATGGAGAGAATGGTTTGAGATATGGGAGGGAACTTGAGAGCCAGTGTCCAAGAGGTGATAGGAGTGGGTGTGGGCCAGGGCACACAGGGGAAGGATTGCTTTTGAACTGGGTGAGGGAACTCCCAAACCTCATTCTTGAGGGAAGAAAATGAGGAAATATGTGATTTGTGAATGTTTATGTTGGGAATGTGAAAATTAAGGAAATTGTAGTCAAAAGTGCCAACTGTGTTAATGAAACAGGGGGGTGAGCCAAATACTGAAATGGGAAGGAGTAGGGTTGAGTAAGGGGCTCATGAATGAGACAGTGAAGGCTTCACCAGGTCACTGAGGGATACTAGAGTATGGACTGATGAAAAGTACAAAGAGATAGTGCTGAGACTCCAGCAAAGGTGGGAGATCATGAACTTTAATGATGCTAAACGGCCTGGTTTGCATGACTTTCTCTGATTGGGTAGATCAAAAACGTAGATTGTAATGTTGGACCCGGGCTTGGAATTTGGGATTGTGGCAGAAGGAAGTGGTGGAAAGAGGGCAAGTAGACTGGATTTGTAACCATCAGATCCAGGCAGGGTAGGGAATGAGCACAGAGGTGTGGTACACTCAAAGGAAATTCTGGTATCAACAGACTGCAGGACACTCAGAGGATGATGTCAGGACTCAAGGTAAAAAAGGAGGTGGCAAACCATACTCTAAAATCATCCTGAATACGGGTGCCTGGGTGGCTCAGTCGTTAGGCATCTGCCTTCGGCTCAGGTCATGATCCCAGCGTTCTGGGATGAAACCCCACATCAGGCTCCCTGCTCAGCGGGAAGCCTGCTTCTACCTCTCCCACTCCCCCTGCTTGTGTTCCCTCTCTCGCTGTATCTCTCTCTGTCAAGTAAATAAATAAAAACCTTTAAAAAAATCAAATCAAATCATCCTGAATAGATCATAACTGTGAAAGAGTAATTAGAAGGTGCAGAAAGGTATAGACCTTGAAGGCAAGCATTTCAGGAAACCAGAGATTTTTCCATAAGGATTTCGGGAATAACAATCGTGTTGTTGGATTAGATCCTCAATATTCCAATACTGAGATACGAAGAGTAGGTAGAAGAATAACCAGTCTTCACGTGAGAGCCTGCGGGGAAAGCAGTGCCGTCAGAAGATAGCTATGTGTCAGTAATGGTATGAGTTGGAGGAGCATTCTGTCAGGGTTCAGGAAATAGGCTAATTCATCTGCCATTGTCTAAAGGATCCCGAGCACAAAGTGAGAAAGTTTATGGACAGAGGCAGCAGCGGAAGCTTGAGGCAGAGAGGAGCAGCTCAGTGGGGTGAGAATGAGACTAGAGGTGAGGAAGTGTCATGACCAAAGATGGCAGGTATGGAATGGAGGGCTCATGCCAGTGGAGAAGTTTGTGGAGTTTCTTTACAACCTTGTAAGTTGTAGAGAAGTGAGTCATGGGTGAGCGCTCTTGGGCTCTAAAGCTTGAGTTTAGATAAGGACCCCAGACTTCAGGATAGGGTGTCTGTCAATATTCCTTACCAAGCCGATGGTGTGCTTGGATACAGCATCTTCTTTGAGTAGTCATGTCTTGAGGACATTATTTATTCATTAATACTCTATCTTCTGGTTGCTTTTGATATTTATTTGTGGCCCTGCCTTATTTCAAGGAAAATTTAAGGTAGGTATTTAGTATCATGAGGTCCCTGCTATGAAGCATCAAGGAAATTGACTAGGAATGTATCATTAGTTAATTTGGGAAAGCTTTTGAGGAGGTTGAACTGGCCTTTTTTTCCTACCCGTTTTTTGGATATTCTGTAGCTTGAAAATATACCCGTAAGATTATAAAGAGACAAGCTGAGGGTTTCAGAGGGGAGGGGGTGACAGGGTGATGGGTATTAAGGAGGGCACGTGCTGTGATGAGCACTGGGTGTTATATGTAACGAATGAATCAAAAACTATTGATGTACTATAGAGTGGCTAATTGAACATAAACAAAGATTATAAAGAGAATGTAATATCCAAATTATTCACTTTGCAGCAGTCTTTTAGAAATGTCTTCCAGGGAAACTTCTAGTCAAAATAATGTTTAGGGAACTGTGTGTGGAGCTCATTGATTACTGCTTTCCTACTGCTTAGTGGCAGAGCTGTGTGTACCTGATGGTCTTCTGTGGGTTTACTGATGGTGCCATGGATATAACAGCCAGCCCATCAGGGGAAAAAGGAAAAAAATGCCCCCCCCCATAGATCTAAGCCAAAAATGTTTAAAAGCAGGAGAAGCGTTTAGAAACTCTTCAGAAGTTTCCACTACCTGACTGGGGTGTAGGTGGTAGACGTTTAACTTCTTTTTTCCTGATTATGAAAATAGACATATTCATTGTAAATATTTAAAAACAAAGAATCCAGAAAAGCAAAAAAGAAATACCACTTTTAATCATACCAGCTGCAGATATCCATTGTTAACATTTTGATACATATTATTCAATCATCTTTATGTCTGTATGCCTTCTAGCAAAAGTGAGAACATGGCAACATATTTTTTATTTTTTCCTTTTGAACATGATCAGATGTCATTAATCCTCTTCCACAATATGATATTCGATATCATAGTCCATTGATTTACTGTATTTACTTAACCAGTCTCCTCATGCTATTTTCTGGCTTTTTTCCTCCCATATTTTTAGAATTATAAATCATGCTGGTGTGACCATTTCTGAGAAGAAATTAATCTTGCACACATTGAAGATCGCTTAAAGAAATTCTTAGAAATATAATGGCTTGATCAAAGTGTCTTCTCTTTCTCTCTTTCTTCCTGCCTTCCTGTTGGCTTTCCTTTCTTTTTTTTTTTTGTTAAAATTTACACTTGAAATCAAATTTATCCTTGGGATTATGGTGCTGTGGATTTGTTATCAGATGTATTACTAATTTACACTGGGGGGGGGGTCAACAAATTCTAGACCACATGCCAAATCCAGCCTGCCTCTTGTTTTTGTCTGGTCCTTAAGCTCAGAATGCTTTTTACATTCTTAAAGGACTGGAAAACATCTAAAGAAAAATGATATTCTGTGATATGTGAAAATTATATGAAATTTACATTTCAGTGTCCGTTAATGAAGTTTGGAGTGCAGCCATGCCTTGTTGTTTTTATATTTATAGCCTGTGGCTCCTCTCATGCTCATATAGCTGAGTTGAGTAGTTGCAACAGAGACGGTAGGACCTAAAGTATCTACTCTCTGGCCCTATAGAAAAAGATTGATGATCCCTGATTTAGGACAGAGGGGTTTAGAAAGTTATTATAAATAATACCAATCCTTTATTTTGACTTAGAATAATTTCCTTTTATGCTGCTCTGTATTTTGTATTGTAAACCTGTGCCCGTATTTCTTCATCTGTAGAATGAGGATAACAATGACAATCTCACATG
Organism: Ursus americanus; assembly: GCF_024610735.1. Classification (NCBI taxonomy): domain Eukaryota; kingdom Metazoa; phylum Chordata; class Mammalia; order Carnivora; family Ursidae; genus Ursus; species Ursus americanus. The sequence continues at coordinate 12,879,520 of NC_142164.1, forward strand.
GCTTTTGTGGAGAGTGAATGAGTTAACACACATGGAAGTGCTTAGAATAGTGCCCGACTTAGAGCTGGTAAGTTCTGTCACTGGAGAGTGTGTGGCTGCTTTGCAAAGTGTTCACTAATAGGGTGTGCCGTTTACTTCAGAGGAGGGAGGCCCAAGCTTGCCTATTTTGGTGAACCTCATGTATGTATGGTAGACACATATTTAACTTCTAAGACCATTGCAGATGGCTCCCTCATGTGGCTGGGGTGGGAATTGTTCTCCTGATCAAGGAGCATCTTTGGGTTCCTGCCCTTGGTGGAGGTATCTTGGGTGCTCCTGGTGGTTGAATGAGGTTGAGTAGGTTTCACACGATCAACGATTGATAGAAAACAAGGACAGTGAAGGAAATGATAAGAGCTTTGTTGGATAAAGAGTGTATAAAGAAAGAGAAGAGGGGCTTGGCAGAGTAGAGGGAAGCAGACAGAAGGGAAAATATTGGAGTGTGATGAGATTTTTTAAACTTTCACTGTATTTAGGACAATCGTTTTAAAGATGGCTGTGTATTATGTGCTCAAAAAAGAATACAGGAAAAAATATATAGAAAACATAGGCTTTTAAGTACATTGCTAGAAATGACTTCACAACCTGAAGATCGCCATGTAACCAAAGGTTGGTTGTTGTCCTTTCAGTGTAACTGAAGTCCTTTCTGTGCTTCTTCCCACACCCATCGTTTTATCCTTGTCTCCCATTTTAGAGGAAAACAGTCCCTCCTTTCTACTGTGATTCATCCATTGGTCCTGCTTCTCCTTTTTCCTCTTGCTCCTGTGTCAGCTCTGCCTGGTAAATCTCTCATCTTCTTCATCGATTATCCCTTAATCTTTAAACATTCCTGGTGATGTTTTCTTTTCTTTTTTTTTTTTTTAAGGTTATACTTATTTATTTGACAGAGAGACAGCCAGCGAGAGAGGGAACACAAGCAGAGGGAGTGGGAGAAGAAGAAGCAGGCTCCCAGCGGAGCAGGGAGCCCGATGCGGGGCTCGATCCCAGGACCCTGGGATCACACCCTGAGCCAAAGGCAGACGCTTAACGACTGAGCCACCCAGGCACCTCCCTAGTGATATTTTCTACAGAAACTTCATCACTGGGTCCTCTTTGGTATTTGGAGGACCACAGGGCAGGAAATTGAATATGGCTGTAAGAGGCTGGTCACTGGTGTCTCCTAACGCAGTCAATTCTCAACCTTCCAGATCGATGTAGTGCAAAGTTGATATGGCAGCTCTTTTTTCCAGTAACACCTTTTAAGTATATACCATGCTTACTCTATTCAAAATATCTTAAATCCCATTGCAATGTCGTCTTTGATCTGTGAATTATTTACCTTGCTTTTTCTATTTCCAAACACACAGACTAGTAGGTCTGTTTCTTGTCCTCCTTCCTTGTCTCCCTCCCTCCTCCTTTGTGGCCACTTGTCATTTGATCTTGGGATTTTGGAAAGAGCTTGTGTTCTTCTTAAAAGCATTTCTTTGGACTTCTTGAGAATATCTTTATGGCCAGTATGTGATCAGATTTCCTTAATGTCCTACGTGTGCTTGAAAACTATGTGTATTCTCTAATCATTGGGTGCAGGGTTCTTTATGGTTCAGTTAGATCAAGCTTGTTAGTTATGTGGTTCAAATCTTCTATGAGTGTATTAATTTTTTGCCTGATTGATTTGTTACTTTCTGAGAGACGTTTGATAAAACTCTTCCACTGTAATTGTGGATCGATTTTTCCTTGTTAAGTAAGCCATTTTTGTATCATTGATTTTTTAGGTTATATTGATAGATTTTATAAGTAATCATTGTATAATAGACCTCTTTATTCCTAATAAAACTAATAAAAAGTAAAATCTTAAACAGTTATCTTTTAGAAATATTATACTATGTAAGGGATGGAGGCATAATATTTACTTCCTGAAGTTTAATTTTTTAACTTACAAAAAGCAATCCCTGGTCATTGTGGGAATTGGAATTATTATTGATTTCTTTTATTGGTGCATATATTTTAATTACAACCCTATCACCCAATCATAATCACTGCCGAGATTGCACCATACAGTCTTGCATTCTTCTCTCTGTACATTTTTTTCTAGTTGAGATCGTATATAAAATATAATATTGTATCTTGATTTATTTAAACTTCACTTTACCATAAACATTTTCTCAAGTTATTACAGCCTCTTTTTGGACATCTTATTTCCATATCCTTAACCACCAAGCGCTTTAAAATAGACTTTGGGGTACAATCAAATATACCTAAACTAATGAATACAACAGAACAAATGGTGAAGTATAGAAATTAAAGACTATGACTTGAACATTCATCACATTCAGATACCACAGTTTGGAAAATTTGAATTATAGAACTTGAGTGGTGGAGAACTTGAGTCCTTGGAGAAAACTTCATTGCAAACATGGAATTTAAGCTTAACGTTGCTCTCCTCCTCAATGCTAAGTCACCTCCATTTAATGAAGGTATTAGAACAGGCATGAAGCAGGCCCCATAATACAGAATGGGTGGTCGAAGGTGGAGCAGGCATCAGAAAGGTACAGGAAGACCCATGAGCTTCACTCTGGAGAGAGGAGAAGTATGATCCGCTAATCAGGATGGCACAAAATTGTGGAGGACCTAGATTGTCAAGACAGTTGCTACTCTCTGCACAGAAGACAGATGCTTGTGGCTGTGTTGTTGCCACATTAAGGAAAGGAAAAGGAAGTTTTATGGCTCTATCGGGCCTGCTGTCTTAACTACAGATCTCTGCTGAGCAGGGAAGGACAGAGCAGATCGCTTTAAGAAAGGGAAGTAAAAACCATTAAGCTGATTCTACTGGTGAATTTGTAATTCTAATTTAGTAAAAACCAGCACATTTTATCCTTCTTACAAAGCTCTGAGAAAGTATTATAATTATTCTGATATTAAATAGAAAGTAACCAATGCTAAAAGAGGTTGATTGAGTGATTCTGTATGTCCATACCATTAGCCAGATCTCAGGGCACCTAGTTGGATGGTTTTTCCATCACTCCAGGCCAAACATGATCATTTTTAACGATGGTAACACTGGTTGCTAGTCTTTTTATTCCACAACTTTCAGGCCCTTACGATGTTAGTTTTTCCTGGACAAAGTCTGCAGTTCTAAATATCAGGAAGAAAAAACCCATAAACATCCCCCAGAGAAGGCCAGGCTGATAGTTGTTTTATAATTGACCCCTTTTTTCTATACTGGATTCTTCTAGGATTTTACCCGCATATGTGCACGCACACACACACACACATGTGTGTGTACACACTCCATATTTATCTAGGTATGGCTCTCTTTTCACTGGTTTTGCCTGGAATTTGAGGAACCCATTTTAACAATATGCTCAGGTTTTTCTTCAGCTCAGGAAAGTTATCTTCAGTTATATATATATATATATATTTTTTAAAGATTTTATTTATTTATTCCACAGAGATAGAGACAGCCAGCGAGAGAGGGAACACAAGCAGGGGGAGTGGGAGAGGAAGAAGCAGGCCCATAGCGGAAGAGCCTGATGTGGGGCTCGATCCCAGAACGCCGGGATCACGCCCTGAGCCAAAGGCAGACGCTTAACCGCTGTGCCACCCAGGCGCCCCCTTCAGTTATATTTTTAACCATCATGTGTCTTCCAGTTATTCTGGTTTCTTCCTTAGGAATGCCTATGATGCATATCTGTTACCCTTTATCTCTTCTTTGCCATGTTTTAGTTGGCTATTACATTCCAGAGGAATCTGAATATTTGCTTTTATTTTCTGTGGTATTAGTTTGCTTCTTTACTTAATGTGTCTTTCTTGACCTACCTTGCCTCTACTTTGTAAATGGAACTTTCATCCATCCAGTTGCTTAAGCCAGGAACGCTCTGTCTCTGAATACGTACAGATAATTCATCACAGGCTTTTCTATCAAACATCCAAAGTGTGTGTTGAATTATTTCATTTCACAAAGCAAAATTCTGGCTAAGGCAAGGCTGGAATCCAGGTCTTCTGGAACGTATAGGATGGAAAGATAAAAATAGCATTGACTTTAGATCTAGGCACACCCTGATTTGTTTCCTGGCTTCACCACTCTCTGCCTGTGAGACCATGGGCAATTTATTTTTCTGAGATCCCATTTACTTTTTATAAGAAGTTAAAATAGTCACATTTCAGAGTTATTTTCTTTAAAAGTTGTATAATTCCATGTTTAAGAAACGTCCAGAATCGGCAAATCTATAGAGACAAAGTATATTAGTGGTAGCAAAGATGGGAGGGTGTGTGGGGGGGGAATGGGGAGTGGGGTTAACTGCTACAGGGTCTGGGATTTCTTTTTTGGGGAGTGGGGTCTGGGATTTCTTTGGGTTATGTTGAAAAATGTTCTAAATGTGATTATAGTGATGGTTGGATAATTCTGTGAATATACTAAAAACCACTGAATTGTTCACATAAAGGGTGAATTATGTGGCTTACGAACTATCTCGTAACAAAGCTGTTTCAAAAGTAAAAAAATATTAGTAAATAAAGGAAAGTTTCTGAGGTGACTGACAGTAGAGTCCCTTGGGCTGCAATAGCCCAGTCCAGCTTTTCTGCCTACATGAGTTTGGCCATCTGGGTCTTTGGTTCAAAAAAGCCCCGTATGCCCATGATCCTGGGCCTGGACAGCGTCTCCTTGGCTGCCTCATAGTGGCTATGGTAGAAGGATTGCCTCCCTTTAGGAACTACTGCTGGGAACTTTCTACCCCTTTATGGATTTTGGTAGTTGCTTTTCGCAGCTTCCTAAGGTAAGCACAGTGCAAAAATAATTTGTCACCTGGGGCTTCATAGCAGATGGGAGCAAGTGGCCTCCCAAGGCCCCCATGTGAAGAGTTGAGATACACCTCAGGCCTCAATTTTCTAAGGGATTTGATCTTCTTGTCTTCACCGCCAACTTCCCTGGCCTGATAGTGCTGGTAATTGCAATGCTGAATTACTTGAGACGTTTGATAGAGTTGTTGACATTTGATAGAGCCGAGGGCATACCTTTGAAGGAGTTCGATTTGCTTATCTCCACTAAGAAAGATCCTCCAAAGTGGAGTTACTTTGACGCAGCTTTACTGGAGACGTTTGACACAGTCCGGAAGATTGAAGAGTTGTGGACACCACCTTGGGCCTCCATTTGTAAGGGGTTACGTTTTCTGGTCTCCACAGCAAAACACGACCAGGGGGGCTGAAAATAAATGACACATCTTGGGCCTTGATTTTGTAAGAAGTTCGATCTATTTTTCTCTCCTTGAAACTGTCCTGTATCAACACAGCAAGCACAAAGCAAAGGCACCTGACACAGATTTACTGAACACATTCCATATGATTGGAAGGACCTGACATGTGAAAACGTCCAGTAGGTCTGAGAAACCAACCCAGCAGCATCATGCCCCATTTATAGGATTACTTCAAAGGTTAAGTGAGAAAATATAATTATAGTACCTAGCACATAGTAGTCTCCGAAAGAATGCTAGTTCATTCATCCCTATAGCTGAACCCATATTAGCACCTTGATTCGTACAACCAAGTGGCCATAGTGTGTGTGTGTGTGTGTGTGTGTGTGTGTGTGTGTGTGTGTGCACATATATACATATGTACATCATCTGTCATCTGAACTGAGGAGCTATTTCAGATTAAGTCATTTGAAAGAATGCTGAATGACCACAGAGGTCAGTTTTAGCATTCAGTATGAGGGAAGGAGACAAATATTTGGGGAAAAACATAAAATAAAATGTGATTTGACTGCAAGAAATCAGTACATCTGCATCTTCCTTAATAACACAGAACGAAAATTAAGAAATGAGCGTGTTTGTCTGGTGTGGGAGAAAGCAACTGTCCCTTGAGTGGCCCATTTCTTTTTGGATCTCCATGCAAAAGGCAAACTGGAGTCATGCTGGGACCAGGGAGGCTGGAGCAACCTAGATAGGACATCGGTGGGGAGGCCATGTGATTGGCCCTGAGGCACCTCACAGACTGTCATCTCAAGTGCTGCTGGGGAGCCAAATGCTAAAGCGAATAAAATATGTTCTAGTTATGCTTGGGACCTCCCAGGCCCAGCTGCCTTACTTTCCTCCTCCCTTTGCTTTCTTTTGCCAAGATAATGCTACAAGGGAAAGGCAAGAGGAGAGGAGAGGGCTGGGCTGACTCCATCACTGAATTGTGCATGTTACGTTTTTATTTGCATTTGGAAAAGCTTGGATTGCCTACCAGCTCCATGTTTCCTTAGCGACGTCAGGATGGGAAGGGACGAGAGAAAGATGCTAGAAGTCCTGATCTTTCACTGATCTTGGGCAAACTGACTGACTCTCTGAACATTAACTTTGTTATTTACAAAAATGAGATACGGATAATAATAACTTCCCTACCTTTTTCACATAGTACTTGTTACTCAAAATATAAAGCACCAAACTTACTTATCGTCAGGTTAGATGATATTTTTAAAAAACCGCTTCACAAGATCAAGTAATTCACATTTAAAATGAGACTAAAAGGTTTAGCTCAACTAAAAGAAAAAGGTTAACACAAGTGAACTATTTTCTACATATTAAAAAAGCGGAGATTTTTTTTTTTACAAGATGACACATACTGGTAAAGGCAGAGGGAAGTAGGACTTTCATGGCCTTCTAGAGAGGCTAGAAAGATAATGCCCTTTCTGAGGACAGTTTGGCTGTATGTATGAAAACCTTAAGAAGTTGTGAAGCCTTTGTTTTTTTGTTTTTTGAGAGAGAGTGCAAGCACCTGATGGGGGGAGGGGCAGAAGGAGAGGGAGAGTGAAGGAGAATCCCAAGCCGATTCCCTGCTGAGCTTGAAGCCTGACATGGGGCCTGATCCTAGGACCCTGAGGTCATGACCCGAGCTGAAACCAAGAGTTGGCTGCTTAAGCAGCTGAGCCGCCCAGATGCCCCAAGCCTTTGATCCAGTAACATCACTTCCTGGAATTCAGTTGAAATAAAGGATGAAAAGATGTGCATAAAGCCTTTTTTTTTTTTTTCAAGGAAGTTTAGGGCAGGGTCGTTTCTCTCAGCAAAATATTAGATAACACTTTTTTGTCCAATAACAGGAATTTAGCTAAGAAAATGGAATGCATGATGAAATATAATGCAGTTGTTAAAAAGCATAATGTGAAAGAATATTTATTGATATAGGGAAATGTTCCCAAAGGTGGAAATCCTTGCTTATGCATCTTAGAGCGCATTGTAACATTGTTTCTAAGAGTGATGGTGAAGCTAGCTATGTCCTATGCTAGAAGAGGGGGGTAGTTAGAATTATAATACATGCTCTGTTGAAATATTAAGCATGGTTAAAAACCCTAAATTTTCTGTTTCCTAAGTAAGTCCACGAGTATATAGATGCAAATGCTAAGTGAAAAAAAAAACCCATATATTTAGTATAAATCCTAATATCTATATATACTCATCTTATGTATAGGAAAGTATAAAATATCTTGAAAGTTAGCCTTACAGAGTAACGGGGAAAAGACATGAACAGACAAAAAAGATCTAAAGATGGCCCTCAATTTAAGAAACAAAACAGATGAACGTACAGAAATGGGGGAAAAAAGAGAGAGAGGGAAACAGACCATAAGAGACTCCTAATGATAGAGAACAGTGAGGGTTGCTGAGAGGGAGGTGGGTGGGGGATGGGCTAGGTGGGGGAAGGGGGTTAAAGAGGGCACTTGTTGGGATGAGCACTGCGTGTTGTATGTAAGGGATGGATCACTGAATCCTACTCCAGAAATCAATATCGCCCTGTATGTTCACTAACTAGAATTTAAATAGTTCTTTTAAAAAATTAAAAATAAAAAAAATGAAGATGGCCCTCAAACATAGGAAGAATGTTCAGGCTCGCTCATAATTAGGGAAACACAAGTGAAAGCAACACCAAGATGCCATGTCCCACCTATCAGAATGTTGACAGTTTTAAAGTCTAACAGCATATTCCGTTGGTGAGGCTGTGGGGAAACAGGTGCTGTGGTACATTGCTGATACGAATGCAAACTGATACAGAAAGAGACTTTTTCAACTACCTTGTGCAGAGGTTATACAGAGGTTGAAAGCAGAAATGTGTTTCTTTTCTCATGAAGTTTGGGAGAGGGCTGGTTTACAGTGTTCTTGAAGGTCGCTGGTAATGTCAATTATATTATGTAAGATTGGCCGACAGGCATTTATAGGTACTTGAAATAGTTTTCCAGATACTCCCCATCTGCCATTTTTTAATCATTAAGGAAACGCATTCGTGATTGGGAAGCCATCATTGTTGATTTTGCTACTCTGTCCTTCCCCCTCCCCACCCAGTTCTGGCATCTGCTGTCTCTATAAAATGTAAATGGAGCTATGGAGTCATAAAGGGCAGAGCTGTTAGGACCCTTGGAGATGGTCTAGCCCATTCCTGAATGATTCAGAGGAGGAAATGAAGCCCAGAGAGTGTCAGCCACTTGCCCAGGGTCACACAGTGAGCCAACCGTGGAAGAAAAGAAAGGGGTCCTGACCAGAATACACCATAATGTCTTGCAAGGTACTGTAAAGTGCCAGGCACAGAGCAGGCACACAGTCTTCGAGAGCAGAAATAACCTGTTCAGTTCTGTTCCATGAGAGGAAGTTGTCTTCTGGCTACTAAAGTTGAGGGGAAGTATACACTCTATTTTTGTGACTATCCGGAACCTTCCTAGAACCCTTACATAGCAGCAGTTCATTAGCAATTACACCCACAACCTCATGGAAAGGCACCCACAGGTGAGCGTGTGTCCACTACTAAATTCTGGGCCAGCTCCATTATCCCTGGCGATGGATAGTTTAACTCCAAGTTTCAGTGTCCATGGGCCTGCACTGGGCCGGGAACCTCCATTTCAAAGGCTCACAGTGTGTGCCCAGAGATGCCTGGGGAGGGAGTTGATGGGGGCTAGAATCTAGCCTATGCTCTGCTAAATAAACCATGAGCTCTATCTCAGAACTGCCTCCTTCTAAGAAAGGAGCACTGTTCTCCCATAGGCTCAGTCTGCGTGTGCCCTACAGGGTTGTAGCCAAAAGAGTGCTGAGAGAATATCTAATCCAAACCTCACCACTTAGAGATAGACGAGAGTGTAGGCTCCCAGCAGTTAAGAGACTGCACATGGTCACATAGGACAGATCCAAGCCTAGAGTTCAGGACCGATAGTCCAGGACTGTTCGTACCATCAGAAGGGCTCATACCAGTGCATTTCTGGGGGAAAAAGGGAAATCTTTAATTTCTTAAATTAGGAGGTCTCCAGGTCTGGACACATCCTGCCTGGACAGATTCTTTTAAGATGCCAGAAAAGACTTCTCCCAGCTTTATTTTTCCAAGGTCTTTTATAGGCTCTGCATAGTAATCTGTGGTAACACTTCATTTAGTTCAAGGCTGGTCGATGTCGTAGCTTATTTGGGGATTCCAACCTTGAATTTGGGGTTGCTTTTTTTTTTTTTTTTTTGAGAAAGAGAGTGGAGGGGAGGAGCAGAGGGAGAGGGATAAGCAGACTCTGTGCCCAGCACGGAGCCTGACATGGGGCTCAATCCCACAACCCTGAGATCATGACCTGAGCCAAAATCAAGAGTTGGATGTTCAACCAACTGAACCACCCAGGTGCCCTTAATTTGGGGGTTTTAATGTGACCTGGTGATAATGGACATGGTTTGGGGTTAGGTGAGTCTTGGTTCTTAATCCTGGCATTCCCCGTGGTAATTATATAACTCTAGGCAACACCTTTAACCCCACTGAGATATGTAAATTGGTTTTTTCCCGTTTAACAGTAAATCATGAATATTTCCCTATGTCATTATTCTTTTACATCCTCATTTTTATGTCTGCATAATATTCATTGTGTGACTCAAGTCTCAAATGTAATCTGTTTCCTGTTACAAGTTAGATGTCTGTGCTGTTTCCCATATCTGTGATGATTTCCTTTGTAGCTCCAGCTCTGTGAGACCCCCTAATTTTGAATGCTTCTTCCGACTGCAGATAAGTATGACAATAGCACAAGGTTTCTTTAGCTTGGAAATTTCCAAATATGAAAAATCAATAATAATAGTTACTGTTTATTGAATATTACCACGTGCTAGGTCCTTTCTAAGGGAATACTGTGGGTTAGGAAATTTTCAGAGAATCACCCACTGAGGCTCTTGTGTGAAGTGTGGCTGTAGTCAGTGTAGTCTCTGGTGTCCTCGCCAGGATGACTCGGCAATAAAATAAAATCCCAGGACACCAAATCAGTTGACTTGCTAAATGGAGTTCTTCCCTATCGACAAACTGGCTTCCAGGGGACAGAGTTATCATTTTTTTTTTAAATACTTTTATTTATTTATTTATTTATTTATTTATTTATTTATTTATTTATTTATCTACCTATCTATTTATTTAAAGAGAGAACACATGAGCAGGGGCGGGGGGAGGGAGTGGGCTTCACGCTCAGCCCGGAGCGGTCTCAGGGCTGGGGTCTCAGGAACATGAGATCATGACTAGAGCCAAAATCAAGAGTTGGATGCTTAACCGACCGAGCCACCCAGGCGCCCCCAGAGTTTTCATTTTGATACAATTCATAATGAGTCCTTCCTGATCCTTAAATACAATAACCATTTCTCTCTTAGTTTTTCTTGGCATTGTTCCTGGTTGGAGATGTTAAAAAAGATCCATTCGCATAAAGGACGAAATCTATCTCCCAACTTGGTATGCCAAGGCAGGATAGGTTTGATTCACCTTTAAGTGGCCGCAGATGCCCAAGGATACAAGTTAAAGGGAAAGTGGAAGAACCCTAGTCGTCATCTTGCCTCTAAAACTATTACTTAGTCATTCTTAATTTCTGATCTCCTCTGCCGTCTTCAGGATGTTTGTATATACTTCCTGGTGGCCAGAAAATCAAGTACAGAAATACGCTGAGACAGCAGCTACCATAGGAAAGGCGTCCACGGGCGTGCTCAGAATGAGGCTGTTGGGGGGCACTTGGGTGGCTCAGGTCATGCTCCCATGGTCCTGTGATCGAGTCCCACATCGGGCTCCCTGCTCAGCGGGGAGCCTGCTTCTCCCTCTGCCTGCCGCTCCCCCTGCTTGTGCTGTCTCTCTCACTCTCTCTCTCACTCTCTCTCTTTGTCTGACAAATAAAATCTTAGAATGAAGCTATTGGTGTACAGGTTCCTCCTTTACCCCTTCCTTAAACCTCAAAGCCCTGTTTATGCTTGTTCTAGCTCCTTCTCTTTGTGATCGTATTTTTTTTACAAAGATTTTATTTATTTGACAGAGAGAGAGAGACAGCGAGAGAGGGAACACAAGCAGGGGGAGTGGGAGAGGGAGAAGCAGACTCCCTGCTGAGCAGGCAGTCTGATGCGGGGTTCGATCCCAGGACTCCAGGATCAGGACTGAGCCAAAGGCAGACACTCAACTGAGAGAGCCACCCAGGCGCCCCATGTGATTGTATTTTTAAATGATGCAGCTGGATGGACTGGCTGCCCCATTCACCTAAGATTTTTCTTAATTGTAGCATGAACACTTAACATGAGACCTACCCTTTTAACAAGTCTTTTGAAGTGTACAATACCATGTTATTAACTACAGGCGCTCTATGTTACAGCAGATCTCTAGAACTTACATTCCCTGCAGTTCTTGGTTCCAGAAGTAGAGGAGGTTCAGACTTCCTGTGGAACGTACATGATGTAGCAGTCCTGTCCACCAATGCTCACATACTCCCTCAAGCATACTCCTTCTGCATGCTAATGACAGAGCAGAGCTATTTAGAATGACAGTATTTACATTCAGAAACTGGAGCCTTTTAGGAAAATAGTAGCAAATTTTGGTACATTTCCAATCTGTGTGCTTCCCTACACGTTTATGCAACATGATTTGGAGATCCCAGCTGAGGAGCCTATGATAATAGCCCATCATTATATAATATAGATCCATTCACTTATTCATTCGTTCATTCAGCGAATATTTATGGGGGACCTGGTATGTGCTTATTCACCTGTGGTGAGAATTAGAAGTCTGATTTGCTGACTTAATTGCCTCGTTAGTCCTGCTATAGAAAATAAGGCCATTCGAGGGTCAGTAGCATATGAATATTTGAAGCCAGAGAGCAGATGACATTCGCAGCAGGAGAGAGAATAGAGGGAGAAGCGAAAGAGTTTAATGAGGGAGGTTCTGGAACACCTAGACTTAAATGAGAGGTGTATAAGTAAAAAAAAAAGCCCACCAAAAGAACACATGGTGAGTGAGGTCAAAATGATTCTGCTTATTTTTTGCAAACTTAGGGAACCAGTGAGAACCAGAGAGTGAGTAGTGACCGAGCTTTGTAAATCAAACTATTATTTTGATCTGTAACAATAAAACTGGGGTATTTTCATTGTAGTAAGATTCTTTCCTGTCTTTAAAGGGGTTATAAGTTGCTAACGAAATCACATAGATTGTGTTTTTGGCCCCTCATCAACATTGGAAGTGAACTCACGTGAGGAGCATATGTTTTATATATCCTTGGTTTATCACCGAAATGTACATGTATTTTATAGCCAAAATCTGAATAATAGCTATTATGAAAACAAGCATCCACCTCACGCACCGTCCCTGAGAAATTCCCAATATGAGTGCAAGAACTCATTGCCCCCCCACCCCCTTTGGACCAGCAGTCTATCTACTCTCCAAGCCAATAAGAAGCCATTTTGGTCATTGTTGAGATTATTCAACTGTGGGAACACCAGCCCAATCTTTGCTTTCGCTGAAGATGATCCAATTTTGAATTCCAAGATTTGATTAAATGAATTTAAGTCATGGTTTGCCTTGGGGGAGCTGCACATCTGGCAGAATTTGCACCTTGCGTTTTGCTGCTGGTGCTGGTTCCAACAGTCCTGGCAGGTATTCAGATGAGCCTTAGGGGCTTAGGAGTAGATAAGGAAGAGAGTCTAGGAGCTAACACTGTAGGGGAAGAGGAAGGGTGGGGCTGAGCACACAGTGACCCTGGGCAGATTTAAATATTTTTTAAAATTTTGTTATTTAATAATTCAATTTAGGTAACATATCCTGTATTATTAGTTTCAGGGGTAGAATTTAGTGATTCATCAGTTGCATAGAACACCCAGTGCTCATCACATCACGTGCCCTCCTTAATGCCCATCACCCAGTTACCCCATGCTCCCCTTCCCCAGATCTGATTATTTAAAATAATGAGATCCCTAGAAAAACAGAGGTTGCTTGCTTTTCCTCCTACTGAAAGTGCTGCTGCCTTTGTGGCCGTATCACAACATTCCTTCTCTACCTTCCAGAAATCTTAACGAGCTCTGTCTTTTCTAAGTTGTCTCCAGCCAGTTCCTTGGTATGTAGGGGTCAAATTTCCTGGAGTGTGACTGGGCCATTTAATTCAGTACACGCCTCCAGAGGGACACATGCATTTACAAAGCTGTGCTTTCTTTTCTTTCCTTGGAAGGGTTTTGAGGTTTTGTTCATTTTGAATATTTGTTGCACAAGCAACATTGTAATAGTATTAAATATTTGGCGTGAAGAGATGGCAGGATAATGGGTGATTTTTTAAAAAAAAATGTTCATTCTATTCCTGTTAATTTTCCGTATTTCCTTCCCGTGACCCTTTATTTTGATATACTTTTCATAGTATCATGTGACAAGAAAATCGAATATAACGTATTCCTGTTTTTAAAATGGATGCAGTGGGAAAATTGGATTGCTTTACAGAAATTACCTGTAGAGCCTCTTTAGTTGGTATGGCAGGCTTCTCTTTAAAAATATTTCCTTTATGTGGGAAAATACGCCCTTGCTGTGTGTGTGTGAGTCCATCCTCCTGGTGATGTGGTGGTCAGCTGGCCTTGCTAACCCAGTGGAAGTCAGGCTGGGGTGATGTGGGGTCTTGGCATGTCTGGGCCATTCACTTGTTGTTTGGGCCTCGGTTTCCTCTTGAGTTAAAATTAGAGACGTGACAGTAGATGAGTTCAACATGCTACTTTGGTTGTAATTACCATGCTCAGTGATGGAGCTGGGTTTTATTACTCTTAAGAGAGCAAAAACTAGAAAGGAATGATCCCCGCGCAGGTAAGTTTCCGTTCACACGGGTAGAAACACATATTGGTTAAAGGCACGGGCTGTGGAGCTCGCCTGCTTTCCTTTGTATCTTATTTCCATCACTTAAAAGCTGCGTCATCCTAGGTGAATTCCTCAACCTCTCTATGCCTCAGTTTCTTATCTGTCAAATGGGCATAATAATAGCTCCTAGTTATCTGGTTATTTTAACGATAAAATGGGGCTAATGTATGTAGAGCCTGCAGATTTGAGAGTCAGTTACAAACAAGGCGCTAAATTTTTTTCAAGTAGTCAAGCTATATGATATCGGTATAGATCACATAACCCAGCAGTCTTTTTATCTCTTAAGACACCTTGTAGGAAAAAATGCCATGTTTAATTTTATGACCAGAGGGCTTTTACTCATCAGCAAGATAGTAGTTTCTCCTTATAAGATTATTCTAATGCTAATCACTTTATTGAGGAAATGGTATTCTAATTTACTGCTTACTTATTTTCAAACAACGATTGAGTGATAATTATTCCATTCCTTTAAGACCAGTGTTTGGTAAATTAGCAACAGCATTCAGTAATCACTCATATTTGTAGACAGCCCTTTTCCTAGAGCTTGGGAAAAGTCAAGGTCCTTTTGATTGCTTTTTCTTCCCGAAGACTGTCAGCTGGAAGCCTGCATGCTTGGGTCAGTGCAAAGCTCAGTGCATGTTCTGCTCAGAGTTTCCACTTGTCCAGAGTGACCTTGGGCAAAGCCTTGAGGCCCTTCCAAGCTCTTTGAACCTGTTTGGCCAGCAACATTTCTCATCTTCTAAACTTTCCTCCGAAGAAAAGGATAGTGGGGGATTTTGCTTAAGAGTCACTTTTATTTTTAATCTGTGTATTAGACCAGAATGGCTGGGGAGGTGTTGTTGCAGTCAACTCGACATCTTGTTTACCAGATACGTTATGTGGGAAAACCAGCGCCTGAGAGACAGCTAATCCGAGTCCTGTTCCATCCCTGCCACTATTCACTGGCCTCTTCCCTTTAGGTATCTTTGTAAAAGTCTGTGACTGTAGGAGCCTCGTTAGCTTGGCTGGGTAAAATAGACACACACACACACACACACACATACACACACACACACACACCCAGAGCCAAAAATGTTTACCTAAAAAACTGGGACGTCGGTTCCTCTCTGTGAATCTGTGAAGCATTTAGTTCCTTGCCACATGTTTGCTGGGATCTAGACTTGGCCTCACTTTGGTCTTCCTCGTAGTCCTAATGGACGATGCTCATGTTTTCCTTCCTGCCTTCACAGCAGTGTCTTGAGGACAAGCGCGCTAAAAGTAGGGCTCCGCCATTTGAGCTCTTCGGGAGGAAGTTGCTATATAACCAGAAGGCATTAGTATGAATACGTGCGATGCCATTAATATTTCCCCAGTCTGCCTTGATCCTGTTAGTACTGTAGGTAATTTCTTGTGGCTGGAGAACATCTCCAGTCGTGCTTTTATTTTAATGAGAACTGATGACACTGTTGCTTCACACCTCTTAAAGGGATAAAACAAAACAACAACAACAACAAAAAACCCACACAGTGAACTGACCCAGAAGCTTAGTGCATCACATTTTTACCTTACTTCTGGTTTTAAAAAAAATACAAGCAAATCAAATGCTAAGGACCCTTCCAACTCTGGTCTTCATTCCCACCAACTAGTCAAAGCTCCTCATTTTATAGATAGAGAAGCTGGGGGTCCGAGAGAATATATTTTTCCCAAAGACTGGCAGCGAGGCTGGTGGCAGAGCTGGGATGAGGACCTGAGCCTTGATTCCTGAGTTGTGTTTTCCCACTCCGGTTTGTGCTGAGTTTTGCTCTGCCGCGGGATCATATACGTTAAGGATTCTCTTCTCTCAGTCTGTGAAGGCGTGTATTTGATCATATTTGGCTGAAATGACGATTTTTTTCAACCTTTCTTGCCCACCTTCCTCTGTGGCTTCTTTCCAATGCCTTTCTGAGTTCCATGCAGAAATCTGTTACTGAAATGCAGACTCCATTTCCCCCCACTTCTTTGTTGAAAAATACACATTCTGAGTTTGGGTTTTATCTTCTTTGGTTTTCCCTGGCATGGATATGCTGTGACTATATGGATGGGCTGGATGAGGATCGTGACCTCCTGTAGGAGAAGGGTTAGAGATATTGGCAAAGCCGAGAGAATAGGCGTGGAATGAGAAAAAAAGGAGGTGTAATTATTCCATGCACAACTACTCCCCTTAACTTGAATCAGATTCATGAATCTTGACAGCAACCAACAACTCAGATGACGTCCTCTCCACCTGTCCGTACCCTCTCTCCGGTCCCACTTGCATTCTTGACTTTAGAGACCTTCCCCAAACCCTGATTAAATCCTGCAATCTGGAAGAACTACTTCCGCTGAGACCATTCTACCCCATTCCTCAAATCCTTAACTGTTGACTATACCTCCACCCTCGTTCTTCCCAAAGTGGCCACATCCCAGTAGTCTGAATGTACTTATCCCAACTCTTCTTCCAAGACTTACCAAACTACTCAGCCCTGATTAGATGCCCGGTCTGATCCCTGATCCTGACTACCTAGTCGTGACTGATTCTGGAAGCCACTTCTAAAGCAGGGGTGGGAGCAAAGGAATTAAACGAATCAAGGGGTCGCGTGTGAGGGAGAGAGAAGAAGGGGATGAGGAAGAGTACGGGGAGTGCTGATTATGAGAGGGGTTTCATGATGTGGCTCCTGAACCTAAAATTAATGCTTGTGCTTTTGGGTGGAGATTGAGGATGAGTTAAATAAATGATGTAGACCACTTCCCAGTTTCCAAAACCCTGTGGGTTATGGACCAAGTAGACTATTGGACATTATCACCTGAACCTGAAAGGAAGGGCTGATTGAAAATTCTGTGGAACCCTGTGTGGGTGAACCCTAGTATAGAATTGGTATAGATAGTAGATGGTGTAGACCAGGTGGAATTGGTCTGTGGGCCCTTCATGGAGTACATCCTACCCCCCTTCATGGCTTCCTCCTCACTCCTAGCATCCTGCCATTGACCTGGTATATAGTATTTGCTCAGTAAAGGATCACTTATTTGGGAGCGTTCTCAAATTTATTAGCATAGCATATGGAGCCATGATTCTTGCCCACCTCATTTCATACCACTGTAAGCCTCCTGTGTGTGTGCGCGTGCACATACACAGACACAGACACACACACACACACACACACATTCCCTTGCCTTTGTACCTGCTCTTTCTCTGGCTAGAATGGCCTTTTGCTTTAACTCTTGTGCAATCTTGTGGTCTTAGAACAAGCATTACTTTGTCCAGACGGCTTTTTCTGCTGACCCTACAATTCCCCATGATGTTTCTTCTCTTTGTTCTCCTAGCATTCCGCTCTTAGGGCATCATTGTCATAAGAGTGAAATAAACACATCTTAACAGGTTTGTTTCTGATCTCATCCCATACTGAACTGTGAGCTCGTGGAGGGCAGAGGCTGCATCTTACTCGTGGCTTTCTATCCCTAGTTCCTAACCTGAGGCGTGCCACACATTAGGCTTTCACCATCTGTTTCCTGAAGATGTGAATGTAAACCTTCCTACTTATCTTGTCTGCTCCGTTTGACCCTTTTGTTCACCTCTTCTATTGTTTTTGTATGTAAATGGATACATAGGTCATGAAGGTGCCGGGGCGTTAAGGGTCATCGACAAGTGACCCCTATTCATTCTTATCATCTAGCAAACAAAAGATACCTGTATCTCTCCAAACATGAATTTCTTCTATGTTTTCTCTCTGTTAGTGCCAAAACGTACGCCTGGAAGCATCCATAGTGCTGACTATCATTACTATTCACTAGAGATTATTAGCATTTATCAACCAGCTGTTTCATGGGAAGAGGTTTAGCAATTGTTTTGCGTTTTGTAACTAATTGCAGGAACAAAGTGGCTACCAATGCAAAATTCGTTTTTGAAAAGAAAACATTCTCTCCCTAATCAAGTCCTCTTGGTAAAGACAACATGAAATTATTACTGATCAGCACTCATGAGCCAGGGAGAGATGGGATAAATTCTTTTTGATTCCTACTTAAGAAATTGAAAGGTAAGGTGTCACATGTTTCAAGGAAATTTGCAGAATCCAGTGATACAAATGCTGGAGACTGAGAATGAGATAAGGTTTGGCTCAGGGATTAAAAGGAATGGGTAAGAAGTACTTTCTGAACATTACAGAAACCCATACTAATAGAGCTGGAAAGGCTTTTAACATCTAATTCAGTGATCCTCAATTTTTTTTGCTCATGTTCCCTCTAAAATGATAAAAGTATTTCAAAAAAGTGTAACTGCTCATGTCATTATTTTTATTTATATAAACCATGAGTTTGAGTGCAAAAGGGGGCACCAGGCTGGCTCTGTGGGAAGAGCATGAGACTCTTGATCTCTGGGTCATGAGTTCAAGCCCCACATTGGGTATAGAGATTATTTAAATGAATAAACTTTAAAAAAATAAATGGTTGCAAAGGACATAATTTTCAGCATATTGTGTATTTCCTATGCGCTTTATTTTTTTTTAATATTTTAATGTTTTTTTATTATATTATGTTAGTCACCATACAGTACATCCCTGGTTTTTGATGTAAAGTTCGATGATTCATTAGTTGCATATAACACCCAGTGCACCATGCAATACGTGCCCTCCTTACTACCCATCACCGGTCTATCCCATTCCCCCACCCCCTTCCCCTCTGAGGCCCTCAGTTTGTTTCTCATAGTCCATAGTCTCTCATGTTTCATTCCCCCTTCTGATTACCCCCCTTTCTTTATCCCTTTCTTCCCCTTCCTATAGGCTTTAAGTCTATTTTTGACACAACCTGGAAATGGCTCAGTTAGTTTCTTCACTTTATGGAAAATGTCCGCCATATAACCTCAATGGTGAGACCAGTCTTCATTGTCAAACCAATCAGCCAACTCAGATCGACCTTCTATCTGAACCTGATTTTATTAGATTTCCTGTGACAAATGTCACACTACCGAATTCTGACGTGAAGATAGGTAGGTAAGCCACGGAACCTTGCCATGGTTTGTACACTGGATGCCATAAAGGCACTGCCTCGTTGGTACTTCTTACCTGAACACTTTGCTTGGCTCTACAGGGACTCTCTCCTTTGGGAGCCTCGTTGTTCTTGAGCCCTTTGTTGTTTGATACTCCAGAGGATTTGACTCCCTCCGACATTGCTCCATAGTAAAATTCAGGATGGTCAAGGGGTCTGTCTGTCTCTTGTCAAATGGGCAAAGGGACACTGTGGAAGTGGAGGTGGGGAAGGAGAATCTATAAATGATGGGCGGCTATCCCAGCCTACTCACTTTCTCGAAAGTCAGATATCCAAATGTGAAAATTTCTGATCTTGTGTACTCTTCTCTCTTTTTCCTGATGGATCAGCTAAGCCCTAGAAAGAAGCAAGGGCTGATTCCTAGTGGCGGTGCTTGTTAACCAGTGGTGGAGCCAGTCCTGGAAAATACATTTGTTGATTTCCCAGCTGGTGTGTGCTTCCTACTCTGTGCTGTCTCCTTAATCTGCCCTACGTTTCAGTGACTGTAGTCTCTTTAGGCAGTGGAGTTTTCTCACAGAAGATAAGAGGCCTGACCTTGACATTTCTTCACAGGGAGGTGTGTACACAGAGAACTCAAACGTGGTAGTTATTTGTTTGTATCTGCTCTGACATTACTTGCCTGCTAAGCGGGTAGGGTTACCACTTAGCAAGCCTTCGTTCAAATGCCTGTAACTGAACAGGCCTATTCTTATTAGTGGAAAAGGTCCTTTAACATAGGACCAAAACCTCTTGGTGGTTATCGGATTTTTTGAATAGTTACTGTTTACCTCATTTTGTTAGTCTCCTGGCTTAAGTTGTAAGGTTTCTAAGTACATAAACTCTGTCTTGTTTCTTTACTTCATAGTCCTCTAAAACACTCAGTAATATGGCACATAAACATTTCTGGAGTCAAAGTGCTTACATTCCAATATTGGTTCTGTCTCCTGTCAGCAGTATGGCTTTGGACAAAATATTAACTTCTCAATACCTCAGTTTCCCTTCTGTAAAATGGGTAGTAAGGACTGACTATATGGTATAAATCAAGTTTCTAGAAGTATAATTATAGTACGTACTCAGTAAGTGTTAGCTATTTTTGTCATTATTGTTAAATGAAACCATCAAGTAATTTAATCTTAAGAGCATGACGGGAGCTAGCCCATGAAAACTAAGCAGGTCAGAAAGTACATTAAATTCACACAGAGGCAAGCTCTGAGGGAGAGAGAGTAAGGCTGCCGAAAGGAAGGGGCTGTACAATTTTATGGAAGGTTCATCAAGCCACATATGAAATAATGGTTTGAGACAGTGCTGACCAATAGAACTTCTTAATAGAATAGAAATGTCCTATATCAACATTGTCTGATGCGGTAGCCACTAGTTACACGTGGCTCTTGAGCACTTGAAATGTGGCTAATCCTAATGAGAAATTGAACTTTTCATTGTATTTAATATTAATATATGGTTCACTTAAATAGCCACCTGTAGCTAGTACAGTTTCAAGACTTCAGATTTGTTTTTGTCTGTTACCTTAAATCTTTGAGTAGTAAAATAGCTTAAATAGATCATGAGAACAGTGAAGGTAAAATGGACTCGAGGATAGCAAGTGCCGTGTGGAATTAAGGGCCAGTTCCAAGCGGTATGTCATATATCCCTCTTCCGGCTCTGTCCCCCATTTTGTTATCTCCTTCCTCTCCTTCTAGACTGCTCCCTTTCTCACCTTTCCTCCGTATTCCCCTCCATCATTCCTCCTTGTTTCCCTGTTGTCAGGCTCCTCAGCCAAATATTTTGAGGCGTATATGTCCTTACCAGTTAAGTCCCAACTAATTAAGGTCAAGGAACTATATTAAGATACCTGTGGTACAATGGCCGATTCCTTAAGAATGGAAGGAATGGAAGTCGATCATGAGGAGGTTGCAAGCTGTGGCAAAAAGAGACCTTTTCCCATACTATTTTCATATGAAGTACCTTCTATCAATTTACTATTAAGTAGTGGATCCATAAGTAGATCGCAGGCAAGATGATTTAAGAGTTTTAGACTGTCAGGGCACCTGGGTGTCTCAGTCAGGTGAGCATCCAACTGTTGGTTTTGTCTCAGGTCATGATCTCAGGATCGTGAGATCGAGCCCTGCGCTGGGGTCTGTGCTCAGCATGGAGCCTACTTGAGAGTCTCTCTCTCCCTTTGCCCCTCCCCCTGCTCATGCTCTCTCTCTGTCTCAAAATAAAATCTTTTTTTTTTAAAAAGATTTTGTGGACTGTCTGCAAAGGCAGCTACTGTTTACCAGAGTTAGATACAGATGATATTTGAATGCCTTCCTCATCTCACAACATACCATATTTTGAAAGTTTAACTAGTCCTTTAAGGGAAAGAAAGACGTTTAATGCGAGTCAGGAAGATGAATTGCATTTATTGCATATGGAAGCTGAAGAAGTACTATCCCAACCACATGAACTGAGAATCATGGATATTGTCATCTGGGCAGTGTTTGGGGCCAGTGTTTGCCATGTGAACAAAGTTACAGACCTTCTGAACCAACCCCTTTGTGCGTTTCTAATATCCAGGTTAAAACAGTTCATTGTTAGTATTTTGACTATCTTAAATGTGCACTGAATCATAGTTAATATCTTAAATGGCTTCAACATTTGCTATTGTAAAAGACGCTATTTTGTAGAGCACCGTAAAACCTTTTTTATCTGGGGAACCCATCCATATTAAAATTGTAACTTTATAGCAGCTTTCTGTAGGGAAAATGGTGACTCCGACATTTTATTCCATTTGACCATGGAGAAGAGGACCATAATTTCAACAATCAAATCCCAAATGTGTTATTGTGCCCATTTTCTTTATACAAAATGATATTTCATCTGTCTGCTAATAACCCACCTTAATCCTTTTTCAATGGCCTCTTTTTTTCCCAATAATTCTCACAAATACTTTTCATTTTCTTTAAAATAGTGGTAACTGTTGTAACTTCTCACACATGTTCATAGAATAAATGTATTTATTAAAACTGTAATTCACTTGGAAAGTCATGAGAGAGTGGGCCTTGCTTTGGGGTGGCCTCCCAAGGGTTCAAAATCTTTTCTGAGTCCTGTGTGTGAAAACAGCAGTTGCCAGTGAATGGCTATGAATGCAAGGCCAGGCTTTTTTAAAAAAAATTTTTTTTTTCCAATTGAGAGACTGTGAGAAGTATCCAGTGAACAGCGGCTCAAAATCTAATATGGCAGGTCCCAGACAACTTTCTCAAATTCCATTTTTCTATATAGGTTAAACTGCAGCCTTTCTAGTATATTCTCCGTACTACTGCAAGCTTAAGCTCCGTAAAGCATCGCATAGTGTTCTTGCCTGTCACTATTCTCAAACCTCTGTCCCACCTTAATGTCTGCCAGATGCAGTCTTTTCCAGACTAAGAGTCCAGATTCTTCACGATTGTGTTCTTAGCCTCATTCTCAGCCTTTCTCACTGTTCTGCTCCCCTGCAGCCCCAGTGAACTGCTTTGGTTCTCTTGTCATCCCCCGTGCTTTTGTGCCATCCCCTCTTGCTCATAGCATTCTTCCTCCAGGGTCCTTTTTCTTCTCTGGATTCTGTTGGCCAAAGAACTGTCCATTCTTCTAATCCTAGCTTATATCCTGTCTCCTCCAAGGAACCTTCCCAGAGTCCCCAAACACACGGAAAGGCTTTTTCTCCGAAGTTGTCTGGTATCTTCACATTATGGTATCATGGAAGAGCTCGAAATCAGCAATCCTGGGTTTGAATCCCAGCTCTACCATTTGCTAGGTGTATGATCTTGGACAAGACACTGAAGCTCAGTTACTAAGCCTGTGCTTTCATCTGGAACATGGGGATACTACTGCCTTCCCTGCATATGTCCCAGACTTGCTGAGCACCTCAAAGGAGAGAGTGCATGTGAAAGTTCTCGGTATACAATGAAATGCCATGAACACGGGGTGTGTTATTCCTTTTGTTGTTGTCCTTGCATTGAAAAACCAGCCAATACTGCCACGAAACAATCATTTTGAAAGGTTCAGAGAGAACAAGTTTGTCATGCAATCCCTTGCCATGATTATCAAACTGTCCCAGGAACTGATGTTTCAGCCTCCAAACTCTCTTTTCTAGCTGGCCTCCACCACCAGACAGGCCTGGAAATAGTCATACTACATGTTTTGATTTAGGATTTGAAAATCAGGGTGGCCATGGTTACAGCACGTGCTTGCACTAGTGAGTTCCATGAGGACATGGATCGCATCTGATTTAGCTCTGTGTCTTCTACACTGCTTAGCACCACTGATGCTGATACATACAACGTGCATGTTCTCATAGTCTCCTTTAGTGGGCTGTGATGAATGCCAGAAACTTCTGGTGTTGTGCATCTAGCTAAAATGCTAGCTGTTAGATTCCAAAACCCGTATTTTGCCAGTCTGATGTAATGTTAGGCGCTTCTCTTTCCTTCGTTGTCTTACAGAGTCGAGGGGTTTTCCTAACCTTCATTAAATATTCAAGAGTTGAAGACTTCAGAGTAGAGAGGAGATAATGACTCAGTGAAAAGGGAGTTGAGAGGTGAGAATGAGGTCTTAGGGTAGAGACAGGCTTCTGCAGGGTGGCAGTCTTGCTAGAGCTCTTGTTCTCGGGGTCAGGGGCTCCTAGGCAGGCTGAATTTTAAAGTGAACCAAATGGCACCAGCCAGGGAGATTCGTTCTCCGTCCCACTCTTTCTCTTTCAACCAACTCATCATGTCCCCAGCAACCAATAATGAAGAGTTATGGGGGCACGCCTGGGTGGCCCAGTCGGTTAAGCATCTGACTCTCGATTTCAACTCAGGCTATGATCTCAGGGTTGTGAGATCGAGCCCTGCATCGGGCTCCATGCTGGGTGTGGAGCCTGCTTGAGATTCTCTCTCTCCCTCTCCTTCCTCTTCTGCCCCCTCCGTCCTCGCCCTCTCTTAAAAAAAAAAACAACAAAAAAAAACCATTATGGTCAGCCCAGTTCTATTAACACCATCGACTTTTCTGCTTCCTATATTCTTCCCAGCTTTCGCCCTATCCAACCTTCTCCAATTCTGCCTTCACCCAGCTGCTGGTTTCTGGCCTTATTCAACTTTCCAGCCCCGAACTCCCCTGCTGATGTGACTTTGATACTCAGGAAGAAATTGTAGGCTCAGTGTTCAAGCTTTCCTCTTGCTCAGTCCAATTCAGGTGTTCTAGCACTCAACTCCAGCATTGGCCAACATGACAAGCTCTTTTGCCCCCCACTGAGGCCAAGGCAGCTGCTCTGACGAAATTAGCACTCCCTGGGTCTGGTGACCATATGGGGGCTCTCTATCCTATAGGCAATGCGTGATCTGTTTGTCTTATCCTCTCCCCCTTCAGTCGAGGTTCAGATCTCGTGGGCTGTAGTAGGGTAGCTCGGGCCCACCGTGCTAGCCTGAGACCAGGAATTGCTTTCTGAACGAGCTTCATGGTAAAAACCTCTGTGCCTTAACTCCGATGGTATCTTCCACTTTCTACATCAAACTTGCATTCATTCAGTTACTCACAAACACTAACTGAACATCTGCCCTTCAGGTGGTGTAGTCCTGGATGTCACACGTGTTTGTCTTATCTGTACAGCCAAAATAGAAACTCGTTGAAGGAAGGATCCTCTTGAAGAAAAATACAAACCACCCAGCTGATTCCTATGATTCTATTAATGTGCTGAAAATAATATTAAAAACACCTAGCCTTTATTCACCCTCACTCTGCAGTAGGCTCTGAGTGAAGTGCTCTACACGGAGCATTTTATTTAATGCTAACAGTAGCCGTATGAGGGGAGTACTATGGTGCGCATTATCCAGATGAGGAAGCTGAAGTCTTGAGAGGGTAAGAAACTTGCCCAAAGCTGCCCAGCTAATAGACACTAGAGCCAGGGGTTCAGTGTATCTCTGTTTGACTTCAGGGCCCTCGGCAACACCTTGTCTTACCTTTTACCACGGAACACAGGCACACTGGGCTCTGTGGTCAGTTCAGCCCCGATTTGCTTATCCTGTGTTTCACTATTTTTCTAAGTAATGCTCCCTTTCTGAAGTCTAGGCAAACGGGTGAATCATGAACCCACTGAATATTAACAGCTGACGCTGTGGTTTTGGATTTCACTCTTAATTGGGTTGCCAGTGAGTTTGCTAAAAGAATAAAGGAATTAGTGGTAGTGTCATGGGGCCATTACTTAAGCCTCTAAATGTAATATCTATCTGGAATGTCTCAACCATAGTACCTAAAAGTGCTTTATTCCTTGCCACACTAGAAAATAGGATATGATTGCAGCAAAAAGTATGGATAGTGGGTGGGAGCTTAAAGAATCTGAAAGGCTGGATGAAACGTCAAGTAGACAAAGGTTAGTTCAGAAGTTATTCTGTCCGTCACCATGGAGACTTGTGTGTTAGTCACTAGCAGATGTCATAGGCCCACTTGGTGCTTTGTAGGAACAGAAATTTCTCCCAAAGTTATATTTGGTATAAGTGGAAAGACTCCTGAACTAAAAGGATCAAAGGGTTTCATGGAAGGCGGTTTGTGGAGTATCTGAATCGGCACTGTTTCTCTAGCGCGCCAGTCCCTGGACAGAGGGACGCGTTGTTCCTCTTCACCCCTGGCCCCATCTCATTGAGCGAATGATGTGGCAGGGTAGACATAGCATGGGCTCTAGGGGCCAAAATCCTATAAATCGCAGCTGTGCACCTTACTAATGGCCCGAGTCACTGGAGAATGGGGCTTGATGCCAACCCTCCTTCTCTGTCCCCATTCAGTTATTTTAAAAATACTTACCGAGTGCCACCCGTGTGCCAGGCACGGTCCTAGGAAGGATGGCAATCTTGGCCGCTAAAACAGACATTCTCCTTGCCCTTGTGACACTGAAAATTTAACAGATTATAGCTACCTTCCTGTTTTTCCTCTTGTCTTCTCTTTATTTTGGCATTATAGCATTAGGTGTGCCCAACGCAGGCATACACACCTGCACATGTGCACATAGACACACACATGCTCTCAGATCTTTGTAACTTGCATCGTTTTTAGTCCAAGATTGTTGCGATTCACATGCACAGCGCTCTTGGCAGGTGAATCCGCCAGTCAAAAACAGGCTGATTGATTTGCTTGAGTGACTTGCCTGCCAACAAAGTATGGAGTCAGGTGGCTTTCAGGATTTCCATTGGTGTTAGAATTTCAAATTGAGTTCCCTGCTGCTGGTCGTACATGGGAAGCAGTGACAGCTATCAGATCTGCAGTTTGTTGTAGTGATGCGGTCATTAAAAGGCCTCCCTAATACGTTACCTTTTGGGTTCAGAAGCCAGTGCTCTTATAAGAAAATGACACTGGTAATGAAAAATGCGCCATGCTATCCTGTGACAAGTTTCGTAAAGATGACACCCCACGAACTCATTTGATTTTGTAGGCATTGTATAAGTTACGTTGTTGTGTTGCAATTGTGTGTGGCTAATGGATCGTCCTCTTCCACAAAGTGCTCTGCCCGGCGGATTTCAAATCTCTGTGAGGGTTGCTACCCGGAAGTCAGCCTGGACATTTTGTTCTGTGTCCACCCCCCCCCCCCCAAACTATTCCATCCCAATGTTCTCTTGAGTTTGCTCCTCAAATGGGTCTCCTCTCCATCCCCACTGCCACCACTATAGTTCAGGCTCTTGTCACCTCAGTCATCAATGAAGCAACGACAGACAAGGCCTCTTGCCCTCCAGTTAATCCCCCTCCTCCTCCTCCTTCCCCACCTACTACCAGCCTTCCTTCAGAATACATCTCCTGCCATTGTGTCCC
Source organism: Ursus americanus (assembly GCF_024610735.1). NCBI lineage: Eukaryota > Metazoa > Chordata > Mammalia > Carnivora > Ursidae > Ursus > Ursus americanus. The sequence goes on from NC_142164.1 coordinate 12,906,436, forward strand.
TTTCCTGCTCAGCATCGTTCTGTGGCTCCCTGTTGCCTACACAGAACACACAGCTCTGCCCAATGTTGCCAGCTCCGTCCAGCTTCAACTCTCATCATCCCTGTTTGTTGCCCGGTCATACCCAAATACCTCTTCTTCATTCCCTCCGCAGATCTTTCTGTCTGGACACTGGGTATGCTGCAGCGAACAAAGAAGACAAAAAGTTCCTTTCTACGTAGAGCTTACATTCTAGTGGTGAAAAAACCACGTTATTTCTACAAGGTATCTTTTCATCTACCCTTTCTTCTCTCTGAAGAAACTCTCTTGCCCTCTGTCTGTCTAGATACCACCTGCCCCCTTGCAGGAACCAGCTTTTCAGCAGGACGCCTAAGGTAGACTGGAGCCTGCTTTCCTCTTTTTTCCGGACCGTTGCCTCCTTTCAGTGGAACATCTGCTTTGCTCCAGCTTCTCATTGTGGGCGCGTCTTACCCAGTCCTCATGATGTTCTCCATTTAATGGGACAGTATCTTTTTTCACTTTGTCTTCATGATACCCAGACCTGAGCCAGCACTTAATCAGGACTCAGAAAAGGTGTTTCAGTCCACAAAAGAATGAAAGGAAGGAAAGAAGGAAGGAAGGAGGGAGGGAAGAAAGCAAATTGTTTCCCATTTCTTCTTAGCTTGAAGAAAGTTTAAATAATTTTTAATTATGACCCAGTAAGATTGCATTGTCAAGAAAATGCCGCTGGATTTTACAACTGATGGTATTTCTTAAAAAGTATGGAAGGAATGAATATTCCCCCATGATTTGGTTTATAAGTCATTGCCTCGACAACTTTGTATGCAACTAAGAAGTTAAATGCAACCTTTCTCACACACAGGTTAATTAATCTTTGCCTTCACATCCTCTTTCTGTGTAATAATTATCAGAGTTTGCAAGAAGTTAGAAAAGCAGAAATCAGGGGCGCCTGGGTGGCACAGTCGTTAAGCGTCTGCCTTCGGCTCAGGGCGTGATCCTGGTGTTATGGGATCGAGCCCCACATCGGGCTCCTCCGCTGGGAGCCTGCTTCTTCCTCTCCCACTCCCCCCTGCTTGTGTTCCCTCTCTCGCAGGCTGTCTCTATCTCTGTCAAATAAATAAATAAAATCTTTAAAAAAAAAAAAGAAAACCATAAATCACAAAGACAATGATTGATACACTCGACATACCAAAATTTAAAAAAACTGCATGCATGATATTACCAAAAATAAAAACAGCTCTTCTCCAACACTCCCGTTCATTGGTTCTTGGCATTAAAGAGACTTCGGGTCTTCAAGAGCCTCTTAAGGGCCGGCTTCATGGATGTGTGCTCTGGGCTTGCTTTAACGCTCTTTTGTCACCATCTTTAATTTCTTTTTGAACAAGGGACACCTCACTATTTTCATTTTGCACTGGGCTCCACAAATTACGTACCCAGTCCTGAATCTGGAATCATTCTAGATCTACTCCCTGCTCCTGGTGATACTTCTTACATCAGGCCCACATGTGTGATGCTTGGCGAAAGTACCTTTGGACTTAAAGGGGAGTATTGAGGGGGCACCTACATGTTCCACACCTTGGCAGTATCCCATATATGCTGGTATTTGTTCATTTGTGCCTTCATTAATTTAGCAAACACTTTCCGATTCTACCCTTGGTGCCAAGCACTGTAGTATGCTCCATAGTATGAACGCTGTGGATGAGGGAATAGATGACAGTACAGTGCAGAGCTGAGTGCGGGGGACAGCTGGAGCGTTGAAAAGGGGCCCCTAACACAGCCTGAAAGAAGATTTAAGGAAAGCTTCCGAAGGGAGATGACGTCCAAGCTATGGCCTGAAGGAAGAACAGAGGTAGAGTCGAGAAGCACAGCCTGGGAAGGGCGCTCAGGTCAAGGAAACAGCATGCTCCCATGTGGCAGGAACAGCTGGCTGGCCCCTACTTGGGGGGTTTACCCCACTCCGAGCCCCACGCTGCTGTGATGGGTGAAGCTACATATTGTTTGATGTCTGGTATATTCTGGGGCAGAAGAAAGTGGAAATAGCCACTGCATCCCATCTCTGCTGCATTTGATCAATCATCTGAATATTTAGAAAGGCCCAGATTTCCAATATACTCCGATTCTACTAAAATTTATATGAGCCCTTGAAAAGCCAGGCTCCATGCTTAACTTACAGGCCATAGAAAAACAGGCGGTGGGCCAGGTTTGGTCTGTGGGCCATCGTTGGCTGATCTCTGATCTAGAGTTAAGACCCCAGATCCTTAATTTGCATTTGCTTTTCCTTCGCCAAGAAAACTCTTCCTTCCACCTCCCGTCTGTTGTAGGTCTGATCTCACGTTCGATGAAGCCTTCTTGCTCTCCAGATAAGGCTAGAACTTCGTTCACTCCTGCCATATGTCTCTATAGCGTCCTTGTGACTTCCCTATCGAGTCATTCATCATATTTTAAAGGCTGTTTGTTTAGTTTTTAACTCTCCTTATACACTGGAAACTGAATGGAAGCGGAGTCCCTAGCTGTCTTCTCTTTTCACAGTTCAACCCATGCTCCTGGCCCACTGCCTGCCTGAGAGTAGCTGCTCACCGGTATTTGTTGAAAGTAGGTACGAGCGATTGGGGGACCACTATCCCCATGTTACAGGTGAGGAAGCCGAAGCATAGCTGCTTCATCCTGACCAGAGCCAAAGAGCTGTTAGGTGGTGAAATAGAAATAGCTTTCCGATTAACCACACCCCCTTTGAAGACACTGTAAACATTCAGAGGGTGTGTTTGGAAGTGAAACAAAGAAAGCAAGTTAAATGGGACTTTCTGTAAGCCAGACATCAAGTATGAAGATTCTATTCAATTTGTTTTCTCCTTGTTCCTGTGGGGTGTGCAGTGTAATAAGGGATGTCAGAGAACTGCGTCGAAAAGAAGTCCCACAATCCAAGGCAGCGTGCAGCGAGTACCAGGAGGGTTTGTGTAGGCATGGGCTGCCGTGCTCAAGTGGGGACACGGAGAAGGTCAGAGGCGGGCACTGACCTAAGTCACGGGACTCGCCAAGGCTGCGTCACTCCAGAGAGACCCTTAATGGGGACTGGCCAGCCAGCACAAAGGGAGTGAGAAGCTCTAAGGCAGGTGTGTAGGGACACACCTGAACCGTTTCCCGGGGAGTTTGTTCCCCAGAGTGCGATGCACCCGTCCGTAGCTGCAGGAGCCCTGAGTGCAGTGCGAGTGGTCAGAAGGCCTTGCCAGGAGGGGGGTGTCTAGTGATGCCCGCAAAGTTAGAGTAGGGATTTCATGACTCACAAAAAAAGGACTCTGGAACCTGAAAGGGTTTAATGTTTCTACCAGTGAGTGTTTTGGGAGAGTCTCCTACAACCCATGTTTATTGAGTGCCTACTATGTGCCAAGAAAGTCAAATGGGCATTCTATTTCTGGTGGCCGAACTTTTCACTCCCAGCTGTGTTCTGCATCTTAAGCTGACTCTAAATCGGATTTGGAGGTGAAAAGTAAATCTATTTCTGTGCCTGCTCATCCTCCATCCACCTCTCCACTAAATAGTACCCAGCAGCTGTGCCAAGCCTTTCTGAATGCCACGAAATCATCTATGCATTTTGATACTGTATTAGGGAAGTATTAATTGTTTCTCCTCACTACAGTGCGTTCTGATCGCCTTGGACAATGCTCCCAGTCTCCTCTTCGGAGAGACTCAGTGTGGCTTGCAGTGATCTCTCTCATTCTGATGTGAGAGGTTAGGTGATGGGCCTGATCTTTCCCTTGCTCTCCTTTTCTTTTCCTTTCTTTTCTTCTTTGTTTGTAGACATATTCTAATATCCTAATGTGCTCCCAATCTAGATTACAGCAAAATGGATTTGTATGCTGTGGGGCCTTTTGAACATTCCATACCCCTACAAGCAGGGATCATGGATATCTTTTGAGTATCTGATGAAAGCTATTAACCCTTTCCCAGAAAAGTGTAATTTTGCATATATGCATATAATAAACATACAAGAGTCTCAAGAATTTAGCCTATCCATGCCTGTTTCCCCCAGCACAGGAGGACCACAGAATTTTCTGTGCTGGATCAACCCTATAGATCATTGAGTTCATTGATTTCAGAATTGTTTTAGCCACAGAATCCCCTGGTTAAAGGCAGTAAAAAGGAGGGAGAGGCTGGGTAGTGCTCGCCACCCCCCTCCCCCGCAAAGTGCTTCCTCAGGAGGGTCTGAGGAAACCCAGCGATCTAGTCCAATCCCTTCATTCCTTCACATCAGACTGTTGATCCAGAGAGAGCAGAAATGACTAACTCAAGGTCATGCATTCAGTCAGTGGCAGAATTGAGACTGGAACCCATGCCCATGACATCCAGGGCAGAGCTTCACCCATCCCTCATTTCTCTTCTAATTGCAAACCTCCTACCACCCATACCGCATTAGCTCCCCAAGGAACCTGGACACAACACGGTTTAAACCCACAAGGATATATAGTCACTGCTTCGTCAACAGCAGGAAATGGAACTAAAGCTGATGTGCGTGCTGTTGTTCCATCAAGACCTTCTTTATCCTGTCTCATTTCTGCTGGTCCTCTTGTCTTGGTGACCTGCATCCATCTGACAGCATGGACTTTATTAGAATACCCACCACATCAAAAGCATCCCCTGTGTCCTCAACCAAGTGCCATCTCGTTGGCTTCCCACAAACATTCTGCCATAATTCTTGGAGAAGCGGCAGCCAGCCATGGCCCTGGCGTGGTGCCTGCTTGGCTGCAGGCCAACCCAGCTAGACAACCCAGGCTATTATTGGGCTGGTCTCCACCCCCATCTTCCGACCTACTTTGTCACTGTCAAGAAACCTGACTGAGCCCCAGCTGTGGTCTCCAGACTCATTATGGACCTGACGATTGGCAAGCCAAGCCAAGTCTGTCTTGGTCTCCTTTGCTGTTTCTTGGTCCAAGATGAGGACAACTGCTTCTGGGTACCAGAGTGGAGAGAGAGAAACAAACAGATGAACTTGAGAACTTGAGAACTGCAAGAAGGCAGTTCACAGACACCTTTGTTGAGGTTGGGGGCGAGCTGGTCTTGAGACTTCCTGAGTTGGAAATCAGTATTTCTTGCAGTGGAATTTCTTTGTGCTACATCAGAAACAAAGGTAGGTCATTTGCCAGGCCAGAGATCCATTTAGGCATAGCTTCGGCCTATCCAGAGGTCTGAAAAACTAGTGAAAGGTTGTCAGGCCTGATTGCCAAACCAGGACAGTGGCCTGGTTTACCACGCACACACTTTGGATCCAGTCACATATGAGTTTGAATCACGGCTCTGCCACTTACTACATGTGTGGACTTGGCCAAGTTAACTTACCTTCTTTGGGCCTCCATTCCTTTATCCGTCAAAATGGACAAAATAACGTTCACAGTTAGAAGAGTGTTTGGAGGAGTAAAGGAAAAACAGGACACCAAACTTCGGCTCCCCTTTCTATCTTCATCAGAACCCCGAGATAGACTTTGTATTCTGAATGTTGCATGGAGGGAACATGGGTATCAGGGCACTGGTTTAGCCACCAACTATTGGGCGAGCCATGATTTAGTTCCCTCTCCTTGTTGGGCTTCAGTTTCCCCATTGGGGGAAGAGGGATTTGCACCTGAACAGTTGTTCTGTATGTGAATCCAGGACTTGAGTATATTAATATTATCTTCAGGGCTTTTTTTTTTTCTTTTGTAAAGTACAGATGCCCACCGGACAGTCTGAGGGGATCTAGAGTGTGGTAATAGATCTCTAGACTGCTCAAGTCCTCAGGTGACTCTGATGGGTAGTCAGGTGTGGGAACCACAGATTTGGGAGAGTCTCTAGATACTCCCTTCCCTGACTTCCTTCGGTCGTAGAACTTCTTACTCTCACAAAATTCTCTGCCCATTAATCAGGCCCACCACTCAAACATGGTGGTTTCCACACTAAGTACTTGACACAGAGTATTTACACTTTTTTCTAGAGGCCCTGGAAGATGAGATTCTTCCCCGTGGAGAGTTCCTTTTTTTTTTTTTTTTTTTAAAGATTTTTACTTCTTTACTCATTTATTAGAGAGGGCAGAGAGAGAGAGAGCACATGAGTGGTGGGGAGGGCATAAGGAGAAGTAAAAGCAGACACCCCACTGAGCAGGGAGTCAGGGCTCTGTCCCAGGACCCTGAGATCATGACCTGAGCTGAAGGCAGACACTTAAGGGACTGAGCCACCCAGGAGGCCCCGGAGAGTTCCTTTTGTTCTTGCTTTAGTGGCTTGGTATCAGATTTCAGGGGATGCAATATTAGAACACAGTGAACTTTCAGGGACCTGCTTTCTGTTGGCTTCCTCAGAGGATCACTCACGTCATTTTAAAACTGCATTTTCTCTGTTTTGTAACCGCCGCTGAAGTAATGAAGTTTAACAGTAAATGGAATGGAGTTAGAAGCGTCTCAGGGCAGATCATAATAATAGCTGCTGAGCATCTTCTCACTGTCAGTTGCTACCTGTATTTCCTTAGTCCTCTGACAATGCTTGAAATAGGCATGAATATCTTTCCCAATTTTAAAACAAAGGTAAAGCTCAAGGAGGTAAAGTGACTTATCTAAGGCCACAAAGCTTCTAAGTGATCTTCACTCGATGAATGGGAGAGAATGATCTTTTGAAAATGCAAGTTGGACCACTTTACTCCCTCTCTTAAAATCTTTCAGTGACTTATGGGGCACTTGGGTGGCTCGGTCTGTAAAGTGTCTGCCTTTGGCTCCGGCTGCTTCAGGAATCCTTGCTTAGCGGGGAGTCTGCTTCTCCCTCCGCCTGCCCTCCTCAGCCCCTGCTCATGCTGTCTCTCTCGCTCTCAAATAGATAAATAAAATCTTAAAATCTTTCAGTGACTTATAATTTACCCTTAGAAAAGTATCCAAATAACTTGATGAGGGCAGTGATTTTTACCTGTTTTGATCACTGCTGTATCCCCAGCAATGAGAATAAGCGTTTCACATATAACACAGGCTCAATAAATAAATACTTTTGAAAGAAGTTATGTGATGGTGCCTGGATTCAACCCAAGCCTGTCTGACTTCAAAGATCACTGTTTCAGTAATTCTTAAACACGCGCGTGCGCGCACACACACACACATCTTTGACTTAGGTTAAATTTACATGCCATAAAATGTACCAAAACTCAATTTGCCTAAAATGTACAATTTTATGAGCTTCGACAAATCCTTACACCTGGGTAACCCACAACTCTATCAAGGTCTCAGGCCTTTTCATCACCCTGGAATGTTCCTCTTTGTCCCTTCCTAGTCAACTTCTCCACATACACTGGAGGCAAAAGCTTCCTGTTTGTATTTGCATCATATGTAAGTATTGTGTTTTGTAGAATTTCATATAGATGGAATCATACGTTATGAAGCCCCCTTGTGTCGGTCATTTTCCACCCAGCATGCTGGCTCTGAGGCCTGTCCACGTCGTTGGTGGGTATCAGTAGTTCCTTTTTATTGGTAAGTAGTATTCCAATGTGTGAATATACCACAGTTCATCATTCTCCTGTTGACGGACATTTGGACTGTTTTCAGTTTGGGGCTGTTACAGATAAAGTTGCCATGAACATTGGTGTTCGGGTCTTTTTGGAGACGGACATTTTCATTTCTCTTCAGTGTTTGTCTAGAAATGGATTTCCTTGGTGATACGGATAAGAGTATGACCCCCAACTAGACTGCCATCAGCAGTTGTGTGCCAGTTGTGGATGCCCCACATCCTTGCCAGCCCTTTGAAATTTGCGGCCTCTTTAATTTTAGCCCATCTAGTGGGTATGTCGTGTCATTATGGTTTTCATGTGTATTTCCCTGCTGTGTTCCCGGTGAGCACAGTTTTCGTGTCTTTGGCCATTCATCTATCTTCCTTGTGAAGTGTCTGTGAAAGCCCTTTGCTATTTTTTATTAGTTTGTTTATATTCTGGATATGAGTTCTTTATTAGATCTTTGTTTTGTGAATATTTTCCCCCAAATCGTGGCTTGCTTATTATTTTTCAGCTCTTTCGGCATACAGGATCTTTTCATTTTGATGATGTCTAATGTATCAATTTGTCAACGGTTCACCCTCTCTGTGTCCTATTATTTGCCAGCCCGTAAACCATGAAGACGCTCTCCTGTAGTGTCTTCTAAAGTCTGCATTTGAACAACTGTAACGTGCACCCTCTCTTTGACCTTATTTTTTTATAGTGGATACATTCATTCATCAAATAATTTTTATCGGAATGAACTGATGGGAGGCAGTGTACTGCTGAATTCAACAGGAAGGCTTTGAAGTTCAGCAGACCTGATTTCAAATCCTTACCAGCATTGCGACCATGTGTGCATCAGTTCTTTCATTTGTGTAAAGGGAACGGTACCAGCTGCTCAACTCCCAGGGTAATGATGAGTGTTGAGTGAACAATTGTATGATCACTTCTTAGCACAGGGCATAACACATAGTAAGCCCTCAGTAAATGGTTCCTGCTGTAGCTATAATCATTTTCATTCATATTCTTCCATTCTCACCAAGACGTCTTCCTGCTAGAAGCAAATAAAGGAGAGTTGCCTTTTAGGGCTTACCAGACTTGAAATAGAATTATTGAACATAGAGATGACCCACCATGAAGAGACAGGCTTTAGTTATGGACATAGTTCTTTATATATAAGTTTAAAATCACATGTTTATACTTTGGGTTTTTTTTAAGAATTCATTTTTGTTTTTTTTTAAGAGAGAGAGAGAATACACAGACAGGGTGGGGAGGGGCAGAGGGAGAGAGAGAATCCCAAGCAGAACTCCCTGCTGAGCACAGAGCCCGACTTGGGGCTCAATCTCACAACCCTGAGATCATGACCTGAGCAGAAATCAAGAGTCAAATGCTTAACCAACTGAGCCACCCAGGAACCTTACATTTTTATGCTTTTGATTAATACTGATAACAGATTCTCCCAGCACAGATATGATTATACAACTCCCTGGCAGAGAGGGCATTTTTTTGAAAACTGAAGTTGTATGAAAAAAGCACGTATCATGCTTTTGCAGAAATGCAGAGTGGTGGTTAAATGTGGTTGCATGCAGTTGTTTAGAAGGTTTTTAAGTCATTCTTGTAGAGTGAAAAGAGCAGAGACTTAAAGAGGAAACAAACATGGAGCTTGAGTTCTTGGACATAGTATTTGATTTTTGTGAGCCTCACTTCTATCTCTAAATTGGAGTGTAAGTAAGTACTGGTGAGTATTTTGTGAGTGTTCCATAGAATATGAGTGCACAGTCTGGCACACAGTGGACCCCAAAATGGTATTTATTGGTTAACCTCATATTTTTAGTGGCTTCTATTATTACTTTTATACATAAGAGTAAACGAAAGTGAGATCGAATTTCAAATGAGTTACATCCTAAGAGGAAAATATTTTTTGATAGATTTCTTCTCTGTGTTTGGGAATATATTCACAGAATACATTTGTTTGATATGTGAAGCCGTTTGCAGATCGCTCATTGATTCAGTGCATTCCTGAATCATAGAGGAGGATCCCTGGCTATTTGTCATGTCTGAATGATGGAAACACACATTCAAATGATTCTGTGTAATGGCGAAGAATGTGCTGTTTGCTCCGTACATTTCCCCATTTAACACCTTCCCTTTTAACGTCTTCCTGTTGTGGTGGGGAGGGCAAGCAGAGGATGGTGCATGTAAGCGGCTTTCTGCTACTACGGCTGCTGCTGATCTCAGAAGGAAGTGTATATACAGCCAGAACATAGAAGGCTATTAGTTGAGCATTCTTTCTGCCTTTTGAAGGCAACGAAGACTCAGTCAAGCCTTTGGGAGCTACATGTGCTGATGTTCTCTCCATGGGAATCCCTCTAGGTCCTTCATGCTCTGGTCTCAACCTATCTTCATAGCCTTACCTCTTTTCTTACCAGAATAAAACCATTTACCAAATAATTCCCATTTTTTATTGTTTCTGCATCTTTGCTCATGCTGGTCCTTCCCCCTGACTTGAGAAGCCTTTCTTCTCCTATCAGTCTGCTGAAAACCCAGATGGCTGCACTGAGTCGAACAGCGTTCCCCTGAAAGTCCCGTCCATCCAGAACCTCAGAACATGACCTCATTTGGAAATAGGTTCTTTGCAGTTGTCATTAGTTAAGATGAGGTCGTACTGGATTAGGGTGGACCCTAATCTAGTGACTGGTCTCCTTATAAGAAGCCACTGACAACAAAGAATCACGGACACGCAGAGAAGGCCACGTGAAGACCGAGACAGAGACTGTGTGGCACAGCTGCAAGCCGAGGCGGATCGAGGATTGCTGGCAAGCACAGAGACTAGGAAGGGTTCTCCCCTAGAGCCTTGAGAAGGAGATCGACCCCGCCAACACCTTGATTTTGGACTTCTACCTTCCACAGCCGTGAGAGAAAAAATTTCTGTGGTTTTAAGCAACCCAGTTTGTGGTCATTTGTTACGGCAGCCACAGGGAACTAAGACGCCATGTTTCAAGGTCAAGCTCAAATATGACATCTTTCCAGGTCTCCTCAACTAGATGCAATTTCTTACTCTTCTTGACCTCTGTAGCAATACCATCATCGAAAGATCACAAACTTTGGTACCTGAGAAGTCTTGGATCTAATCCTAGCCCAACGGCTGACTAGATTTACTCATCTGTACAGTGGGAGTCAATATGCCTACCTATGTTATGTCCATAAATGTGACCCCCCCCCCACCTCTCTTAATTGAGTCACCCACTCTGCCTCATGCTATAATAGTTTTGTAATAAGAGCAGCAGTTCTGTTATTACTAGTTCAGGTGCTAGAGGGAACATGGGTGGGTGTGCAAGCAATTTTGTCTTCTCTAAGACAGAATGCAGCACCTACCAGTGGTAGAGACAAGCTGTGTTCAAGGGGTCAGCCTTTCCAAAATGAGGGTACCAACGAGTCTAGTTTTCTATACTGGGTTTTCCAGCCATAAATTCATAAATTGAGTTACAAAAGAAATGGGGAAGTTTGCTTTTTAGTCTCAGGACTCCAGAGTTGTAAGATCTGGGGTGGCTTCAGTCCCAGGGGCTAAAAGCGAAGCGAGAACTTCGGGAATGCCAGAGCCCTGTACTGACTGCACCGTTCCACTCTATGGTGCTGGAACGTCCTTACACTGGGCTGTTCATGATACAGCCAGAAGTTCGCCACTTGGCGTTCTGGTCTGTCTGCCTCCAGAACACCTTCCCCAAAGGCCTCATCCTTTTAAAGATCTCTGTTCCTTTTACTCCTGGAGCCTTCGCTGCCGGGCCCAAGTCTCTTTGACTGGACTCCTCATTCCCCGCCCTCACCAGTCTCTTCTAAGAGGTCAGGAGCAGCAACATTCCATTAAGACGTTTTAGCCCATCAGCTCCTTTTCCAGGTATATCATCAGAATGATTTGAGAGCCTTTTTGTGAAATCACACTGAAGTGCTGATAAACGCTGATTTGTACTCTGGTTAGCGTGGCAGAGTATATAAGCACAAAACACCGCCTGAACTCTGTCTGGGGAAGCCCTTATATTCGTTTGCTAGGCTACCATAACAGAACAGCGCAGCCTGGATGGCTTGAACAGAGACATTGATTTCTCACAGTTCTGGAGGCTGGGAAGTCTGAGCTCAAGGTGCCAAAAGGGTTGGTTTCCCTGTCAGGTCTCTCCTTGGCTTGTAGATTGAATCTTCCCCATCTGTCTTCCCGTGGTCCTTTTGTGCGAGCACATATGTGTGTCTACATTTCCTCTGCTTAGAAGGACACCAGTCCTATTGGATTAGGGCTTCACCCTAGTGATCTCATTGTACCTTAATTACCTCTTGTTTTAGGGTCAGGATCAACAGGCTTTGAGATCACTTTGTGATGAATTTATTGTTTCATCTTGGTTCTCCAGAGATCCCATCTTGGGAGGCCTGAGACCAGGCTCATGGCACATACATACATATTACTCAAGCACAGTTCACGGATTTTCCTCATCAGGAGAGGCAGACGAATCCCCGCAGTGAGCACTTGTTTAATACTACCGTGTGCCAAGCACTGTGATGGGATTTTTTATTTGCTGCTCACAATCACTCAGCAAAATACTTATACCCTCCGTTTTCAGATGTGGAAATTAAGATTCAGGGAGGCTAACTTGATTTGCTCAAAGGCACAAAACTAGTAAGTACTGGAGTCGGGATTTGACGGTAAATCTGTCTGATTGTAAAGCCATGCCCTTTCCACAGGCATCCCTTATCTGAAATTGAAAAACAAGGTTCTTTTTCTCATTTCAAGCTGTTGCATTAAAATGGGAAAATATGCTTTTATGAAAGAGTTTCTAGATGTTTATAGTCGTCCTTTATTCATACTTCTATTTATCCTATACCCACGCTTGACTACGCCTTCTGTGTAGTATCACCTCGCCTGGTGCTTCTGTTTTAAAGCTTGTCATGTAAATTGCACACCTGAAGAAGTAGGGAATGGTGACCGCAAAGTGGTTCCCTTTAAATTGGAAAGAGAATGGGGAGTGATAGTGCAAAGAGCATCTCATCCATGGGGGTGGAATGAAGTGATTCAGATTTGTCCTATGGCCTCTGCAATCAAGCTCCAGCTCACTTTGTCACAACACATGGCTTGCGGTACCAAAAATGGTCTGTTTTCTATGCATTGTTCCCTGTGCAGTTTTGTTCCCAAACTCTGAAAGTGGTCAGAGGTTATACAGGAAAAGTCACGAGCATCCCAGTGCTCTGGACATTTTCTATGGTTGTGATACATTTTGTGATAGTATTTCTACCCAGTGAATGGTTCGGTTCCTGAGGATGAATTCTTCGCCGAGGAGGGGGGTGATGGCAGTTCAACTGACAGATAAAATGCATTTCAAGAGATTGGAGGGCCTGTTAAGAATGATGACGGCAGTGATAATAGCAGTGCTTCCTAGTGTTGAATCCGTTACGGTTTACAGGGACCTTCTATGTCTCATTTGATTTTCACAAAAACGTATTGAAGTAATCAGTCTGGGATTGTTATATCCACCTTCCAGGTGTGGAAATTGAGGTTCAAGGAGGTTAAATGATAGGCCAAGCAAACTCCCAAGTCTTTTGATCACCCCAACTCCCTTGCCAAATTACTCTTTATAGGTCCAACACACCGATTTCATTCATTTTCAGCTGCTGAGCATTTCCAGGAGCATTTCCTCCTGGAAAGATTCATAAGTGAATTGGGGCCATGAATAATCACTTAACAGTTTCAAATGCCCAGTGCATGCCCATCAAGATACAGGGGCTCTTTTCTTCCTAGGCTGTGTGAAGCAGAACATTTCGTGAATGCAGTCCGTATTCCATTCTTCCATCCAATGCTTTCCTCTCGCTGCTAATAATTCATAACATAGCCACCATTTATTGAACATTAGCCATGTGTCAAGTGCTGTCTTTGCATTACTTCTAATTCTCACAAGAACTCTGAATGAGGTATTAACCAAACGAATGCGAATTTGCTCCTTGGTGAGTTGCACAAAGGAAGCTTTATTTGCAGCAAGTTGGGAGATTGGGGGCAATTGGGGGGATGGTGGTTTGAATAACTTCCAATACTGTGACTCCCTGAGCAAGGGTGAATGGGTTCCCTTTATTTAGGGTTAGGATGAATATTGACATAGGGGAGCCTTATCATCGTATTTAGAGGTGGGTGTAAGGTGGCATATGGGCCTTAAGGAAACATACCTATACGTACATTGTATGTTATGTGAATGAGGCTTGTGTTCCTTCCTGGGCTGAAATTTTAGTATTATAATGAAGTAAAGGTAACTGTCAGTCACTCCATGGTCCATCTGTGCAGGTGTGAGCTGGGGGTTGAGTTGAAGCTGGTCTCGGCGGTCTGGGCTGCCAGAGCTCTTCGACCAGACAGTCGTTAGTGCTTGAGGGGTACTTTCAGTTTCCATCGCAGGATGCTGTGCCCCTCAGTCTTTGCCTGAGTTAAGAGATCAGCTGGAAGGAAGAACTTAAAGAAGAATGTGGGACAAAAGTTGGTGGGTACAAACAGGTGAGCAGTAAAGTTCAGGTCTTGGGGTCTCGCTGGTGACAGTATTACCATACCTGTCTTACAAATGGGGAAACTGAAGCTTGGAGCTGTTAGTCACTCTCTCAAGGTTATGCAGAGAGTGAGTGGCAGAGCCAGAACTTGAAGTCATCCAATCTGCCTCCAGTTAATTGCTCTTAATCACTATACCTCCTAGACTCCAAGGAGTCCATTCCTAAGGAAACAGATTGGCAAACATAAATAATACTCTTGGAAAAGTACGTGGAATATGTACCTGGGAAGTGAAATTGTCAGCTTATCTACATCATGCCTCCATTACATGACCTCATCTCGTTAGGTAGTAGGCTTCTACAGGTGGATGGAAAGCTTATGGCATAAGCCAAGCTTCTCTGGAGGTAACCCACAGTCACTGTGAGCGCTCGGATGCCTTCGTCGCTTATTCCTGATACCAAACTATTTCTCTCTCTGTAACCAACGGCATCTTTTTTCCATATACCTATTACTTCTAGTTCATGTCTAATCACTTAATTGAAAACATACTGACCAATATGAGTCTCACTTCCTGGATGCTTTCCTGGTGAAGGGTTAATCCCTTCTGTTGGCAGGTGATGTTAATAAGCATCGTAATAAAGAGCCCTGGGTCCATAGAGCGCTGGGTAGGTAGATCCCTTCCCCTAGGAATAGTCCCCTCTGTTCACCGAGTAGGCAGGAGTACTGAACTAAACTGCCTTCCTTCAGACTCCGTTGCCTCAATGATCTGTAGACATTGAGCTCCCTCTTTTGTTGCTGCCTGTGATTTACCCTCATCATGCACGAGGGTGGAGGTCAGCATCTGTGCTGAAGGAGCAGAGGAGGAGTCCCCGCCTAAGTCATCTTGATGATTTACATGCTGTTAGGACTTAGAATGTTGCCTGGGAAGAGGACTAACGCATATTCGCGAACTCCTCCCGACACAGCAGTAAAGAACACCACTCGGGGTATAAATATGTAGGAAGTGACAGTCTAAGCCCTCCATTACATGACAGGTCCAACGTGGGACTGCATTTCTAACTGCAGCAGCTACCTTTTCCGAGGCTGTTCCTTGCGGGCTGTTCCTTGCAGAACTCGGAGTTCTCCTCAGTGTAGGCTGCCTCCGTAGACTCAATACCTCATCCCGGTCTACCCAGCACCAACCCAGTCTTGAGAGCAGTGGTGACTAACAGCTTTGGTGGGAGGTCAAAAGAAGAAAAAGAAAACGATGTATGGGATAAATAGTAGCCATTTCAATACATAGGACCAAAAAGAAGGAGGGAAGGACAGATGAATGATTTTTAAAATTAAAATGGCTTTATTAATCCTTTGGTGGTGGTGGGGTGGTGGGAATGTTTATTCTTAAAATTTTATATTACCTCTTTCCTGACTAGAATAATAGGAGTGAGAAAATTGCCACTGCTGTTCAGCTACTAAAAAATTTAATATCTAAGCATATCTGAGGACCAGCAACACAGTAGCTGCTTTTTAATCTTTCATCCTGAAATTAGCCTGCCTGGCTCTAAAATGTAGCCTATGATCTATTGGCCGCTCAGGAGTGCTTTAGAGGATTTTCGAGCTGGAAGGGCCCTTGGAGATGATCCAGTCTGGTGGTTCCAAAAGTTTTCATCACCAAGGGCACCTTTAATTAATTCCCCTTGTATTCCATGTTTTCAAATACCGTTCCTCCTAAATACATTACATTTATCCCATCATAATTTATTTTCCCATTGCTTGTTGCTCAGCGCCATTGATAACTGCCCGTTAGAGCATCTGGTCAGCATGAAATAATCAATATGACCACAATAAGCTGATAGATGCCTTCCCAAAGCAAAGGCACTCAGTAGTTGAGTTAGCCTGGGGTCTGCCAGACCTCTGGGATTGTTGCAATCAATCCATCTCTCTTAGGTTTATTGAATGTTAAAAATAGCTCATAGAACTCCCATCATGACCTTCTCGTAATCCTTGTGGAGAGCCATTCATCTCCTCCTCCTATAAGGGTGGGCAGATGAGGAGACTAAGATTTAATCACTGAAGTGATTGGCCCAAGGTCACACAGCACGTTAATGGTAAGGAGGATCAGAACTCGTGTCTCCTGAGCCTCCCTCCGTCCACTTTCTCCACATCCTCAATTTTTATGTGCTTGAAGTCTAAGAGCTTCATTAATAATTGCCTTTTCCTCTTTGGTGACAAAGACTTTTTAATGAGGAGATGGGGACAAAAAAATGGCAAATTGTATCTGGAGAACTTCGAGGACGGCGGTGTCGGGTATAGACCTTTTGGAGAACAGGAGGCACCAAGGAAGCTGGGATGACAGTGTAGTTTTGTGGCTAGGGCATAGGCTTAGGAGTCAAAAATACCCATGTTCATCATCTGGCTCTGCCACTCAGTGGCTGTGTGACCCTGAGTCAGTTCCTTATTACTCTGTAACATGTCTAGCACATAGGAGAGACAAAAATTAATATCCACTGTGAATTCATTAAATAACCTATAAAATAATACTAATAGCCAACTCTGAGTCCTGAATTTGTACCCAGCCTCCTTTCTGTGAATTGTTTTGGGCAACTCCCTATAGAGTATGTCCGGAGCTGTTGCTCTTGAAAAGGTTCGCTCAGGCAGTCAAATAGTGTTCGTGTCATTGTGTTATAGTGTGTCCCAGTCCTTCTAGATGGAGTCATAGTGAAGAGCCACCTCACTTTTTGTTTTTTCCCTTCTCTTAGCCAAATGGCTGTGTCACTCTTTAGATGCCCTGTAGCTCCCCATATGGGACGCATGTGTTGGTCACTCTTAGTTAATAACATTTTTGATAGACAGACACGTACCTCCTTGCTACTAGGTCAGGCAGTAAAGTTTCAGTGATGCATACTTTATGTGATTTTCATTGGAATTCACATTGGGAGCCCTGGCGAGCTCATGCTGTGTTCGCTTAGTGAAATGTTGAGACATGGGCTCCATTGTAGGGCTTTGTACTGTCCTACGTGTAGGGTGCCATTCACATCCACCAGAGTGAGTTGTGCCCAGCCCACGAGACTAGCTGGCCAGGCCCTATGACACATTCCACACTGGCCATGGGCTGTGGGAGTGAGCCAGCAACATTCTCATGCACAGCCCCAGACCAGCTTGGACGCCCCCGTCTTGGAGCGGCAGGCCATCTCATGCCCCCCACAGTGCAAAAGGAAATACGCAGTGTGATTCTTACGGAGGACTTAGGGTCAGGAGAACAGGTGAGTTTCCCCTCCCTCAGAATTTAAGTTAGAGTTGATATAAATTTCAGGCACAGAATAGAATCTTGGCTGGGTTCATGCAGGTGCAAATAAATTTTTTTCAATCTTGTAAAGGGCCTAGAGCAATCCTGGAGATGAAAAGTTATATGTTGCATGGCGAAACAAACAAACAAAATACTTGAAGAGCACAACATACAATGTGACAGTATAATGAGAATTTCCCCAGTTTTGTTTTTCTTGCAATATTGAGAGTCCCCCCCCCCTTGTGAACTAGGAGATCGAACCTACCTTTGAGTCTAGTTAAGAATGGATTCTTGATTAACTGTCCAGAGATTCGTTGTGTGAGGTGGCATTCTGAGAAGAGTCCTTTCTACAGACAGGAGGTATTAGCTCTTTAGCAAAGAAACAAAAGAGTGCACTTCTTACTGGCTTTTCTGAGCAAGCCAGGGGAGGATTGCAACATGAAGGAGGGCATTATCTCATTGCTCAAGTGACCGGGTTGATTGACCCTGGAGCTGTGGCTGAGTCACAGCTGACCTAGGTCAAGGCTCGTTGGCCACCTCCCCGATGTCCCTTCCTTTGCCAGATTGTTATGTAGACGTGTGAGTGTATTAAAAAACACATGCCAGCTTTGGCTGTTTGGGGGGCATCCTCCGGGGTGAAGATGGATCTGTGCTCCTTGACTCAGGCAGGGCTTTTGTCCCAGAGGGGAATGTGCAGGAGTGGGAGCATGGGCTCTGAGGTCTAAGCTCTGATATTTATTATATATATTGTATAGATGGCCTGGGCGGGATAGCTTACCCTCTCTCAGCCTCAGTTTGCTCACCTAAGAAATGAGAGTAATAATGCCAGTGTTTTGTGGATCCAATGAGATGCTTCATGAAAGGTAGGTGATGATAACAGCAGTGTTCTTGCAGGATAAGGACTGTCTGGGCTTGTAGACCATTTCTTTGAATGTGACACTAATGAGAAGACTTCATCTTTGGGGCCAGTAGCTCTCAGGGAAGAATTCTGATGCACATCTGCTGACCATAAGCTTAAACTCTATCCGGTACTCCTTTAGATTGAGGACTTGGTTTCAAGGGACTCCAGGTGAAACTGAGTGTAGACACAGTAGTGAAGAGGCGGCCTCGGGCCCCTGTGGATCAGCACAAGTGCCACGTTCTCGGTCTGGCCTCCAACTTCAGGAACAGGGACTGCTTACTCGAATAACTACTGTGTAAGTCTTGAGGACCTTGTCCGTACAAGAAAGGATTTGCAATTTGTGAGATACGAAACAGCATCTGTAGTTTCTCATTTTTAGCAGATGAATAAAGGCAAGATCATTTGATTTTGGTCCTGTCCTGGGCCACTTGACCTGTGGCTTGGTTTCCATAAATAAATTTTCACCAGGAGCATTGGCAGTGTCAACAGATGCCAGGCCAGGCCGAGATTCATCATTTCCTGGCAGTGCCTCAACCAATCATGAACATCTTCGGATAAATTGCAATTTTTTTTGTTTTGTTTTAGGAAATGGCCTTAAATACCAGCCTCTCTTCCCCCAAAGCACTTTAAAAGCAAAATAAAATTAAAACTGCACTTAAACCCAACCAAGCCAGGGAAACGTCACCAAATGCCTGTAAAGGCTTAATGGGCAAGCTTCTCATCAGCTCTTATCTGGCCCTCGTGTTACTCTGCACTCCAGCCCACACGAAGAACTGGGGAGAAAAGACTACGTTGTGTTCTGCGTGAGAAACTTACCTAAGCATCTAGGTTTAGGGCCCAATTTGTAATTAGACAGTTTCTTGGCAGTACATCAAGCTCGGCCTCAAATCAGAACATCTCTTGGGGAGAAATCTGTATTTAGATGTTTCATTTAAAAATTCATCATTGAATAACAAAGTATTTTGTTGCAACTCCTCCTTGATGCATTCCAAATTCTCCCTACCTCTTTTTTGATTACAATGATGTCATTAATAGTAGATGGCTTGGGGAGGGTGAGAATGTGCCGGGGGCTAAGCAGCAAGCTGAGGGCAGCACAGGCTAATTCATGGCTCTTTGGGCCTACAGAATCCAGTGAATCTCGGGCCAAGAGCTTGCCACCCTGCCTCCCCTTTCGGGATGCCTATTATTTGCATCCTAGAACTGCTCTAAGTTGGCCAGGAGAGAAATGTCTTTTTAAGTAGTGGGCAGGAAATGAGCTACTAAAAAGGTATTTGGCAAGCAGATTAAATTTCCCCGAAGGTTGGAAGAAGGACTGACTTTTTGTGTCTGTACTGACAGCCTCTTCTTCCTCTTCTCCTGTTCTCTCATCCCATTCTAGCCATCCCTCCATGGAGATGACTCTTGTCAAGGTCACCAGGGACCTCCTGTGTGACCCAGTGGAATGGTCCTCTCTTCCTGTGTCTCCTTTGATCTCTCAGTAGCACCCATCAGTTGATTGCTGTCTTTTTTTGGTTTACTTGATTTCACGAAGTTCTCCTGGTTCTCCTTCCTCACTGGACACTCCTTTGCCATCTCCCTTACCGGCTTGCCCCCTCTAACCAATCTCTGAGTGCTCGCTTTCTTCTCCTCCCCATGTGAACCCTGCACCAGTGATCTCATCTGCTCTCAGTCCTTTAATGTTTCATGCAGTTGGCTTCCATATTTCTTTTCTCCACTCCTAAGCCTTTCCCCCAGTGTGTCGTGCCAAATATTTTCTCTGAAGCAGAATACTCAAGAACTGTGAAGATTTCTAACTGTGGAGAACACTGATTGCTTAACAGTTTTCTCTTTTTCTCCATGGCCTTTGATTTCCCATTTCTAGATCATTCTCCTACAGGTATTCTTTCAACAGATACCAACACATAATCTGCACCTTGTCAGGCACAGTTCTGGCTGCTGTACCGATTGTGGGTGGGGGGTAGACAATAACAGTGTGTGCGGGGATGTGTGATTTCATGGGATGAGAGAGAAGGATACATTTCTTCATGTAGTCATTAATACAAATACTCATTCAGCAACTATGCCCTGGAAAAAGCTACAATGTACCAGATGCTGTGTCACACGCGAGGGATACTGTGAGGACTGGGACACAGCTCCTGCTCGCATGCAGCCTACAGTTGAGTTAGGGAGTCAGGAGGCAGGCATAAGGCGATGATAAGGGGGCACCTGGGTGGCTCAGTCGGTGAAGCGTCTGCCTTCAGCTCAGGTCATGATCCCAGGGTCTTAAGCCCCGTCTCGGCTCCCTGCTTGGCAGGGAGTCTGTTTCTCCCTCTGCCTGTTGCTCTGCCTACTTGTGCTCGCGGTCTCTCTCTCTCTCTTTCTCTCTCAAATAAATAAAATCTTAAAGAAAATAGGGCAATGTTAAATGTCCCACCAAGACGATTTGGGTACAGAGATAAATATAGGTGAGGGTCTCAAATTCAGCCCACATGTATTTTTGGGTGTGTTTTTACAAGGGTTGTTGAAAATATTGTTATTTGCCAAGTCCTTGCCACTTGCCCCACAGTATACACGAAGGAACGCTTTCTGGGGCTTGGGTCCTCAATCCGACTGTGTAACCCTGGTCTTGGTGAGCTGAGCCGGACTTCCAAGACCAGAAGGGCTCATTTTGTCTAAACTCGGTCTCTCTGGATTTCTGCTAAGCACTTTAAAGGAAGGGATCAGAGATGGGCTGGAGGGCAGGGAGGGCACCTCTACTCAAGCAGAGGGGTCTTGGGCCTGCCCCTGTCACACTAGTCAGGTAGAGAGAGATGACCAGTTTCACAGGGAGGTGTTCTGTCAGGCCGAGATAACAAAGGCCATGGTCACCCTCATTCTTTCCTCCACCCCGCAGAGACACAGACCTCCAATCCTTTTCCTGACCAAAGTGTCAACTCTGTCCTACAGCATTGTGACCCATCCCCCCACTCATGGCCTTGCACTTTGTTAGGATCAGTTCTTGGGGTCTTAGTACAGATGGGGGAAGGAGACTGGTGGGCCGTTGAAGCAAACTTCTAATGGAAACCGGTATATGTGGGTATTGATGGGAGTTTTCCCATAGAAGGTGTGCTTTCATAGCAAGAAGCACATAAGAGGGGTTCAATTAATATTTGTTGAATAAATGACCATATTATAGTGTGAGCAGGAGTTAGCATGAATCTATTCTGGGTAGCTGTTATGCTGAACACTAGGGAGGTAGACACGAATGACACCAGGTCCCTGGCCTCGAGGAGCTCGGTTCCCGGTTGAATGTGAGAGATTGAATCGTTAACAAGGAGGTGCCACTTGGTGTTATAATTATTATAATAACAGCGAATGCTTATTGAGCCCTTACTGTGCCCAGGTAAGGTTTTGTATGAATTATCTCCTTTCAGCCTTACAATAAGTCCGTGTGAGATGTTCTGTTCATCCCCACTCCAGACGCAGCATCAGTCACAAGGAAGTTAATTTTTTGTTTTTAAAAAAGTAACAAAGCCAGGATGCAAAGCAGGCAGATGGACTCTAAAACCTGGGCTCTTCCGTGCTATTGTCGTCGCCTGCAGGTCTGGGCAGAAGCTTCAGGGAATTTAGACATGCACAGTGAGAGCTTTCTGTGTGTGCAGAGAGAGGCAGGCCGGGGGGGGGGGGGAGCTCGAGGGAGAGGCAGTGGAATTAGGCGGTCTTCTCTCTCTCAAAGGTGACTGAGCCTTAGCGAGAGCCTTGAGATGATTCATCTTTGCTCAGGCCAACTTCGGGGCCTTGGGGTCACCTGGTATGCCTACCCCTGTCTGTCGCTGTCAGGCTGCACAAGGGACCCAGGAGAGGCAGTCGGAGAGGTTCAGTCTTCACACGTACTTCTTGAACCTTCAGCTCAGCCAGGCTGTACATTTCATTCCTCACACTTGGAAGCACCACAGTCTGCCTGCAGTTGGGCCTCATGCCCATGGAAACGAAACCCCAGAGGGGTTTCATTCTTCCCATTTTTGTGACATTCTTTAAAAAAAATAAAGCCAGAGTGACGTAGAGCAAAGCGATTGGTGGGAGTTGGGAGAGGGGAGAAGGGGGCAGGTGTGACCAAGAAGGGGCTGGCGCGGGGGAGGGTTTGGGAGAGAGCGATCTGTTGGAGGGGTCACCCACCAAGTTTTCTGCAAAGACTAATGATTCTGGAAGCTTTAGGTCTGTTCCCACAAGGCAGAAGGACCACTCCTAGTTGCCAAACTGGGGAGTTGTTCTTTCGCCTCTCCTCGTTCATCCACCTGAAGTCTCGGGGGTGCTCAAGTCCAGGGCAGGGAGAGAAGAGAGGAGAAGCTTGGTCACAATCATATTCTGTCTAGACCAGCTTTAGTGATATGCACCGTATTTCTGCAAACTTCTCCCCTTACCGGCTGGGGGAGTTTGCCAAGGCACTTAAACTTCTTTTGATTCTTCCTTCATCTGGGACATGTGGATAACAGTACTTGCCTTGCTCAACTCACAGAAAGACTGTTAGGATCAATTGGCAAAGGGCTGGGCATATTTGATGAGAAAGGTGCATCAGATAGGACGTATGATGGGCTAGCTTGGATACCTACACTTTCTTCCAGTAGAATCATGTGTTCTGATTTCCAGCCTCCCAAGCAACCAAATTACAGAGGCGTTTTTGTAACCTATAGAACATTCCATCCAGTTTATTTCCAAAGCTGTGAGTAGAGAGCCACGCTCCATGAGAAAAACACTTTCGAAATAAAGTACAAGTTCCCATCGAGGTATTCTGACACGTTAGACAAGATGCCAAATCGTTACTGCTCTGCAGAATAATTAGGTGAGATTGAAAAGCAGTTGTTTTTTTTTTAAATCATGATGGCAATTCATTTGTGCCTTGCCCACGTTCAAACGAGGCATTTTTGAGGTGTGGTCATGTGGGATGAGAACATTCCTGCTTCTTTATCCCTATCAGTGTTTTGAGGAGAAGGCATCCTCTCCTGCTTCTTGGCTACGGCCCACTCCCTCCAGTGAACTCCCATAACATGGGGCCGGGACCACTCTGCCCTTCGCCTTGTGGCATCATTGTTCCTCTACTTGCTGCCTCCCCAGTTAGTCTAGAAGCTCCTCTAGGGCAGCCAGGTCTCGCTCAGAGCACTGTGGACAGTGCCTTGTGCCTTACTGATATTTGGGATTGAGCTCTTGCGTCGAAAGTTAAAAGCAAAAGGGGTTACACTGAAGTCTAGGAAAGCAACTACTTGTTTTTTCTTTTAGAAAAGTAAAACTGAATCTGTTGATTACAGAAACTTTTCAAACAGTGATTAGTCAGACCAAGGTAATTAAAATCATCAGTACTCTACCGCTTAGGTAAAAAAGGTTCATCACTTCACGTGGCTTCACGTGGCTTCACGTGGCTGGCTGCTGTGGTTGACGTGAATCTACAGAGAACTGTGGCAAGACCGGAGCCCTCAGTAACCTCACCGACTGGGGGGAAAGGCAGACACATGCGCTCGGTCCTGCAGGCAATGGGGAGCCAGTACAAGTTCTGGGCAGAACGCCGACAAGACAGAAATATTTAAGGAGTATTTGTCTGACAGCAGTTTGCAGAATTGTGTGAAGAAAATGAGGCCTGAAGCCTAGAGACCAGTTAGGAAGCCTTTGCTAAGAGGCCACACATTTTACTATTTGGCCTTAAGATAAAGACAGTGCCATTCACCCAGAGTGACCTTCTTCCCAAGTTACTCAGCCCGGGGCCTTCAAGAGTGAGACTCGGAGGATAGCCTTGTCCCCTTCACATTTACTGAGCAACAAGGAGCTCAGAGAGTGCCTCAGTGTAAGGGCAGCAGGCAGTGCTCGCTCTCTCTCTCTCTCTCTTTCTCTCTCTTTCTCTCTCTTTATCTGACTGGCTGGGCTCCCAGGCCACACTGCAGAACTCGAGTCCTAAGGGACATATCTTTAACCTGCACGTCAGCCAGTGGGTGTCCATGTTAAGAAATGTCTCGGAGAATCTTCCCAGGTCTGTCACTTGTCATCCTCCAAGAAATTTAGATTTTCTTAAAAACCTGGATGCTCCTGGTCAGAAAAGCATAGAACCAAAGACATGTTTCAGGCTAGAAAAGACATCAAGACCTCTCCTTTCATAGATGAGGAAAGGAGCCCTGGAGAGGTCATACTTGCCCAAGGTCTCATATCTGAGTAAGTGACAGCAGTGGGCCTCAAATTTAGTTCCAGCTACTTCTACCACAGCCCAGCCTGTAAGTGGAAGTTGCTTATGGGCTGGAGGAAATGGCTGGGCCTCTACATACCAAGGCCGGTGTTGCTGGGGGACAAGCAAGGAAGCCAGACTCACTGGATTCCTTTTGATTCCTGAGGACACAGAGCAGCGATTTAAAAACAACCAAGAAGCAAACAAACTCAAAACTTAACAAACGGACAAAGACATGACACTCCCAGCAGGCTTTTTTCCGCTTCGTGGAGATGTTCAGGTTTCAGAAGACACTTGGGAGGGACAAGGGCGCTGGTGGAATTAATCTCAGGAACAGTCGAGTGGCCATGAGCTCATTTAGAGAGGATACCTCATTGGCTAACGCCAGCATTTGCGAGGGGTGACCCACTCTAGGCGCCACGGAGGAGTGACCTTTATGATGCCGTGTGTGTTGTGGGGGTGCACAGGTGGCAGCTGGCCTTTCATTCTGTGTGGTCACCTAAGCTGCCGGGACACGTGCGCGGGAAAACACTAGCTCCGGAGTCAGCGCGCTGTGGTCATTCTTTCCTATTTATATATTTGATTGTTTGATCTGAGCACATAAACCCGGTTTTGGATGCCACAGATCGCCCTTTGTTAGGCTCTTCTCCCTAGGCTCGTGTGTTGAGGGTGTAGCTAAGGAGAGTACAACAAGTTTTTAGAAACAGTAGATTCTCCCATCTCTCTATCCTTGGCTAAAACGAGACATACACAGGCTTTCGTGTATCAGTTTACAGAAGCTGATGACTCTATTCACACAGAGCTCCGTTAAGTGTGTTGGAAGCCTGGAGCAATTTGGCCACGGAGAGCTGTTTTTCGGTTTAGAAGAAAACTCAGCCCCTAAACTAGATAATGTGACATGTTCTATTTTTAATGAGTGTATTTTCCTGTTTCAGCTTAGAGGTGTTGGTTCATCATTTTGATTCTTGACAAAAGGATTCTGCTCAGAATCTCAGCTCCCTGGTGGGTTGGACTTTTCACAGAAACATCTGCGCTGAGGCGAAGGGGATTCATGCCGTCCTAGACGGTGTTCACTAGATTTCCCCTAAACATCTGTAGCTAGAAGAGTCCCCGGCAGTCTCTACTCCCCAGCTAGAGATGGGCCTGCAGCCCTCACCGCTGGCTCGGGAGAAAATCGGCAGTTATTAAAAAAGACGATTCTAGTCTGTCAACAAAGGACCGAGTCTGCTACGGGCACGTGGGCTATATCCAGTGCTCAGGTGTTTCTCGGAGCATCTCCTCCCCCACGGCCTCATGCTCGCCGAGCATTGTGGGTAGTGAGGGAGGAACCAGCCCCAAAGATTGGCCTTGAGGGAGAAAGACATGATGAGAATTCTGATTATAGAAAATCCCTTTCAATTTATAATCCATAAGAAATTTACTCCAGAAGAGAATTGAGAGGGTTTTTTTTTTCCCCTCCCACATTTCTACTGTCCTTTCTTTTCATTTTCCGCTTCCTGCAGACAAGCGGTTATTAAACGGAGGCTACGTGGGTACCTCGGTGACCCAAGTTGCTAGGGATACATCAAGTGCTTCAGCCCGTCGCCGCCGAGGGAGGCGTGGGGTCTCTCCATGGCCCTTGACTTTTCAACTTCAATTAGAAATCCGCTCCGTCCGGTTGTGCACAAGTTTCCCCGGCGTGTGGTCCCAGGGCCAGTGCGGGGCGTGGGCTCGTGGCTGGTTTGTTACCGTGTCTGCTCAGCGGCCTGGGTCCCTGCGTGGGGAGGGGAGTCCGTGAGTGAAAGCAGGTCGAGTTTTCAAGTGTGGGTTCTTAGGTTCGCCTGGCAAATGACTGTTGGTGACTTTAAAGAAAAAAAAAGAGACTAAAGGACTTTCCACATCTGTCCTCCTAAATCGCAGCATAATGTTTTGCTCATATCCCTTTATTTCTGCCTCTGCTCTGGATTCGGAGGAGTCCTTTTTGCGGGGGTGGGGGGGGGGGTTTGCCCCATCCAGAGAGCAGGAGATCGCTTGTTTCCTTCTACATGCATTTTATTAGCCCTCCGCTTTGTTGCCGTGAACATTAAAATAAACCCCATAACCTAAATTTTGCTTTTACTAAATAAGTGAACACAGTCGTTATTAGCTGAATTCAAGCAGCTTTTGGTTAGAAACATTATTCTATTATGGCATAAACACAGCAGAAAAAAAAAAAATCAGACGCCCTAGCACAGCACATGTTTCATTGGGAGCTTGACAAATATGTTGGCCTCAAAGTAAACAAGCTATATTCTTTCCGACTCACTGAAGCGTGTTAACTCTTTCAGGCCACTTGCTGCTAGGCACCCAGTACCCTGCTGGCTTGAGTCCATGGCTTCACAAACTATCCGTTTCCTGCCAAAGATTGGCTCCGAGACTGAAAAAGGCACAGACTCCTTGCTGCATTTCTTAGGCGAGTATTTATTTAGCACCTGTTCAAGCCAAAGGTAGTGCTAAGGACTGGAAATACACAGAGAGGTAGAAAACAGGGGTAGCCCCTGCCTTCAAGAGCTTTCAAGCTGTTGAGAAGATTGAACCCGCACGCCTGCACGCACGCGCATGCGCACACGCACAGCAAGGGCGGGGAAGTAACAGTTCATGACCCCATATGCCTGAAGATCAGCTTGAATGGTGTGGACCACACCGTTGCTGCAGAGTAGTTTAGGGAAAGGAGGTCATCACTGTGGTCAGGGAGCCAGGGAAGGAGCTCTGGCAAAATGGAGCTTGAACTGGACGAAGGAGAACTGGGAGGATATTGTGCACACACAGCAGAGGGGGTCGTGATGTTGTCCAACTAAGGTGAGTAGTGGTCGAGGGCCTCTTACTTGCTAAATGCAAGGACCAGAGCGAGGAATAAGCCAGGCACTATCTGGGCCATCGGGGGCTTATCCTTCAGTATGAAGACAATTATTTTAATTGTATTTTACTGACTGAGGTATTGCAAATGTGCAAAGTGCTGTAAATAAGTGGAGAATCCATTGATAAACTGCTTCAATAAAAGAGGTGATCAGAGTGGAGGAGTCTGTGAGTCTGGCCTTCCCAGGATCCTGTGGTTTGATCCAAGAACTGGAAGGTCAAGGACCAAGATGACTTGTTCCATCATCTCGGGTCATACAGACATTCATTACTGCTTCTAACAGCACTTGAAGTTTCTCTCTCTCTCCCCTCTTCCCCACACTAAACACACACACACACACACACACACACACACACACACACACACACACACACGAGTTTTGTTTTGTTTTTTCTGCTTTCACACACTTGTGGACACGTCAGCCTCAACTTCAAATCCACTTTCTAGTTCAAAGATCCAGCAGGGATGGGCCAGAAGTCCTGTGTTCCAATGTCAAAGTGGCTTCGCTTAGATCAGCTGTCCCAATGTTTGCCTAGTGCGGCAAGTCCTATGATCTTGAGAAGAGAGCAAGAGAAATGATTGCCTTGCAGGTACAGACAGTCACTGCTAGGGGAGAGAGCCTACTATCTGGCCGGACCATGTATGTTGGATAAACAATGGGATGACTGCTGTCACTGGAAACCAGGCTCACCATGGTGGGAAGTGGTGAGAGGTGGTGAGAATGTAGACTAGAGAGAGAATAGGGCCTGTGTGTTAAGATATCGTTTTCAGGTGGAAGAGGGAAGTCTTTGTGTCTCATTGGTATTGAAGCATATTCGGGACTGCCTGATGCACAGAGAAACTGTGGAGAAAAATCCAGCCCTGGCTGGGGAGTTGTGGGCCTGGAATAAGCATTTTCTGAGATCACTTCCCAGCGTATGGGTCTTTGATTTGAGGCTCCTGCAGATTCCTCTGAGAGAAATGTTGGTGATGTTTCTCTCCCCACAGGGAGTGTGGTGTCCTCTGGGAATCAGGAGAGTCCAAGGAGTTGCTAACACCCCTGGGTTTGGCCTTCTACCTTCCTAGAGCCTGTGCCAACACCTTCCTACAAGAGGACTATGTCCTTCGAAGGCAGAAATGGAAGGATTCAAAACTCTACTGTGCCCCCCCCCATCTAGACGTAATGCAGTGCACTTACGTGATACAAACAAACCATTTTTCTTTGAGAAGCCCCCTCCCAAAATCGGGTCAGTTTTTTGTATTATGCTTCCTGCTCGTCTTAGACTATTTCAATTATCTATTTAATTTAAAAATTTATGAATTTTACATGTATAAAATTTTAATGTAGAAATTAGAATGTTTGCTCATTATGGGAAATTCGGGAAAGTACACAACATGCTGTCACTCTGAACACCGAAGGAGGATCAAGTTGGTGTTGTGTTCTATTTCTTCCCGTTATTTCATACATGCAGTGTATTATTTGAAAGTAAATGATAACAGTGTAGTACGTACAGTTTTTCATCCCCTTTTTTCTGTAGTATATAGTGAGCCTTTCCCCATGTCAGCACATATTCCTGGTGGTTATAGAGTGGTCCAGAAATATATTGAAATACTGACTTATTTGGAAGAATGTGATTGTCAGCTTCCCCGCTCCCAGATACCAAAGCAAAGACATAATCTTCATGTGGAAACATGTGACCACATCTCTGTTTCCTTAGTCCAGCTTTCAAGAATCGAGTTTACTAGGGGAAGGACGTGAAACATTAAGGTCTTATTACATAATTCCGAATTGCTTGCTAGAAAGAGTGTGCCAACTTCTACTCCCACCAGCAGCTCATGGGAATGGCTGACCTGCCTGGTTCTTTCTGGGGCTGTGGAGTAGCGTGGCTTGTGGTCTGTATCTGCCAGATAGCCGGAAAGCTTCTCCAGAGCAGGGACCGTGACTTTCCTGCCTTTAATGGTGCTGAACACATACCAGGCCTGATATGCATGTGTGTTGAATAAACCCCAGTAAAAAGGGAAGGTAGTACGATCTGTTAGGATGATGTGAGATTTGCTCCAGGTGTGTGGGGAAGCCAAGGGGAAATTCCTTTAAGCCAGTGTAAGAAGCAGCAGTGGAGGGATGGGATTGAGGAGTGAAGGGCTAGTGAGCAAGGTGCGTTAGTGCACTGGAACTGAATATGAGCAAATGGGGGCAGGGAGAGAAACTTCTTAAAGATAAAGGTGCTCTACTCCACGCAGCAGATCCCAGGAGACTGCACAATAGACTGAATTGTTTCAGTATAAATATCTACAATGGAATATTAATCAGCTATCAGAAAGGATGATTACCCACCATTTGCATCAACATGGATGGAGCTGGAGGGGATTGTGCTAAGTGAAATAAGTCAAGCAGAGAAAGACAATTATCATATGGTTTCACTCATATGTGGAACATAAGGAATAGCATGGAGGACATTAGGAGAAGGAAGGGAAAAATGAGGAGGGGAGGAATAGAAGGGGAGACGAAGTGTGAGAGACTATGGACTCCAGCAAACAAACTGAGGGTTTTAGAGGGGATGGGGGTGGGGAGATGGGCGAGCCCAGTGATGGGTATTAAGGAGGGCACGTCTTCCATGGAGCACTGGGTGTTAATATGCAAACAATGAATCATGGAACACTGCATCAAAAACTAATGATGTACTGTATGGTGACTAACATATCATAATAAAATAAATAAAACAAAATAAAAATGAAATTAAATAAATAAATAAAAATAAAAATCAGTAGACTGAACCGTGTACCCCAGTTGGGTAGGTCTGAGTGTCCCTGGGGCCTAGGACAAAGTGAGACTGGATAGGCTCCAGGGAGATCAGGTCGTAACAACAAAAGTCAGATTTTTATATTTTATATATATTTTTTATATTTATTCATGGATTCAGTCATCCGTGTAACAAATATTTATTTTCATAGTGGGGATGCCTTCTTTGAACATGGCATTGGGACTCTCCCGTTCTGGTAGTTTGTTCAAACGCATTAGGTAAGGAAGCTGGTAGGAATCTTCTTGGCTTTCTAAGAGGCTGACTGAACCAGACTCATTCACTGCTCTCTGGCCACAGAGACCTCCTTGTTGCTCTTCAAAAATGCCAGGTGTGTTCCTTCCTGAGGGCCTTGGCCCTGAGCCTTTGTTCCTGTGACGTGGAATGGGCTTTTCTCAGACACCCACTGGATCAAATCTCTCATCTCCTTCAGGTCTTTGCTCATCTCCTGCGATGTCAGTGAGGCCTGCCTTGACCATGCTGTTGAAAAGCACAATCTGTTTCAAACCCTCAGCTCTGGCACCCCTGAACCCCCCTTACTCTGCTCGCATTTTCCTTTTTTCATCAAATTATACTATTTATTGTACTGTGCAATTTCCTTTTTTGTTATGCTGATTGCTTATTGTCTGTTTCCCCCCACTTCTTCACGGAAGCAAGGATCTTTGTCTGTTTTGGTCATGTTGTGCCTCTGGAGGCCAAGCAATGTCTTACACAGAGCAGGGGATCATTATATGTTTGTGGGCTGAATCATGTGATTGGCAGGTGACATTGAAGAGGAATTTGGAAGAGCAGGGGAGAAAATCCTCCATCCCCGGACTGTGGGCTGTGGACTCCAGATCAAAGTCTGATGAAACACCTTCCTCTGTTTCGTGGGGATGGTGGTAAGATCAGCAGGAGAGAGAGGATAAAACTGGGGAGAATCTGGGGTTCAAGTGTTCTGGGCAGCTTTGTCATGCAGGCCACAATCTCACAGCTCTTGAAATGAAGGGCCACATCCAGATGTGGAGACCAGATTTCCACGGCTGCTGTTGGTGCTTTTACTACGATCTGAGCCTTTCCTTGACCACTTCCCCCTCTGATTAGTGGTCTCGGCAAACAGATGCTGTCTGCCTCTTAGCATTTGCATGACCTGTCCCATAGCCCAACCCTGCCCTGCCTTCAACACCAGGATGCCAGAAGATTTTAAGAAAAAGATTGACTAGGGGTAGACTCTTCGGGAAGTGGCATGCAGGCCTCAGCGTGGGGAATGCAGGGGGCTTCCTGAGCAAGTTTTGAATTCTTTAGTGAATTTCGGGGCTATTACTCATCCCTTTTGGAGTGTGGGTAATGGGATGTAGAGAGAGCCACAGCTGGTTTGTGCTGAGTCATACACTTGTATTTGTACTTTGCCTTGCATGGAGGAATACAAGATTGCTTTACAATGACTTGGTTAAAATTAGCACTGTCAGAGAGCTCCTTAAAGAGTCTTGTGAAAAGTCTTCCCAAATAAATCAACATGGGCTTTAGTCATCCCCCTTGCTTCTTCCTTCAGCTGCAGATGATTTTAATGTGAAGGTAAGCCTGTAAGATTTTTTGTGGTTGCCAGCTTTGAAAATACAGGTTGTGATAAGGCAGACGGGTAAGGTGGAAGGGGTCAGATAGAGGGTCAAATGCCGGCTTGGTCACTAATTGGCTGTGTGACCCTACCTGAGTTCTGTAGCTTCCCTGATATTCATGCGTCTCATAAGTAAAAAAGCTGAGAGGCACTGGCTGTGTAATTAAGTGGAAAAAATGTATATGGAGCATACTTCTTGGCACAGATGGGCCCTAAACAAATGGGAACAGAAATGATAATGATAACTGCTTTCCGTCTGTCCTTCAAATACACGTATCCCAAACCACACTCCTCACTCACTTCCTGCCCTACTTTCTCATTGAGAACCGCCCCCCTCGAGGTCCCTGTAGCTCTCTCTGGGTGAGCACCATCCTCTCCGACGCTGTGACGGCTCATCGCTTCCTTTCTGTCCCTTCTGCCCGTACTCTAGTTCTGCCTCTCACCATTTCATAGAGTAGTTTACCAGTGGTTTTTCTTGACTTCCCTACCTCAACCACTTGGGAGTTTACCTACTAGCATGGTCCAGAGCCCCTGGTTAGGATGTTCCTTAAGGTTTCCATCCTATTCTCCTTGCTGGGTATGTATTTGAGTTATTTGGGAGTAGTATAGTACTACGTGTCTTTCAAGGACAGAGACTCAGTTGTGACATTCTGCTCCCCAACCTTTTGACCCAGGCTGGCACTGAGTTGGTACTCTGTGAAGACTGGCTAGAATTAAAATACATGGGAGGCTGTGACCAGAAATGATCGTATTTATTTCTTTATCTCTGTCTCCCTCTCTAGCTATCTAGCCATCTAGCTGTCTGTGTGCTTGCAGCTTGCATTGTTGCCTGTTTTACTCCTGTGGCATGTCAGACAGAAGAAGCCCGTAGAGCTCATCATTCCCCAAGTCATGTGTCCAGGAGAACAGGGTCATGTCTTTGTTACTATTCATTGCTATGTCCCCAGCAGAGAGCCTCATGCTTCTGGTGATCATCTTTTCCAAATGTGAGAAAACCTCCCTGAAAACGAAGTCAACACAAAGAAAAGCTGAGATGCAGAGAAGAGAGGAAGAGAACTGTTGACATTGCTCAAACCCTCAGATCCTGTCATGCCTGAAGCCAGCTTGAATACCCCCCTCAGATGCCCCATTTGTGAGACAATACATTCCCATCATAAAGCTAATTTGAGTGATGTCCTTGCCATTTGCAATCAAAAGAGAACTGACTAACACATCCTCTCTCCTCTACCTCATAAAGCTTTGGGAAAATCAAAAGGACCTTTTCATCAGCTAAAGGTTATAAGTTCTGGTATTAAAGTCTCTCCGTGGTTATCTTTTTCTGCCTTGATCAATTCAGGAATGCAGAGATAGTGATGCCACTGGAGACAAGATGTCTTGGTAATGGGCTAAGGAGCGCCTGAGGTAGTGGGAGGTTTGCTGCTTGAGATGAAAGGAGTGGCATTTGAGCTGACATCTGAATGCCTTATCTACAGGAAGCACATTCCAGGTAGAGGAGGCAGCAAGTACAAAGGCCCAGAGACAGGAAAGAGCTCGGTGTTGGTTTGAGAACTCTACAGAAGGTCCATGTGGCTAGAGCTTTGTGAACAGGGAAAGGGATGGGAATGGAGAGGGAGCCAAGTGTCACATGCATCTTTCAGGAAAAGGCATGATTTGGCGAATGCTGAGTAGCCCGGGCATCTACCCCATCTCATAGGAGACAGGAGTGGAAATTGGCAACAACAAAGACAGTAAGGAAGGCCCACGTTCATTCGATAAGATCACCCAGTGGCTGGCCTGGCTGGAACAGTGTCGTTCGGTGTAGCTGTGCAAGATGGTTTCTGCAAGGTTGTAGGAGCAAATCAATTGCTGTACTACCAACCTAAAAAAGTCAGTGAATCATCCTTCTGTTTTGATCATATAGTTAAATATATTCTGTTTGATCCTTCAGTAAGTTAGCAGAGCTGGGAATAAATGACTCAGGTTTGAGAAATAAATTAACCTCTCACATTCACTAGGGCTTAATTTAGTGATTGCCTCCTCGTTGCCCTAGATGGGCCAGTAGTACACCCAATCTCAGTGTAAGCACCTTACTTTCAGAATTTTGCTTGGTTTCCAAAGGGCAGTACCATAAAATATGAACTCATAACATTAATAAATTGGTATTATGAAGCTCATCATACTTAAAAAATGCTGGTGATTTAATAGAATGTGAATGTAATAGAAGCGTATTTTTCTTTTTAAGTCCTGGGACATTATGCTGGCAAAATACCTTGAAATCATGTTTATTCCCTGGCACTGAAAGCATCCCTAAATGATTAATGTGCACATGTTCTGAATAAGGAGCCTGCCATATAAGAAGTCTCAGTGCTATTTAGTTCACCTCAATTCAGCGAACGTATATGAAGTGTTTGGTATGGATTTACAGTCCGGACAGAAGACTCTTCCCATTATGGAGAATGATTGGATTGGGGGGGGGGCAAGAAATGAAGCAGGGAGTCCTCTTAAGAAACACTTCCAGTGCTCTGAGGAAGAGAAAATATTTGCATGAGCTACAGACGTGACAATGGAGATGGTATGTGGACAGAGATATTTAGGGGCTAACCTACCAGGGCTTGGCGACAGATTAGATGGGGAAATAGGAAGTGATGGGAATCAAACGTGTGTCTGTGGAGTCAACAGACCAGGGAAAATGTTGGTACTTTACCTAGGTAGACTTGGGAACATTTGAGGAAATCTAGTTTGGGAAGATGCTGCCTAGTGGACACCTGGAAGGCAGGTCTAGAGATGAACATCAGGTTAAGTCCTAAAGATGCAGCATTGGATATTAACCCCGTGAAAGATGGTTGCTAAAGCCATGGAAATGGATGGGCTCCTCCCACAAGGAAATGAAGAGAGAGGAGAATGCCCATAGACTGAGGCTTGCAAAGTTCTCTGCAGGCCACCCTCCATGACTTTCCCCATGAGGTCCTTCTTGATTTGGGATTCAAGGCTTACACTGTGGAAGAGGGAAATTTATGGGATCATTCACATTTTGCCACTGATAGCCTATTTGATGGCTGAATGATGGATCTTAAACACTGAGTATAAACATTGCTTCCACCGAAATACAGTTAGGAATCCCTAATGTAACATTTAAGTAACGTTAAGTATTTTCAGAAATGGCAAGTTATTTCTCGGAGAGGCTCATTTGCCAGCAGCAAAATCAGCTATTGACACCCTGAACTATAGACCAAGATGAGGAACAATAGTGCAGGGATTTTGTATCCTTTTTTATTCCATGAGAAAGACCTGACTGGCCAATTTCTCTGGTTATTTTATGTATGTAAATTTTATCTCCCCAATGAATTTTCAGTTCTTCTGGAGCCTGGGTTCCACCTCATAACTGTGGGATCTCCCTGCAGCTCCTAGCACCGTACAGGACTAGTGCAGCAACATTCACATATCTCTTGTGGGAAAAACCACCTCCCAACAAGTGGAATTATAAGGGTGGGTGGAAAGATCTTTGAAACACCATCAAATCTGTTCACATGCCTGTGTGCAGTATTGCAACCAAGCCGTTCCATATATATTGACTTCCTTCTTATAAATCACAAGATACGTTTCTTAGGCTGAGGAAAAAAAAAAGAAGTCATGTGTGGAAACCATAGCTTCAAGGATTCTTTATGGCAGCAGTCAGAAATACCAAGGGAATTAGCAGTAATAGAGACGGGAAAGAATAATTGTAAGACTTACCCTAAGGAACTTGGTAATAGCATTTCTTATAATACATATCCCATCAAGATAGTCACTAAAACGTCAGGGCCACTTTGGAGTTAGAAATAATACCATAAAATGAAATAATAAATTTGCAAAGAACTTGATAAATAACCGTAGTATCACCACCAGAATTCACGCAATAAAATGAAGCCTTTATGAACTCTGGAGCTCATATTACGCAGGTTCTGTGTGGTAGCAGTGATGAGTGGGTGAATGTTCTAAACCAACTGACTTCTTCGAACCTCTTAATTCCCTGTAGGAACTTCAGAGACATGATATTGTGGTCAGTAGAGTTTGCTTTTGATATAAGTCATACTTAGTGGTTGGACAGATTGACATTAGCTAATTGTTCAATGTTTTCTGTATACCTGGCACTGTGCTATGTGTTCTATATAGATTATTTCATTTAGTCCTTAAAATAGCCCTATGAAGTAGGTTTTATCATTCTATGTTTATAGATAAAAAGCTGAGGCTCAGAGGGGTACAGTAATTTGTCTGAGGGCATACAAGAAGTAAATGGCAGAGCCAGTTCTCGAGTCCAGGGCTAAATCTAAGATCCATGCTCTTTAGAGCTAGGCTGGGGCACCTGGCTGGCTCGGTTGGTGGAGCATGCAGTTCTTACTCTTGGGGTTGTAGGTTCGAGTCCCATGTTGGGTGTAGAGATAACTTAAAAATAAAATCTTTTTTTAAAAAAAGAGCTAAGCCATACTGCTTACAGAATATATTAACTACCAGCCATTAATCACATTTCTGCTCTATGGCAGCCATGTTATATCCATTATTTTAATTAATCTTGCAAAAAGAAACCTCTTTAAGGCAGGGATTATTATGCTGACTTGATAAAAGAGGAAACTGATATTCTGAGAGATTAAGTAATTTTGTCATGGTCACACAGCTAGTCATTGACAGATCCGTGATTTGAAATTAGACATGCTTTAGTCACTGTTCACAAGACTTCCTTGGGTTATCCTTTATAGCCCCACCTGCGCCTTCTCCCCTCTCCCTGATCTCTGGCAAGAAATCTGTTCTCTCTTTAACCTGTGCTTTTCCTGTTACCGTTATTATTTATTACGATCACAAAACAATTCAAACATAGAGTATTGGTACAGAAAATAATGTTACCTGCTTTTACATGCCTATCAAAAAGATAAAGTTGGCATTTTGTCTACTTTGCCTCTGATCTACGCTCCCCCACTTTTAAAATTATTTTTAATGTTTTATTTTTAAATGATTATAGATTCATAAGAGGTTGTAAAGAAGTGTACGGAGAAGTCCTGTACACCCTTCCATACCTCCTTCCGGTGTTAATGTCTTACACAGCTATAGTACAATCTTCAGAGCTTATTCAAATTTCACCAGTTATACATGCAATCGTGTGTGTATGTGTGTGTGTGTGTAGTTTTTTTTTTTTTTTAAGCCCAACGTGGGGCTTGAACTCACAACCCTGGGATCAAGACCCAAACAGAGGTCAAGAGTCGGATGCTCAACCAACCAAGCCACCCAGGCGCCCCAGTGTGTATGTAGTTATATGTAATTTCATCTTCTGTGTAGCCTTGTGTAAGTAACCACCACCGTAGCTAACATACTCCACTATGCACAAGACTCTCCTGTGTTACTCCTTTATAGACATACCCATCCCCTCTCCCCCTCCCTCATCTCTGGCAACTAACCTGTTCTCCATGTCTGTAATGATGTTATTTCACATATGTTACATAAAAGTAATCATACGGTATGTAACCTTCTGAGATTGGCTTCTTTCACTCAGCATAGTTTTCTTTTTATTTATTTATTTGCTTACTTATTTATTTGAGAGAGAGAGAGAGCGCTCACGCAAGTGGAGTGAGGGGCAGAGGGAGAAGCGGACTCCCCGCTGAGTAGGGAGCCCGATGCGGGGCTCGATACCAGGACTCTGAGATCATGACCTGGGCAGAGGCTTACAACAGAGCCACCCAGGTGCCCCTCAGCATAGTTTTCGTGAGATTTGTCCAAGTTGTTGCTCTTGGCTCTTAATTTATACATAGTACTAATACTTCTGCTGAACCAATTTTGAAGCACCTCACGCATTAGAAGCAGTACATTGGAAGCGGTAGGGAAATTTTATAGACAGATACTCTGATGACAGCAAATAATCATTTTCAGCCTATCTCTATTAATTGTACTATCTGCCAGCCAGTTGTTCACTTCTATTCATCCTTCAGGACTTAAGTTAAATACCTGCTCGTCTGGGAAGGCTCCTTTGACACTTCTCAAGTCTTGTTCCGAGCTCTTCCTTTATGTTCCCATGTCATCCTATGCTACCCTCATTACAGCATTTCTCACACTGCGGTGTAACTGTACATTGACTTGCCTATATCCCCACATGCCTTTGGGCCCATGAGAAAAGAGACTGTGCCTATCTGTCTAACAGATGCATCCCTCGGTACAGTGTCTGATCCCACAGTAAGTGATCAGTGAGCTTTACTGAATGTGGGGACGAGGGAGATTCATATAGAATAAGCAAACCTCAGACCCCACAATGCATAGCGGCTGAGTGCACTTCGTGCAGAGGCATTTGCTTGTGATCCAGGACTCCTTTTCTCCTGGGAGAAGCAGGCTGGCCAGAGCAATGTGGGCTGAGCTGCTTAGGTTTAGAGAACAGGCCCTGGGGGTCATAGGCTATAGTGTGGGGGGTTTCGTGCTCACGGCAGCAGGGGGCCTTGGTAATGGAAGGGGTCTGTTAAGTTGAACAGTGAAGGAAAACCAGAGAGAACATACATGAGCAACGGGCTTCAATGCCAGGCACTAGAGCTACATGAAAATGATAGTGAAGAACAGGTAGACAGGAACTCTTACATTCTAGTTTGTGCTGTGTGTAATGAGACAGAAGTGTGTCCATTGTTTTCGAAAGGTTTTGTTCCGAGATGTTGAAATCATCTGGTGGTATGGTTCCCCTCCCCCATCAGATACAGAGGCAGAGACACAGACGCGTGTTCTTTCCAAGGGAGATGGGTCAGACCTTAGAAAGCTCCCAGCAGCACCTTATTTCAGATGACGTGATCATGTACTTGCCTTCCGGACTCATTGTAACTCATGAAAATAGGGCCTCTTTTTCCGTCGCTCGTGCTGCTCTGGGGCTCCGACTGCCATCGTGAAGTGAGAAGACTCTTCTTAATTAGGGAGCTGGAAGCCGGATCTTATGTCATGGCAACCTGTTGCAGATGAAACACACACTCCCGGATGCTGCCAGGAGCCAAATATGCCCAGAGCAAAGCAACTTAAAAGTAAAAACAGGAAAATAAATAGCAAAATTCAAGAAAGCATGAGACTTGATGAACACAGCTTGCTCACCATTACTGAGCTGGAGGCAGTTGTCCAGAAGTACACTATCATTTAGGATTTGTGGTAAATTATAGGAAAATAAATTCCCTGAAACGGACTTGCCGCTCAAAAAGTAAAGTGAAGGTGTGGGAGGCTCGCAGCTAGACATGCATTTATTTAAGTCTTAGACTGCTTAGTTATTTGGTATAAGGCTGCTCCTTTTTTTTCTTGATTTCACTTTATTCCTGCATAATTAGCAGTGCTCTTTGAAGCCACTACACAACTGTAGTCAGAGTCGGCTTCAAAAAAATCTTTTATATTTTGTATTGTCTTTCTCTTCCACTCTTCCTTTCTGTCCTTTGCTCTTGCTCCCCCTCCCCTTTTTTGTGATTTTGGAACTACCTGGTTTAGTAAAAGAGCTTTGGTCCAGAAGCTAGAACACGTTGGTTGTAGTCAGAACTCTGCCCCGAGTCACTCTGTGAACTTGGGCAAATCCCTCCTCGTATGTAGAAATCAGTATTCCCATGTATACAAAGAGAGGATTGGATAACTTGATCTCTAGCGTTCCTTCTGCTTCTGCTCATACTGGTTTCATTGAAATATGATCACTGCTCAATTGGGTATTGATGTGATGCCTGAACAAGCAGTAATATCATTCTCCTAACTGAAACCACTTTTTTTTAAAGCAATCAATTTGTCAAAAATGAGTTAATGTGTTCTGCCTGCTTCATATTAATATATCTATTAGTGATATCTCTGTCCACATCAGAAATAGGAATTTATAATCAATGCGAGCCACTGCCAGCTCGCCCTTCTCTGGCTCATTGCTGCCCCCTTCTGATGGTGGTCTATTAGAATGTGGACCCTTTCTTCGCAGTGTAGTCCAAACACCCCAGCAACGCTTCCTTGCATTATGAAGGCTGTTTTGGTTTTTGTTTTGTTTTGTTTTTTGTGATCTAGTCAAGCCACATCAGAGATTTCAAATGGGTTTCCTTCACTTGCCAACTTCAGTCAATCGGTGAAAGATGCCAGGAGTCTATGTTCAGAACCATTGTGAGGATTGTGGGGTCACTGTGGACTTAGAATTGTCAGAGCGGCTGTTATGCTAGGAATTTGCCATCCCAGACCTGGCATGAGATTTTCAAGTCGTCTCCTGCTGTCTGGCAATCGACTCACGGAGACTATGGAGCCGATGTTGCTCTACGATCAATGGCCTCCCGAAGCTCTGGAGGCACCTTTGTGCAACACCAGCAGGACCAATTGAGGAAAATTACCCAAATGTCATAGAGCTACTTGCTATTTACACTTTGCAGCTTCTTGGGCCCAGGACAAAAATGAATTTATGGAAGTATTTGCTGTGACATGGGTAAGAAGGAAGCGTGATCCGTGAGGGTGCTTGCACCAGAAAGAAATTGGAGAAACCAAAACAGTTCACCATGGAAATGTATCCATCATTTTTTCTACGCATACTCTATGCTAGGCATTTGGCAAGGCACTTTACAGTATAGCTAATCCTCGTGACAAGCCTATGACGGGGGTACAGAAGTTTTAAGTAGCTTCCCAAAGTTCACACGGAAAGTAATGAGTCTCTTTGCTTCTCTAAGGGTGTGCAGAAATTGATGATGATGAAGAGGAGCCTGTGAACTCATCATCTCGAATCCTTGAGGATTTGGAATTCCTCACCCGTAGATCCTTTCTAACAGTGAAAGAGATGATAAGACAAAAGCTCCCATTGAGGCTTTAGCGGATCAATAAATAATACCCCGTCATTCTCCATCCAAGTTCTGAACAAAATGAGAAACAGTAGTGAGGCAGATGGATACGAACATATCACCTTGATTTCTGACAAAACTATTTAGAGATCATGGCTTAGGTCGCTGGCAAGCAGACCGGAATACATGTTCCTTCAAGCAAGCAGATTCCAAGAGAAAGGAGGGAGCTGAGCTGAGTTTGCCCAGTTTCTTCTTCCAAACTTATAAAATGGACTGGTTACTCCATCCCTGGGGAGGGGTGAGAGAGCTAGTAGAAAGAGGCCAAGAGTGTTATACTGCAAGCAGTCCTGCCATATGGAATCATGAAGATGGCACAAGACATCCCTTTAATAGATACAGAATGCACAGTTGAATGACTGAATGGCAGTGGGGTCAGTCACAGGGAAGCCTAGTGATCCAGACCAGAACCATTGCTTTGAGAATCTTCTAGGGTGGCCAGTTGAGTGGAATAAGCAAGAAATCTTAGCATATAGCTCCTAATAAATGACTCTGAGTAGCAGTTTTAATATGACATCCTTTGGTAAACATCTCTAGTCAGCTGACCAAGTGTTCTGCCTCGTCCTAGACAGTAGAATCCTACTGTCTCAGCAATGCTCTAGCCCCCACCCCCACCCCAGGGAAAAGGCAGTCCTAGCCAAGCCTCATAACTACCACTCTTACGTATGTAAACTGCACATATGAACAGTCCTTGGAAAGAGAGCTGACATTTACCCATGGGCAAGAAGGCAACACTGTTCCCAGACCTACTGGTTTTATAGCAGACACGGTCATGTAGCAACGGCGGCAGGGGTTGGGGAGAGGCAGTCATGGGCCTGGGGACGATAATGATGAGGGTCCTAAGTCAGCTTCTTCCTGAAGTGGACCCTGAGACAGGACTTGAGCTCAAGTGCTTTACTTGGGAGGTGATTCCAGGAAGCACCGTTATTGGAGTGGGAGGGTGAAGACAGGAAAGCAAGGACATGTAAGCCAACACAGAGAACATTATGTAGCAGGTTCCAGCTGCAGGCGTCTGCGGTTCACAGGAGCTGTGCAGAACGTGCCTCAAGGATTAAGAACCTGGAGTGTTTATTTACCAGTTCCTATGTGTTACGGGCTACTCCTGGAAACATCCACTCTCCAGCAATCACTAACTCTCCAGCCGACCCCAAGCCCAGGCTGAGCAAGTTCCTGTGGTCAGAGGGTGCACTCTGGCTGGCAGAAATTGCAGATACATGAAGTAGCAAGCTGTCCGTGGGTACAGGAACAGGGAGTGCCAAGGGGATATGGCTAAGGTGTACACAGCACAGCGTTCGCTGTGA
Organism: Ursus americanus; assembly: GCF_024610735.1. Lineage (NCBI taxonomy): Eukaryota > Metazoa > Chordata > Mammalia > Carnivora > Ursidae > Ursus > Ursus americanus. The sequence continues at coordinate 12,948,083 of NC_142164.1, forward strand.
GACTGGATGGAGCTGACCAGGTGGATTTGCTGAGAGGATTAACCAAGCCCTCGCTTTGAACCGCTCTCCCACTGCTTCCTTTCCTCTGGAAGGAGCTCTTGCCAGGACTATCCCAACCTGAGCATGAGGTTTGGTGGTGTGTGGGGGGCGATCCAAATAAGAAAGATTATTTTCTCCTTCTTTCTTTTATTTTTCTGCTTGTATGGCAAGACAAGTCCAAGAGAGGCTCAGAAACAGTAGCAAGGTCTCGGCTTTACAAAAGCTTTGGAAGCCATTAGTGGGTTTGGAAGCTGTCAACATGCTGTCAGGCAGATGGGCTTTAAAGAAAAAGGGCAGAGATAAATGTATCCTGAGCCGTGGATGCCCCCGCCCTACTGTCTAGGGAGGCTGAGAAAGAATGTGTAGCATGAGGAGCTAGGCTTTATTCTTTGTGCATGGGGAAGGAACAGACAGAGGCCAAGAAGTTGGCCTACATCACAGTGTGGGGTACCTGCAAAACAATGGCAGGAGGAAAGGACTGGTAGAGTATTTGTGTGAAAGGCAGTAGCTAGGGGTGCCTGGGTGGTTCAGTTGGTGAAAGAGTCTGCCTTCGGCTCAGGTCATGATCCCAGGGTTCTGGGATGGAGCCCCGCTCAGCGGGAAGCCTGCTTCTCCCTCTCCCTCTGCTGCACCTCACCCCCCACCCCCCATGCTCTCTGGCTCTCTCTGTCTTGCTCTCTCTCTGTCAAATAAGTACATACAATCTTTTAAAAAGAAAGAAAGGAAGTAGCAGCTCAGGGGGCAGGAATAGGTCAAACCATCTGGTCCAGTGTCCCTTTGCCTGGATCTTAGTATTTTCTTGGCCGTTAGCTGCTTGCTGTCTAGGGGAGTGGTAAAAGGTGAAGGTGGGGAGCTCTCTCAGGAGGAGCCCTAAGACTAAGGTCTCTGAAAGAACTGATGATTGATCTGTAATTAGTGAAAGAAGTTTGTCAAAGGCACATATAATATTTCCATGGCTTTTTGTATTTTCTTTATTTTTAACCCCGGAAGGAGAGGAATTATCCCAGTGGTAGCCTTGCTCTCATTAATGAGGCATTAGCTCACCTGGTTCAAACACAGAACAAATAATACTAACAGGATAGCAGTGAGAGCCTTCCCTCAGGGTTGGTCTGGATTTAATCCTGGGTTGGAGGCATGTTGCTTCCATTAAGTTATTTCTTCCTAGAGTCTTTTCTTTGCACCAAAATCTAAAAACAAGCTATTGAATTCTTCCAATCATTAAGGATTCACAAAACTGGTCAAATCATATCGTTTTGTTTTGTTTTTTTAAAGGACGATTTTATTTTATTTTATTATTTTTTAAAATATTTTTTTTATTATACTATGTTAGTCACCATACAGTACATCCCTGGTTTTCGATGTAAAGTTCGATGATTCATTAGTTGCGTACACCTTTTAAAACGCTACTTATTCAGTGTGGTAATTGCTTTTCTGTTTGCTTGCTTGCTTGCTTGGTGGGTTTTTCCCTCCCACCCTGTTTATCATTGTGACTCTGGGTAATGTAATTCATTATATTTTCACAGGTCCAACAGTAACCCAACTATAATTGGGGTTTCTAAATAGTAGAGGCTTTTTCTGCTCAGGTGCAAGAGAAGAAAATCATAACAAGGTCCTGTCCCTAAAAGGGGAACGATGCTGTCTGGTTACAAATGGGTTTTGAGATGATGTAATGAAAACAGTGTTTGCAGTTTATTGCTGTGGAATCATAGCTTGGGTTTGAATGAGTTGGCTTTGCTAGCAGCTTGTTTTCTCTTCATACCAGGATAATGTAAGAGTGAAAAGCACATCCTAAGGAAATGTCAGGGCCAAATACCGGTTGCAACCAGAGGAAGGGTCAGGATACTCTTTTCCAGAGTCTTGTACGGGGCTCTTTAAGGAGTTCTTCTTCCCTGGCTGCAGCCCCAGGACTGTTCCCACCTTCTCCCATGCCCCACCACTATTTTGAGTGGGAACTTCAGGGCCAGGCAGAGCAGAACCTGGATGGGACTTCAAATCTGACACCTTTGTGATGACATAAACCCATGGGCTTAAACATAGTTGCTCAACAGAATCACTTGGAAGCCTATTAAAATGCTGATTCCTGGGCAGTGTTTCCAGGATTTGGTGGATGCTGGGTGGGGTCTGGTAGTCTGTTCTTTCATCTGTTCCTTGGCTTGCCCAATTTTGGTCAGTTCGTGTCTGGCTCTTCCTCGAGTCAATTAAATAATAGTATGTTGATAGAAGATGTTTTTAACTCTAATTCAGTTACATGTTTGTTCCTTTCCTTCTGATGGACAGCTGGCTTGTTGATTAATATGCCTTCAGAGCCCAAGTTTCTGATGTCAGTGTTCTGTTCTCAGATCTGCCTCTGATTTGAAGGATGACCTTTAACATCTCCGTGGTTGAGTCTTTCCCTGTCTTCTGTGTGGGTTTAACCACTCTTGTTTAGCATGCTGAAGGCAAGAGGAAAATGACTGTGAAAAGTTCAAAATGTAAACTGCCATGGAAACATCATAGTGTCAGTAAAACATGTACACTGTGCAGATGAAGGGGAAGACAGATAAGGGGATGAAAATGTCCATCTGTCAACGGTAGATTAATCCGTCTCTCCTTGTCATCTTACAGAAAATGATTTAAGAGGAATTACAGATTCGGGGGCCAAATTTGCCTGAGTTATTATTTTTTATACCAATCCCAAACATTTTTATAAAATTTGTGCTGCTTCTGGGATATACACAAAGACCAGTCTCTAAGAGAGCAGGAAGTCGTTTGCTCAGGGACCAGGGAGAGGGTGTTACTCCTTAGTATCCCCTTTCCCAGGAAGGGGAAGGAGCTGTTCTTTCAGGACCCCTATTGGGCCTGTATATATCCATTTAAGTCACGGAATTTTTTCCGAGTACCTTCTGGGGACAGGGGTCTTTTTCTGGGTGTTTATTATTCTAAGTGTTTCAGGACTTACAGATGTGAGGAATATGCAGTCTCTGCTTTGACAAGCTCACAGCAATGCTTGGGAAGTTTGGGGTAAATGTAAATTATTAGTTGCTTGTGATACAGGACAGTATATGCCCTGGAGATTCAGAGCAGTGAGGGGTCCCAGCGTGTTGGGAGAATGAACAAATACCTCATGGCAGGAGACCTGATTTAAGATGGACTCTGGAATTTAAATAAAACTTTGGAAGAAAAAAAAATGAAGATGGACTCTGAAAAACACACGATTTGACTAAATGGTAGGCACTGGCACTGGAGGAAACAGCTAGGACAATGGCCTGGCAGCAGGCACAGGCAAAGTATATTTGAAATTGTCTTCAAGGGGCGCCTGGGTGGCACAGCGGTTAAGTGTCTGCCTTCGGCTCAGGGCGTGATCCCGGAGTTCTGGGATCGAGCCCCACATCAGGCTCCTCTGCTATGAGCCTGCTTCTTCCTCTCCCACTCCCCCTGCTTGTGTTCCCTCTCTCACTGGCTGTCTCTATCTCTGTCAAATAAATAAATAAAAAAATCTTAAAAAAAAAATTGTCTTCAAGATCTACTGAAAGATTTTCAGATTGTCCTGGAAAAAGGGGTAATTTTCCCTTTCTTGGCATAAGTTAGGCCTTCTTTTTTTTAATTTTTTTTTATTATATTATGTTAGTCACCATACAGTACATCCCTGGTTTTTGATGATTCATTAGTTGCATATAACTCTTTTTACTACTTAGTCATCTGAGGACTTGTTAGGCATCACAACACCTCTCTTGCATAAAAAAGGGCCTGGGATGTCAGGGCTTGTGAACTGTGGGAAGGAACAAATAGGCCAGCTGTAGGATCCTGGCTAGGATCCAGCACTGGGACAAGTTAACCACAAGAGGTCAAGAGGTTTAGGAAAGCCAAGCAACCTGCCTTTCTCCCAGTGTAAATGAAAAAGCCTAGGCTTTGGAACCGGATTTCAATTCTGGTTCTGCCACCTACTTAACCAGGGTTTATCCTAGGCAAATGATTCAATAATTAAATATAATGTGCATAGTGTAGTTACTATAGCTGGTACCTTGTAAATTTCAACAAAAATTAACTGCCCAAGTCATGTTTGTAGAAGGCCAAGTTTCAGAGAGGGATGGTACGTGCTCACTTGGGTTTCCATAGGGCCGGGTCTATTTCTCTTGCTGTTTTATAATATATTATGTCTCCTTTGCATCTCAGCTCTTTGCTTGGCTTTAGGCAGGCTCAGGATGCCCAGTTAAGTGTTCCTGATATGACAGAAAGATAGACCCCTTCCGAACTTGCAGTGGCTTTCTCACTTTGGGATTCTTTCAGCTGATGCTCCCATTTTGTTGTGCTTAGACACTCTGGCCCTTACTTGAACTTTCTAATCTTGCTGGTTTTGCCCTCTCTGCATGGGAGCCTGACCATAACCCTCCCAATGTACCAGTGTTTCCTCTGGGTTAAGCTACTTTACTGTCTTCTTAAGTGTACTTCAGTCTTTGTGTGTGGCAGATATTGCCAGCCAGTCTTACTGATGGCGATCAAAGGTGACCGACCTGGTCATGGCAGGGGGCTTTGGGTGCTAGCTTGGAACCAGCCTGCTTGCTTGTGACCTTGAGCTGGACTCCCCAGCCCCGGCAACTCCTGACAGATAATTCCCCTGTGGCAAAGGTAGGAGGGCCTGTGGGTCATAGCTTGATCTATACACTTGGTCTATACACTCTAAAGAAGCTGATAGTCCAGAATGGTTCTCTCGGGCAGGCTAGCACTCTTGGCCAACCTTGAGCTGTCCATGGCACTTCTGAGCAGATTCTAGACCTTGTGATAGACTGGGAAGTTGGTGGTGTGAAGCTACAATACAATAACTTAACTTCATTGTTTTCAGAAATTATTAGGTCATGGTGCTCTTCCTGCTCATTACACGCAGATTCACATACACAGCCACCAAGCACCCACTAACATACCTAGAGACTGGTTTCCCCATGCTTTAGGAAAACGTCCTCATTTAATCTTCATAAACACGCTGCAAGATAGATTTATTATCTTCATTTTATTGCCGCAGAAAGTGGAGTTCAAAGAGATCACAGGACTCATCCAATGTCACTTGATGAGCAAGTTACAGAGTCACTCACACCAACTGGAATGCCTGCTCTTCTATCACGCTCACTGTGTCTGCATGCATAAGCCCTGCTCTTATTGGCCCTTACGGTAGAAACGTCATGTTAGCACAAAGATGGGAAGGAATACCCTTCCATAGTCTGCCTGTGTTCATCAGAATCCAGTGTTAATTTAATGCCCTGAATCTTAAAACATCGATGGGCTTTACTTTGGGACTGAATTGAACTGGGACCATAAAACAAAGTTGGGAAGCTTCTTACTGGCATGTCATTCAGTCTTACACCCAGGAGCCTGCCATGGTGGGGACTTCTGTCATTTTCCCCTCTGTCTGGGTTTAGAAGAATTCTCAAATGGGAGGAGCCCAGATCAGGGCATAATTGACACCTGCTCTCACTGGGGATTCTCGGCATCTCCCACACCCACCCCTAAGCCTTCCAGGCCTCTGGCTCTGGATGGTAGTGGTGTAGAGGCTTTTGTGGTACTGATCATTATCTTCATGCCCCAGGGACCAAGGAAAAAGTACAGCAACAACAATTCCTTCTTCCGAGAGGATTTGAGCTCCCTGACTCATGGAGGAAAAGCAGATAGAGACAGCTAGATGCTCTGTGACACACACACCCTTGCCCCCCAGCAAACTCAGCTGCCCACAATTTTGTTTCAGCCACGTTCGTAGAGTTCTAGTTAGCATGTCTGAGCAGACGTGGGTTCAAATGCTGGTACCTAGCTGTGTGCTTCTTTTGAGCTTGTTTCATCATTCATAAAAAGGGGATAGTAATATACATTCCTGTTTAATAGTGTGATTGTAAGGATTAAATGAGATAATTGACGTACTTTGTTATGTTTGTTTCTGATGAACACTCCAAAGCAGGATTTGAAATAAATTGCTTCAGCTGAAGGCAGATGTTCTGAATAGTTTGTTATTAATCCCACACTTCAAGACCCAAGATCAGGCTGACTGTGACTCACAAGCGAATGCAGGATAATAGCAACACCTGCGAGCTCTTGGACTGAGTGTCAGAACCCCGCAGAACGGATTAGCTCCTGCAGCACACAACTCTGGTCAGAGTGACTTGAAATAGTGGTAATGTCCCAGTTCTTTAAATTGCTTACTTCTACTGATATTACCGCCCCCCCAAATATGTTAACAACACAGTTTGTTAGAACTGAAGTCTCCTCCTCCAGTTTCTGCCTCTCCTTTTATAAATGGGAAAACTAAGGACTCGAAGAAGGGACTGTACTTGGCTTCAAAGTGACACAAATAGTAAAAGATTAAAATGAGAATCTTTTTAAAATATTTATTTATTTATTTATTTATTTATTTATTTATTTATTTATTTATTTTAGAGAGAGAAAGCAGGAGGGAAGGGCAGAGGGAAAAGGAGAGAGAAACCCAAGCGGACGCTCAGCTGAGCTTGGAGCCTGACACGGGGCGCAATCTCACGTCCCTGAGATCACGACCTGAGCTGAAACCAAGAGTCAGATGCTTAACCGACTGTGCCACCCAGGCGCCCCTAAAATGAGATTCTTTTTTTTTTTTTTAAGATTTTATTTATTCATTTGACAGAGAGACAGCCAGCGAGAGAGGGAATACAAGCAGGGGGAGTGGGAGAGGAAGAAGCAGGCTCCCAGCAGAGGAGCCTGATGTGGGGCTTGATTCCAGAATGCCGGGATCACGCCCTGAGCCGAAGGCAGACGCCCAACGACTGAGCCACCCAGGCGCCCCCTAAAATGAGATTCTAACCCCACTCTTTTATATGATGTCAGTGTTCTGATTTAACATGCTTATTAGATAGAAAGATATGGAAAATGATAGAGAAGAAAAAACCATGTGTAATCTCTCTCCACAGATAAATCCACTATTATCATTTTGCCATATTTTCTTCCTTTCTGTCTTCTCCCAATACAATTTCTTCTTTACTATGGAGACATAGTAAAACCCAGGTCTCCTGACCTCACATGCGATGCTTTTCTCGACCATGTCAGGCTGCCTTTGTTTCATAATTTTTTATTTTCTTTATTTAAATTTTATTTATGTTTTATTTTTTTAATTTTTTAATTTTTTAAAATTTTTTATTATGTTAGTCACCATACAGTACATCATTAGTTTTTTTAAATATTTTTTATTATATTAGTCACCATACAGTACATCCCTAGTTTTTGATGTAAAGTTCCATGATTCATTACTGCATATAACACCCAGTGCACCATGCAATACGTGCCCTCCTTACTACCCATCACCAGCCTATCCTGTTCCCCCACCACCCTCCCCTCTGAAGCCCTCAGTTTGTTTCCCAGAGTCCATAGTCTCTCATGGTTCATTCCCCCTTCTGTTTACCCCCCTTCTTCCCTTTCTTCTCCTACCGATCTTCCTGCTATGTCTTATGTTCCATAAATGAGTGAAACTATATGATAATTGTCTTTCTCTGCTTGACTTATTTCGCTTAGCATTATCTCCTCCAGTCCCGTCCATGTTGCAGCAAATGTTGAGAACTCGTTCTTTCTGATGGCTGAGTAATATTCCATTGTATATATGGACCACAACTTCTTAATCCAGTCATGTGTTGAAGGGCATCTCGGTTCCTTCCACAATTTAGCTATTGTGGACAATGCTGCTATGAACATTGGGGTGCACATGGCCCTTCTCTTTACTATGTCTGTATCTTTGGGGTAAACACCCAGTAGTGCAATGGCTGGATCATAGGGTAGCTCAATTTTTAACTCTTTAGGGGACCTCCACACTGTTTTCCAGAGTGGCTGTACCAACTTGCATTCCCACCAACAGTGTAAGAGGGATCCCCTTTCTCCACATCCTCTCCAACATTTGTTGTTTCCTGCCTTGTCAATTTTTGCCATTCTAACTGGCGTAAGGTGGTATCTCAATGTGGTTTTGATTTGAATTTCCCTGATGGCTAATTATTTTTGAACATTACTAGTTTTTGATGTAGTGTTCCACGATTCATTATTCGTGTATAACACCCAGTGCTACATGCAATACGTGCCCTCCTTAACACCCATCACTGGCCTATCCCAATCCCCCACCCCCCTCCCTTCTGAAGCCCTCAGTTTGTTTCCCAGAGCCCATAGTCTCTCGTGGTTCATTCCCCCTTCTGTTTACCCCCCTTCATTCTTCCCTTCCTTCTCCTAATGTCCTCCATGCTATTCCTTATGTTCCACAAATGAGTGAAACCATATGATAATTGTCTTTCTCTGCTTGACTTATTTCACTTAGCATAATCTCCTCCAGTCCCTTCCATGTTGCTGCAGATGTTGGGTAATTGTTCTTTCTGATGGCTGAGTAATATTCCATTGTATATATGGACTACGTCTTCTTTATCCATTTATGTTTTAAAATAAGCTCTATACCCAACATGGGGCTCGAACTCATGACCTCTAGAAGGAGAGTCACACTCTACCAACTGAGCCAGCCAGGTGCCCCCAGGCTGCCTTTCTAATCAGCATCCTTATTTGATATTTGATAAGCAGTAGTTAGGTTTTTAATTCTCAAAACCAAGTAAAGGTGCCAGTGATCTCCCAACCCCTACCTCTCACCCCCACCATCTGGCTCATTAAGAAAACAGGTGTAAGGATGAGATCAGGAAGAACTAGATCACTAGGATGACCCTGAACAGAAAGCCAAGAAGGTGCTAGACTCTCAGTGCCCCAAAGCTCCTCCCAGCCCTCACCTCAGGGGGCATGCTCGCTGTCAGTGGCCACTATGTGAAGCTGGGCCTCTAACCGGCCCTCATCCCAGCTGGAAACCAGAGCAGAAAATGAAGAGGAGAGCAGAAAATGAAGAGGCCACAGGGCATGCTTCGTACAGTCTTGTCCATGTCGGGAATGCAGTGCCTAGGCCCTAGGGCATTTTGACTCTGCTTCCGTTCTTTCTCCCAAGGTTGAGTTACTGGAGCTCCAGCTGCAGCCTGCGGCTTGAACTCCTATCTCTTCCCAAACCACAGTCTTGTTAGCAATCTCTTAGGTGTGGGGGAAGCTAGTGGGGTTGTGACTGAGGGGGACTAAGGCAGAACATCCTTCCAGTTGATTCTGCCTTAATGGAGGCGATGCTGTACCATCCTGTGCACTTGGAGAGAGTATGTCCTGCAACGTTAGTTCAGCTGAGCTAAGAAGGCCCCCCGAGGCTTTTCCTAACAGGCATCCCCGTCCTGTGTGCCTCACTGTCTCTCATTGTGTGGCCACAGCTCCTGGGGGAGACAGGAGCCAACTAGACAGTCCTAGCCGACTTGAATTACAGGAAAGAAATGGGCTGGAGAGCCATGCAGCCTCTTTGTTAGCACCTTACGGAAGGCAGCCATCTATTTTTAGAAGAGGGAAAAAAAGGTAGCAGCTCACTCTTTAGGGATCGGCAGGGGGGAGAACAATCTGCCAAACTCTAAAATTCATTTTTTTTTTAGCTGGGCTGCAAATGAGACTTTTTTTTTTTTTTTTTTTTTTTGCCTGCCTTGGTGCGGTGTCGTCTGCGTAATCGCAGAGCCCTGGGTGACCAAAAGGTGAATGAATGCTGGGGAAACGAGGCACAGAACTGCAGGCCCAGGGAGCCTAAGGGATTAAACTGAGACAGAAATCACTGGCCTGGTCACCAGGAGCATTGAAACCTAGTCCACCAAGGACGACAGTATTTTTTGAATGCTGCACGTGAACTTCCTATCCTTTCAGCAGCCATTCTGTTCTTAGCCCCATTTTTGCAGTTAAGGAAAATTAGCTTTAGGGCTTAAGTGACTCTCCTCTGTGACTTTGGACTCACAATGTGAGTCAGTGACAGAGCCAGGATGTGATGGCTGGCCCGGGGGCAAGTCCTTTCTTTCTTTTTTTTTTTTTTTTTTTAATGATTTTTTATTATATTATGTTAGTCACCATACAGTACATCCCCGGTTTCCGCTGTAAGGCTCGATGATTCATTAGTTGTGTATAACACCCAGTGCACCATGCAATACGTGCCCTCCTTACTACCCATCACCGGTCTATCCCATTCCCCCACCCCCCTCCCCTCTGAGGCCCTCAGTTTGTTTCTCATAGTCCATAGTCTCTCATGGTTCATTCCCCCTTCTGATTACCCCCCCTTTCTTTATCCCTTTCTTCCCCTACTGATCATCCTAGTTCTTATGTTCCATAGATGAGAGAAATCATATGATAGTCGTCTTTCTCTGTTTGACTTATTTCACTTAGCATTATCTCCTCCAGTGCTGTCCATGTTGTAGCAAATGTTGAGAACTCGTTCTTTCTGATAGCTGAGTAATATTCCATTGTATATATGGACCACAACTTCTTAATCCAGTCATCTGTTGAAGGGCATCTCGGCTCCTTCCACGATTTAGCTATTGTGGACATTGCTGCTATGAACATTGGGGTGCATATGGCCCTTCTCTTCACTACGTCTGTATCTTTGGGGTAAACACCCAGTAGTGCAATGGCTGGATCATAGGGTAGCTCAATTTTTAACTTTTTAAGGGACCTCCACACTGTTTTCCAGAGTGGCTGTACCAACTTGCATTCCCACCAACAATGTAGGAGGGATCCCCTTTCTCCACATCCTTTCCAACAATTGTTGCTTCTTGCCTTGTCTATTTTTGCCATTCTAACTGGCGTAAGGTGGTATCTCAGTGTGGTTTTGATTTGAATTTCCTTGATGGCTAATGATTTTGAACATTTTTTCATGTGTCTGTTAGCCATTTGTATGTCTTCATTGGAAAAGTGTCTGTTCATATCTTCTGCCCATTTTTTGATTTGTTTATTTGTTTCTCGTGTATTGAGTTTGAGAAGTTCTTTGTAGATCTTAAATACCAGTCCTTTATCTGTAGTGTCATTTGCAAATATATTCTCCCATTCCGTGGGCTGCCTCTTAGTTTTTCTGACTGTTTCCTTGGCTGTGCAGAAACTTTTAATCTTGATGAAGTCCCATAAATTCATTTTATCTTTTGTTTCTCTTGCCTTTGGGGATGTGTCATGAAAAAGGTTGCTTTGGCCGATGTCGTAGAGGTTGTTGCCTATGTTCTCCTCTAGAGTTTTGATGGATTCCTGTCTCACATCGAGGTCTTTCATCCATTTGGAGTTTATTTTTGTGTATGGTGTGAGATAGTGGTCAAGTTTCATTCTCTTGCATGTAGCTGTCCAATTTTCCCAGCACCATTTATTGAAGAGACTGTCTTTTTCCCACCGGATGTTTTTTCCTGCTTTATCAAAGATTAGTTGCCCAAAGAGCCGAGGGTCCATTTCTGGGCTCTCTATTCTGTTCCATTGGTCTATGTGTCTGTTTTTGTGCCAGTACCATGCTGTCTTTGTGATCACAGCTTTGTAGTACAGCTCGAAATCCGGCATTGTGATGCCCCCAGCTTTGTTTTTCCTTTTCAACAGTTCCTTGGAGATTCGGGGCCTTTTCTGTTTCCATACAAATTTAAGGACTGTTTGTTCCAGTTCTTTGAAAAATGTCCTTGGTATTTTGATCGGGATAGCATTGAAAGTGTAGATTGCTCTGGGTAGCATGGACATTTTAACTATGTTAATTCTTCCGATCCATGAGCATGGAATATCTTTCCATCTTTTTATGTCTTCCTCAATGTCTTTTAAGAGTGATTTATAGTTTCTAGAATATAGGTCCTTTACGTCTCTGGTTAAGTTAATTCCAAGGTAACGTATGGTTTTTGGTGCTATTGTAAATGGGATGGATTCCCTAATTTCTCTTTCTTCGGTCTCGTTATTCGTGTATAGAAATGCAACTGATTTCTGAGCATTTATTTTGTATCCTGCCACGTTACTGAATTGCTCTATAACTTCTAATAGTTTGGGAGTGGCTTCTTTTGGGTTTTCCATATAGAGTATCATATCATCTGCAAAGAGAGACATTTTGACTTCTTCTTTGCCAATTTGAATACCTTTGATCCCTTTTTGTCGTCTGATTGCTGTTGCAAGGACCTCTAGTACTATGTTGAATAATAGTGGCGAGAGTGGGCATCCTTGTCGAGTTCCTGATCTTAAGGGAAAGGCTTCCAGCTTTCCCCCATTGAGAATAATATTTGCAGTAGGCTTTTCATAGATGGCCTTTATGAGATTGAGAAATGTACCTTCTATTCCTACACTCTGAAGGGTTTTAATCAGGAAAGGATGCTGTATTTTGTCAAATGCTTTTTCGGCATCGATTGAGAGGATCATATGGTTCCCGAGTCTTTTCTTGTTGATATGATGTATCACGCTGATTGATTTGCGAATATTGAACCACGCTTGCATCCCAGGTATGAATCCCACTTGATCGTGATGGATAATCCTTTTAATGTACTGTTGGCGTCTATTAGCAAGTATCTTGTTGAGGATTTTGGCGTCCATATTCATTAGGGAAATCGGTCTGTAATTCTCCTTTTTGAGGGGGTCTTTGCCTGGTTTGGGGATCAAGGTAATATTGGCCTCATAGAATGAGTTTGGTAGCTTTCCTTCTGTTTCTATTTTTTGAAATAGCTTTAGGAGAATAGGTATTATTTCTTCTTTGAATGTTTGGTAGAATTCCCCAGGAAAACCGTCCGGGCCTGGAGTTTTGTTATTTGGAAGGTTGTTTATCACTGACTCAATTTCTTCATAATTAATTGGCCTGTTTAAGGAATCAATTTCTTCCGGTTTCAATCTTGGTAGTTTATAGGTTTCCAGGAAGGATTCCATCTCTTCCAGATTGCTTAGTTTATTGGCATATAGCTGTTGATAAAAATTTCTAATAATCCTTCCAATTTCAATGGTGCTTGTCGTGACCTCTCCTTTTTCATTCATAATTTTAGTAATCTGGGTCCTTTCTCTTTTCTTTTGGATAAGTCTTGCCAGTGGTCTGTCAATTTTATTGATTCTCTCAAAGAACCAGCTTCTAGTCCTGTTGATCTGCTCTACTGTACTTCTGGTTTCTGCTTGATTGATTTCAGCTCTAATTTTGGTCAACTGCTTCCTCGTGCGTGGATTAGGCCGGGGGCAAGTCCTTTCTGACATACCAGACCGAGGGTCCGTAGACCGAGGGTCCGTTCACTTGATAATATTTTGAATTGCATTCTTTGGAATGTCTTCCCACGATTCTTCCCTGACGCTCTAAGCCTCTTTCACAAAAATGGCCACATGAGGTGGATACGTTTCTTCTGTCTCTGTTTCACCTGTCTGACACCCGTGAACTGGTCACCATCAATCCAAACTAGCAGAGCAGTATATGACCACATTGCTTTGTCGGCGGAAAGGGCCACATTATCCGGCATAGTCGTGGCTCGATGACGAAGCCATACTACCAGACAGGTAATGAGAGTTCCTTTCCTTGACCATTGGAGAATAAAGATTAATGACCATTCTGACATGCTGTGATGTTGACTTTCTCCTGCTGGAGACACGGCCGGACAAAGTGTTTTACAAAGCCGGAGCACGTTAGGGCCCCTGTGTCGATTTCTTAGTCCCCTGTGTGCATGAAAGTGCAGCGCGCATCTACTCCCCCTCCCAAAGTACGATGGGATAAGAAGGCATCAAACCAAAATGCCAACCGTGTAAAAGCAGCCCGCTGAGCTCCCCAAGGGCAGGGTGTATTTATATGTGCATTTGAAAGTCCCTGTGGCCCCCTCGGAGGCTCATTTCCTTCTGGGGGCTCTGAGGTTCTGTGAGGAGCGCACGGAGTCTCGCTCATTTCCATCCTAAGCATAGCTTATCCTTGAGCAGCACCTGGTGCCGTCGGTTGTCGGAGTAGTCACATCATTATCGTGTGTTTTTGAAAATTAAAGTCTGTCTCACGTGTTGTATTCTAATTAGCCAATTAAAGAGTTCTGCTATTCCTTTTAGAGGAGACCTGCATAGGAGTGAGAGAGAGAGACTGTGTTTCCATGGAAGATTCAAGGGGTCACCGCCCTGTTACCAGAAGCAAGCTTCAGCACCATTTATTCCGGGGAGTCTAGGCTCCATCAGCTCCCCAGCACCAGAACCCCAGATTTTAGGGAAATTCTGTGCTACCGAGCCCTGTCTGGACCTAGGTCCCTTCTCAGCATTCAAACCACTAAGATTTCCTGAGCCGTTCTTTCTTTTCCTCAAGGTTGGGTTGTAATTGTATTTATATCTATCGTGAAACCACTGAGATTTCAAAGTACTCTGCTATATTTTATATTGATTTGTAGATAATAAGTAAATCCCTAATAGAAGGAGTACAGACTCCTGACACTTGAATTCCTGTCACGTTTGAAAAAGTTCTTTTTTAAAAGCAACTCTTATTTTCCGATATATTCCATCAGATCGAGTCCTAAATCATCACGGAAGAAAAGAAGCCCATGTGATTTGTTCTCCTGGGATGCACATGTCTCTTCTCCCACTAGCTTGGGAATTCTCACCCTCGTTGTACGTGAAAATCACTTGGGAGGGCTTCTAAAAATTACGTGTGCTGGCTCAACCATAGGCCACGTAAGCCAGAATGTCTGTGGGTAAGGCTGAGGGGATTTTTTTTAAAGATTTTATTTATTAATTTGACAGAGATAGAGACAGCCAGCGAGAGAGGGAACACAAGCAGGGGGAGTGGGAGAGGAAGAAGCAGGCTTCCAGCAGAGGAGCCTGATGTGGGGCTTGATCCCAGAACACCGGGATCACGCCCTGGGCAGAAGGCAGACGCTTAAGGACTGCGCCACCCTGGTGCTCCCAAGGGGGGATTTTTTTTTTTAAAAAGATTTATTTATTTATGTTAGAGAGTGGGCTGGGGGGAGGGGAGGGGAGAGGAGAGGAAAGGCAGAGGCAGAGGGAGAGGGAGAAGAGGACTTCTCACTGAGCATGGAGCTGGACCTGGGACTCGATCCCAGGACCCTGAGATCATGACCTGAGCTGAAATTAAGAGTTGGCCACTTCACCGACTGAGCCACCCAGGCACCCCCAAGGCTGAGGGGATTTTTAATGTGTGTCTAAGATCAAGAACCTGTAAATTACAGAATTTTCAGGGCTCCCACCCAGAGTTTCATTGTGCAGCCAATGCTCTTGTGAACCACTGTGCTAGAATGGAGGTAGGGGGGGCAGGTCCTATATTTGAATGCTCCTGTTTTCTCCAGTGCCTAGCGAAGAGCCTAGAACCTGCCAGGTGCTCAACACATCTATGCAAAGAATAATAGATGTTCTATTATTCAGTTCACACCCGTTACCTTGCGTCATTGTCAGAAGTATTGTTGCTGTTCTGACCATGTTTCATTTTGAACCCAACCACGGCCCTCCACCCCCCACACCCACCCCTCCCGTGGTAATCGCACCACTGCAGTTACGAAACCAGTGTCTTCCTGGAAATTGCAGCTTCAGTTGCACTGTTTCTATGTCCCCACACTTAAAGTATCCTGACACAGGTTGGTGTCCTTTTTTTTTTTTTTTTAAAGATTTTATTTATTCATTTGACAGAGAGAGAGACAGCCAGTGAGAGAGGGAACACAAGCAGGGGGAGTGGGAGAGGAAGAAGCAGGCTTCCAGCAGAGAAGCCCGATCGGGGCTCGATCCCAGAACCCTGGGATCATGCCCTGAGCCGAAGGTAGACGCTTAATGACTGCGCCACCCAGGCGCCCCACAAGTTGGTGTCCTTTTGATCTCCTAGCTCGCAGTTTGGGGACTTCCTGTTTGGAAGGAGCAAGAATCATGATGCCTTCCTGTTTCATGAAACCACGACACAAACCCTGTGAATGCAGATGCTTTACCTACTTGAGAAAAGTCCTAACACCCCAGGGTGCTGGGCGATGCCCTGCTGAATGGTTGTGCTTCTCTAGACTAGGTGATTGCTTTTTGGCTGGTATAGTTTTATTGGTCCCTGATCATTTTGCCATTTTAATTTTTTATAGACTTGTCAGTTTTCTTGTCTTCTGTTCTACAATAACATTTTCCAGCAGTATATCAATCTCAAGATTGAACTTTGGCATATTCAGTAAGGGGAATTTGGAGAGCCACTTTTTATTGCTGTCCTAGAAGCTTGTATGCAAGGGACAATCGCCAGTGCCTGGTAGCTAGCATTTTTTCCCTGTTTTTGATTGGTAAGCTTCTTTTAAACTGGTAGAGATTGGCAGCTGTTTCACTGGGAAGCAGATCATTTTTTTCCTCCTCTTTCTTTTTTTGAAAAGTAATCTCAACTCCCAATGTGGGGCTTGAACTCATGACCCTGAGATCAAGAGTCCCCACACGCTAACGACTGAGCCAGCCAGGCAACTGTCATTTTCTTTCCACCATTCCCAGAAACAGTAGCTTCTCTGAAATTGATCTTCATTTAAACTCTTTTCTTACTATAACGGATAAGGAAAAGTTGACTCTTTATGTCTAATCTAGTTCTCTCGATTCAAATATTAATCATCAGGCGCTACTATATACCACACAAGGCATAACATTTTTTTTCTGTTGATTCCTGTGAGACTTAATTAAATGTTTTTCTTTAAACTAGGAGTATTTAGCAAAATGTATTGATGGGTCTCTCAGAGGCACCTGCAAATGATTGGATGGTTTTATGTAAGCATTTAGGTGAAACTGCCTACCGTTTGTGTTTTGCTTTAACAACATAGGCTAGTAGCCGATACATCTAGAATTCCTTCATAGATTTCAAGAAGCCATTGCCTGAGTAAATGTGATTATGGTATTTAGGAATTTCTTTTTTTTTTTTTTAAGATTTTATTTATTTATTTGACAGAGATAGAGACAGCCAGCAAGAGAGGGAACACAAGCAGGGGGAGTGGGAGAGGAAGAAGCAGGCTCATAGCGGAGGAGGCTGATGTGGGGCTCGATCCCATAACGCCGGGATCATGCCCTGAGCCGAAGGCACACGCTTAACCGCTGTGCCACCCAGGCGCTCCCGGTATTTAGGAATTTCTACCAAGACATTTCTTACGCGGGGTTTTAATCACCGTGATTTTTCCATTCTTCCTCTTCTTTCTTCCTATTTGTTATTGTATTGACAGAAAGTTGGAGAATAAGTAGAGTTCCAATTTAATTTAGACTTTTTTTTGTTCCCTAAAAACAGGTAAAAAGTTGATGGATGAAAGGTTAAAATAATTAGCGAAAATGAGATTGTGAGAGTATCTGTGGAAAGAGAAGTTGCAGGACTGGGCGAATCCTGTTAGAAAAGGAAGGATGGGGGCACCTGGGTGGCTCAGTCGGTTGAGCTTCCAACTCTGTTTCAGCTGTTCTTCAGGTCATGATCTTGGGGTTGTGAGATGGAGCCCCACATTGGGCTCCACGCTGAGCACTGAGTATGCTTGTCCCTCTTCCTCCCCTCCCCCTTCCCCTCTAACTCACTCACTCGTGCTCTCCCCCTCCCCCCCCCCCAAAAAAAAAGAAAAGAAAAAAGGAAGGATGGTCTCCTTCAGAGAACAAGGGGCAGATAAGAATGAGATTGAATTACTCAACTGGTGAATGGTAAGTGAACCATTCCCTCAGTCTGTCAGCTGATGGGTGACATTAAGAACATTTGTAGGGATGACACGTAACAGGTACAACCATCACAATAACTGTGGCTCGCCCTGCTCTAGCGGTCTCACAAAAGTATCTGCCATCATTACTCTGCAAGTCAGCGGGCTCAGAGGTTTGGATGGTATCAAGACGTGCAGGAAAGATTTCAGAGTCACCCCTCACAACTGAAAACAAACTTCCCTTAGGTGTCTGTTTCAGTTCTTTTACTGGTTTGTCTTTAAATGTTAAGACGTAGGATTAGCTTTACAGATCTAAAGTGAAATGAGAATTGTAAGGAACGGAGAATGTTTTTTCTTTGATCTCCCAATCGCTGTTTACTCAGATTCACTCGCAACTTCCTTGCCTGAAATTTGTTTTCTTATATTCTACTCCTTCCATTTGCATTCGGTTGCCTTCCTTTTGAATCATAGTATATCCTTGTAATGAAGTTCTCTAAGCAGTAAACTAAGTCTTCCTTTGTCTGAAGATGTTGAAATTTTACTTTCACTCTTTTACCAGTGGGTTAATGGGGTAGAGACAACTTAGTCCCTGCTGCGGACCGTAGCACCTTAGAAACACTACTCTGTTGCCGATGAGAAGTCTTTTTTCAGCCCGATTGTCTATCTTTTGTAGGTGCTTTCTTTTTGTTTTTCTTCACTTTAAATAGTTTTTGGTTTTCTTCAAGGTCCTATAATTTCACTACAATGTCCAGATTTCATGACAAAGGTACAAATTTGATGTTGTGTATCCTTCCTGGAACTTAGTATGCTTTTGAAGTCTGAGGATTCATATCTTTTTCTTCAATTCTGGGAAATTATTGTCATTATATCTTACAAGGTTTTCTCTTCCCCCTTCTCTCTATTACCTCCTTCTGGAAGTCCTATTGGATGTTGGTTGGCAGTCCTCATTTTGCCTTAACCTGGTCTTCATAATTTCCATCTGTTTATCCCTCTGTACAACGGTCTGAGTTTCTTTTCTCAGAAAGCTTCCAGCTTATTGATTCTTCAGCTCTGCATGGATTCAAAATAGCAAAGGATTTACTGTTGAATTTTCATGATTTCTGACACATTTAAACTGGAAATTCAACTGGAGTCACTTTCAGTAACTGTGGTGTGTGTCATGGTGGAAAGAGCACTGGTCTTGGATTTTTCTCTTACTGATCGTAAGTGCTCTCACTTACTGATCGTAAGTGCTCAAGAAGTGTCTAATGAATGACTGATTGAATAGATAAATGAATCAGCTAACCCATTCCCCTGTGTAAATGGGAAAACCCAGTCCCCGACCTCACGGAGCTTACACTTTAGAAGGGAAATCATCACGTTGCTTTGTAATTGTTGATTTACCTGTATGATACAGAACCAGTGGAAAGAACGGGAGTAAGGGAAATATTTGAAGAGGCAGCAATGTTCGTACTGGATTTTGAAGGATCTGTGGGAGTTTGGCACAGGGGTCAAACATGAAAGAGAGAAAGGAAGCCCTGTGTATTCAAAAGCTCAGAGATTCGCAAGGGTCCAGGACTCCCGAAAGTGGGCATATTGACGGACATGGGTCCCTGACACAGGGACTGCTATGGGCATAAAGGGAACATGGAAAAGGTGCAAAGAAGTGGGGGGAACTTATAACCCTCTGCTCTGGCCTCTGCCATAGGCAGCTTTGTCCCCCAGCATGCTAAGCTCGCCATCCTCCTACGCAGGTTTCCTGGTGATACGTGACAGAGAGGAGCGCATGATGGCCACTGGGCTTAGGGCCTGTGCGGAACTACTAGTCCTGGGTAAGATTCCAGCAAACAGCCCCACCCTCTGTGTCATAATTTAATCAGCTACATCGGTCCAGATGCTAAATACTGAAACTGGAGAGGAAAGAGGAATTATCGACTTCAAAAAAAAAAAAAATCAGAAACAGATCTAGGATGCCTTTCAGCACATGCTCACTGATTACGTGCCAGACAATCTGCTGGGGATACGGCAGTGCAGGAGACAGACCACGTCCCCTAGTCACGTCCAGGTTCTGTGCCAGAGCAAGGAGACATGTAATACACATGTGACTCACTACAGAGCTGACCTCGTAACGTCAGAAACGTTCTGAAGGAACTACAGCACGGGGAACGGGTGGAGAGTAATTGGGGGGAGGTCTGAGGTGGTATGAAGAGTGAGACCTCAGTGAAGAAAGAGTGGTCCAGGCGGAGGGCAGAGGAAGGGCAAAACGCCTCCAAGGCAGGAACAAGTGGCTTATGTGTGAAGGACAGAAGAGAGCAGTGACCTAGGGGCAGAGTCAGAGGAGATGAGGTCAGGAAGGTGGGCAGGGCCCGTGGCATCTAAGGCCTCGGAGGCCACGCTAAGGAGTTCGGATTTCCTTCTAAGCAACATGAGATGCCATTGGATGGTTTTAAGCGGAGAAGTACCACAATCGGATGTTGGGTTTTAAAGGGTTGCTCTGGAGATGGTGTGAGTAATTAAGGGGAAAAGTGCAAAGATGCAAGTGGAGAGAGAAGTTAGGAAGCTGGGGGAGGAGGCCAGCGGAGCGCGGGGGGTCTGAGGGTGCTGAGTGGGATCGCGTTCCGGACCTCTTCTGGAGGTTGAACCTGCTCATGGATTGCAACTCGGGGTGGCAAAGAGAAACCCGGGTTCTGTACTGACCTGCCGCGCGGTGAGGATCGACGGGAGGAAGAGAGGTGAGGGGGTGGCGATCAGGGGAGCGAGCGTCCCAACGGAGACATCCTGCGTGGGGACACGCGGTGAAGGAATTAGGACCCGATTCTGTGTGGAATTGTGAGTGAGTGGAGGTGTGCACACCGGTGAGTAACACAGTCAAGCCCGTGGCAGTCAGAGTGGAGCCGGGCATCTAGCGGGAGTCCTGACGTGTTGGCAGATGTGTAGTAAAAATGCTTTCGACTCGGATGAACAAAGGGAGCCTTGCTGACTTCTTAGGCCCTTAGGACCTGTGGTCATCTGTAACTTAAGTTCGTGTTCTTTTTCTCTCCTCCCATTTTCTCTTCTCAAACTTAGCTCCTTCTGTGATAATAAACCCAGGGCATATGCACGTATTCCCACCCGCATGGGAACACGGGCACATTCTCACACACACACACACACACACACACACACACACACACGAAATTGTGTCATTTCCAGTTTTCTGACTGAGAGTGAGCGGCCTCACTTAGGGAGCTGGCCTAGCTCTCTGCTTCATGCCTCAAATTGCAGGCAATCTCCTGGGGATGTGAGTTAGTTACTCATTTATTAGTAACCTTAGGAAAGGCTAAAAATAGGCTCTTTGGGGGGTAAATACACTGTGTGGAAGTTTCTTCTTTGGAGAAATCAAAGGTGAAAGTTAGCCAAGTCTTTTTTGCCACGGCCTGCCACATATATAATCATCTTTGTAACTCTGGCTGCTTTCTCGTTAGATAGAAGGCTCCTCCGGGTGTGTGTCATTTGGGCCCGAGACATCAGTTTCTAATGAAACCTTTCCTAGAATGGCAACTTTGGCGCCATTGCTCCAGAAATGGAGAGAATGATGCCGACGTGGCTGCATTTTTGCACTGAGGAACAGGCTGAAAAGCTGGCGTTGCCCAGCCAGGAAGATTGCTCTGTGGGATGTGAGGGCCGTGTGCAGCCTGGCCCGTGTGCTTCGCTTCTCACAGCGGGGGGGAATTGTAATCGGCTTAACAATCATTACATCGAATATTGTATTTAAATATAGGCTTCCATTTCCCTGTGTTTCTCCTACTCATGCATATCAGCCTCAACCCACAGCCAGCAAGTGTTCAGTTTCTTCTCGTCCTGATAAGCCCCTACCTCTCCACACACACACACACACACACACACACACACACACACACAAGCTTTTTCTTCTTCTGCATCTAAGCCCTTCCAATATTCAGCGCCTTAGCCCTGAATAAAAAACTAAATAAAGGCCAGAGGACCTGAGGGAAAACAAGAGAGAGCGCTGAATCCGGGTTCTGACTCAGTGGACCTGACTGAACTGTGAAGGAGCAGGGAGGGGAGGCCGAACCCACCAGCATGAAGGCAAATGCCAGCACAGTCTTTCCTCAGTGAGAGGAAATGTTCCCACAGTTTCGGTGGAACAGTCTCCTCCTGAGGCCTTGCTATGGGCCTAAGAGAGACAACAGAAGTGAAGAGAAGGTGACAACGATAAATCCCCAAACAGCTTTACTCAATCATTCCACTCGCCAGCTGCCAATTGAATACGGAGGGCAGGTGACGCAGATTCTCTCCTTTCTATGTATAACATCGCTCTGATGTTTTATGAAGGTGTTAAAAGAAATGATTCTCCTTTTGATTCTCTCCCGCTTATGAATCTCCTCCTTCCCAACAAACTCGGGGCATTGAATCATCTCTAAGTGTGCTTGGGACCTTCTATTTTAAAAAAGGCATGAATGCTTTAAAATAATAAGAGGGCATCGAGGAAAAGGGAGTCTTGACATGTTGACGTAAAGGCAAATCAAGTGCCGTGTTTCTCCCTCAGAGAGCCGAGGTATAAATTGGGTGCGGGGCCCCCCAGGGTCTGCCTCAGTGACTGGATGGAAAGAAGTGTGACAGCCGTCAGTTCAGTTCACCACACACGTACCGAGCACCTGCTTAGCGCCTATTAAGGTGTCTGACCTGGCCCCTGGTGGATGTTCAAAAACTGTGTTAGCTTTGACCCTGTGCAAGTCACTGATGACACAGGTGAATAATACAGGTCGTACCTGCCCTCAAACAGCTGACAGATTTTCGGGAGTTAAAAGCTCAACTCTGTGCCATTGCTCTTCCTCCCTCCCCTTTGCCTTGTCTGTTTCCAGCTCCATTAGGAAATCTTAATTTGTGTTGTTATTGTTAATGTCAGAGGGAGCATATTTAAACAGAAGAGTGAATCTGCCTCTTGTAGCTGGAGAAAGATCCCATGGCACGGATTTAGGCAAGTGGGATTTCACTCCAGAGGCCACTGATGTTAGGCTAAGCTTCGTAAATGTGGAACCATTTGTCAGCAGTGTGCCCGGAAGCCGGAGAGGGTGTTTCCTGATCCAGCAGGTGTCTGAGAGAGTCCTGTGAATGTTTGGCCTCACCAAGCAAAAACAGAAGCACGGGCTTTGGGTTTCCTTTATCCCACAGGGAGCAGTCCTGGTTCAGATGTCGTGTGAGGCCAGAGACCCATCCACCCCGGGGTGCTTTGGCGGGACCAGCTCTTTGGGCATGTGTCCAGGTTAATCAGCAAGTGTGCCCAGCCTCAGGGGGCCTCCTGCAAATCTTCTCGCACCAGCCCGGTGGAGATCGCGTTGGTCCAGCACACAGAGGCATGGCACGGCTGTGGCTTGCTCTGCTGCTCTGCTGCCTCACCAATGCGTTTCCCTTCTAGATTTCTAACAACTGTGCCTCATGTCTTGTGGCCTTAGGGCCCCCTCACGTAATTGTTCATAGTAGTTGGTGATCAGTGGAGTGTGAACCATTCCAAGCTTGGGATCCACACTTAGCCAAGCAGAGCAGAATTAAGCACCCTCCCTCCCCTGAACTTATCACTGGATCAGAGAGTCAGACCCTAACTGTCACCTGCCATCGTCTACATTATCTCTTTATTCTTCTGTGTGATCTGCCGCTGCTCCTGAAGCACCGATTGAAGGATACATGGCAGCCATTCAGACAAAGATGGCAGACAAAGGGTTGAGAAAGGCATTCCAGGCTGGGGAGTAGCATGTAAAAGTTTCAGATGTGGAAGAGCAATTGTTTCCTTATTTTCCAAGTAAGGTCAGTGAGGTTTAGAGGAGCTAACGGTTGCATACCTAGTGAGTAGCAGAGGCCAGATTTAAGTCCATACGTGTCTAACTCCAAAGCCTGTTGTATTTGTGCATATGGCGCCTCATGAGCGCTGAGGACATTGGCCGTATCCCATAAGAAGTGGGGAGCCATTGAAAGGTTAGGGAGGAGATTTACATGAAGAAAGCAGTGAAGATGAATTTGATGGGCATGTACAGGCTAGATTAGCAAAACAAGAAGCTAGTCATAAATTATTTAAGACTCATTACTTTGTGCTAAGCTACTGATATGTACTTTCCCCGTCATAATACTGATCAGAGTGGTATTTTTTAAAGCAGGTCTTGGCCACTAGTGTGTATGCTGGGTGAAGACATGGACCGTGCTTCTCTTATTCGCTGCTTTGTCCTTGGTGCCCACACAGTTTCAGGCACATAAAAATGCACAATAAATACATGATGGCTGAGGAAATTAATGCAGATGAAAGACGGTGAAGGAAGATTTGAAATGGTTTGGCTGAGGTCAAGTAGATAAACATTTAAAACATTAGAGTAAGGATGATAATAGCGACCATTTCATGAGTACCTGTTTTGAGCTAAGCAAGTGCTTTAATTACATTTTCTCAGTTCATCTTCACAGCCACCATGGAAAGACAGTAAGTCTTGTTACATCCCTAATTTAAAGCTAAGGAATTTCCCTTTCAGAAGGAGTCAAATGGAGCATGGTGACCATAGTTGACAATACTGTATTGTGTACTTAAAAGTTGCTAGGACAGTAGATCTCAAATGTTCTCACCACACTTGCAGAAAAAGGTAACTCTGTGAGATAATGGAGGTATTAACTAACCTTATCATTGTCATCATTTCACACTATATATGGGTTTCAAATTATCGTGTTGTACATCTTAAACTTAGACAACGTTGTTGGTTTACTGTATCTCAATAAACTTGGGGGGAAAAGAGAAAGGGTAGAATGTTTGGCTACGATACCAAGAAAAAGCTGAGCCAGCATTTGGATCCAAGTCTGATTGACTCCAAAGCCTGTAATTATAAGCATTATATTTGAGGGTCTGGGGGATCTTGGGGGCTGAAGGCTGAAGCTGGGAAGTAAGGAAAGAGAATGTGCTCTCTGAGGTCCCTTTTGACTTACTTATCTGTGACTTTGAAGATTTGGGTTTGATTTTGGTAGCAGGCCAGTCTAGTACAGATGAGACGCCCAGCTGATGATACAGAAATGGAACTTAGACGAGAAGTCAGGCTAGGGGTAGAAATTTAGTAGGCCTCAGCATACGGACAACAGTTGATACCCCGAGAGTCTTTTCAAGACAAAGAATGTAGAGGATAAAGACCACAGGCCCAAAGCCTCCACCTGGGCTGATATTTGTATTCAGCAGACTAGAAGAGGAAGGGGGGCTAACAAAGGATGTGTCTTACACAAGGCCAGGCACCTAGAGTAGTGTAAACAGAGAACCCAAAACCACAGCAGGAGAACCTGGAAAGTAGCCTGTGGTTGGACATCTGGGTAGGGTACAGGCCCAATGGATTGATTATCTGGGCCTTAGGTTCTTCCCAAATAGTTCTGGGCAATAATATGAATACCAATTTCTGAAGGAAATTGCCATGATAGAACCACTAATGAACTTCCAAAATGGGTTGCCAAGTAAGGGGGCCCAAAAGAAGTACCGAGCACACATACAGAGCCAAATGGGGTATTCTGTATTCCCAGTCTGAATGCATAAGTGTGGACATATTGGGGCCATTTAAGGAGCAAGACAAAGTTCAGATGTGAGAGCTGAGTGAGGAGGAGTTAGAAGAGGGAACAATTATTATTAGTGTTTTATGGTGACAAGAGGTCATACGGCCAGTAAATGTACTGATAAAAGCCCTGGAAAGAGAGTCTACTTAATTGTCCTTGCGTGTATGAATATCCTGATGGTATTACTGTCCAGAGAATCAATGAGTCACTATTACTCTGGGGTCTTGTCTTGTCTTTGGAGCTCTTAGAAATGGTCTTGCAGTCATTTCTTAGATAGTGTGTCCTCTTACTTTGGCCATCCATCAGAGAGAACAGATATGCCCTTCCGCCTAGAGGTATGCCCCAGTGGGGGCAGCATCGATGCCCACTTCCACCCAACCACCTGTATAATATGGTCCAGCATGCTCATTCTTGCCTCCATTACAAGTTTTTTGCTTTATGTTTTGAGTAGTTCCTGGTCTTTGATACTCATAATGTTATTAACTAAAAGGTATCTCTAGAAGAATCACTTTTTCTGCCTGTCTCCTTCTATCTACTTAGGACAAAAAAATAAAGTGTGTCAAAGAAGCTGACAGTCACGTTAGCTGCACCATTCCATTCCATACACTGAAACAGAAATAAATTCTTTCAACTTTTTGAACAGCTTACCAACTACTGATGCAGCTGTTTTCATGGAGAACCTTCCTTCCTTATTACAGCTTCTCTGCCAGGAAGGAAGAGAAAAAAGCTCAGGGGTCGCTGAAACTCACAGTGACGAAGATATTCGTGTACTTCCACACAGATTGCCCTCTGCCTGCCAAGAACTGCCCAATGTATTCCCACTGTGTCACCCTGCCCATTTCCGCCCTAGTGTGGTGCGTATTCTAAGGGGACATACTCCACATACACCTTAGCCTCTGACGCCAGCAGCTGTCTGCCTACAAAGAGAATCATCCTGGAGAGGCATGCAAGCAGTTGTTGTTTAATGTCATTGTTTAGCTTTCCAAGTCCTTGTTGTTTTCCCATTGTGCTTAGAAAGGGCACTGGTGCGTAGATTCCCAAGGAGAGGCAGTCATAAGCTCTCTGCTCCCTATATCCTTTTCTGTTCTATTTCTACCATCTTGTATGTGTGCACAGTGTCTTCGTCTTCTCCGAGGGGGCAGCAGTAACAAGTAGATCTAAGGTTGTTAAAAAGAAACAAACATGATATTGGACTACACACACACACACACACACACACACACACACACACACAGATTAAGTGTCTCAGGAATCTCAGCAGGGGTAAGAAATACTCTAAAAACTTGAGCCGAAGGGACTCTGGCAGTGTGTCATGCCCAAGGGCAGTATGGCTCTTCTAGGGGGTATTTGGCAAAGTGGGGGAGTGTTTTAGAGTTGTCATGCTGACTGAAGGCAACTCTTGGCACAGGAAAGTAGTGAAGAGGAAACTGGTGAGGAGGGCACAGGGGAGTTCCTGTGGAATTTCTTGGATTAGCAAAAATCTATGAAAAGTGATTAAAGCTGCTTCTCACAGTATGGTTTCTAGATCACCTATATCAAAATTGCTCGGAGTGCTTGTTAAAATACAATTTCCAGATCCCCAACCAAGATACGCTGCATCAGAATGTCTAGGAGATGGACCAAGGAGTCTGCATTTTAACCAGCACTCCAAGTGATTTTTACGTGCACGAAAGCTTGAGAACCATTGGACTAAAGGATCTTAATTTTAAAAAAGAGGAGGCTGAAGGTCAAACTAATTGATCTCTGTATATAAAGTCGTAGAGAAAGCCAGCTCTTCCCATTGACGGAAGTTGGATGTAGGCTTGGACAATAGAAAGCAGTATTCAGGATAAATTTAGGGAGATAGAAGGAATCCTTAGTTCTTCTTTGAAAATATTTAGAATCTCATCGATTTAAACATGGCCCCAGTCTCAAAAGGCTTAAAAGAATCAATTTACAAAATACAATCTACAAAGAGTCAATAAACCTATGAGAAAATGTTTAACTTCCCTTTCTAGTAATCCAGGAAAGTCAAATTAATAAATCATCTATTTCTTAGATAAATATATTTTCAATAGACAAATATATTATCGTATTGGAAAAAATGAGTTCATTTGTTTGTATTTTACTGATAATACACATTGTTGAAGAGTATTAAATGAAGGCTGGTATTCAGCTGCAATTGGAAAAGTACATTCAAACAAACTTTCTGGAAAATCACATTGACCAGATGTGTCTAAAGCCTTAAAATGCATATATCCTTTGACCCTGTGATTATACATCTAGAACAAAAAGTAAGAAATTTCATTGTCATTTGTCTGCACATCTGATTTAGATGCTCATTGCTGTCTTATTTATTATAACAAAAATGGAAATAACCTAAATGTTTCAACATTAGGGGATTGTTTGATAGCATATTATGGGGCCATTTAAAATTTAAGTGTATGATTAATTTTAATAGATTTGGGAAAATGGATAATGCCTATTAATGTCATGTTATGTGAAAAGATTGAGATATGGAAGTTTAGATGTAATTGTATGGGAGAAAAATTGACAATATGTAGAAAAAAAGAACTGGAAGAAAAAAATAAGCAAAGGTATCAACAGAGGATTATCTCTAGTTGGCGGGCTGGTGTGTAGCTGTTAGCTTCTTTCTACTTTTCCCAATTTCCAGATTTTCCACAGTGGGCATGTGCAACTTTAGTAAGCAGAAATAAGTTAATTTAAATATGTCTGTGGCACAGGCTAAAGGCAGAGAAGCATGCAGAGTTCTTTAATTACATTTCAGTAATTTGAGGTGGGATGGGGATCCTAGATTTCATTTAACATAATGCAATCAGTTCTGTGCCCCCCAGCTCATATCAATACAGCATTATCTAAAAAGGAAATTTGTTAGCGCTTGCTTTCCCCTTTTGGGTACATTCTATTACTGGTCTCATATTGATCTAACTCATGCAATTCCCAGTGGAAAGGTGGTTGGAATGGACTAACTACTTGGGTGGTAGAGGAAAGTTGGGCTTTATTTATTTTAATTTACATTTCATGAATATCAAATAAATTAGATTGACCAGTAAGTTTCAGTAAGCCATCAGGAACCTTTGCAAATGAATGTCACCTTTTGTTTAATTTTTTCTGAGTATGCCATTTGCATTCTATTCCCTTGAGCTATTTATTGTTTGTAGTGCTCATAGAATTGCTAAATTAAATCTCTCTAGTGCTACTTATGAATACAGTACAGATGCAGTGATACACTTATGGGGTCATTTTGGCAGGAAGAACTTGATTTTTCAACAAATAAAACACAACTAAAAGTATTCATTAAATTCAAAATCACTGAGACCATACTAATTCCATTTGGAGATTAAGTCTGAAAACGTGAATCATTATTACAGACTACATTTAAAAGACATTGATTGTGCATGGTATGCAGTTTGATTTTACAGGTTTCAGGAAAATTAGAATCAGTTGCTGCAAATAACCGGAAGTGACAGAGTAGACAGTTAGCAAAGCAAATGGGCTGTATACGGTCTGTCACAACATGTACTTTGTTCACTTCTTTTGGTAAAGGGAGTTAGATTCTGATTATTTGTAGAACTCTCACTGCATTCTTCGTAATAATAACATGGTCTTTATAATCAGATACCTCTTTAACTTTGTCCTGTGAACATGGGGCTGATAAATAGGGCATCGTAGCTCAGATGCTCTTTTTCGTTTTCGTTTTTGTTTTCTTTTTCTTTTCATTTCTATTCTTTTCTTTTCTTTTCTTTTTTTTCTAATGAAATGTTGAGTCTGGGGACTAGTCAGAAAGACCTGGAAGAAGATTCTTTCAAATCAAGTATGTGAAAATACTAAGATGCTTCTGTGCCACAGGAAATAGAATTTAGAGGCTAAGGGGACCACAGGGGAGCCAAGTTTAGATACACTTCTATCTCCTGATTCTGGTGGAGATAATACGTACAATAGCCACTGGAGCCCTTGCATGGGGAAATGAAATACACGGTTCAGGCTAAACTGACTGAATCTTTGTCAGAGAGTCAGTGGCTTGCCAGCCTTCCTGGTGGATTGAGCTGATAGTCTTTTCTTCTGCAATGGGTTGACAGTCATTGCTACTACTTAGATTGCTGCTGTTCTGACATAAGCTCAGCCATCAGTTCCTAACTATATGATAATCGTTTTGATTTTCACAGAGCCCTTTCTCTTATGAACTCCTGGAATATTTATACCAACTTAAATTATCTCCTTAGAAGAATTGTGTAAGGTAAGCAGGGAAGGTAGTACAAGTTCCCAGTATTCTATCTAAACCCCTTGGGACCCGGTGCATTTTGTATTACAGAGCTATCTGGGAGTGAGAATGGTAATGAATATTATGAAACAGAAGCTGTTCCTGGCACCCTGACTACCCTGGTCACCTCTTGTGGGCTTCAGGTTGTTCCCTGGCTTGAAATGCCTGCCTTCCTCTTCTTTGTTTTTTCATAATCATCCTCCAGCACTACCTCCACGTTAAGCCTTCTCTTACACCTGCTGTTTATACTGATCTTCACTATGCTGAGCTCCTGCAACACTTGACTTCAGTAGCACGGATTCCCTACTTAATTATTCTCTGCTTTATGTGTTGTGCATATATATTTCACTAGTATACATTGTCTGCTTTTGGTCAGGTGTTGTAATTACTATTTTATATTGATCGTATCACTTAATCCCTACTGCTTAGAACTGGCATTTTGGCCATTTAATAAGGTTCAGAGAGGTTAAGTAGCTTGTCCATGGTTACATAGTTCATCAGTGATGAAACTGGGATTCGAACTCAGTTCTCATATGAATTCAGAACCTATACTTAACTACTACATTGTTGGGTATTAATCTATGCCATAAAAGAGCTCACACTATAACTGGGAAGATAAGAGTATGACATCATGTAGTCATTGTTAAAGACTGAATGTTTGCATTCCCCCAAAATTTATATGTTGAAGCCCTAAGTCCCAATGTGATGGTATTAGAAAGTGAGGCCTTTGGGAGGTAATTACATTTCGATGAGGTCATGATGATAGAACTAGTACCTTTAAAGAGTAAAGCAAAAGAAAAAAGTTCCAAAATAACTTCAATCACATACAAAAACTCTACACTTTTAACTCCCCTTCTACATTTTGTTTTTGATGTCACAATTAACATCTTTTTATGCTGTGCATCCGTTCTCAGATAATTGTAGTTATAGTTAAGTTGTTGTCAGCTTACAGTAGACTTTTAGAACTACAGTATGTTTTGTGTAAGTTTCATTGTAAGTATAAAACAAAAACATATAATAGAAACACAAAATAAAGAGAAGGAAATCAAAGCATACCACTAGAGACAGTCATCCAATCACACAGGAAGATGGCAAGAGAGGAAGAAAGGAACAAGGGATCTACAAAGCACCTGGAAAACAACTAACAAGATGGCAATAGCAAGCCCTTGTCTATCAATAGTCACTTTAAATGTAAGTGGACTAAATTCTCTAATCAAAAGACACAGAATGGTAGAATGGATTTAAAAAAAAAAAAAAAAAAAAAAAAAACAAGACCCGACCACATGCTGCCTGCAAGAGACAAAATAGACTTTAAGTCAAAAACTGTAACAAGACAAAGAAGGTCATTATATAAAGAGGTCAATTCATCAAGAGGATATAATAGTTGTAAATACTTACGCACCTGACATCAGAGTGCCTAAAAATATGAGGCAAATTCTAAAGGACCTAAAGGGAGAAATAGACAGCAATGCAATAAGAATAGGGGATTTCAATACTCCAATTTGAACAATGGATAGATCATTGAGACAAAATCAGTAAGGTAACATTGGACTTGAACTACCCTTCAGATCAAATGAACCTAAGAGTCATCTATAGAATATTCCATCCTTGGGGCGCCTGGGTGGCACAGCGGTTAAGCGTCTGCCTTCGGCTCAGGGCGTGATCCAAGCGTTCTGGGATCGAGCCCCACATCAGGCTCCTCCGCTATGAGCCTGCTTCTTCCTCTCCCACTCCCCCTGCTTGTGTTCCCTCTCTCACTGGCTGTCTCTATCCTGTCGAATAAATAAATAAAATCTTTAAAAAAAAAAAAAAGAATATTCCATCCAACAGCAACAGAATGCACATTTTTCTCAAGTGCATAAGGAACATTGTGCAGAATAGATCATATTATAGGTTGCAAAAAAGTCTTAAAAATTTTAAGAAGATTGAAATCATATCAAGCATCTTTTCAACCACAGTGGTATGAATTGAGAAATCAGTAACAGAAAGAAAGCTGGAAAAGTCACAAATATGTAGAGATTAAACAACATGCTCTTGAACAACCAATGGGTCAAAGAAGAAATCAAAGAGCAATCAAAAAATATCTTGAGACAAACAAAAATGGAAACACAACTTACCAAAACTTATAATATGCAGCAAAAGCAGTTCTAAGAGGAACGTTTATAGAAATAAATATCTACACTAAGAAAATAGAAAGATTTCCAAGGAACAACCTAATTTACACCTTAAGGAACTAGAAAAAGAACAAACTAAGCCCAAAGCTAGTAGGAGGAAGGAAATAACAGAGAGCAGGGCAGAAATAAATTAACTAGAGACCAGAAGGGCAATAAAAAAAGATTGATGAAATTAAGAATTGGTTTTTTGGAAAGTTAAATAAAATTGACAAACCTTTAGTTAGACTAAGAAAAAAGAAGACTCAAAGAAATAAAGTCAGGAGTAAAAGAGGAGACATTATAGCTGATGCCACAGAAATACAAAGGATCATAAGGGACTCCTATGAACAATTATATGCCAACAAATTGGATAACCTAGAAGGAAACCAGAAGAAATGGATAAATTCCAAAAAACATACACCTACTAAGACTGAATCATGAAGAAATAGAAAATCTGACCAGATATATCATGAGTAAGGAGATTAAATCAGCAGTTAAAAACCTCCCGAGAAAGAGAATCCCGGGACCAGATGGAATTCACTGGTGAATGTAACAAACATTTGAAGAAGAATTAATACTGATCCTTCTCAAACTCTTCCAAAAAATTGAATTGTAGGGAACACTTCCAAACTCATTTTAGGAGGCCCATAATATCCATAATAATAAAGCTGGACAGAGCACTGTGAGGAAAGAAAACTAGAGGCCAATGTCTCTGGTAAACATAGAGGCAAAACTCCTCAACAAAATACTAGCAAAACAAATTTAATCCCAAGTGAGAGTTATCCCTGGGATGGAAGGATGGTCTCACATATGCAGGTCAATTAATGTGATATACCACATTAACAAAATGGAGGATTAAATCACTTGATTGTCTCGATAGAGAAAAAGCATTTGATAAAATTTAACATCCTTTCATGATAAAAACTGTCAACAATAGTATAAAAAAGAATGAAACACTTAGGAGGTGAAAGATCGATACACTAAAAACTAAAAACTAATTAATGAAGAAATTGAAGAAGACACAAATAAATGGAAAGATATCCCATGTTCAAGGGTTGGAAGAATTAATATTGTTAAAATGTCAAAGCAACCTCCAGATTCAATGCAATAACTGTGAAGAGTCCAATGGCATTTTCACAGAGGTAGGAAAAGAATCCCAAAATTCATATGGAACTACCAAAGACCCCTAATAGCTAAAGTAATCTTGAGCAAGAAGAGCAAAGCTGGAGGCAGCAAACCTCCAGATTTCAAACTGTATATTACAAAGCTACATTAATAAAACAGTATGGTGTTGGCATTAAATATAGGCACATAAACCAATGGAACAGAATAGTAACCCAGAAATAAACCCACGAATATATGGTGAACTAATTTTTGCAAAGGGTGGTCAGGAATACATAATGGGGAAAAGATAGTTTCTTTGATAAATGGTGCTAGTAAAACTGGATATCCACTTGAAAAAGAATGAAATTGGACCCTTACCTTATACCACACTCAAAAATCAATTCAAAATAGATTAAAGACATACATATAAAACCTGAAACTGTAAAACTCCTAGAAGAAAACACAGGGGGAAAGCTTCTTGACAATGATCTTGGCAATGATTTTTTGGATCTGACACCAAAAGCACAGGAACTAAAGCAACAATAAACAAGTGGGCTGCATCAAACCAAATAATTTCTGCACATCAAAGGAAACAATAAAATGAAAAGGTAACTTGTGGAATGGGAGAAAATATTTGCAAGCCATATATCGAATAAGGGTTTAATATACAGTGTAAATAAAGAATACTTATAATTCAATGGCAAAAACAAAACAGACATAGAGCCCAATTAAAAAATGAACAAGGGCCCCGAATTAAACATTTTTCCAAAGAAGACCTACAAATAGCCAACAGGTAATGAAAAGATGCATAACATCACTAATCAGGGGAATGCAAATCAAAACCACAATAAGATACCACCTCACACCTATGAGAATAGCTATTTTCAAAAAGTCAGAAAATTACAAGTATTTGCAAAGATGTGGAGAAAAGGAAACCCTTATGATGGGAATGTCAATTGGTACAGCCATTATGGAAAACAGTATGAAGTTCCCTCAAAAAGTACCCTTATCTCAGATTTCCAGCTTTCAGAACTTTGAGAAATAAATTTCTGGGGGTGCCTGGGTGGCTCAGTCGGTTAAGTGTCTGCCTTCAGCTCAGGTCATGATCCCAGGGTCCTGGCAGCGAGCCCCACGTTGGCCTACCTGCTCAGCGGGGAGTCTGCTTCTCACTCTCCTTCCCGCTTGTGCTCTCTTCCACTATCTCTGTCTCTGTCTCTCTCTCTCTCTCAAATAATAATGTCTTAAAAAAAAAAAGAAAGAAATTTCTGTTTCATAAGCTGTCCACTCTGGTATTTTGTTATGCCAACCTGGGCAGGCTTAGTCACTTTCCTTAGCATATTGAAACAGAGCCAGCAACCTCTTGGGTCATCAATATTTGTATGTTGCTTGATTGCTTACTGAACCTCTTTAAGGGCCGGCATTGGCGTATCTTAGTTTGGAACATGGAAAGTATACTGAAAATATTTCTGGGATGATGCTTTTCAATACCGGTTTGTGTAATTATGCAAAAAATACTACAGCTTGGGCAAGTTACTTAACCTCTCTGTGCCTTAATTGACTCATCCGTAAGATGAAAATAATAATAGTACCTCCCTCATAGGGTCATTGTGCCGAATAAATGAATTAATATATGCACAGTACTTAGAACAGTACCTGGCAAAGAGAAAGCCCTATAGGTTTCCATCGGTATTGTTGGTGTTATTGGTTGTGTGTACAACTGTATACAAACTGGAAAGGGATGGTTGTGATAATGACACCAGGGCTCCATATGTCTTAGGGAGAGGCAAGTCCTGGCACTGTTTCATATGCAATTTGGCACAGTGCTTAATACATGACAGGCATTACAAAAATCTTTGTAGAATGAATGCATTGTGGAATGATCTCAAACCCTCAAAGTGCTGAAATATCTATGTAGAAAAAGTTCAAGGGGGCGCCTGGGTGGCACAGCGGTTAAGCGTCTGCCTTCGGCTCAGGGCGTGATCCTGGTGTTATGGGATCGAGCCCCACGTCAGGCTCCTCCGCTATGAGCCTGCTTCTTCCTCTCCCACTCCCCCTGCTTGTGTTCCTTCTCTCACTGGCTGTCTCTATCTCTGTTGAATAAATATATAAAATCTAAAAAAAAAAAAAAAAAGAAAAAGTTCAAAAGGTAGAGGTTGGATATCTTTGCCTCATTTTTAAAATGAGTGTATTTCCAATGTACACTAATATCCGGTCTTTCCCTCCGATCTGAGCCCCCAAAGCCCAATTTCTAGTTCAGCACCATGGCAGTGCCCCTTTTTCATGACAGCTATTTCTCTGTTCTAGCCTTGATGTACACTTAGAAGCAAGGATGCCACAGTAATAAGTCTGTTCTCTGGCATATGAATGCGAATGATTTTTCTTGGAGCTCTCCATGCCTGCTGCTTTGAGTTATTTGTCATTTCCTTTATGGGCCTGTTGAAGAGAGCTGGGCTGTGGGATGTGTCATGAAAGCCACATGCATTGTCTTCCCTAAGACACCAGGGAAATTGGATGGGTTTTCTTTTTGTAGGATTCTAAGGAGATGCCCTTCTAATCTTGGAAAGACTGCCCATTGTTACCCTTGAGGTGTGTCGTGGTGGCATCAAATCAAAAGACTTTTGTTTTGGGAGGGAACACAATCAAATATTCTTGTTGGGAGGCACCTTTGAGACCATCTGGTTGAAATATCTCTCTAAGGCGTGGACCATGTTTGCCTTGTTTTCCTTTTTATCCTCAGTGCATAGCATAGAGCAGATATTTGATAGATGTCTGTTGATTAAGTGAATATTTTGCAAGCTGAGGTCTAGAAAACCTTTATGTTGGCCTATTTGGATTTGGCCATTCTCATCTGTCCTGCAGCAAAGAAAGTCTTTTCTCTCCACATGCACCCTCATTCCGAATTATCCAGCTCTCTTCTGTACCCCCACACATCCTCAATTTCCTCGACTACAGCACTTGCTGTACAATTATGTCTCTCTGTCTTTCTGCCTCTATTCTAATCCATTTAGTTCTGTGTCTGTCTTGTCCACTGCTGCATTCCCAGTGCTGAGCCAGTGGTTGGTGCTGAAAAAATATTAGTTGGATGAATGATCTTAACGCCTGTGGTGTACAGCAAAAATAATTACAGTGCCACACATCATATTTATGTCACACAAAGGGCATCTTCTGGACAAAGATATCAGAAGAATGGTGGAATTCATGGGACATCTACTAGGGGAATGGGTTGGTCATTGAGTTTCTTCATTTGTAACACAGGAACAATAATAATAGTGAATTCTCAGGAAGGTCGTAGAAGTTCAGTGGGAAGATCCTGTAAAGGAAACTAATTCAGGACTTTTATAGTAGCAGGCAGAATTTTGCTTTTCCCCTCACCTTCAGTTCTATGAGCAGGCAGAAAGATGGGGAAGAAGCAAAAATGGCAGTACCATGGGAAGCAAGCAAAGATGACACCTCTTTCTTCGCCCCACTTCTTTCCCCTCTCCATCATCCTTGCTAAGCCAAAAGGAGTGGTAAATGCCAGCCATCAACCTTAGGGAGTCTGGGAAGCACCACCCGAGATGAGGGCCTGCTGAGCATGGGTCTTAGAGCTCAGTACAGTAGAGCACTAAGCCAGGTTCCAGGGAAGCTGGAGGAATAGGAGCCTAGGGGCTCAAATGCTAGAGGTAGATGGTGATGGTCTGAGGACAGGAAAGTTCCCTTGTCATCATAATGAGGTAGATGGGTGTCTGCAAACACTGAGGTTAAGTGCTGGCTTTCTCAGTTTCAGTATCTGAGAATCTGTTCCAGTACATTTTTCCTATTAAGTAGTAGGGCTAGCAAAGTGATATTCTTAAGAGTATTAGAATGGAATGATACTACAGCATGGCAACCGTCTGAACTAGCAACCAGAGAGATCTGTGAAAGGGCAAGGTAGAAAGGAGGGTCATTTTCATTTCGTCTGCTTCTCATGCATTCATTTACTTTTCTGTGCACTCATTCATGCAACAAACATTTAATAAGCTGTTCGAGTAGGTTAACATTTGGCTGAAGAACAAGAGATATACTGGTGATCAAGGTAAACCTGAGCCCCTGCCCTGGTGATATTTACAATCCAGCAGGAAGGATGAAATCACCATACAAACGTAATGTATTTTGAGTTCCATGGAGGACATATGGGAAGAGCTATAATAGCAGGAGGAGCTATTAAAAGTCAGAGAAAGGGCCTTTTGAGCTGAGAATTGATGGATAAATAAGCATTACCTAAGAAGCAGATAGTAGAAGGAGGGAAATGATAAGAGACTTTCTACTAGGCAGAGGGAACCAACATAAAAAGGCAGTCACAACTGAGTGAGATAAGTGCTAGGAGAAGGGAAGGAGTGGGTACTACAAGAGCCACTGCCTAGTCTCCCAGCAATGTCGAGAGAGGAAGGGAAGGGGAAGGGACTGTGAGAGTCACTGCCTAGTGTCTGAACAACCTTGAGAGCTGGGCAGGGCAACGATTATTGTCCCTTTGAATGCATAAGGAAATGGAGACTCCGCCACATGCATGTCTTGAAGTCATTTAATGAGTCATTACCGAGCACCTGTTAGGTTTAAGTCACTGTGCCGGGGCTGTATAAACATGTTTAGATAGGCTCCCTGCTCTCCAGGAGCTTTTACTTTATGGTAGGCAAGTAGAATGGGTTAGCCTAGGTCAGAGAGCTGGGAATGGGTAGGGCTGAAACTTGAAGTCTTCTGACTCCAAGTCCATTGCTCTTTCCATGTCGTCACATTATGGCTCAACAAGGAAGAGGTCTTGCCAGTCACATCCATGATGGCTTGGCCAGATGAGGCAGCTTAACTTTTGTTCCAGCAGCTGGTAAGGGTTTCCTAACGCTCGTTGAGCACATCAGGAACCTGGGACTGTAAAAGGTAAAGTTGAGACAAATACAGAATTTGGGCAACACAGCTCAACTGTGTGACAGCCATTGCTTCCCCTGCTTGAATGATTTCTGTGGACTGGACGTTTTACACACATCATGGAGCTAATCCTGATAACGACCCTATGAGTGACGTACACATTCATACTCCTTTACCTGCTTCACGAGCAAGGATGCTGAGACGCAGTGAGGTTCTGTGGCATTGCGGAGCCGGCTCAGTGAGGCAGTCGGGGCTAGAAAGAGCAATCCCTCGTAGGCTCCATAGCCTGTGCTCTTAACCGCCATGCTATGGGGCATCAGTCTACCAGAATAGAATGAAGTAGATGACACTAACCCAGGGACAAAGGGGCAGTCTGGGATAAAGGCCAAGATGACTCTTTCTGGCAGGACTCCTGTAGTTGTTTTTTAGGTGAAAAAGCACAAAATCAGACGTGGAAGAACAGATTGACCATGTCTGCTCATTTCAAATGTCAAGTGACTCTTACTGACTTTTGGTTCCTACTATTTTGTCCTTTGTGGTCATAAGTTATAAGGCCTTTCTGTCGTCCTTGTGTGTATTTTTTCCAAGTAATTAAAGCTACAAAACATAACCTTTATCCAAGCTGAATTTTAGAAGCTTGCTGAGAGGACAGAGTTACCTCAAACCTCATGTGTGTGTCTTGCTTTATGAAGTCCCTTCACATTCGTGATCTCATGGGAATCCTCACAACCAGTGAGGTTCTTCCTATTTTACAGTTGAGGAAATGTGAGGCTGGGAAAGTTCAAGGTCACGCAGGCAGTAAGTGTTTTAGAGTCATGTCTGAGCACCTTTGCGGTTGGAAATGGGCGAAAGCATATTCATTCTTTGGGAAGCTTGTCACAACTTGGCGATTCTGTTTTTGTGCCCCTACTGGAATGAACCAGTTAGAAAAGCATTTGGCTTTTCAAAATATGTACTCTGTATGTAGGTGTACAGGGATTTACTACGATTTATTTTCCATTCCAGATTTCACAAAACTCATTCGGTAAGTATTGATTGTGTTCATAAACACTGTCTTATATACTACAGAAGTAATACAAAAAGTAGCATGTATTATTTTCTAGGTTTCCTAAAATAAGTAGCATATCTGGATAGCTTTAGTCGATAGAAACTACAGGGATTTCTATTCATATCCAGCATATTTGGGTGAGGGTGGGGCCTTTGGTCCCTTTTAGGACATACCACATGCCTTCACTCCATTTGGATTTTGTCTGTTTGGTAAGTGTCAGTGGATTCTTTCCTGCAGTGTCTTATCCCTCAATACTGGCAGGATTAGTTGCATTAAACATTTTCACTTTCAAAACAAACATGACTCATAACCCATGTGAATGTGATGACGGTGGTTGATTTGGGGAACATTTGAAAATATGAAGTGGGAATAAACAAGACCATTACTGTAAATGTTTTTTTAAAGTGAGCCTAATGTACTGGAAATGGTGTAGATGAAATAGAGGAAAAAACGTGAACACTGGAAATATAGCCCAGTTAGCTCAAGCTTAGGGGAGAGGGCATTAAAATTAAGGAGATATTCATTTACTTATTCAGCAGGTATTTAATGAACCGGGCGTTGTTCTAGGGAGTGGAGATACAGCAGTGAATGAAAACACAAGACAGAAGCACCTGCCTTGCTGAAGCTGACATTCAAGAGGGGAAGAAGAGACAATAAACATAAATAAAACACGTTTTATGTCCGATAAGTGCTGTGAGAAACATAAAGCAAGGGGGAGCGATGGGGTGGCTCGAGTGTGCGTGTGCGTGTGAATGTGTGTGTGAGTGTGCAGAGTGGGGCTAGAGAAGGCTAAGTGGAGAAGATGACATCTGAATAATGGCCCGAAGGAGGTAAGGGAGGAGTAACACCCACATAGCCCAGAAGGAGCCACAGGGAGAGGGAACAGCGAGGGCAAAGACCTTAAGATGAGAGCATGTCCAAGGGCCAGCAAGGAGAACAGTGCGGCCGGAGTGCGGTGAGGGGGGAGACTAAGAAGAGATGGGGTGGCAGAGGGAGCTGGGAAGCTGGCCCGCCCATGGCAGTAGGTTTTGTTTTCAGGGTGTCAGGCTGACGTTCAGCCGCTGGAATGGACACTGTCGGAGTCCTGCCCGCATTCCCTGTGTCAGTCGTGTGCGCCTATCCCTGAGCGGCTGGGAGCGCTGCTGCCGGAGGCCTACAGAGCCTCCCTTCTCTGGAGCAGGCAGCCTCTTGCCCGAGAGGCCCTGCTTCCTCGTCCCGGGGGCAGCCCACGGCCAACGACTGGTTCAACCCTCTCGCCTCACGGAGGGTCCGACCACGCGCTGCAGTTCGTGCTCCAGAGCTCGTCAAGGGCTCGGGTGAAAGCGAGCCTCGGGCTGAGACCACAGCCTTACGGGGTCGGCTCCCTTCCCGCGGCCTCCCCTGCTCCCTCCTGGTCGCCCCAGAGCAGCCCTTAGCTCCGGATCTGCTTCTAGGGAACCCAAGCAAAGAAACCCACTCGCAGCAGCGTGATTTAGGAAGCTAACATGCTCCATTTTTCTCCTCGAAGGTCGACTTGGGGTTATATTTTATTGAACCAGGCACCCCGGATCGTGAGGCAGACCTTCCCGCCAGTCTCCACGACCTGCCGTCTTAGAAGCCGGGGAAGATACTTGTGAGCTAGATGGTACTGGAAGAAGCGCCATTGTTGATGCCTGTGTTGGTCTTTTTACTTCTCGGCAGAGGAGGGCACTTTAACTAAGGTCTTGATGGTATTGTGTTACAGGGATTGATTTGTTTTTACATGGCTAAGTGAATCCACAGGAGGGTCCCTTCAGATGCTTCATTGAAGTCCTAGTCAATCCATATTGACTTCCTTCCTGCGGTCTTGCATTTGTGTGTGCGTGAATACACTATCTGCCCTTTTCTGAGAAACGCCAGTGTTTTACACACCTTTCGTCTAACTATAGCCTCTCACTCCTGTTCTCTGCTTTAGGAAGGGGGAATAAGCTGTGCCTGGAAAATCTGAACCCATTTCAAAAATAACCAAGTGATAAATTTGCCTTTCCCCCACTTCTCACATGTGTGGGCAAACTGACTTGGTTATCAGGGACAAGGTTTCGAGAACAAATGTTTTGGGTAACAAGTGTCTGGTTATAAATCTGACCTTTAACAATTAGTGTGAGAAAACTCCAGCTGAAGGCCCTCTCTCTTGCGTGGGCTGTGAATGAGCAAAGCCAGGTTCCAGAAGGGTTTCTCCAACTCTCTGAGGTTCTCCACTGCCCACTTTTGACATAGGACTTGCCCCTGGTCCTGAGGATATTTGATTTCCCCTTTCCCAGAGCCGTTGTTAAGGTGTAAGACCAGGGCAACTCGTACTGTATAAGATACTTTGGGGTTCTTCGGGATCACTGGGGTTCTTCAAGATCCTAGTGAAAATACCCTCAGTCACATCAGCAGGGGCATCTCTAGTGCTATCTGGGTCACAAACATCTTTCCTGGCTGTTGGAGATGATGGAAGGTAGTGAAGACTGGCACGGATGATCTCCCTTATCATCTGGGGTGCCTGGTTCAGTAGAATAGAAACCAAACTCAGGCTTCGAGGGGAAAACAATATATTAATTTTCTAAAATAGTGTTGTTGAAAGTTGGTTGTCTTCGATTTGGTTCTCTAGAAGCAGATCCCGAGACAAAGATTCTCTGCAGGGGAACCAGAGTGAGCAGGAGAGGGCAGGGGAAGGAAGCTGACCCAGCAAGGCTGTGGTCTCAGCTGGAGTCTAGTTTTAACCTGACGCCATGTCTTCAGGCCCCTCTCCCCCTGCACTCTCTTCCCCCACAGTGCTCCTCTAGAGTCCAGGTGGCGTGGGTTGCCCTGTCTCACACCTCAATCAATATTTCCCTGTGTAGCAGACCGAGGAGGTGCCATTGTCCCCACTTTGCAAATGAAAACAATAAGGATCTGGAGACTTAAATGACTCACCTAAGATCACAAAACTAGCAGGGTCAGAGAGAGACCCCAGGTCTTTTTTTTTTTAATGTTTTAGTTATTTATTTTTAAAGTAAGCTCCCTACCCATAGTGGGGCTCGAACTCACAACCCCAAGCTCCAGAGTCACATGCTGTACTGGCTGAGGCAGCCAGGCGCCCCACCCCCAAGTCTTTGAACTGCTGTGCCCTTGCCAAGGAAGGTGTTACCGAAGTGCAGTGGCTTATTTTTAGCATTCTGCTTGTTCATCCCACCATTCTGCTTCCTCCTGGTGTGGGGGTTCCAGTGCATCTCTGTTGATTCAAGCCGAATCTTTGTTCTCTCCAAGTAACTGGTCTACGTAGCGCTCTCCCCATGAAAGGCTCCGAGGGGCCGGCTGCGCTTCCCCAGCGCGGTCCTGCACACCCGGAGCCACCGGAACCTGGCTGGGTTGTGCCCCCGCTGGCTCCTTTTGCATTCCTTTTCCTCAATTACACGGTGTCCGGGGGCCTTGTCCATCTCCAGCATCTGGCAACATAGTTGCCACTCCAGCTTATTACCTTGGCTCCTAGTCGATGGTTATCGAGAAGTGTCATCAGTTCATGCCATGCTTTATGTAAGATGCTGACCCAGACTGCTGAGAACGGGTCTCAGTGCTGCCTGTGCCCCATACCGCAGCTCTCATTTACTTACTCCCCCGGGATTTGCCCAGAGCAAGCAAGCAAGTAGTCAAACTTACGACCTGCATCGGGATGTTCGGATCAGCTTGCTTCCAGTTCCATCGGAAGGTTAAAGTCTTAGAGAGCAGGGGGCTGGTGGTGAGATGTGGAGCGTAGGGCATGGGCGAGCAAGGACTTGGTGCCCGCTGGAGAAGTTGTTGGCTGTGCCTTTTATTTTTTCTCTTGCAGAGGAAAGTAGAACTCTCTCTCTGGTTCGGAGCATCCAAGATGGCAGGGACCTCTCTTGCCATTATTTTAAAGGTGGCCAAAGGGAAGCAATTCAACGACAAATGTTGACCGAACCCCTAGGAAACTTCCTAGGGACCTTGATCTACAGGACGTTAGTGGGCTATCTTTGCGACCGGTCACACCTAACATAGGGCAGCTATGTGGAATCTGACTCCCTGGGTAATTCATTGCTAGGCTTTCGCGGACACTGCGTGGCCTCTGTTTCTGCATCATTGCCACTCCTGCACGTTATTCTCCTTACACCCAGAGGTAGGCAGCAGGGACATGCCGCCCAGGGCCCAGGGCCCAAACTAAAACTCTCACCTTAAATTTGTCCATTCTGTGTATGAAGTGGCCAAGCTGACGCACAACAGACCCTGCGGTGAAGCTGGGTACGCGAGAAAAGCCTCTCACACCTCTTCGTAGACGCCAGGGCACCTGCTGGGTTGGCACTCTGCCCCTTCCAGCAGGAGCGGGTAAGCCTGGTCTGGGCCAAACACCCTTTGTAAAGCGACCGCCTGGGCTTGGGGGGCTTCTGCTGGGCCGTGGGCTGAGGAGAGCTCCTAAAGTCCTCCTAAGTCTCGCATATTCCAAATGCTAAGTAACACACACGCGTCTAAATGACAGCAGTCACACAGTGGGGCTTCATGCGGCCGACTGTATTTAGATTCATGCCAGACCCAGGGGGCACAGCTACTTACAATTTTCTTGCCAAAACATGGAAAAATTAGGGGTTTGTTACCTTTTAATTCAATGAAGAAAAGCACTACCGTCTCCTCCAGCCGCTAAGGGTGTAGAGGTACTGATTAAATCTTTGTGTTTCCCTCTGGAAGTACAGTTCCTCAGCCTAGTGTTTGGGAACTCCCCCCTTCAACTCTTTGTTGTTGTTGCTGTATTTAAATTCAAAAAGGGAAAAGATAAAGAGTTGTCTGGAGTTAATTTTCTCTCAAGAGGCAATGCTGACAGATCTTAATTGAATAATCCCTGTCTAATGGTGTTTTCTTTCTTTCTTTTTTTAAAAGATTTTATTTATTTATTTGAAAGAGAGAGAGATCAAGAGAGAGCACAAGCAGGGGGAGCAGCAGGCAGAGGCAGAGGGAGCAGCAGACTCCCTGCTGAGCAGACTCCGTCCCAGGACCCTGGGATCATGACCTGAGCTGAAGGCAGATGCTTAACTGACTGAGCCACCCAGACGCCCCCCTGATGGTGTTTTCTTTACCAGGGTTGCTTCTGAATTCGCTACTGGCCCTCAGTCTGCCTAGCTCAGAAGGTCTTCAGGCTGTGTATGTTGGGGGTGTCTAACACGGTGTGTTAGATGCTGGATTTAGGATCGGAGACCTGGTTCTGTTCCTAATTCGGGCACGTATTTTCCGGGGAACCTTAACCAAATAACTCCTGGAGCCTCAGCTTCCCGCACTGTAACAGTCAGGATAGTACTTGCCTTGTTTATTTCACAGACTCTTTAGAAGGATCCAGATTAAATCAAAATGAGGAACTAAAAGGAAAATACCTCTTAAACAGAAATGAGACTAAACACATCGAATTGGTTACTCTTCTTCTGGTCACACGCAACATTGGGTTTGGGTCTCCACTGTGTCGTTCTGACAACAGTGTTTTTCACTCACTGCATCAGAACATTTTGATAGCATCCAAAAGAAATGATGCTGATTATTGACAAATTTCAATTACGATAATTATCTCAGAGCAAGGAGAACACAGAATTATGTCGAAGTGTTGATTTTAACCTTTTCCAGTGTGTATAGACACATGGGTATAAAATATGAAAGGAAGTACAAGATATTTTCCCATCAAATAGACGTTCACTCCATCATGACACTGAAGGAGTTGGAGGGACGATTCTAATTCTGCAGACCCAATGTACTGCCCAGGGCACGTGGGACTCTTGCCCGGGGATCGCTAAAGCACCGAAACCCACAGTTACTAGATTTGTGATTAGGATGGATCCGTCTCAAATCTGGAAAAAGAAGAAGTAAAATAGTGGGATATTAGGAGGAATGAGGGCTGAGAAATGAAGATGGGAAGCTCACATCCTGCAACATTTGAATAGGTCTGCCTCTCGATCTTCCTGTAGCTAAAACATCTATGGGCTTTTGCACATCTAACATTCTGGCAAGCTGCTTGGGAAGATTCATAAAACTGATCACGTGGGAAGAGTGCCTGCGACCTGTTCAGCATTCAGTAAACAGTAGCTGTTATCATCATGGATATTTCATTATTATTATTATTTTTACTGTTTATCATTGTCTCCATCACAATGTGAGAGACGTGGAAGCTTATATAGTCCACACTTTGGGACACTCACCCAAA
This sequence comes from Ursus americanus, assembly GCF_024610735.1. Taxonomy (NCBI): domain Eukaryota; kingdom Metazoa; phylum Chordata; class Mammalia; order Carnivora; family Ursidae; genus Ursus; species Ursus americanus. The sequence goes on from NC_142164.1 coordinate 12,992,694, forward strand.
GTATTGCTTTTCAGGCTATACTCCTAGAGAGTGTGAGAGGAGTCCCTCATCTCCCAACTGTCTGATTTCACAGAGAAGGAACCTGGGACCCAGACAGGAACTGACCTGCTCTAGGTCCCACAGCAAGGGAGAGGGAGAGGCAGGACCGCAACTTGGAGTTCATTGCTTTGTGCAGCTTTGCGTGTGTCATTGGCTGTCCGCTCTGGCTCTTCCTTCACCACTGGACACATGGAGATTTTGCAGCCTCATGGGTTATGAGTCTTAACATCAAACACTGCTCTGAATCTTGTGTTTCTCTTAACCATCTGTTCCTCTCATTGAGCTGGTCATTTCCACTCTAGAACAGTGCCTGGCTCATGGAGGCTGCTCAGTAAAACACGGAGAATGAATGGATGGTTTCTGATTTCCCATTCCCCACAGCTGAAGTAACTGAGCTCAGTCTCCTGTTTAATTAGCCTTTTGGTGACAATGACTTGTGATCCCAGGTTCCTGGTGGTATGCCTTCGATCCCCTTGAAAAGGCTGATCTTCCCTCTGTTAGCTGTGATTGTCCTCCTGAGCGCAGGCCGTGGTTTCTCAGTTTGGAGATGAGCTTACCTTATGGGCCTGAACGAATCCTGTCTTTAAGGAGGGGGTATCACTTGTGCTGCTCTCTCGTCTTGTGACCCCTGCCGCCCAATGCCTGACTCCTGTACGTTGGCTGAAGATATGGCTAGATACAAATTGTGACTGATAGAGATGGAATTGGGCCTTACCTCCAAACCAGAAAAGGCTTACTTTTGCAGTCTCTAGGAATTTTGTGTTAGAGAGAAAACGTTTGCACTAGGCTGTGTTTATTTGCCGAGTTTACTGAAGAGTGGAAGTGAGATGCGTGCTGACACCGCGGTAGCGAGCCTCTTTGTTGAAGCCAGGGCCAGCCTTGGACAGCTGATGCCCAGGACGGCAGCACTGCCGTTTGCCTGGGCTGTGTCTTGATGGAGCCACGTGTCTATGTTTCTTCTCCGTATCACATCTGCTTTGTGCCTGACTTGGAATTCCCAATTACAAGTTTTGGCTGCCACTGTCCTAGAGAATACACATGTTTTCTGGGGCAGGCTTTTCCATCCTTTCTCCCAGCCTCAGAGCCTGTGATTTAGGGCAGTGACTTTCAAGGAGGCCAGTTTGAGGGAGGGGAGGCAGAGAAGGAAAGCCAGCAGGGCTCCCTCTGTACCCTCTCCTAAAACCAGTTCGTGTGTTGGGTTTCATGCAAGAGTTTGTTTGAAACAGAGCTCTGCTATTGAAGGAGGTTTGAAAAACACTGATCCGGTATACGAATTTCAGGCCTAGGTATCCAATGACCTCTGTCCAACCAGCCCCATTCATGTGTCCTACAAAGTGAGAGCTGAAGCTAACCACCAGTTGGTTTTTCATGGCTTGTTTTCTGAGCTACAGAATGATACCACACTTTCACTGATGTAACACTTTACTTAGTGAGGCGCTAAAGGTTTTACTGGTTACCTATGAAGAATTGGGAGCTCCTTTGAGGATGGGTGAGAAAGAAGGAGGGATAGTATTTTAGAGAGTCATGTGATTCCAACATGAAAGTCATTTGATTCCAAACTTGTCCTCTTAAGAGGACGATCGTATAGAGCAACACTGCACACCAACCGGACCTAACAAGCATATATACAGAGCACGTCACCCGACAACAACAGAATACATACTTTTTTCAAGTGCACATGAAATATTCTCTAGATAGACCATCGTTTGGTTGCAAAACAAGTCTCAACCATTTTGTAAAGATTGGAATAACCTAAAGTATCTTCTCTGACCACAATGGAGTAAAAATAAAAGCCACTGGTAGAAGGAAAGCTTGAAAATTCACAAGTATGTGTAAATTAAGCAACCCATTCTTTTTTAAAAAAATTCCATTATGGTTAACATACAGTGTTATATTGATTTCAGGTGTACAATATAGTGATTCAACAATTCTATATATTACTCAATGCTTATCAAGATAAGTACGCTCTTTAATCCCCCATCACTTATTTCACCCATCCCCCCACACACCTCCCCTCTGGTAACCACCAGTTTGTTCTCAATAATTAAGAGTCTGTTTTTTGGGTTTCTTTTTTTTCTTTGTTCATTTGCTTTGTTTCTGAAATTCCATACGTGAGTGAAATCATACGGTATTTGTCTTTCTTTGACAGACTTACTTCACTTAGCATTATACTCTCTAGATCCATCTATATTGTTGCAAATGGCAAGATTTCATCCTTTTTATGGCTGAGTAATATTCCAGTGTGTGTGTGTGTGTGTGTGTGTGTGTGTGTGTGTGTGTGTGTATAGACACCATGTCTTGTTTATCCATTCATCTATTGATGGACACTTGGGCTGCTTCCATAATTTGGCTATTGTAAATAATGCTGCAGTAAACATAGGGAAGCATATAACTTTTTGAATTAGTGTTTTTGTATTCTTTGGGTAAACACCTAGTAGTAGAATTGCTGGGTCATATGGTAAGTTATATTTTTAATTTTTTTAAAGGTTTATTTACTTACTTGAGAGAGAGAGAGAGAAAGCATGTACATATAAGCAAGTGGGTGGGAGGAGGGACAGAGGGAGAGACACTCAAGCAGACTCTTTGCTGAGCATGGAGCCCAACATGGTTCTCTATCTCATGACCCATGAGATCATGATCCGAGCTAAAACCAGGAGTCAGATGCTTAACTGACTGAGCCACCCAGATGCCCCTATATTTTTTAATTTTCGAGGAACCTCCGTACTGTTTTCCACAGTGGCTGCACCAGTTTGCATTCCCACCAACAGAGCACAAAGGTTCCTTTTTCTCTACATCCTTGCTAAAACTCGTTTCTTGTGTTTTTGATTTTAGTTGTTTTGACAGGTGTGAGGTGATAGCTCATTGTGGTTTTCATTTGCATTTTCCTAAAGATGAGTGATGCTGAGCATCTTTTCATGGGTCTGTTGGCCATCTGGATGTCTTCTTTGAATAAATATCTGTTCATGTGTTCTGCCCATTTTTAATTATTTTTGGGGGGCCATTGAGTTGTATACGTTCTTTATGTATTTTGGATAGTAACCCTTTATCAGAAATGTTATTTGCAAATATCTTCTCCCATTCAGTAGGTTATCTTTTAGTTTTGTTGTTTGTTTCCTTTGCTGCATAGAATAAACAACCCATTCTTAACAACCAGTGGTCAAATAAGAAATCACAAGGGAAATTAGAAAATTCTTAGTAATGAAAATGGAAACACAAAATATCAAAATTCATGGGCTGCAGGAAAGGCATTGTTCAAAGGGAAATTTATAAATATAAATGCCTACATTAAAAAAGAAGAAGGAAAGACCTCAAATTAGTAAACCAACGTCAGACCTTGAGGAACTAGAGAAAGAAGAACAAACTAAACCCAAAGCTAGCAGAAGGAAGAAATAAAAAAGATTAGGGCAGAAATTTACAAAATACAGAATAGAAGAACAATAGAGAGAATCAATGAAACCAGAAGTTGCTTCTTTGAAAACAACCATTGAAAACAAAACTGACAAACCTTCAGCTAGCCTGGCAAAGAAAACGAAAGAGAAGACGCAAGTAATCAAAACCAGTAATGAAAATGGAGACGTTATTACTGAACTTACAGAACTAACAAGGACTAAAAGAGGAGCTTACAGAATAAAAAGTGCTGTGTACAACTGCATACCAGCAAATTGGATAACCTAGATGAAACAGACCAATTCCTAGAAACATACAAGTTGCCAAGACTACGCAATGAAGAGATATACAATCTGAATAGGCCTACAACTAGTAAGGAGAGTGAATCACCAGTTAAAACCTTCTCAACAAAGAAAAGTGCAGGGCCCAATGGCTCCACTGGTGAATTCTACCAAACATTTTAAGGAGAATTACCAATATTTCACAAACTCTTCCATAAAATAGGAAAAAACACTTCCTAGTTCATCTTATAAGGCCAGCATTACCCTGATACCAAAGACAGATGAAGACATCATAAGAAAAGAAATTACAGACCCATATACCTTATGAATACAGATACAGAAATCCTTGAAAAATACTAGCAAACCATACCCAACAGTATATGAAAAGAATTACACATCATGGCCAACTTGGATCTATCCCAGTAATGTAAAGGTCGCTCAGCATAAGAATATCAGTCAATGTAACACATCATATTAATAGAATGAAGGAGGAAAAAAAAATACATGATTATCCCAACCAATATAGAAAAGGCATTTTATAAAATCTCTCAGAAAAACTTAGGAATAGAAGGAAACCTCTTCAACATGATAGAGGGCATATCTGAAAAACCCACAGCTAACATCATACTCAGTGGTGAAAAACTGAAATCTTTCCCCCTAAGGTCAGGAACAAGACAAAGATGCCCACTCTCACTACTGCTATTCCACATTGTATTGGTTTTTTTTAAATTTTATTTATTTATTTTTAATAATATTTTTTATTATATTATGTTAGTCACCATACAGTACATCCCTAGTTTTTGATGTAAAGTTCCATGGTTCATTACTTGCGTATAACACCCAGTGCACCATGCAATACGTGCCCTCCTTCATACCCATCACTGGCCTATCCCATTCCCCCACCCCCCTCCCCTCTGAGGCCCTCAGTTTGTTTCTCAGAGTCTATAGTCTCTCATGCTTCATTCCTGTAAAATAAAAAAATTAAAAAAAATTAAAAAAAAAAGAACTGAGCAATCAGGCAAGAAAAAGAAATGAAAGGCATCCAAATTGGAAAGGAGAAAAGCTATCTCTTCACAGGTGACATGGTACTACATATAGGAAATCCCAAGAGTCCATAAGAAAGCTACTAGAGCTAATAAACTAATTGAGGAAAGTTGCAGGGTACCGGATCAACGTGCAAAATCGGTGGTGTTTCTTTACACCAACAATGAACAGTCTATAAAGGAAAGTAAGACAGAAATTCCATTTGTAATAACATCTGAAAGAATAAAATATTCAGGAATAAATTTAACCAAGAAAGTAAAAGACTTACACACTGAAAGCTATAAAATATTGCCAAGAGAAGTAAGGAAGACCTAAATCTAAATCAAAAGGCATCTTGTGTTTCTCAGAGTCCATAGTCTCTCATGCTTCATTCCCCCTTCTGATTACCCCTCCTTTCTTTATCCCTTTCTTCTCCCGAGAAACAAACTGAGGGCTTCAGAGGGGAGGGGGTGGGGGAATGGGAGAGGCTGGTGATGGGTAGTAAGGAGGGCACGTATTGCATGGTGCACTGGTGTTATATGCAACTAATGAATCATCGAACTTTACATCAAAAACCAGGGATGTACTGTATGGTGAATAACATAATATAATAAAAAATATTATTATGAAAAAAAGGCATCTTGTGTTCATGGATAGAAAGACAATATTGTTAAGATGTCAGTACTTCCCGAAGTGATCTACAGAGTCAATGTAATTTGTATCAAAATCCAACAGCTTTTTTTTTTTTTTTGCAGAAATGAAAAAGCCAATCCTCAAATTCATACAGAACGCCAGAGGGCCCCAATATAGATAGCTATTGTGAAAATGCAGAACAAATTTCGAGGACTCACGCTTCCTGATTTCAAAACTTACCACAAAGCTACAGTAATCAAAACAGTGTGGTACTGGCATAGGATAGACGTACAGACCAAGGAAATAGAATCGAGAGTCCAGAAATAAATGCAACGTCTATGTCCAATTGATTTTTTGACAAGGGTGACAAGTCCATTCAGTGCTGAAACAATTGTTTCTTCAATGCATGGTGCTGGGCCAACTGGAATTCCCATGCAAAAGAATCACATTGGACCCCTACCTCACCTATATACATAAATTAACCCAAATGGATTAACAAACTAAATATAAGAGCTAAAATTATAAAATTCTTAGAAGAAAACATAAGGGTAGTTCTTCATGTACTTGGATTTGGCAACAGATTTTTAGATATGTTGCCAAAAGCATGAGCAAGAGAAGAAAAATTAGATAAATAGGACTTCATCAAAATTAAAACTTCTGTGCAAAGGACAGTATCAATAAAGTGAAAAGGCAGCTTACACAATGGGAGAAAATATTTACAAATCATATATTTGATATATGTTTTATGTATAAAGAACTCTTTTTTAAAAGTTTTTTCAAGATTTTATTTATTTGATAGTGAGAGAATGAGCAGGGGGGTGGGTAGAGAGGGAGAGAGAAGCAGACTCCCCGATGAGCAGGGAGCCCAATGCAGGGCTCGATCCCAGGACCTTGGGATCATGACCTGAGCCGAAGGCCATCACTTAACCGACTGAGCCACCCGGGTGTCCCTAAGACCTCTTTTTTTATTTTTTTAGTTTATTTTTTTATTATATTATGTTAGTCACCATACAGTACATCCCTAGTTTTTGATGTAAAGACAATTATCACATGGTTTCACTCATTTGTGGAACATAAGAAATAGCAGGGAGATCGGTAGGAGAAGAAAGGGAAGAAGAAAGGGGGGTAAACAGAAGGGGGAATGAACCATGGAACTTTACATCAAAAACTAAGAACTCTTTTTTTAAAGATTGATTGATTACCTGATTGATTTGAGAGAGAGAGAGTGAGCAGGGGGAGGGGCAGAGGGAGATCAGCAGACTCTCCACGCTGAGCAAGGAGCCCAATGCAGGGCTCAATCCCAGGAACCCAAGATCATGACCTGAGCCAAAATCAAGACTTGGGCGCTTAATCGACCGAGCCACCCAGGCACCCCTGTATAAAGAACTCAGCAACAAAACGAGAAAAAATGGGCATAGGACTTGAACAGGCATTTCTCCAAAGAAGATACATAATAACCAGTAAGTACATGATAAAGTGTTGAACATCATTAGCCATTAGATTAATGCATATCAAAACCACAATGAGCTACCACTTCATATCCATTAGGAAGGCTATAATTTTTTAAAAGGAAAATAAGTGTGCGGATGTGGAGAAATTGGAACCCTCGTACAATGCTGGTGGGAATATAAAGTGGTGTAGCCACTGTGGACAAGTCTGGCAGTTCCTCAGAAGGTTAAATAGAGACTTACCTTATGACCCAGCAATTACACTCCTAGGTATGTACCCCAAAGAATTGAAAACTGGAACACAAGATACTTGTATGCCAATGTTCATTTCAGCATTATTCCCAATAGCCAAAAATTGGAAACAATCCAAGTGTCCATCAATAAATGAACGAATAAACCACATGTGGTGTAGCCATATAATGGAATTTCTGAATCATGCTACAACATGGGTACCTTGAAAACATAATGTGAGGTGAAACAAGCCGGACACCAAAGAATAAATATTGTATCATTCCACTTAGGCAAATTCACAGAGACAGAAAGTAGATTAGAGGCTGAGGGGGGACGGGAAGGAGGAGAATGGGGAATTATGGCTGAAGAGTCACAGAGTTTCTGTTTGTGGTGATGACAGTTTTTTTGAACTAGATAGTGGTGATTGTTGCACAGCGTGCTGAGTGTAATTAACGCCCTGAACTGTACACTTAAAAATGGCTGACGTGGCAAGTATCACGCTGTATATATTTTACCACAATAAACGATAGGAAGAATGGAAACCTTTTCTAATTAAAAATAAAGTTACTCAAAAGTGGTTACATTACTTAAAATGTGGTGACCGTGTTTTCAAATCATCTTTTTCTCTGAAAGAAGAAAGCGAACCACAAATGAACTTCTTCTAAGAATAGAAAATTTCTCATAGAAAAGAGGCTTTCATATTTCATACTTAGAATGACTTCAAGTGGAAGAAATATTACTGACACTTCAGGCTACTCATATGCTATTTAGAAAGTTTTCTTTTGTTGTAACCCTTCTGAGGTGACGAATGCTAAATATTGAGATAATTGTTTTTCTTTATCATGGTAATCTTCATAGAACACGTAGACATCCATCCTAATTACTCTGGTCCATCACCACAGCCTGTTTCTTCAGTCTTAACAATCAAAACCTCACAATAACAGCACAGTTGTAGCTGATGAAGTCCCTACCAGTAAATGTTCGCAGGCCATGGCACAGATGGCTTCTCTATTCAGGATCTCACAAGGCCATAATCAAGGTGTTGATTGGGCAACATTTCTCTCTGGAGGTCAGGGTCCTCTTCCAAACTCATGTGACTCTTGGCAGAATTCGGTTGTTTGTGGCTGTTGGAGTGATGTCTCCATTTTCTTGGTGGCTGTCATCTGGGGTCCATTCTCAGATCCTAGGGACTGCCCAGCGTTCCTTGCCATGTGGCCCCCTCATAAAGCTGCTCACATGGCAGCTTATTTTTATTTTATTTTATTTATTTATTTGTCAGCACAAGCAGGGGAAGTGGCAGGCAGAGGGAGAAGCGGGCTCCCCGCTGAGCAGGGAGCCCGATATGGGACTCTGTCCCAGGACTCCGGGATCATGACCTGAGCCGAAGGCAGATGCTCAACTGACTGAGCCACCCAGGTGTCCCAGCAGCATATGTTTTCAATGCCAGCAGGTGAATCTCTCACTTTTAATGCTTTTACTTGATTAAGTCAGCCCCCCCCCCAGATTAATCCCTTTTGATTAACAAAATCAACTGATCCGGGACCTGAATTACATCTTAAAATTTTTTTTTTAACTTTGCCATCTTCTGTTGGCTGGAAGCATATCCCAGGTTTCACTCGCATTATAAGGGAGGGTATTAAACAAGGGTGTAACTCATTGGTTGTCACCCTAGTGTCTGTCCACCACCATGTGGAATTGTCACCCAGCATAAGTAGTAAATGGGGAGAAGAAGGATTATTCTTAAAATGAAAAACCAATGTGGCTAAGTTGAAGTTTGGTTGGAGAAATGGACAAGTGGTACTTTCATGTCTCCCAGCTTCCCGTGGTATGTGTTTGCATTAGTCAGGATTCTCCAGAGAAACAGAAACAATAGGATTTATTTGTTAATTATAAGGAATTAGCTCACACAGTGATGGAGGCTGGCAAGTCCCAAGGTCCACAGGGTGAGTCAGGAAGCTGGACACCCAGGAGAGCTAATAGATTAGATCCAGTCTGTGTCCTAAAGCCTGAGAAGCAGGAAAATTGGTGGCGTAGCATAAGTCCAAAGGCCAGCGGACTTGAGACCGAGGAAGAGCCAGTGTTTGAATTTGAGTTTGAAGGCAGGAATGAAGCTGATGCTTCACTTCAAAGGTCATCAGGCAGGGGGCGCCTGGGTAGCGCAGTCGTTAAGTGTCTGCCTTCGGCGCTGGGCGTGATCCCGGCGGTTGGGGATCGAGTCCCACATCGGGCTCCTCCGCTATGAGCCTGCTTCTTCCTCTCCCACTCCCCCTGCTGTGTTCCCTCTCTCGCTGGCTGTCTCTCTGTCACGTAAATAAATAAAATCTTAAAAAAAAAAAAACAAAGGTCATCAGGCAGAAGCAGGTCCCCTTTACTATGGGAAGGTCAGCTTTTTTGTTCTATTCAGGCCTTCAGCTGATTGGGTGAGGCCCGCCCACATTAGGGAAAGCAATCTTTACTCAGTCTACCAGTTCAAATGTTCATCTAATTTCAAAAACATCTTCACAGAAATACTCAATAATGTTTGACCAAATATCTGGGGCACGCTATGGCCCGATCAAGTTGACACATTAATCATTACAGTATTCTTCAATGATGGCATGCCCTTTTCCCTGGCGAGTGGGACTGATCCAATTATCATGGCAATAGGACTCATCCAGTTCCAGATTTTTCCAGGAACCTGTGTCAGGCTGAGGGGCTTTCCTCAGGTTGTTCCCAACAGCCATTGCTGGAGCACATTACAAGTCTGGTTAATGTATTTTAGTCTGCGTGCTTCCAGGGAGCTTTTGGGAGAAGAGAAGCCAGTGGCACTTGCTCAGGAGCAAAGAGGCAAAGATGAAGCCAGGAACACAGGTAGGAGGCCTTCCTTTCTTGGGGATTCCCAGCTGGGCCTGCCTAATGCCTGTTCAGCTTGCTTCTGCCACTTTCTCCAGTCATTGCAACCACCCTAAACATGGGTCAGAAAGAAAACCATGTTCCTGTTTTGCTCAGCCAAAATCTGGTAAGGGACTACCAGAGTGCCCTGTAGAACAGGGGAAAGTATAAAGAAACTGCCTCCAGAAAAAGGTTGGCAACCCAAAGTAGCATGTGGGTCAGCCCATGACCATCCCAGTTCCTAAATCGGAGTGTGACGCACCCTGCTCTCAGCCCAAACATTTTGTCTAGGTTGCCGTGGCTTGACCTAGGGATCTCTTCGCCAACTAGGGACCGACTTCAAGGGTGCCATCTCAAAGCCTCTGAGAATCTTTCCCATGCTCTAAGCTGATCTTTGCAAGTTGTCAGTTAAGCAAGTGTTACACAAAGACCTTGGGAGACGAGAGAAGAAAGAACTGCTCTGTAGACGACTTCTAAACGTTGCTGATGGGCTTCCTCTGCATCTCGTAGCAACTGCGAAAGTGCCTCTTCCACCAGCCAGTAGTTAGTCGCCTCATTGGCTGGGAGAGCTTGTATGTGGAACGTTTTGCCCTGGCTTTGTTGTGTGCAGTCTTGAACTCTCCTCTCCTTAAAACTCTACACTAAGGAGAAAGCAGAGGGCCATCTTCAGAATGATCACTGGGAAATGGTTCCACTCCCCCAGCTGACATTTTTCAAGCTTATGAAGAGGGGCATATTTCAGTTTCTTGGTGGTACCAACAGGCACTCCTCAAGTGACCAGGGTTCTTGGCATGAGTCTAATGAATGCAAATATAGAGGCACGGCGGAGGGGACGAAGTGGTAGACGGGCCATCGGAAAAAACGGAGGTCCGGTTTGGGAAGCTAGTGCTGCCTCCCATTATGGATACTTTGTTCTTGTGCAATCTAAAAGGAATGAAACCACAGCTGCATTTCCCCCTTGCGTTAACGTTCCTGTCCCCACACAGAACCTGTGTTTATCCATCTCCATCCCTTTCTTGCTGCTTTGAAATGGGACTTTCAACCGAGCTTCCTATGGGACTGTGGGCACCTCATCAATAGCTAGTGATTTCCATGGCAGCAGCAGGTTTATTACTTTTTACATTTTTTTCATAGGTATGCTTTCTTATTGAAGTCTGGTTAACACACCATGCTTTATTGGTTTCAGGTGTACAGCATAGCAGTTCAACAAGTCTATATGTCATGCTGTGCTCTCCGCAAGTGTAGCTCTCGTCTGTCCCCATCCAACACTATTACAATACCATTGACTATATTCCCGATGCCCTACCCTTCATCCCTGTGACTTACTCATTCCCTAATAGAAGCCAGTACCTCCCACTCCCCATCACCCAGTTTGCCCATTCCTCTACCCCTTCCCTTCTGGCAATCATCAGTTTGTTCTCTGTATTTATGGTCTGTTGGCAGGAAGTTTTGTTTTTAAGATTTTATTTATTTATTGGAGAGAGAGAGAAGGAGCAGGGGGAGGGGCAGAGGAGAGGGAGAAGCAGATTCCCCACTGAGCCACCCAGGCGCCCCAGCAGAAGGCTTTTAAATGAACATGGTGGCCAGCTCCTTCCATCTGTGGAGGGTCAAGCCAGCACTCGTGTCTCCCCTCCTTTCTGCCCCTTCCTTTCCTTATTCCTCCTTCCTGCTTTTCCTGTCCTAGGAGTAGAATTCTCCTGGTACTGACTCTGCCCATGAAAAACAGTGGTAACCATCGTGAGCCAAATTGGCCAACAGAGTTTGACATTCTTGTAGAGGTTTTAGGGCTTGTCCAATACTCTAGAAGCCATGATTCTGAGCATTCACAAATACCGATGGCATTTGCGGGGGGTGGGGGACATTCTTTCTCCCTCTGTCCAATTTGGGAACAAATTAAGAAACAAGTCAAAAGTGAAAGGTGTACGAAGAACAAAATATCACCCTTATTCTAAATAAATCTGACACTGGGAGATGAGGTTTTTATCTGTGAAGAGGTGGACGTTCTAATAATGAACCCCGTAATTAGATGTATCTTCTCAGCCACAGGCAGCTTGGGATCATAACAAGACTTCAGTCCTTCACCTGCACAAACCCCCACCTGCAGGACTTAAGGCGGACAGGGGCAGAGCGGAATGCCTGCTTTCTGTGATGAGCTGGCTCCCAAGGAGAAAGGGAAAAGGAAAGGGCTAGGGTAGGGCTTCTAGTTTGTCTTTTAAAACTTCACCAGTACCCCAAACAGGAAAGAGTGAATGATGGGGCAGAGAGAAGCCAGCCGTCTTATGCTAAGTGAGCTTTGTATTGACGAAAATACCAAGGAGACGGAAGAACCCCCCCCCCCCCACACACACACCCTGAACTTAAGCAGTGAAAAGACCCTAGAGATCGTCTGGTCCATTCCATTTGAGGAAATCTGGGCAAACACAGATGGTGTGACTTATATAGCAAGGGGTAGGCTCCTAGGCTGGGCTAGGAGTCCAGGCACCTGAGTTCTAAGGTCGTTTTTGCCCACCATTCAAGCGTTAGACTTGTTAAGTGGAATCTTTGACATGATGATGGAAGGAAAATAGGTTTATAGAAGAGAAACAAGAATGGTGTAAAGGGTCAAGGGAATTGATTGCTCAAGAATGTTGTTTTGCAAACTGCCCATCATCATCTCCATCACTGCCATTAATACTCTCCTGCAATGTTAATGATTGCTGGGTACCTACTTGGTCATATTCTGTATAGATGTATTTAGTCCAATGAGATACTGCAGGGGAGAACTAAGGGCGAGGTGATGTGTCTCCGATGTCTAAAGAGCAGAATTAGGGGCGCCTGGGTAGCGCAGTCGTTAAGCGTCTGCCTTCGGCTCAGGGTGTGATCCCGGCGTTCTGGGATCGAGCCCCACATCGGGCTCCTCTGCTGGGAGCCTGCTTCTTCCTCTCCCACTCCCCTGCTGTGTTCCCTCTCTCGCTGGCTGTCTCTCTGTCACATAAATAAATAAAATCTTTAAAAAAAAAAAATAAAGAGCAGAATTAGCTAGTCCATGGTAAACATTTTCTCTCTGGAAACTGTATAGTTCATGGAATTACCATTATCAAAAGGTATCTGTGGTAAATAGTGTTGTTACATGTTGCATACTGTTAGATGTAACTTTTTAAAATTTATTTTTGTATTGAAGTATAATTCCCATACAGTGTTTTATTAGTTTCAGGTGTACAACATAGTGATTCAACAAGTCCATGACAAGGGTAGTGTTCACTGTGGTAAGGGTAGTCACCCTTTGTCACCACACAGTGTTATTAGAATATTACTGACTGCATTCCCTGTGCGGTACTTTTCATCTCCTTATTTTATGACTGGAAGTTCATACCTCTTCATCCCTTTCCCCTACTTGGCCCATCCCCCCACCCACCTCCCCTCTGGCAATTACCAGTTGTTCTGTATTTGAGTCCATTTTTTGTTTGTTCATTTATTTTGTTTGTTAGCTTCCACACACAAGTGAAATCATATGGTATTTGTTTTTCTCTGACTTATTTCACTTCACATAATACCCTCGAGGTCCATCCATGTTGTAGCAAATGGCAAGGTCTTATTCTCTTTTATGGTTGAGTAATATTACATTACATATATATATGTAAAGGAATAAAATAGAGTGAATATATATATAGTGAAAGTATATATAATATAATATATATATATATTCACTTCTTCTTTATCTATTCTAGATAGAACGTCTGTTCATAAGAGTCTGTGTTCCTAGAATATGTACCCAGAACTCCTTCCGCCTACACCGCTAAGTACTATCTTACCTAGATGATAGTACTGACCTCCTAAGCAGTCTCTCTGCTTCATCTCCCCTGAAATCCCTTCTGTACGTAGCAGCAGGAGTGAGCTTTTGAACACGTAAGCCAGATCACATCACCTCACTCTTACGCCTGAAACCGTGCCATGGCTCCCTGCCACTCAGAATTAAAGCCACTTATTACGGTGGCCTGCATGAGCAGGCTTCCGGTTTCTTTTCCGTCCTCTTCTCACTCTTCCCCTCGTTCTCTCAATTCCAGCCGCCCTGGCTTCCGTTTTCTACAGAAACAGCACCTCCTACTCTTCCCTCAGGGTCTTTGCATTTTGGATCCCTCTCCTGGGAGTGCTCTCCTTCTAGGCATTTCTGTGGCTCACTGTCTTCTGCACTTCATTCGGGCCTTTGCTCCAACATCGCCTTCTTGGTGAGGCTGTCCGTGTTGTTTTGGTGAGGCTAGGTGATACTCCAACAGAAGGCTGCTCTCTTCCCCTGAGTGACTCAGAGATCCTTGAGGGACTCATCTTTCTGATGTTTACTGTTTACCCCCCCCCCCCACTCAAATGTGTATATAAATTCCATGAGGGCAAGGGTTTGGGTCTACTTTTTTTTTCCCATCTGCTGTATACTGTATGCATTGACTAGTGAGTGTGTGGCATGTAGTAGGTTCCCAAAAGGTATTTGTTGAAAGAATGTTGAAAGGTAATATTATGGAGGGAAGAGAAAATGAAAAGGCCTAAGGAAACATCTTGTGCATGTGTTTCCTTCTCAGGCTGAAGATAAAGATACGTCAGTTCCATATGTAATATTTGATTACTGTTATTAAAATAACTGTAGAAGGGCTTATGAGCTGTAAACCTGAGTTAGGTGTTCGGCATTAAAGTTTGGATATTGTATTAGTTTTCTGTCTCCGCCATGACATATTATGGCTTAAGCAATGTAAGGTTTTTATCATGTAATTCTGTAGGTCAGAAGGCAGACACACATCTCAGTGGGCCCAAAGTAAGGTCTTGGTGTGGCTGCATTCCTTTCTGGAGGGTCTGGAGGAGATCTGTCCCCCTTGCTCTCTCGGGTTAGCAGAGGTCAGTTGCTGGCAGCATGGCGATCCCTGTGTCCTTGCTAGCTGCCAGCCGAGAGCCTTTCCCAGCTTCTACACGCTACATGGGTTTTTTAGCTCATGGCCATCTTCCTCGGTATTAAAAGCCAGCAACAGTAGGTTCGGTCCTCTCATACTTTTATTCTGTCCTACCTCTTCTTCTTTATCATTTCTCTGCCCCACTCTTCTGCTTCCCTCTTTTGATTTTAAGAGCTCATGTGATTACACTGGAACCACCCGGATAATCTAGGCTTACCTTCATCTAAGGGTCAACTGCTTAGCAACCTTAAGTTACATTGTTGCCTTAAGGTAACAGAGGCACGGATTCCAGGGATTAGGATGTGGACATCTTTCAGGGGCCATTATCCTGCCTACCAGATGTACAAATGAGCAGATATGGTATTGTGAGTAAGAATATAGGCTGTAGAGACATGAGGCCCTGGGTTCGAATCCCACCTGCATCTTGATAGCTGGGTTTTTCTGGACATGTTCCTTAACTTCTCTGACATTGAGTTTCCTCTCTGCTGAGTGGGGACAATAAGGATACTTGTTTCATGGGGTTGTTTTCGATATTAGAAATGATACGAGAAAGTGCATAGTAGACATCAGGCACCCTATTTTACTCCTTTAAAAAATACTATGTGAGTACTCCTAATGTTTTAAACGTGAGCACCAGACCCAGCTTGGAGCCCACCTCCGATGACCTTACCTTGAAAAGGATGAGGCAGGCTGGGTGCTCTTTCGTTAAAACCTTACTTAACCAGCTGGGTTTGTAGGGAACGAGGAGGAAGTTTAATATAAGTGTTTATGATTCATTTACACCTAAATCATTAAATGCTATTTTAAGGACATTTGATGGCTTGAGGCTTTTAAAATAATTGTAATGCCTTTTTCTTTAAACAGAAATGCTGCCAAGAGTAAACAAACTCAAATACCATGTGCTTCGAAATTCCTCTCAAACAAATTTCGAGTGGGTTCTAACCTGGCACAATATCTTCTCCCATCTGTAATTCCTGCAGGGACAGCCCTCCTGAGAAGAAACACCAGCTCTATTTACTGAATGGGGAGTTAGAAACTGTGGCAGGCATGAGTACAAAGAAAAGCGCTCATTGAATTGGAACGTTGCTCTTCTCGAATTATTTTCTGGATCTCAGCTATTGTAATTGTGAACTTAGTTGTAATGCTTCCCATTAGCTGAAAATGTGCCTCTTGTAACTATGTAAGGGGTAAGAATTCTTCTGCAGCATGTAGGTGAGAATTGCATTTCCTGGAGACGTTGAGGACCATTTGAGCTTGCCCTTTGATGAGCTTGAGTACGGTTTGCGGGTTTGCAACTAACTAGGGAGAGAAAGATGTAACCAGTGCATATTTTAAATGAAACGAGACCTGCCAGGACTCACATCTTGATCAGTTGGAGGAGCCCTCTCCTCCCTCTGTTCCTGGGCCTTCTTTCTCCTTTACTGTTTCCCAAATCACTGGCGCAGCCACGTTTCGTAAACTGCCAGGTAGCACGCAGCCATGATGACATACGCATTTTTTATTGTTTCTGAGAAATGGTTTTTATAGATCAGCCCATAGGTTGGTACTTGCTTTATGGTTCCTGCCAAAGGGTCAGTCGTGACGGGCTGCTAATGGACTTGAGTGAACTTTCATCCATGTCACGTCGGTGGAAGGAACGCCAATAGGTGATAGAAGCATATATGACCACAGAACACTAGCAAGAAGGGGAAATAAGGGAACCCTCTTTGCTTGAAAGTAAGGGTACTATTTCCTAAGAAAGTACAATGAGTTTGCTACTTAGATACCTTTTGGGGTATATAGGGAACGGTCGAGGTGAGTTTGATGGCATTCATCACTCTCCCAGTCATAATTTTTTTTAAAGATTTTATTTATTTATTTGACAGAGAGAGACAGCCAGCGAGAGAGGGAACACAAGCAGGGGGAGTGGGAGAGGAAGAAGCAGGCTCATAGCGGAGGAGCCTGATGTGGGGCTCGATCCCAGAACGCCGGGATCACGCCCTGAGCCGAAGGCAGACGCTTAACGACTGCGCCACCCAGGCGCCCCCCCAGTCATAATTTGTAAGCAGCATTACAATAATGCTTTCCAGTTATAATTACTAAGACCAAGGAATTCCTGGCTGTCAACAGAGCCTGTAAAGTGGGGTTTCCTGGGCTCTAAAGACATCCCTGGTGACTTGGAGCAACCATGAGGTTTACATCAGAGATTAGCTTTCAAAACATGAAATAAGAGTGTGAGGGAAATAATGACAATGAGTAGGGCAGGACTCTTCAAGCATGCCATGTGAAGAAGTATGGTGTCACGGAGCGCGTTTTCTAGGAGGACGTGGGTGTGGTGCTTGCGAATGTGCTCTCTAGTATATTGGTGAGGAAACCCCAGTCCTCTGAGATTTAATGCTCTAAAAATGGAAATGATTTTTAGGAGAAAATAGGCTTTCTATAGCAATTTAGCCTGTGGTGTTGCCCAAGAAAGGTCTTAAGATCAAAGGCTGAGAAGATTTCAGGCTGTTGCCATGAGTCGCCATGACACCATTTTGTGAGCCTAATCTGAGCACCTGTACTAACAGTTATTAAATGCAAAGGCATGAAAAGCAAAGCTTCAGACAGACAGACACATACACACACACACACATACACAGCAAGGCTGGCTGGAACAAACATGCATCAGGCAGTGAGTTATGTGGGAACCGTCCCTCTAGCTTATTGTATCTGAAGAGAAAGGCCACTTACTGAATGGTGCCCTTGCCTCCCTCCTTGTGCATGGAGGGAGAAGCAGAATTTGATTCAAAAGCGGTGCCTGGAGTTATAGGCTGCCTAGAGTTTCAGTCTTTTCTTTTTTTAAGATTTTATTTATTTGAGAGAGAGAGGGAGAGGGAGAAAGAATCTGAAGCGGACTCCACACTGAGCGCAGAGGCTGACGTGGGGCTCGCTCCCACACTGGGAGATCATGACCTGAGCTGATACCAGGAGATGGACGTTCAACTGCCTGAGCCACCCAGGCGCCCCTAGAGTTTCAGTCTTTAAGACACTGTGGCCAGAAGCACTTTGCATTAAAAACAAAATGAGTGAGGCCAAATAAAATGTTTCAATGAAGCCAGTTACAGTTAAATATTTTCAAGAAATGCCAATGTCATTCCGGAAGAAATACCATTTGTCAGTCAGTTTACTGCTCTGTGAACGGTACAGCCATCTTTTTTCTCCTGTGGGCCAATTCCCCTACTTTGGTTAGAAAACTAAAATGGAGGTTATGTGAAGCCTTGTGGAGATTAGCAAGAATGTAGGTGGTTGACATGTTGTGCTTGGGAAAGGCACTCCGTGTTAACTTGGATTCAGCCTCAGTCAATACTCAGGGAGTACTTTGTGCATATGGAGTACCTGTCAAGAGCTAGGCGTTGTGCTGGCTGCTTCCACCCATGTCATCTCTTTTAATTCTTAAAACAGCACTGTTGAACACTGTGATTCAGTTTGGTCATCTATAAAAGATGGAAACGGACATGCTCAAGGTCATGGAAGACGTGGCAGGGGTCTCCCAAGTCTGGAGCTCTTTCCTCTGTCCCGTGGCAGGGTTGCCACGAATATACATTGAAGCGCTGCCCAAATTGTTGTTTG
This sequence comes from Ursus americanus, assembly GCF_024610735.1. NCBI lineage: Eukaryota > Metazoa > Chordata > Mammalia > Carnivora > Ursidae > Ursus > Ursus americanus. The sequence continues at coordinate 13,011,108 of NC_142164.1, forward strand.
GCCTCGGGAGAGAAGGGAATGAACCCAGACAGAGTCCCCACTGTGCACCAACCACTGTTCTAGGCGAGTCTATACTTCAAGGTGCCCAACGGTCACCTCAGAATGTTCTGAAAAGATAGATTCTGATTCTCTTGGTTTGGACTTGAAGAGCCTCAGAGCCTGCATTTCTGACAAGCTCCTGTGTGATATCTGTGCTGCTGGTTTGGGGCCCTCCTTTAACAGCAGCTGTCATTCCATTTTATGGGTGAAGAAACTAAGCCCAGGGCCACGCTGTGGAGACCACTTACGGGATTCGAAACCAGGACAGATTGATTGTAAGGCCTTTGCCAATACACCCTACCAAATTCCCTAAGGCTTTCAAAACCTTCTCCTGGAGAGATCCATTTGTTTTCCTTACTTAATTAAGGGGTCTAGCACTTGAAAGTGCTCGTTTCTTTGGAGCTCTTCCTTCTTTGCTCAGGAAAACATCTTTGCAGTTAATCGTGCTTACACTTGCGGCGTGAATTTTTCTCTCGTTCCCTCAATTAGACACATTGTTTTGCCATCCTAGCTGCACCTTAGTGGAAACACCTGAGAAGCTTTTTAAGGACTACCAAGACCCATACCCCACTATGAGACCAATTGCATGGGAATCTCTAGAGGCGAGCGTTTTATAAAAGCTCCGCAGATGATTCTGAATTACAGGGTTCAAGGAAGCAGTTTCTGGGAAATGGAGCCCAAATCCTGTATTGTGTGTTGTCACGAAAGAAGGGCCAGCATATTTAGCCAATCACCAATAAAGTTCCCGATGAATTCTTGGCACCGTTTTGTTTTGTGACTGTGAGCTTAGACTGTACTGTGGTTCAGACTGTAGCATATGTAACGTTTGAAATAGCTGTGTGGACCCTGAGGATGTGGAGCTGATGAGAAGGACCAGGGTAGCAAGATGAAGCATCGTGGGCTGGCTTCACACCAGCAGCACAGGTTCTCACCAGCCCAAGACATTGACCTTGATAGGTGTTAATAGGATAGACCTTGGTTTGACTCAATTCAACACAACTGGCTGGTGAGAGGGCATTTTGAAAGAATCATGAGAACAGAAGGCAGGGGTGGATTAATGCGATGGTAGAGCTGTGGTCACACCATTGTAGCTGCTCAGGCTGGAATGAGGCTGCCATGTGGAGGTCTGGACTGCTGTGCAATTTTGTATATGGCAACGCTGGGCTGAGTGAGATGTGGAAAGAAATGGAAATAGTAAGATGACTGGGGGCCAGAGCCTGCCCTCCAAGGAGGAAAGAGGACTTTCCACTGGGGGTAGTGCAGAAAGGCTTAACATAGTCCTTCTCAGCCCTAGCTGTGCCCTTGAATCAGCTGAGGAGCTTGGAAGCCTACCAGTGCTCTGGCCCCAGCCCAGAGATTCTGGTTTAATTGATCTGGTGGGGCACCATGGGTATCTTGCTTTTTCAGAGTTCCCCCGGTCATGCTAATGTTCCACCACAGCTGAGAACCACTGGTTTAGACTGTGTTTGCCCTGGGCCGAGGAGAATGCGGCTGGCTGGGAGAGGCAGAACGAACAGCTGGGGCTGTCGCTCTCCTCATGTGATCCTTGCCCAGCAGCCGCAGCACTTAGGAACTTGGTAGAGATGCCAGTACTCACGCTCCAGCCCCGACCACCTCAATCAGAAACTCTGAGGGAGGTGGCCCAGCCATCTGTCTCCACAAGCCTTCTAGGTGAGTATGATAGATGCTTCGGCTTGGCTGGGACTTGAGCAGGGTGCATGGCAGGGGGATGCAATGACGTAAAGCTGGAAAACGTGCAAGTAACAGGCTGGCGTCAACTCTTCTGATTGGACCATTGAGATGGCCAGCAAGACCTAGTGTTCTTCGGTGGAATGTATTTCTCTGTGGTCTTGCGATTTCTCTCTCACACGCTCGAAATTGCAGCAGGGATAAAATACAGGTCATTCATGCAGGGACGCAGGACCTCTGAAAGCACACTCTGCTCTGCTGGTGGAAGCTGCCACTTTTCTTGTTAACGGACTTGTTTCTGCCTCCTCCCCGGTGACTTGGGCCTTTATAAGATGGGAAGGCCAGGCTTCAAGAAAGCTCCCTGGATAAGGTCAGAGAGGGTTCCCCAGCCTCCTATCCTTACGTCTCATCCCCACCTGAGCCAGGTCTTTGGTTGGCTGGGCACCACCTGTTATTCACAGCAGGTGCCTGAGGATGCTTGCCATGGGTGCTGCCCAGTGTCATCATTCACGGGACAAAGCCTTTGCCCTAGGCTGAGTAATGACCCCACTGATGTGTAGCAGCAGTGCTTTCCATCTCGCCAGTCAAAGGCTTTCCGTTGCCTGGGTGATTGGCATGCTCCCCGGTGTATTTTCCTCTCTTTCTGGTCCGGACTGTGTGGGGTAGTTTTCATTCCCCAAATGGACTAGCTGAGTCCTTGCAGGATGCTGGGCATCTCAAAGGGTCACAGAGGGACTTCCAGGATTGGTGCTTATTCTTTACAAAGAGCTTTCTAAACCAGAGAGGCTTTACCCATCATTAAGTCCAGCGATTCTCAGCTAAGGTGATTTTGCCTTCATCCTGCTAGGGAGGGATATTTGGCAATATCTGGAGACAGTTTTGGATGTCACAGTTTGCCCGGAGGTGGGGGGATGCTCCTGGCCCCTAGTGAGGTAGAGGCCAGGGGTGCTGCTAAACACCCTTTGGTGCACAGAACACAGCCTCTCAAAACGAAGAATTATCTAGCCCCAAATGTCAAAAGTGCCAGTGTTGAGAAACTTTGGCCTAGTAGCCATCACTTATTTTTGAAATGGGAAGACTGAGGCTCAGAGGTGAAGCGGCATTCCAAAGGTCACCTAGAGGGTCGGTGGTGAGTCAGAGTGGGGGATCCTGGTTTCCTGACTGATCAACAGCGTCCTCGCCATCCGGGACAGCATTTCTTCCACAGCGGCTACCACTGTGTGCCTGCCAGCAGCCAGCCAATGTGCTGAACCCCTTCCGTTTATGACCCCTTCTTCTTAGCACATGCTCTCGGAGTAGGCTTGATGATCCGTAGAAGGGAGTGACCTTATGTATGCAAAGCTACCATGTGCAAAGCATTGTGGGCCATTAGGGAAAGCAAAGATGGTACCAAAAGACGTGGTTCTCGCCCTCTGGGAGCTTACATTCAAGTTATGGAGGAAAGACATATATATGAAAATAATTATCAACCTAACCTTTCAATAAAAGCCTATAATGATAACCAAAAAGCTATAGGGTGATAAGTGGGACAAAGAATGTTCCTGCTTGGGAGAGCTTCTATTCTTGTGGGGAGGATGAGATGAGATACATGCATTTAAAAACTACCGTTGTGACAAGTACAGACCTACCTAAGGTAGCTGAGAAGACATGTCTGAGGAGGTGACATTTAAGGAGAACCTAGAAGGACATAAAGGGGGAGTCATAGTGAACAGCAAGTATAAGGCCCTCAGGCAGGAAAAAGCCTACCATATTCTAGATACTAATGGAAGAATCTAGTGTAGAGTAAGAAGAAGAGAGGCATTGATGGAACTGAGGCGGGAAGCCACCATGATAGAGTCCGCATTTCATTCTACTGTGAAAAGAAGCCACCATGATAGAGTCCTCATTTCATTCTACTGTGAAAAGAACAAAACAGCCGGAACAAACAACATTTAGAGGCAGTCCTAATCATGGCTGAGGGGGCTGAATGGAGATGGGGAAGGTTTCAAAGAAGAAGGTAACTGAAATTTCTAGAAGTATTTTAAAGTTGTTTTTATGTTGATCATAACAGTATTTGATTCTGTTAAGTGAGTCACTTAACTTACTCATTTACGCGTAAACCTGCCATCTTGATCGTATTCACTGTGGCAGTCAAGCTTAAATATCATATACAGATAAGTAATAGACATTTAGCTGGAAGGCAAAACGGAGGTCTTGGGGTAACTCATCCTGTGGTTGAATGTACTTTTCAGCATGACAGGTGCTCGGTGACATGGAAGAGTAATTGCTCCAATTACTCAATTTTCTTCTCACTTTTGTCTCATTATGTGAGGACATTTCATAATGTGTGTATTTTTCTGATTCATAGGTGTTTTTATGTATTTGCTTCTTGGAGTCACTAACATATGTCTAATAACTTTGATTGGTAGTTCCAATCATTTCATTTCCGTTGCCCTGGTGATCTCAGATTCGCTTTGATTTAAAATCATGTATCATTAATTAAGTATGTTGAGTCATCTCTGTGAAGAGTTCATTTGAAAGCAAAAAACAGCATCATCAAATAATTGAGGGCTTGTTAACTGCTTCCAGCTTGAAGCCAGCAAACCTTGCGAATCACAGTGACCTGGTGAGGGGGCAGGTGCCTAAGTGGCATTGTCCAAATAGTTTCCTAAGCTGTCTGGTTGCTTTTCCATCTTTGAATGAAGAAAGAAAACTTTGTTGGGGGCAGGGGTAATCTTTTAAGCTAAGTTGTACTGAAGAGCCCAATCCCTTTTTAATATACAGTGTTCGTACAAAGCAGTCTTACTCTAGATTTGCTGGTAAACACACTGGAATCCTGGCTTCCAGGCTGGGCTTTTCCAATAACTCTGTGACTTGTCAAGGTACGTCCCCTTCCTGAGCTTTATTTTCCTTATGTTTTAAGACAAAGGGGTTGCATTTAATAATCTGTGAAGAAATTTTGTTTGAGATGACATGGAGGATGATGTTGTGCTGTTTGTGATACTACTAAATATTGGCCTAGCTCTTTTATGTAGCCACTGTTATATTTATCGGTAAAAGTTACAGAGTAAAACAACTGGATCTTTTTTAAAAATTGGGATAAATGTTAACTTCATTAATTAAAAACACATTTAAAAGGTACATCACATTGGGATCAAGTGACTAAGTTTTGCTCTAGACCATTGCTTTCTCTATGTCTAGTTGGAAAAGGGAATACTGTATCTCTGTGAACATGAGTAGCTTAGGCCAAGTCATCAGGCTTAGACTTAACCCCTCTTCCGTTGCCATAACTGCCCCCCCAACCCCTGTCTTTGATCTTGGGGATTGCTGAGAGACCCAGAGGAGAGTAGGGATGGTTCAGGGCCAATCCAGTGCTGCCGTTGAGAAATCAGTTCTTAATGCAGGCTTGCCCACCTAAATGGTTAGTCAGTAGACCACCTTTTATAACAGGCCCCAGTTATTTCATAAATTGTGCTCAAAACAATCACCCCCCCGAAAGTCACTTACTCTTGTCACCTGCGTGTCTGAGTATGCCACCTGCCAGTGTCCGCGTGTCTGGATGTGTGGATTTGCATGTGTGCACTTGTCTTCTCCCAACTCTTGACCACTCCTGTGGGACTTTGCAGTCCTGAGGAGGTGGGCTGGGTGATCAAGGCCAAGGGCACTGACTATGTGGGTGCAATTTCCCAGCAGAGGCCTACCCCTCAGTAGCCGTCGTCACGGGGCTCAGCAACCTTCCTCAAAGCATGGGGCCTCACGGCCCAGATGTCAACCACGAGCCACTCTTACCATCTTATTTGTCTTGAAGAGTCAAGTCGAGCCTCTGAAACTGGAGGAGGCTTCGTGTAAATCATTATCTCCCTGATCACTGGAGTCGTTGGTCTCCCTCCGAGATTGGATAAATCTATTGTTGGGGAGGGCAGCAGAAGTCATTGCATCAATGTGGACAAATGGCTCAAATGAACAGAAGGAGGAGCGGTTTTCAGAGGATAGAGGTCACGTGCAAGAAGGGAATGCACTAGAAGGAGAAAAATGGCAGAAAACGTTGGACTAAGCCAGGGAAAGAAGAATCCCATTCCTTTTCCTGTTTTGATGAGCTGGCTGCTTTACAAGCCTCCTCTCCCTTTTATAGAGAGAATACTCCTTGAAAGCTTTGCATCCTCATCCCTTTTGTAGAGAAGTAGAATTAAGGTGCCCGCCTGCCCTAGTGCTGGGGTCCTGTGGGAAGTGCCCTGCCAGTCCTGTTGCTGCCATTGCACATAGAGCCACTGTTCTGGCTGAGGGAGCCCTGGGAATAAATGGATTTGATATAACAGTTTTAATTGTTGACGTAGAATATCCTCAAGTTCAGAACTTCCACAGACCCGAGTGAGGTGTTGCCCATACGATGTCACTTCTGGTTAAGAAGTCCACAGTGTTTCTAGCTCTTGTGTCAGTGTGACACCAAGCTATGGATATATTGGCTTTCCTTCTGTTTTGCCTGAACTGACTGATGTTTGGGGCATTGAGTAGAGACAGCCTGAGACCCAAAGCTGAGCCATTAACTCCCAGATGTTCACAATTTCCAAGGAAATGTTCTATGCCTGTGGTTATTACTCACATGGCTCCTTAAATGCTCTCATCTTGGCACCTTTTGCGCTTGCTGAATTCAATTTGAGGAAAGAACAGGCGAGAGAATTTTGTGGAAAGCAATTATCCTGTACTTTTGTGACCTTCATGCTTTCCCCATCATGATGAATTTGGGGGCTGGTTCTCGTATCGGTCAGCATGTCACTCCTATTAGAATTTTGTTGTATGTTACAGATAACCAGTTGTATCTAATTAAACAATAATGATGGCAGCGCAAGGCATTTTCTGGGAATTAATGACCAGCTGGGAAAAGCTGATGGCTGGAGAGTCAGCAGAAGGCTATTAGCTTCAGTCTGCCATTAATCTCCAGAAATGCCCATTTGTGACGTCATTGTTGGTATTGAAAAACGAGAGTGGAAGACAGTTTCCTGATGTTTATCGTGTGCTTCTGAATGACAGGTTCCCTATGTGTTATCAAAAAGTTGTTCTTTTCTTCTTAATCTTCCAATTGTCCTTTCGTCTTAAAATATGTTTCTTATACACAGTGCGTGAAAATGGAATTTCTTAGCTTCTAGATAATCACGGGAGTTTCTTTTTTTAAAGAGTTCCAAGTTTGGGAGGTTTTCTTTAAATATTTTGGGTGGTAAAACCAGAATTGGTCTTCAGCTGTGATGTTGGAATTTGATAAGTGTCTGTATTATCCTAACTCTCTGCTCATAGCAGGAAATGGTTGCAAATGTTTTGAATAGCAGCTGTTGCTAGCAACGATGTGCATTTCACAATGAGATTCTATGGAGTTATAGTCACATTCCTTGTAGATGAAGGGGACTCTCTGCCAGGAAAAACTGTGATGGTGTGCCTATATAATATTTTTGATTACTGCTGCCGAATGCTAGTCGAAAATAGAGAGCTGACTAAAATATTCATCACCTTCTTGCATAATTTAATGACTTATAAAGGAAGACAACAATTCCACATACAAGCCATCTATCAAAAACTTGTTCTAAACTCATAATGCTAATTTAAAAGTTTTGTTGGTTTTTCTATCATTTTTTTTTACCCCAACATGAAAGAAAGTTCTTAAAGGTCATTAACATCCCAGCCAATGAGCTGGGAATGTTTTGCCAAACACAGAAGCTCCAGGTCCCGCCAAATTTCAACCAGAAGCTGTTTATATTTTGCAAACATCATAGCGTTATTCTCCCGATAAGAAGGTTGCTGGTGGTATCGCTCCTTCTAGATGCATGCTAAGTGTATGCGTTTGGGGGAGTAGGATGAGTCAGCATGCCATTAATCACAGCTTTAGAGGCACTGACTCACTCCTGGCAAAATGGAATGGCCTCATTGGGAAGGGTGTGAAAGAGGAAAAAAAAAATCCATTCTGGGGTCAGTTCCCTGTTTCTGCCAGTGCAGATCGAATTTGCACGCCGCCCCCACCCCGCCCGGCTTGGTGGGTGGTTTTCAGGCTGAAGAATGTTGCATTGGGGACCCTTTAAAATCAGACCCCATGTTTTTTCAGGGAGAAAATGCTAGGTGTTCACAATCTTGCTTAGGAAATGCAGAAAGGGTCTGGAAAGAAAAGGTGAGCTGAGAGGGGCTTGGTATCTATCTAAGGCCAAATTTGGTGAACCAGGTCCTGCTCTCCCACTGTTCAACAAGGTAGGTCTTTGATCCAGGTCCGGTGTTGATTGGGAGGCTCGCAAGTAGACTTTCTTGTCCTCATTAAGGGGTCCTGAATATCTGAAGAATATCTGCAACAGCCCCAGTTCTCTTTGAAAATCAAAGACTAAAGAGCAGCACCCTTGAATCTTCTGTCTGACTGGGTATGTGATGGGCTAAAGTCACTAAAGTCAGGTTCTCCCGGGAGCAGACCATGGAAAGAAACCTCAACTAAATACATCGCTAAGTGGTGGACCTCAGCTGGTTCAACCTGCAAATATCTCCATTGTATCTGAAATTGAAACGTGTGAGCGCTACTCGGTGTTCATTTAGATACAGTATGGTTATTGGTATTAAAATGTTTCATTGTACTTGTAGCACAGTTTCACGCCCTTAAATTTTCGTTATGCTAACAACAGAGGTATATGGAGTTGAGTAAGCTATTCCCAGGGCTTTATTATTTTAACATCAGCCCCTAAAAATAACATCAGCAAGCTAGTAAATGTTTTTCTTTGCAACTTTTCTTAGGAATGTTGTTTCTTTAGTCTTCCCTGGGAGTAGATGTGATTTGAGACGCTCGCTGCTTTCCTGAAGCTCTAACTTGAGTTCATTTTGTTATGTGGTGACCACAGTTCTGGATGACGCCCCCCCTGGCACACAGGAATACATTATGTTACGGCAAGATTCCATCCAATCTGCGGAATTAAAGAAAAAAGAGTCCCCCTTTCGTGCTAAGTGTCACGAAATCTTCTGCTGCCCGCTGAAGCAAGTACACCACAAAGAAAACACAGAGCCCGAAGGTTTGTGCACAACGGACGCGTGTTTTTGCTTGTTTTCTCTCGTTCTTCTTTCTTTCTCTTTCTTTTTGACTGTGCATTGCCCGTCTGGTGTGCTGTGTGTTGTTCGGCCCGGGACGGAGTTAGGAGGCCCCTGGCTCGCCGGTGAATGTGTTATGCAGGCTCAGATGGAACACTGTATAATACAGTCATCCCCGGCACGGCGCGCAGCCGCCTCCTGCTTCTCGCAGCTGAACCTGGTTCAGCTGCTGTCCTTACATTGCCCCATTTTGGCTGCTCAAGTTGCTTGCTCCTGTAGCCGACATCTGGCCAAGTCTGTTCCCATCACCTTGCATTCCTGAAACAGCAGTCGGCTGAGGAATGACACTTCTAAAGTGACAGAATGAGAAGATGGTTCCAAATTCTCTGACTCTCCTCCGCTCCATAAAGCTTCTGCATTGTGCTTGAAGAATGCTCATGACCTCCTTAGTCGGCTGAAGCAGGCCCTGACGCCCCGTGTAATGCACGCCCAGTTGCACTTTGCCATAGTCAAATGCATGCCTCAAGGAAACCATGAGTCGTTTGTTTTTCTTTGCAGCTCAAGTACAGGTTTGAAAAATTCCACTTGCCGGTACTTAAACTGAGGTCAATAGCGTGTTCATTGCCATCCATGCTACAAATCTATCTCTAAAATCCCCGCTACAAATCTCTCTCTAAAGTACCTCGTCTGTCTAGAGTCTTCGAACGTTATCCCCACTTTTTTGCATATATCAAACAGGGACATTTTCACATCACAAGATGTGGTCAGCTCTTTGCCATTTGTGTACGTTTCAACTTCCAAAGAGACATTTGAGAAGCCTACTGTGTATGCTAAGTACTTACCGTAGAGCAGCCTGGGTTCCCTCCGCATCAAGTACTGGTTATGCGGTTTCCCAGTGAATGACACTGGAAGTGACAAAATGCCCCTGTCCTTGGGCAGTTGGTGTAGACTTGTGCATAAATGGCTCTGGGGTGATTTCTAAAAGCGACTTTGTTCCTATTTCGAGTCGCCCTTTTGCAACATGATGGGTGTCTGCCTTACAACTGTCTTTCTGACCTAGAAAGAACTGCCACCGTGTTCTGTGTAAAGTTTGGTGCGTAAGAAAACAACTCCAAATTGACTCTGGTCCATGGTTGTGGAATCAGTTTTTTACATCTCTAAGCCCCCCTTCTCCTCACTTCCAAATAGAATTTTAAATGTTCATTGGCAGAAAAGGAGAAGCGTACATTTTTCTATGTTCATGTATATTTCAGCAATAGAATAGAATATTTGCATTTGTTTCTACCCACGCTTTGGTATCCAAGCTGTCTAATTTGGGGATGAGTTCTGATGTCAACACTTAACTCATCTGGAGATGGAGATGGTGACCCTTTACAGTGAGTGAAATGGATCTTTTGGTGGTTTGGTAGAGAGGATACCAACTTGACCTAAAACTTTCAACCAGCGACAATTATTTAACTATTTATAATGCATTCCAATATTTTCTCCTTTCTTTTCTCTAAAATTACTTATACTTGCAAATACACACACACACACAAACACACATAAAACCAGTATCTGTGTGATAGCTATATACCATTTATTATATAGTCATATATATTAAACATATATAACATAATTAAATGTATGTGATACAGATACTGTACTGTTTTTCTACTTGCACATAAGCGTAGAAAACCAAATTTGGTTACAGGAAGAGAAAGAAGCAATTTAAGAAACACCTGGTTAAATTCAGTCGAGCAATCAGTCTAGAAAGTTACTTCAAATTATTTTAACAGTACTCAGATTTAAGAAAAATACAGCTGAATAACCTAAATTTAAGCCCCCATCCCTTTTCTTATTACGTACAATTTTACCAGGATCTGTGGATTTTCAAAATATCACCTGGAGCATACTGTGTATACTGTTAGAAATGTTTTCAGATATGAAGAATTCTTTAGAGGATGGGTAGCGGTAAAACTCCTTATACAAAGTTTGGATAGTTTTTAATCTGTCATTTCATCCACATGTTGAGTGGCTGCCATCATGCTTAATGTGACTGTCATCCTTTCCCTTGGACGCTTTGATGATGGGCATTGTCTTCTTTCAGATTGAAGATTTTCCTTATCTCGCTCTCCTTCCAGGTCCTCTGGAATAGTGAAGCTAATATTTCCCTCCTTGCTCCTATGGATTATTCGTAAATAGTATTAGACTCATTACAGGCTTTCTGGAATGCCATTTGAATAATACTGCTTACAATTTTACTGTCCCCCCTTCATACAAGACCCCAGAAGTTAATGGCAAAACCAGACCTTGAAATGAAAACACTTGATCTCTGTACAAATTAGCAGGGTCCAGAAGACCCTAGACAGGGCAAAAGCAGTGGTGCTGTGGAAGAGATCTAGGATAAATAAGGAAACTGTGCCGAGAAATTAACATGCTTACTTCACGTATGATACCAAAGCTCGTCACTTCCAGGCAGTGAAGTAACCGCGGGTTTGGAAGGGTTCAGTGGTCATTCTGGCGACCCGGTTTTTAAATGCTGCAAAGTACAGTCTTTCATTTTCTCTTACAATTGCTGTAACGTGTTATTGCTAATTAGTAGAAATAAAAGGCCTCTTGATTACAAATAGAATCTTAATTCTAAACTATATCCACACTTGGAAACATTTTATTCTCATGTGAAGCATTTTTGAAGAGATTTCCTCTTGTGGTTTCTGGGCCAAAGTACGAGACCTTAACTGACCTTGGCCGTGGATGCCTACCAGTTCCACTTCATGTGAAGGCAATGGACAGGATGACCTCTTCTAATGAGGTGGTTCTTACGTAACCTCAAGTGAAAAACGAAAACTGCATTGAAATTTGGGAGGAAAATAAAAGTTTGAATTGGGTAAGTTTTAGAAATGTTGAAATTAGGTCAAAGAGCTTTTATGGGTATTATGATAAAGTGGCAATTAATTTTCTTCTTACTGAATTGATAAAAATCGACCAACTGTTTTTTTATTATTAGAGACAAAGTCTTGGTGTTTCATTTTATCGGTGATGTCTTTGTGCGGGCCAGATTATCCCCATAGCTCATGACTGCCTGAGATTCGCTACAGATCATTTCTTTACAGTTCACAGTCTCCTGTCTTTCAAAAGGTATTTTTGTATCATGTCCAGGGCCCTCAGAAGCCGTGTGAAACAATACATTGAAGGATGGAACTATCCTACTGGCTTTTCAGGATACTCTAAAGCCACATTACACTTCGCCAAAAGCAGGTTTCTATTTCTGAGCAGCCAATTCCAAAATAAGTTCTTTAATCTGTTCCAAATGCTTGTGATTTTCAGTGATATGATAATTTCCATAAAAACCACTTATGATGTAATCTTATGAGAGTGCTGGAATTTGGCTGAAGACGCACATACAAGTATCTGAGAGTCTAATGTGGCCCAGTACCAGCAACGCTCTTTGTTATAAGAAAGCCACATGGAGAGTGGAGGCTGTTACCAGAACCTTCCTTCTTACTGTTCCAGGAGCCTTTTGAAAAGAGAAAATACAATCCTTGTAGCTTGATTCTTTTCTTTCATTGTCATGTGTGCCAAAATGAAATCGCTGGATTCGAGTAACATCTGAGAGCCAGTCATCGGGCTTTTACTGATGTTCGAAGATTGTTCGGAAGCATTACACCAAGATATACGTGCTTGGAAGTCGATACTGTTGAAGATCTACGGAGAAAAAGAAATCGTGGATTTCCAGCATTTGCTTCTAGGATTAAAAATCCTGATTACAGTAGTAAATTTGAAGGAGATAACATCATACGGGAGAATATGACAGAGCTTGGGGGTTTGTCACTCACCGTCTTTTGATCAAGCATTTGGCCTTTTTCTTGCAGCCCTGTTTTCATGTGATTTAAATATATATATATATATATATATATATATATATATATATATATATATATATATATATATTCCATCTCCCTTAGGACATCTGTAACCTTTTAATTCAGAGAGGCGTCCAACCATAGTGACTTTGGTTGGAGGAGAAGAGAATCTGGGCTCCAGAGTGGTGGTGAGGTATGGCAGCGTTGACCAACTGAAAGAAAGCAAAATTATGTGGCAGATGTTAAGGGGGCATATTTGTAACTAGTGCCAACGACTGTTACTCTGATGTTGCCTTGCTTTCTTTACACCCGAAAGAGAATACATCCCTGTGAATATCACCAGTCGCCCAAATGGTAGGAGAGGAAGAAAGTAGAAGAATATTGAGGAACATGCGAAGGGAAATGTCCTTATTTTCATCCCTACTTCTTCTTTAAATTTGTTGTCTCCTGTTGTGTGTCTTCGTCATTTGAATAATAACGAGCCTTTTGAGAAAAATGGGTCTAGTACCCATTTGAATTAATAGTTTGATAAAAATGAAGCAACCTCTGATGCTTGACACCTTGAAGATGTCTTGACTTTCAGAAAGCACGTGACTGGGTTCCATGTCTGCCCCCTTGAGGATGAGAACTGAAGGGTTATTCATTCCTATTTTATTAGGAAAACATGGAGCCATATGTTTGGGTGGCTCTGAAGAGATAAAAGACTTTATTCTTAATCTTTTAATTTCAAAGTAACTATGACTTAGGGTCCCCTTGCCTTTGATGTGTTACCTGAAGGATGGCAAAACGACACCAGAGAGTTTTCTTTGCTCATTGAAGCAAATGGCAGCTTCATTGCAGAGTCACAAGAAAGATTTTAAAACTGGTCCAAATTGAAAACAAATTAAAGCCAGAAATCTGAAGGCCTTGGTGATTAGTAACAAGTAAACACTGTCCTCTCCCCAGAAAGTATTCAAATGTGTTCCTCTCTGTTGCATGTCGGCTATTTCTTAATAGACGACTTATGTCCTAAAACGTTAGGAGACTAGTAGTGGCACATTCTCTCTTGTGTCCTATTTCCCACCTATGGCAGCAAACGAAATTAAATCCTACTTGGGGGATAGTTTCTACTCTCTGGAAAACTCATAATTTGATCAAGGAAGTATACTTAACAGCCAGTAATTCAATTGGCGGCCAGGATGGGCATTTATTATTCTCTTTTTAGTTATATGCATCTCAACTCGGTCTCCAGGCTGGCCTTTACAGTAGAAACGAACAACCACTCGTTCCTAGAAAATACGATCCACTTTTTAAAGCAACGGGTCTCCTTTCTTACTTGAGCCTAGGTGTTTCCATCGAGCTGGCGGTGACATTTTCCTGAGGTTTCCCTTGGTTAATATCGAAGGCAGATATTTCTCGTGTATGAAGCCAACGCTGATGACCCATTTCAAGTTTTTTTGTGTTTAAAATAACACTCCTCTGGGAAAATGCTCTGAAAGGTCTATTGGATGAATGACAGTGTATGGTGGTGATTTTGATTAAAGAAAAAAAAGTGAAAATCTAAGTGCCGATTCTTGAAAACCTCATCCATCCATATGGGTACTGCCCCCTTCAAAGCTATTACTTCTGAGTAATAGTAGTTACTATGATAGTATTTGGCTTCTGAGGCTCTGATATCTCAGCAAGTCCCCTTGTTTGTTTGTTTCTCTTCACAGCCAGTTGATAAACCACTTAAGAAAAGATGCCATTCTGACCCAGCATGATAGGACCCAGGTAGGCTATGTTCCTTGTCCAAAAAGGCATAGCCTGAATGACTTCCAGCTATTTCCCCAAACCAAGCCCAACCCTAATGTATGGACGTCTCCCTGCATTCAGGAGATACACAGGAATCTGCTGTTGCCTCTGATCCACTTTTCTCTCTGTCTTTGGTTTTAAAGGATAAGTTGCTTGCCTGGTTGAAGAGAATGTGGGGACTAACTATACTCTCTTTTGCATGTTCTTAAATAATTAGCAGGTTGATATTTTCCACAGTATGTTTCATGAAACATTGATCACATATCTATGTGAAAAGATAGACTGTATGGTCAAGTGCATGTTTCCCAAACTCCACACCACTCTTAGAGAGTCTCAGTTCATAAGAGTAGATTAAAAGTTTTGGGGAGCCTTACGGATCAGGAATCTGACTTCGGGCAATTCAGTGGTATATATTTTCCAGCTACCAAATGCTCTTTGTTCATAACACCTATCAGTGTCCCACAAATACACTTTGGGAAACGCCACGCTGGCCCCATGGAGCATCAGTGTATCCCACATCACAGCTGGGCTTTGACAATGTCATCCACTTTGGAAATGGATGTTGTTCCTTATCTCTCTGCCCCCCCCCCCCCACTGTCTTTAGGGAAGTGCTCCTCAAAGTGTGGTTCCACGGATCAGTGCTGGGTCTGAAATGACTTGTTACAAGTCAGTGATAAGATAAGGAGCTTGTGCAAGAATGTAAATCAATGCACTGCTTGCTTCCCCAAGAAAGTATTGCTGTCTTGCGGTGAACACTGACGTCAGCAGGATGAAATAAACAAGTGTGCTTAGTGACAGCATTCACAGGTCAGCACTAAGTCTGTGGACCGTACTTTGAGCGACACTGCTTTAGATTACTTAGATGATTCTCAGCCCTGGCTGCACACTGGAATCACCTGAGGACCTGTGGAATAATATTGATGCCGGAGCCCCACATCAGACCAAAACCAACCAGCTAACCAATAACTTGTCCAAACAAAAACCCTGCAAAATCTCTCGTGGCAGAGGTAGTGTTTAAAAAGCTCCCCAGGTGATTCTAATGTGCTAACAGGGTTGGGATCGCTGCCTTAGGAAAAAATCACCTTGGCATAAGGTCTGGTGTGTGATGTCAACTGTCAATTCAGAATTCTTATCATGCTGATTGCATGGGCCTCTTTAGGAGGTGCCCTGTGATGAGAGGGCACTGCTGGACAGGCAGCACTTATATGACCTTTAGAACTTGTGGCCATGTAAGGTAGCCGTCATTCTCAACATGCACGCGTGCGCGCACATGCTTGCGCGCTCACACACGCTCCTTTCTGTTGATTGTTTCCTTTGCCGTGAGAAGCCTTTTATTTTGATGAGTTCCCAATAGTTTATTTTTGCTTTTGTCTCCTTTGCCTCGGAAGACATATCTAGTAAGAAGTTGCCGTGGCCGAGGTCAAAGAGGTGCCTGTGTTCTCCTCTAGGATTTTGGTGGTTTCCAGTCTCACATTGAGATCTTTCATCCATTTTGAGTTTATTTTTGTGTATGGTATAAGAAAGTAGTCCTGTTTCATTCTTCTTCATGTAGTTGTCCAGTGTTTCCAACACCATTTGTTGAAGGGACTGTCTTTTTTCATTGGATCTTCTTTCCTGCTTTGTCAAAGTTTAGTTGACCATAGAGCTGAGGGTCCATTTCTGGAGTCTCTATTCTGTTCCATTGATCTGTGTGTCTGTTTTTGTGCCAGAACCATACAGTCTTGGTCACTACAGCTTTGTAATAACTTGAAGTCTGGAATTCTGATGCCTCCAGCTTTGCTTTTCTTTTTCAAGATTGCTTTGGTTATTCAGGCTCTTTTGTGTTTCCATACAAATTTTAGGATTGCTTGTTTTAGCGCTGTGAAAAATGCTGGTGGTATTTTGATAGGGATTGCATTAAAAGCGTAGATTGCTTTGGGTAGTAAAGGCATTTTAACAATATTTGTTTTTCCCCATGAGCATGGAATGTCTTTTCCATTTCTTTGTGTCTTCTTCAGTTGCTTTCATCAGTATTTTCTAGTTTTCAGAGTACAAATCTTTTACCTCTTTGGTTGGGTTTATTCCTAGGTATCTGATGGTTTTTGGTGCAATTGTATATGGGATCGAGTCCTTGATTTCTCTTTCTGCTGCTTCACTATTGGCACACACCCGTTTCTGAAGTTCCCTTGCCTCCTTGCCGCTCTGTGCTTTTAGAAAAATAATCAGGCTTCTCCATAGGAGCGTGGTAATCTGCCACCTTGTGACCAACATCCTTTTTTGCAAGCAATTGTTGCTACACGTGTCTTCTCAAACTATGGTTCAGCTTGCAAATGTGGGTGGGAGAGTTTCTCAGGACCACGTATGAGTGTAGCTGAAGAAGAGAGGGAGAAGAAGAATGTATGAATATGCCAGAAAAGTACAATTACTTCTTTGCTTGATTGTTCCTGCTCTTGGTGAGATCACAAAAGTTGGCTCAAACTGCTCATGACCTGAGTGTCTGTCCCTGAGTTGCACCAGAGGCTGTCGTCGTTGAGACATTGTCCTCTTACCAAGTAGACATCACCAGCTTCTGCAGCATAAAATCATGACAGCAGCATGTACGTGAAACTGACTTTGACATGATCAGGAGACTTTGATTGCTATCCGTGTTTCCGAATCCTCCCTAGCGCTGTATTCTCCACTGATTGTGTTCATTTGTTATACTCTGTGGCCTTTCTTAGTGTGCTTCAGAATACGCAGCTTGAATAATGCCCATGGGAAAGTGCGGAACAAGAAGTATAACATCCTGCATTTTATCAACACTTACCCTTGTCTTGCTTCACAGCTGATATCCACACTCTCTCCAACACATCACAATCACATGTCCGCTTGCACCCATGTGCTGGCATATTTCTACTTACTAGCCTCAGCTATTTTAAGATATATATTCTTGGAACAGCTTCAGGTCATCCTTCAAGCCCATCCAGCTTTGGAAGCAACAAGTGTACGTTGGCTGGAAGACCAGATCCCCACAGAGGAGGGGAAAGAGCCCAGTTCCCCTTAGCTGCTTCTCCGTATAGTCACTTCCCTAATAAATGACAGGACTTGATTTGAAACTGGTTTTTCTGGCGTCTAAAGCCCATATCCTTTTCCCTCTATGGCTGCTCCGTATGCCGTATGCTCGGTGCTCACCCTCTTGCCTTACACGAGTTTATTGTAATGGTGATTTCAGGGCAGAAGAGCTATGTTAGGTTTAAAGGACAGGCAATGCTGTCCACACTCCATTCTCAAGCTACGCTGTGGAAAGGAGTTGTCATAAGTGGAAGGGACTCTGGAGGTATTTGTTAATTCTGTGAGCCTAGAGTTGGGTGTATGGCGGCACTCGAAAGAAGTAGGTGAAATGGCCCTTACCTTCAAGGTGATGATTTCACCTAGGACACACAAAAAAGAGTAGAGTGATTAGTGAAGAGCTAAATTCAGTTTGAATGCAATAAAACTGTCCTTAGATTAAAAAACAACAACAACAACATCGGCAGGTTACTTGCCTAATCTCCTTTCTTTAAGCTGGGAGATGCTCTTTTACCTGTAATGGTAGAAATGAGGAAAGGTCATTTCTAAGTAGTAAACAGCTGATTGAATTGCTTGATTTTTTTCTTAACTCAATAAAATTGCCACCATTGACAGGAATGTTATTAAGACTTGCTCTGAGCATTTTCTCAGTTCCCTAAGATTAGGTGTTACTTAGAGTAAGTCTGGATATTAGCAGTGAATTTTCTTTCATCATTTTTTGGAGCCCTACTCTCTAGCTGAAGGTAAATGACAATTAAAACAATAATTGAGAATTACTCCGAATTTACTACGTGCCAAGCATTTTACCTAATACTGTCTTAATTCTTACAACAGTCCTTAGAGTCAAGTAGGTATTTTTTTTCTGTCCATATTATGGTTGAGGAAACCAAGAGTCAGAGAGGTGAAATAAATTTGTCCATTGTCACCCGAGTGGGCAGTGGTAGAGCCAATACTCAAATGCAGCCTGTCTCACTCCTAAGACCATGGTCTCTCAGTTACAGGAAACTGTTTCCCGTAACAAGGCTGAACTAGAAATACCTTCCATTTTGTTCTCCAGTTACTCCAGTATCGGCTTACTGAGACAGATCGCCGGATACAGTAAGCAGGAGGGACCTCGTGCCTGTTGTCGGAGAAACAATAGAGTTAAAAGGTGCCTTGTTCTTCAGAGAAAAGAGAAACAGCCCGATTTAACTTTAACTTGTTTACAGGGCAGATTCTCAGTCAAATTTGACTTCGTCAAAATGCTTTTCACTCTGCCATATCAAAATTCGGATACATTCACTGTGCTGGTATACGTTGATTTCGCTGCAGGCCAGATCTTAATCCCCTCAGGCCAACTGACCTCCTACCTCAAAACCCCGTCTCACAAAGTATCTGTTGACCTAAGTCCCTGGATGATAAAACCTGCATCACAAAGTGAGAACTGACTTAAGGCACATGAAGAAAAAGTCCTGCCAAACTAGGTCGGGTCACTGTCAAGATATTGTTCTGTGTGACTTTCACAAGGAGTGAGATTGCGTGAAATGGTCCATTTCCCTCCAGAAGCATGAAGAAGGAGGTCTCAGGAATTTGTGTGATAGATTCTGTGCAGGACATTCTCTACTGTGCTTTGGTTAGTTGCTTAGCTATCAATTTTTAGCATCTTTCACGTGCCAGGCACTTGAGCTTTATTACCGTTAATCTTCCCAACCCACAAGGTGGGTGTCATCAATCTTGAAGGACGCGATGGGGAACACTGGAGCGCAGAGATACGCAGTCACTTGCTCAAAGTCATACAACTAATAAGTGTCTTAATTGGGATTTGAAGCCAAGTCTGTGTTGCTCCCAAGCCTGGTTGGTCTCTTCTCCATTGTGCTGCCCTAGCTTGTCTTATACCCTGACCCCTGACTCCCCCTTTCAGGTGTGAGGCATGAGAAAAGAGCTCCGCACCATCCTATCCACTGCTGGTGACACGTGCTGTGTGGAAGAAAACTATAGGACTGTCTTAACCTCTCGGCAGAGTGCACTTACCCAGTGCATCCCTTGAGAGACGTCTCGTGTGTTTCTCCACATCCTGCCCTGAATGCTGGTCTGAGCAGTAGGCCAGGGGTTAAACAAAGCATCTTTGAGATCTGTCACATGTTTCTTGCTTATAATTTTTTTAAAATTTCACTGCCTTTATTTCTTGGAATTTGGATAATCTTTCATGCACTCTATTGTTTCCTTCTGGAACTTATTTTTTTAATTGAAGTATAGGTGACAGGCAGTGTTATATTACTTTCAGGTGTACCGCATGGGGAATGCACAGTTCTGTACATTACTCAGTGCTTACTACAATAAGGGTAGTCACCATCCGTCCCTGTGTGTTATGACAGCACTATTGACTGTGTTTCCTATGCTGTGCTTTTCATCCCCGTGACTTCTTTACTTAATTAGTTTTTTTGAAGTATAATCGACACACAGTGTTACATTAGGTTCAAGTGTACAACATAGTGGTTTGACAACTCTCTACATTGTGTCGTGCTCACCACAAGTGTAACTGCCATCTGTCACCGTACAGATCTGTAACGGTACCATTGGACTCGTCACACGTTCTTGTCCTTTGCTCTTCCACCAACATCTACTAACTGTAGGTCATTTGTCCTGTAGTACTTCCTTAAATGAGATAACGCTTCGGAGCCATAGTTTTTCTCATGGAGCCACTAGCCCTGGAAGTGGCCTTAACTAGTTCTGCCATGAGCCGCCTCCCCAAGAACAGAGAAGGGGTGATGTACTGTTCTGGGAGAGGTGGGGTACACACAGATAAAGCCTCTTTGGAGTTCATCCATCTTTGAGCACTCCCAGTGGGAACTCAGAGGTTCCATCCTGACACCGGATTTTCGTGACGACCTTGGAGTAGAGCAGTCGTGCGCACCAGAGGTGGCCCCCTTTTAAGGGTAGTCTGTCTGCAGATATAGGGAGATTATAGGGACAGACATGTCTGTCATGGGGTTATTTGCTCCTTCTGTCCGTCTCTCCTGCTGCGCGCACAGGGGGCTTCCCCTGGATCAGGGCCGGAGCCTTGGCTGAGGATCTCAGTGGAGCCAGAGCTGTCTCAGTTCACCTCTATCAGAAACCTGCCGTTGTCCTTACGGTGGCACTGTTGAACTTTGCCCCTTCCGGAAACACAACACACTGGGACAAGTGAAATGTGCCTCTCGTGGTTGCTAGTTGCCATTTGAAGAAGGTAGTGAGCACACGCACATATGCACATCTTGAGTTAAAATAGCTTATTGAGAAAAACACAGACAGACAAGTAGTAGAGCTCACATGGTCCCTCTTCTGGAGCCCTTTCTAGGAGACAGCCAGCCCAGCAATGCGCAGCCTAACTGCAGACCTCTGTGGGATAATGTGGGCTCAAGCAGGCCATTCATACAGCGAGGCCATTTGTCTAGCAGGCTGCCTCAGGCGGTGAACAAAATCTTCTTTTTATGCAACAAGGAAGGAACAAAGGGCATTTCAAAAAGTAGGGGTAATAGACACTGCCAGCCAATAGCTTTTCTCTTTTGTTCCTTCTTCTGCCACTTTTCCTCTATAATCATTTGATTTTTCTCTGAGAAGATAGCATTTTAGATCATGTTAGAAGGTTCATGAACTGATTCAGTAAATTTCTAATTGGCATGCATGGTTAGCTGTTCACTTAGTGGATAATTGGCTAAATATATCCAGAATATTTACTGAGGGAGGGAAAAAAAGTCCCCAAAGCAAATCAGGATAGTTTGGGAACCTTTTATTTCTAGTGTAGCTTTTTCTTTGGGAGCAGTTACTGGTGGTTTTTGTTTTTTGTTTTTTTTTGGTGGTTATATCCTCATTTATTTAACTGACTTCCTTTCGATGGATGGTGTCTACTGGTTCCAGTGTTTTGTCATTTTTTATAATAATTTTTTATTATGTTATGTTAGTCACCATACAGTACATCCCTGGTTTCTGATATAAAGTTCGATGATTCATTAGTTGCATATAACACCCAGTGCACCATGCAATACGTGCCCTCCTTACTACCCATCACCGGCCTATCCCATTTCCCCACCCCCCCGAAGCCCTCAGTTTGTTTCCCAGAGTCCATAGTCTCTCATGGTTCATTCCCCCTTCTGTTTACCCCCTCTTTCTTCTTCCCTTTCTTCTCCTACCGATCTTCCTAGTTCTTACGTTACTGGTGTTTTAAAAGAGGTCTGTCTCCCTTCCTAATTTAGGACTCCATTTAACATACATCCTTTATTTCATCCCTACAGAATAGAGCTTTATTAAATAGATGCCACAGGCATAGCAGTGTCTGTCAACAATAAATACTCAATAACATTTACCATTAGGTACTTCTTCAAATAACCAATTTTGGTATTCTGACTTCGACCAGCCATTTGCCCTAATTCTAGGCAGCAAATGACTGACAGCGCTTCCAGTCACCATTAGCAGAACTGATATATTTGCCAAAAGAAACTTACTGTCTTATACAAGCCAGGAATTTTGCTGGGTATTAGGCACAGCATTGAATAGGGGCACTCTCTCTGCCCTCGAGGAAGGACTAGAAGGGAAAGCAGACTTTGAACTAGTCTATCAGTTAGCTCTTTGCATTTTAAGTCACCCTAAAACATAGTGGCTTAATACAGAAACAGTTTCTTCTTTCTCATAGTCTATAGGTTGTCTAGGTCTGCTAACGGCCACGTATGGGTTCTGCTGCTCTAGACTTGAGTTCACTCATACATTTGCAGTCAGCTGGTGCGTCAGCGTGGTTCTGACTGTCCCAGGATGGACACAGGGCTCGGTCTTACCCTGAGATCATGACCTGCGCCAAAATCAAGAGTTGGACGCTTAACCAACTGAGCCACCCCGGCACCCCAAGCCTTTTGAACATCCCTTTTAGCATCTAGACATTGTGGCCCAATTCATTTCAATATAGAACAGGGATCTCTCCACTTCTCTCATGCTAGTAAATAACCGGCATAAATCACTGACGCGCACTTGGTTAGAATGAGTTCTGATAGGGGCGCCTGGGTAGCGCAGTGGTTAAGCATCTGCCTTTGGCTCAGGGCATGATCCCGGCGTTCTGGGATTGAGCCCCACATCAGGCTCCTCCGCTATGATCCTGCTTCTTCCTCTCCCACTCCCCCTGCTTGTGTTCCCTCTCTCGCTGGCTGTCTCTCTCTCTGTCAAATAAATAAATAAAATCTTTAAAAAAAAAAAAAGAATGAGTTCTGATAGGATGGAGTGATGAGGAATCACATAGTACCTGTTATTCCTTCAGCAGTAGGTCTTTGTAAAGATGTCATTGATTTTTCTTCTCCATAATGCATCTAAAGTTTTCAGTCTCTGCCAAGACTGATTTATTCTTTTGTTGTTTGTCCTTGTTAACGTAGTTAAGTTTGCTCAATATTTTTGAATAGCCTAAAAATATTGGACCACTGGGAATCCAAATTAAAAGTAAATTGCCTCTTGAGTTCAGTGTTTAAAAACAGGTATACTTTGGAGTTGTATTAATATGCTGCAATCAAGGATGACATTACGTGAGTTTCCAATAAAACAAGTTTTCTGCCAACTTTACAAACGTGCTCTTTTGCTAGACTATGGAAATTGATTCCTTGTCTAGCGGTGAAGGTTTCTTGCTGAATCAAAGAGCTAGTGTTTAGAAAGAACAAATACACAGTTTTGTGGTAAAGAACTATTGAGTTGACAGTATGATATCCAGTCTATATAACTGAGCTGAGTTCTTACCTAGGATTTGCGAGTTTGGATCCACAGGAAGTGTTGATTTCCGATGCAAAATTGGATGGCAGTTTTCTATATAGGGTGTCCCCTTGTCCGAGGTCAAATAAGTCTTCCTTAGTGGCCTCTAAAGAGTCAAGAGAAGCTTTGTATTTTCAGGATGAGAAATTAAAAAAATAATTAACTTTTTGTAGTGCAAGCTGGTCCAGAGGGTTTTGGGAAACAGAATTCATTTTGAAGGAAGCCTTGTACTTGGATCACCCCTTAATTAAGACTTTATTAGGCTACTACCCATTTCTAAACTAAGATCAGAGGCTCCAGTTGCTAGACCCTTTTTGTTCAGTACCCTTTTTACCAAGACAGGAAAATGTCATTGTAGAAAATACTGCATTCCCGCACCTACCCCTAACAACATTCAATTTTGTCCTTAGCCTATCCAATGCTACTTTCCTTCCTGACTGTGTCTCAGTTTAATCTGGCTGAGACAGCAATCTGTACTGTAAAATGTAGGTGGGGTCTCAGTTGTGGAACAAGGAGGCTAACCAAGGAGACTGTATATTCCTATGGCTCGCCAAACCATTTGGTACCTCTCATCCTTTTCGTACCTGTCTGCTGGCCCCGAGAAAGGGTTTTGAAGAGGAAGGGGCTATATCTGTGTACAGAGGGGGGAAAAGTTTCAGTTTAACACATAATGTGAACTTTGTCTTCTCTCCTGTTTAGTAGCATTCCTGCTGGCTGTAGAGGAGTGAACACTGGGAAAATCAGAACTAGACCTGCACATCTAGAGTCTTCCAAGCAGTAGTATTTATCATCCTTGTGCACTGGTGCCTAATTTTTTTCTATATGGAAGATCTAAACAAATGAGCCAACACATCCAATACTTGGCAACGAATAACACTGGATTAAAAATGATCCCAGATTAACATGGGAAACCAAGTGAGAACTTAAACTCAGTGGGCATATTTATTAATGCTTCTTTCCTGCTATAAGAAGTAGTTGACATAACTATTTTTTTATTCGGTCATGTCATCCCAGGCCCTGTGTTGAGCTAGAATAGATTCTCAACCTTGGCGCTCTTGACCTTTGGAGCCAGATAATTCTTTGTCTCCAGGGGCTGTCGTGGACTCCACACACTCGATGCTAGTAGCATCCCCAGAGTTGTGACGAAAACTGTCAGCATTGCCAACTATTCCATGAGGAGAGAAATCCCCCCATGGAGAACCACTTGGCTATATGCCAGCTATGTAAATAAGAAAGCTATGGTCTACAAATTACTCTTTTCTTTAAGAGCCAGTCCAAATGCTTTTGTTTAATTGCCACCAATGTTCTCCTTCCTTGGAGAACTTAATCTAAATTCTGCCTAACCCCTCCCAATCTTTCCCTCACCTCTCCAAAAGCTTTTCAAGTTATCTAAAGTATTTATAAGGCTTTCCAATAAAATTCAATGCCGTTATTTGGTATAAGAAAACTTAGACCTCTGGTTAAATTAATCATTCTGCGGTCATTTAATGAGTACCTACTTAGGTTTTCCTTGTGTCTCCTCTAGGAGATCTGGAGCAGTATGACAGAGCTCTACTTAGAATCATATAGAAAAAGTAATGTAAATCAGGTTGTGTAAAGGGTCCAGGCTCAACTACAACCTACTTCAGGAAGTTTTTTGGTTGTGGTCCTTTTAGAAAGCTTCTGTTCAGCCCACTCTCTTCAGCAGAGCTGGTGATGAGCAGAGATGAAAATATCCCTAAGTATTTTCTTTTACACGTTTTCATATCTAGTTGAAAATTCAAACGTTTTGAACATTAAATCTAACCATTATGACTCAACTAACTTTGGCTGCACTGGGCTAGTTGCTTCCCTCAGGGTCCCTGAAGGTTTAGTACAACCCTAAAAATGTACTATCAACTTTTCCCTTTATCCTCTTGGTTTCCATACAGCAACAAACATGAGCTCAGGAAGAAAGGAATTTTGTGAAGCTTTGCATAATATTTTAGGGGATATACAGAAATTAAACATGTCAACGTTCAGAAAAATTAATATTCTAAAGGACAAAGAACAGAATTAAATTTACCTCTCAGCTAATTTAATTTTTTTTCCCCAAAAGTATTTGTGGTTTATCTGGTTCCTGTTTTTTAGCTTTGCTTTTATTCCTTATCATAGTAAAGTACCCCTGATGGGTTATGTAACTTTGGACAAGATCCATTCCTTCCTTGGATTTCCATATCTTTTTCTGTAAAATGAAAAACAAAAATAGATTGAATATGTACTGATTTCTCTTCTTGTTTTAAATATTTCAGATATATAAAATAAGAATATGTTACTAGGTTTCGTAACAGATTTATGCATAGTCAGAATGGAAGTTGAACTAATAGATACTGTCGAAGTATAACTTCATAAGTTTCAAGTGTTTGCTACCTTCACGTGTGCTCTTCACTGATCAAAAGCTAGAGTGCTCCATGGTCCGTATAGTGATAGCCGTGGGCTTCTTTTCCAGATTCTTGCTGAAACTGGTGATCTTGATTCTGGGCTAACTTTAAGAAGAGTAAAGTCTAGGCATGGGCTGGGGTGGGGTGGGGAAGAGTAACATTTTCTGAGTGCTGACTGTCTCCATTTCAAAAATTAATTCATATGGTCACATAAGCGAACTAACTTGCCCAATATTACACCATTAGAAAATGGGGGAATTGAGGTTCAAACCCGAGTGTCTTGCCTAAGCTGTACTCTGCTTTCTCCACAAGGGAGGCTTTCAGGACCCACCTTGAGGAGGACTAGGAGGTAAGCATGCTTTACCTTTGGTGACCCTTTCACTCCTCCCTTTAGTTCCTCTAAAGTGGACTTCAAGGGACCTGATGTGGTCACGGCCCTGATGTGAAGAACCTCCAGTTTATGCCCTTTTGTGGAGAAGTGCTTTGGAGCAAAGAGGATCCCTTCACCACAGACAGTCAGAAGCTGGGGGCAAGAGAATATGGTTGGTTCGTTGGTTCGTTGGTTCGTTGGTTCGTTGATTCGTTGGTAGACCAGCACAGCACACCAGCCACTGGACTCACACCTCTGTTTCCTAGCTCAGAATCACAGTCACCAAACTTCATATCACTCCTCAACTTACCATCCCTCCTCTTGGGGCTGTCCTGGCTTTTATGCTTCTCACATCGCCTTCCTTCTCTTCCAGACACATGGTGAGAATATGCGGGAGGTGCGGGAGACGCTCTGTTCTCAAAGTAGCCAGGTATTCTTTCATTTCTCTTTCCCTGTTTCATTTTGAAACCCATTGTTTCATTACAGTGTCCCCTGTGCAGAAGTAGAAGTACGTGGAGGTAGGGGGACTTAACACATCACATTTTACCATCCATCTACTCCTTTATTTGCCGATTTCTGCGGGAAGCTGTGGATCAACTCGTATCCTCCCAGCGTGTAAACTAATTCTGGGTGGGCGTTAGGTGCAATGGTGGAACATTCATTCATCTAACAAATTTTAGAGTTTTCGAAATGACCCAGTTTTCTTTTAGATGAAAACCAGTCATCCATAGAACCGGAGCACCACGCCTGCTCTGATATTCCTACAAATGTTTGGAATCCTGGTGGTTTAGGAGACAGAGAAGTTTAAGGAATGGTTAGAAAACCAGAGTGATATGCCACTTGGATTGGAAATGAGATACCCCTGTGGAATATGACTCAAGGCAGGCTCTCTATCTTACCTCTCCTTACCTCTGTCCCCAGCACCTTGCTTTAGCCCAGGAGCGGCGATTACCATAGCCGCTATTTATTTGAAGGCCCATCCTGGCCAAATACCATGTCAAGTTTCTCTGATCTCTGTATCAATCCTTTAACTAGGTATTTTATCCCAATTTTATACCCCAGCCAACTGAGGCTCAGAGAGTTTAGGTGAAGCAGAGCTATGGAGACCAGTAGGCGTTTAAAGTACAATTTGATTTGAATTTTGAACAAGTGATCTAAACTGATCTCTTGATATGTCAGCTCCTCCATCTGGGCTATCCCCTAGGTTGGTGACTTCAACTGTTGATTAAGACATGACTGCATTTAAATGTGTTTTTTCTATATACAAAATGATTTACTCTAGAGTAATAGCTGTCCTAGACACACAAAACACCGCTTTGATAAATCTCTTATTAGCTCTAAAGATAGTAGCTGCATACATACGCATTCAGATCTGTTTGTCTGTAAATAGCAGATCTGACTTGAGTATCTTCATTTCTGGACTTTTTGTTCTTAAACATAAGGTCTTTCAGTTTTCTTCTACTGCGGACAGTACAACTCATCCCTGTAAGTTTGAAGTCGGTCATGTCCAAAATTCTTAAAAGCCTTGCTGAAATCCAGCCTCAGCTTTTGCTTTCCCAGATCTATTCCCAACCCTCCCACCCTGACACCATCTTGGAATCTGTCTCTCCTTATCGATTTCCATTCCATGTTAGATCTTATTACCACCTGCCTAAGAATAAAGGGTTTTGTCTTCCCAAAGAGGGCAGGACCTGTGTCTTCCTCCTGGCACATAGTAGGTGCCCAGTACACACTTCTCCATTGAAGACTGCAGTGCTGCTGTTTTAGAGATGAGGTGGCATGGCATATCAAGTAAATAGAACCCTCTGTTACCTCCCAACGCTCAAAAGAATACTTCTCAGTATTGGAAAATACTGTGCGTTACACGACGCTATTAAGGGCATGTTTGTCTTACTAGCAAGAGGCTTTCACAGAATAGGTTGTACAATGATGTCTGTCTCTTGAGTGCTGTTTTACCTTAATGGAAATTTTAAAATGCGGCATGAACAATAGATTGATTACTTTATCAAGGCAATTAGACTCCACATAGAATTTGCTTGCAGGTTACTTCGGGTTAAGAACATTTGGGTTGCTGATTGTATATTTTTTGTATTTTTAATTCTCTGCTGTGAGAATCCACTCATCTATATCATTTTCTCCTAGTGCCTTCTGCTGGGTGCAATTAACTACAGCATAAACCACTGTACATGACATCCTGCAGGTCCTTCAGAATTTGTCTTCACCACTGTGTTCATGAGAGACAGCTGTAGGGGAATGGAAGGAGCACAGAACTCCTGTGGAGCAAACCTGGCTTCCCTCTGACCTCTCTGACAGTGGCTGGGCGATTGGGGCAGATGAGGGGAAAATAGAGACAATAATGGGATTGACATTATGCGGCTGTCTTGAAGAGTTGATTGACCATAGTGCCTGAAACATAACAAGTGATGAGTAAAGGTGAACTATTTTATTATTATCATTGTTAAAGATAATGAAGGTTCAGCTGTGGGTCTCTTAATGCATCAGGGCATCCTTCAGCCAATAAGCCATTGTCATGGATAAATGGACCTTCAGAGCCCTCATCAGTTTGTAGCCACTGTCCTAAACTAATGGGACCCATCTTGTGCTATGCTTCTAGACCGTTCCTGAGTTTTGCATACTCTGACCTTGCATTTAATAAATGCTAGTTATTCTTATTGTTATTGAACTTGTCTTTAGAACAATAAGTATGTTACCCACATGAAATGCTCCGCTAGGAAAGGTCCCAAGAGTAAAAACTGAGAAACAGCAGGTTGCCACATCCCTGCCCTGGGGATTTGCACTGCACGTTAGAATATTAAAGACTCTGAAGAGTCCTATATCATTCTTATTTTATGCATATGAAATTGTGTTTTGCAATTACAAAGTACCTCCATCCAATGAAAACTCTTTTGTTCTTGCTATCTTCATTTTTTCTTTGCTATCTTCACTTTTATATCAACAACCCTTAACCATTCTTCCACTGTCTTTCGCTTCAAGGCAGTCCTTCAACAGCCAGGTGCTACGAAGTTGCAATCACGCAGTCAGGCCACCAGGACCATAAACATGTCAGTCTGTTCCCTGGAAGCTTCCAGGTGGTTGGTATTCAATGCTACTTTCTAGCGTGTACACAAGTTCTTCTCATATCACAATACGCTCTGGTAGCTGGCAGACTTCCTTCGATAGCAGCTGAATTTCAAAGTGTTGCCAATCAAACAGGAAGTACAATCTCACATAGAGAAGGCTATACATCACATATACACCCCATGCTACGAGTCCGCGTGGCACAAGCTTATGGCTTGTCTTTGTTTACTGTGCGTTAATACACCAGTATACCAGTTTAGAGCCATGATGCCCATCTTGAAATAGAAATTGCTCCTGGTATATAGCTATTGAGCTAGGGTCTCCTGGGTCATAAGTAAATCCCACTTTAAGTATTACTATTTGAGCATTAGAATTTATAGAGGAGGTAAATCGGAGTAATTATTCATTTTACTAATGCATTTGCTGCAAGATTGATCTGTAGGGCCTTTGCAAAATATATTTAAGTAAGCATTGAATTCTACACAACTTTCCAAGATCAAACCATTTTATTAAATAAAGTAAGGAATAGCTGCCTTGGGCTATGTGGTTTGATTCCTTCCCTTAGCAGCGTTCTTTGAATCTGATTTTCTTGTTTCTGCATAGTTGGCATACCATGAAGAGGCTTTCATGACTAGAATATTTTGTGAAATATTACCATTCACAGGAAATACACCTCTCCTTTTACCGCTTGAGAAATCTGTGCTGTAGACCCGTGTTCTTAGATTTTGTATTCTGTGAAAAGGCACCATTCTTTGGTTTCATTTTGGATGGATTTTGTTGGAACACTATAAATGACTCGTAGGGAAATGAATTAGGCATTTAAGGTGTGTGCCA
Source organism: Ursus americanus (assembly GCF_024610735.1). Classification (NCBI taxonomy): domain Eukaryota; kingdom Metazoa; phylum Chordata; class Mammalia; order Carnivora; family Ursidae; genus Ursus; species Ursus americanus. The sequence goes on from NC_142164.1 coordinate 13,040,924, forward strand.
ACTTTTAGACCACCTGAGTGCTGTTAGTACATTACAGACGTACGTTGTCTAATGGCATTCATTTAGCCTCAAAGAGATAAGAGATTTTCGGAAATAGTAAACTCATTCCCAAGAGCACCTAATGCATCGGGTGAATCATCCTGAAACTCTGAAGAATTATAGTATTAAGGTCCTGTGGGAAATGGCACAGCCCAATATTTAAGAAAGGACAGATATTGTGATCTTCTTGAAAGGATCTTTGTAAATAAGAAAGCTGAATTGACAGGGACTGAGAGGATGGACTGCTTTTCAATCAGGCCAGACTTTTCATTTAGGTACTGCTTCTGTAAATGTTCTCACCTGCTGTGTGAGAACCACCACTGGGGGGGGTCACGTTTTCTAGAATCCCTCACAGGTTGGTCCAGCATGGCCAAACAATTCCTTCATTCCCCAAGGAGTTAGAAGCTCCCTGTCTAAGAAGCCAAACAATTAACCATCCTAGTGTGAGTTTGGCTGCCAGCAGGAAATCGAGTATGGTGCAGGGCTCTGGACACTATTATTGAGAAACCTAGAATTTTTCAGACTGCCTCTGGAAAATGTCATCTTTACTCCATGAGCTAAGAGGGGGCCTACCCACTAAAATATCAGTTGCCTACATTTTTAGCCTAACCACACACCAATCACTGTACTTGACATACATGACTTCATTTACGTGTGAGAAAATTGGAGCTTAGAAAGGTAGCTTGTAAGTAGCAGAACGGGGACTCAAACTTGGGCAGTAGAGTCCAGAGGTCAAGTTCTTAATCATAGCCGTCCATTTGGAAAGGGTTTGCATGTTTATCAACGAGGGCCTGGAGAGGTAAAGGCCAAGTTACTTTTCTTCTGAAACACAGCAAGAGGAAGCTCTGAATTATTTTCATTTAGCTACACTTCATGGAACATCACTGTGTGCCAGGTACCAAGCTAAGGCTTTATAAGCCTTATCTTTTGTAATCCCCCTAACAATACTGTGAGGTTGATCTTATTACTTGCCCCCAATTTTGAGATAAGAAAATGGAGACTTGGAGCATAAATTTGAATTTACTCACCCAAGACCAGCTAGCTAGTAAATTGTGGAGCTGGGATTTGAACCCATATCTGCATGACTCCATAGGCCATGGTCTTTAACTACTCTCTTTTTATGTACATTTTGCCCCAATGAGTAGCTCCTAAGACCATCAAAACAGTCATTTTGACCACCATGTTTATCATTCACAAGCAAGGTGCTGCAGTTAATGAGGAGGAGAAGGGAAGATGAGTGAGGGTGACAGTCCAACCTTCCTGTGATCTTTTTCAGTGGGCCAAGAGTCATTCTCTTTAAAGGAACACTTTACTCAACTCCTTGGGCTAGTGGTCTTGTCTGCATAAGGCATGGATTGGGAGCTACCTGTGTGGTGGAGGAAATGCCCAAAGGAGAAAATGTTTGAGCACAAATACCGTTCTTAAGCACAAATCAAGTAGGGCGTATAATTCCTTTGCAGCAAGATGCAATAGCCTGCTCACTGAGGCAGAAAGGCAGCATTCCTTTTCCTTAGGGGTTGCGAAGCTATAGGGTGAGTGAAGGAAGGGATGTGAGTTTAGATCTTATTAGAGGGTTTTTCATATAGAAAGTCTTAACCATTCCTGATTCCTTCTCTTTGAAGGCCAAATGTTATCATAGGGGCTCTTTGAATACACTTAGAATATAGGCAGAATTCTGTGAAACTTTGCCTATATTTATGGCCAGGCTCTTTGACACAGCTCTACTTTTAAGATGTGTTTTTTTTATCCCTAAGAGTAAGAAGTTATTATTATACACTCTCAGTTACCCTTAACTTTTGACCTCCGTAAGGTCAGTGTTTACAAAAAGTTGTAGTTGCTCATGTTCTCATTTTTTAGATTATTTATGATCTGGGACATAGTAACAGAAGAATTTCACGTTTTGACCCTTTACATTGGAAGGTGAATAGGCAAAATGCATCCAGGATATATAGCCTTGCCCCTGAAGTCATCAGGTCAGTCGTGTATCCTGTTGTCTCTATTTCATCTCCCACGACAGATAGCCTCTGCCCTATCTGAAGCCTACCATACTACTCAGGATTCTCCAGAGAAACGGAACCAAAAGGAAGGGAGGAAGAAAGAGAGATTTCGATTTTAAGAATTAATTCATGTAATTATGGAGGTCAGGAAGTCCTCCAATCTGCCATCTACAAGCTGGAGAACGAGGAGAGCTGATGGTGTAATTCATTCCAAGTCCAAAGATCTAAGAACCAGGGAAGCCAATGGTAGAAATTCCAGTCTGAGTCCAGGGGCCTGAAAATCGGTGCGAGGGGTATGTCAGTGGTGTAAATCCTGGTCAGAGCTGTCAGGCCTGAGAACCAGGAGCACCCGTGTAGGAAGGCAGAAGGTGGATGTCCCATGCAGAGAGCTGATTCACCCTTCCTCCTTCTTTTTGCTCTGTTCAGGCCCTCTGACTGATGCCCACTGACATTGGGGAGGGCGGTCTTCTTTGCTCAGTCCATTGATTCAAATACTCATCTCTTCTGGAAGCACCCTCACAGACACACCCAGAAGTAAAGTTTCACCAGCTGTTAGGGAATCCCTCAGCCCAGTCAAGTTGCCATGTAAAAGTAACCATCACACCTTTTCAGCGGATGTATTCACAATGTTGCAGAAAAAAGTCGGAGTGAACTCCCACAGCTTCCCCCTTCTGCACCTTCAGACTTACCAGCGCTTGTAGTCACCCTCTGTCCCATTCCCCTTGTCACAGGAGATGTATCTCTTTCTGCTCAGAGACAATCCCCTGTCCTGTATGTGCCACAGACCATTCTTCCTGCCTATTTGATGACCTCATTCTCAATCAGTCTTCTCTCCCTTACAGTTCTAGCATTTTCCTTCCTACGGGCTGTGCTGTCTTTTGGAATATAAATATGCTCAGGTAAAGGAGCTCTGGAGACTGGACACCTTTTGGTTCTAATTGTCAGGGGTAGAGAATAAAGGAATGGGTATCGGTTCACTCCCATGCTCTGTCCCCTGTATAAAAATAATCCATTAGTGAAATGTTCTGCTCTCTTAAATGGGTGTGGTGATACAGACATGATATGGTTCGAGGATCAAATGAAATAATGCTTATCACTGAACAAAGGTGTATCACCAAACATAGAAACTAGAACCTAGTAAGTGCTCAAAAATGATGACAGCTGTGGTCATGGTATTATTTCTAGTACCAAAGTAGTCGTAGGTATAATTATATGGGGGAATTGAGCTGAAATATCTTCAAGGTGCCCTTTACCTCTCCACATACAAGTTTGGATCGTATAATGTCCCGCCCAATCCTTTTCTCAGTGTTCAGTACATTGTAACTGAATCCAAACTCTCCCAGTTTCCTCTCGAAGACACCCTTATTCCAGGCATACTGGACCATTAGCATTCCCCGCTTACGCTGTGGAGTTTTGTGCCTCATTACCATGTTCATGCTTGTTCCTCTGCTTTCCCTGCCTTTCTCCCTTCTTTACAAGACCTAGAATGGTACACCTTGATCAATGATGTTTTCTCATCCCCACACTCCTCTGGGCAGAATCAGTGACCCCATAGCCTTTACATGTTCATTGTCGACTTGCTTTTCCATCTGCTGCACTTGGAACTCCTGGAGGACTCGGATGAGTTAAACTTGGCATCTCCAATGGCTGGCTACTCATTAAAGGCCTAACAGTCATGGTAATGGACAACTAATAGGGCCTCGTGACACCGCCCACCAGTTGAAGAACTCGGTGTTCACTTTAACCGAATTTTTTATCACCTGATTGGAGATTCTTCTTCTTTTACTTTTAAAGACATTAAATAGCAATGTTCCTCTCTTAGACATTTTAAAGATGGGAAGTTAATACAATATTCAGTTCCCTCCTTTCTCTTCCAGTTGATGCTAAGAAATCGAACCTTTTAGCTTCTTGATTATAAAGGGGAGGTAGCCTTTTAAAAATAATTGACTCCAATAAGCAGAATCCCTTCTCAGCCACTCTTCTCTCAACTCTCTGTGAGGGTATGAATGATTTTAGTGATTTCTCATCAATTTGAAAGACAACTCTGCCATCTTCCCTGTTCAGTGTGTATGAGGCCACTTAGCAAACTTGGAGGTGGTAATTATCATCAACTTACTCCTTCATCCAAGATGCCAAGCACGGCTTCAGCATTTAATGAACAGTTGCAGACAAGAAGAGAATCCGATTGGTTCAGCCTCAGTCCTGTTGGCAGGGTTGGGGGTATGACATTGGTAGGCAAGAAATTGATTGAGGAGGAAGGAAGTATGCAGGGCTCCCTTAGCCAAGGGCCTGCATTGTTGCTTACTTTTGAGGTTGGCGCCCTTGCGATAACTAATAGTTTATTTACATCCTAGTCACTGGCTATAGATACCCCAAAAACCCTGCTTTGTTTTTCCGGCAGGGAGATGAAGCCCTTTCTCCCAAAAGTGGATTTTCTACTCAGTTCCTCACTTGTTGGCACCCTCAAGTTTAGAAATGACCTAAAAGGTCAATTTCTTCAAATGTCCTGTTTTTTTCTTGCTTGAATCCTTTCATACTGTCCCTACCTCTGTCTTGAACATAGTGGTTAAGATCCCCAGCTTAGCCACCGAGCTTAGCCGCTTGACCTTTGGCCTGGCATTTAACCTCTCTGAGCCTGAGTTTCCACATATGTAAAATTGTCAGAATGTCAGTACCTAACTGTTAGGACTGTTGTAAATATTCCATGGGAGAAGACAGAGGGAAAGTTGACTGTTGTTGTTATGAATTGAATTGATTTTAGTTTTTCCTTCTATCCCCACCTCCTCCCGTAATGTCCTCAAGAGTCTCTCTGAAGAAACTTTATCCTGTGACCATTACCTCCAGTTGGTCACTCTTTCTTCTAAGAACCTGAATGCCAGGATTCAGTCGGAAGCAAGTAGGGTGAAAGATACTGTATGAGGTTACCAGTTGTCTGAGAATTCTCCTGTATGAGTAAAATGACCCCATTAGTGAGCAATCTGACAGATGAAGGCCTGGCTTCAAAACAGTCATCTGAACACTTTAAGAAAGTCACTGTAATTTCAGGGCCCATTTTGATTTCATGTTGCAAAAACAGGCTATCTCAGAGTAAATGTATTTTCTGTTAGGAAGTAAAATACCAATTTTGGAGTGTTTTTTTTTTTTTTTCCAAGTTCTTTGGTTTGGTATACCAAAGTCTCTGAATTTTTTTTACCCTCTTTTTTTTTTTTCACGTTCTCACTTTCTTACATCAACCACAGTACTTGCTTTTAAAACACGTTCTCTCAGCTTTATTGACATCTGGGGCCGGAGAGCTTTGATGTTTAGCAGCACCCCTGGTCTCTTACCCTTGACATACAAGCGGCACACCACCCCTGCCCTCAAGTTGTGAAAACCGAAAATGTTTCTAGAATACCATGTGTTCCCCGGGGGTGGAGTGGGGTGGGGTGGAGTGGCAAAAACACTCCCATTTGAGAACCACTGATTTAACACATTTTGTCCATTTCCAAGCCTCCCATGCCAGAACATGGGAAGAATTCTCTATTTTAGGAAGGAAAAAAAAGAAGAAAATGATAGGCTAGGCAGGTTGTTCCAAAGAATAATGTAAGTCAATCCTACTCAATTTCCAGATATTTTTTGTAGTGTTTATCTAGTGTAAGGAACTGTGCGTTTTCATTTTTATCCTTATTAATTGATTTCTTTTTTCATTAGGTTCCTCGTCATCCGGACACAGGTTATGCATGTGTTGTAATTTCTACTTTAGATATACAGATTATACACCTGGTCCAAGAATGAATTTGGAAGGCGAATATTCCCCATCTGCCCCTCTAGACATATTCTCTACTTTTTTTTTTTTTTTTGGACCTTCTCTGACCATAGGGTGTGGGATAAGTGAATCATGCAGAAGCCTTTGCCTTCAGGCTTCAGGATGGTTCAGTTAGAACAGGCCATTACGGAGCACTGACAAGAGATGGGAGGACAGGAGGAGAGAAAGGCTGGGATTCCTCTCTGGCTACAGTTACTTTCAGGTGGCTCTTCTTCCAAGGCTACAGCTCTCTGGCTTCCAGCAATAACTCTCCCCATGTCCTTTCAGGTGTAAGTGAGATAATGACTTTTTACTCTTCCTAATTCCTGGGAGCTTCACTCTTTCATAAGGGTCTTCTGAATGCTGCCCTTGGTTCTGTAAATGGTTCCTTTATTAGACACTCTTCAGTTACTCCCTTGAATGTGCCATCTGTTTCCTTCTAGAAAGCCGCCCATACGAGGTGACTGTTCTCTTTCAGTGAACCCAGGTCACTTTTAGTACTTGTTTCCATCAGGGCCTTGACTGCCTTGGGGTGTCTTGTAAATTTCCCATCCCGCTACCTGTAACTCTGGTCCTGGAAAGCTGTTGAAAAACTTTAGCATTGCTACGTGTAACAAAGTGAAAGCAAGGAATTATTTTGACTCCTTTAATAAGAATATGGTGGTTATATCTATCCTTATTTATGCAGGGAGATAGAAAAGAGGCTTTCTGTTTGCTTTAGAGTCGTTGTAACCAAGGACAGGTCATGCAAGACAGAGAACTATCACATTTCTTGACTTGATGTGACTTTGAGGTTCGATGTGTATTTGTGATCATGTGATCTTCACCATTAGTAATAGCCAACAGATATCAGATGCCCTTTATGGGGCATGGAAGACCTGTACTAAGTACTAGGTATAGGGGTGCAGAGTATATGAACCTTGGTCCTTCCCAGCCTGAAGAAACTTGGCTGGGCATATAGACTATGGGAAGATGATTTGATTTTTTTTTCTTTTTGAAAGCATTGAAATCATCTTTCTTTTATTCTCTTCCTCATATCATTCAACCTGATCACTGTTGATACCCCCACTCTGTCCCATGTAGTCCCTAAATCATAGAAATCCTCCCTTTAAAGCAGTGCTGTTCATGAGCAACATAATATGAGCCACATAAGTAATTTTATATTTCCTAGCAACCACATTGAAAAAGCAAAAAGAAACTTAATTTTCTTTAAGGTGAATATAAATTGAATAACATATTTCATTTAGTCTAAAATAGTGTAAATGTTATCATTTCACATTTAATCATCACAAAAAATTTAGTAAGTATCCTTTTTAAATACTAAGTCCTTAAAATCTATACGTTTTACACTTACAGCACATCTCACTGCCGATACCAAATATTCATTGGAAATATTTAGCCTGTATTTTGACTTCATCAGACTTACTGTTGAAAAAGCAGATCCATATTATCCAAGTTGTTCCAAACACACTTGAATATTTGCAATAACTGAATTAAATACCAGTTTTCACATTTAAATTTTAATTTAAATTTTAAACAAGTTAAATATTCAGTTCCTTAGTTGTATTACCTCATTTCAAGTACCAGTGGCTACCATATTGGACCACGCAGGTCTAAATCATCTCCAGAGTGCATTTCCTCTTGTCGTGTGACCAGTAAAGCCTTAGATGAAAACTTAGATTGGTTGTTTGGACAATTACCACTTTCTCTTATCCGACCTCTTTGTCATTCATCTTCTCCCGCTTCACCTGAGCCCATCATCCTTACTGGTTCCTGAATGATTTTGGTAAAACATCTCCTGATCGCATCATTTCAGCGCTAAGGAACCCTTCAGTGGCCACTCCTGGCTGCAGGAGAAAGCCCACTTTCCTCAACATGGCCTGCTAGGCCTGCTCTCACCTGGTCCCTGTCAACGTCTCCAGCCTCCACAAGTTCACTTGTCCTAGGTTCTCCCAAATCCTACTTTTTATCCACGGCCCAAACTAAATGCTATTTACCATAAGAAGCCTTCCACTAGCCCTTAGCCAGGCAACACTAATGTCCCTATTCATCTCAAATGAAACGCTTATCCCATTGTAGTATCTTCAGGCGTGAGTTGATCTGGCTCATGAGCTAGTCTCAGAACTCAGAGCAGGGGTCACAAACTGTAGACCGCAAGCCAAATTGTACGCTTTACTGACTGTGCTCTCTCACGTGCATATTGTCTATGGCGGTGCTTATGCCCTGTGGCAGAGCCGAATAGTCACAACAGAGACCGAATGACTCACAAAGGCAAAAACGTTTAATACTTGGCCTTTGACAGGGCAAGTTTGCGTGCCTGTGCCCTAGAGGATGGCACTTCTGTCTTGCCCACCTTCGGTGCCTTGCGCTGCACGGGGCACATGGCAGGTTCTCAGTAAATGTTTGTGGAATGGAACAATAGATGAATTGGACGAAATTGCATTGATGGTTTGAATCAAAGTTGATGTTTTGTCTTGTAATTTTAGGATTTTTGAGAATAGAAAGTCCTTTTGGCTACCTCTTTAGAATTCTTTATGATCTCTACTTTCTTGCCACTTTGTAACTGTTTGCTTGAATAAAACGAGTTTTGTCTTACCACCTCCGTTCTTTGTTGAATGTACCACCTACCATTTGTACTGTGATTTCTTTTTCATTTCCCTTCTTTGCCACTGACACAAGTTGATTAACTCCTGAGAATTTGAGTGCCTCCAACACAGAGAAGTGGTAGAAGCTGTGAATTCAAATTTTGGCTTGATCTTTGGCCTAATTGGTTACTTTCGAAAAGACGCTTGACCTAACTTGTTAGTGTTATTTTCTGAATCTTTAGTGCAAATTACAATATCCTACCTTCAAGTTATTGCTTGTAGTGTGTGTGAGTACAATATGCAGTTTTGTCATGAGTCGTATTAACATAACAGATTTTCCGAAAGTAAAAGAAGCGATTTGTCTTCCACAGAGAATGGAAGACTCAGCAGTAGGTGTACTAGTTTTAAACATTCCTTAGAGTCAGCCTCTGTTACTAAAAGTTTCCTGTTTGGGGGAAGAAATTATTGGCCATCAACAATCCTATCATAATTGGGCACTAACACCAAAAGACCACTTGGCCATTCCTTCCAATGTTGCATTTTAAAACTAGAATTCTGAAAGCAGACATGGGAGTTGGCTTCCACACTTGAGCCATACCTTTATGAATGAAGACCTTGAAGAATGAGAGGCTACAGATCACGTAGAAAGGTCTGGAGGCTTTATGACATGAGGGCAAAAGATGGAGGGGCTGTCATTGGGAAGTTTCATTTCTAGCAGGACTTTCTGTCTTGTAGCAGCTAGAGGCATTCATTATCCACACCCACAGACACATCAAGTCTTACAGTTTATGTTTCTGCCTCATGGTTTTTCCCAGAATTCTTGGGTTAGTGACAGATTCCACTTACTGAACACTACTGTATACTATTTATATATCTTGTTTATGTGATGCATCTTTTTTCCTCACAATAACCCTGGGAGGTAGGTACTGTTCTCTTCAATTTACAGATAAGGATACGGAACCTCAAAGAGACGGAATGCCCTGCACCCAGGTCACAAAGCGAGTAAGTGGCAGATCTGGGATTCTAACCCAAGTCTCGGGAGCCCATGGCTTTAACCACTATGGAAGCTGAAGTATTTTCTGAAAGGAAAGAAATTAGGCTTTTGTGGGGAAAAGGTATTCATTCTGTGCTTTGAAATATTCTGCTTTTTTCATTTGAAGGACTGAATCCTAGAACTAGAAGGGGCCAGAGAAATCACCTAATTGAATCCAAAGAGGTTGAACCACTTGGCCACATTACGTCAGCTGAGTTAGTGATGAACACAATAGTCTCCTGACTCCTAGCCCAGTTCACATTTCTGGCTGGATATAAACAAGTGTACACCCATTTCATTTTATTTTAAGATTCGTTTTAAGAAAAGTATTTCTGCTGAAAGAAGAGGAAAGAAAACAGTTCTCCAGAAGTAAATGAAAGATGATTTATTTTTACCAAACCTGCAGGGAATCCAGCAAGGGATGCCAGCACACATCAGATTACCCACTTAAGAGTTTTGCTGCTGACAGTCTGGGCTCCTGTGAGTAACTCTCTGGATCTCTTTGAGCTTTCATCTCTTACCTGTAAAATGAAGAAGCTGAACAAGGTGAAATCAAAGGTCCTTTCTGGCCCCTAGTTTATGATTTCAGGACCGTGACTGGGAGGTGCCAGGACCAGTTAAAGGAGACAAATTTTGGCTCAGTGTAAGAAATTCTTTCCAAAGAGCACAGCCTTCCTAAAATGAATTGGGGTGCCTTAAGAGATGGGGAATTTCCATCTTCGAGCGGAAATGGACTGTAGCTTGGTAGGACTGTTGCAGAAGTTATTCAGACCTTATACTGATGAGGGGATGACAGTTCCGCTTAAGGTTATTCCTACACTTCACACTCTGTGAGAAATGAAATACATGGAAATTTTCAGGCACAGCCACACCATCTGACCTGCGGTCCCCTGCACAGTCTTTCACCAAGTAGTTATTGAGTACCCTTGAGGACTCCAGGTGCGGTGCCAGAGCTGAGGGTGTCAAGACCTGGCCTCTGCCTTGAATGTCATACACTAGGGATCAAGGCATGATGGCCCTCAGGCCAAATCCTGCCCACCATCCTTTTTTTTTTTTTTTTTTTTTTTTAAATAGGATGTTACTGGAACACAGCTACCCCCATTTACTTTTCACGTTGTTGCTGGCTGCTTCCGCACTATCGAGTCGCCGCAGCAGCGGCCATGTGGCCCACAAAGCCTGAAATGTTCGCCATGTGGTTCTTTATATAGCAGAAGCTTGCCAACCCTTGTCGTCGACGAACATGCACATCTGGAGCTTGAACTGGGGGAGGCACAAAGGCAGCACATGTCATTACTTCTTGAAGAGGCATCAGAAATTCTGCAGAGGAATTGGACTGTAGAATCATGATGTCTTTGAGTGGGAAGAGACCTTAGCGGTTTCAGCTGTCCTAACTTTTCATCCGTTCTCTCTCTATATTGCCTCTCCGGCATCCCCGATATACTGCATTTCTTTAAGCAGGAAAGCATACATGCTCCCTACAGAGAAGTGGTAACATTTTACAGAGCTTGGCCTGCCAATTTATGCAGAAATGTGAGAGATTCATAGGAGGCCTCTGTCTTCTAAAAGGGAGTCAGAACCCCCAGGCTTCAGGTGCCTGTCTGAATTTCAGACTCTATAGCTGACCTAGGCTGCTGCCATCAACCTGTAGGAAACTTTACGGCGTAAGGGCTTGGGGCCCGTCCTGCTTCCCATACACAAGGACGAGGGCCCAGCTGCTCTGCAGCCATGCTCTTACTCCCCTGGCAGTATAGCGACGTCCTGCTAAGCTGGACTCCAAGGTACTCAGTACCTTGTCATCGGGAGACGCGGAAGAACCACCAGAACCACCTCCCTTGCTTTTGCCCTAATGCCATATAGGGCCTCCTGGAGTACTGTCCTCAGAGGAGGAATTCTCGAGATAAGTGGCATGGATTGATTGACTGACTGCTTCTACAATTTATTGTCAGTCTGAAGAGGACCGCCACAGTGCGATTAATGATTTGTTAAATACCCTGCTCACTTATACGTCAAAACCTGGATGCCCTGTTTTTAAAATGCAGTGGGAGATGGATACTGGGACAATGGGAGTCTTGAAAATTCCTGATAAACTCATGAGGGTCTCTTGTTTTACGTTTAATGTTGACATGATTTCGGACTGCAAAAAACTACAAGAGCAGTACTCACTGGTACACCACTGTTTCCCATAGTTTTGCAATTACCGTGCTGCAGTAGGTAATCTTGTGCGTCTGTATTTTCATATTGTTGGAGATAGATGTTCAGGAAAAATCCTGACAAGTGGGATTGCTGAGTCCAAACGTAAGTACACATACAATTTGGTTAAATATTGCCAAATTCCCTTCAGAAGAGTTGTACCAGTTTGCATTCCCACCAGCAAGATGTGAGAGTGCCTGTTTCTCCACAGCCTCACCTACAGAGTGTGTTACACTTTTTAATGTTTGCCAATATGGTAGGCGAGAAATGGATTCTTAATGTAGTATTAACTTGCCTATCCTTCACGTGCATATCACTTGAGTGAGGGTGAATGTTTTTCATCAGCTTAAAGGCCATCTGTTTTGTATGTGAATTACCCATATCTTTGTACATTTTTGTATCTGGAATGCGAGGGGTTTTTTTTTCCTTCAAAATTTAAGATTTATTTATATAGTAGAGAGAGTAGTCACTTATCTGTCATACATGTTGCAGTATTTCTCTTGGTTTGTCAGTTATCTTTTCATTTTGTTTATGGTATTTATTGACATTCATTAGATTTTTTAAAGTATTATCATGTAGTGAGGTTTAAGAACTATTTCTTTTATTGTATTTGCATTTGGAGTTCTAGTTACAAGACTTCTTACTACACCTAGCTTAGAGAGGAGTTCACCCCTATTTTCTTCTAGTGCTTATATGGTTTCACTTTGTATTAGATTCCTGATCCATTTAAAATTTACTCTTGGGGTGCCTGGGTGGTTCAGTCAGTTAAGCATCTAACTCTTGATTTGGTCTCAGGCTGTCATCTCAGCATGGTGAGATCGAGCCTCACGTTGGGCTCCGTGCTGGGCATAGGGCTTGCTTAAGATTCTCTCTCTCTCTCCCCCTCTCCCTTGGCCCCTCCCCCCTCTCCAAAAAAAACCTATTCTTATGTATGCTGTGAGTTGTGGATCTAATTTATCTTTTTCCAAATGGCCAACCTTTGTCCCATCACCATCTCTCAAAAAAGCCTATCTTTGCTTGTTACTCAAGATATGACTTTTATTATATACTAAAGTCCCATATTTACTTGATTCTACTTCTGAACTTTCTATTCTTTTTTAATGGTCTCTATTGATGCACTAGTATCATAGCCATTCAATTACAGAGGCGTTATAATGTATTTTTCCGTCTGGTAGGGCTACTACGTGCTCATAGTTTTTCATCTTTGTGTTTCCATGACTGTTAATTTTTTCATATGAGGTTCAGTGACAACTTGTCTAACTCTATAAAAAAGCTTGTTGATATTTTTATTGGGATTACATTAAATTTATACATTTTAAACTAAGTAACATCCTTATACTGTTGAGTCGTTCCATCAACAAACAAGGAATGTCCTTCCCTTTCTCTAAGATTATTTTTGTGTTTTTTATGAGTAAAGAAGCTTAAAGAAAATCCGATTTTTCTTTCGGCTGTTGAAGTTATTCGGAACATGAGAAATGTGTTTAATATTAATGCCATTTACATTTATAACAAGTAGAAAAGGGAAGAACAAATCTGCTCCAAGCCTGTTCCAGTTGTATTCCAAGATGAAATGTCCAGCATTTACTCATTCATTCATTCATTCTCATCAGTGACTTCACTGAAGCCAAAACCCAAGGGAATAGTTATAAAAGGACGACAGTCATGACTGATAATAATGAAGATCAAAAATAGGGTGGCAGTCTGGAATGATCAGCCCAAACTCAACAAGTAGAGAAAAATCGACCCTGAGCTTCAACAGAAGAATCACATATGTAAAATTCAAGGAAAAAAAATCTGCTTTAGCTGCACTACTTTTGATATCTGAAGGAGGTATCTGGATTGACCCATAAACCTAATAGGAGCCAATACTTTCGACTTAGCAGCTGTTAAAATAACATATTCATCCAGACTTCGTTAAAACAAGTGTGGTGTACAGATCGAGGCAAGCAGTGCACTGCTTTTGTTGGACCAACCTGTAGGTAGCACTCCCTTCATTTGAGAAGAAGAATCATAAATTAAGGGAAACACGGACAACTAGAGAGAATCTAGAGGAGGGTACCCAGAGATTAGGTAAGGTGTCAGAAAAGCATCTTTTGCTAGGAATAGTTGGAAGAGCTGGGGATCTTGGAGAAAAAGGAGAACTGGAGCTCTTACCTGCCTTAGACAAATGGGTGTCTGGAACTCAACACTGCTCTAGAGACTAGAACTAGAAAGTTAAACAAGCTGGCAGCTGTCGGTTCAACTTGGATTCCCTAGCAAAGTTTCAGTTGACTGAAGAGTTTGTGGGAGAGGCGTGAGAGGTGGAGAAATGGGGTAGGGAGACAGAGTAAGAATGAATGTACTATATAATGGAGCAACAGCTGAAGCAGAGAGCTCGATTGGCATGGTATAGACAAAAGACGATGGTGGTTTGGTCTAGACTCCAAAGTGACAGTGGAGAAGATGAAAAGTGTTGGATTTTGTATTTATCTTATAGGTAGAATTGAGATTTACCAATGGATTGGATGTGGGAGTTGAGGGAGAGACAAGCATGAAGGCTGAATTTTAGGGTTGGGGGGGATGTTGAACAACTGGATGGATGGTGGTGCCATTTACCAAGATGCGACGGGGTCAGGGTGGAGTCTTGGTGGGGTTGGAAACCCAGAGTTCTTTTATGATCATGTCAGTTTTGAGATGTGCACTAACCATCAAAGTGAAGATATTCGGTATGCAGTTGGCTTTATTAATGTGAAAGTAAAGGGATAAATGAGCGCTGGAACCATTGTTCACAGCTCCCTCCTATATGGTTGATTTGTAGAAGTTTGACCTCGAGCTAAGTGGTTTATTACTATATATTATACAGTATTTATCCTAAATGAGCCTCCAGTCTGGCTTCAGAGGAAGAAAGATGTCTTAGAACAATGTAGGAAGCAAAAGTGAGCAATTAGAAAGAAGTGTGGTAGAAATGGTAAGTCAAATGAAAGTCTGGGAAGAGAGAGATTATTGAAGACTACAGTAGACGAGGGCTTCCTGTAGGAGGCAGCATTTGTTCTGGGCCTTGAAGGCTATACTCAGGGAGAGAGCAAGGGTGTGAGCGCTCTATGTTCTGCTAAAATATAGCGTGGCCTTAGTTCTTAGTGAGAATGTGCTTCAAGATAGCTTGACTTGATGACTTTGGCATTTCCTAAGCACGCTCTGGGTGCTGTGCTCCATTTTGCTGTAGGGGAGAAATGCCCCAAGTTTGCTATAGTGTTTGCTCGTAGTGAAGGGACGTGGACAGTGGAGTGCAGCAGGGCACATGACTTTCAAGGAATCTCAAATATTTGTGCCCTATATGGCCTATCTCCAGCCCCAGAGATCATCACCTCCTCCTGGGATTACACCCCCTGATGGAACCACGATGCAGAGTGGTTTCCTCAAAGTAGTATTGATGCAGTTTCTCAGGTAGAGAAGCCATGCAAGGCAATACAGATGTGTGCGTGGGAGAGCACATGGGGGGAAGAGCACTTCCCACACTTGGAAGTGTTGACAAGGGCCGCATCAATGCGCTCTCAATATAGACAGCAGGTTGTGTGTTTCTGCTAAGGCAGCTGCCACCACCAGGAGCACAGGCTGTGCTATTCTAGGAAGCCACCATAATCTGATTGTAACTCTTGCTCATTGTACCTTGTGATACATTCTTTCAAGGCAGTCCATGTTGTCCAGCTCCAAATTCATGTCCTCACATTCCCACCCTGAGATAGAACTCAGCTTTCCTTCTCTCTCCTTCCGGGAGGTAGTCCTATAGCACTAGTTTTCAAACTCTGCTTTGGGGAACCCTAGGGATTCTGAGCTATAGGATGCTAGGAGAAAGCTCTGCTCTTTCATTGTTTTGTTTTCATTAACATAGAGTTGAAATGTACTGTTCTCCCAAAAGTATAAGGAGTAGATTCAACTCTTCATTTGACTAGATTCAAATCAGCCACTCCAGACTTTTAATAGTGCCCCCAACATTCCCTCTTTCCCTCCGTGCCTGACAGCAGCTGGGTCCTGGGACACCTGGCTGGCTCCATTGGTTACGCGTCTGCCTTCAGCTCAGGTCATGATCTCAGGGTCCTGGGATCGAGCCTCACGTCCGGCTCCTTGCTCAGTGGGGAGTCTCTTTGTCCCTCTCCCTCTACTTGGTCTCCCCCCTCCAAATAAATAAATAAATAAATAAATAAATAAATAAATAAAATCTTTTTTTTTAAAACAGCTAGGTTTTAACATATACAGAACTCAACTGGCCCTATACATTTTTGAATCATGAAATTTTAATCTGTTTTCATTCAAGCCGCTTAGAAGAGGATTAATTAGATTGTAGGGCCTAACAGATTCCTCCACCCCTGCCCCCCACTTTAGGTTGCTGGAGCACAGGTCCAATCAAATATTGCTTTTAAAAAATACAGTCCATCTAGTCGATTTAATAAGAGTATCAGCCATTCGTATATTTAGATTCCTTCCCTCAGTGTATGTGTGCACTTATATTTATCATAGTTCGTCTCATTTTAGGTATAAAATATCAAATACCTGAAAATATAGCAAAGAATTTTGAAAGAATTTAAGGACAGAAGACAGATTTCCTCAGACCCCAGTATCTGAAAATAACTTGGCATCTGATATTACCTCATATACTTACTTCCTCGAAGTCACCATATATGTGGTCTTTGTCCTCCATATCCAGGTGTATTTATTTAAAGTTGAATGCATAGGAGGTTATACGTATACTAATTTGTATTTATATAACATATATAAACCCATGTCCGTTTGACATATGACATTAATTTTGTACCTACTTGAAACGTCTGCCTTTTTATTTGATTGGTGTCAACAAATCATTGTTATGACTCTTTTTAATCTCAATCGATTCATGATTAGGTTGTCGTTAGTCATACATTAGGTAGTATGAAATCATATTATTAACTTTTGCCCTACTATCAGGTGACTGAGTTGATATTTCAATATTTCTTTCGAAAGTAATGCAGGGCCTTTTAGTTCTCACAGTCTGAAATGAACTTGTAAGACTTTAAAGAATCCGTTTTCAGGGTTAACATTATTTGAATGTAGTTCAATGGGAAGGACAGTCTCAAAAATTGAATATTCATCTGTTTCAAAACTTACCACGATATAGCACAAAGCAAAACTGAATTGAACTGTTTCTTTTGATACCCTGATGCAACGTAGATTTGAATTGCAAAGAAGCCTTTTAAAAATAGGAAGTGTGTATATATACAAAGAGAGCCTAAGTCACTCTGACAAAGCAGAAGTGCACATGAAACGCAGAGACAGAGCGATAGATCCTGTGAATGATTCTTCTTTTATGAACAGTGAAGATCTTGGTATACGTGGCTTCAGGGCTGTGTGTGTGTGTGTGTGTTTGCACGCGTGTGCGCACACATACACACCCCACAGATACGCGGAGAATATTGGACTAATCGGCGATGAAGAATTATGGTAGAAGACATCAGCGGCTCCAGTGAATGATTGTGTCCACCTTCCCTGGGAGCACATAGGTGCATATTGAAAATGCGAGTCTGGGCTTCTGAGGGATGGTTTCGGGCCCACAGTGTATCGCGCCAGTCAGGTGTGTGTGACATACGACAAGTAATGATGGTGGTAGGAGGACCTGTGACAATGAGATAGATAGCATCTTACGCGAAAATGGAATGCCACATATGAAGAATCCGGCTGTCCGTGAGAGGAGTTTGCGAGGACAAATTCGAAGCAGAGTGCTTGCTGTTCGGCTTCCACGCTTTTTCTTTGTTAGGGAGCTGAGGATATTTTAAGTGAATGAAGAGGAAAATTTAAATTCTGTGGGAGCAAAGTGTGTCCGGTTTTAGAAAGCAGAATAAGTCTAACTGTGGTAGCGTAGGCTTCTCTTCAGAGGGGTCACCTAGAAAACTGGCCCCTTTCTGGAACTCGGGCAGAAATAACGGCAGTGATAGCACCCCAGCGAGCACTGCTTTTCAGAGTGCGGATTGACGTTCGAGGTTTCTCCCGAGTCCCAAGCTGGACTCGGTGCTGCCACCCCATCTGGCATTAGATCAAACACCCAGCTCTCTCGCCCAGGAAGCACACATAGTCCAAATTCTTTATCTGTGTGCTTGGATCACCTCTGTATCTCCCCCCACACAAACACACGCTTGCTTTTAGCAATAGCGATTATGCAGCTAAAGTGGGTCATGCTTTGACATCTAAATAGAGGAAACTTCAAATCCTAATGATTTGAATTGGGAAGCTAGAAATGAAGACAGATAGGCTAATTGAAAGGTACATAGACTATAGGGGGCTGGAACCAAGGCAATTGTCATTAGAGTCAGACAGCTATAGCTGTAATTGGGTTAAAAAAAAAAAAGGTCCAGGAGAACTTGGTATTGTCCTGGGTGTGTGGCTTAGAGAGAGGGAAGACAAAATGATGAGCCTGGGGTTACAAGCCTTGGTCCCTTGACAAATAGAGATACCCTTCACAGAAAGACATCAAAAGGAAGAGTTGACGTAAGGTGTTAAATTCCGTTTCCAATATCATGAGCCTTGGGTGCAAATGGAACATTGCATTGCAGAACTGATGCTTTGGAAGGAGGCCAGAATTTGAGAATTGTGCAAGTAGTACACGGAGTAGATGAGACCACTGAAGGAATACAGAGAGGACAAGGAGTTGAGGATGGACCTGGGAATACCTGCTTTTAGGGCAGAGGAAGAAAAAAGGCAAAGAGGGACTAGTAAGGGGGGGTAGGGAGCAGTGGTCAGAAAAGGAAAAAGAGAAACAGGACAGCACAGGGCAATGGAAACCAAGGTAAGAAAGAGGTTGGCCAATATGAGATACTTCAAAAGATCAAGGAGTATGTGAGCTGAGACAAAGCCATTGGGTTTAGTGGTTAGAACCGCATTCTCTCCCTTTATTGTAACAGTGATGAGTCAAGGCCATCACCACCACTAAGTCCTTAATTAATGGTATACTAACCCCAGTGATCAGTGACTGAAAGACTTCAGAGAAGTGATACCATTTTACTTCATCCATTTATTTACTCAACAAATGTTTACGGAATTTAACTACACATGCCAGGCACTGTGCAAGATGTTGTCTCACTGATGCCAACGTGAGTTATGATATTAGCAGTACTCTCCCCTGGCCGTCTAGCTAGGTCGTGATATAATTATTAATAGCTCCTCATTTCATTCTCAGCAATGTCCTGATTTGAACAAGAAATTATATTTATTGCCTATGGTCCACTTCTCCAGACTCCTATGGCCTAGTCCAATCCTATAATTCTTTTTGTCTGAGCAAGGGCTTCTGAACTCAGCTGGAGTGGGACCCCCACGTGTGTCAAGTTGTCTATGAATCACAACCATTGTTGTCTTTGCAGCGTGTCGTGTGTTCCCAGACGTATGTCTTACAACATAGGCCCACCTTCCCCAGACCTACTATTCACATGATATCTGCCAAGAATCCATGACAGCCATTCAGTTTGGATTGATCTTGATGATTCAGAGTCGGTCTGTCACTTACTCGCAGGAATAACTCATGGTAAGAACTAGCCTAGATTCATTGTGTGTATTTTAGGACTGTAGGCATCTTTGCCAAGTCATATCGTGTGAAAAATAAGCGAGGATAGCAGAACTGACTTGGCTACACCGAAATTTCTCATGTGGAAGTGAGGATTAGGGTATTTTTAGCTGGTCAGTAAAGAGTTAAGTGTGTTAGCTGGAGGCGCTTGGAAATTCAGGCTGTGCTTATTTCTCGGATTTATAAATAACTTAAACCTATGTAGGAGTTAATTAATTTGGCTCCTTTCCACTTACGGTTTAGCTTCTTGAGGGAATAGCTTGACCCTTCTTATACCCAATGTTTGTAGTTGTAAAGAGAACTCCCAACAGAATGAATAAAACCGCTCTTGGATTGTCTGAGCTTGGCTTCCTGTATACCTCTACGGAGAAATTCCGAGATGCCAGGCACAGCACAAAATGTCAAAATACCTCTTCCGGTAGGGACAAACATGTGCATGGTATTATCCCTAGCCGGAGTTATTTGCGATTCTAGGGTATTTTTCCTTTGAAATGACTGACATTCGAAAGCAAGAGTTAACCCATGACTCGGTGACGGTAATAGAGATCTATTAAAAGTACCCCGAATTTCGCTCACTCCATCCTGACCTCTCCGTTCTCTGGAGAATATTTGAGAACAAAATTATTGCCTTTGGGACGATAGGTCAGTTTCTTTACCTCTGAGGTTCCCCATGATTAAATAAGAAGTTACAGGAGTTTTCTCAGTTGTCAGAATCCCAGAACGCAGGGACACTGAACAGTAGGAATAAAAAAGCCCACTTGTCAT
Organism: Ursus americanus; assembly: GCF_024610735.1. NCBI lineage: Eukaryota > Metazoa > Chordata > Mammalia > Carnivora > Ursidae > Ursus > Ursus americanus. The sequence goes on from NC_142164.1 coordinate 13,060,878, forward strand.
GCTGACAGATCTTCCTTGTAACACCTCTAAAGGGATCTGACCGATTAGACTGCAGGTAAGGCCTGTGGACTGAGCGGAACAGACGAAAATGAATTGAGTCCTTTGATGTCACAGTGCAAATGAAGTGTGACTTCATAGAAAGTACTCGTTCCAAATGCCACGTCCCTTGCGTCATCCAGTCTTCCCAGCCGTTCGAGTGGATGCCGTCTCTGAATAACAGGACAGAGTCTAGCCCGTTGGCTGGGATGGCAGTCTGTGTTGTTTAGTGGACTTCACTTTATACGTGTCATCCCTGTGAATCATTCCTATCATAAACGTGACTGCATTTTCTCCTGAGTTACACAAGAGCCATCCTGTCTTTTCAGAGCTATGAAATACATTGGATTTTGCCACGTCCCCCCCACTTCGGGGATTGGGTCCCAGATGGAGAGGAAGCTGTTGCTCTGAGCTATCTTCCACTTAGGTCACAGCATTGGGCATGAGAAGCAGCGCCCCCCCCTCCCAGACCAGCTCAAGGCCAAGATTCCAGCAACAGAGCTGCAGTCTATGGTCTTCGTGACTGAACAGAGCAACTAGCATTTATAGTGAGCACTTACTTCATGTCAGTGGGACTACATGTCAACTTGGAATATTTCATTTAAGCCTGACAACATCTCCGTGAGGTGGTTCCTGTCGTTGTCCCAATTTTGCAGATAAGGAAACTGAGAAACTTCCTAGTTATGTCCGCTCGATGACTGTGACCTTGGACAGGGCCAGCATTCAAACCCAAGATGGTTAGACCAAAGTCCATGCTCGTTTCTCCACATCGTAGGCTTCGGGAGAAGTTTAAAGGCAGGGTCAATTGCCCTAGTTGAAGCCTCTCCGAACCCTACATGTTTATAGGTTAGTACACAGCTTAAAGAGATTCTCTTGGCTCAAGTATTAGCCCAGCTGTTTCCAATCACAGGGGCTTTGCTAGGCCCCGACTGACACCCGCTTACTCCCCGAGCCTTATAGTCCAAGAGATTGGCTCTAGGGGAGAGTCTGTTCCTGTCCCTTCTGGCTTTCAATGACTCCAGGCATTCCTTGGCTCATAACTGCCATCACTTCAATTTCTGCCTCTGTCTTCATATCACCCCCTCCTCTTCTCTGTGTCTTCTCTTCTGTCTCAAATAGCCCTCTGCCTTTCCTTTATATGGACATTTGTGATTGGATTTAGTGCCCACCCAGATAATTCAGGATGGCCTCATCTCAAGATCCTTATTTAATTAAATCTGCAAAGACCCTTTTTCCAAATATGGTCACATTCACAGGTTCAGGGCCTAGGATGTGGACATACACTTTGGGGGATCACCATTCAGCTTACTACAGGGGACTCAACATCCCCCAACAGTGTCCTGAACCATAGGGAATCAGGCTGTTGAGGGCCAAATTGAGACACTAGGATCATGATGATAGGATTATGGCCATTGTCCCCTCCGACCTTTCTAAATACTGCCCCTCATCCATTGCACCTTCCCGTCCCCTGGCTTTCCTGACACCCCAGGGGATCAGCCTCAGGTCAACCTATGTCCGTTTGTCCCGGAAACAGGGTAGTTTAAGAGAGTGCATGAAATTAGGAATCTGGGTTACAAGTTACTCCAAAGCTTCCTGGTGAGGTGACCTTGGACAGGTTACTTTAACCTCTCTCAGACTCAGTTTCCTCACCTGCAAAACAGAAATGAGATGAAATCTGTTTTGATCAGAGGCTCCTGTAAGAGGAAAAATACCTTGGCTTTAGAGACACAGAGACATGAGGTTGTTTCCTGGCTCTGTCACCCACTAACCATGTAATTTGGGGCAAGACACTGAAACTCTCTAAACCTGTTTACTCATCCACAGAATAGGGGTGATGCCTCTTAACCTACAGAGATGTAGGGTCTAATGATAGAATACACAGAAAATCTAGCTGCTGTCAATGCACATTTCTTAAACTTCTGTTGTCATTAGCTACAACTTGCCGAGCGCGGGGTCTATGCCAGACACCCTGCCGTGCGCTATGAGCAATGCGGAGGTGGTTGTAGAGGTGGTTCACTTGGAATGGGAAAGACGGTCTTGTGAAAAACTAGAAACACCACTCAACTTATGCCCCTGAAAATCAATTCCTTGGGGTGCATTTAAGTCATCTTCACTCTTGGGTGAAATTGCATAAATTCGTGGAGTCCAGAAAAGAACAAAGAAGCTGGGGGTGAATTACGTTTTAACGAGCAAACGTTTTAACTATGGTGAACATTTGGATATCAAGACAACAGATCAAAGCTAATGTCTTTCCTGTCAAAATTCATAGATTTTAAATATGTCCCGGGGATAAGTTGAGAAATGCAGATGACTAACAAATGAACCCTTTTTAATTGCATTTCACTTTTCTAGCTGAATGCGCATGGAGTTCTTCTTGTTTTACTGGCAAATTCCAATTAGGGTCATTAGAGTGACAAAACCAGCTCGACTGTTCATAAATATCTTGCTTCATACAGAAATTAGAAGTGTTGCTGCCGACATCAGGATATTACCGTTCAGACCACCGAGGGAGCCTTCCAGGACAACAGTCTAGAAGCCCACATTAGCCTTCCTCCTTTGATTGCAGTTAAATACACAACAGCTGCTAAATCTTCCAACAGCAGTTCAAATGCGATAGCACCCCCAATGGTAGAGGAAAAGGACTTGCCTAAATAAAACAGCCAATTAACAGTTTGACGTATTAAAGGCAGGTCTTGCCATCAGACTAAGCACTGGGTCCAGGGAGTACCACTTTTGTTTCCTGAATGGGCAAATCCAGGATATGAGGATCCATTCGTTGGCTCTTTTATTCAATAGGCAGTGACTAAGTACTTTGAGAATGTACCAGCCTTATGCCAGGTGCTGGCAGTACAGAGCTAAAGAAGACTCAGCCTGAACAGGTGAACTCTACAGGTGATTGTGATTCCACTGCTGTGCTTGTTAGGAAGGGTATGGGCAGGTTGTGGGGTGTGCAGGAGAGGAAAGCATGCCCGTGCCTTGCAGACTCGGGGCGGGGGGGGGGGGGCTGCATTTGAGAGGATGGATGGGAACTAAGAATGGGCACAGGAGGTAGGGATTTTACTAAAGGCAGAGGACCAAGGCACCAAGATGTGAAAGCACAAAAAATGCATTGGGTGGGTCAGGGTGCAGGATGAAAGGGTTGGCTCTTCGGGTCTTGACCTATCTGGGAAATGTTTTTTTCAGGCAGATTGGTCAGGACCAGGTGTTGAATGGGATGCAGGGAGAGCGCTGGGAGGGTGTGGAGGCAGGAAGGCCGTGAGGCTTTTGGCTTGGGCACTGGGGTGGAGGCCCAGTTTGGGTCTGCCCCAGTATGCTTTGTCCGTGAAACAAAATCTGGGCCGCCAGAGCCAACGTTCCTGAAGCTCCCACAGCCCCATCTGGCTGATTAAGGGCTAATTCAAATATCAATTAATCGTTCCTCATTTAATTTCTTTTAAAATATTTTTCACAGTGCAGATAATGAGGAAGAATCTTCTCCTTTGAAAAGTCAAGCAAGACCCACCACTTTAAAGAAATTAGTCGGAAACCTGCAAACTGCAAGCTAGCAAGTGAGCAGGTATTGGCAATTTGGCTCAGAAACTTAAGATTTCTGTCTCGCAGAAGAAAGATCAAATCACTGGTGAATCGTAAGGCTTTCAAAGAGAAAAGGAGAAATGCCCAACCTTTTTTTCAAAACTACCTATTCTTTCCTGTCTTTGACCTGGTGCTAGTAGAATTGGTGACGTGGTGTGACCTGAAAACCAGCAGTTGATTCCGGAATCATAGCAACATTAAGGCCCAGAGAGGTTATGTGGCCTGCCCAAGGTCACGCAGCTGGTTAGTGGCGGGTCTAGCTGGACCAGAAGACAGAAGGTCAAAGTTTTCCTTGCCTTTCTTTTGATCGGTTTTGCCCTTTGGAGAGGCAGTGAGAAAGAGAGTAGGAAGTGAGGTAAAGATGGGGGCGGGGTGGGGATTCTAACAAACTCTTGGAAGCAGGAAGTTCTCTGGAAAGCAGTCATGCTTGGGAAGAAACTGCCAAAGGCTTTTCATTTTCTTCAAGTAAAGCAGTCTCCTCCTCAGGTACAGATATTGGGTGAGTGTTTATACCTTAGTTCCTTTACCCTTTCCCCAGTTAGGTTTGTTGGTTTTTTTTTTGTTTTGTTTTGTTTTTGTTTTTTTCCCCCTGGAAGGTGGAGACTGAAATGCCTCCCTGGCTTTTCCCAAAGGACTTGTTGGAAAGAGGTAGGAAAAAGAGTTTGGATTTTATTCTAAGACTGCTGGGTAGTCCCTGGAAGATTTTAAGAAAAGAAGTGAATGATCTGATTTATTTAAAAAAAATAGAAGATTACTCTGGTGCTGAGTGGAGAATGGGTGGCATGGAGTTACAGAAGCTAAGGAAAACTCACAGGCAATTGCTTTAGGCCACATGGGTATGGTGGATCAGACCAGGATGGGCATATTAGCGATGGATGGAAGTAGACAGAATCAGGATACGTTTTTGGAGGTAGAATAAGAAGGATTTCTGGAAGAATCGAACATGAGGTGAGAGACAGAATGTAATCTATCCTGGAGTTGTTATGTGAGCAAGTGGGAATGTCTGGGGGAGAAGAATTTTGCAGGAAAAATCATGAGGTTGGGTCTGACCACATTAGTTTTCAGATGCCTATCAGACATCCAAGTGGAGATGGCCAGGAGGCACTGGGACATACCAGTGGAAATGTAGGCTTGGGAAGCCAGAGCACATAGATAGCCTTTAAAGCTATAGGACTGAATGAGGTCACTTAGGGTGAGAAGGAAAAGAGGCTACAAAACAGATTGAGGAGAGGCCAGGGAGATAGAAATAGAGCCAGGAGAGTGCAGTGTGCTGAAAGCCCAGGGAAGAACAGGTTTTAAAACGGATGGAAGAGTCAGCTGTGTCAAGTCCTGCTTGGAGTCAAGTAAATTAAGAGCAGAGAGCATTGCCTTTGATTACACGAAGGTCATTGATAACTTTGGCAAAAGCAATGTGTCTAGAATGGCAGAGGCAGAAACTGGATTAGAGCGAATGGAGAAGGCAAAGAGTGCAAATGGTAACTGTACACTACCTTATGAAAGGGATTTGGTGGTGAAGGGGAATGGAGAAATGTGGGGTAAAAGGAATTTTCTGTAAAAGTAGGTGATCACTGTGACATCCCTGTTTGCTGATGACGGTAATCGGGTAGAGAGGGAGAAAGTTAAGAGGCAAGAAAGAGAAGGGCTAAATCCGAGGAGGGAAACCCCTGAGAAGGGGGTGGAGATGGGATGGACCCGGAGCCCAAGTGGAGGAGTCAGCCACCAGGGGAAGCAGGGACATTTCGCTCTGGTGCTCCTGCTTTGTCAGTTAAGGGAGGCAAGGACGTCATCCGTGAGTGCCGGGTTGGTTGTCAGATGTGCTTGTAGGTTGGTAGCGGTGAAGGAGTTGTTTTGGAAAGTGGGAATGTGAGCAGTAAAGCAAGTGTGGTAGGATGTTCAGGCCACATAGAGGGCTCATTTGGAATTTATGACCACACTGACCATGACTTTAAAATGAAACGGGTTAACCCACCTGTGTGTTTTTTCAGGGAATATTCAGCTGCTAAAATACAGGGTGAAGGGGGCACCTAGATGGCTCAGTTAGTTAAGCATCCAACTCTTGACATCAGCTCAGGTCTTGATCTCAGGGTCATGAGTCCAGCCCTGCGTTGGGCTCCACGCTGGGTGTGACGCCTACTTAAAAAGATAAATAAATAAAATACAGGAATAAAGTAGACAGAGAGTAGAGTTGACTGAAGTTGGGACTTTGCCAGGCAGATGTGATAGAGGGAGAGAGAAATTAGGAAGTTAAGCTTGTTTGCAAGAGAGTGAATATAATGATGGATGGTTGAATCTAAGGTCTGGGGAGAGTGATGAACTGTGAGAAGGCGGGGAGGCCAGTACCTTGCAGGTCTTAATGAAGTTCATTGTTAGAATGAATTACACCTGACCCTTGAACAACAAGAGGGTTAGGGGTGCCAACCCCCCCCATGCAGTTGAAAATCCACATACAATTTTTGACTCCCCCAAAACTTAACTAACAGCCTACTGTTGACTGAAAACCTTACCAATAACACAGTCCATTAACACGTATTTTATATGCTGTGTGTATCATATACTGAATTCTTACAATAAAGTAAGCTAAGGAAAGAAAACGTTATTAAGAATACCGTAAGGAGGGACGCCTGGGTGGCTCAGTTGGTTAAGCATCTGCCTTCGGCTCAGGTCCTGGGATCAAGTCCCTCAGTGGGCTCCTTGCTCTGCAGGAAGCGTGCTTCTCTCTCTGCCTGCTGCTCCCCTTGCTTGTGCTCTCTCTGTCTGACAAATAAATACATAAAATCTTTATAAAAAAGAAAAAATCATAAGGAAAAATACATTTGTAGTACTGTACTGTACTGATCTTAAAAAAATCTGTGTCTAAGTGGACCCGAGCAGTTTAAACCCATATTGTTCAGGGGTCAGCTGTACTATGGTAGATGAACTAGAAGGAAGAGAAACAGGCAGACAGAGAAAGAGGAGCCCGAAGTGAGATTAAGGAGTAACCAGAGAGGTAGGAGGGGGAAAGAGTGTTTCTAGAAGGAAGGAGCAGTCAACAGAGGCATCCAGTAAGATAGGGACAGAAAGGTGAACCCTGAATAGAAGGACAAGATGTTCATTGTTAACCTTGACAAGAGCCATTTCAGTGAAATGATAGGATCCATCGTGGTGGATTGAGAATTGATTGAGCAATAAGGAAGCTGACACAGAAGTCAGAGGACCTTTTCAAAATGTTTGGCTGTGAAGGGAAACTAAAAAACAAATAAGGTGGTAGTTAGGAGTATGGAGTCTTAAGTGAAGACTTTTTAAAACTGAGCAGCACGTGATATTTCTTTTTTTTTTTTTTTTTTTTTAGAGAGAGGGTGGGGGGAAAGGACAGAGGGAGAGGGAGACAGAGAATCTTCAGCAGGCTCGATCTCACAGCTCGGAGATCATGACCTGAACTGAAATGGAGAGTCAGATGCTTAACCGACTGAGCCACCCAGGTGCCCCTTGATTATGTTTTTTATTTGAAGTTGTTATTGAGATAACTGCAGATTCACATGCAGTTGCAAGAAATAATACAGAGATTTTTTTTTTTTTTTTTTTGCACAACCTGGCCAGCTTCCCCGGGTGGTAACATCCCGCAGTAACACAACCAGGACATTGACAGATAGACAACACCAATCCTACCCAATCCTACCCAGATTTCCCCAGCACCACTTGCAGTCATCTGTGTGTGTATATATTAAATACTATACAATTTTATTCCTTGTGTACATTATGCATGTGTCACCATGTCAAGACTCCATGCGACTCCAAGAGCACAGGAATCCCTCTTGTTGCCCTGTTATAACCAACCATACCCGTCACCCTCCTACATCCTTCTCACCACCACCACTCAGTCACTACCTACCTGTAACCACTAACCCGATCTTTGTTTCTGTAATTTTGTCACTCTATTAATGCTCTATAAAAAGAATCCACGATATGTAACCTTTTGGAGTTGTCTTTTGTCATTCACCCTATTTCCTGGAGAGTCATCCGTGTGTTGTGGGTATTAATAGTTTACCGCTTTTCGTTGCCGAGTTCCATGACATGGATATACCACAGTTGGCTTAACCATTCACCCGTGAAAGGACATCTGAGGTGTTCCAGTTTCTAGCTCTTACGAATAAAGCTGCTGCAGTCATTCATGTGCAGGTATTATGTGAAGACAGGTTCTCATTTCTCTGGGATAAATGCCCAGGAGTACAATTATTGGATCGTAACGGTAGTTGCATGTTTAACTTTTGAAGAAACTGCCACACCATTTTCCAGAGTGACTGCACCATTTTACATTCCTACCAGCAATATATGAGTGGCCCAGTTTCTTGACATCGCCACCAGAATTTTGTGTGGCTATTGTTCATTTTAGCCATTCTGATAGGTGTGTAGTGGTGTCTTACTGTGGTTTTAATTTGCATTTCCCTGATAGCTGATGATTTTGAGTATCTATTCATGTGCTTGTTATCTGTATATCCTCCTTGGTAGAATGTACGTTCATGGATTTTGTCCATTTTTTCATCAGATTGTTCAATTTTTACTGTTGAGTTTTGACAGTTTTCCGTATATTCTAGGTACTCTCGATCATTTTTTTCTGATAAGTGGTATGCAAATATTTTCTCCCAGACTGTAGTTTGTATTCTCATTCTCTTCACATGGCCTTTTCAGAGAAAAGAATGTTCTTTTAGTACTTGAAAAATATTGTGCTACGTCCTCCTATTCTCCACGGTTTCAGATGAGAAATCTGCCATCATTCAGATTGGTCTTTCTCTGTGGGTAATGTGTTATTTCTTTTGGGCTGCTTTCAAGATTTCTTCTTTGTCTTTATTTGTGAGAAATGTAATGATGATTTGTCTTGGCTTGCATTTCTTTGGGTATGTCCTGTTTGTAGTTTGCTCAGTTTCTTAAATCTGTCAGTCTGCATCTTTCACCAAACTTGGGATGTTTTTAGCCTTTATTTCTTTACATATTTTTTTCAGTTCCACTTTTTTCCCCTTTCTTCTGGCATTCCCATGAGACAAATGTTGACTCTTTTCTTGTTGTTCCACAAGTCTCTGAGGTTCTGTTCATGTTTTTTCCAGTCTGTTTAATCCCTGTTGTTCATATTGTGTGAATCTTGTTGACCCATTCTCAAGTTCATGGATTCTGTCCTCTGTCATCTTCACTCTGCTATCGATTCCATCCAACAATTTTTTTAAATTTATATTACTGAATTTTTCATTTCTATAGTTTCCATTTGGTTCTTTTTTATCATTTCTATTTTCTGAGTCTTTCTATATTTTTTCATTTATTTCAAGAGAATTTGTATTTGCTGTTGAAGCATTTTTATTTTTACTTATTTTTTTATTTAAATTCAATTAGCCAACATTTAGTACATCATTAGTTTCAGATGTAGTGTTCAGCAATTCATCAGTTGTGTATAACACCCAGTGTTCATCACATCACGTGCCCTCCTTAATGCCCATCACCCGATTACCCCATCCTCCCACCCTCTCCCCTCCAGCAACCCTCAGTTTGTTTCCTGGGGTCCATAGTCTCTCATGGTTTGTCTCCCTCTCTGATTACTTTCCATTCCATTTTCCCTCCCTTCCCCCGTGATCCTCTGCGCTCTTATATTCCACATGATAATTGTCTTTCTCTGATTAACTTTTTTCGCTCAGCATAATACCCTCCAGTCCATCCGTGTCGATGTAAATTGTAAGTATTCATCCTGTTTAAGCATTTTTATGATGGCTGTTTGAAAATCCTTGTCTGATCAGGGTGCCTGGGTGGCTCAGTTGGTTAAGCATCTGACTCTTGGTTTTGGCTCAGGTCAGGATCTTAGGGTCCTGAGATCAAGCCCCTCTTTGGGCTCCGTGCTCATCGGGGAATCTGCTCGAGATCCTTTCCCCCTCCTCCTCCCCCTGCCTCTGCTCCTCCCTCTGCTCAGGCTCTTTCTTTCTTTCTCTAAAATAAATAAATAACATCTTTAAAATCCTTGTTTGATCATTTCAGCATCTAAGTCATCTCAGTATTTTTTTTTTTTTTTAAAGATTTTATTTATTTATTTGACAGAGATAGAGACAGCCAGCGAGAGAGGGAACACAAGCAGGGGGAGTGGGAGAGGAAGAAGCAGGCTCATAGCGGAGGAGCCTGATGTGGGGCTCGATCCCATAACGCCGGGATCACGCCCTGAGCCGAAGGCAGACGCTTAACCGCTGTGCCACCCAGGCGCCCCCTAAGTCATCTCAGTATTAACACTAGTTGATTATCTTTTTTCCCCCCGTTCAAGTTGAGATTTTCCTGGTTCTGGTGTGATGGGTGATTTTTTTTTTTTTTTTATTGTGTCCTGGACATTTTGGCTAATATGTTAGGAGACTCTGGGTCCTATTTAAATCTTTTTTTTTTTTTTTTTTTGGTAGGCAGTCATTCTGGTTAGGGTTGGCACACAGGTCCTGGCCTCCCTTGTGCGTTGTAGTTCCAATGGCAGTTTAAGTTTCAGAGCCTTTGCAGTGTTACTCTGTTTGGCTTAGTTTTTCTGTGCATGGGGGTTCCTACTGGCTCCTGCTGGTGTCATCTAAGGGGACAGAGGCTTTTCCAGGCCCACAGGGTTGAAGGAACTTCCTCAAAGTCTGCTTGTAGTGATGGGGTACCCCCTGCCAGTTTCACCCATCAGCCCCAGCACCCCTTGGCAGGCTAAAGGGTCTCAGGTCCCTCTGTCCCCTTTATAGTGACAAACGTGCTGATGGCACAGGGTACTTGTTGAGGTGGGAGCCTCCTAGATGGTATTGCCTTGCAACCTGATATCTCTCAAAGGGGGAGGGAGGGTCGGGTCTGCAGGGACAAAGCAGCTTTCTGGACTAGGCCTGCCTATCGTGCAGGATGTCCCTGGCCAGTGCTGCCTGGCTGTCTTGTGTTTCTCAGTAAGGGAGGGGAGTCTTAGGCCAGCAGGGAAGAAGAATGCTTCTCTTGCTGGTACCACCCGGCTCACCTGATGTCAGAAGGATTGTCATTTGACTTGGGGAAGAAGGAAGCATACCTGAGATCCCTTCTGTTGTTCAGGCCAGGCTCAGGAAATGCTGGGTCTGGATCACCTTCTGTTGGATAAGAGTGATCCTGTGTATATGGACCACAACTTCTTAATCCAGTCGTCTGTTGAAGGGCATCTCGGCTCCTTCCACGATTTAGCTATTGTGGACATTGCTGCTATGAACATTGGGGTGCATATGGCCCTTCTCTTCACTACGTCTGTATCTTTGGGGTAAATACCCAGTAGTGCAATGGCTGGGTCATAGGGTAGCTCAATTTTTAACTTTTTAAGGGACCTCCACACGGTTTTCCAGAGTGGCTGTACCAACTTGCATTCCCACCAACAATGTAGGAGGGATCCCCTTTCTCCACATCCTCTCCAACATTTGTTGTTTCCTGCCTTGTCTATTTTTGCCATTCTAACTGGCGTAAGGTGGTATCTTAGTGTGGTTTTGATTTGAATTTCCCTGATGGCTAATGATTTTGAACATTTTTTCATGTGTCTGTTAGCCATTTGTATGTCTTCATTGGAAAAGTGTCTGTTCATATCTTCTGCCCATTTTATGATTTGTTTATTTGTTTCTCGTGTATTGAGTTTGACTATGGACTCTGAGAAACAAACTGAGGGCCTCAGAGGGGAGGGGGATGGGGGAATGGGATAGACCAGTGATGGGTAGTAAGGAGGGCACGTATTGCATGGTGCACTGGGTGTTATACGCAACTAATGAATCATCGAACTTTACATCAGAAACCAGGGATGTACTGTATGGTGACTTAACATAATAAAAAAACATTAAAATAAAAAAAAAAGAGTGATCCTGTGATCCCCTGCACTGTGTTGTTCTTCCGGTTTTGGGATCCTAGTCCAGTTAGCCTTCCTTTTGTCACTTTTCAGAGCTCTCCTTTGCTTGCTTCTTGCATTATTCCCCAACTTTATAGTTATACTTTGGACAGAGGAGCAGGGGGGCGGGGGGACGCATCCACATCATCTTGTCTGGACCCAAAAGTCTGATTATGTTTTAAATGCCAGTAAGTGGAAGCAGGTAGAGCACAATCAACAGCGTGAGGTCCCACAAAAAGCTAAGAGAAAAGGATCAGAACACATGTGAGAGTATCAGCATTAGCAAGAGGTCAGGAGGAGGAAAGGTACAGATTCAGATAAGTTTATAAGTTTGGTAGCAGGAATTTGAGGAATTCTTATCTGATGGACTGAATTATTTTTCTGTGAAACAGGGAGGCAGGCTAAAAGCCCAGACCCTGGAGTTTGAGACCCTTGGCTATGAACCCCAGTTGTGCTTCCTACCAGCTGTGAGACCTTTGACAAGTCACTTAATCCCTCTTTGCCTCAGTTTCCTGTAAAAGGGAGATGATAATAGCATGTATCCTCATAAGAATATTATGATTAATTGAAATATTTGTGAAGTGCTTAGAATCAGGTGTTACATAAATACAGGGTTCTCAGGAGTGTTACATGAGATAAGTTTGCTAAGCAAAGCATTCAATAAATGTTACCGTGATTTCAGACTTCTTCTTTTCAGCCTTAGGCCATTTCCTTGAAGTAAAATCATTGACGGAAATTTGCCAAACTCAGATCAGTCCTGTGCTTTTGGGGGACAGGGACCAGATGAGGGCAGGCAGAGGGTAGAAGGAACCAGTCTGGGTAGGAACCGTGGGGGGAGGGAGGAAACTGAACTCCAGGATTCTTCTGGAGGGCTTGTCTGCCTACAGTGTTATAGGCAGCTCTCTGCCCTTCTTTTCCTTAAGCCTGAGTGTTTCTCCAGGGTAGGAACCAGCAATAACAGAAGATTCCAACCTCTTCCCATCACAACACGACCTCCATGTTGCAACATATATCCTCTCCCAGAGTAACATTTGAAAGTCTCTGAGAAAACCATTGTTTTCAAGTGTCTAAAATATGTTCCTATGAGCAGTCAGCTGCGGTAGTTGCAAAATAAGTCATGGTTCTATTTGTTCTCTCACTGTGGAGAAATCAGGGTCTTTCAAAAGCATGATGACAAAGGAATACAAAGAAGAGTTAGGAGTGCCATCTTGTGGAGTGATCTGTCATTACCACTTAGGGGTCACAAAAAGCCACCAATGGGAGCCGAATCTGTTTTCTTTGTTACCCCCAAGGCCCATTCTGGAAGAAATATTTGAGAATTATTTGCTGAATAAGTGAATGAGTGAGAGAAGGGGATACGGATGGAATGGAGACTTGCTTTGGAAAGGTAAGCTGGATGTCACGTTGATAAAATGTGTGATGCGCTGACCGGTGTTGGTTTGGAGACCTTTAAAAAGAAGGTTGTAGATAGCCCGAGGCATAATTATGTACCTGCCGTAGAGAAAAATGAAGAATAAAATATTTGCATGAGGAAATCAGGGACTGCCAGCTTTGCCGTGTTGGCCTTTCCAGTGGTAGGTGAGTAGACCATCTGATGGTATTCTCTTCCTAGAAGTATCAGCGTGCTACAAATTAATAAAGCATTTAAAGGGCATAAGAATATGGCTAGCTTCAGAGCTGGTAGGTATCGTCTGTGTCCTAGTAGGCTGAACTAAATGAAATTGACAGTCAACTATTAGGACCTATAACAATATCAATTTCATATGGCTTGGCCTAATATTTCAAATTAGTTTACTTTCCTTTTTTTAAAGGATTTTTTTATTATGGTGATCAATTAGCCAACATATAGCACATCATTAAGTTTTGATGTAGTGTTCAATGATTCATTAGTTGCGTATATTTATTTTAGAGAGAGAGACAGCATGAGTGGGAAGGGCGGAGGGAGAGGGAGAGAGAGAATCTCAAGCAGACTCCCCACTGAGCGTGGAGCCCGACACGGGGCTCGATCCCAGGACCCCGAGATCACGACCTGAGGTGAAACCGAGAGTCGGATGCCCAATCAAGTGAGCCACCCAGGCGCCCCTCAAATTGGTTTACTTTCAAAATGTATTCTGGACATATGCTAGGCCTGGGTCCTATGTTAGGCCCTGGGAGATACAGGGACAAATAAAACATAGGCCTTGCCTGCAAGCATGTCAGCATTCCGTGGGGGAGGTGAGCACCTAGATAGCATGCTTCATATTCCAGTGATCTCTGTTAAACGCCGAGAGTGTTAGGTTAAGCCAACATCTGTGGCGGAGCTAGGAGAGCTGTAGGAGGGCACAGCAGTCTGGCATCATGGATGAGAGCGTGGACTGTGGCACCAAGCCGTCTGGGTTTGAATGCTAGTTTTGCTTCATAGCGGCTGGGTAACTTTGGGCAAGGTACTAACCTTCTCTATAGCTGTTTCCCCATCTATAAATTGGGCTCACGTAGTGCCTACTTCCTATGACTAAAGTGGGGACCGAGTGACTTCGTATGTGCAAAGCCCTTAGGATAGTTCCTAGCACAGAGTAAGCGCGGTGTAAGTCTTAGCTGCCAACGTCATGATCGTCCCCATTCCTGCTGAGGAAGCATTTCAGGCGTGCTTTGTAGGGTAGGTCAGATTTCCCTCTCCGTTCTTCTGTCTTTGTACTTAACAGGAATTTACTTGTTGAGGTCCTCCTTTTCCCAGTTTCTGGGAATAGCTGGACAAAAGCTTATCAAAACGAAGGTTGAGGGGCGCCCGGCTGGCTCAGTCAGTAGAGCATGTGACTCTTGATCTCGGGGTCATGAGTTCAAATCCCACGTTGGGCATGGAGCTTACTGTAAAAAATAATTAAAGGAATAGAAGGTAAGGGTGTGTCCCGTTGCTGGCATATGGTCCTTTAAGTGTCTCTGTAGACAGTCGATGAATGCTGAGCGCTCTGTGTTCTTAAGCTGTGGAACCATGTCTCCATGAAATATATTTTCTACTAAATCACTAAATCCTGAATTAATTTTTGTGCCATAGCAAAAGTATCGACAGCTCCGAAGTTAGGTGATAAACGTGAGCTGCTGCGGAGCGGGGACGGTCCAGTTCTTACTCGGGTCATAGCGCCTTAGCCACCTAACATTACGGCACAGCCTGGCTTTACGAAAAGTGAATAACGTTCATCAGTTGATTGTTCAGTATTTCAAAGTTCTTAGGCTAGTGGGTGGTTGTAATTGGTATTGAATATTTCATAAAATGTCCATCTGGGAAAAGTGATATGTTTGCACCCCCCCCCCAACTTGGCCACTGAAATATGGGAAGCCCATCAGCTTTACCCATTGCCAAGTCCACCTTTGATTCCTTGTTTTCTAGAGGCCCAGTGAGATCAGGATTTCTCAGGAAGGCCTGCACGTGACTCAGGACCGATTCCCAGGCACATCACACACTGTGGGTAGCACAAGGCCATATGGGTGGACTGACAGATTTCATGGTTCTATTTGAATTAACTTGCCTCTTAGAATACTAATCCTTCTTTTAATTTTATGAGGCAACTATCATTTGCTTGTACTGAGTCTCAGTTGATCACCTCTGTCATTTTTCAGCAAGACCCTTTTTTTTTTAACCAAATATAGGCCAGCCATCAGCTTGAACTTAAAATGACACAGCAGTGAGCTCAGTCAATGGTGCAGAAATAGTCTTCTGATGCTGTGATTTGAGCCCACTATATATGTTCATAACTAGCTCTGCCAGCAAGGCTCAATGAATAATACTTTGTCTGGATTCCTATTAGGAACTAATAATACGAGAAGTAACATGAGCTTTTCACACAGGATCTATTTGTAGTTAGAGTACTTCATGGGCTTTAAAAGTTTTCAAAGCCAATGGCGAGTTAAATAGGGCACAGAGGTAAAAGGAAAAGTGGCTTGCCCCAAACCATCATGGATCAATTTGGTAGAGTTTGAGTTTCTAATTTACAACCTGGCTATGAGAACATGCTTTTGAATAGGAGACCCAACCTGTACCCATCTTTCCCTGTCTGCGACTCACTAACAAAACAAGCAGAGTTTGCCCCGCGCCGATGTTAAATGTGGTTGAAAACAGCACGGAAGCAGAGGACTGGTACACAGAAGAAGGACTAATAGAAACTGAACAGCATCAAAATTCTGTCTGGGTAGACGGTTTGCTATTGTTGTTGTGGGTGCGTAATTTGAGGTCTTAAATCCAGCCCTGAGGGTGAAATGTAGCGTACGGAAGCCCCCTTTTCTCTTTCCCCTGAGAGTTATGCTCATGCTGTTTTCCTTCCTTTGATGTACTAGAAGAAAGGCAGCTCATCATAGATTGCTCCAGATTTAGAAATAATACCGACAATAAAGATGATAATAATATTAGCCGTTCCAATTTCCAGAACATTTACTCTGTTGAGGAGCTTAAATCATGTTATCACATTGAGTTCTTGCTAAAGCCTTAAGACCTAGGTATTTTTATTCTCTTCATTGTAATATTCTAAAATCTTCATTTTAAAGGGAAAAAAATTATTTTTTTTCATTTTTTCATTTTTTACATTTATATTTTCTCTAAAAGCCGAGAGAACAAAACCTAACAAACCAGCAGCAAAAATGAAGGCACTCTCTGCTTTCCACTTAAAATGTGTCCTGTTATCACAGCCTCCCCAGAACTTAGCAACCAAACCTTGATGTTCTAAATCCTTCCAGACCGAGTTTGTTCCCTTACTTTCTGGGAGAAAAGCTTCTTTCTCTTAAAGTATCATGGCAGTGATGCTTCTCCTTGTACGCTCCATCCTGTATGACAGGGAAGGTGTTCAGAGGGTGTTCTCATGTGTATCCATTAATTAGTGCCCCAAACACCCTGTGCCTTTTTCCAGAGGTTCAGTACCAGGAAAATCTGACTTTTCTATTCTAGCTGTTGATACACAAGGGCACCACGTGTTTGGTTGCCAGATTTAGCAAATAAAAATAGAGAATGCCCAGTTAAATTTGAATTTCAGATGGACAGCAGCAACAACAAAAGTTTTTAGTACAAGTGTGCCCCAGACAGTACACGGGACATACTTCTACTAAAAAATTCATTGTTATATGAAATTCAGATGTAACTGGGCATCCTACATTTTTTTTCTGGCAATCCTGAATGCTATTTATAATTTCCAAATTACATAAATGAAATACAGCAGTAAGGCCAATTTTAACTTGTTTCTTTATAGTGGGAATCCTGCAGAATGAGCTCCACTTCCTTAGAGACAAATGAGCAGCAGATGTCCGATTTGGTTAATGGGCCATCAGCTGAGTACAACCAACTTCTATGATGATTTAAGCAAGAGAAAGGAAACATGCTAATCACATTCAGGCTTGCATAGAAATGTCTCTTTCGTTTACTTCTTTTAAACTTACAGTGTTTCAGGTCTGAAAGGGCAGTGGAGGTCAGTCTGTGTAATATTTCCTCCAAAATCCCCCATCCCAGCCTGGAACCCTGTTCTTTCATTCCAGGGTTGCTGGCAAAAAGATTCCAGGCCAAAGGGGTCAGTCGGAGCTGAAGCCCAACCCATATTCTGCTTCCCATATTCTGCACGTAGAAGAAGGGGGACCTCCCACCCACCCACCCACCCACACATACACATAGATGTGCCTTGCACTTGCCAGATCATGCACTACAAGTCTGAGCCTGCTAAGAGCAGGTGCCCTTTTATTTTACTTATTTCTTTAGAAGATTTATTTATTTATCTGAGAGAGAGTGTGTGTGCGTGCGCCCGTGCGTGAGCAGGGGAGGGGCAGAGGGAGAGGGAGAGAGAATCTCAAGCAGGCTGGCTCCACGCTGGGCACAGAGCCTGACTCAGGGCTCGATCCCATGACCCCGAGATCGTGACCAGAGCCGAAGCCAAGAGTTGGATGCTTAACCGACTGCGTCACCCAGGCGCCCTGAGCAGGTGCGTTTTTAAACAATAATTTGCATAAAGGCACTAGATTGTTGGCCCTGGTTCACACAGCCGTTTAACACTTATCCGCAGAGCCACTCCTGAGAGCCAAGAGCTATGCTGAAGTTCTGGGAATGCAGAGATGGATTAAGCATGGTCCCTACCTTCCAGGTCCCTTCCTTTGTGCAGAGTCTGGGAGGGGACAGACAAGTACAAAAAGTCGTCAGAATGTGTGCCGTGAGACGGAGTGCGCACGGGACACAGGGAGCGCACAGAGGAGGGGGACCTCTTGCAGCCTGGTGGCATGAACTAGGAGGCATTCCTCGAGAAGTTGGAGCTTGAGCAGAATCCCGAGGGAAGAATGGGGTTAGTTTGGCAGGAGGAGGCTGAGGGGAGAGAAGGCATTCTAGAGGACCGAGAGGCACAAGCACCCTCCTCTAGACGCTCATCTCAGCTGTAGTGAGAGTAGGGCGATCAGGAAATGTCAAATCAGGAAGGGTCTCTACAAAGAGGATGCATTTGGAAAACACTGGCTGAGACAGCACCCTGTGGAGTGGTTTTGTTCCCTGCTGTATTCTCCCCCAGTGTCTAGAAAAGTGACTGGCAAAGAGTAAGCACTCAATGCATATTTTATTAGATGAACAAATGAATAGGTGATCAGATGAATGGCAGGGCTTTGTCAGCGCCTCTGGTAGGCCGATGTAAGTTACAGATCTCATGAGGCGTGTAGGATGCAGAATCCCCGCCTCATCTGACCACATAGCTGTTTTCTTTCACTGAATGATACATTTTCCAAGACCATTGCTTTTTGGAACACATTTGGGGAAGTCATGTTCTAAAGGAGAGGTGCCCCTGAGTCACTGCAGGAATGAATATGAAGTGAGGGAAAGCCAGGCTGAGGCTTCAGGGATTACATTTGGGTCAAATGCTCCGCTTTCTCTGTAGATTCTCCCTGGACCTGGGTGATGGATTGCAGGTAGGCAGGCTGGGTTTGCTGGGCCCCATCCCAAGGGGCTTTGCAAGACCTTTTCAGGGAAAATAATTTACAGTCACTTTTTCCTTTCCTTCCTTTATAAGTCCAGATGGTACCCCGGCTAGTCAGGAAAATATTCAGCTGCCCTGTGGGCCAAATGTTCCCACACCAATGCTGATCTCTGGAACAGTGCTCTCAAGATAATAACAGCATTTATCAAGCCCTAACTTTACATCAGGAATTTTTCTCCATTCCATCTCATTGATTTTCCGAGACAGGGGCATGATAACGGTGTAATAATAATTACTTACTGAGTATTTACTCTGTGCCAGGAATGGGCTAAGTGCACTCTGCAAACGTTATCTTTTTTAATCCTAACAACCTGACCCATTTGTAACAAAACAGAGGCAGAGTGGAAGTAACGTGTGCAAGGTGACATGGCCAGAAAGTGGCACAGAGCAAGGACTTGAACCTGGATCTGTGCGGCACCAAAGCGCACGTGCTTAACCGCCCTACCATACTGCCGTTAGGTCTGCTATAAATCCTTTGTAGTGTGTAAGCCAATACAAGTTGAATCTAATTCCTCGCTGCGTTTGCACAAATGTATCTTGAAGAAAACAACCCCAACCCCAGTGACTGCTACGCAGTCAGATCCATTTAGGACTACTTGCCAGGTAGTCTTGGACCGAGTGTGTATCATTGCTGTATTCGTGACAGATCAAGCTTGTTGCTGGTGTTACTGGATTACGACAGTCAGCTGAGTCATGGTCAATCCTGACTCGTAACTGGCCGCTGATGCAGAATGTTGGCTACCACAGGAAAACACAGTGAGACACCCCACTGGGGCAGGACCAAACCAAAGAAGTTGGGACCACGCTCTGCAGGACCCCAGACTTCCCAGTCTTTCCATCTCGCTCCACAGGAACTCGAGGGTTCCATGACTCTGCTTCATGCATCTTCTCACACATAGAGCCAAATAAAAGGAAGGAGGCTGATGGGCAGAATTAAGGAGATGTCACCTAGACTGTTGTCACAGACACTGGCCACTTTTGAGGGCTTTATTTTGAGCTCTACTACTTCTTTTTGAACATAAAAACATTTATTCACATCACTGCATAGTCTTTGTAGATGAGTTAATATGAACTACCTGTTTTAAAATCCATGGTAGGGGCACCTGGGTGGCTCAGTCGTTAAGCGTCTGTCTTTGGCTCCGGTCATGATTCCGGGGTCCTGGGATCGAGCCCTGCGTTGGGCTTCCTGCTCAGTGGGGAGCCTGATTCTCCCTCTCCAGCTCCCCCTGCTTGTGGTCCCTCTCTCACCGTCTCTCTCTGTCAAATAAATAAATAAAATCTTTTAAAAAAATCCATGGTAACGTAGGGGTGCCTGGGTGGCACATTTGGTTAAGCATCCGACTCTTGGTTTCGGCTCAGGTTGTTTTTTTTAATTTAGGCAGACACTTAACCAACTGAGCCACCCAGGTGCCCCATTGTCACACCTCTTTAGTTTGTGTGCTGTTCAAAGTCAGGATGGAGGTCACTCTTAGGGATTAGTCGGAGGTCACCCTTAGGGATTAGTTGGTTGGGTGTCTGCCTTTGGCTCAGATCATGATCTCAGGGTCCTGGGATCGAGCCCCACATTGGGGGGGGCTCCCTGCTCATCGGGATGATGATGTTATCCTGGGTGGGGATGATGGCCGTACCTATGTCAAAGGGCTAAGGGCCAAGTCCTAAAACTTGGAAACGGAATTCCCTTTAGAGGGCTCGTCTCTGAGCAGGTATTCCCACAGAGGAAACTGCCAACGAGGGAACTTTGTTGGCCAGCTAGCGTGGGTCTTAAATGCAGCCAGGTTTTCCAGGGCCAAGATGACCCTTAGCTTTACCGATACAACCACTGCCAGGCTCTGCCCTGTGTGTCTAGTCTCAAATCTTCCAAGCTCCCATCTGCAATTGTTACCCCTTTTCACAGATGAGAAGACTGATGTTCAGAAAGGTGAAATGCCCTGGCCAGGCTCACACAGCTAGTGAATGGCTGGGCCAAGATGCCCATGTCTGTAGTCGTCATACACCAAGCTTGAAACACCTCTTAGCTTCCCAGAGAGTTACTTTATTGGAGAGTGCTTGACCGTGACCCCCAGAATTTCAACTTGGTGTCCCGAATTTCTGTTCTTCAGGCGATGGCTCAGAAGGAATTTGCAGGGGCGCCTGGCTGGCTCGGTCAGTTAAGCATCCAATTCTTGATTTTGGCTCAGGTCATGATCGCAGGGTCATGAGATTGTGTGCTGGGCATGGAGCCTGCTGGAGATTCTCTCTCTCCCTCTGCCCCTTCTCCCACCCCTCTCCGCTTGCTTGGGTGCTCTCTGTCTCTCTCCCTCTCTTTCTCACTGGCTCTCTCAAATTAAAAAAAAAAAAAGAATTTGCACAGCCCTCATGGTGGTCACAGATTCCATCAGTCACTACTGATGATACCAGAGAAAGATTGCAGCATCCACAGAGCCGCAGTTCTCCAAGTGTGGCCCATGGAAATGTCCGATCTCAGGCCCACCCAGGACCTCCCGAGCGGGGATTTGCATTTTAACAAGGTTCCTAGGGGATTCGTACACACATTAAAGTTTGAGAAGCACAGGTGAAAGTTCGGTGTAGTCTGCTCAGGACGGACGTAGGGGGAGCTTCTGTCTATGCTCTGGCAGAAGACATGGAAGGTAGACGGGAGATCATTGATCGCCTCATTTCAAGAAGAAAAATAAACTGCCTCCTGCCTCCCTCTCGCCGAGGCAATGGGAGCAGATTATAATAGGAAGAACCTCCCTCGTTCACTTTGTTCTCTTTGTAGGCACGTGCTGTCATTAGCATTAATTGGATTTACAGTATTCACGTACCTGCTGGGGAAAATAGACACCTCAATTTGCCGCAGTGTAAGGAAACGTCAGCCATCTCAGCTGTGCCTTTGTAGAAATCACGTGCAATTGTCAAAAAGATACTTAAACTCCCTAAACATGGGCTGCGTTATATGGCTTCCAACAGCACTTTGACTAGCAACAGCGAAGAGAAATAGGTTTACCCTGAAATTATGTCAGTGGGGAGCTTGGAACTTCTTCCTGTTCTCCAAGTCATTTTGTCATCAGTGAACTGACCACTCTGTGGACATTAGCCTTCTGGATCTTCTGTCTCTATGAGATGATAAAGTTAATGGCCTCTTAAGAGAGAGCACGTCACAGTCATTCATTCATTTATCCAATAAGTATTTATCGATCACCTACCAGGTAGCACGCACAAACTTACTCATAGAGAGAAAACGGTGAACAGACCCAGCCCTTCCTCTCACGGGTGAGACAGACATTTGACAAATAACGTCCAATGTGCACTTTTAAAAATGGAGGTATCGATGTCAAATGTTAGCACCCAGAGGCGTGGTGAGGGATTCACGAGGAGGAATCAAAGTAGTTGTGTGGGTGTGGGGGTAGGATTACGAAGAACTTTCTAGGAGGAATAACATTCACACTAAGGTCTGAAGGGAGAATGGGTGTTACCGAGGTGCTAAGCAGGTGATGTGGGCAAGAGTCAAGTGGGAGGGAGGGTTTCGATCCCAGCAGAGCACCTGCAGAGCCCCTTTCGTGGGAAAGAGCATGGAGCGTTCAAGGAAGGCCGAGGAGAGAGAGGGAGTTGCAGATGAGCCAGATCCCGCCAGGCCTCGACAGTCATGGAAAGGATGGTGATGTTATCTCTGGGGCAAGGGGGAGACCTCAGAGTGTTCCTAATAGGCTCAAAGAGGTTAGGACTTGTTCCAGGCCTCTCAGCTGTAAGGGGCAGAGTGGGGATTCGAACCCAAGCCCATCTGACTGCTCAGTCAGCTCTCTTCACCGTGACAACATAGCACTGGTCCATTTTCACGTGGCTACGTTTTGTTTGTTTGTTTTTTCGGAAATCTCCAGGCCATCTCTAATTCAGATTCTGTGCTTTGATTTGTTTTGAAATATGTCTTGGGTGCTTTCCGCTATGTGACAAATGGGGACTGGGGCAGAGTGCCTGGCACAGTACCAGTAGATGAAGGAGTCTGGCTTTCCATGTCGAACAAGATGGCGGAGTGTGTGCTAGGGGACAAGACCGCAGATCTTATTTGAAGAAAGGCAGCGTGTGTAATGACTTTCTGTAAGGGGAAGCCACGCTTCAGAGATCTGGCAGTTTTGAAGGGGTTACTGAGCAAGCAAGTAAGGGAGAGACAGTACCTGGAATAATAATCCCACTGGCATGGAAGGGATTTCATTTTTGCATTTAGGAAACCCTTTGACATAGCTAAGCAACACTCTGCACCGCTGCGAACGCTAAGTGGAGTGATGTATTATTAACCCATCTTACAGTCACAGATCAGGAGAGAGGACCCTCAACGTCCCGGGTCTTCTCTGAGTTACGTATTAAGCACGGGCTAGAGCTGATATCCAAAGCAAGATCCCTCCAACTCTTGACTTCTCCATTTTTCTTTGCCTTTGGGAGGTTTAGTACGTGTTTATGCGTCAGATAGATCCTTGCCATTATCGTGGAAGAACTAATTGAAAAGAGAAAGCTAACAGCCATCTTTCAGGGGACCCCAGATTTCTTTTTTTTTTCCCAAGAATGCATTTTTATTTTTATTTTATTTTTTTTTACTTTTTTTTTTAATGATTTTTTTATTATATTATGTTAGTCACCATACAGTACATCCCCGGTTTCCGATGTAAGGCTCGATGATTCATTAGTTGCGTATAACACCCAGTGCACCATGCAATACGTGCCCTCCTTACTACCCATCACCGGTCTATCCCATTCCCCCACCCCCTCCCCTCTGAAACCCTCAGTTTGTTTCTCATAGTCCGTAGTCTCTCATGGTTCATTCCCCCTTCTGATTACCCCCCCTTTCTTTATCCCTTTCTTCCCCTACCGATCATCCTAGTTCTTATGTTCCATAGATGAGAGAAATCATATGATAGTTGTCTTTCTCTGCTTGACTTATTTCACTTAGCATTATCTCCTGCAGTGCCGTCCATGTTGCAGCAAATGTTGAGAACTCGTTCTTTTTGATAGCTGAGTAATATTCCATTGTATATATGGACCACAACTTCTTAATCCAGTCATCTGTTGAAGGGCATCTCGGCTCCTTCCATGATTTAGCTATTGTGGACATTGCTGCTATGAACATTGGGGTGCACATGGCCCTTCTCTTTACTACGTCTGTATCTTTGGGGTAAACACCATCCAGTGCAATGGCTGGATCATAGGGTAGCTCAATTTTTAACTTTTTAAGGGACCTCCACACTGTTTTCCAGAGTGGCTGTACCATCTTGCATTCCCACCAACAATGTAGGAGGGATCCCCTTTCTCCACATCCTCTCCAACAATTGTTGTTTCTTGCCTTGTCTATTTTTGCCATTCTAACTGGCGTAAGGTGGTATCTCAGTGTGGTTTTGATTTGAATTTCCTTGATGGCTAATGATTTTGAACATTTTTTCATGTGTCTGTTAGCCATTTGTATGTCTTCATTGGAAAAGTGTCTGTTCATATCTTCTGCCCATTTTTTGATTTGTTTATTTGTTTCTCGTGTATTGAGTTTGAGAAGTTCTTTGTAGATCTTGGATACCAGTCCTTTATCGGTAGTGTCATTTGCAAATATATTCTCCCATTCCGTGGGCTGCCTCTTAGTTTTTCTGACTGTTTCCTTGGCTGTGCAGAAACTTTTAATCTTGATGAAGTCCCATAAATTCATTTTATCTTTTGTTTCTCCTGCCTTTGGGGATGTATCATGAAAAAGGTTGCTTTGGCCGATGTCGTAGAAGTTGCTGCCTATGTTCTCCTCTAGGATTTTGATGGATTCCTGTCTCACATCGAGATCTTTCATCCATTTGGAGTTTATTTTTGTGTATGGTGTGAGATAGTGGTCAAGTTTCATTCTCTTGCATGTAGCTGTCCAATTTTCCCAGCACCATTTATTGAAGAGACTGTCTTTTTCCCACCGGATGTTTTTTCCTGCTTTATCAAATATTAGTTGCCCAAAGAGCCGAGGGTCCATTTCTGGGCTCTCTATTCTGTTCCATTGGTCTATGTGTCTGTTTTTGTGCCAGTACCATGCTGTCTTTGTGATCACAGCTTTGTAGTACAGCTCGAAATCCGGCATTGTGATGCCCCCAGCTTTGTTTTTCCTTTTCAACAGTTCCTTGGAGATTCGGGGCCTTTTCTGTTTCCATACAAATTTAAGGACTATTTGTTCCAGTTCTTTGAAAAATGTCCTCGGTATTTTGATTGGGATAGCATTGAAAGTGTAGATTGCTCTGGGTAGCATGGACATTTTAACTATGTTAATTCTTCCGATCCATGAGCATGGAATATCTTTCCATCTTTTTATGTCTTCCTCAAGGGACCCCAGATTTCTTTCCCGCCTCTGTGTCTCCTCTCAAATCCCTAAGAAGGCATATTTATACACATCATCCAATTTGATCCCTACGAAAGTCTTAAGGTAAAGGGGGAGTTAACAATAGCATGTTACAAAAGAGGCTATTGGAACACTAAGAAAGGGGTTGGCAGACTTTTTCCATAGAGGGCCAGAGAGTAGATTTTTTCGGCTTTGCCATCTCTGCTCCCACAACTCAGCTTCGCCCCTGTAGTTTGAAAGCAACCACAGACAGTACCGAAACAAATGGGTACGGCTGTGTTGCAATAAAACTTCGCTTCTGGACCGTGAAGTTTATGGTTCATATAATTTTCATCTATCATGAACTATTACTCTCCTTCTGATTTTTTTTCAACCATTAAAAAATGTAAAACCCATTCTTACCTTGTGGCCGTGCAAAAACAGACGACAGCTCACTGGCTTTGACCTTCATGCCCAAGTTTGCCGACCTTCACGCTAAGAGGCTGAGCAGTGGGCCTAAGGGTGCCTACCTAGTAACTGTTGGACTGTTTGTAAAAAAGTTGGGTGTTCGCATTGGCAAGAGTTAGAGGTTTGCTCTGTACCCAGATTTATTTCAGGTGGAACAATAGAATTTGATTTTATGCAGCTGGAGTATCGGAGGGTTAATTACACATGCTTTCACCTGGAAAAGCTGCCAAGAGTCCATTGGCCCAGGTTCAGGGTTGACACGCTGCCTGATCATAGTTTGTTTCTGTGCTAGACTGTTCTCATGGGGCCCCAGAGCTGAGGCCTCCTGGGCAACGGAAGGGGCCTCTCAGCTCAGGGTATGAGCCAAGAATGTTACTCATGCAGGGGGGAAAGAGGCTGGCTTGGAAGGACTGGATCCATAGACTTGACGGTGTCTTCCTTCCTACTGGGCCTCGGGCACGGGGTGGAAAGCAAGGTATCTGGCTGATAACCACTTGCTTCTTTCTAAAGAGCAAGCAGCTGACAGTGTGAGCACTTATTGTACTTATGCTGTCCTGATTCAGCCACTTCCCCAGCTCTGTGTTCTCTCTGCCCAATAAATACATGAGTGACAATGCTGTCCCATTGCTGAGGATGTAGTCTTAGCACTGGGTGTAGCACAGAACTGCAACTCAACGTGTGGAAAAAAGATGGGAAGGCCTTGTTTCACAGCTAGTGCCTTGAATGCAAGGAGGAAGTGGCACACCGGGGGAGGGGTGCCAACTTTCTGGTACCCACTGAAGCAGCCCCCATGTTAAGGGTCATGATTTACGATAGAGGATAATACTATGAATGAAGATGCTAATTAACTGCTACCAGAACATTCAAGCCAAAAACGAACGTTGACTTTAAGGTCTTGGCATCCAGTTATCTTAGTTGCTACACAAGAGACACAGTGTCTGTAGGGACAACAGCCACAGTTTTGTGCACAGGCAAATACAGTAGGTGTGACATGGAAAGACTGCAGATACTTGTGGAGTGAGCCATGTGTCTGTCCCCAAACCAACAAGGACACAGGTTTCCCAACTAGAGGTGAGGGTATTAAGGATTCACTCAAATAGGGAAACCCCTCCATTATTTAGGATATGTATCTCATATAATATATGTTGTATAATATGTAATATGATATACATAGTGTAAACTTAGATATCTAGATAGATAGACTTTAGCTAGAGACAATGGAGCCCTCTGCTTAGCTCATAGAAGCTTGGAAAAGAATAGCTTTATGTATAGGTATATATATACACACATATATGTACATGTTTATATTATATAAAATATATATGCAATATAATATTTATATATTATGTGAACATATACATGTTTTCCCCAAGCTCGCTGTGAGCTAAGCAAGGGGCTCCAATTGTCTGTAGTTGTAGTGAAGTATGATGGAGTAGCTCAGCCATTTTGGGAACTAGCCTTTTATAAATCCAGAATATCTTGAAGTCCCACGGGCTAATGGATGACATGTGTAGGGCAGATGTCATGAACTAGGGTCAGTATTAGCTACTACTATTGCCATTATCGTATGCCAGACATTGCACTGGGTACAATTTGACACATTACCTCACCTAATCCTCACAATCGGTCTATGAAGTAAGTGTGATTATTATCCCCATTTTACAGTGAAGAGCCTCGCCCATGTTTACATCTCATAAGTGGGAGAGCCAGGATTCATGCCCAGACATTCTGACTGCAGATATCATGGTCTTCCCCCCAACACTATGCTGCTCCCCAAAGGACAGAATCTAAGCCCTTCGGGTCCTGCACATGGTGATGGAATGTAGTAAATTTGGAGAAGAAAATAGGTTCCGTCATTTACAGCCTGTACACTGATTGGCTCTTTGAACAGTCTCGCTCTCAGTCCAAAAATCTAGTACTCACAAGAATGGATGACATTAAAATTCACTCGCTGTCTTTAGGCATCCTCTCATTTAACAGGTATTTAATGTATGTGCTGGGCCTCTAAGGAGAGATTTTACTGGAGGTAGGATCCGTGCAATTCGTGCATTTACAGTTGGTTATCAAGTCAAGGGACATTGGGGAGTCATGAGCATGCAAGTGTCACCCAGAGCCATGTGAGGGATCAGACTGCCACATGCAGGAGTCTAGAGCTGCGCGATCCTGCAAGCTAGGCAGTAGCCACATGTGGCTAATGAGGTTTAAATCGTTGTCATTAAATGAAATTTAAAAATCAGTTACACTAACCACACTGAATTGCTAAGTCGCTGCATGTAACTTGTGGCTACCGCGTCGGACAGCAAAGGTACAGAAGTGGAGGTGTAGTTCCATCATGGCGGAAAGTTCTGTTAGATAGCACTGATCTTGAGAAAGGAAGAACTGAAGAGAAGTGTTGACAGAAGCTTGGCTACCACCTACAGTTGGGAGTGCGAAGCTAGAAAACGGGGCAGCAAAGGAGACAGAGGAAGAGGTGGAGAAGCTGGAAAGATGAGCGGAGGGGCGGGTATCAAAGAGCAAGGCGTGGTTCTCATTGTCAGACTGACAACAGTTCCTTTGAAGTTAAGAGTCGAGAAGTCTCCTCGCAGGGCACCTGGGTGGCTCAGCGGCGAGGCGTCCGCCTTCGGCTCAGGTCCTGATCTCAGGGTCCTGGGATCAAGCCGCTTATTGAGCTCCCTGCTCAGTAGGGGGTCCACTTGTCCCTCTCTCCCTCCCCCCACTCATTCTCTCTCTCTCTCTCTCTCTCTCTATCAAATGAATAAATAAAATCTTTCTTAAAAAAAGAAATCTCCTCTGGATGTGAGCAATAGGAGGACACTTGGTGCCGCCTTGGTGGGCATTGACAATGGGACTGCTTTTTTTTTTCTTCAAGATTGATTTGAGAGAGAGAGAGTGCAGACAGAGGGGCGGAGGGAGAGGGGGAGAGAGAATCTGGAGCAGACCCCCCACTGAGCACAGAGCCCAGGGCCGGCTCGATCCCAGAACCCTGAGATCAGGACCTGAGCCGAAATCAAGAGTCGGATGCTCAACGGACTGAGCCCCCCAGGCGCCCCAGTGCTTTTGTGTCAGACACTGTGCTGGGCGGTGGAGGGCCCCGGCCCCAGCCGCCGCTCCGGGCAGGCATCACGCACAAGTGCACCACCGATCTGCTTTTTGAGAGTCGGAGTTCGCACTGGCTTCAACAGCGTGGAGGG
Source organism: Ursus americanus (assembly GCF_024610735.1). NCBI lineage: Eukaryota > Metazoa > Chordata > Mammalia > Carnivora > Ursidae > Ursus > Ursus americanus. Next base: position 13,089,258 of record NC_142164.1, read on the forward strand.
CGGCATGCCTCCTGACTAGCCCGCTGCCTCAGTGGCCCTTTCAAAGCCTCTGACCTTGTCCATGTTCACAGCGGTCCCAGGAGTGGGGAAGCGCTCAGGGGCTCTGGGAGAGCAGTACTGTGCAGTTCAAAGGTGATGACCGAGTTTGGTAATAAGAGTAAAAAACTTGTCTCCGCGACCTGTGTCATATTCAGAAGTAATCATTAATAAGAGCTGAATGGCGAGCGAGGGAGGACCAGGCAGCATCAGAGGGGATATTAAATCTCAAGGGCCATAAAAAGCATTGGCAAGGGCCCTCCCGTTGACTTAAATTAACCCCCTGAGGTCCTTTGAGGCACACGTAACATGGTGATTGTGCTGAGAGCAGAGCCAGAGAGGATCGTAAATCTGTATGTTCAGGATTTTGACCCAGGGCCTCTGATAATGCACTCTGACCAGACGCACGTTCCTTCCGAGAAGCTGGAAGAAAGTTGAGCTTTCATTTTGACCTCTCCGTGTTCAGTTGTTCCAGATTTTCTTTTGCTTGTAGCCGTTGAGTCGGGGACCTGTTGATAAAGGCCCTGTGGTGTGTTCGGTTACAGGAGTAGGACCGGAAGCCTTGACAGTGAGGTCAAGTGGAATCCCCGGATGAGGTGGGATGGTGTGGAGCAAGGCCCGCCTGCCAGCCCTCAGGCTTCTAATCGGCAGTGAATGCTCCATTTACTTCTTCTGTTGTTTTGGCCACATGCCCCAACACTCTACCTCCCTCACATTGGGGGGTTCTGGAATCTCGGTTCTTTAAGGGGGCTGCCTGGTCCCGGATTCCCAGGAATCAATACTGGAACCCAAAGGAAAGAACTTTACATTTCTTTATAGTAATGGGAAGCAGCCATGGTTCCGATGCTTGCAAAGGGCTTTCTTCCTCCCTGCCTTTCCCTTGGGCTTGAGTGTGCACGTGCACGCACACGTGCTCACCCGGACCACACAGCAGCGCCTTCAGCCTGTTCAGCTGAGCAGGAACACAAGGAATTTTGAAGGAGGCGCATGTGTTAGGTGAACCACGATGTCAGTGACTTTGACCTGGATCAAGCGTGCCTTGTTCCGGGACTCTGACATGTACATTTCCAAGATGAATAACGGTTGCTGAGGTTAGCAGAAGTTCAGGAGTCAACTTATTCCTTTCATCGTAATAACCATCGTCCCCCCACTTAACCCACACACACCCTCTTATGGCCCACGAAGGCACACATAGCCTCCAGCACAGTTACTGGCAGATAACAAGGACTCATCAAAGGCTCCTTTTATTCATGAAATAAGTGTGCTAATCCAAAAATGAAATGCAAGGTCTGACCTGCAGTGTTACAGGCGACAACTGCCGTCTACCAGAGGCCTATCGTGTCCGCTGCTCTCCTCGAGTTCTCTCCTCGGAGCCTCACGACAGGCCTGCAGAGCCCCTGATCTGCAGACGAGGAACTGAAGTTCAGGGAGGTGACGTAATTGCCCAAAGTCACCCAGCGCCCAGGGAGCGCCGTCAGTCTGGGTCTCTGGCCCTGGAGGCCATACTCTTTCCCCTCCTACACATCGCACTCAAGAAGTAGGACAGAGGAAGCGACGAAGAGCCCAGGATTAAGCCGCAGAGGGAGGCAGGCAGGACTGCGCTGAGCAGGGTTCGAGGCCATCCCATTCCTCTTGTGCCCCACGGCCTGGGACCAGCCAGCTGGGCCTGTGTGGCTGCTGCACACATTTTCTTTCTCCTCAACCTGTATTAGAACTTCCTTCTTCCCTCGTCTGCTTGTCCAGAGAGACAGGTGATGAGGAAAGCCCACTTGAGGCGTGGGCAGGAGCGGGGCCCTGCTTTGCTTACTGTAAATAGCTCTCGCTCTGCCAGGTGCCATAAACGGCATCTTATAGGGAAGGTGACGAGTTTGAAATGAGCCCCAAGGAGATGTCAGGACACCGATGTTCGCTTGGCATATGCAGCGTTCCCAATCTGTTGCGGGAAGTTAGGAGTTGGCGATCTTGAAGCAAAAGCGGTCCTATCAGATTGAAGATGTTATCCCAAGCCGTTGGTCTGGGGACCTACAATTAATCAGAAATGTCCTTCTCATGAGCCAAAGGCCCACAGTGGCTTAGACTAACCTGCTTTGGAAACTGAGTGCAGGCTGTGTGCAGTCAACATCTTTCCCCTCTTCACAGAAGGTCTGTGATTGGCTCTGTGCTGCCAGTGGGCCTGAAAGAGTGAATGCTGTGCGCACAGCCCCAGAGTGCGAACACATTTGTATTAAAGTCTGTGCAGATGATTAAAAAAAAAAGGGAGGGGGCGTGAATTTATGCACACGAGCCACTTTTCATTATTTTCCATTAGTAAATAGCCAAATAATTGATTGTGGATCTATTATTTAATTAGCATGAATAAAATGACTGTTATATAAGATAGAATGCAAATATCGATTTTGGCTGCGTCCTTTAACAAGGATAAATGATTTTACTTCTGAGAGTTTTTATAATCAAAACTTGCTGCAAAGCAGAAGGCACCACCAGCCCAGAATGCTTCAGGGCAGGCGGGGGCGCGGGCCGCTTTAAGGAGGACTCGGGGTGTGTGTGTGTGTGTGTGTGTGTGTGAGACCAGAGAGAAGACCCGCTCATCTCAGCCCCTAGATAGCGGTGCCTGAGAAGAGAGGGTCCGAGAGCCCGCACAGGAAGGAGTTGAGAACTCGGCAGCCCCGAGTCTTCTGTGTTGCCTTCTGTGCTTCCGTGGACTGGTTCAGTGGCCCAGTGCCTGGGCCTAGAAAGGTCCAGCTCTTGTTTAGAAAAGGCTGTAGGAACTCCGAGCAGGCTCCATTCCCTTCCCAAGTGTGCATTCCCTCTATTTCGACTTCGAGGGGGGAGGACGGGCTCACAGAGACCCTCGAAGCTCGGCTGGGAGGAGGAAGGACTCTGATGATGACACTTAGGGACCGCTTCGGCTTCTCCTGCCTTTGCTTCCCCCGTCCCCCCTCCCCAGACTCGGAGGGGCAGCCGCAGCTACTGCTCCCGGAAAACTGCGAGTCACCACAAAATCGGCGCCGAAGCCTTGAGTGACATCGGTGCTCGGTGCTGCAGACGCCACTTCGGCACAGCGGTTAACAGTGCGGCCCCCTGGAGTCCAAGCGATGCGGGTTCAAATCCCGCCCCCACTACTTTGTCGGTGTGCGGTTTCAGGCAGGGCGGTGGGCCTTACTTTTTGTCGCATGGGAAATGGTAGCAGTACCCACGCCCCAGGGCCGCTGAAGGAATCGAAGCCGATGACCCGTGTGAAGCAGCAGTTGCGGAAGCCGCTGTGCAGGGGTTCTCGGTACGTCCGCCTTGCCCTCCACGCCCGGGCGGTCTTCTCCCTGCTTCCACCTCCCCTTGCCGGCCCCTCCCTGCAGCCCTGGGCGTCTTCCTCGGTGGTCTGAGCATTTGCAGGGCAGGGGCCCTGGGCTGGGCGTTTTCGGGGGTCCACGCTCTGGCACACCGCCAACTCCCGGCCGCCTCCCACGCGTCGCCCATTACAGAGCAGTTCACGGAGAGCAGCTAGCTTTTCCTTCGGGCCCTTGACTGACATTTCAATGGTGACAGAAAATAATCGCAAGGTGGTTATTTTTAGGTTTTCTCAGAAACTCACTGAGGTGCCATGCTGGATTTCGATTCACTTCTGCGTGTATATTCGACACCTACTACGTTCAGAGAATTGCAGGTGACTTGGGACTATATCCAGTGACACTCGCCATAGGTGAAGCACAAATGACGGTGGGGGCGTGAGGAGAGGGAATGTTGGCAGGGGGAGCCGCGACGGAGCACTGATCAGCATACATAGAATGCATGGGGTGACAGGGACTTAGTCCATCCTGGAAGTAGCTGAGGGATCGGAATTAGACCACAGGAAGGTGTGCATTCCGGATGGAGCGTACAGTGGGAACGCAAGCCCGGAGCCGGAATGAGGCACAGTCCGTTGCCGCGGGGTGGGGGGGGGGGTGGGGGGAGGGGGGTGCCAGGCCTGTGAGTTCACCAGGATCACTGACATGGGGAATTTGCAGCCCATACTGGGTGATGTGGTGGCATCGTTGGCCCCCAGGCAGCGTGGCATTCATGGAGGCGGTGCTCTGCTAAAGGGGGGGGGGGGGTAGGGGAAATGGAAGTTAGCCAAGAGAAAGAGATTCTTCCTATAAGCTCTGCTAGGGCTCCCCACCCGGGTTAGAAACATATGGCCCTGGCAAGGGTCCTGGCTTTATTGGGCTCATTGCTTTTCCTCCCCTTGCGGCAGACTGTTAGGGAGAAAGCAAAAAGGCAGCTAGACCGCCTGAAGGAGCCATCATTAGCTAATGCTGCCCTCTCCAGGAGCCTGCCTGCTAACAGCCAGCACACAGCAGGCCTGCTGCAAACCCTCCGCCCCGGCAGCCTCCTCCCCGGCCCCCAGCGCAGCCCCCACCGGCGGAAATTTGACAGGGCAGCTGGAGGGAGGGATGCACTGCCCAGGGCTCCTAGGATCCTTGACTGCCAGCCGCCTTCTCTTCCCTCTGATCCGACGGGGATGTGTGGATCACGTGTGTGTGTAAAGGTGAACACTGGAGGGTAAGAAACCCCTTGTATTCGTTTGCTGGGTCTGCCGCAGCAGAATAGCACAGACGGGGTGACTCAAGCAACAGACACTGATTTTCTCACAGTTCTAGAGCCTAGAAGTCCAAGATCAAGGTGTCAGCAGGTTCGATTTCTTTGGAGGCCTCTCTTCTTGGCTTGCAGATGGCCACGCTCTCACCGTGTCCTCACGTGGACTCTTCTCTGTGTGCGCATATCCCCGCTTCTCTTTGTGCGTCCAGATTTCCTCTTCCTTTTTTTAAAAAAAGGTTTTATTTATTTTAGAGAGAGAAAACATGAGGAGGGGGAGAAGGGGCAGACGGAGAGGGAGAAGCAGGCTCCCTGCTGAGCAGGGGGCCCCACACAGGGCTCGATCTCAGGACCCTGGGATCATGACCTGAGTTGAAAGCAGACACTTAACCAACTGAGCCACCCAGGCACCCCCAAATTTCCTCTTCTTTTTTTTTTAATGTTTTTTTATTATATTATGTTAGTCACCATACAGTACATCCCCAGTTTCCGATGTAAAGTTCATTAGTTTCATATAACACCCAGTGCACCATGCAATACATGCCCTCCTTACTACCCATCACCAGTCTATCCCATTCCCCCACCCCCCTCCCCTCTGAAGCCCTCAGTTTGTTTCTCATAGTCCATAGTCTCTCATGCTTCAAAATTCCTCTTCTTACTTGGACACCTTTGTGTTTGGATTAGGGCCCACCCTAATGGCTTCCTTTTAATTAACTTAATCATCTCTATAAAGGCCCTCTCGCCAAATACAGTCACATTCTAAGGTGTATGGTGGGGGTTTGGGACTTCAAAATATGAATCTGGGGGGGGACACAACTTAGTCCCTAACACCCCTCATACATTGAAGAGGGTACCCTGATTCCTTGGGACTTTGGGTAAGCTCTTTCCCTCTGTGGACCTGTATTTCCTCATTGTTACAATAAATGGATTAGAGCTAGAATCTTAGAAATCCTGTCCAAAAAAAAATCAGTGGTTCTATGAAATGCAAATCTGTGATGACTTGCTAACAAATGGATTTTCACAGTCCAGACTGATTTCTTATTCGGAGAGCAAACTAATGTAGCAATTTCATTATAGAATTTGAACTTAATGTATATCTTCATAAATTTGTTTATTAAATAACCATATTTTAGTGCCTTCTATATGCCAGGTGCTAAGTGCAAGAGGAAAAAGCTGAATGTATTAGATCATCTTTTCCAATTAGCTCTTATTATGATTACAGATATGTATTCCACCAGAAATTTTTGGACCCTGAGGGGTAAAAATCAGCCAATATTTGTTAAAGATATATTTATTTGAGAGAGGGAGAGAGAACATGCTGGAGCAGGGGTGGAGGAACAGAGGGAGAGGGACAGGCAGACTCCCTGCTGAGCGCAGAGCCCATCACAGGGCTGAGTCTCGTGACCCCGAGATTGTGACCTGAGCCGAAACTAAGAGCTGAACGTTTAACCCACTGAGCCACCCAGGCACCCCCAGAACCAGTATTCATTAAGTTTAACCATCCTTTTACCTTTAACAATGAGTTTGTAAACGTAGTCTTAGGTTTTTATTCCCCACACTTGGTTCTCTGTTCATTTGATCTTTCATTGATTTGTACATTCTGAATAGTTTAAATATCCCTAGTTTGCCAGGCACCGTGCTAGGTGCTGAGGATACTGCGGTGAATGAGGCTAGTTTGTTTATTTTGTGAAATATGATGAGTGTGCAGTGGAAGGTATGTCGAGAGTAGCCAGCCCCTTCCCCGGGATTCACCAGAAGGACTTACAGGATTCAGAAAGTAGTCATGCTCGTGGCTGAGATTCATTATAGCGCAGGAATACGGAGCAAAGTCAGCAGAGGTTAAGGTGCAGGGGGAGAAATCTAGAGGAAATCAGGTGTAAGCTTCCAAGAATCCTTTCTCATCGGAGTCACATAAGACATGGTTATTTCCCCAGCAAGAAGTGTGACCACACAGGTGAATTGTCTAGGGGAAGCTCACTGGAGGCCCAGTGCAGGGTTTTTATTGAGGGCTGGTCATGTGGGCACCATCTGCCTGGTACCGAAATTCCAGATGCAGACACCAGCCAGGGGCCCCATGTGTAAGCAGGCCTTTCTAAGGACAGCAGTGTCAGGGCGGTTAACTTGGTAGAATAATGTATGGGGAGTCAAGGGCCTAATATTGTAATTTTCCAGATAGCAGCAAGGAAAGATGCAAAATCCCAGTGGGAAGAGGAGCTTGGCGTACTCACGAAACAAAGAAATGTGGTCTGCCTGAGGAGAGGGGAGGGAATCCGGTTAATCGAGTGGACAGTCTTTGTGATACTTGTGTCCGTTCATTTATCCAAAAAATGTTTATTGAATGCCTACCATGTGCCAAATATTATGTGAGGCACTGAGGACATGACGGGGAACCAGATAAATGTTCCCGTCCTCACAGAGCTTACATTTTAGTGTATTTTATCCACATATGCGGAATTACACTACATCCATTATACTGGAAGTTCTCTCACCAGTTTTAAGCAGAACATCAACAGTGAAATGTACTTGTGGCATGTTCCCTAACTGGAGGAAACACACGGTTTCACATTCTATCCAAAACTCCAGCTCAGCCTGTGTGTTATAACCTATTACACGTACATATTGATTGCTGATAAAGTTGAGTTTAAGTGGAAGCCATGTGTTGGTGCTGTGATGAGACACTTTGGCATTATTTCAGCTGTGGGTCTCATAATCTGAATCCATTTCTATGTTGGCAGCAGGCTTTTGTTCCGTGGTGGTAGTAAGTGGTGATAGCAAGTGAGGAATAGTCCGTTAGCTATTCAGAGAGTGGTAAGACACAACTAAACCAGAAAACGGATTCATCGGCTTTCTACAAACAACAAAAAAACAACAACAATTGATCTAGTATCTGATCAATTTTGATTAAGTCAACGAGAATACCATCACTTAGCAGACTAAACCATTCTCATTAAGTGTCTAGTGTAATCAGGCAAGACACATCTCAATCTTCTTCCCATATTACATTACTGATCGTGGCTCTTAACTTGAGACATTCCAGAAAAGAAAAATTTACTTTCACAGACTTAAGTCTTAGACTCAAATCTTGCCCAGATTTGGTCACACAGTGAGAAAGATCGGGATGGTTATAGGATTCATATATACGTCTCAAAGTTTCCAGAAATCTTCTAGTTTGGCATTGTTTATTTTCAGCTGAATTAGGCTCCCTTGAAATTGTAACATACTGATAGGGTAGATGCTTGATAATTCAGGTGCAGCCTAGTCTTTGCGCTCTAAAATTCCAGGTGTCGCTCATAACCATCAAAAGGGAAACCATTTCTGGAACGGTGGCTTCATTTCAACCAATAAAATTAATTTCCACATTATTTCCTATAGTCTTATCTAACTATTAAAACAGCGTAACTGACAGAGCCTTCCTTTTTACTGTACGTGGCCAAGAAACTCAAGGCAAGGGAAAAATAAGACTCCAGATAAGTAAAGCTTTCCCTACCACGTAGCTCCTATAAAAGACAAAAATTTGAGATATGCTGACCCAGGAGTCGAATGACTGCTTGAATTCCTTAGGGCCTCGAACAGTGCCTGGAACCCAAAATCCTCTCAATAAGTATCCAGTGAATGGATGAGTGAATGGATGGAAGGATTAAATATATAAAAGTAAAAGAGTGCTTAGGGAATGTGTGAAAATTGAAGCTAACCTGTAATGTGGTCGGTTCTCTGGGTGCACGTTTCAAATTTTATGATTCTTTTCATGTTTCAACTGTAAAAAAAATCATCATCAATAAAAATGAGTAATGGAAGGTGCTGATTCAAACATAGATGCCTCCGATTTTTTTCTGACAATGAGAAATAACCTCAGAAGATAAGCATCTGGAAAATAAATTGTTCACAAAACTATATTTCAAATTAAAGCCATGGTCTGTGCTTCGGTCCAAACAATGCAAAGGATTTGTGTGAGTCCGAGTGGTATGAAATAGAGAGGCTTAGGAGCATGGGCTCAGGGGACAGATAGTTCTATGTGTGACTTCTAGGAGGTCAGGGCTAGTGAGGTCTCGTTTCTCACTGTCTCCACACCTCATCTCGCTCTGTGCGTCGCTCTTTGGGCATCTCATCGACTGCACCTGCCCTGACCACAACTACCATGGCTTTGCTCTTCGCTCCACGATCGTTAGCTCTAGTCCAGGTCCCTCTTCCCTATTGCAGACCTGCTCATTCTAGACCGTCTCCACTGTTGTGCCCCACAAGCATATCCAAAACCGAATCCATGTGTGTGTGTGTGTGTGTGTACACGTGCGTGTGTGCACAAAACAATTAGTTGGCGAAGAACCCGAAGACATCGGCTTGTAGTGCCAGTGGTCACTCACTTTTTGAATGACGTTGGGCAAGTTTAGTTTCCTCACCCGTAAAAACCGAAAATTGGGAAAATGAGCTCCGACACACCTGATCTTGGAGAATGACAACACCCCATCCATCCAGTTGCCCAAGTCAGAAACCCTAGAGTACTCCATGATGCCTGCCTCTTCCTTCCCTTCCATCTCCAGTCCGTAACCAGGTTCCATCAATTCTGCAACGACAGTGGCTCTGAAGTCTCTTGCCTTTTTCCTTCTTCACAGTGTGGTTGCCTTAATTTAGGCTAGCAACATTGCTTTCTGGACCATCGCCATCCTCTTCGAAGGTCTCCCTGCCTCTAGTCTTGTACTGGGAGCCACGACACTAGTCTTCACACCACAGCCACTGAGATCTTTCTAAAATGCCGATCGCATCAGGTCTGTCCCTTGCGCAAAACCCCTGCACGTGTTTCCTTGGCAGGCAGGATTGTGTCCCATCTCTTTCTGTGGTCTGCGAGGTGCCACATGATCCCCCCAGCAGCTTCACAGCTTCGTGTCTTGTCCCATGCCTGGAGACCTGCAGTTCTTACCCGTGTCAGACCCACCCCGGCTTGTATGTTTTTGTCCTTGTTGCCTCTGCTTGGCATTCTCTTCCCCGTGGCTGGGTTCAGTAGGTGCCTCCCCATCTCCGCGCTTACATGATGGCTTGTGTCCCATCTCTGTCATTACACTTAGCACGTCCCAAGGTGATTATGTGTGTGTTGGTCTCTCTCCTGAGAGCTAAGAGCTCATTTAGGGCAGAGACATTGTATGATTCCTCTGGGTTCTGCCCATTTCTAGAGCAGTTACTGTCTTCACCTGGTTGGGTCCTGCTCTCCTTCAAGTCTTAGCTTCATATCACCTCCCCTGCGATGCCTTCCCTGACCCCCCCACCTCCCAAATCGTGACCAGTGCATTAGATGCCTCACCTCTGTAACAGAACTTCTTTGCTTTTTAAATGCTTGTTACTTGTCTCCCTCGGCCACTAAACACTAAATTCCTTGAAGGAAGGGACTGGATTTTATTGAACCCCAGCCCAGCCCCCCACGGCCAAGCACCGAGCCAGGTACAAATTAGGCACTCATTAAATATTTGCTGGTTTCATTTATCACTTGGAGATGGCGATTTTGCTTCATTTCTACTTCATTAAAATTGCATTTCTGTTTTTAAACCACTCCGGGTTGTATCAGCTTATCCAAGCATGATATGCTTTTACAAGTTTGGACTGCTATGTTGTCCTCTAGGTGGGGTTGTTTGGAAACGAAATGGCAAAGTTATGTATGCTTTACAAGAAATAGTACTGGGAGTGCCTGGGTGGCTCAGGCGGGTGAGTGTCCGACTCCTGGCCTCCGCTCAGGTCATGATATCAGGGTCGTGAGTTCGAGTCCCGAATTAGGCTCAGCAGCTCAGGCTCTCTGCTCAGCGGGGAATCTGCTAGAGATTCTCTTCCTCTCCATCTCCCTCTGCCCCTCCCCCCTAAAATAAATAAATAAATCTTTTTTAAAAAAGAAGAAGAAATAGTGCTGCATTAGTCTGCCAGGGCTGCCATAACAAGATATCAGAAACTGGGTCGTTTAAATCACAGAAATTGTTTCCTCCCAGTTCTAGATGCTAGAAGTCTAAGGTCAAGGTGCTATAGGGCGTGGTTGTCTGGTAAAGCCTCTTCCTGGCTTGCAGATGGCTACCTTCTCACTGTGCCCTCACCGAGCTTTTCCTGGGTTTCCATCACCTCATGTGTCAGAGGAGGGAGCTGGTGCTGCGGGAGCAGTGCGGGCACAAGTGGAAACTCCAGGGAACCCCTTGGGCTGGAGAAATGATATTTGAACTCTTTCCCTTTCCATCCTTCATTACCTCAAAAGCCTAGAATCACTGTGGCAGGCCCAGAAGCCCCTTTCTTTCTAGGTCAAGTGGACAGCCTTCTTCGAGGGCTTTAGTTTTTCCATTTTCTAGGTACCAGGGATTTAAAACCTTCCTAAGGGAGCCCTAGCTTGGAAACAAGAAATACCAGAAGCAATGGAGTTGGCTCCATTAGGGGCCACATTCTTTCTTTTTTTTTTTTTTTTAAGATTTTATTTATTTATTTGACAGAGAGAGAGACAGCCAGCGAGAGAGGGAGCACAAGCAGGGGGAGTGGGAGAGGAAGAAGCAGGCTCATAGTGGAGGAGTCTGACATGGGGCTCGACGCCATAACACCAGGATCACACCCTGAGCCGAAGGCAGACGCCTAACGACTGCGCCACCCAGGCGTAGGGGCCACTTTCTGACCCCATCCCTGTCACCATCTGATACATGGGTTGAGAATACAATACCAGCCTGGGCTTTGGGCCCTTGGGAGGCCACTGACAGGGGCCTCTCTATGTGATTCTTCTGTCTGTCAGCCCTGGAGAAAGAGGCTGGTGCCCAGGAGACGTTAGCCTGGCATGCACTCAAACTCTTCTTCACTAAATATTAGTATTAAGGAAAAGTAGTCGTTTTTATAAGAAATAAAGGTTTCTGGGGGCAAATTAGTGTGTTTAACCCAAAGTTTTTCACAGTTAATGGGTTTCTTTATTGCAGAGTTTATTAGAACCTTCAGCAAGCCAACAGTATAGTACGAATCTCCGGGAGAGGATGTGCTGAACAGCCTTTCCCAAACTGACCGATCACAGGATCTTTTCAGTCAGAGAATCTTGGTCGGATCAGTGTTCGCAGGACTCACTTTTACAAATGCTAACTCTGGGAGAATCACGTAAAAAGCCATTGTGTGAGGTGCACCTTGATTCAAGGAATCCTCCAGGCCTGGCTCTCCTGTCTCCCTCCCAGCGCCAGCTACCCAGCTGCTCTCAGGAATGCCACATCCACTTGGCCTCCCATCGTGGCTGGGCCTTTTCCTGCTCACCTGTCTCTTTCTTGGCTAACTTAGAAATCCCACAGGATTCTGCCGCCAGCCTAAAGGAGTTCCTACAATCACCCTAAAACATAGATACAATTACTATATCCATTTGATAGAGGAGGAAACCAAGGCTCAGAGAGTCAAGGAAAGAGGCCCAAGGAGGCATAACTTACAGTGAGTAGTAGAGCCAGGGTTCAAGTCTACGTATGGCTCTAGGGCCCACGCTTTTTCACCACTCGGCTCTGTGGCTCCCTTGGGACTGTACAGATGGAGTAAAGCCCACATGCACTGTGTTGGCCAAACGAACAGCTTAGATGGCTATCGGAAGTCATCACTGCCTGCCCCTTTTCCCAACCCAAAGGTCACTTTGTTTATAGTCAGTAAAAACTTAGTTTTTAAAAAGATTTTATTTATTTATTTGAGAGCGAGAGAGAGCTCGCAGGCACGGGAGCAGGGGAGAAAGCAGAGGGGAAGGGAGGGGAGAGGGAGAGAGAATCTGAAGCAAGATTGTAACCTGAGCCAAAATTAAGAGTCAGGGGACGCCTGGGTGGCTCAGTCGTTGAGCATCTGCCTTCGCTCAGGTCTTGATCTCAGCGTCCTGGGATCGAGTCCGCATCGGGCTCCCTGCTCAGCGGGGAGTCTGCTTCTCCCTCTCCCTCTGCCTGCTTGTGCTTTCTCTCTCTGTCAAATAAACAAATTAAATCTTTAAAAAAAAAAATCAAGAGTCAGATGTTTAACCGACTGAGCCCACCCAGGTGCCCCGAACTAGGTTTTTTATAGACAATGATCCAGGCTTCGGTGGGGTCTTCAGAGGGAACCTACAAGTACAATTTCCACCCTGGCAGTAAAGTACAGTTTAGACCCTCACCGTCTCTCACCTGTATCCCTGAACAGAGCTCCCTGTCTCCAGGTTCACTCGCTCCCCTCTCATCCTCCAGGCAGCAGCCCAAGTCTTCTGTCTGAAAGCAGTCTTATCCTTTCTGGTATAAAACCCAATCGCCCTTGGGATAAAGCCCAAGCTCCTTAAACCGGCTTTCTAAGTTATCCCCTGCCTGCCTCTCCAGTCGATGCCACCAAAAGCCTCTCCTCTATGCCACTGTGATCCCTTAGCCTGTGGCCATGCCAAACGGCTTCTCATCTCAGGTGTGTCCCATCTGCTTTCAGAATGTTCCACACCTCTGAGTCTTTGCTCTCTCTACTTTTTCCACCTGCAATACCTTCTCTCTGCCCCCTCCAGCCCCATCTGTCCCGGGAACACGTGTTCAGCTTTCAGTGCTTAGGTCCGCTCTCACCTGCTCTATGCAGCCTGGCTGGTTTCCACTCACCTTTGAGTCTTACCACGCCTGGTTCAGCCTCTCAGCCTTGCACTTTTGAAGATGCTTTTTCACGGTTACCTCTCGGCTTTGGACAAGCTCCTCCCCAGCAAGAACCCAGGTGTATTTATTCCTGTGTCTCAAGCACCCAGAAAAGAGCTAGCGTATAATAGGCACCCAGGAAATGTTTGCTGAAGAATGAAAAGGAAGTTGCCCTAAAATAGGCAAGTATTTGACATTAATTTTTAAATCAACCAAGAGAATCTTCAGAATAAGTGAACAAAAGTGACTGTAATTGGATTCTTTGTTCCTATGGTCATGAGATATGAATCTAGAAAAATCGAAATATTTCATTTTTCCCTCCATAAAGCTCTTGTGAGGAAAATAAACATCCTTGGGCGTGGGAGGATTAGCATAGAACTGAAATATGCTAGTTCTCCACCAGGGGGTGCTATGAACACAAAGAGAAACCATTCTCCGTTAATTTGTTCTTCCCTCAGAGAGAAACTGCAGAAACCACATAACTTTTTTTTCCCCCTGCATTGCGTACAATTTTGCAAGAAATGAATAACTCCTCCATCGTGCTTGAAAATCATGGATGCCTGGAACAAGTTTTCCTGCTAATGAGATGCACGTGTGTATGTACACACACACACACACACACACACACACACGTGCGTGCGCACCCCTGACCCCTTTAGAGATCTAGGCATCAAGTTTGAAGATGTGTGATTTGTTGTGTATCTGAAGTGTGTTTATTGACAGATGTAGGTGTTGTTTACTATGCTGTCAGAAGCAGAATCGAGCAGAATAAAATCTGCTGTGCCACTTTGAACCCTGACATTGAATAGACTGGTCCAGAAGACCCATCCAGGTATCAGAGATGGGCTGTCAGTCGGCTCTCGTTGCTGAGAGCACACGGACAACCGTACCAGCTTGTGCCCTAGTTCGCTTTTGATTCTTTGGAGGCCGTAATGGCAGAACGCACACAGCACGGTCAATATTTGGGAAGTTGTAGTTTGTATAACCAGTGACTTAAGGACATCAAATCTTGTTTTCACCACGTTAGCTCCCGTTACTGCCTTCAGCACATCCCTTCAAGTTTATCTTCCTTTTAGACTCTGAGCTCTGTATAGGTGTGTTCATAGCTTCTGCGTATGGCAAAGTTATATTATACAAGTTACACTGTAAGGACTCAGTTAGTGTTCACAGATTGCTTGCTTATTCATCAGTTTCCATAAAAATGCTGCCAAAAGCATCAGGAAGGATAACAGTGAGATTACAGGGGGTACAAGCAAATGGGCCAGGAGGGACTCAGGGGAAGAGAAGAGGACAAATTCCCATTGACTGCTCACACGGTGCCAGGCCCTGCCCTAAGCACTTTATGTGAATTTCTCATTTCATTCGTGTAATAGCCCAGTGAAGAAATGATTCTCATTCTATCTTCTCAAGCAGTTGTGGCTGTACCTTAAAATCCTCAACTAGGCAGCATTCCTGGGCATGGCCAAGGTTTCGCCTGTGCCTTTTGTACCTAAGAGCTGTGGGCAAGAATCACTGGGCTGTTACTGAAACTGACTCCTGTGTTCCTTGGAGTAAGGGGGCAGCGTGGGTCTCCCCGGCTGCCTCTTCGGCTTTATGGAGGAGGAGGGACACAGAATCACGAAAACTCGATTCGGAGAAACTGTAAAGGGTATCCAGTTTAACTACCAAGTAACAAAACCTTACAGGGTTGTCATGGGAATTTAATGAGAAAAAAAAATGTACTCCTGGAACATATTAGGTACCCAGTCCTTACTTTTATTTTTAGAACAGTTTTAGGTTCATAGCAAAATTGGGAGGAAGGTACAGAGATGCCCCCATATACCCCTGTATTACATAAGGACATACAGCCATCATGACGGTATCACACAGGGTGTTTTCACTGCCCGATAAATCTTGCATTCCACCTACTCATCCCTCTGTCCCCCCCTCAAACCCTGACAACCACTTTACTGTCTCCACTTCTTGCCTTTTCCAGAATGTTGTATAGTTGGAATCACACAGTGTACAGCTTCTCAGATCGGCTTCAGTGCATTGAAGGTTCCTCCGTGTCTTCTCATGGCCCGATCACACATTTCTTCTCATCAGTGAATAATGTTCCATTGGCTAGATGTTCCACAGTTTACTTACCCATTCACCTCCTGAAGGACGTCTTGGTTGCTTCCAAGTTTTGGCAAGGATGGATAAAGCTGCTGTAAACATCTGAGTGTTGGTTTTTGCATAGACAACATTTCAACTCATTGGTACTTTTTAATAAAAAATATGTATCCTTACCCACATACATTCTTCCTTCCCATAACTTCTTCCCAACGCGAGGGATCGGGTGGCCAAGATGCCCAGGTGCAGCAAATGGCTCTTCCTAATTAGCCAAGAGGCTGTGATGGCACAGCAAATGAACAGTGCCCTACAAATCTGTTTCCATCGGCTTCTCTGGACGTTGTAAAACAATTAAACTGTCAAGGGGACCTGGAGACAGAGCTTTGCATTTTAATGGGAAATGATTAAATATCAGGCATGATTGCTTTTGATGTGTCTGGGCCCTAAGAGGAGGGCAAAGTATTGATTGGGGCCTCCAGGAAGGCAGGAAGCTTGCTTGGGCCGCTTGACCACAATGCAGTGAAAGCTTGGAGATCTGTAACTTCATGGGCTGGAATTAAAGGCCACTCACCGGAGAGTTAACTGGGTTTGTCAGCTTCTGTTGAGTTGCTTTCTGCCTATAGGGGCAGGTGACAGATCATGCTTTCAGAGGGGCGCTCCTGGCTGACAGGCAGAGAGAATTCGTTGCTGATGGCATCTGTTAGAAGAGGGTGAGTGACCCGGCGCTTTGCGCTGACCCCAGTATTGATTCCATCTGGATGAAACCCATTGTGAAGGAAATGAAGGCCGCCCCTGCAGCCCCTGCCTAAGTCAACTAACGCAGACCCGCACCATAAGGATACACTGTTCTCCAGCGCGGCCCTTTGTTCACAGGTGCTTCTCAGATCACCTGTAGCCCTTGCCCTCTAGCCCCTTAAGTCCGGTAATTGGGGGACTCATGTAAACAGCTGAATGCCATCAAGTCTGATAGTCCAGTGAGACAAGCTTGTCTTAGATACAGTGAAGGGACCAAGGAGGCCACAGGTGACCTGAGAGCCTTCCTAGTAGATGTCCTACTTGAAAGATAAGTAGACAGATGAAGGGACAAGGGCACCCCAAGGTGGGGGAAGATCTGGAACGGACCTGAGAAGGTGTGAAAGAGCATGGTCCAGGCAACTCAATTAGTCTGGTGTGTGAGGTGGGGAGGGATGCCCTGAGCCAAATGGCTGGATCAGCCCGAACCTATTACCACCCCCCTCCTGCCCAGCTGCCTTTTAAGGGGTGGGAGGGCCTTAGCCCTAAGGTTTAGAAACTGGATCAAAAAAGAAGTGATAAAGGCACTGAAGTCTATCAGCAGGTGAGGCTAAGTAGAACAGGTGAGCACAGATCCGTAGAAATTAGTTGAATCAGATGGCTTTCCTCCACGACACCTGGCCGAGATCAGACACACTGGGGACTAGGAGGTAGCTATGGAATGCGAGAGCGGGTAGAAGCAGGGGTACTGAGGGGACCCCCTGCCAAGTCTAGTTGGGGGGGTACCCCTGTGGTGCAGGTATGGCCCCTAGAGAGCAGCACGAAGGCCCTGAGTGGCTGAGCATTCGTTTGACAGAAAGGAGAGCAGAAATAAATTTCACCTGCCTGGCAATTTGGCTCTCTGTCAGCCCTCGCTTTGTTTATTTCTGTGCAGTCTAGACATCCAAAGATTGAGTTGCTATCATCCCAGGGGACCCTCCCTTCCCCACTGCCCTGCCCGGTGCGGCCCTTGCAGGGCCATGAGAAGCTATGGCATAGCGAGAAGACTGAGTCTCTTGATTAGACCTGATAAGACCCCTCCTATTGAGATGACTTAATTTTGCCCCTTGGGAAATTCTCTCTTTTTTTTAAGAGCTCTTATATTGGCCAAGAGACACGGCCTCCATATTAGGGGTTTCTATTTTTGTTGGGAGGAAGTTGGCATTTCTCCTGTGTAAGGAATTCACTGAAGCCTAAAGTCTTCCATGAGCCATTTTGGTTTGCAAACAGGGATCTGCGCAGAGGCAGCCTTATGCCCCGTGGCCTTGTCACAAAGGGCAGTGGGGAAGCTCCGAGGGCCACCCTCCGAAGCGGATCATCTGCCTCTCTGGGTCTGACCGACCAGTGAACAAATGGTTTCTTAAGGGATGGGCCTGGCTACATAGTTTGCAGAGCCCAGTACAAAAGGAATATATTCAAAAATGTTGCCCTTTGTTGAAAACCCACTGGCAGTTAAAACCCGGGGGCAGGAAAGCATGAAACGAAGCGCAGGGTCTTGGTCAGAGCCGGGTCCTGTGCCACCGCCCAGAACACACTTCCAGGAAGCCTGCCGAGAAGCAACTCCTTGGCCCATTTGGGTTCTGAGGCCTCCTGATGTTCAGGCCCCTGGGCTGTGGGCGTCTGGTGGGGGCTGGGGGAGGGTGTTTGATTTCAGGACAGAACAGATTTTCTCCATCCTCTGCCTACTGCTGAAATCCTGTCCTTACAGCTAAGCCCGTTTCGCTGGAGGCTGGATCCCTTTGGGAGGGGCTTACGTTTGCAGCTGTTGTCTGTTACACTCTTAGCGTTGGATGGCAAAGTGGAGGCAGAGAGCACAAGGCAATTCTGATTATGCAGAGAAGCTTAAGGGGAAAAAATTATGTAAGTTTATGGAATGCTTTGGGATAGACATAATCTTCCTTTCCATATAGCGCTGAGTATGGGTGATGGGGCTCAATAAATATAGCTCCTTGTGGGTGTCGGTAATTCTTCAATATTCATTGATAGTGACGATATTCAGACCTTGAAACAGATTTCCTTTCTTTCTGACTCAAGGGAAGTCTTCCCAGAGCCACACAGAAGGAGAATCCAATCTGTTCAATAGGAAAGACTCATTTGCTCCCGAAATAACTAAATTTCCATTTTCATTTCAATTTTCAACCAAAATAGTGGATCTTCCATAAGGCAAAACTAAAAAGAATGGCAATTTGGTGTGGGGTTTCACTTTTCCTTAGAATTCTGATTCCTATATTAACACCGTCGAGTGCTTCAGTAACATGTGAGGCTGTGTTTCTTGCTTTTGTTGTAATTAGCTGCAAGCCTTGTCATAAGCTGCTAGTAGAGCCTGCGAATTTTTAACAAAGGACTCCGCTATGAAAATGTATTTTTTGGCAAGAAACTCAAAAGTCAGGTAGAATTTCATCATTTTACAAGTCATTGTTACAGAGGACTGAGCAACTGTAATTCTTATAAATGTCTATTTTGCTTGTAGCATTTTCTCTTCATCAATAATTCAATTTCAAAATAAAAGACACATTTTCTACATCCCCAAAGCTATTGGGGAGCCTTTCAGACTGCAAGATTCCTGACAGCGGGAGAAGCGTCTACCAAAGAAAGCAGCTAGCTCCAAAAGCCCCTCTGATGTGCAGAGGGATCCTGTTACAGACCATTTTTCGTAATTCTAGAAGGCAAAATAAAATTTTATGCTTGGAACTAATAAGTTTAAGCAAATAGTATGGGCGAAGTTTATATCTGAGTCCAAGCGATGGTCTGATTATTGCCAGAACAATACTGCTACATGATGAATCATTAATGATCTGTGAGAGTCATAATGGTCTGTCACTAATGCCCATTAATGATCTCTCTATACCGCGAGTATGGGCTTGATGTTTCTGGCCAGTACCTTGGAGAATACTTTAGATATGCCTTAAACTTTCTCTGATCTCCTTTCTCTGTGTCTGCTCCAAATGTAGACAGCAATTGTCTGGGTAGGACCAGCTTATAAAGAAGCATGGCTTTGTTAAGGAAGTCGTATTCAGGTAAGATTTATTTAAGCAATGTTTTTGAAGGACATAGATTTGAAAGCTTATCCTGGACATTAACGCCTTTATAGAAATTAACAAAATTATGCCGGGGATCTTTCTGCTGAGATCTTTTCTTTGCAGATGGGACGAGGGCTCTTGAGTTTCCCCGTAGTCCATGATGTTCGGATATTGAACAGACTCTGAAAAATGCTTCATTTGTTTTTCTTTTCTAAGAGAAATTGTAGATATTGTTAGAGAAGAGTGAATGTGTCTGTCTGTCTATGTAGAGTGCTGTTTGTATTTAGAAAACTATGACACCAGCAGATTCCAGAGAGCGCAGGACATTAAGGTGAATTTCTAAAGGAAGAAAAAAGAATAAATAATTGTCATCAGCTTTAAATGTATTTTGCTTTTAGCTTAGGAAAGGAGAGGAAGAGAAGGCAACATAGAGCTAAGAAAAGTGGACACAAACACTTTAATTCTGAGAATCGTATTAGTTGTATCTTCAGGGAAATCACAGAAGATAGGCACTCCGTAATGTCCAGGCGAAACCGGGAGAGTATCTGTCCCTCCATGGCGGCGAGGGAGATGCGGCAGATAGCTAATGGAACCAACGCCCAAAAGTCTCTGGCTCACAGAGAAAAACAAGATGAGAGAAGGTTGCAGGAGCGGCCAGCTTCAAGCCTCTGAAATTAGCAAGACAGGGATTCTTTTGGATGCTTGGAATCCCTCCACTGGCTACTTTTTGATGAGAAATTTTAGCACAGAACTAAATGCAAAATGACATCTTTTCTTGGAAAACTTTCTGCCGGTTTTCATATTATCTGATCTAAGTAGCTTCATCAAGCAAACGCTTCCGTTGAAACCCTTTGCGCTTTCTTGGTCATGGAACTCCAGCGGATCCCGGAGAATACTAACCCCTCTAAAATGTTGTATTTCGTTAGAACATTTCATCCAAATGAGTGATGACTCTTTGCAATTTTTGTTTCTTCAAAATCCTTCCACCTGTCCTGAAACTGCTGAGTGGCTTCTTTGTGGACTTAACTAGGATTCCTAGGCTTTCCCTTTTGAGTACTTTGCGGGCTCTCCTGAACTACTTGGGGTGGTCCCGGAGCATCTCCAGATGAAGGTTCAGGTTGATCTGTCACGTTGCATGGGCATTGTTTTTTTGGTTATTTTCAATTGATTTCCCCATGGAAAGGAGGAGGAGAAAGCTCATCCGAACGGTTGGGGCATCAAGGGCAATATTCGTGATGAAAATCTTAGAATTCATGAGCTGGGTCCAGAAGTTCATTTTTTTAAAAATTATTCTCACAATCCATGCCTCTAATAAACCCACCAAAGTTTCCTCCTGTCAGATGGGAGACAGCTTATGACCATCCTTAAATGATGCGACTACAAACTGTATGTCCCTTAGCTCAGGATATGGTACGTGCGGCAGAAACATTTAAACTCCTCGCTCTGCTTATATGACGGATTGGAGTCGAGTGCGCACGTTAATTCTTTGCTAAGTAAGGTCTGTGGGACAGGTAATTTTCACCAGATCGCACTGACTGGTGCACGGATTCATTGGAAACATCAGATTGCCGTCTAAGCTGTTTGGTTAGATTGGAACACAAACCAACTTTATGCTTACAAAAGACTTCTGGATTGATTGATGAAATGCTATCAATAGACGTGTCTGTTTTAAATAAATGTATGCTTGTGGCCAACTGAGCCCCCTTGCAGCAATGAAATCCAACGAGGGGACAGCTTGTCAGTGGCTGGGATGCTGCAGTTTCTCTTTGGAAGGAATGTGATACAGCAGCAGCCCGAGTCCAGGGTAGCACTGCGCAGATGAGGCCAGAAGGGAGGCCTGTGCTCCCACAGCCTGGCGAGTCCCAAGAAAGGTCGGGTAGTTTACCCCTTTGCCTTTCGATAGGAAACACTCCGCCCGTCATATACAGAGGAGACTGTCCCAGCCACAGCACCCACGAGCCCTCCGAAGGACTCATCTCAGCAGCTCTCAAGGCAAGAACATTCACCCTAAATCCCCCATTCTCTAGTTAAGTCTGGTGCCTCTCATTGAGTCGGGGAGGGGGAGCGGCGTTAAAGAACAAGCGTCGCTGTGCTCTGTGTAACCCTTTACAGCCCGGAAGCCATCGTGATCATGCTCATTGCAGTTAAGGAATCCAAATTTCTTTAGCCTACCCTTCCAGTCTTGTGTGTAACCAGCCCTGTTTTAGTTCACCCATTTACTTCCCTGAGCGTTGAAGAGCTTGCTCTGCCGCCTCCGGCTCATCAGTGACCACTTCTTCAGCTTTTCAAGGTCCCTTCATGTTCTTTCCTGTTTCTGGTGGGCTGTGGGCCTTCTGTTCCGTGGCCGCGCCTCCAGCGGCCCAAGAGTCCACAGCTCCTATTGACTTAGAGCTTCCAACATTTAGAACACATGAAGACAGACGTCCCTCTCTTTGGGAACTAGGGGAAACCATATGTTTGTTCATTGTTTTCTTATCGATAGGCACTAAGGAAGTGATCTATTGAGCCATTGTTTCCTTATCGGTAATGGCTCAGTCCATTTATCAGGGGATGCAGATGTGTACCTCAGCTGTTCCATAGATCGCTCTTTCGGAACACTGAGGCCCTTATCACCTGGGCGGTAGGTCAGCATGCCTGCCCCTAACACGCAGTTCTGATTGCCTGGCCCCAGGCCAGGTGCTTAGTAGGTATTCAGCGTTCGTTGAGTGATGAATATAGTTACAGTGGTGGCATAGGACACTCAATAGTATTTCAGTACATTTGCTTTGGACAAACGATTAAACAATCTAAGCTGAGCTTAGGCAACTGACCGGAAAGACTATCTTCAAATTGTGTCTTTAGAATGTATGGTGGAAGTCTGTATTTGCCTCGTGCCATTTGCTTTAGAAACTGGAGGCTCTGGAGTCGTGACTATTACTGCAAGAGAAGAGGTCTCGGGTGGTAGGAGAAATCATCCCAGCAGCTAAGCTCTTGTGAACAAAGGAGAGTATCCACAGGAAGCAAGAGCCTCTTGGGTAGAAAAGGTTCTGTCAGTTCCCCCTTGGGATACCAGTTCGATGGACGGAGAGGGAGAGAGAGGGAGAGGGAGAGAATCTCAAGCCGACTCCCCGCTGGGGTAGAGCCTGAGGTGGGGCTCGATTTCATGACCCTGAGATCATGACCTGAACCGAAATCAAGAAAGATGAATATGCCATAACCTTCATTTTAAGTCCAGCGGTGCCACTGGGCATGGCCTGAGAGTTTAAGCATCTCTCAGTCAACAGGACAAGTATATCGTGCCTTATACAATTGAATTGTTTCCAGAAAACTATATGTAAATCAAGTCCCATTTGAATTCTGCGTGGAGGGCGTTGTAAGCAAAGGAACCTTTTGGTGAATGTTTTTGTAGCCTGAAGACTTCTTTTGTAGTAGGTAGATTTAAAGGATTATTCTCTAATCTATCCATTTGAAAGCCTGCATTTTTTATACCAGAACGAAAACATGACATGTACGTTCTGTTCCGAAGGCGTTCTTTGACTAGGGCTTGCTAACGTATGTTTTACTATAACAATGCTTCGTTTGTAAGAACATGAAAATGGTCACAATTAAGTCTGCTCCCTTTGTTTTGCAAGCTTCTAAATAACTCATTAGTGTTTCTTATGAGTTAGTACCTATTATCTGATATGACATGATACTGTTGCCTTATAAAACAGAATTTTTAAAAACCCTTACTCAGAGGGAGTTGTAAGTAACAGGCATGATCATTTGCATATCTAAAGAGAATGTACACATGCCTCCTGGTCCCAAAACTCTTAATTCGTTACCCATGCGTATTCCCTCTGTCTAGTTCTACATGGAACTGCAATGTCCAAATATTGACTCTCCACAACAGGCTCCATCCTTTACTCTGTTTTTGAAGGACGAAGAATTAGTATCCAGGAGCCTTTCCTGGCCTAGATGGCTGTTATGTAGGCATATATGAGGGTTCCAGAACACCCAACACTCCATCATTCTTTGTAACATTCCTTGTTCCTCTTTGGCCTATCTGCATAGTTGAGTAAGAAGAAGGTATTTTTCCAGCCCTAATACCAGCTCTTACAATGGGACGTGATGAGGTCTCCCAATGCCGCATTCACCGTGTTCCTTCCCTAGATAAAAACCTGCACTGGCGTCACTCTGAATGCCAACCAGTTGGGGGCAGGAGATGGTTGACTTTATTCTATAAGCCAGTCTCACAACAGTCTGGCTCAACATACCTTTCCAGTCCTATCCCCTTCCTTCCCTAAAAGAACTGCTCAGTCAATCCAGTTTCCCCCGTTACACCTAGAGGATTGTGTCCAATTCATTAGTGTGTGCTCCACGCAGTGCCGTGTCTGTGACGTGTTGCATGCTGAGCGAGGTGCCAGGATGAAAGAGCCATAGGCCCTGTCTTCCAGGAAGGCACAGTCTGGTTTACCAGCTAGCGCATACCAGACACACC
This sequence comes from Ursus americanus, assembly GCF_024610735.1. Lineage (NCBI taxonomy): Eukaryota > Metazoa > Chordata > Mammalia > Carnivora > Ursidae > Ursus > Ursus americanus. The sequence goes on from NC_142164.1 coordinate 13,112,795, forward strand.
GTGACGAGTGATCTAATGGAAATACAAAAAGCCACGGGGGATGAGGACTAGGAGAGATGCCTCCTGCTGGTGGGATCTGGGACGACCTCATTGCGGAGGTGTAAGTTAACCAGGGACTTAAATGTGTGCGAGACTTTGGTTCGTATCCTCTGAGATGGTTTTCCTATCCCCAACCAAAGAAGGTTTCTTCACCCCTAGAGCCCTCATAGTACTTACTGGCTAAACGAGTCATGACCCTCATTCTAAACTCCTTCATACTGTATTAAACCTGGTGCTCGTTTTCCCCACTAGATAGAAATTCCTAAGAGGCAAAGCTTGTATTCAACACTTTCTTTTTATCTCCCTGATCAAGAGCACAGGACTAATAACAGTAGTAACTAGAAAATGTTATATTTCTTTCATAAGATATCCTCTCCATAATATTTCAGTCTCTAAATATGTGATCCACTTGATCCTTGTTCTTGGTCAACAGTTTCTTTGTTCCTCCTCATTAAGAAAGAGAGGCTTAAATAATCACCCAAATGGTCAGACTGTGTGACCAAGTGCAAACGACTACCATTTATTGAACATCAACTGTGGGCCAGTCCCCAGCTTAAATACTGTACTGGTGTGACTCTCATTCTTAACAACAACCCTGCGAGGTAGGTGAATAGTCCCTCATTTTACTGCTGAGGGAGCTGAGGGCTGAGGCTCAGAGAGGTGCAACAATGAGACGGAGTTCCCCAGTTAATGAACATGGGAGCCAGTCTTTAAAACAGGTCCATATAATGCTGTGCTATCCCAGATATAGTAGATTGTGAGCAGATATTGGTTTGCTGATTGATTGTTAAACTGCTCTGATTGCAATATCTTTATATATTTAAAATCCCAATGGAAGAGGTCGTCTTTGGTCACTCTCAATAGAAGCAAAATTATTGTTTTGATACAATATAACCCATTTGCCTTAAACATTTTTACATGACTACCTATTGACAATTCATCTAAATAACGGGAAAATTTAGAATCTCAGATAAAGTTATAGTTTCTGTCAGATGCTTAAAGTTTCAAGCATCCAACTAAAAATTATGGTGTCAACTCTTCTCAATAAAATAAAATAATCAGATTCTGTAGACATACGAAGGCTGACTCATAATACTCATAACTCGCGAAAATATCCAAAATCACATTTCAAGCATTAGCTTCAGTGTTTTCTAACTACACTATTTCTATATGGTAAAATTCTGTATTCTGGACGGAAAATTCTGTAACCCAGCTGTTCCCAAACTTTAGTGTGTGCCATCAGCTTCCTCTGTGAAACTGGTTCAGATTGGAGATTCCTAGCTAATTTGGTTGGAACCCAAGAGTCTACATTTTAACAAGTACTCCATGTGATTCTGGAACAGGAAAACCACACATACATCACTTCAGAAATCCTCCTAGAAGTATTCTTCTCCACTAATTACTGTCTTCCCAATCTTCATTGTTGACCTTCCCTTACCAGCCTCCCACATCCACACTCAAGAGGTTGCATGTGTATTACTTTCAAAGCTTTCTGCCATTTAGGTATAATTTACATAGAGTTAAGTGCTCAGATCTTAAGTAGACAGTTGATCAGTTTGGAAAAATGCATGCACTCATGTAATCTATATTTAAGATATAGAACATTTCCATCACCCCAGAAAGTTCCCTTATACCCCTTCCTAGTCAACACTGCTCTGTTGCCAGAAGCAACCACTGAACTTATTTCTATCATCATAAGTTCGTTTTCCCTATTTTAGAACTTCATATAAGTGGAAAATTATAGTATATGTTTTGCCTGTGTGTATCTGGCTTCTTTCACCCAGAATAATGTTTTTGAAATTCACCCATGTCTGTATCAGTAAGTCATTACATTGTACTGCTGAGTAGCGTTCCATTGCATGAATATGCCAGTTTGTTTACCTGTTTTCTCATTGACTGACATCTGGGCTACTTCCAGATTTTGGCTACACTGCATAAATGTTCTATAAAGAATTTTTACAAATATTTCCGTGGACATATGTTTTCATTTCTTTTTTTTCAAAAGATTGGTTCGTTTATTTTAGAAAGAGAGAGAGAGAGAACACGAATGGGGGGAGAGGCAGAGGGAGAGGGAGAGAATCTCAAGCAGACTCCTGGCTGGGGTAGAGCCTGAGGTGGGGCTCGATCTCATGACCCTGAGATCATGACCTGAACCGAAATCAAGAGTCAGACGCTTAACCGACTGAGCCGCCCAGGTGCCCCTTAATTTCTTTTGGACAAACACCTAGTAGTGAAATTGTTGGGTCGTAAGACTGATGTAAGTTTAATTTTTAAGCTACTGCTACACAAGTCCCCACCATTTTGCACTCCCACCAATGAGGATTCTGATGGTCCACGTAATCACCAACATTTGGGATTGTCAATTGTTTTCATTTCTACCTATTCTTGTTGTGTATACAGTGATACTGCATTTTGGTTTTAATTTACATCTGCCTGATGACTGATGATGTTGAGTGCTTTTTCATGCGCTTTGTGGCTATTCGTAGATCTTCTTTATTGAAGTATCTGTTCAAGCATTTTGCCTATTTTCATTGGGTTCTTTGTCTTACTGAGTTGGTCACAATAGCGTCTCATTGTCCTTTTAATGTCTGTAGCATCTCTAATAATGTCCTCATTTCCACTTACTATATTAATAGTTTATATTTTTCTCCCTTTTTCTTGATCTGAATTGTTAGTGGTTTCAAATTTAATTTTTTTTTCAAAGAATCAACTTTTGGCTTTGGTGATTATCTCTATCTGTTGTCCATCGTTGATTCCCTTTTTCGTTTTTATTACATCCTTCCTCCTACTTACTTGGTATTTAGTTAGTTCTTCCCTTTCTGGTTTCTTAAGATGGAAATACAAGTCATTTCTTTTGTGACTTTCTTATTTTTGAGTAAAGGCATTCAAAGCTGTACAGTTCCCTATAAGATGGCTTTAGATCCATTTTTTATATATCATACTTGATTATCATTCAATTCAAAATATTTTCTGACTTCCTTTGTGGATTTTTCTTTTACCCACAACTTATTTAAATGTGTAATATTTGATTTACAAATTTGGGGGTTTGGTCTATTTATATTTTTTTTTATAATTTGCGTTTTTAAGAATTTTATGTATTTGAGAGAGAACGAGAGAGAGAGAGCACGAGCAGGGGGAGGAGCAGAGGGAGAGGGAGAAGCAGACTCCTCTCTGAGCAGGGAGCCTGATGCGGGACTCGATCCCAGGACCCTGGATCATGACCTGAGCCGAAGGCAGATACTTAACTGACTGAGTCACCAAGGTGCCCCTATTTATATTCTTGATGTTGATTTCAAACTTCATATTTTTGCAGTGGGGATAACATATTCTGTTTGATTTTGATCCTCAGAAATTTATTTAAACTTGTGTTACGGCTGAGCTTATAGTCTACTTGGTGAGTATTCTAAGTGCCCTGGAGGAGAAAGTGTTTTCTGCTGGTGGTTAGTGCAGTGTCCTGTACATTTATATCAGGTCGGATGGATTGATAGTGGTGTTCAAGTCTATATTCTGAAGTTTTGGTCTACATATTCCGTCAATGCTTTAGACGTAGGTATTGAAACCTCCAACCGTGATCATACGTTTATCTCAGTCTCCTTTTATTGGTATCGGCTTTTGCTTTGAGTACGTAGTACATTTGTCAGTGAGTGCAAACATATAGGGATTTATATTTTTGATAAGTTGGCCATTATAATTATGAAGCTTTCTTCTTCATCTCGGTAGTACTCATCACCTCTAAGTCTGCCTTATCTGATCTTAGTAGAGCCACGCCATCTTTGTTAGGCTTAGTGTTTGCAATATGTAGATTTTCCGTCTTTTGGCATTCACCTTCTTTGTGTCTTTCTGGTGTGTATATAATTGAGTCTTTCCTTCCAGTCCCCAAATTCTGCCTTTTATTTAGGGTTTTTATACCATTTATGTTTAAATCATAATTACTGATGTGTTTGAATTTAAATCTTCCCTTTTGGTCCTTGGTTTCTGTGGGTCCAATATTCTCTGCGTCCCCCTGTTCCTCTTTTCCAGCATGTTTGGGGTGATTCAACTATTTTTTTCATATTACATTCTTTGTATTGTTTTTAGCAGTTTCACAAGATTACAATGTGCATCTTTAGCTTTGCTACTTTGAATATATATTCTGTTCACAAGCAAGGTCAGAAATTTGCAGCATTATTCTTCCAATTATCCCATTCACAACCTTTATCTATATTTTATTCTATATGTGCTATCCCCCGTGTTACTTTATTATTAATTTTATTATAAACAGTCGGTAGCCTTCGATGTGATTTCTACATGCACACACACACACACAAGACTATTTTTTAAAAATGATGATCCTTTATACTTACCAATATATTAACTCCTTCTGCTGTTTTTTTTTTTTTTCATTTCTTCCTGCAGAATTAGATTTCTATGTGGTATAATTTTACTTCGGTGATAGCTTTTTTTTTTTTTTTAGCATTTCTTGTAGTGCGTATCTGCTGGATAAAAATTCTTTCAGCTTTTTTCCCCTAAAAATTTCTTTTTTTCACCTTCCTCTTTGAAGAATATTTTTTGCTGGGTATGTAATTGAGCTTTGACGGGGTCTATTTCACTTCCAGCAGATGAGATGATAGTCTGTCGTCTTCTGGCCCTCATTGTTTCTGATGAGCCGTTATATATGGTTCTTACCATTGTTCCACTGTGTGTGGTATTTCTGTTTCTCTGGATGCTTTCAAGATTGTCTCTTTATCTCTGGTTTGTAGTTTGACTATGATGCCTAGCTGGGTTTTGTTTGTTTTATCAATCTTGCTTGGTATTCTCTGAGCTTCTTGGATATTTAAGATTGACTTTCATAAATTTTGGAAAACTGTTGGCTATTGTTCTCTCAGACATTTCTTCTGCTCACGTCTCTCGTTCTTCTCCTCCAGGGACTCTAATTACTCATGTCAGATGGTTTGCTGTTGTCCCACAGATAGCGCTGTGATCTAGTTTTTTTTACTGCTTTATTTCATTCTGTTTCTTTCTAGATCCTTTCTATTTTTTAAGATTTTATTTATTTATTTATTTTAGAGAGAGCACACAAGTGGGGCGGGGGGGGGGGAGGCAGAGGGAGAGGCAGAGAATCTCAAGCAGACTCCACACCGAGTGTGAGGAACTTGACGCGGCACTCGATCCCAGGACCCTGAGATCATGACCAAAACCAGGAGTTGGGCACTTAATGGAATCTAGGTGCCCCTCTTTTTAGATCCTTTCTATTCGTATGTATCCAAGTCACAGATTCCATTCTCTGCTATATCCAGTCACCTGATAATCCGTTCAAACAAATTCATCATCCCTGATATCCCACATTTCATTCCTAGCTTTTCCAGCTTTCTCTATTTATACCTTCCGTCTCAACGCTGAAGTTCTATGTCCCTTCGTGCATGTTATTTACCTTTTCCACTAGATCTTTTTAAAATATTTATGATAGTTATTTTGAAATCCTTGTTTGATAATTCCTTCATCTTGGCACTTGTTGCAATTGATTCTATTGACTCTTTAGCTCATAAGAGTGTTTTCTGTTTTCTTCCTTTTTTGTAAGTCTTTTGTTTGTTCATATACTTTCTGTTGGAACACAAATCACTGTGTATAAAAGAACAGAAACTGAGGTAAATTATGTAGGTGTCCACTAGGCCGTGAGTACTTGGTCTGGGATCAATCTACCATTAGATGAATCTGGATCTGTGCTTTGTTGTCGCTTTAGTTAAATTTAACCCATGATAACCTTCACTTTATGTAAGAGCAGGAACACCACCTTTTCCTCAGAAGGGCTTTCAGTCTGAGTACCTGGGTAGTTTGTGTCTGTTCTCCTTCCTTAACCCCATACTTTGAGAGGTTCTATACTCCGGAGCCCTGGCGGGAGGGGGCGTTCTCTTTTTAATCTCCTGCCCGTCACAGTAGAAGGCCACTGGGTGGTACCCGGTGTTCCCAACGGACTCAGCACCCGTGGGGTTTCTCTCAGTCGCTACCCTATATGCACCTCAGATTAAGGGCTTTCCTGCCCCTCCTCCAAAGACAGACGACCACTCCTACTCATTTGAAGCCTAGAGCGTGAAAGGAGTTAGAAGTCATACTTTCTGAGTTTTGTTTACTGTCCTGTCTTAGATTTGTGCTTGAGTGCCATTGTCGCCAAAGCTCAATCTAATGTTAGTAAAATACCCACCATCCACAGAACATTCCAAAGTTCCGCGCATGCTTGACTAAAGCAGTAACGACACGTATGGCCTACTTCAACAGTCTCCACTTTGAAAGTCAGAGTTTTTTCATGGTAAATTTTCGGTGAAAGGTCTTTGAAGAGTCAAGGGGCCATGGCTCAAGAGATGGAGTATTTGGGAATAGGTGAAGGAGAAAACATGGTCTCTGGTCTACCCACATTTAAATGCTAGATGGGAGATTGGCTCCTCTCTGAAATTTCGGAGAACCTGGAGTTATAACCCAGAGCACCAAAACAAGAAAGCTACAAAAATTGTATCATCTTAGAGTGGAGCATAAGCAATAAACGATTGTGTGATGGATTATTATTCACAAAGGCTTTATTTCTTATAAACGTGTTCATATTTTACTGAATATAAGGTTCCTCAATGGAGTACGAATTCACACATTTTTCTTCAGTTTTTGCTAACTGCAGCTTTGGAAAGGATAATATAATATTAAAATACTGGGTGAATAAAAGTTATTGTTATGGTTAAAATATAAGTTTTCCCATCCATCTTCTTTCCCTAGTGTTACGACCTTGCTGAACCTGAGAGACTTTTCTTTTTACACAAAATCAAAATAAGAAGTTATATGCAAGTAACATCCAATGACAATAGCATAAACATCACAGAACGTCCATATTTTCCCAATTCTTTGTTGTTCACTATGACGCCTTCTAAAGCATTCTTTGTGGGCTATACTTCTAAGCATCTAAAGAGAAGGAAATAGCAATCGTTAGCTTCATTACACATTTTCCTAGGTACATTTGCATAGTAGATCACAAAAAAATGTGTTGGTTTCATTGATATCCTATGTATTTTAGGGTAATCAAGAAGAATTGTTCTCCCATAGAATTAAATAGGGTGAATTTGTTCCACGGTTATTTCTTCCATGCATCTCATTGTATTTCATCATGTAAAAAGTGATGTGATTATGGGCTTTAGTCAGAATGTTATTTTGTTCACTTAAGATTCATTCTCGGGAAGGTTGAACAAATTTGAATTTCATATGAAAGCTTTCTTTATGTGCTTCAGTAACTCTTTCCCTTTATGTAAGAGAAAATCTTCTTGTTGGAGAAGTCTACAGATCTCCCCAGCACCCGTGGGACCTGGACCAGCAACAGGGGGCCTCACTGAAGGCTACTGCTTCTGTGCTCATTAATGAGAGTGCTCTGCATATTTCCCAGAGAGAACGTTGGTGTTGCAGTTATCCAACTCTTCCAGAAATTTGACACGGAGTAAAATTTGACTTCATCTCCCACTAGAAAGCCTCTGAGTTAAAACAAAACAAGACAAAGCATGAGTCTCATTCTTGCTAAAAGCACAGAGGAGCGGACAGAACACAGATTATGGAGACAGACGTTAGCACTCCCTAGCTCTGTGATGTCAGACAGAGTACTTAGTCTTTCTGACCGTCCCGTTCCACATTTGTAAACATGGAGGTGAGCATAATACCCTCCTTGCAGGGTTATCATGAGAATTAGAGATAAGGTTTGTAATCATACGGCACTTAGTAGACACTTAACAAGCACGAGTTATTATTACGACATCAAAGCATAGTGTTAAAAGCAGGGATTCTGGAACCAGACTGTCCGAGTCCAAATCCTGCCTTTAATATGTACTAGCTGCCACTTAGGCAAGTTGCTTAACCTCCCTGTACCTCAATTTTATCATCCAAAAATGAGGGATAATTATAGCACCCACTCATCAGTAGGATTAAATTAATGAAGACATGCAAAGGGTCAGTGTTTGGCACATACAGTAAGTGCAACGTACATATTTGCTCTCACTCGTTTCCATTCCCGACAGCCCCGCCCAGGGCGGGCTCAGGAGATGGGAAGCCTTTGGGGGTCTTAACTAATCTCAGTCACTTCTGTTGGTCTGCAGCAGATGGGAGGTTCTGGCTGATTTCATCAAGATAGGTGTGCAGATAAAGCTGGTTTTAATAACATACGTCCGCAAGACAAAGACCAGAAACGGCAACTACCGTTTATTGTGTATGTACCATGTGCCAAGTACGGGCTGAGCTCTTTATAAACATGAACGCATTTAGTTCTCACTGTTACCCTAGGACGTAGGTACCATAGTTATTTTCATCTTACAGTTGAGGAAGCTGAAGAACTGAGAGGTACTTGGCATTCTAAGGTCACGTGTCTAACGTGCTATGGAATCGAGTTTTCTGCTGTTAGCCACTCGGCCACACGGCCCACTGTCCTCTGCATTAAGGGGAGGACCTGCCCGGGGGCTGCAGGCTTCCTTCCTGACTTTTTCAATTCGACGGAACAACTGAATATGATAGACAGAAATTCTGTGACTGTGTGATAAACTCCTGTGACCACTGTTTTCTGGTTAGTTGTGGATTAATGAAATTCGAAGAGGTTTTGTGTACGTAGGTCTCTTATTTTATAGATGAGGAAATGGAAGCCTGAAGTATAGACAGAGTTTTCCTAAAGTCCCAAGATGCGTTAGTAGGAGAACTGAGACTCGAACCCAGGATTCTTGTTTCTATCATTCTGTTAAGCCTATAGTTGTTGTTGGTGTGTGTGTGTGTGTGTGTGTGTGTGTGTGTGTGTGTGTGTGTGTGTTTAAGCTCTACCCCCAACATGGAGCTCGAACTCATGACCCCAACATCAAGAGTGGCATGCTCCCCCGACTGAGCCAGCCAGGCACCCCCTCAAGGCTATGGTTTGAAAAGCAGAAACGATAGTTTACCTTGGATGCAACTAACTACCGTTTCTAATTACCACGTGCAAACCCATAGCAAAAGTTACTTACTACGATGCCGAGTCCTGACTTCTGCAAATGCAAAGTCATGCTTTTGTCCATTGCTAATAATACCGATATTTTTGCAGGGAGGAGAAAAGGAGCTTCAAGCTTCCTGGGCACGTAAAAGTAAACATCAGTGGGAACGTGCGCCAAAAACCCCTTAGTTAGGGAAGAAGCCATTATATTATCAATATTCTTTGCCCTCAATGGCATCTCCTTTGCTGCAATGACAAACGCCCTCTGCAGCCGCCCCCTTAGAAGAGGTAAGGACTTGAAATTCATAATGCCTGGTGCTGGCAGTCTTCGTGCTGAGAAGTCTCACCGTGCAGCTCAGGAAGAGCAAGGGTGCAGTTTCTGATTCAGTAAGACCTCGAGGAGCCTTTCCTGACCGGTGTCGACTTCTCGTGCTCCGGTTGTTGGATTTCGGGGGCTGTATCTCCTGGTAAATCACCCTATCCCGGGCTTTCCCAGTCTTTTATCGGTGGCTGCGCGGGTAGTGGTGACAGAGGCTGTGCGTGCTTCCCGCTCCAGGCTCAGAAGCAATCTCTTCGCTACCTGGTTGGAGCGGCATCATTTGTGTGACTCAGAAAATTGGACAATCAGAAAAAAAAAAAAAGAGTGAAAAGAGGTCTCAATTTCAACACATCTTTTCCAACCGCATCAAAGTCCATTACTTATTTCCCCATCGTTCGGGTTAAATAGAAACTCTTTTCTGACTAGAAGCCTCTGAGATGTTTTCTAAATCAAGGCGAGAAGCAAACCAGACCACAAGTTGCAAAACATGTTGAAGTCTTACTCGCAGGATAGATGAACTGAAGCCAGGCACGATGTGCAAGACGAATGAAACTCAAGCTGTTTGTTAATAAACTTTAAAACTGGGGGAATCATTTCAGATTTACAGAAAAGTTGAAAAGGTGGTACAGAGAGTTCCCATAGATCCTTCATCCGGCTGTCCCCAGTGTCAGCATCTTAAGTCGCCATGGTACACTTGTCAAAACTAAGAAACCAACACTGGCGTAGTACTGTCAAACCCCAGACTTTATTTGAATTTTGCTAATTTTTCCAGTAATGTTCTTGTTCCCTTCCAGGGTCTCATCCAGGTTATCCTATCACATGTGATTGTCACTTTCTTCTCCTCTGCTCTGTGACAGTCGCTTGGTGTCTTGTGTTTTAGCTCAGACTGTTGTAACAGTAACTCTACATAGCTCATGTGTCCCAGACAAGACTGCTGACTATTCTAGCAACTCACCTCGTTTACAAATTCTGATCTGAATTTGTAAGGAGCGTACTTAACAAAATTCTGCCTTAAAACACGTTATGACCAACCCCAGCCCCTGAAACCCTAAAACTCTTCGCCAACTTTTTTTTTTAAAAGATTTTATTTATTTATTCGAAAGAGATAGAGACAGCCAGCGAGAGAGGGAACACAAGCAGGGGGAGTGGGAGAGGAAGAAGCAGGCTCATAGCGGAGGAACCTGATGTGGGGCTCGATCCCATAACGCCGGGACCACGCCCTGAGCCAAAGGCAGACACTTAACCGCTGTGCCACCCAGGCGCCCCTCTTCGCCAACTTTTGAGCCGCTACTGAGACTCTATCAAGGGGGTGCTTTCTCTTACTCAGCATGTTTCACTGCTCAGCTTTTTAAGACCAATAGGTTTCTCTGGTGGTCTTTGTGTTGGGGTTTTGACAGAGGGTCCATAATGATTCAAATCATTCACTTAATGCAAAAACCTCTTCTGTAACATCTGATTGAGTCTCTACCAGGTCTTTGTGATCCCCACAGCCCCTATATGGACTCTTCCAATGACAGGGCACTGATCACCTCCCCAGATAATCCATGCTGTCCATTTTGGGACAGCCCCCATTGTTAGAAATGGCTTTGTCAAAGTGAGCCCTGATCTGTTTCCTTGCAGCCTGTCTTCCTTGGCCCTGTTTCTGTCCTCTAGAGACTCGAGATATTGGACAGAATACTTTCTGTAGCTCCATTTACAGCCTCACTCCAGTGGTGTGGAAGGAGTCAGACACATTGGGGTGGTCCAGCTTTGCTCAGATCGTATCCTTTGATGTGCCTGAATCTCAGCGTATGGTTCAACCTCTCTTCTCCTGGCCTCTTAGGGTTATTGTGAGAACAAAATGAAATAACACCTATGAAAGCACCTAGAACGCTGCCAGGCACAGAGAAGACTCTTCGTAAGTGATAGTTGGATGCGATCAACTCCTGAATACCCAGAATGAAACGTTCTGTTCATGTGATTTTATATTATCTTATTCTTTGCCCTTCCTCACAGCAGTGAATTCTGACTTCCCCTTCTCATTGGCTAATTTCCTAAAAGATTTAATTTTATTTTTCTGTTGACCGTTTTTTCCCTCAAGGTTTAATTAAGCTGTTACTGAACAGAACTGAAGTGTTAAATAACCTGAGAGGATCAGTTCCTAGCATTCGCGAATCCCATACATCGCCAACACATGAGATTAGTCATGGTAGTGGATGGGAGGGATTAGCAAGTACCCCTGCTAATCAGCAGAATATGCAAATTAGGCCCCAGCTCGTGGCATTGATTTAAATCTCCATGGCAACCCCAGGGTTAGCTCTATACATGTGAAGAAGTGATTTGAAAGCTACAAAGTATGATAGAAATCACTGCAATGAGCATTGAGGAGAAAAACGCTGAGAAGTATTCCCACTTTTGGAAGGAATTCATGGAACGTTCTAGAAGTTTACTAACATCTTTACTTTCCCTGAGCCTCTATGACTGGTATGTTAATTGGCAATGATGTAAACAGCAAAAAGCAACAGGGAGTACAAAAGATCAGAAATGATCCACAAAATATATAATCCATCTATTTGACCAAACAACTATGAATTAGGAATATTTGCATGTCTGTGAGTAGCAGGATTATCTGGATTAGTACCCCAGGTCCACCACTCATTAGCTGTATGACCTTAGGCAAACTTTAACCTCAGTATACCTCGTTGTCCTCATCTATAACCTGCAGATAACAATAGGTCCTACCTTGTAGGATTCTTGTGAGAATTGAATAAGTGAACATATGTAAAGTGTTTAAAGCAGTGCCTGGCCCAGAGTAAATGCTCAAACAGTGTCGGCTGCTATGATTATCGCTCTCTCATCATGATTATTATTCCTGCTAGTTTGTCATGATTCTTGAATAGAAACTATCTTTCAATTTCATATCCTGTAAAGAAAATACAGGGCGAGAAAGGTTATATTTTCCATTTTCTAATTTTGTTTGTGCTGGGGAAGAGCCTTGGAAATGTCAGCAGTGGAGAGGCTTTATAGGTATTATCATTTTCAATTTCAGTAAAACACTTAGGAAAATGGTAACTGTGAGTCTGGTTGAGGCATCGGGTGCAAGTAAAGCCACATGATTATTTAAACTCTCATCAAAATCTAGGAGCAGGTGGATATCTATAAAACATGATGGGATCAAAACTGAATTAGTTTACCTCAGAAACCGAGTCACCTCTTGATCTAATTAATTTTTTAATATATATGTAGCTCTGCAAAACCAGCCGCGGCCCCTGCCCTCTCGTGGACCAATTTTCTTTGTGGTCTCAGCTCATTTCACTTTGCCTCTGTCTGTTGCTTGATTAGGGTTCTAGTCCAAGGAGGATAATTGCAGTGATTCCAGTTTGGCTTTAATTTTCCGTGTTTACATTTGATGGGAGAGTATTCCAATAGATGCCAGGCTCCTTGCTTTGTGATGTCAAAATTGTAGCTGCTTTTTTTCTCTTTTTTAATGCAAACAGAACTCCTGCGGATCACCACCCAGTGGTTCAAAAGCTTCTGGAGGCAGCCTAATGGGACCTTGGGTTTGGAACCCTGCTGGCTGTCTCTAGTGTCTGACTCTTATCATGCTGATGCCCTTTTCTTTGCTTCCCAATCTTATTTTCCCGTACTTCACGTACATCTTTTTGTAAGCAACCGCAACCCCTCTTTGGAATGAGATAGGGGCTAAACTGATTAATAAATAAATTAGTTGTGTGATGGAAGGAAAACTGTGACCTCTCAGTGAGAAACGGTTTTCTTGTCTGTAAAATGTGTGCAGTTGAAACCTCTTCTGGCTACGTCACCGGCTCCCATGCAGATCGAATGAGACAAGGGTTGTCGTAAAAGGGCCCTGTCAAACCTTGAAGTGTCGTAGACTTCTAAAGTATTATTTTTTGACTCAAATGGGGGCCAGTCTCATTACTAACCCGATTTAACTTTCCCTTTCACGAGAATCCAGCAGTTTCCTGCTCCTTAGTTCAATGACTGAATGATGTAGTTCTGTTTATAATTGAAACCTGGCCACACTCGACCCTGAGTTGCACATGAACTTCCTCTTAATCAGCATAGGCCTGTCCTGCATTTCATTGCTCTAGGTGCCTACTATCTGCATTCTAAATGCGGAAGGAAGAGTTAGCTAATTCATTTAGCCATGAAACTACCATTTATTGAGTCCCTACTCTGTCTAGATGTGGAGATCCAGAGATGAAGTCCCAGTCCGTGTCTCGGGGAGTTCAGTGTTTGGTGGGCATGATGGATGAGTAGACAGAAAGAAGTGGTATAAGTGTTGTAATAGCTATATGCACAGGGTGCTACAGAGCAGAGAAGAGGAAACTCTCTTTACACGGACGGGCCTTGTTGGGGAAGGTTTCCCAGAGGAAATGATGCCAGAGATAAATCTTGAAGAGTTTGCCCAGCAGGAGGGAGTAGAATTTTCAAAGGTACAGCAGTTGGAGTGGCTAGTGGGCTGGAGGGGGGTGCTTGGGGGAAGGTGAGTACTTTGGTATGTCTGAAATACGGTGTGTGTGAGGCAGGAGGTAAGGGTGACAAGGTTGTCAGGGGCCAAATAATGGAGGGCTTGTAAGTGGAGAGCCACTGAGACTATTAACAACACGATCAGATTTGTCTGTTGGAATTGCGGCAGTGAGCAAAGTAGTTTGATCACAGGCCACAGAGGAGGCTGTGGTAAACTTCAGGCAAGAAATGAAAGTAGGCATAGGTGAAATTTTTAACAATAGGAATTTAGAAATGATATTAAGAAAATAGATCCTGAACTACTTGCTTACTCCTTGGATGTGAGGTGGGCGAAGGAAGAATGCAGGATGATGCCCAAATTTCTGGCCTGGGTGAGATGGTGGATGAATCCAGATAGGGGTATGACACAAGAAACAAACTTAGTAGCCATATGGAATAAGAGAAGAGCAATCAATTTGGGGAGATGAGTTCAACTTTGGATTTGAGGTCTTGAGTGCCATTTGGGTAGAAGTATCCATATAGAGAGCTCAAAGGAGCTCCATTATATTTCAAGCGTCAACCAATGTCATCCCCTTCTAGAGGCCTTCCTTGTTTACTGCTGAATACCTACAACTCAGCCTGGCGCAGAGTGAATGCTCAAAGAACATTTGTTGAATGGATGAATGAAGAGTAAATATCTAGAAAGAGAAGAATGAGGGAGAAAATTAGAGGGCATAGGGCAGAATCCTGAGGGACTCAAATGGCCAGTAAGAGGAAAAGAAGACCCAGAAGGCATAGTCAAAGACAGGTAGGAGGAAAATCAGGAGAAGTCTGTGGAAAAGTGTCAAGAAGATAATGGCCAATAGTGTCAAGTGCTGCTGAAAGGTTGTGGGAAGTAATGACTGAGAAGTTGTCATCCACTGTGACAATAAGGTTATTGATCATCTTAGTAAAAGCAATTTTAGTGTCATGATGGAAGTAGGTCACATGGGGACTTCTAGTCAATATGTTGAATTCAAGTATGGCAGGAACCCCTAACCTTCCATAAAAACATAGAAATAGTGGATAAAATAGTACCTTAAGTCTGACGATACATACAAAAAATCAAAAGCAAAAAAGGGAAATTTCCTGGTGATAGCGACAAAGGGGCAAATCAAAGCCAAAGCAGAGTGTCACAGTTGGAACTAAATGGCCATCGAGAGTATCAGAAATGGATGTACACCCTGGGGCTTAAGGTGAAGTTACAGCCCTGACACAGAACCCTAAGCTTCCTCTATAAGGCGAGGAGCCAGGATGTCCTGTCCAGTTGGTGACAAATCAGGACTCAAGGCCTAGGGTCACAGAATGTAAGCAGAGTGTTCATTCTGGGCTTAGAGGACAAGAAATTGGAATCCCACATCTTAGTTTGTACTAAAAAGCTGGGAAATTAAAATTAAAGACTGACCTGCATCCAGTGGAATCCATAGCGTGCTGGCAGAGAAAGAACACGGAGCTATAGCAATAGATAACTCTGCTATCCAGGGCTCATGTGGGACTTCTGCGGAAAACAGCTCTCATGCCAAACGGGAGCCCACAGTCAAGTTTACGGAGCAAGAAGAGAAATAAACCACTGCGGGGAGGGTCAGCAGTGACAATAAGCAGAGTAATCCACATTCCAGAAAAGTTGTATAACAAGGCAACGTCAAAGAGACTTTAAGTACCTTCAAAACGTTCAGTAAAATAAAGGAGGGACTAAAATCCGTAAGGTATGAACAGCACGTCGTGAAAAGAATAGCAGACATATTAGAAAAGATAAAACAGCCATTGTAAAAATTATGTATATATATGCACATGTGTGCATGTATGTAAATGTATATAATTTTTAACACGTCATATATATTATCGTATAATATGCAGTATGGTTTATGTGTGTCTGTCAATGAAATCGAACAAAATCAAACAATAGAAAAGCCCAGAGTGGGGATCAGTGAAGCCCCCGGATTCTACACAGAAAGATGAAGAGAAGGAGCTGGGGAAGACAAGTAGGGACTCATGAGGAGAGAATGAGGTCTCACACATATCTAACAGAAGTTTCAGCAGAAGAAGAATAGAGAGAGATTTAAGGACTGACAGTGGATGAAGAGTTTATGGTAAACTTTTAGAACTGAAGAAAAATAATTGAAAACAGAAGGAGCACAACTGAAGAGGCATACAGTGAGAAGGAATATTTTTAATGTTTTAAATATATTTGAATACCAAGCAAATACTAGTTTTCCACCTCTAAAAGGAATATTGAAATCTATGTAGAGGATATATATACATATGTATGTATATATATCCCTAGTAGTATGTATATAAATATACATATATACACACACACACGTATGTATAATATAATTTATAATAAAATCAGAGTGAATGGTGAATGGAAGTAAGGAAATGGGGTTGTTGGTAAAGATTTTCAAGAATCTTGGCTGTGACGGGAAGGAAAGATTGAACAGGAGCTAAATGAGCATGTCTGATCTATTAACTTCTGCTGCATGAACTCACATGCACACACATTCATAGAACCAGTTCTAAAAAGTGGCAGGGAACTTTTAGAACGAGGAGGTCTCCAAAGCCCTTCCTTCCTCGAAGCTACTCCCGCAGCCTGTTCTGTCATTTAACATGTCACCGTTAGAGGCACTCTTGTGGTACAGTATTGCCTCCATAAAAGTCCCGCTAGAATGAGCCAGTTGGGGGGAAGTGGGTGGGGTCGTGAGGATATATTCGTACTTAACCCAGCTCTGATGAGAGTATCTGATCAACTAGCTGTCGTCTTGGAAAACAGTGACCGAGGGATGGGATATAGGAAAGACAATTTCAATGAAGAAGAATTAGGACAGCCTGGATCCTAGAGTCTTATCTGGAAGAACGGGTTCCTGTGGGGCCTCATAAGGACAGTGGGCATCTGGGCTGAAGTGCTGGCTTTACAGCCTTGCCAGAGGCCTGCCTGGTGTGTGTGTACACACACACGCACACACACACACACACACACACACACACACACACACACACAGTGTGTTGGTTTGGCTATTTTTTTTAATGCAGGTGACATAAATATTATATTAGTTTCAGGTATATGACATAGTGACCCAACAACTATATACATTCTAAAATGCTCACCACGATAAGGGTACTTACCATCAGTCACCATATAAAGTTATTACAATATTATTGACTATATTCCCTATGCTGTACTTCTCATCCCTGCGACCTATTTACTTTATAACTGGAATTTGTACCTCTTAATTCCCTTCACCTATTACATCCATCCCCCTAACCCCCTCCCTCTGGCAACTACCAGTTTGTTCTCTGTATTTATGAGTTTGTTAGTTTGTTTTGTTTTTTAGATTCCGCATATGAGTGAAATTGTATGGTATTTGCCTTTCTCCCTCTGACTTATTTCATTCAGCATGATACCCTCTAGGTCCATCCATGTTGTCTCAAATGGCGCTGTTTCGTTCTTTTTTATGGCTGAGTAATACTCCATGGTGTATGTATATATGACATCTTCTTTACCCATTCGTCCATTGATGGACACTTGGGTTGCTCCCGTATCTTGGCTATTGCGTGTGATGCTGCAGTGAACATAGTGGTAGATACATCTTTTCAAATTAGTGTTTTTGTTTTCTTTGGTATATACCCAGAAGTGGAATGACTTTATTATATGGTATTTCTATTTAAAAATTTTTTAGGAACATCCATACCATTTTCTCTAATGGCTGTGCCAACTTCTATTCCCACCAATAGCGCATGAGGCCTCCCTTTTCTCCACATCCTTGCCAACACTTGTTATTTCTCATCTTTTTGATACTAGCCATTGTGACCGGAGTGAGGTGATGGTATCTCACTGTGGTTTGGATTTGCATGTCCCTGATGATGAGTGATGTTGAGCATCTTTTCATGTGTCTGTTGGCCGTCTGTACATCTTCTTTGGCAAAATGTCTCTTCAGGTCCTCTGCCCATCTTTTTTTTTTTTTAAGATTTTATTTATTTATTTGACACAGAGAGAGACAGCCAGCAAGAGAGGGAACACAAGCAGGGGGAGTAGGAGAGGAAGAAGCAGGCTCCCAGCAGAGCAGGGAGCCCGATGTAGGGCTCGATCCCAGGACTCTGGGATCACGCCCTGGGCCGAAGGCAGATGCTTAACGACTGAGCCACCCAGGCACCCCCTCTGCCCATCTTTTAATTGGATTATTTGTTTTGGTTTGGTTTTTCTTACAGTGAAATAAGGCACTGTTGTTTCCCTTAACAATTCTGTTAAGTATATATTTTTTCAGACCAAAGGATACTAAGATTCAGACAGAGCAAGCAGGCATAGGTATTTTAGCGGCAGGAAGAGGAATATAGTAAGTAGGAAGATTTTTCAAATATATTTTCAGTATATTTAAATACCAACCAAATCCTAGCTGTCCCTCTCTAATCATAGAATTACTAGATTTTCTGGCTTGGACAGTCATTTTCCTAGCATCTTTAATTCATTTTTTAGCTTCAAATTTTATCATCACCATAATAAAATTATTTAATAACTGCCCACATGCAAATTTCTGGTCTCCAAACTCACCCCAGTCATTGCAAGAGGAGACTGCCTGCCTCACTGTGGCATTCGTGCCAATTGAATTTTCATTTTGATTGGCATCTTTCCAAAGGGATTACTTCTACTAAACCCTCTGCTGATGGCAGTTGTAAGTCGATAAACTACTGTACACACTTGAACATCGCCAGTGACAATATGTACTGAACGCAGTCAGTGGGAAAGGGAAGACAGTTGGTTTACAGGCATGAAATAAACAACTCATGAATGTCCATTAGAATATCCACATAGTACATCTTATGTCTCCCAATCCCCAGAATGCTTCAGGACCACACCAGTAATGACTATTTCCCAGAGAAGTAGGTTCCTGGAGAATGGTTACAGTAGGAGATCCACTTGTTGCCAAGTGATTTAAAGTGTAGGGCCATAAAAATGCAAGGTTTTGTAAGTTCTCAGCTAAGGGGAAGTCATATGGCCTGCTAAGAATTTAGCATCAAGAGTCAGTTTAAGCAGGTTTGAAGTCTGGCTTTACCCAGTTTTGTTCCCCAACTTTCGAGTTCTCCATCATCCTCCAAAATTCATCTTCAGTGAGATGGTTTGGTGGTGGTGGTGGTGGTGGTTCTTTCTGAAGCTGATCCCAGTTCCTGCCCCCCTACCCACAGAGTTAGCTCGGCCTTTTTTTTTTTTTTTTTTTTTTGAGTACCTCCCACACTTTGGACATATGGCACCACTTTACAGTGCCTGATCACATTTGTGTTTTAGTTATTTTATTTACTTCTCTTTCTCCTCCACTTGCAGCCAGGGGCAGGCAAGGAGGGGCAGTAGAGCAGTTTCAAGAACATGGGATATGAAGTCAGAATGCATGGATTTGAGTCCCCTTAGCTCTTCAACTTCCTGCCTGAATGAACTCATTAACCTCTCTTTGCCTCAGCTTCTTCATCTGTAGAATGGGGATAAGTTGTAAGTATTAAGTGAGTAAAGAAGGCTAAAGTCCTTAGTGCCGGGGATATAGGTAGTGTTCAATAAATACATTATAGCTCATAAGTACCTTTGCATCCTTTAGGGTGTAACTCAGTACATGACAAAGAGTTCTCAGTAAATTGTGAATGAATGAATGAACAGTGTAGCCTCGGACAAACTCTATTGACTTCTCTTGCCTCACATCTCTTTTCTAAAATGAGATTGTTAACGGAGCATCAAGGTCCCTGTTATGAAATCAGGTGTTCAAATTGCTCGAGGTCTTCAGTGGTAGCGGGAGAAGTTACTAAACAATTTCAATCTGTTGATTATACTTACAGCTGCTTGTCAGAAGGACGAGCCAGAGCCAGTCAGTCAGGATGGATACCAGAGAAACCCCTTGAGCTCAAAAGCATAGTCCTGGGCTTCAGACCATGCAACCAAACACACTGTGTGCAATATTTTTCTCTCTTTTGGCTGAACTCAGGCTTCCCGTAGCTGAAAGCAGATGGCACGAAAAAGCTTACGGTGTGGAAAGCCGGTTTTCCGGGTATGAAAAGAATCGGAGTGCTTAAACTTCGTGCCTCTGCTAAGGAGTGATGAAGATAACGTCCAGAGTGTCCTTTGGGTCTCCTCACACTCCAAAACCCCAGATTACCTGACTCAGATTGGGTCCTGGTGTTAAAGGGCTCCCTGGGCTGAGAAACCCAGAATGATATTAAGCAATGATTTATAGTCATTTACTTTTAGCGAGAAAGGGAGCGATGTTTTCTCAA
This sequence comes from Ursus americanus, assembly GCF_024610735.1. Taxonomy (NCBI): domain Eukaryota; kingdom Metazoa; phylum Chordata; class Mammalia; order Carnivora; family Ursidae; genus Ursus; species Ursus americanus. The sequence goes on from NC_142164.1 coordinate 13,132,840, forward strand.
AATGTCACTCTAAGAAGTTATTGTTCAAAGCGTACAAACTAGGCCAATAACTGTGTACAGATCATATCTATTATTTGTTCCAAAATTCACTTTTGTTTAAAAAAAAAAAGGAAAACACATAACTGGGTTGAAAGTCATGTTATATTCCATCTTCTTCCATTACCCAAGCCAAGAGATGGCCATATCCGGGCACCACTGTTGAGGAAACCAGATTCCAGACCCAGTGCCAAGGAGGAAAAAGTCGTATGTGAAGGGCTCGACTCGTACACATAGATTGTATTGGTTGAGGACCCGTAATTGCAATCCTGGCACTGCCACCTGTGGGCACTGCAGGAGATCCTAGATCTATCACTTAGTCTCGCTAGACTTCACTTTCCTCATCCGTAAAATGGCAATACCTACCTTAAAGGTTGGTGGAGGGATTCAAGAAAATAGTGTAACAGCACTGAGGTGGCTTGTCCAGTTATAACCACAGCATTTATTGACTGTTCTCTCCATTTGAAACCCCAGTGTTGGGGGGGGAATGAAAGCAGAGTGAGGAGTTTGAAACCACGTAGGACATCTTCAGAGTTCTCAGATGAATCACGGACCTGTCCTTCGTCCCCTCCTTTGAATCTAGAGGATACCATTTCTTCCAAATTCAGCTGGTTCCTCTGCCCAAATCCTGGTCGGCGTCTGAAAAGTGTTAGGACTGCTAATCCTGAGAGAGCACTGAAGTAGTTTCCCATTACCTCTCTGCTCCTTTAAAAAAAATGGCAACTCTTGATAAGAAGTTGGTGGAAATAGCACCGCTGGCAAATAGGAAATGAATCCAGGGTTCCTTATGCTGATTGCAAATCCCGCCCCCATATGCTAAGTAATACTGAACATTAGATCATTTGCAAACACTGCATTCCCTTCCTCAGATCTTGAGTTTAGGTCACCTTCCCTCAGAAATCCTATTTCCTGAAACAGCTTAGATCCAGAAAAATTACTGATTGTCTGCTTTTGCCTCAAATCCTTGCATCATTTTTCCCCCTAGCTTTTCCTTTAGATTATTTAGTTCAGTGGGCAAGAAATGAACCCAGTGTTACAGATATTTTGCCTCTGAGTCTTGCACACATTTTTAGTCTGCCATAAATGTTTCATCATAGAAACACTTCATTTATGTCTGTTAGCCACCAGTCAGTTCGTAAAATAGCAACCGTTCCTTCATCAGCTTTAAATATTATTGAAGAAAACTGACATAAGAAATAGCAGGAAGATCGGTAGGAGAAGGAAGGGAAGAATGAAGCAGAGGGGTAAACAGAAGGCGGAATGAACCATGAGGGACTGTGGACTCTGGGAAACCAACTGAGGGCTTCAGAGGGGAGGGGGTGGGGGATTGGGCTAGGCCGGTGATGGGTAGTAAGGAGGGCACGTATTGCATGGTGCACTGGGTGTTATACGCAACTAATGAATCATCGAACTTTACATCGAAAACCAGGGATGTACTGTATGGTGACTAACAACATAATAAAAAATTTAAAAATAAATAAATAAATATTATTGAAGAAAACTGAATAAAACTCCAAGAGAAGCCCATGCTTTTGTTGGTTCTGGATGCTCTGTCACCCCTGAGGCAACTCACCGTAATTGAGGGGCGCCTGGGTGGCTCAGTCGTTAAGCGTCTGCCTTCCTTGGCTCAGGACGTGATCCAGGGTCCTGGGATCGAGTTCCGCGTCGGGCTCCCTCCTCCGCTGGGAGCCTGCTTCTCCCTCTCCCACTCCCCCTGCTCGTGTTCCCTCTCTTGCTGCCTCTCTCTCTCTGTCAAATAAATAAATAAAATCTTAAAAAAAAATAAATTTACCATTATCTGCAAAGTATTTCCTACCCCTTGGACGACAGACTTTACAAAATGATCGTGACTGCCTGGACCCACACGATCCAGGTTCACCCAGTATGACCTTCCAAACGCAGAGGCACTAACTATCTCATGCCCGCCTCAGAGAGGACCTTGAACTTTCTCAATAATGTCGTTGCTGCCCCTTTTCTAGTGACCATTTCTTGGTTGCAGCTCATGGATATGAATGACGGAATGAGAGCCTCGACGGGAATCGGCCCACATGCCCGCTGAGACAGATAACGTTTCTGTTGTATTCATAAAACTTCCATAGGAGAATCAGCATTCAATTATGTTTTTTAAACGATTGTATCTATTTATTTATTTGAGAGAGAGAAAGAGAGCGCGAGCCGCTCAGCCGACTAAGCTACCCAGGCGTCCCTCAATTACGGTTTTTAACAAGCCTTACTGAAAAACATGTTTTCCTTGTACAAAACCAAAATCCCCACATATTGAAGCTTCAGCTCATTTCCTCGTGTTCTCTTTTTATGATCAAAGAAGAAACCTGCACCCCAGCAAGCCAATACTTCTCTCCAGGTTTTCTTGATTAATTGACCAAGCAGGTAATCAGAGGCCTCGAACTCTTGATGTTGCAGCTGCTATGGCTAATTAAATGGCAAAGAGCTGTATTCGTAGATATGATTAATACTATCAGGGTGCTCTAGGGTTTTAATGTTCATAAATTATGACTGAACAATAAAATTTTTATATGGGTTATAGGATTTTTCTTAAGGATCAGAATTAATCAGTGCGTTCCCCATTGACTTTGTTTATTTGCTTTTAAATATAAACCAGAGGCAGCTTTAGGAAACTCCATAACTGAAGTATTTAGAGAACAATCCCAGAGAGAGGACACAGTCAAGACCTAGCCACGATCCTAGTGCAATGCAAATCAGGAGAGCCAATCCATTTCTAGAAAACTGGTTCTGGAGACCTTTGTTTCTGAAGCATAATTCCCCCAAATGATCTGACTAGGAGAGACTCTTTGCCAGCTAATAAATGTGTCAGGTACTGTAGTCACTCTTTCTGTCCCTGGAATTCCGGTGGGACATGGACAGGATTTCTTTAAATTGCATTTTTCTTCCTGCTTGGAGTTAAGTGGCAAGAGCCTTTGCTAATGGCTTTTCTCTAATCTCCTCATTTGTATTTCTATCCAGTCCTTTCTCTGGGCTTTTGGACATAGATGGACACGACAGGTCTCTTAAATACCTCCCCTACCGCCCTACTCAGTTAATGGCGAGATCCCAGCGGTGCACTTGAACGTGTCTCTCCCTTTCCTCCCTTTAGCTCATCATCAGTCCTTGACCTGGTAACTGGTCACGGAGGGGTCCTGAGGGACCGTTGAAGTGAAGACGGAGAGCTAACTGGCAAGTGGCTCCAATTGTGTTTATCTTCACAAAGGATGGGTGTTTGAAATCTCTCATTTTCAGAGTTTCAGAAAGACAGCCAACTCCTTCCTGCTCGGGAGGTACCGAGGCTGCGCCTGATTAGGCTGTCTGAATTCTCTCATTTTTGCTCATCACAGTCACATCTGTTTGGGTTTCTGTCTCTCTCCTGGAGATGCCTCTTGAGAGCAGATCCCCTCAGCTGCTTTACAGCTCATCTGAGGCCTGCCAAAAGAGATTGGCAGAGAACGATCAGCTTTCTCTGCTCTGATAACTCACATAACTCTCCCTGAAAAGAACGCTAAAACCTGGTTCTCAAGTGAACCCGTGAGGAACGGAGCCAAAGAGACTTGTGGTATTTTTCTTTGGAATCCAATTTAGAGTTTATGTTCTCGTGGGGTGAGAAGGGAGAGGGGAGGGGGGAGTGCGAGGAGGGGAAGAACAAGAGGTAGCAGGAACAGGGGCATATACCAAAAAATCGTAGGCTCCAGAGCCAGAAAGACTTTAAGGAACATCTCATCCAGAGATTTCCAGACGTTTTTGGTTTTAGCAGTGGAATCTTTCTCATTATTTTTCTTCATAAGAAATCATACAGGGGTGCCTGGGTGGCTCAGCCGGTTGGGCATCTGACTCTTGGTTTCGGCTCAGGTTACTATCTCAGGGTCCCGGGACAGAGTTCGGAGTCCTTGGGCTCTGCACGTAGTGGGGACTCTGCTTGAGATTCTCTTCCTCTTCCTCTGCCCCTCCCCTCGCTTGTGCTCTCTCTCAAATAAATGAATAGATCTTAAAAAAAAGAAATCATACAGTGAGCCCCAGTATATAAAATAGATGAAAGTGGAAGTGCTAGCGTTGAAACATGGGTGAGGGAACGTACATCGCCTCCATCTACTCCTAGGGCTCTGCACAATACAATTTGAAAGCCAGTAAGACTGTCTAAAGGATGACTTCAAGGTTGGGAACACTATAGCCCCAACAGGAGAAATGACATACCTAAGGTCACACGGCCGATGAGCGGCAGAGACAGGATTAAAACGTATGCCTCCTGCCACCCAGGCTAGAACTCTGTGTGAGTTGAGCCGGAGAAAGGAACTAAGGGTGCTTTCCTCCTGAACATGATCGGGGAGAGAGCTTGGACAGTGCAGTGGGAAGAGGAGGTCAGGGAGGAGCAAAGGTGAGTGGACCCGCTCAGCACAGAGCGATTGGGAGCTGTGGGATTAAGCAGGGTACAGTGTGAACTGGTAGGAACAAAGCAAGACGGGAGAAAAAGGCATTGTGACAATGAGTGTCGAAGGAAAGTTCTTCACTCTCCCGCTCAGATGCTGTACTACTGGTGGGGTGGCAGTAACACAGAAAGGAAAGGCAGAATTTGCTTCTCTAGGGTGGGCTGCGGTTCTTTCTTTCATTCTGCCTTCCTAAGGTGAATGGGGTTTGGGCACGGTTCTCCTTTGAGAATTTGAGACTTATATTCACTCTTCTCTGAGTTGAGAAGCACCTGTGAAATGCATATGGGAGTTAGGAAAGGATGAGAAATATCTGCATAATTAATGGCTAAGTAGTATGATTTGGACCCAAAGTCAAAATGGCTTTCCTTCCCCTTTCCCCTGGATCACTCCCCCTCTAGTCAAAGGCCTCTGTGGCTTCTGTTAAGGGAGGAGACAGGAGAATTCTTGTGGTCTGTAAGCAGACAGGTCACAGAAAGTTAGAGGCCCAGGTGCTGAGCAGAAGGTAAAAACATGCTGAGAGGGAGTAGGGACCTCTTAAGGTCCATTCCACACCCCAAATACTGGCCCTGGTCAGATCTTCTTCTGAGGCCTCTTTTGGTGAGATTATTTCTTTTCATGGTAATTGGAATTTTGAATCCCATACATTCTGAGCCAGGACACATCCTCTTCCCCTTAAGAAGCAATGTGAATCAGTCACTCATCAGTTGTTTTCAACAAACTGTTTATTGAGCATAAACTATGCGACAGGAACTGTGCCAGGAGATGGGAATATAGTGGTGACCAAGACCCAGTCCCAATTTTCAAGGCGTTCGAAATCCGGTGGGAGCCAACCAGGGTTTTTCCCCCATGAATTAATGTCTGAAGAAGTGGCTACTTGAATTGACTTGAGGTGCTGAAACTCTCTTCCACCCTATCCTCCGTGTGCCTTTGGGACAGAGGAGTCCACTAACCTGCAGGGAATTTCAGACCATTAGGCATGACTCTCCTGTAACCCTCCACCTCGGTCCCTGCACCCTTCACCCCAGCCTGCCTTTGCAGACCCGTATCAGCATTTCTTTTCTTTTCTTTTTTTTTAGATTTTATTTATTTATTTGACAGGGACAGCCAGTGAGAGAGGGAACACAAGCAGGGGGAGTGGGAGAGGAAGAAGCAGGCTCCCAGCAGAGGAGCCTGATGTGGGGCTCGATCCCAGATCGCCGGGATCGCGCCCTGAGCCGAAGGCAGACGCTTAACGACTGCGCTACCCAGGCGCCCCCGTATCAGCATTTCTGATAGGGCCACAGTCATTTCAAGACTGGGGACAAGTGGAAAGGGAGGTGGCAGCAGCTTCCCCTGTGGAGCAGTGAAATCTCCACAAGGGGTCAGGTGATACAGCTCTGATGGGCTAAGAGGCCTGAAGGAGTTTCCTAGTTGGGAACTCAGGCAAGAAAAGGACTGGGGTCTGGGCATTTGGTTTTGTTAGCATCTGTATCAATTCAGAAAAGATCTGGAAAGGGCGGAGGGAGAGGTCCACTAAGGAGTGTAGTGGCAGCTCCGAGACAGAGCAGCTCTACTCTTGGCAGCTTCCTTTCTGGCATTAGAAATCAAGTCAAATAGTAAAAGAGTAGTGTCTGTTTGAAGATGGGGACGTGGATGGATCATTCTCTTCGTTGCATTCTTGACCTCGAAACTCCTCCTTCTTCTCCAGGTTAAAATATAGAACAGGGAAAGGGCAGAACCTGTGAATAGAGTGAGGCGAGCAAAAAGCCAGACTTGATTCCTGAATTGGAGGGAGAGAGGCTGCTAGATCTGGAAGAGCAGGGGGAAAAAAAAGAAGTTAGGAGATTGGAGAGAGATTGGAGATGGGCCAGGGCTTCAATAACGAGGCTCAGCGCTGCATTTCCCAAATACTGCTTTCTGTACACGACCCAAGCTCTCCGTTTGGATCCCAAACCCAAACGAATGATTTGGGGCAAGAGGAAAAGCGGGGTTCAGACCGCACATATTGGCCTGTAATGAAAAGTCAGCAAAAACCACTGGGTGGCAGCGTGGTGTGCGGGTGCAGCTCTGCAGTGCCCGCTGCTGCTGCTGCTGCTCCCGCTGCTGCTAATGCCGCCACCGCCGCCGCCACCGCCGCGAGGGCTGAACCCGTCTGCGAGCCCTGGCCTCTCTCCCGAAGGGCTACAAGTGTCGCCATGCGAAATGCCTCGGCGGGTGTGTTTTTGGGGGAGGGGGCTGTTGTGAGTCGCCGACTGTGGCAGGGCCTGGCGAACTTCCCAGGGGCGCCAGCCCGGGGCAGTGTGGCCCGGTAAGAGTCCAACACTAAGGAAAGAGCCCCCCCCCCACCACCCCCCCACCTGCAGGCCACCCCCGGCTCCTCCGGCCCAACTACCTCCTCCCGGTGCCCCCCCATCCCTGCTTCCTCCCGAAGCTGCGTTCTGGAAGAGGAGGGCAGGAAGCTTCGGGCGGTGGGGCAGCGCCTGAGCCCCTACAGGTGTTAGCCGGCGCCGACCGCCCCGGGCCTCGGGGGGGCGGGGCGGCCGGGAGCCCGCGGGGCTGGGCTCCGGGAGGGAGGGGCCGCCGGGGGAGGGGGCCTCGGGGAGGCCGCGGCGCTCTTCCGGAGGGTGCCTGCGGCGACCGGATTCCTATGCAGAGACTGTGCCGCGCCCAGAGCAGCCGCCGCCGCCGCCACCGCCGCCGCCGCCGCCGCCGCCAAGATGCGAGGCCGTTACCTGTTTGATCCCCGTCGGCCAGCTGGCACGGGCCAACTTTTCCCGATCGTCAGGCCCCGAAGTTGCAAGGACTAGTCGGAGGCTCGGAGGGGCCAGGGCGAGGGCGCGCTCCCCCGCGCGCTTCCTCCTTCCCCCCCCTCCCGCCGCCCGCGCTCGCGGCCTCTCTCCCGCCCGCGCCGCTCCCTCCGCCCGCCTCCCCGCTCCGGCCCCCTCCGCGCGGCACTGGGCGGGGGGTGCCGCGAAACTCCGACCCGAGCCACTTGGACTCGCACAGTGTCCTCGGGGCGCAGGGGCCGAGCGCACGCAGCCGCGCCGCGCTGCCTCCGCCGCCAGTCTCGCCGCGATCCCGACCCGGGGCTGTGGCGTCGGCTCGGACCCAGGCAGCCCGCAGCCCGCGCGGGAGCCGGACCACCGCCCGAGGAGCCCGGACGGCATGCTGAGCCCCCTCCTCGGCTGACGGCCGAGCGCGGAGAAGCCCGGGCGAGCGCCGGCCAGGGAGACGAGGGCGGCCGCGGCGCGAGACCGAGCGGACGCGCCGCGGAGGAGCGGGAGGCGGAGGCGAAGGCGAAGGCGAAGCCGGAGAGGGGCCGCCAAAGAAGTGGTGGTGGTGGGCGTCGTGGCCATGGCGGCGGCTATCGCCAGCTCGCTGATCCGTCAGAAGAGACAAGCCCGCGAGCGCGAGAAATCCAACGCCTGCAAGTGTGTCAGCAGCCCCAGCAAAGGCAAGACCAGCTGCGACAAAAACAAGTTAAACGTCTTTTCCCGGGTCAAACTCTTCGGCTCCAAGAAGAGGCGCAGGAGGAGACCAGGTTGGAAGGGGCGCTTGGCCGGCTTTGGTTTTTGGTTGTTTTTTTTTTCCCCCATACTTTACGAGTGTGAGGGGGCCTGGAGGGCGTGTATGTAACCGTAGGTGAGTTTGTCGGGGGCCCATCTGGTGCGGATGTGGCCACCTAGCCGGTGTGCGTGCGTGGGAAGCGATGGCTTTCTCGCCGCGTTCGTAGCGGTAACTGGCTTGCTGCATTGCAACTGCCGTGGGACAGGCGCAGAGCCCGGGGCCAGACCCGGCCCGGGGGGAGGGGGCGCGCCCTCGGCTTCAGACGTGCCACATGTGTGCACGCCCGGGGCTCTGGCACGCGTGACCCAGACGCGGCCGCCGTGTGTGTCTGTGTGTGTGGCGTGGAAATTGCAGGCGCCGAGCTGGGCAGACCCCACTGCCCGCCCTAGCGAACCCGGTGAAACCCTCCTCTGCCTTTACCTCTGCAACTCTGACCCTTCCCCTGATCCAGCTTCCACCCCCAAGGGACGTGTGGGCTCCCGCTATCTAGGCATTCTGTTTCTTTGATCACTTCTCGGCTTATCGGGACAGACTTGACTTGTGGTGCACCCTTGAAATATTTGCTGGAGAGGGGGGAGTGGATTCCTAGAACCTGGTGGCAAAGAGCTTAGTGATCTGGTTAGACTAGTGAAACTGGCTACTTGCTACTAAAATGCTGGATTGAAGAGAGAATTTAAACTCACAGCCAGATTGTAGGTCCTTTGGAACCTATTCCGTGAGAAGAGTAGCGCGATATTCCGGTGCCAGGGGAAATTCACACAGCTCTAGGTGTCAGGTTGCGTCAAGGTAGAGCTTGCCGTTCTTCACCAAAAGAATCCTTTACGCTGTTTTCTTACTTTTAAACTAGATAAATAATACAGAATTTCAGACTTATTCATCAGTTTGTTCTTTCTCTGTTGATGTGTTCCACACACTATGGAATGGAAACGCAGACATCCATTTTCTGTTTGCTCGAAGTTTTCAAGGCATTCGCCGTGAATCGGGCTTGTTTTAAAAAGGCTGAAGCGGTTGCAAAGCGTGATTATGTGGCGTGAATAATTACATACATATTATTTCGGTGCAGGTGTCTGTAGTCAGTAACAGCAAATTTTGGATAACGTGGCTGTTATTGGTAAATTAGGTACTTTTCTGTGGGGATTCCTAATTGAAAATCATTGCAATTGAGAACCCATATTTTAGATAATCATATTTCTGATATTAAATTTGAAAATAAGTATAAACTAATTTCCTTTTCCTCCCCACCAACAAAACCCTGCTCTTTGTGCACCCCTTTTCCCTAAGGATAATTAACACGATAGGCTATGATAATGGTTGTTTTTTTTTTTCTCCTCTCCTCCTTTTTTTTGTATCACAGCTCAATTTTCCAAATGTAAGTCCTTTGATGAAGTTCCAGATTATTTTTGCATTTTCAACACTCTCAGAGTAGCGGGGACTATTTATTCAAAGAGGGATAATTCTGAGAGAAGTCTTTGTTAGTGTGTTTTTGGTCCCTGGTTGGCAAACCACTCTAAATTATCTTTTATTTCTCCTCCTCCTTCCACATGAGAAGTGGCACATCATTAAAAGGCAGAATATGCCATTTGCCAACCTGTTCTGAATGCTCAATGAGATAGAGTACCACTCTGTAAGCCAGGGACATGCTATCAGAAACTAGCTGCCGTCAGAAGCTTTAGGGCTTTACCAGTGTTACGAGGTAGAAATCAAAGGTTTCTTCAGTTTGGAGATTTCCTCTGAAACTTGGAGTTTGTTTGCCTGTTTCCTTTCAGAGGACTCTTTTAAAGTTGTAGTGTGACCTTTTACACTAAAGTTTGTAAATGAAATTAGAATTTTGAATTCTGAGTCTTTTCAGCTACGTACGCGCAACTTACCAACTGATCCAAATCCTCATTCTCTTTGCAGAGCCTCAGCTTAAGGGCATAGTTACCAAACTGTACAGCCGACAAGGTTACCACTTGCAGCTGCAGGCAGATGGAACCATTGATGGCACGAAAGATGAGGACAGCACTTACAGTAAGTGACTGCAAAATAAATAGGATCTCCCAGCGTGTTGTTGACATTGTGTGTTTTCTTTATTATTATTATTTTTTTTTTGGAAATTAACAACCCTTGCGAAATTCTGACCTGAACGCAAAAATACAGTCAACACTTCAATCCTGATGATGCAGGTTAACCTAAAGGAAGTTGAACGTGAAAATATGTAAAATAGTGAACGATAGCAAATAATGTTGACACCAGCTGAGGAACCATCCAAATGTCATCGCCATGGTAATCTGGATGGATTTATGGCTGTCCTTTGGATTTTATTACTTTTTTCCCACAGAAAATTTACTCACCCACACACTGATCCTGAAATAGCACGTTATCTCTACTCTTAAGAACCGGTCTCATCCCAAGAGAGAGGAGTGGTTTCGTGTCATGAGAATTCATCATTACAAGCTTTCACTTCTGCTCTCCCCTCCACACACACTGATAACTCTGAGACTAATTGGGATTTTAACAATTGAGATACCTCCACAGGTGGGTGAAGGGATTTCTTTTAGTGCTTAATTTTTTCTATTATTATTATTTTTTTTTTTTTTTACCATAGCTTAAGTAAAGACCAAGTTGGGACCATAACGGTGAACTTAAAAAAGGAAACACATCAAAGATAAAGTCAGTTTTATTTCTAATTATTGAAGTAATGTGATTATAAGATGTTACATAACCTTTTTATCACATATGCTTTTATTTATCTGAAGTCATAAAAACAAACTCACAAATAGTGAAGCCCTCTCTTCCCTAATAATTGGTGTTTTCTTGCCATTGATAGATTTCTGCAGACCCATTAACTGTTCCATGAGGCCGAAACACCTATTTCTCACAGTTCGTTCTCTCTTTTCCCTAATTTATATTGCATTTCCCTAATTTATATTGCATTTCCCTCAGACTTCGATGATTTCCCAGAAACATCCCCTTCGTTGGCTAAGAAAACAGCCAGGGAAAGTCGGTCAGAAGGCTAGAGTCGTCTGCAGCATTTTTAGAGATGGTCGGCTGTAGGCAGCAAAGCCATAGACAGGGGTCCCAGTGTTAAGTGGCAAAAGAGTTTCTCACCTTTTAATAATGCTTCCTGGGCTGATGGCCAAGCTATGACCTCAAGAGGAAGTCACCTTTAATTACCCTTGAAGAAAGCCCTGGGGGTACCTAGGATGAAAAACATGTATACTGAATGGTTCTTCCCTGTTTTGCAAAATGCTGTGTTACTGTTGACTAAAGTTCTACAGTGAGTATCCTAGACGTTCTGTTTGAAAAAATTAGTCAAGCGTAACTAGAGGGTTTGACTGTAACCGTATGACAGACATTAGTACATAATGATCAGCAGTAAAACATTCCGATAAATTATATGTACAAATCAGTGTCTAGGGAAGGAATGGGGGGGTGCGCTGGTCTATTTTTCGGAGTGCCTCAGCAAGGTGGATCCATTGGGCATTACGTTTGAAAGGAAGTTTATGGTTAGCTGCTCACGAGCCCCACCCAGTCAAGTTCTCCCCCATCGATTTTTTAACATCTTCTCTACATTAAAATCAGAGAAAAAATTATTTTGGGTCTAGTGTTCACATGTGTTTCTTGAAAAAGAAAAACTTTTTAAAATTAGTGCATTGGTTGTGTTTGGTAAACAGCAATAGGCCAGATGTATCAAGATCACACGGTATGCAGTCATTTTAAGATACACACACTTAGACACATATACATACACACACACACACACGCACACACACACATACGTATGTAAATCAAGACTCTGTTTCCTATAGCGGAGCTTTAGATCATGTAGTAGCTTTTATTCAATTCCTACATATTCATAGCTTCTGCCTTTGGTTGTCTTATACCTCTGACTGATATGAATGGCCTTTCAGTGTACTAATGATATTGTAAGACCTTGAAAGAGCGTAGCCTGATAACCAGGATCTGTGCTTAGGCAGAATGAAATAATAGGTAAGTCAACGGTGGTAAGTATTACCACAGCATGACTCATTCGAATGAAAAGTACCTCAAAAGAAATAGCAGGTCTGTGGGGCTTGACCCTACTCCAGATGCTGAATGTGACCAGAGGCCAGGGGACTAGTTAATCTTCCCAGCTGAGGATATTGTAAGGCATAAATCCTCGTGAAACAAGAATGTTTCAGGATTAAAATGATTATTAAAATGATCATTACAATGGAAGTGTAGCCATGTAAATTTATTCTTTTTTTTCCCTCCAAAGCCAAGCAGCTTTCTTGCATTCATTCATTATTTTAAATGAGTAGGACAAGAATACAAGTTGTTTTCTCTTCTACTGTAACTCTTTCATTTTTATGGTATTTCCTTAACACGTATTCCTGATACTGTGTTTAAGTTTTCCTTAGTTTTTGTTAATTTTTAATACCTTTCATCGTTTTTTCTCATTTAGTTCAAATTGATATTTTAAGTCTGATACGGTAAGCACAATTACGATAAAACAAATTCATTCATATTTACCCAGATAGATCTAGTCCTAAAAACATATGTTTGATATTATATATTTAAGCTGGCCTTTGATTTATTGCAACAGTAGATGTCAGTTCAGTAACATCTCATCATGAGCAAATCAGCCATTGTAAATTATGTATTTCCCCCTGAAAAGGAAAAGATGATAGACACTTTGTGGCGGCAGTTTTATTATTATCTGCCTTGGGTGCAATGAGGGCTATTTTAAAAGAAGAGGCAACTTCCCTTCAAATCTCCAGCAGTGTTACTAGTTCAGTGTGTCAGCTCTCCCCAATCTGCAGTAAGATATACTTCCATTAATTGCTCCCTTTGAGAAACTGACCTCAGCCCAACTAATGAAGGAGGATGACCTCAGTGTCATATCCAGTAAACATTAAGTGCCAACTTGTGCATGTCTCTGAGAAAATGGTCACTTCAGAGTAGAAGGAGTTTAATTGGTTTTATGTAGACACAAAAGAACGAACAAGAAACAAAAGCCCTTTTATTTATTAAAAGCTTATTCAAAACTTTGACGGAAATGGAAGAAGAGATTTTTTTTTTAAAGATTTTATTTATTTATTCGACAGAGATAGAGACAGCCAGCGAGAGAGGGAACACAAGCAGGGGGAGTGGGAGAGGTAGAAGCAGGCCCACAGCGGAGGAGCCCGACGCGGGGCTCGATCCCACAACGCCGGGATCACGCCCTGAGCCGAAGGCAGACGCCCAACCGCTGTGCCACCCAGGCGCCCTGGAAGAAGAGATTTTTGATATTTAATGAATGTGTTTTAGATACACAAGTGGAATCAGTTTTCTTCTCACGTTTAGAATATTTTCATCCTAATGGAAATAATATCTTAGGTACGTCCAGGAGGAAGTACTCCAGATTTAGAGAAACACAGGCACGCAGGAAAATACTGATTCTGCGCAAGCTTACCCCTCATATAATTTCTTTGCATTTTTATCTGGAAAAGCTGACCCTTCAGACTTTCAACCAACCCAGTTTATAATCCATCTTGAATGTCTAAAGAAAAGAAAAGACTAGACTAGGATGACCAGGCGCTGTCTACTTTTGCTGCTTTCTTCACTTTTTTTGTTTAGAGTGCTGATTTTTGTTTTTGAATGGAGTGTCACAGAAATTTATGGTACATAGTGAAAAATGCATGTTCTCCTATATAGTTAATACCATTAATCAGGAATAGATAATCCCAGGTGTGGATCACTGATGGATTTTGCTTCTCCTACCTCATGCTATCTGATGATTGGAATTCAAGCATTTTATTGCTCATTAAAACCCACACCAGTGAGTGGTGGAGGCACGTGGTGAAAATCAAATCTTTCTTTCTGTTACTTGGGCTGTGTTGTTTTGTCTTGTTTTGCTTGTTATTAGCTGCATGAAGAGAACTAAGGAGGTTCTGAATGTTATGAAAAATGAGGTTCTAGAAGCAGTTCTGAATTTCATTTATCACTCCCTGTCCTCTATGACAGTGACTGAACTAGCATCCAGATGCAGGCTCGTATTCTAGTTGCCTGGTGGTACGCAGTGGTATGGCTTTTACGCCAAACCCATATGGAAGTTTTTGTTTGGTTTCTTAGATCTCAGATTTTTTAAAACAAGAACTTTTATATAATAGGATTGTGATCTGTCGCATTCCAAAAATATAACATCATCATGTTTTCACCATTCAGATTGCTGTCAATCCACAGATGTGTGTTGAGCACCTGTGTGAGCAAGGCATCATCAACAGAAAGAGAGAGATAGATGCCATAAGCAAAGAGACAGACTCCTTTGCTCTGCATTGCATTGTCAAATATAGCATGAGATCCTGGCTTGCAATCTGTGCAATTACCTTCCTTTACCTCACATAACAGAAGGGCACAGCTTTTAATATGATGAGCATTGAATGAACACTTGTATTTTGAACTGCCCTAGCTCCTCTCTGGTAATACCCTGATTTTAGGGGAAATATACATTGTAGGCTCCCCCAAGAATATTTAGTTCTCATTAATATTTCTCATCCATATTACCCCCCCTCCTGCAGTATATATATGCATCAAGGTAAGAGATCCCAGAAAAGCTATTCTTACCCATATGGTGACTCTTTTATATTCTTGTTCACAGAAATGATAGCAGACCGATACATCATCATCAGTAAACTTACACACCGAGGCAAAAATCATCAACATTGGTCTATGACTCTTGGAAGGTGCACAGGCTAGCTTCAAAAGATGTGTGTGGCAAGCACTACGTTTTAAAAATGTACTGTTTTATTTTTATTCACCATGTAGGAGGGAGTAGACAGCTGGTAGGGGGAGGACGCCCACTGGTTTTCTCCAGTGAGTGGTGTGTGATTGTGAGGAGAGGCTGGGTGTAAGTTTCACGCAATCAGACCTTCAAATGGAGAAATGAAGGCCTCTTTGGTACCAGCTGGCTGCCTACTTACAACTATTTTGCTAAATAAACAAACAAACCTCTTAAGTTCATTATTTGTATTCCTGTCACCTTTGCTACTAGACACCAAAAGCTAGGCACTGTCCCCCTCCTCCAGCCCTATCTTGGAAAATGTTAGTTCTTTAAGAAATACTGAAATACTACTCTGGGAACATAAGACTACAAAAATGCCTTTTTTTCAAGGCCTGGATTTATTTTTGGGTTGTTGCATTGGAAATAATACAGATAATTTAGATGAGGGAGTTAGACTAGTATCTTTTCTAAGATTCTAGGAATCTCTTCCCAACTGGTAGATCATAACCATGTCTGTGAATTTTAGCAGTCATCTAGGGGAGCAGTTTAAAATAGTTCGTTGAGGATAAAGCTAGTTAATATATAGACCAATTCCTGAAACTATAGCTCTCCAAAAGCTTCAGGATTCCCTAACTTCCGACACCATACAAACCATGGGCTTGTCTTCCATTTGCCCAGGGTGTCCGACAGTAGTGGCTATGGCATAGCCCCACTTACGTGACTGTAGCCGGACACCAAGTACGCTAAAAGGTAGAAGAGGCCCTATCTCTCTGTCTATATGTAAACATACAGACATCGTTTTACCGAGCACGCATTACTTTTGGAGGGCC
The DNA here is from genome assembly GCF_024610735.1 of Ursus americanus. Classification (NCBI taxonomy): domain Eukaryota; kingdom Metazoa; phylum Chordata; class Mammalia; order Carnivora; family Ursidae; genus Ursus; species Ursus americanus. Next base: position 13,148,409 of record NC_142164.1, read on the forward strand.
GCACCTGCTGGGAACGTTGAAAAGCCGTGGAATTCTGAATGATAACATCGCTTTCACATTCTTTCTGATTTCAGCTCTGTTTAACCTCATCCCTGTGGGTCTTCGAGTGGTGGCCATCCAAGGAGTTCAAACCAAGCTGTATTTGGCAATGAACAGCGAGGGATACCTGTACACCTCGGTAAGCCTTGCACGGCACTCACGCTTTGACTGCTCTAGGTTTCATCTGACGTGAAATAAAATATGCTGCATATGTGTTAGCATTGCAGATTTCTCTGATGAGGAAGAATGTTCTTGATGGAAATATCTCATTTGAAAGGACAAATTAACTTCCGGGGAAAGTTATATCTATTGCTAGTTAATCATTTGAAGCTAACATTTTCGGTATAAAAATCACAGAGCCACTAAACTTTTTTGCATATGATAACACTTGGATTGTTATGTTATGCAGCATATCGTAGAATGCTCCGTCTTGCTTGGCAGCTGTGGGAAGCAAAGCCATTTCTATAACTCAGCTCAACATATATTTATCCCCGCTTCCTCCTAAAGAAATTAAGGAGACCTCTTCCTCATATTAACTCTAGGACATAAAAGATCGTTCTGGAAGTGTCTCCATTTCTTATCTTCAGTTCCATTAGGTCACATTTGCTGTCTCTACCCTTTTTCCATCAGGCACATTTCAACCTCTCCATATGTGCAAATTCCTGCTTTTCCCAAGAAATACGTAAACAGTGTTGACAACAATTCAGTTAGGAACATGAGGCCAAATTAAGCTTTTTAAAAATGTTTAACATTGAAAATACACGTAGAAGCGGTACAGTTACCAGGGTGAGGATTTCATTCTTACCAGTAGACCTAGTTACCGATTACAGGAGATCACTTAATCTGTGAATACTCTGGAGTCTTCATTTCGAGTTTCACATATTTTCAGAAGAGGCTAGGATGTTTACAATGGAGAGAACTGCTTGTCAAACTTCCTACTAGACAGACTTCAAGGAGGGTATTACCATGGCCGGAGAAATCTGTTGCTCAAACTGCCAGAGTGATCAGCCCGTTGTGCTCTTGCCTGTTCCCTGAATTTATGGCAAAGCCAGGTGTGTAGAAAGACTGTTGGCAGATGTGGTGGAAACCATGTCATAGCCCCGGTTTTCAGAGACCAGGCTGGGGAAGAGGTGAAAGAAGACGAAGACCACAAAGAGCCCATTCATTTGGCAAACCGGGCAGTCCGTTTCATATTACCGTAGAAGGTTAATCACCAGCATAATCCTCCAACCCTGGTCACTGTCCGCTTCCTATCAGGCCACGGCAGCGGTCTTGTTGAATAAATGTGGGGGCTTGATTATTTTTACAAATGGAAAATTTGGATTTATTGCTCTATTCATGGAATCTGTCACTTATTAATACGTTGCTATTATAAAGGATAGGAAAGGGGATTTGTTTTTCAGATTTGTGTTAAGATTAGAGAATGTAATAACGCAGGATTTTAATTAACTTCATTTAGATCCACAGACTACCTTAACAGGGCCAGATACAAAGGTAGGTGTTTAATGAAATAAATGCTTGTTTTCTGAAATCACTGTGTTGGCGTGGGAAGGAGATGGGATATATGATGCATACATTTGGGAAGGTAAATACCAGATGGCATAGAAAGTAATTATTAGGAAATAATTACTGGTCAGGAATCCAGAAGGTTGAATTTTTTTTAAATCTTGCAACAGTAATTTTAATTTTGGAAAGAGCATTGAAGTTAGAGTGAGGGAGAAGTCATGTTAGGTAATATGTCAGGTGCCCCCACTCAAGAAAATTAGGGCATTCGGTATTACATTTAGGGAACTGATGTCAAAAATTCATAGCCTACCATTCAAATTGACCATTATTTTAGCAAATAGGTAAGTGCCAACATGAGCTCATTTCTAAGGAAGACTTCCCAGGAGGAATCGGCATTGTAGATCGATGGGCTTCCTTTCCGTGCTGGGCAAGCTGATGGCGAAATGGGGGACACTTTGTATGCATTTCCCATTAAGGAAACGGAACCTTAAGTAAGCATTTCCTATTAAGGAAAAGAAACTGTTTTCATTAAGGAGGAAGGATGTGTGATTGATAACCCTGGAGTTCATATAGGGGAAAATATCCAGTTAGTGTGCTCCAGGAAGGGATCTGAATCTTCTCCAGGCTAAATTTTCTACTTCTTGTTACTCCTCTTGGATCAAGGTTTGGAGGCCCTTCACCGTGTTGATCACCCATTTTGGTATCATTTAAGGTATGGTGCCGAGACGCTATTAGGATAGAATCTGTCTCGGTGACTTTGGCATTTTGTGTTGTTGTGACCAGAAAGCTACAGGAAATGTGCCTCCTCAGAAGCGAGAGGCTCACTCTTCCCTTACATGAAACCATGGCACTTCTACCGCTGAAACATTGCATTTCTGTTAAGTGCCACTTAGCAAAGGGAAAATGGGTTTGGACAGTGACCTAAGGAGGATGCAAAAATAAGGAAGAGGGGTCTACTGATGTGAGCAAGTAAAAAAAAAATCTGCTAGGAAGTTACTGAAAATAATCTTGGTGAGGAATGACTAAGGTCTGCCTCAGAGCACCGGCAGTGGCACTGGCTAAGAGGACGTGTATTCGTGAGCTGTTTTAGAGGTAGAAGCCTCAGGATTCGGTGGCTGACTGGATTTGGAGGGAAAGCAGGACCCCGAGGGATGGTCAAACATGTCTGCTTGCCGTTCACTGCGGATGAAAGTAAAGTAGCTGCAGGTAGAGACACTTGAAGAAAGTTGCACAATGGCGGGTTATTAGGGCCCCCGGGGGAGAGGCATTTGGTTAATTGGTTTGACGGTGAAGCTATTAACCAAGATGGGGAATAAAGGAAAAAGCAGACCTGGGAAAGAAGATACCCGAGTGTAGCTTGCTATAGATGCTTGCAAATATGAACATGGAGTTTGAGAAAGATGTGAGCTAGAGATAAAATGTGGGAGTTACCGCTTGTAGGGGGTGGTTGGTGCCATGAGAATAGTTGGGCGAATATGTGGCACAAGAAGAAAAGAGAGTTTGTCAAGTAATATTAGGGAATACCATCGTGTAAGTGGCCGGCAGCAGCAAAAGAACTAATTGGGGCAGATAATCATGGTATTACAAACGCTAAGAGGGGAGAGAGTTTTCAGAAGAGTCAGCAATGTCAAATGCTTCAGAGAATAAGTAAAACAAGAACTGGGAATATATCATAGGAAGGTCTTCGCTGATCTCGACAAGAGCGCTTTCAGTGCAGTAATGGAGGCAGAAACCAGGCTGTAGTGGGTGACTTGAGTGAATGGGAAGGGAGAAGTAGAGGCAGTAGGTACAGCATTTCTCACAGGAGAGACATGAGTATTTAGAGGAGGACACAGGACGGAGGGAGGAATGCTTTCGGGGTTGTTCGGTTAAGACACTTGAGTCTACTTGCTGGGTGAAGGGAAAGAGCCAGTGGAGAGGAAGGACTTAAAGACACAGGAAATGGGACCCTCTATGGAGTGGGGTCCGGAAGGAGTTGAGGAGACTGCTGGAACTGAGTGTTAAGTGAAAGGATTAGATTCGCCTTGATAAGAGGGAGGCCGCTCCTACAACAGGAGCCAAAGACGAGGACAGATGTAGACATCGGTATACGAAGCCTGCTGGTGATGGAGAGGAAGGTTGAGGGATTTCCAGCCAAATGACCTGCATATTCCCAGGGAAGGAGAATGAGAGGTCACCTGCTGAAAATCAGACGCCCGGGGGTGGCACGGGTGAAGATCCGAAACAGCTCTTTTGGGAAAGGGGCGTGGAAACAGTCTAATGACCAGGGCTGTGGAAACCGCAGCACGTGGGCCCAATCCAGCCTATAACCTGTTCTTGTAAATAAAGTTTTATTGGAACACGGTCACACCCATTAATTTGCTCACTGTCTCTGACTGCTTTTGTGCTACAGCAGCAGAGTTAAGTAGTTGCAACAGAGCCCTTAGGGCCCACAAAGGCTAAATTATTTACCACCTTACCCTTTACCAAAAAAAAAAAAAAAAAAAAAGTTTGCTGACTCCTAGTCAGACAGCGGTTCTCAACTTAGCAACCTATTAGAATCACCCGGGGACCTTTAAAAAAATTCCAGTCTCTGTGCTACACTCAAACCAATTATATAAAAATGTCTAAATGGGGGGATCTGTGCATGAATATTTTCTAAAACTCCCAGGCTGATGCTAATGGGTAGCCTGGGTTGAAAACCACTGATCTAGAGAAAAATGATTGCTGAATAGCAACTGAGACCCACCCCCACCCCCACCACGAGGTCGGAAACTGTGAACTCATATGCACTTTGTCCTTTATCTGAAATTTCTGATGCTTATCATCTTTTTCTGCTCCTGCAAACAAATTGACTTTACATTTCTAAAGGACTCTTTCTTGAGATGAAGGAAGATGCTGATCCTTGGAAAAGCTCTCTTATTTTATTTCCTTGTATTTCTTTGTATACTTCTGCGTTTCTGCTTGTCCATCCCTCCATTTCCTTGAAATTCAGTTTTATATTTTTTACTGTTTCTTCCCCCCGTTTGTCCATTACATAAAGAAGCAATACCTCCGTGGTGTTATTGCTATAGGGATAGTAATTTATTTTCCATGATTAATCTCAGAATTCCTGCACTGCACCCTCCCCTCCTTTTTTTTCTTGTTGCCACGGGGGACAGACTTGATGTAGGCTCAAGTGGCAGTGAGAAACCATCTGTGGCACAGAGAATCGTAATTAGCCATTATTTCATAACATATTTACTTTTGTCGATGATAGAACTAAGGCTTTCTGGAACTGTAAGGAAATTATTATTCATTGTTCATACCTTTGGTTTTTCTTTACCAATGATGAGTTATACACAAGCTTTTGAGAGTTCCTCAAAACTTCATAGTATAAAAATTTAATAGCATAAAGCTGTTCGTAATACATATTTCAGAACCAGTTGAAATAAATAAACATTGCAGAAAATCAGGGGTCTCAAATGTGAAAATATTAATAACATCCTAGTATCTCTTTTATTGGAGGAGTAATACCGGATGCTAGAAACAGGATAATACAAACTCAAAGGTAAACCAGAAGCATTTTGTTTTGATTTTGGAATGTTCCAGAACTCAGTAACAGCCTTTTTACTTGCCTAATTACCTAACCTCTCGTCAACACTACTTTTCCATTTTCAGAGCGCGCATTGTTGCTTGAGTTGTTTGTCGGGGTTGGGGTCACTAATGTGGAGACAAGTAAAAATCCTTTGAGAAGTCAACCTTTTCCATTCATATATTTCTAGAGAGGACTTACGGGAGTGGTTTTACAGCCTTGTTTTATGGTCCTGGGATGACCACAGCAAATTAGAGGCAAGACCAGAAGGCAGGTCTCTCTGATCAGTCAGCTTGATGCCTCGGGAATGCAGCAGCGTGTGTCACCGATCCCAGGGGCCTGGTCAGACTTGAGTCTGAACTAGGGGACAGATTCTGACTTCTCCACCGGAGTATTCCCACATACCTTAAATTTACTCAGTTTCTTCTCCCATCACAGATGTTAATTTCGATGATCCAATCAAGATGTTGTCTGATTTTCCACTGTATAGTTCTTGCTTTTTTTTTTTTTTTTTTTTTTTTGCGACTAATAAACAATCCGTCAGGAACTGCTTTGAGTAAATATCGTGCTCCTAAAAGCCCAGTTTTTAACATTATGGTTTTAGGAATCCCAAACCTCTTTAGAAAACTAAGAGAATTCATCAAAAATTTGAGAAATGACCATGGATTCTTAAGTATGCCATATAAGTTTACCAGTAGTTAAACTGAGCTCGAGAAAAATGCACATGTTTTTCACAAAGCGAGGAGGCATCGTAAAAAGTAGGATCCAGGGGCAAAGAATTTTCTGGGTTTAGCATTCTGGTCACTGGGCTTAAATACCATTATGTAATGGAAGGTTAGTTGATATCGTTTGGGTGAATTACAGTCAATTCTGATAAATGTTTTAACTTCCGACTGTGGGGGGGGGAGGTTGGTTTACGTTAAAAGGCCTCAGATGCTCAGTACATTTGCTGTCAGCTGTGATCGTACTGTCATGCAGATTTGTTTTCTTTCTCACATTTCAGCACGTGACTACTTAAGGCCTAATTTTCAGTGATATGACTTCACAGCTCTAGCCCGTATTCTAATATAGGAAGGATGTTAAAGTTTAGATGAAAAAGCACGGGGCGCCTGGGTGGCGCAGTTGTTGAGCGTCTGCCTTCGGCTCAGGGCATGATCCCGGCGTTCTGGGATCGAGCCCCGCATCAGGCTCCTCCGCTAAGAGCGTGCTTCTTCCTCTCCCACTCCCCCTGCCTGTGTTCCCTCTCTTGCTGGCTCTCTCTATCTCTGTCAAATACATAAATAAATAAAATTAAAAAAAAAATCACAAAAGTTTAGATGAGCTCCTCGATCAGTTCAGTGTGATGAATGTCCTCCTAGCAGACATGTGTAACGTGTAAAATGTTGGAGTTCTGTTAAATTTGTGTATCAGCAAGTTCATATAGGGTTACTGTCATAGAGGCTTATAAATTTAATTAGAATTATATGGAGGGCACTGGTGTAAACATTAGAGCTGTTTAGGGAAGTGGGATTGACCCAGTTATAAAAGGAAATGATTTAAAATAAACACAAATGCTGTTAATACCCAGTACAGAAGAACATGATCGTTATCAAATCAAAATTGATTTCTCGGGTGGATTTTGCATATAACCAGTAGCCATCATATATAACACCCCTGCAAAGCTAGTAGGCACACATTCTAACATCTGATTAAAACTTTAGCTTCTTTGTATACTTCACTTAATTCACCAAGTGTTCAATTTGAGTTGTTTAATATAAAATTAGAAAAGGGTTGACTATGAACACTTAGGTTCCCAATTTCGGTACCCACATCTAACAGGATTTTTGTTTTCAGGGCCATAGAATTAAACATTTTTGATGGGCATTTTCGTTTCAGACTAAGGTGATTGTAAGGGTAATTAAATGCATACACACACACTTCGGAGTGCTATCACTAAAAGTGGACTATGAAGAAAATGAAATTATTTTACAGAAAGAGAAGCAGAGAAAACAAGCACATTTTATTTGTTAATGGATGGCTCTGCTAGCCCAAGGAGCTAAACTGTACATTTTAAAGAAGCTTTCAGTTCCCGTGTTGGTGCTGTTGAGGTAGAGGTCATTATATTTACTGTATTGAAAAATATACCATATATAGCTGTATTCGTCTTCGGTATTCCTTCAGAATACCAGTGAATCAGCATAATTTTCAAACCCGAAATAAGTTTCCCAAGTCACAGATTATTTCACATGCTTCGTTCTCTTTCCATTTCATGGAAGTTTCATTCAAATGTGAAAGGAAATCTAGCTTGGCAGTATTTGAATATGAAATCAGATAAATCTGGTTGTTGGTACCTTCACAGTCAAGTGCCTTCTCTTTATGGTCTCCGTAAAAACGTAGCCCAGACTGGTAAAGTATTCAGATCAAAGGTATAGTTTCTTAGGTGGAAGAATGAGGATGGTACTTTCTCAGAAATCAAGGAGGCAATAGTAGTTGTCGCTAAATAGAGCGAGATTGGCTCCGTATTCTGTTTTTGAGGCCAAGTTGAAAAACTAATCCAAATGAGAGGTCATGGGGCACATATTTAAAAGAGTGTCTCACGGCTGTAACTCAGAAGCTAAATTCATATTTGTAGGAAAAAAGCCAGTCTCTTGGAGCTAAAGAATAAAGTAATTGGCAAGAACAAGGAAGAAGAATTTTAGCAAGTAAAGCCAGATGTAGAGGGGGTAATTCATGCGTGCGCACGCGTGCGCACGTCCTTATGCACACACACAACACACATACACAAAGACAAATGGAAGAAACCAGTCTTATGTTCATTGCTCTGTTGCTATTATGGGACTAGTTACTTTGGAATTCCCAAAATAAATCTGTTTTAAATATATATCCTACGCTGAACATGTAATACCTTTGGAGATTGCTCTAGCAACATATTTGGTAATGCTTACTAGCTTTATAGAACCGAGCAAATAAGACCTTTTTGTGGCATTTTGGGTAATTATCCAGTAAGTCTCATGTCTTGGTGCAGGCAGTGCTTTCAGTCCCTCCCTTCTTATTTGTATAATTTTAATCCACAATGTGGCAGAAACAAACAGCCCATCAAGGCCTTTTTCTTATCATCCTTTCCATGAAAGTTGTATTTTAAAATAGTTTACCTAGCAATCCTATACTCATTAGGTAGTAACAGATTTTTCTCCATCCCCCCTTAGTCATACAACAATGTCTAGCAAAAATTACCTTTTTAGTAAGTATTAAACTAATTAATAAAGGTGTGTATAAAAAATAAAAACAAATCATACTATGTGTGTCAGGCCTTTGCATATGTAAAATAAGTGATAGGGCCCAATTATAACCTTTCATGGATCCTCTCAAGTGTTAACATTTCCAGATTACCTAAGAGAGTGAATTATTCAGGGGCCCCTGGTTGGCTCAGTCAGTTAAGCGTCTGACTCTTGATCTCAGCTCAGGTCTTGATCTCAGGGTCGTGAGTTCAAGCCCTGCTTTGGGCTCCGTGTTGGGCATAGAGCCTACTTTAAAAAAAAATAGGGAATTACTGATACACAAAAAAATTGAAGGCAGCAGCACTGGTTTCAGTGGTTACCCCACTTAAAGGGAATTGTGACTTCTGAACAGGGACACTTTAAATGAAAGCATTTCTCTGATCATTATAATAGCTGTAACCAAGGTTAATAACTGGCAAGCCCCTGACTAATACATTTAATATGTTTTACCCAGGCTGAATGTGTGAATAGATAACACGTCTGTGCTAAAATTCTGATTAAGTTATTCATCAGATACTCTGATGCTAACTGCTTTTGACAGTCTGGAAGTGGAACTGCTGGGAAAGCCTCAGTTGATTTCTTGGCTAGATTTTGCATATAACCAGTAGCCATAATATAGAACGCCCCGTTCCATAAGGGCCCCAGATGTGAATAGGAATTCCAGCTCAGCATAGAGCCGGTGTAGCCAGAATTAGAGGTGATGTCCATTTTTACCCAAGAGAAAAATTATTATAGATATTTGGAAACGTCAAATGTAAATAACAACCCCAAAGCATTAACAACTTAGCAATAATAGGATGAAAAAAGCTTAACAGGGGGAGGTTATGAATCATCCCATAATACTTTCATAATTGACGATGAGACACCAGAAAGTGACAGTGATCGCTTTCAGAAAAGAGCTTCCAACTGGTGAAACTCCATTATATACAGCGAACACTGTAACAGAAAAGCCTATGCATAACAAATCCATTGCTCTAATCTGGCCACAAAATCAGCAAGGCTACAACAACCAAAGTGTTTTGGTTGTTTGCATGGTTAAAGAATTCTCAAAAATGTTGTGTAAAGTATTCCCTGCTTCCTGGCCACGTCATACTGAGTCCCTGTATTACAAGTGCTAACGGAAGGGCCTCTCTGCAGACTGTTTGCACTGAAGAAGATTGAGGTCGAGCCTACAGAAGACCTGGGAGCTGAGAGCTTCTTTACTGTATCACAATGTTTAAGGCAGAGATCAGAAAGCTCCCGCCACACCTCTGGTCTCAGAAAGCCCACTCACACGTCTCAGCCCCAGAGAACCGGAGGCATGAGATGGTCTAGGAGCTTTGTCGGCCAGTCAATAATTACCAGCTATCCGGGGAGCATCCCCATGGTACTAGGCTATAATCTGGCCACAAACAGTGATCACATGGCTCTGTACAGTGGCCGGAGTTTACAGTCATTCGTCCTGTGTTCAGAGCCCTGATCGTTCATAGTTGCTCTACCAGAGGAGGGATTGGCATACACCGTTCCTCCCCAACTTCTGCAGCCTGGCAATGCTATTTTTAGTCCTGAACTCACTGTAAGAAAATGCCATATAGGGAAACAATCTGAATGTCCTTGGGGATGGGGGTGGGTTGAGGGTGCCTCTTTATGGAAATTTACGAGTCGTATTAAGTAATATATATTGGATATTTGGCAAACACAGTCTTCAGCAGATCACATTAAGACCATGTGTATATGTCATGGGATGGTAGAATTGAATACAACGCAAAAATGGTTTTCAGTTATATCAAGGAATGATGTAAGTTCAAGTACTTTAAAAGTCTTGTAAATGTGTGAGTCCACTTGCATAACACAAGTGGGTTACAGTGGATTCAGCCAACCAAAGCCTGGAGGTATGTCAGAGTCCACCTCCCATGTTTGGACGATGCCACTGGGCAATCTTTCCCTCCGGTTTTCTACACTTTCGTCCTGCAGTAGTAGGCGTAGCAAAGAGAAACAACGCTGACCTGTAGACCCAGGTGCAACTTCCCGGGGCTGTAATATACAAACTATATTAACACGTGCTATTTTGAGGAGTACAAAGTACTTAGTTCTCCAGAATGGGATGATCATTTCCTACCAGGGACTTTTTGCTCTGAGATCCCTGTTACTCATGGTACTTTTGTCTGATTGGATGGTTGGTTACATGGGTGGTTAACACTAGAGACATTAGGTGGATAAAAAAGCACATTTATGAAAGCTGTTTATTACATTTGCATTCCTAATATCCCTCCCAACGAGGGAAGCCACCCAGCCAACTCGCGTTTCTTCGTACTCCTCTATTCCCAAATAGAATTATTTGCTCAAACAAAAAATTCCGCTCCCAGTAGGACTGTCAATAAATCAAAGCATTTGTATGCCACAAGGGTATTTGAATCTTAACAATTCTTTAATTTCACATAATAGGCTCAGGAGACCCTTTAACTGCTAGTGTCTCTGATCTAGGCATGAGACTTTATTTAAACCAATAATTAACCTTGAGAGTAGAGCTCAACAGAACCGCGATGGGTGGTTTTGCTCAGAACATTCTTTGCTCTGGACCTTGCTCTGATTTCTGTTCACGTGAAGGGCGTGCAGAGCAGCATTTTCTTTTACGTGGTGTGGGCTCTCTTTTGATCCGCCTCCTCTCCAGATTTTGAGGTGAGGCTCTTTGCCTCGCCATAGCTGATCATTTTATTCTGCACCCCTCACTAACAGCCTCTGTCTCGTACCGCTGAAGCCGTAGTGAGACTAGCAGAGTTTCGACGTCAAGGGAGGCTGTTTTGTTTTGTTTGTTTTTCCATATCTCTAGTACATTCTGGCAATGTTCCGCAATTTGCATGAACCACTCATGGTACTTGCTTTCGGAGACGTAAGGGCTCTGCCTCTGGGGCTCACACCTGGATGTGGACCCACAGAGACTGTTGTTCTACGAGCTGCTGGGCGCTCGTGTTGTTTTTGTGTTGTGTACCATCAAAACATACAAAAGAAGCACGCGAACAGGTGAGGAATAATAATAGTAAAGAAATGTAAGGATTGCACATGTGTTTGAAATAATTCTGGATTCGATTTGATTCAGACTTTTGGGGGTTTTTTTTTTTTGGCGGTCAGGACACCTCTGTCTTGGCAGTGTTAGGGAGCTAAAATGAAAAAGAAATGCAGTTTCTTTCCCAAGGTTATTGGTACTCTGAGGTTTTGACTAGCCTCTAAGTGCTAGGTTCTATCCTCAGGGTTCAAGAGTGTGGGAGCAAGTGGCCAAGGCATGTCAGAATCCCTGCCCCCACCTTAGAGGTAAAGATATGCCCCAAGATTGCGGAAATCCAGTGAATCAGCCGAGGAGATGATGTGATGGCACATGTTTTCAAATAAGTTTACTATCGTTGCCCTTTTCCCCTCACTTGTGCTAATATTTGAACAAGGAGCTATGCAAGCAGGTTTTAAATCGTGTGATTACCTCCTTAAAGGTCAGGTTTTCCTGTTATTTTATTTAGCATTTCTGTCAGAATATTTGACGAAGGGTTTTTTATGGTAAGTACAGAAGCGTGTGTACAATAGTCTTTTTATGTGGTCAGTCTCCCACTTGGGAAGGGGAAGGACTTGCCATTTTTTATCAGAATAATTGTGAACCGCCTTAGTTTAAAATTTGGAACTGTGATGTGATATGATTGGTGCTGTGGTAGGTTCTTGTATTGGCTACGGCGGATTAAAAAAAAAAAGCATGAGAAAGAAGATGGGCAGTTAGTTGGTTTGGATTTTTACTTTGCTTTAACAACCAGTGCTTAATTGAGTGTTTTTTTTTAAATTTTTTATTACTATTACGCATTAATGTTACGCAGCCCTGAATGGTGACCTAAGTCCACCTTTGAGAGGCTTTCCAAACATACACTCTAGCTTTTTTCTATGTTTGGATTTTTACTTTGCTTTAACAACCAGTGCTTAATTGAGTGTTTTTTTTAAATTTTTTATTACTATTACGCATTAATGTTACGCAGCCCTGAATGGTGACCTAAGTCTACCTTTGAGAGGCTTTCCAAACATACACTCTAGCTTTTTTCTATGTATAGCTAATCCTCAGGTGTAGGTGTCATTTACACAATTTGTTGGAATCACTCCTTTAATGGTATAATTTTCTTAGCTGACATTATGTAGACTTCATCAAGTCCAAAATTCAATAACCCAAGAAATTCTACCAAGACATCAGTGTCGCTTGTACAGCGGTAAAAGCCTATTAAGATCCCTCTATGTGAAGTGTGTCATAAGAGTATGAGATACTAACCCACTGATATACTGAATCAATAGCATTTCTTGGTAGTTAAATCCTGCTTTTTACATGGCTCCACACTCCTCAACCTGAGAGATCTCAAACCTCCCAGGGTGTGTTCAAGTCGGGGGAAATGAAAATACGGCCCACTGTGAAAAAACCTGGCGAATATCTTCAGCAAGTTGCTCATTTCTGGCACATTAGTTAATTACTTCACAAATTGTTCATCATGTTCCCATTTCGCTTTTATAAGCACAATAACACTTTCTTTTTCTAAATGTTACCAACATTTAATTTCTTAATGAATCGATGACTGTTCCATACATTATGAATTAGCATATGGATTCACCCGACCCAGTGGCTACAGTACATTTTCAACCATTTGTTGGAGCTTGAGGGAAAAATCGAAGCCAACTAGTAATACTTATTACATAAGTCATATGTTTTCTCATAGAGGTTAAGATTAAACTTTGTTCTTAAAAGTTAGCAGCAAGACATTAAAAAAAACCAATATTCTTTTTCATGGGGAGTTTAAGTATTATAGTAATAGAAAAAAGTTTGTCTTTTTTGTTCGATTTTATTAAACCTCTATTTGCTCTTATTGTTGCCTCCCAACCTATTACCGTTTCATCACGAACCAGTGTTTTATTCAATATATTGAGGAAATTGACCTTTCAGGAAGCCACACGCATAGCTACTATACCAGAATCCATGATGGGTCCAAAGTTCATGGGGGACCCTGGATATAAATATACTCTCTCTGTATAGAAAGATCCCATTTGAGAGGGTTTGGTTTGTGTCGTGCCAGAGAAATTTTGCTATAAAAAGAATTTCCATTCTACGTTTGTCCTGTCTCCAGGACTCTAAGAATTTGGGAGAGGCAGCCCAGTGTCATCATCATATTAAAATAATAATGGTAAGTGTGGTGATGCATTCATTTGGAACCCTGCTGCCTTACTCACCTTATATCACAGTATGTGGAATTGACAAGTGGTCAAGAAAAACTGTTGAATTTGGATTACTATTTTGTACCGCCGAATTAAACACAAAGTCAAAATAGGTGTATTTTGTAACAACAAATAAACGAATAAACAGTGGCCTGAAATTCATCATCCTGTCTAATTTTTTTTTTTTAATCGCTATGGCCTGAGTTACACTGATAGGGTTCTTTGCCCTTCTAGAAGTTGTGGGTAGGTTTGTAATCTTTACATATTAGGCATTGCTGGCCAGGAAACATTAAGTGGCTTTCTTGCAAGATACGTGAACTTTTCTTTAGCTATTTCATGAGTCTCAGTCTTCCACAGAATTCCAGAATCCCTGCCTCTGATATGATCCTGTGGCAGATTCATGGAATTTCCAGAGTTTTTCTTGCTGTGATGTCGACAGTTGTTCCCAAGGCAATTATGTCTCATAAGTGGTCATCCCACTTTATTCACGAGAAAATTGTTCCTCTAGACAGTTCTGTTGTATTTCCTGTGGGTGCTAAAAGAAACTTTCTGACCAACTGAGTTTCAGTTCCCGCTTTTAATTGAAATTTTCTTTTATAAGAATACCTAGTAGTTCATTTTTCCCTTCAGGTATGACATTCTGATTTCAAATGAGAGGATTTTTTGTGCAGTTTTGCTTTGTTGTTTGTTTTGTCTGCAGTCACTTTCCTCTCTCCTGAATTGCTCCTGGAAGGCCTCACTGCCTCCAGGTTTTTATTTAGCACAAACCCCTCGATAGAAGCTAGATTACACGTCCTTTAAGGCCCTACTCTGTTTGGGCTTCATTGAGTTCATTGTAAATGGAGAGATTTAAGAAGTGTCTGATAACATCAGACTATTTCCTGGTAACATTACAGCCTTATAAAAGCCCATACAAGCGTCCCAGACCCCTCACTGTGTGTGCGCAGAGGACAAGTGTAATATTTTCACGTACCTCGTATATTACCCAGATGTTTCTCGTGTGTGAATTTGGTGTCCCCCAATGATATTTTAAGCTATTTGTGGCTAAGAAGAGTGCCCTCTCCTTTTATGTTTCCCACAATACCAAATTCATTACTAAAGACCCAGTAGACACTCTACAATTAATATTTAGTAGATAGATAGAAGACGGCCTCTTACTGTGTAAGAGGCCAGAGATGGAGAGTAAATGAATGATTTCTCTCCGTCACATAGTAAGAGAGGACTGAATCAAGAATGGTGCTGTTCAGTAAGGAACCATCTAGAGATCCAGTTTATGTGTGTGTTTCCACGCGTGCCCAAGTGCCCATGGCTCTCCCTCTTCCTCTTGGAGGTGTATGTGTACATCAAGTCTCGGTCACCATTCCAAAATAGTGGTGAATAAAATGCTATTTGATGAATCGTGTGTCTTTTTTTATATACATGAAAAGCAGTGGTTGAACAGGTAGTAATGTCACGACTGCACTGGCTGTCACAGTAGGGGCACGCGGAACCGGAAATCTAGGAATGCAGTTTCAGAGCTGTGCTCAGACAAATGCGCGGATTTGGGCAGCCCCCTTCCCGCGCCAGGATCTCAGTTACCTCAAATATTAAGCGAGGGTATTAAATTCGATTCCCATGGTCCGTAGAATCTCTTTTGCAAGTAATAAAAGCTCAGCCTTGCATCCATCATTGAATTTTTAATAAAATCCACAGTAATGGGGTTGAGGAGAGTGCAGACCTAATGAGTACTCCTTAGTACTGCTGGGTACTGGGAATAGGTGAGTTCCGCCTGGGGGAGGGGACAGTTATTTTCTATTCATGATCAAAATAGTGGACATGGGCTTCTAATGACTCTTTCACGATAACGTTATTTTCTTTTTCTCTGCCTCGGATTATCCGGTTTACTTCCATGAAAGTAACATTAGGATTCTACTGGGGACATAACTGGGCTTGACCAATAAAGGATGACAGTTTGTGTCTTCTAATTGCCTCCACTTAATGGTCCTGCTCTTCATCCCACTGAACTATGGCAAATGTCACATTTCCATGGTCTCTGACTCAGATACTAAATGAATGTGTGAACAGTGTCAAAATACAGCAATTTGCTGTATGTACAGGGAGGTGGACAGCTTTTGAAAATGGGAAGGTGCATAGCTAGATGTTTCTCAACTGAAAAACGTCTCATTGGGACTTAAAAATACGCTTTTGGAGTACACTTAGTTCTTGCATCCCCTAGCGAGGGCTCATTTGCTTAACTCTGTCTCTGGCCCCACTGGTATTGACCAGGAAGCAAATCGAGTAGACTTAAAGCTCAATTGTTATTACCCCATACGGCGGGAGAAAAGACATGATTTCCCTTCCTCTGTTAATACCAGGTTTTCCTTTGTGCTGGTTTGTTTAGTTTCCCCCATAGCACAGTCTTCCAAACATGTGTTATTTCTCTTTTCATGCAATTTGAATTAATGTGGATAATTGTGGTAGTTAAGAGGCTTTACTCTCTGAGATGGTAATTATCCATTCTGTAGTTTCATTCCAAACCCAGTAAAACGGTATTAGAAAAGTTGATGTTAATCAGAAGGGATCTCTGGGTATAACTCACTGTGTAAGGTTTAATAAATATATCCCCATAGGTCACATTTAAATTAAATTAAAACAGATGTACCCCCCGCGTTACGCTGCTTATATCCTACATTAACAGGTTTTACTGGTGTTACCGCAGAATATCAGCAAGCTTCCGAAATATTCATGGCAATCTTCTGTCTTCTATGAATTTAGCAAGTCATGATGCCCCAGAATTTATATTGTGCTTGCTGGCAGGAAAACATGCTGGAGATTTCTTTGGAGGAATTGTTAGCAGATAAAACATCCAAGTTTCGCTGGTCCAAAGGGAGAGGAAGGGCTGCTGTACCCAATTTGACTTCGTTTTGCGTATCTATTCCTTTATATTTAATTTCATTGAGAATCAAAAATGCTGATGTTTGGGATTTCCAAAAATTAAACCCAAGAATTCTGTCCTATTCCCTTATAAGTAAGCCAGAAACGCTGTTTCAGAGTATAGTCTCATCGATCTCCAAATGGCAGTGAAATTAAAGATAACTTTTAGAGGACATCGAATCTGTCGTAAAATTCCTATTTGTGCACAACTTATTTCATTTTAGAGAAACATGGTGAGATCGACGTTTCCAGTTTCCTCCTTTGAAAATATATTTGAAGATTCTGTCAGGAACTGTGAGGATTCTGAGTGCATTTAACTTGTGGGTCAACACTGAGGCGTTCATGGGGTAGCTTTCCAGTGTTGACGAGTTTTTTCTGTCTTAGGGAGACAGCCCACCTCAGTGGTACAACTTTTGGGGACAGTGTCAATAGTCCTTAGGCATGGCAATGCAGGAAATTTGCTCTCACAATATATTTATGGAGACGTAGCGGAAGGCATTGCAGTGGTAGCCACAAACAGCCTTATTTTCCATGTTCATAAGGTCACAGAAAATAGGGGACTAGGGGAACCCACCTCTGAGCCCCAATGCGGGCATCATAAGTGTATACATCCTGTACCGTCGCTTGCCAGCCCCGTAGCCCCGAGCAGGTTGTCTGACGTTTCTGACCTTCAGACTCCTCATCTTAAAAATCGGGTATTACATACTCCTGGGGTCCAGTAAGAGTACTTATGTGAGTTGTCTGGCACATATGGGTGGCTCAGTAAATGTTTGCACTCCCATCACAGTGGGGAAATGAACATTGGACCAAGGCAGGCTTCCGTGTAACAAAAGTTGGGGAAACATTTCTTGAGGTTCATGCAACTGTAGAGTCTAAAATTTAATTTTAGCTAAGAAGTGTGGCTTATGGAAAAGCGATCAGTTTTTTAGAGTTTGTTGGTGAAACATGTTTATAAAGAAACATCTCTTGTGGGTGCTTTGTTACCCTGGTTTACTTGGTTGAGTGTACTTTGTTATAGGCTGAAAGCTGTTCTAAGTTCAATGAACTAAGGAGTATTGGTGAAAAAAAACCCGTGACACTCATGCAAGTTCGGTTATGTCAGTCTGGGATCATTTCAGAGCTAAGAATTTCCCCAGCTCACCTCTCTGTCATGAAAACATAAGGTCCCCTCCTAAGTGCACAAATGGGTTGTTGACAGCTCACAGTCATGGAGAAATTTTTCTTTCTAGCTTTGTTGTGGACCCACGTTAGGCATGAATGGTATATGTCCTGTATTAGAAAGGAGCCAAGATCAGAGGAAGGCTACTCTAACAAAAAAAATTGATATGACCGAATCTAACAGCTTAAATTATCCATTTCAAGGGATAATTTATTTGGAACACCACTTTATTCCCCAAGATAGCACCCCATAGTCCATCAGCATGCCTGCTTTCTGTTCTGCAGAGGTATTCTGGCAGTGCGTGACTGTAACAGGCAGTACATAATATGAAAACAGGCAGTGAAACATGAAAAGCTCTCTGGGAAAGGATCAACTAACTTTGAAGGAAGAGCTGATTTGAAATGTTAATCATATTCCCAACCTTTGAAATTCCTTATTGGCTGATTTATGGGTAGGAGTTCAGAGTTTGGTGAATACCTTACAAGGGAATCATGACAGTCTCCACAAAGATAGTCCACTGGAATTCAGATAATAGACCATTTTCCCTTTGCAGCTTACCTTTTTTTTTTTTTTTTTTTTTTTTACAGATTGGGAAACTTAGGATCCAGTTAAGGCTTTCCCAGTAATACATAGTGGGGAAGAAAACATGTATTCATGGAAATAAACCATTACTGGACATTTAGTTGGGTTTTCCATGTGCATTAGTCCCATCCATGTTTAAACATGCCTTAGAACCCAGAATGGCCCCGTGAACCTATCCTGTACCTAGTTCCGGCTCTCCCTGTTTCCTCGGGCTGCTGGGCTGGTAGATCCTTTCAGGACCAGGAAGCCGCAGGTTCTCTGGAAGATGAGGTTTTCAGCTTTGGTCACCCCAGTACACCTGTACTAAACCATTTGATGACACATGGAAGATGTTTCTATTCGTTTAAAACAAACATTTCTCGTCTATGGCAAAAGCTTTCGTGAATAGTAATGATGCCTTAGCAACTAGCATGTATTTTCCCCGTAATTTAGCAGGAGCTTGAATGACTACAAAATGCAGAGATTGAGAGGGTGCAACAGAAGTGCCTCTGGGAGGACTCAGGCCCCATCTCTCAGCTCTCATTCCCTGTAAAGGAGGCACATACCTCAAAATATGCAAAATGGTTATTACCACATGCGAGAATCAGATAATTCTTATTTTTATGCCTTTATCGGAGTTTCTGAGTTTCTAAAATTAGTTTTATTGTATTACCTTTATAAAAGATAAAAAAGCCAAACAATGGGCTCTTTAGACAGTGTCTGATTTACCTCAATTTTCCACTCCCCGTTGTTAAGTGTTGACTTAATATGCGACATGGTCACTAAGGTGCATAGCAGATGATGAGAATTGCCTCAGTGTGAAAAAAGGGAGTAAAATAAATACTAAAATAGACATAAAAGTCATGACAATTTTCCTTTTGTGGAATTACTGTTACACGTGGTATGCAACATAGAGTTAAAAACGTAGCAGATGACCATTATGATTGCTCCAAGATTTTCATAGTAAAATCACGAATAGTTCAAAGTTAAGGAAGATTTAGATCTCATTTCTCCTTTGCCTTGGCATGTATTCAGGAAATCCTCTTTCTTGGGCTGGGTGATGAGGACTTTTAAAAACATATGTCTAGGGGCGCCTGGGTGGCACAGCGGTTAAGCGTCTGCCTTCGGCTCGGGGTGTGATCCCGGCGATCTGGGATCGAGCCCCACATCAGGCTCCTCCGCTATGAGCCTGCTTCTTCCTCTCCCACTCCCCCTGCTTGTGTTCCCTCTCTCTCTGGCTGTCTCTATCTCTGTCGAATAAATAAATAAAATCTAAAAAAATAAAAATAAAAATAAATAAAAACGTATGTCTATCTAAGCAATATTTCTGTTGGGAGCCATTTACACTTGAGCTCGGCTTTCGCATCATACGGAGCCTAGCTTGCTTCCCCGTAATAGAAAAGGGCATGGAAGAGTATTCATTAAATTAACAAGCTGATAGCAGCAGAAGTTAGCAAGTCGCAAATTGATGGCCACAGTGAACGGATTACTTAGGAAAGTGGCCAGAGTTTGGGGCGCTCTTCAGAGTCATAACCACGAGAACTCCCAAAAATGTTCTTCGTCCACCAGTTTACCGTGTGCTGCATACCGCTACTCAGTTCTCCCGGCCTGCACCTCCTCGGCAGGGGACATAAGGGAGCCTCTGTCGCATTTAGTTATCATTCTAGCACCACTAGCCATTGCCCCTTGACAATTTTTTTAGATTCATTCATTCGTTTGTTTATGTTACAATGTATGTGCATGTTTACAAATTGGGGGAGGGACAGAGGGAAAGAATCTTAAGCAGATTCCCCACTAAGCGTGGGACCCTTCCGCTGGTCTCACAACCCATGAGATCGTGACCTGAGCCGAAGTCCAACACTTAACCGACTGAACCACCTGGGTACCCCGCCCCTTGACAATTTTAAGTCCTAGATCATTGCCGCACCCTCCAACCTTGCTCTTGCTGTGAATCTTGATGATTTCAGTATTCGTGTAGATTATTCTTAAGTGCTCTGACCTCTCAGTTCCTTGACCTTTTTCCTGTAGTGATCTTGTCTGTCCTATCTGTTATCGCTCTTATGGAAAAGTAACCTCTAACCGCCCCCCCCCCAATTTCAAGCATCCCACCCATTGACTCCTTGTCCCCAGCCTCTAACAAATTCTCGTTCCTACCAGGAGAACTGTGTGTTTACTCCAAAACCTTTTCACAGTTCCTCAACACCCCCTGCCCCTCACTCATCTCTTTCCCCAGCTTAGGTGACACAATCCATCATGATAATTGCCCTTTCATACCCCACCAGTTGAATGCAGTTTTCTTTCTCTCCCCCCATTTTAAGTGACTGGCAACATCGCAACCCCAGTTAAATTTCCATCTGTATCAGTTCAACATCTATGCTAGTGCTCCTGGAGGAAGGCTATTCTGCTGACTGATGTTGTCTTACACTCATGACCATTGGTGGGTGGTGAGTGCCACCCAGTAAGCCTATTACTGATCAGTTGCTAACTTCTGTTCTCTCATCTATAATGTGGGGATAATCATGGGGAAAAAATTCTCTCCTAGAATTGAGAGATTTAAATATGTTACCGTACATAAAGCCCCCCAAATAGTGCCTGGTACATACTAACTGCTTGTTTCTCCTCCTCTTATCCCCTCTCCTCTTCCTTTACCTCCTTCTCCTTCTTAGTATTAGTGTTATTTGAATTTCTCTAGTTGAATTAACTTTTATACCAACCTAGCTGATTATTTCATGACTTCTCTCTCCTGAAATCCTGAGTGTCTCATCCCCCTCCTCCGGCTAAGATTCTTGTGTCACAGAGAAAATAGAAAGAAAAAAATTGCCGTGTACTCCCACCTCCATATCTACTTACCCACTTATATGTGTACCCACATAGTCTGCTTTTTCCCCATTATTATGGATCACTTTTCCTTTCTCCCACATAGGGCCAGCCCTTACAGTTTTGCCCTGGATTCAACCCCATATCTCTTAGTCGAGATCATCACTCCAAAAATTGTCCCCCCACCTCCTGTGTCATCAAATTTCCCTCTCTCACGTATAATCCCCATCAGCATGTAACCATGCTCTTATTTTTCCCATTTAAATAAGAAAGATCTCCCTTTATTTGTATCCCTCACCAGCTACCATTGCATTTATCAGTTTCCTATTAAAACAAAACCCCTCAAAGAAAAATGTAGACTTGTCTTCACCTCACCTCCTCACATTCCCTCTTAAGCCTATTCCAGTCAAGCTTTTACCACCCCCAACCCAATTATTCTACCCAATTACTCTTCACAGAAATCACCAAATACCTCCATATTTCCAAATCTAGTCACCAGTGCTCAGTCTTCCTCTTATTTGACCCAACAGTGGTGTTTGATGCCATTTACCACTCCTTCCTCCTGAAAACACTTTCTTCACTTGGCTTCTAGGACACCACACTCACTTGGTTCCCTCCCCCCCACCCCCACCTTACTGGCCCATTCTTGGGTCTCCTTGCCAGTCCTTTCTTATCTTCCTTATCTTTAGACTTGGGTCTAAAGTCCTTGGGTAGGCCCTGCCTTGGGTAGGTCCCAGGGCTCAGATCTTGGACCTGTTGTTCTTTATCTCCGTTCTCCCTCTCAATGTGCCACTCTCATGATTTTAAATACTGTCAGTATATGGGTGGCTCTCCAAATTCTGCAGCCTGAACCTCTTATTTAAAATTCAGAAGCCTATTTCCAAATATTTCCTTGACCTCTCCATTTGGACGCCTAATTGGCATCTTTCAGTTAACTTGTCCCGAATAGAAGTCTTCATCTCCCTTCCCCAGATTTGCTCTTCCCACAGTTTTCTCCATCTCAATAAATGGCAGCCCCAGCCTTCCAGTTACTTAGGTCAACATCTTTCGAGTTCCCTCTTTTCTGCCTCTAACATGACACACCCCATGCATCAGCAGATGTTGGCTTTTCCTTCAACATATGTGCACTTGAGAACCAAACCGCTTTTCATCCCCTCCATTTCTACCTCTTAGGTCCACCCTTTCAGACCTGGATTATGGCAACAGCCTCTTAATTAGTCTTCCCTCTTATGTTCTGTGCCTCCCCACTCTGGCCTCCATATAGTCATTCTTTTCAAATGTAAGTCAGGTCATATAGTAACTCCTCTGTTCAGCGTCCTCCAGTGGCTTCCTCAGAGTCAGCCATGTTCAGAGACCTTAGTATGGACTGTAAGGTGCTCTGTAACATGGTCCCCAGCTATCTGACTGCACCCTCCTAAAACCACCTAGCTTCTCACTCACCACTCACTACACTCAAGTCACGTTGGCTTTCGTGCTCTTCCTCCATCACATCACGACCAGCCCTCCCCTGCTTTAGAGCCTTCGAACTGGCTCTTCCCTCTGCCTGGACTCCTCTTCCCCAGACAGCCCCATTGCTCACTCTCAGTACCTTCAGGTCTCTTTTAAAATACCACTTTATCAAAGAGGCTTCCCTGACTAACTGAAAATAGCACGTAGCCCCCCTCATTCTCTGTCTCCCATTATCCATTTTTTTCTGTAGCACATACGAATAGGTCAAGTCATGATAAATTTGTTGAATGTATATTTGTTGACTAAAATGTTGATTTGTATATTTTCCTTATTTGCATAAGTTCGTACCTATGTACTGGAATATCAGTTACTCGCAGGTGGGAGTTTTGTGTTCACTGTTTCTGTTGAATGAATGAATATGCACATGTTTATTGTCTCACTCTCCTAGAATGTCAGCTCCTTGAGGGCAGGGTCTTTATTTTGTTCAGTATTCTGTCCCCCGTGCCTGGAACAGTGCCTGGCTTACAGTGTGTGCTCAGTACGTGTGTGTGGAAATATTCCACGAATTGGTTAATTTGTTTAGGCTTTCAAATTGATTCGGCTTGTTTCAACAACTTCCAAGAGTAATGGGCAAACTGAAATCAACGTGATGGATAAATACGCAGGTGCCGGATGAGAAAAATGTAATGATAACTGTTGACTGTGTTTTTAAGATTCATAATTTTATCTGGCTCCATGATGTGGAAATGCTGATTTATTTTTAAAGATTTCTAAATATAAATACAAAAACCAAAGTTTTTTTCTTGCTAAGAGTATTTCACTATATGAAGCAGGGATGTCATTCAGCCTAATTTATACTGAACCTCTACAGTCCAACCATTGATTCTGGTCTCACTTGTTTAGGTTTGTTGCTAGAAAGCACTGTATTTTAATTATATGTTTATTTCCGCTAAGAGTTATGTAATCAGTTTTAATATCTTTTCAATATTCTTTATGGTGATGTAGATTAATAATCGTGTGTGTGTGTGTGCATGCACGCCACAACTGAAGGACAACTTTGAGGCTTGCCATCCAGTTCACACACACACACACACACACACACAACCCACTCACTACTAAAAAAGAATGACAAAGTGGGTCAGTCTTACAAAGTATTTTTAAAGAGATGCAATTATACCTATTCCCTAGATTAACTAAACTATCTAATTCTTTTATTTAGTAAGGGTCCTGAGATGACCTGGTTCAATGAAATGATGTATAATTAATGCCTCAGTTATTTACATGTGAATTTAGGTTATTTGGGGACTCCAGAAAAGTTTGTTCACAGATACTTTTTTACTTCTAATTTTTATTTGACTCGAAAATGAAAAGAAGTGAAACATCACCCCAAAGTCAGCACCCGGAGATTTTTGTGTCTGTCATCCACATGCCTCTTCATGTAGCTAGACACGTATATGTACTTGATTGCACATAGTGTGGTAGTTCTCTCTGAGCTGTTTGTAACTTTTATCACTTCCCGTACATCTTGTGTACGCACTTCTATGTCGAGAAATATACATTGGCATTTTTAAAAAGTAGGTAATATTCTATTGTATGTATGTACCAGAATTTGCTTATCCAATCCTCTGTTGATGAATGTTTAGATTGTTTCCTTTTTTTATTGTTGTTTTTAATTTGATTTACAAGTATTTTTCAAGTTTCTTCTTCAGTGTCGTTATTTTGTACTCTCTATAAATGGATCGTTAAACAAAAGTAAGTTTCTCCTCTGTGCTAGTTTTTAATTATTGTAAGTTTCAAAGTAGTGAGATTTGAATAAATGAGATTTTGCTCTGTACTTTGCCCCGAAGCCCTCTCTTAAAATATATTCAAAGGGAATGAAAGAGCTCATTAACACAGAGAGCTATTTGAGTTAAAGATCAAATCTGTTGAACATTTTCACTTAAATATACCAATCTTATCTTCTTGACATTTTGTGTTATGTTTGATGCTGACAATAAAAACTTTGGAATAAGCTATAATTTCTGCATCCATGCATATTCAGGTCTGAAAACGAAAGAAGAATATGACAGGTTTGCATGTAGCAACTTCCCACCCACACATTTCTTTCCTTTCTGCTTCTGACACTTCAGCCTTTGAAGCAGTTCCCATGAGCAATACTGAGATTCAGACTATTTAGGTCTAAAGGAAAAAACGCAAGCTCTTCTACTGCTTATATCGAGCACCTGGAAACCTCTTGGAAGAAGTGCTAAAATGTACATCATGCTGTTATTTGTTACGCACACAGGAGAAATCCTAAAGGTATTTTGGGGAGAAGCAAGAAGGGCAGTCTAGAGATAGTAGGGACTGCATGGAGCCAGAAGTGAGGGAGGGAACCCCAATCCGCCTTATTAAAGCAACATATTTCTAATATATTTTTGTCAACTTAAATGGAGATTACATGTCACTTTAAAGCAAAGGTATCACATTTCATTCTTGGCTTTTAGAAGAAACCAGGTAAGACAGGAAAAAGAGAGAGAGAGACCTTTGTTGGAAACAGTCGAGGTTTAGCGTCCGGGGAAGGGGTTTATTGGTAGTTGTCTGAAGTACGCTGGATCCTTGTCACAGTACCTTGTCCTGTGTCGTATAGAGCCAGCCCAAGTCCGTCACGTGCATTTCCTCCCTAGCTATCCAAACTTCACTACAATAGCTCTAAGACTTTTTTCATCCTATATCAAAGCATAGTAGTATCATGAAGGGCCTCACAGGTCATTCAGTTCAACCTCCCTCTCCCCAAAGAAGGCCTCCTCTTCCTTTTCAGGATTGAGCCCTCTGATCTTTCCCTTGATCATATCCTTTCCAAAAGCCATGTAGGCCTAGATCCATCCGTTATCTTTTTTCCCATGCTTTCACTACCTCCTTGACCGCTGGCTTTTTCCCATTGGCGTACAGATCATTCCGGGACTACCTGTCGTAAAAAGTCCCTCCTGAGACTGTCTTTCCCCTTCAAGCCGTCTGCCTATTTCCCTTGATAGCCAAGGGCCAGCTTGATTTGTCTTCGCTTTCTTTTTGTTCTCTTGCCTGCATCCTAAGTCCTCAGCCCTTTCCATTCTATCTTCTGCCCTCATTACCATCCTTAAACTCCTGGTGCTGTGTTGATCACTTCCTCCTCATTGAAACTAACACTTCTCTTTGGCTTTCAACTATTTTTCTTTTGACTCCTCCCTTTCTTTCACCTCTTCTTTTTTTTTTTTAAAGTTACATGCAGATTTTTTTTTAAGATTTTATTTATTTATGTGACAGAGACAGCCAGCGAGAGAGGGAACACAGCAGGGGGAGTGGGAGAGGAAGAAGCAGGCTCCCAGTGGAGGAGCCCGATGTGGGGCTCGATCCCGGAATGCTGGGATCATGCCCTGAGCCGAAGGCAGCCGCCTAACGACCGCGCTACCCAGGCGCCCCTCTTTCACCTCTTCTTAATGCCAGTGTCTTCCCTGTCCCCAGGTTCCAGCCTCAGTGGTTGTCTTCTCTTCTCTAGATTATTCAACTTCTCCTGGCTTCAGTCACCACTCATATGCAAACAGCTCCCCTCTCAAGAGCCAGACCTGTATATCCCAACTGGCTACGGCACGTCTCCATTTGTCTGTCACTGATGGCTCTTCAGACTCAAACTAGCCAACAGTGGATCATTGCCTCTGTCCCCACACTAGAACAGAATACCCTGTTCTCACACTGTTATGTCCTAGGTTTAAGCAGTCCCAGCATCATTAATACATGATACTTAGCATTTGCCTTTAAGATGCTTGCAGTGGTTAAGAGGGGGCTCTGCCAGACCACATGGCTGTGAAACCCACCTCAGCTGCTCTTCTGTAAGGTTCATGATTTTGTGTAAAGGAGTTAATCCTTCTGTCCTTTTGTTTCCGCATTTATAAATGGGGTAACAATAGAATAGACCTCATGGGGTTCTGAAGAGGATTAAGTGAGATGGCACAGGCACCGCATTTCACAGTGTTAATACAAAGAGTTAATAAATGTTACAGTCCATATAGTGACATGCTGAATTCCGGCCAGTACGTAGCAGCCTATGATGCTTGGAAGACTATAAAGATCTTATCTATTCAACTGTCATATTTTGCTTTTTTTTTTCTGAGACTGAATTAATAAGATTTATATAAAGTCCAAAAATATAGTTATTCACAGGGGACAAAAACTGATGGGCAAGGACACAGTCTACCCTCACCAGCCGGTGCGCATCACGGCAGTGGGACAGTTGAAAAGGAAAAGGTAACTCACCAAGCCATCCATTTTTCACATATAATCACAACTGAAGAGAGAAAATCGGAAGTGGAATGTTGAATCAGCTGCTGTTGGGAGACCCTGGTCTGCACTCTATCTGTATGCTTACTGAAGGGAGCGCAGGGCAGGGTTTCCCATACAGAGGGCACAGGCTTCCATCGTCATTTCAACTGGAATCCACCCCGCCAGTCCAGTGCTTCATGAAAATTCAGCTGCTCTGCTCGTAAGAAGAAGCTTCAACCCTGATAAGTCTCTTCAGTAGTTACGAAATGTCCCTGTAACTCCCTTATAGTCTTCGACTGAACAAGAATTTTAACTTTCTAACGGAATCCTCCCCTCCCTTTCATCTCCCTGTCTCTAAAGGAACACTGATTTTGTACATGTTTCTTTTCTGTTTATCAATGTGAAATATGTTCTTTGTAGAAAAATTGGAAAATACAAAAATGTATGCATAAAAAAACCCTAACCAGAGACAACCAATGTTAACATTATAGATTCTTGCAGTGGCGTGCTTTCTCTCTCTCTCTCTCTCTCTCTCTCTCTCTCTCTCTCTCCACACACACACACACAGAGTTGAGCCTTGAACAACATGGGGGTATGGGGCAACAACCCCCATATAGTTGAAAATCTGTGTATAACTTGCAATTCCCCAAAAACTTAACTACTTATAACCTCCTATTGAGCAGAAGCCTTACTGATAACATAAACAGTCAGTTACCACATATTTTGTATGTTATATGTATTTTATACTATATTCTTAAAATAAGCTAGAGAAAAGAAAATGTTACTAGGGAAATCATAAGGAAGACAAAATACACGTACAGTACTGTATTTATTGAAAAAAAGTCCACGTATAAGTGGACCCACACAGTTCAAACCTGTGTTGTTCAAGGGTCAACTGCATATACAGATCTCTCTCTCTAAATATGTGTGTGTATACACACACACACACACACACACTCTCTCTCTCTCTCTCTCATACTCTATACATACCACGTTTGAAACGTTTTGTCATTATGAATATTCCCTCATATATAAAAATATTCTTCCACATCATCATTTTAATGGCTGAATAGTAATAGTCTATTTAGGTTGTCCTCTGGTTCTTTGGTTTTGTTTTAACATCTAAATGTGTGCAACCTCCATGTCTAGATCAGGGCACTTGAATCCTTGGAAGAGGGTGAGGAAGTGAAATAGTTAATGATGATCTTTTACTTACAAATTATACATTGTTCTGTATCCTGCTCATCCCTAACAATAGAAATTGACCTACATCTAAGTAACACTTTAAAATGTATAGTGTTTTCACAGTCGTCTCTTGGTTTGATTCGTGCAGCCGCCTTGTGAGAGACAGGCCAAGGGTTATTATGATTATGTCTTCGTAGATGAGGAAACTGACATGCAGAGAGATGAAGTAATTCGCCGAAGGACACGTGCTTAATAAATATGGGGCGGAACTGGCATTTGAACTCAAGTCTTCTGACTCCAGACCAGTCCTTGCTCCAGTACATTTTGCCATGCCCCAGTGCCTCTATTTCAGTGCTTCTTACTAACAACTCTTATTTACATATTGTCTTACACATTTTTTGGTCGTAACTCAGAAGAATGTAGCTTTCTCGCCATTTTCGTCATTAGCAGAAAACGGAATAGGAGTATATTCTAACAAAACAAACACATTCATCCTTTCTTTGTACCTACAAAGAGCTCTTCGATGCGGAATTCTTATTGCTGATGTTCGTGAGGTACCTAATACAGCAACTCGGGCTTTTCTCAGGAAGATGAAAATCCATTATTTTTCTCTGATAGCTTAGGGAGACGGGGCCGCAGTCGTTCTTTGCTTGAACAACTTGATTTCAGAATGTGGACAGTCAGGTTAAGAAATCTAGTATAAATGCCAGGGAACGAAACCGCAGGGCAAAAACGTCCTATCAGAACTTCTTAGAGCAAGGAGACATGTTCAAATAAAAAGACCCTGGCTAAAGGCTGCCGGTGAGCATAGCCCACCCCATAGCCAGCCTTTAAGCTGTTGAAGGTCATCTGGTGTTCTTCTCAGTTACATTCCCAGGCCCTTGTGGAGCAGGAGTGAGAAGTGTGTGCGGGCGGGTGTGCGTGTGTGTGAGAGAGAGAGAATGAGAGAGACTACATGCACCTAGGCCCAGAGTGGGGTCCCTCCTCACCTGACTTCCTGGGAAACTGATGGCCTGTGCCTCCCAGTCCTGTAGGAGCCCTAATTTAGTGGATGGCGTTATTGCTCCTTGCCTTCTTTTTTTTTTTCTTTTCACAGCAGATTGGTATTCTTCGTAAAATTTTTTAAAAGATTTTATTTATCTTAGCACGGGGGGAGGGGCAGAGGGAGACGGACTCCATGCTGAGCGCAGAGTCCTGTGCAGGAGCTGGTCGCATAACCCCAAGATCGTGACTTGAGCCAAAATCAAGAGGCACCGGTCCCCTGAAACAAATAATACATTATATGTTCATTAATTGAATTTAAATTAAAAAAAATATTTGACATTGGGCAAAAATAAAAAAAAATCTCTAGTCAACCAACTGAGCCAGCTGGGTGCCCCGGGTATTCTTTTTAATTAAAAAGTAGCACCTTTCGATGCCCTGTTTTATCCTGGTACCTATTTAAAAAGAGGTCAGGCATGCACTTTTGCCACCTGTTGTGTGTGAGGGTAAAGGCATCGCTTTTCTTTCGAGAATGAAGCCATTACGTCTCAGCTAAATTGCCTGCATTGAATGAGGACTTACAGAATGCTGAAACTGTCTACTACAAAACAATCTGCATATTCTTGTAAACAGGAATGAAGGGCTTTTAATAGTATCCCTTTGCTCAGAATTTATGTTTGCGCATGGAGTACAGTATGTTAGGTGCTGATGTCTCATTTCCAAAGGCCCAGTGAGAAAGGTACCGTGGAGATTGATGGATCCTAAGGGCTTACGAAATCTTTGAAAATTGTTTTCCCTACAAGGCACAAGTCAGGGCTCACCAGCTATCCCCTCAAACCAACCAGAAACAATTGCGGTAAGTACAAAGGCTGTTCGGTACACAGGGATGGAATAGTCTTGATTACATAGATCAAGAATATGGGCGCCTGGGCGCCTCAGTCGGTTAAGCGTCCAACTCTTGATTTTGGCTCAGGTCATGATCTCAGGGTTGTGGGACTGAGCCCTGCGACAGGGCTGAGTGTGCTGAGCATGGTGCCTGCTTAAGATTCTGTCTCTCCCTTTGCCTCTCCCCACTCCGTCTCTTTCCCTCTCTTAAAAAAAAAAAAAAGAAGAGGAAGAAGAATTTGGAACCATAAGAATCTCAAGCTTGAACCATACGCCGGAATCAACATGATATTTGAAGGGGAATTGACAGGTTCCCAGGCCTCACAGGACCAAAGAAGGGCAGGTGGCCTGGCTTTGTCCCTTCAGATTCGTTATGAATGAAGGCATGTGAGGCTTAAGTAAGGCCTGGATCTTGCCTTGAGGTGATCTCCGGAAACTGAGCTAAAGAATACTCTCCAGGGCTAGAAGCCTATGAAGGAGCTAAAGGAGCAGATTCCAGATCACTGAGAACCCCTCTCGTATAGAGACCTTGGCTGTCTTCCCTCACTTCCAGGGAGCTCATCACTTCAGCGTGTCCTTGAGTGTTGAGGTCGACGCACAGCCAGATTTAAAACAGCATGGGGATAAAAGTGAGTGGGGCAGTGGTGAGGAGGGTAGAAAAGGTTGAGAAGGGAATTTATTTCTCCTACTTTGGATTCTTGGGACTTCTCAGAGCCCAACTAGTTACTCTGTGTTGCTTGACTTCTTGGAACCAGACCATTGTTGGATATTTGGTTCTGTTTTGTCACTTGTTTCTTTCCCCATTTCTTGGTCTTTCTGCCAGTGCTGCTTTTAAAAAGAGGTAAAATAATTTTTCTTGGCCCTACGTGGGAAACCCTCTTGGCATTTTCTAACTGCCAAGTGTTCTAGAACCAGCCATCTGTGGAAGGAGGTTTTTTCCCTTAATTTAATTTTGTATTAATTTATTTTCCTTTTCTTTCTCTCTCACACACACAACCTTAGATTAGTGTTTGAGGATTAATGAGCAACTGATCTCTCTCGTAACAAGGTCCTCTTTTTCCTGCTGAACTTTATTGCTTGCTTTTCTAAATATTTTCTCCTAAAATATCTTAAACAAGGTAATTTCACTGAAACAAAGGCATGATCTGTCTTGCCGAGCCTGTGCGGGTATTGAATATCAACATTTCAGAACCGACTCATAATTTGGAATGATTTTGAACTTCATGAGAGCCCTAGGCACCACCCTCTGCCAAAAAAAAAAAAAAGTAAGATGGGCTTTCACATTATCCTCCTTAACAGATGATGTTAGTCAAAGTTTCCTCCCAATCTGGGTAGGGAGCTTCATGCCATCACAGTTTTCAGAGTTCACTGCATCAATCAAACAGATTGTTCTTGCAGTGGTTGCTTCCTGGGGAATTTGCCAGCTGGGAGCTGGTACCATGGAGCCCCAACAGGCCACTGGAACAGCCATTCTCTTTACTTATTCATTTATAGAGCCATTTAAGAAGTTGCTCTCGCGGCAGCTGCCTGTTTGTTTGAGCTAAAGGAGTCCTAAATGAGGCTAGTAGACGATCAGATGACAAAGGTACCAAAGAGCCAGGTGAATCACAGAAGATGATGCTGTGGGACTTTCTGTAGTGCTTCCCCACCGTGACTAGAAATGACTACAGTTGCAGCTGCAACAATGTTGAGTGAAGTATAAAGCACTGAAAATACAAACCAGAGTGTGCATGCCTCTCTCTTAGTCTTTCTCTCCCCTCCCTTGTGTGCGTACACACACACGCATGCATACGTGCGCGCACGCGTGAGCACCCGCCTTCTGATTTCTGGTATAAAATTGGATTTTAGGATAGTCGGTCAGTTTGCTTTCTAATAAATGAAACACGTGCCTGCCTATCTATTTGAGTGTCTGTGGCTAAGGTTATCCACGACCATATGTCCATTCATATACTGTGTGCTTACGTGTTGGCAAATAAGGGAGAGGAGTTGAGGATGACTCATCTGGGACTAGACAGAGTGTGCACATAGAAAGCAAACATTGTCATTCGTAGGACTTTAATGGATGGCTGTACACGAGGCCTCAGTTGAGAAATGGCCATCCTGGATTCTGGTGTGGACTGAATGTGTACTTCTGCATGAAGCCCGGCAGTAGCTTGGTAGATTTTGTGTCGTAAGACTCATTAGTCAACTTCCAGCTATCCGTATATAAATAACCAAGGTACCGTTAACTCCTTTCTGGATTTTGTTGAGTATTTTGGCTCAGAATTGATGAGAGGCAGTCAGGACGTGGAAATGATGATTTGAATTTGTACAGAATGTTAAATACAGGCCATTTCAGCCTTCGTTCTCTTCCCAGTTCTTCCGCCTTATCTAGGGAGGCTCAGAAGATACACAACCATTTGAAGGTCCACCTAAGCAAAATACAATTAGGAAGATAAAAACTTCTGCCCTGAATCCTACATTGCACGATAGAGAACTCCAGGAGAAATACATTTCAGGTCATTTGTTCTCTTGAATCACTTATACTGATTTTGTTTTCTTTCCATTAGTCCAGAATCTAGCTTTTAGGAGTGAGGAAGGGGCTGGACTTGTCCAAGCTGGAGCTCCTTACATAGCTCAGGTAGTTTAGAAACCCTGAGTTGAGCTTTGGACCAGATAATAAGAAAGGAAATGTGAACGCTGAGAGCTTCGGGAGCAAAGGGACACTCCAGCTATCACATCTGTCAGCCGGCTGGTGACAGCCCCCAGCAGCTACCCAGTGGGCACCGGGGCCTCCAAACCCCAGCCGATGCATTCTCTGGACCTCGAGAGAGTGGGAGCTAGCCGAAAGCCATTCCCTCCTTCTTAATGATTATCCATTAGTACACCATGGGTTTTTTTTTTTATTGCAGAATAGATTAGGAACAATTAGCAAATGGAAAACTGAAGAGGCCCTTGCTGCTTTTAGTGTTTAGAAGCAACTTTTGAACTTGAAATCAGAGTTGCTCTTTTCAGAGTCAGATGTGCCGTTTTACCTGAATTACATTTTATTCCTCTGTCAAGGATACATGCTTTCCACCATCTAAAAAATGGAAATTTTCCAGACATGGATTCAGTATATGTATTGCTGATTGCTGCATTTATTTTCAGATGCTTTTTGAAAACATTATTTAGTAAGCTAATTTTCTGAGGCTGAACAACATACCTATTAAAATGATGGTTAAAGCATATTCCAAAGGCATCTTTTAACTCACAAGGCAAGAATATGGAACCGTATTGACTGCTTAGACAGTTTAATCCTTCATTGTTAACTGAGAACATTTTCGATTGTATTGTACTTGTCCTTACCCATCACTGTACTCTTGTGTAAAAAGGAACTGTTTTATAGGAAAAAATAGTAAAATTAAAGGAACAATGGATCTGATTTTGTCAATGCTCGGGAAGTGAGTCATTCAGTGCCAGGCCTGTAGAAGTCAGGGCAACATCGTTAGGACCTCATGAATTTCAATTTTAATAATGTGGGATTTTTTATATTTCTCACATAGACTTGGATGATGCTTTATGTAAATACAAACCCCCTCATTTCTTATATTGAGGCTTTGTTTACTCTTTTTTATTCTACTTCCTCCAAAGAGAAGCAAGCTTGATTAATATGCAAGTTAGAATTTCTGTTGAAGATTGTGTTTTATTTTTCCCAACAACTGAGGGGGTAAAGGTTAGAGCCACCCGATGAAATTTGCATCCCATTTAAAGAAATAGTGTTTAGTGAGTGAGGTTTTGTCATGAACATTTTCACAGCTGGATTCTATTTCTCATTATATCCCAATTACGGAATGAATCAAGTAAAACCGTTCCTGTAGAATGAAGCACACGACGGTGGCAGACTACCCGTGACAGCGAACAATTCAGCTATTCCTATACCTTATTTCTCACCTAATCTAGCAGTTCTTTCCCTCTCTGATTTTTTTACCAAAGTATCCCAAGGCAGATAAATTACTGTCTTATATTCTTGGTGGCGACAAGAGACTATGTGAGAAGCAAGGAAAACCTCCGAACAGAATTGTGGTGTCTCCTGGACTCCGTAGTGCGGAAAGCATCTAATACAGTTAAAGTAATGCAGCAGCAGTAACATCATCAGCGTTCACGTGAAAATATTTTCATTCGTCCCCCACTGGAGCTCCAAAGCACCGAGTGGACTCAGTGTCAGAGCTTAGAAAACTACAGCCTTCCTAAGTTGTAGGTCTCTTGGTAAAGAAAGAGAATCACGGTTCAGATTTATGTAAGAAGCACAAAACACATCATTATTCCATGTCCACAAATGCGAGTTGTAGAGGAGTACCAAGCACCTGAGAGGGTCATACGGCTTTTAATAAACTTTCCCAAGCTCTTATTTATTCAGTGACCAGCCAAAGGAGAAGGCCACTCGAGTAGGACAGCCGTGATGGAGATTGGGGCAAGGAGGGAAAGTGACATGGGCGTATCTTAGCTAAGTATCACCATGCAGTTTGGGTTGCTGGGTATCCGCTTATTGGTCCTAATTCTTCTAGCGAATGAGTAGCAGTAGTAGACTGCTGGAAAAACAACACAGTGTATGTTCTGTAAAGGAGCAGAATTCCTCACATTTTTTTTTATTCGACCTTTGGACTATATAAGATGGTTTTGGGGGCAGAAATTCTGCTTCCTGTTTATAGTTTTCTTCCGTGGATACTGAAGTGAGTGGGTGTTCCCTAGGTAACTCCCCCAAATGATGATAAATTTCAAATCACTTTGTTCTAAAAGTGAAAATCTCTTACATAGAGCAACATTCAAATAAAATGTATGTCATAGTGTACTTCCAGGAAGGGTACTCCAAATCATTGGCTAGTGTAAATCATTTAAACAAAATACACAGGTAGGTTAAAAAAAAAAAGATGAGGCTTCTGGTAATTATTTACAGCCCAGAAGATTTTCAGGGAAGGCTACAGCATTTCACTTTGAACAGAATGGGTTCTGAGAGTGGTTTCCTTTTATGGGTTAAATTGGAAATCCAGGTAAATTTCATGTCCCCTGAGCAATGTTTACTAAAGTCTGGTGACGGAACCAGAGGTCCTTCCCCACTGCAATTCCTTGATCAAACAGAATGTAACTGTACTTACATAAGCTGGCCAGACACTGGAATGCTCAAACATTTTTCAGACAAACTAAAAAGTTATTTCCCATGGTACTTCATAAGAATGATTCTTCCCCTATACCAGTAAATTGAATTCAAATTTGTCATAATGGTAACTTTTGCATTATCTCCCTGCCCAAAATAAATCAAAAAATGTAATTTAAAAAGTACAATTAGAATAATTGGATTAGCTGGTTGCTTTCATTTAAGCATCCATACAAAAGGAAACAAGGTTTTAAGGATTAGTTTCCTGCATGTGCTGTACAGCCTGGCTGATAGCTGTTAGTAATTGTTGCTTGTATTTGCTCATACCTTTCTTTTGAAGGTAACTTGTCTGTTTTGACAAGCTCACATTTGTTTTGCTCATTCTGAAAAGTACTTGGGAAGATTACTAGAGTGCAGAAATTTATTTTTCCTTCTCTCTTGGAAAAAACATCCCTCCCTCCTGAGCACAAAGATTTCAGTCCCGGTGAAATCTAAGCGCTCGACTTCACTAGCTGGCTTTGTCTCGTGGGGTTTCGCAATCAGAAACGGGGGCTTATTTCACAGTCTCCGTTTTCATGACTCATCCTCAAGAAAAGAAGACAACCTGTTAGGCGTGATAGATATTTTACTGTCGACTTGTATGTGGTCACTTTAAAAATGCAAAGCAAGTCATTAAGTGAAGGTCTTCATTAGAACCTTGTTCCATAGAATCTGTCTTACATATATGTGTCATTGCAAAAGAGACAGAATCATCGAAGACCTATATTAATTAAATATTTCAGGTTGTGATTTGTGGCATCAGAGCAGTAATCATAGTGGGAGTGGGTTGTTTCTTCCGGCAAGCAAAATGCTAGGAAATAAACAATTTCTGTTGTGGATTACCAGAAGAAGCCTTCATAAAGCCCAGCCGTCAGTAGAAGATTTGGTTTCTTTAAGCATCTAGCCACAGCTGTAAAGTTAAAAACTGAGATAATAAAAAGTAGGCAGGGGCGCCTGGGTGGCACAGTTGGTTAGGTTGTCCAGCTCTTGGTTTCAGCTCAGGTCATGATCTCAGGTTCGTGGGAACGAGCCCCATGTTGGGCTCCGTGCTCAGCGAGGAGTCTGCTTAAGAGTCTCCCTCCCTTTCCCTCTGCCCCTCCCTGCCTCCCCCGTGCTCGCTTGCTCTCTGTCTCTCAAATAAATAAATAAATAAATCTAAAAAAAATAGGCAGTGTAGTTCCAGCATCGCATTCGATATAGTTGTATAACATTGAGTCAACGTTTTCAAATAATATTTTCCAATTATGTATACCTGTGATTTGAGGGAAGAGCTTCTGATACTAGCTTTTTAGGGGAAAAGGTGAGTGCCCATCTTCAAGTGATCGTGCTGGTATGAAGTCAGTGATTGCTAGGGATCTGTGTCCGGTTCTGATAAGATCATTGAAGAGCACGGAGTGATTAATGTTATTTTAGTAGCAGATGCAGGCACGTAGACACCTAATCCGTAAGTTAGTGGCTTTAATGGGTTGTGTTTATTCATGATAAATGAGACCCTAGGGGATCAAAATTAAAACTAAAGATTCAACTAAATCTTTCCATTTGTTTCCAAGAATCTAGTACAGTACCCTGCCCATAGGCAATCAATTAACATATGCCAATTAATTAGCTTTGTTTTTGCTAAGATTGATTTCCTATAATTTCTGAAGAACAGGGCTTCATTTAAGGAGGACAATAAAAAGAAGTCATTTTACCGATAATTGGAAATCGAGCTCAGAGTGTGCAGGGGTGTTTCTGTGAAATGCCATCATGTCTGAAAGGCTTCTGTAGGGGCCACTAAATGCAAGGGATGATTCCGTTCGACAGTGTCAGTCAGGTTGAGGAAATAAGGCCTTACCAGGGCCTGCAGCTGGTGCTTTATTTCCACCGGTAAGAGGCCTGTGTTCCCGAACCAGGCTTGCCCAGCCGTCTCTGTTTTCCTGGACGTTGCGCCAGTTTTCCAACATGCAGAAGAGTGTCTGTCTGACATCCGTCTTATGGTTTAGTAGTTCCTGCACAGAGCATGGAGAAAGAGGTGGTGTTCCCCCCCACCACCCATTTTTCCCATTTTTACCCTCCAGCATTAAATTCGTGGTCCTCAGGATAAAATAGCTGTTAAACCTGGGTCTGGGGTGCTCTTCCCAGGCAGGGGCTCCTTCCCTGACCGGAGAGCCACGTGTTCTCCAAGATCCCCCAGTGCCCTGCGATTACTCCTTCGGTACTCAGCTTGCCAAACACTGCTTGCACAGCGCCGTCTCCTGTTTCTTAACCAGGCTGTGAACTCTGATGAAGAAGATTGCTACATCCTGTCCACTGCTCTATCCCTAGTGCTTAGCATCGCGTCTGAAATTTTCCTGCATATAGTAGGTGTTCAGTAAGTGTTTGCTGAATGAATGAATCAAGCATCACTGGTACTGAATGACTCCCACAGAGTGGGAGTGCTCCCCAAAGAAGGTGTGCGTTCTCTAGTTCTATGCTGAAATCATAGGGTTAGCATAATCAATGTAGGTGCTATGAATTCGTGCAAAGCATTAATATTCCCAGTTACGCTCTACATGTTCACCTGGGGTTGGATGCCGCATAATAGTCCACTTAGATATTAATTACAGACCCTTTTGATTGGACAGTAAATAATTACCCTTTCACCATCATTATGCAGTATCTTGACTGCCTGGCTAAAATCTGCTTGGGGTAGCAGCCCCTAAAAGGCATGGGCACTTTCCCCACTCTCACCAAGTTATACACCTAATCTCAGCTTCTCTTGGTTTCCTTTAACTAGTTGGTAAGATCCTGAATAAATGTTTCTTGCTCCTTTTTCATCTTTACTCTTTCTGCTCCTTTCTTAATAGCTTCCTAATATATATACACACACATATATATATTGGAATATATATATATATATATATATATATATATATATATATATATATATATATATATACAGTGTGTGTGTGTGTTTCCACGCATCCATCCCAAGCAATAATCCACTGATTGCCCAATACTTGGCAAACACGGCCCCTGCCTTCTCTGAGCTTATAATCAAATGGAGGAAACAGATTTGAACTGCTGATTACAACCAAGTATCTACCCAAGGTCCCCTTTGTACCAGTGTCTGACCACTACCATGAACAGATGCCTATTGCAGAACAGCGTTGTAACAGTATTCATAGATGTGGGTATGAGCGAAACAACACAAAAGGCCTAGAAATGAGGACTCAGACAAGAAGGAGGTGCACTAGAATGAGACACATTTTTAGTAGTCACCATCCAAAGTTAAGCTCTTGCAATTCATTGCCTGGCAACAGGAAAGGCGGCTTCACTCCTCAAAAGCTGAGAAAGAGCAGAGGAGGGGAAGAGTATCCCCAGAGAAATCCCCCAGGGATTTCTTAGCCAGATGTTTACAAACTATTCTTTAAATTCTGGAAGATGGAGGATGCTAACCTGTGCTGTAAGGGTGATTGATTGAGGACAGAGAGAAACACAGAATTGACTCCAAAAATGAATTCACCTGCTACCACCCCATTTTAGGAACCAAATGTCTAGATCAGCCACCCTGAAGCAGATTTGCTGCTGACTGCTGGCACGAATTGATTGTCAGTCCTGCCGTGGTTTCTACATGAGAGTGATGCGGTGCTGTTAGCGGTGGTCACTGCACTGGCATTTTACTCAGGCACAACGTCATTGTGCTTTATATAAATGCAAATGTCCTACAATACTGCCATTTATTCCTGAATTTAAAACATCTGCTTAGAAAATTCCATACTCGATTATGGGCAAAGCAGCCCTTTACGTATCTTCACCTCTTTATCAATCCTCACAACAACCCAATGACGAAGGTACTATTTTTCTCATTTCAAAGATGAGAAAACTAAGGCCGGAGTTCCAGTCCGTGTCCAACGTTACCCAGTTAGACCTGAGTTCTAATCATTGCTCTGCCACTTTTTGACTTGAAAGCCTGTTCTCTCAACCAGGATACAAGGTCACCTTA
Source organism: Ursus americanus (assembly GCF_024610735.1). Lineage (NCBI taxonomy): Eukaryota > Metazoa > Chordata > Mammalia > Carnivora > Ursidae > Ursus > Ursus americanus. The sequence continues at coordinate 13,187,307 of NC_142164.1, forward strand.
CTATGGAGCATAAAAAGAAGAAAAGAGTGTTATTCTTTTCTGGGCAGCCATTTGCTACTAGCCTTAGTTAGGATCGTCATTCTACTTTTCCTTTCGCCAGTGTGCTGAAATCAACAACAAACCAAGACGTTTGATTGAAGTGAACAGATCTTAAAAACCAGTTTCCATGAAAAGCAAAACTATGCCCTAATATGCATGTTGCCTCACGCTGTTGCATAAAGGTCCAGGATCAAGTTCATTAGTTTATATCCAAAAGAAACTGTCTTGCAGGAAATACAGCCAAACCTCTTCATTATACCTAGATCAGGGCCCTGAACTTCTGCTACTGGCTAAACCGTCCCAGGCATTTGGTTAGATAGTTACTTACGGGTCCAGTCATTAGCATTGCAACGGAGTCCTGGTCTACCTATCCCCTTGCCTCAAGTGGCCGTGGTCATCCGGTGAGTGGACTAGGGCTACACTTTGCATTTATTGCTGTTGACAGAATCAAATAAGTTTATTTATGTCAAATACGGTTCACAATTTAAACCAATGTCTTCTCTGTCTCCTTCACTATGCTTCCTTTCAAATTATTCCTTTCTCTAAAGAATATCTGAAGTGTGGCACCGAAGTATGTTTTCTATCCCATTGAACTTAATTAGCAAGTTGTGCCTTTTTTTTCTTAACATCTCTCTTTCTAAAAAAATTTTTATCTTTGTTTTGGTGAGTGGAAGACAAAATGTGGTCCATGGCAAAGGAATGCGATTATGACTTACTTTACGTTCTGGAAAACCATGCCAGACAGAGATACGTATGTAGCTGGAGATAGCCGAGTTCTGCACCGAGCCATCTAGGCACGGACCGTATCAGGTTTTAAGCCCCTGATAACTCTGATGAAAAACACATCAGAGTTAAACACTATGTGCCTGGCTAACCTCCCCTTGATAGTTTAGTGTTGTAATCTTTCTTTAACGTATTTTAATGAAATCATCAAAAATAATAGCATTCCCTTCGGAAATATGTATTCTTCATTTCTTCTTTTGTTCGGTACAGTGAACTGACGTTTCTCATATGTTGAGGAAATGATTGCACTTTCATATATTACCGAGATAAGCCCTTGAAATTTACTAGCCATCGGGATTTGCTGCTTTCAATGATTAATTACCTGTTGGCTGGCACACTTTTCAAAGGTATTCTTTTTAGCTATTTCCTTTCATCTTGACCTCTTTTTTATGAGCAACCTTTCATGTGTAGCTCCAAAGAGTTTTAGTAAAGGTTTATTTTGTTTCTTTAGGCAGAGATGCTAGTTTATAATTGTAATGCAGGTCATAACCACGGTGAAAATGAAAGCCCCAATAACAAGAGGAGCCTAAATATCATTTTATGATAGCTGTAAATCTTTAATTCTTAAGCAAAGGTCTTAATAATCTGGAATAATTTGTCCCTATAATGTCTCAGGCCACCAAGAGTCACCCATCTATTCATTCAGCAGATTTCTATGGCACGAATACAAAACTTAAGGCACTGTTCCACGTGCTGGAATACAGCTGTGTACAACATAGTCCCTGCCCTTGTGGAGCTTCTGTTCTAGAGTAGGTAGACAGATGGTAGATAAATAAACTAATGCATAATTTGCTTTGGCGAATAAACAAGCAGGATTAGGGGGATAGGGCGTGCTGAGAGAGAGGGACAACTTCTGCATAGAGTGGTCAGGGAAAGGCTCTCTGCGGAGGTGGCATCTAATAGGCAAGAGGGAAGGATTCGGGTGGATATCCGAAAGAAGAACATTCCCGACAGAGGTATCATCGAATTCAAAGGCCCTGAGGTGAGAATATGCGTGGCGTGTTCAAGGGACAAGCTAGGGAGCCAGTGTGACTGACAGAAAGTGCAGAAGAGAGCAAGTGACAGAGGAGCACCGAGAAGTAGCCGGGATGGGATAGCGTGTGGATTTCCCGCCCAAGGCGAGGACTTTGGCTCTGACTCTGAGTGAGATGGGCAGCCGCGAGAAGGTGCCGCATGGAGGACTGGCATGATTTGCCTCATGTCATAAATTAGTATTTTACTACAAGTACAGCTGTCGTGGCACCAGCGGCCAGCTAACACGGTCAGTTAGCGAGTGCCGTCGGGGAGGCCTCGATCTCCCCCAGCCCTCCCTCGCTGCCTGTGCTCGGTTCCACAGCTGCAAAATGAACCTCAAACTTGATCCCAGTGTCATGGGCATTCGCTCAGTGGGTCACCATGGAATTGGCGAGAATGTGTAATTAGGTCAGGCCCTCCCACCCCCACTGCAAGGAGGGGGGAAAAAACGAGTATATTCATTTTACTCAGCCATCAGCGATGCAGGAAAAACAACTCCCACTGAAGTGAGTCAGTAGCATCTTCATAAACCAAAGCAAGCATATTATGCCTTAAATGATGGCTCTGTGGCCTCAAGGAAGTAACGCACCTTCCTAAGCACCTAATTTACTACCAAGCTGTGACTCGGGCTCGGAGAAAATTGAACCTGTTATTGCTTACTCAGAATACAGTAAGCAACTGTGGATAAGCATTGAGACTATTTAGAAGGACAGAGAGTTAATGCTGCTAAGAAGACAAATACGTCATCCGCCGCCATTCTCACGGCTCTGTGTGTGTGTCCGTCCTCCAGCGGACCTGTTTGCATACCCGTTTCTCGGCTTCGCCTCTTGGAATTGCAGACGTAATTTGATGTGTTTGCGCAAAATTAAACACTGCAGTTCTAACGGCTTCACACCTATTTGATTTGCCTTCTCCTGTTCCTTTCTGACGCTAGAAAATCAGCAAAGTCCCTGACAACCAGGCATGGCCCGACGGAGCCACCTCCAAAGCGATGAGGTTGGAAACGCTCTTAGTGTTTACTCAGAGTATTTGTACTGTCCTTTATCCTGGTCACTTAGCTTACAGCCTCTCTGTTCATTCCTTTGCCCTATGATTTCCAGCAAATATCCAGCTTCTGTAAACATTCTCTCACTAGATCAGAATGGCAGGAAGTACAACTTCAATGACACCAAAGTGTTTAAAGCATATTGGTTCTGGTGTGGGACGGTGATTTAAAAATGGGGCCCTGTTCTCTTTCAGGTACTATCACACTGGCAACTTCGGTCACTCTCGTATGATCCCGAAGGATCTGTTTTTAGGTTTCAACATAAGCTATTGCTCTTCTAACCTATCTCTTGACCTAGGACAGTCACGCTTTTTCAGAGTGGGAAATGCTTAGCTGCTGCTGTCACTGCACGCTTAACTGTAACCGATGAAATGACCAAATGCATCATTTTCAAATGGAAGAAATGCTCAATCAGGTTATCCTCGTAGGAGGCCCTTTTCCCATAGTAGGTCTCTGTCTTGCTGGGTGGGCCACCGTAGACGATAGGAGTCAGTTTGGGTCTGTCGTCTGTGACTATGAGAACACAGCTTGGGGCACTGACTTCTGGCAGCAGCTCAGTAAGTGCCCTTTGGACAACCGGCTGGGGAAGGCGACTGCTATTCCCGAAGTGCGAAGCACCACGGGTGCCAGCATCCGGTGCGGGAAGACAGAGCACGTGATAGGCCCTCCAGAAATCCTGGTTGACTTAAATGAGTATCAACCTCATAACATTCCCGCGTCTGAAATAATCGGCCTTCGTAAGTCAGCCAGTGATGATACTGCGTGCTCGGCAAAACAATAACCATTATATAAAGATGTTGTTGGGAGCAGCTGTGACTCACGGAGCAGATCACACACTGTGATTCCGTACGCACACTGGCTCCTTTCTGGGGCCGGCACTTTCACCTGCTTTACCGAGAGAACAGGGTGGATTGGTGCGGCTCCTCCGAAAATGCTTTGTTTGCTACGAACCAGCACGTGTGATTGAATGTCTTCCCTCCTCCCTTGAACCGTCGGTATTTGAGAGTCAACCACAGAACAAGTCCACGTCTCCTTTCTCCAGCGGTGGGTTCCAGAGCACAGAGAAGATGGGACTGTGGCGGGGAGGGGGAGGGGAGAATTGGATGTCCAACCTACACCACGCGCTCCCCGGACTAACTCAAGTAGAAAAGGAAAAGGCTATGCATCGGGTCCGCCCTGTCTGCCTGACAGCCGTCACCTGGCCATCAACTGTTTTATTGGAAGTCCGCATTTAACCAGTTCTGCCCAAAGCTAAGTGAGGGAGTTTAATTCTGAGGACTGTGATCTCCCTGAAGGGGCTGCATCCTTCTTTTTCTCTTGGGGAACGAGTGTCGTTTGCACCCTCTTAATGCCGAGGAACAGAGTAGGCACCGTCATGTGGCAACATCCCCAATTTATTTGGAGAGGTTAAAAAAAGAGACACAGTCCCACTGCTGATGTGATTCACGGGCACGTGATGCCTTGGTGATACGGTTTCTCATAGACCTGTCACGTGCATTCAGAAGAACCTTTGTATGGAGTCAATATGAGCCATAAGACTCAATGCAAACACCTTGTGAATGTTTGTCGTTTTAGCCCCATCAATTATCTTTTTTTTTAATTTTTATTTATTTTTTCCGTTTTATTATTATTATTATGATATGTTAGTCACCATACAGTACATCATTAGTTTTTGGTGTAGTGTTCCATCGATTATCTTTTAAGTAATATGGACCGCATATTTGCCCGTATAGATTTGTCATCACCAGCCACCTGGTAAAAATGAGCATGAGATAAATAATTGAGCTTTCTTCTATTCAGATAAAATTTCATTGCCCCCTTCCTTGACGCTGTGAAAACTCTTCAGAAATAATCGGTTATAAAGTGCTTTTGCATTCCAGCCAGTGCTGAGCCTAATGGTTTCATGACACACTGACGTTTGCCTCTTTTGCTCTGTGTGCTGTGCAAAAAAGAGGTGCCAATGATTAGCAAGGGGCCCCCAAAGAATTGCATGCTTGGTGTGTGGAACCACGACATGAGGCAGCTTGGAGGCTCAAGGAGCACGACTCTTTTTTTTGGAATGGAAACAATCATAGTACTGCAGAACATAAGGAAGAAACCTGGAGGGGGGTCAGTTACATATTCCCTGTGACCCAGCAGCTGCGTCTCGTCACAGTGACCATCCCAGCCTCCGAAGCACAGCAGTTGGTTTGGAGGAGACACTCCCCCATTCATAAGACAGATCTCTGCTACTTTCGGTCCTGGCCTTACTTCTCCAGTCTGGCTTAAGTAGAGGAATGTTATTGCTAGAGTTGTAGGGGAACGTGTGCGGGATTGTGGAAGACCTTGAACACCAGGCCAGGGAGTTTGGAGCTTATCCTGTAGGCAGCAGGGAGCCATTAAAAGATTTTGAACAGGAGGAATGTAAAAAATAGGACTTGATTTGGATGCGTGTTTAGTATAAAAGTGCAATGATAAGATATATTAAGGGAATGTTATGGTTCTGTTCACAGCATGAATATAACTGGAGAATTCTTCTCTACTCGCTGTCTAGTTAGCTTTTACAGCATGCAAATTTTCAGGGCCAGCTGTAAGAGCTTGATGGTAAAAGAACAAAGTAAGAATTGATAATGCGAACGTAATTGTAAAGAGAGGGATTTTCGTGATCAGGATCACTGGAAGCACAGAATGGTAATCATTTTAAAGGGTGACTGTAGAATTATTTGTTATTTTGTTTGAGTTCTTTGAAACCACTTCTATGCTATATAATTACCTTAAGTTTTAAGTGTTCCCTGCAGGGATAATTTATGCATTTTGCATTCTCATGCAAATGCTTTAACAGTCTACGCTGTTGAAAATGAAAGCCGAAAATTATTCCAAATAGGTCATGGTTGTGCAAAGCTTATGAAGTATTAATCATTTTTACAGATTCTCATATTTTAGATTATATTCTTGCATTGTGTTTTCAACTCCAGTAATACTTAGGTAACAAATATTTGAAAATCTAAATTACATATTTTGATAAAGAAGCGTAATTTGTCTATTTCAAAATTTAATGTCATCAAAACCCTTTTTAAAAAATTAATATAAAAATGTTACAGTATCTCGGGATAGACAGAACAAACCAAATTGAATTTAAGCTAAGCTTCTGAAAGCTTATTTATGAATCATGGCTGGATGCTTGGTGTAAACACTCCTGAAAAGCACATTTTTAGAATTCAGGCTTCACTGCGGTGGTTTCTCTACAACCGTCATGTGAGATGATGGTGAGAATGCATCAGTGGTGACGGCACTTTGGTCACAAATAGGGAGCCGTTGTCGTGTTTACTGCGACATAGCTATACATCTAAGCATTACGTTGCTCTTACGAAAATATAATCCGCTTCATGATAGCGGCATTCATTCCAAGTGTCTTATTTTAATGAACTTGCACAGGACTTCTCTGCAGTAGTCCTCAGTTTCTCAAGAGACCGGGATCTCTTTGTCGTCGTTTTTTCCGGAGTTGGATGTGTGTTACACATAGGAAAATCCCCAGGGAGAAATAGGTTTACTCTTCCGTCTGGCTCCTCTATCAATGCTCACTTCACAGGAGAACGTAACTGGCCCTGGGTGGCCTTTCAGATTTTACCCTGAGCTCTGAGCACAACTGGGAGTTTGGACAGGAAACAGATTTTTTTCCACAGAGGAAAGATAGATAATTCACTTTCCCACCTTCCCCATGAAACCTTGGTGGGGAGTGCAGGGATGGCGGGCATTTCTCAAAGGTCACAGGATTATAGAATTAGGAAAAACAAATCATCACACCGACTTTCACTTTTTATCGTCTTTCTGTGTTTGTCCCTCATCCCATCTCTCTCTCTCTGTCTCTCTCTTACCAGCACGTGTGCTTTCTCTCTCTCTCAACCCAGACACACAGGCACACACAGACACACACACACCTTACGAGATTGCTCTCTGTGTCTCCTACCCATTACCTACGTCTGCACCTAAGGAGGCAGAAGCCTGGTTTCAGTAAGGTCATCCCCTGAAACCTGCTAGGGTAGAGAGGTCACTGGAAAGAAAAAAAAATGTGCTGAAATTCAGTCATGAACATTTTGCAGTAGAATGAACTTTTCATGGCATGATCTGGGAGAATGTTAAATCGGCACGTTAGTGGAAAGCTATCTGGCGAGGTGAAGAAAGCAGTGGGCTGAGCCCGGCTGCCGGGCTTAGCCTGAGCTCTCTGGTCAAGCTCTTCCTTCCCAGGACCAGTGAGGGCTGCAGGGTCCTGAGGGTTCTTGCAGCCCCGGAAGCATCCTGAGAGCTCAGGTTGCCTTCACATAAGGACCTCTCACATGTCAACACCAGCTACCTGAACCAGATTCCAGCTTCCTCTAGAAGGAGCTGCTTCCCTGCTCTGGAGTCATTCTCCAGAAGGAAGCATGAAAACCAGGTTCCAGTGTAATAGCATCTCTGGTTCCATTTTCTCAACAGTAAAAAAGAGTTCTTTAGAGAGAAGGAAAAAAAATCTACCCGGATCCATTGTAATCGTTACCTTTGTTATCATCATCATTATTCAGCTGTCCCTTACCTGTCACTTGAACGCCGAAACTGTTTCAACAGTTGGGGAAAACTTGAAAAGTAGACACTGCTTAAATATAAGGTGCTGTTAGATTTTTCAGCATTGTTGTTATTAGTAACCTACATGATGAAAGTAGAACCAGCAAAACAGTAGTTTAGAACAAAAGAAGTGAGATAATGATGTTGTACTTTCTGTGGCATAGTAATTAAAATGAGACATGCAAATGTCATTTGGCCCATTAATACTGGATTATTTTACAAATCTCTTTAATATCATGTGGGTTCCACTGATACACATTATAGTGATGCAAATTTTAGAATCTTAGGATATTTTAAGCCCCAAATTCAAAGCTCATGTATTGTTAACCTTGGAAAGGAATCACTACTGAAAGGAATTCTCGTGACTACGCTTAATCTGTTACATGAACCCCTCCCAGAAGTGGAAAGGTGCTTCTCTCCTCATTTGTTTTCATTGACAACTGCTAGTTTTCTTTTTTCTTTTTAAGATTTTATTTATTTATTTTAGAGTGCGTGCGAGTGGGGGCGGGCAGAAGGAGAGGGAGAATCTCAAGCAGACACCGCTCTGAGCACGGAGCCCCATACAGGGCTCGAATCCATGACCCTGAGATCACAACCTGAGCCGCAATCGAGAGTCAGACACCAAACCCACTGAGCCAGCCGGGCGCCCCCAACCGCTAGTTTTCCTACCAGTTTCAAGTTGGGGTGGTGAGGATGCCGCGTGTTCTTATATATCACACGAACTGCAAATGAAGGCGAGGGAAGGGGTCCCCTAGCCTGTGAGCACACACGCGTGGGCTCGCCGCCTCGCACAGCCTCTGCAGTCCCCATTGCGAGGCGCAGAGTGCGGGCTCCTCTCGCCGGCGCAGGGCAGAGCACAGGTAGATTGCCTGAAGTCGCAGATCTGGGAAGGGCAAGAGGCAGGTTTGAAGAGAGCTCTTCGGGGTTCCGAGAGGCAGGGCACACGGAAAGGAGGAAGGGCTGGACCTTCAGCAGATGCTGGAACGGTCGCTTAGAGGAGAATTGACCTCACAGCTCTTGTCTGTCTGCACAGGGACTGTCCATGTGAAAGGACACACCTGCGGCCAAGTTTATAAAGAACGGACTTGTTAAGGGCTTCTTTCTTGTGGTTTTATCGCCTGGGACATGGGAGACTCCTCTCTCAGGCCAGGGGGATGTAGTTAGCACAGAGAGCTGCCATCAAGATGAATTCGATGCACACGGGGCCCTCTCGTGGTGCTTGGCACACAGTAGGTGCTTGGAAAGTAGTGCTTTGGAGTGAGTTCTTCCGTTTGTGTCTGGAGTGAATGAGCTGACTTTCCCCCATTCACACTTGTGGTAAGTGACTCTCCGTAGCATCCTCTTGTTAGCTCCTTTCGAGGGGCAAATGAGAGTTGGAAACGCACTGCCTTCGTAGAAACGTGGCTCTCCTTTCAACTTCCTGTCCCCGAAAGTAATTTGCAGGTGCAGTGTGACGTGGCGGCCCAGTCGCCCCCTGTGACACCTTTCTCCTGCGTGGTTTGTAGATTAGGCCTTTGCACCTTGCCCTGCGCGTCCAGGTTTCACGTGTGCGGTGCATAGCACGCGTGCATGACTCGCATTCGAGCCGTCAGTGTTGTCCCGCGTTGCGCTCCTACCCGTGCAGGAGGAGAGATAAGCAGGCTTCTCTGAAAGTCTTTGAAGAAGCAGACTCAGGCCACCTACCTCGCCGGAGTTTTCTGTTCGATCTACGAAGGAAGAACCTTTCTCCTAGGCGTAACAGTTCATCGGATCTCTGGGAAAAGTTTTCAGGGTCCCCAGGCTTTGAATTTCCAGACAGGAGCTTGCAACAGCCACTTAAACAGACACAGCCTACTAAGCATATTCTCTCGCTGCCTACAAATACTTCCCAGGTCGTTCTCTCGGAGACGGATTTAGTTCCCACTCTGAAGTTATTACGCAGAAGAGTACCGCCACAAATGAGCAAGCACCATAGTGACGGAATATTTGCCCAATGGGCACAGATTAATTCTAGGAAGCAGCCAGAAGACAGGGACGTTTACTTTTAGAAATCATATCTGAGATCTGATTTCCCTCTCAAAACACATAGGTCAGCCATTCTAGAGGGAAAACCAACATCCAGAGTTAATGCACATCATAGACCAAAAAAAAAAAAAAGTTTTAGGGAGTTACTCGGCGAAGAGAAATGTTCTTCCCTTGGAAAAAAAATACTTCGCCACAGACCTTTGTTCAACAGTAAATCTAGTACGATTTTAAAATTAATGTGCTGGTCACACAGTCTCTCTGCAACGGGTCTTGTAGAAAATGAAGGATGTCTGTCTTCTGCTACGTAATCGCATTGCCTAAACATTCTGTATTCTCCTGCAAGGGGCGGGTCACACTAAGCCTGTCTCTGAACCAGTTACGCAGCCTTGGACCCATGTGGCCCATCCATCTTCCTTATGCATCGTAGCAAGTTCCTTCCATCTTAAAACCTATCTGCTGACCACGTTTGGAGCTGAGTGAGGCCCTTGGATCACATAATTTTTCTGTCGTGTCAAAAACAACCCCTCTTAGGTTCTGTAAGGGATGCATTGTTTTTAGTTTGTCTCCTGCTTTTTTCTAGCTTATTTCAGCGTTTATAAAGATAAAACAAGTCTCAGGCGCCTGCGTGGCTCAGTCGCTTAAGTGTCTGCCTTCAGCTCGGGTCATAATGGGATTGAGCCCCACGCCAGGCTCCCTGCTCAGTGCGGAGTGTGCTTCTCCCTCTCCCTCTGCTCCTCCACCCCCCCTCCCGCTCGTGCTCGCTCTCACTCTCTAATAAATAAATAAAATCTTTAAAAATAAAAAAAAATCATTTTATAAAATTTGGCAGTCTGGGTAACCCCTGGCATGAGACTGCCTTACAGAAATATATATGAAAATCCAGAACAGGCCAATACAAAGGACTAAATGAACTCCAGGCCTAAAATATGGTCAGATCTGTGCCCTGAATCTGTTTTAATCAGGCCATGGATTGACAAGCTCCTTAATTTTTTTTTTTTTTTTTTTTTTTTTTTTTGGTCATTTTGGTTTGCGAAGAATTGCGAAAAAGCAATTCTGTGCTGGCATATTTTGTGGGGTCAACATCAGATAAATCAAAGTATCTGTGAAATAGCTTGGAATATGAAAGTGCCACCAAGAAATTTCACTGTAGCCAGATAAGGGAAAATCGTCCCAGAGCCATTTTCTTAATTGTAATTTGCATTTCTTTACAAACGATTGCTAAATAGCACGTGTCCTTTGGAGTCGTTTTGTTGCATGGTGTTTCGGGAAGCCCGTTTGTAAGCTGCTTTTCTGTAGTGCTGTGGCTGGAAGCACTGCATCCCTTGCAGCCTGCTGCATTCAGAGATGAAAAGTGAAAGGAGGCGAAACAGTTTTCTGGGAAGCAGGCTCGGAGGAAAGCACTAAACACAAAGAGTAACGCATGTGCAGTCCTAATTTGGGGGCCGGAGTTAATGTTCTCCCATGTTAATAAAACATGTATAAGCAGATGCTTTATAAATGGATTCCGGAGTGAAGAAGAACCTTGGAAAGAAACGAGAATGTATTTATTTTGCCCTGGTTTTCTGGGCATGTATTTTGAGAAGTCATCCCACATTTCCTGTTTATGGAGCTCCTTTCGCACACCTCGTCTCATTGGATCCTCCTACAACAATCCAGTCAGGGCAGCAGGACTGGTAGGGTTTCCCCCTCCCCCCTCCCCCATTGTAACAAAACTCGAGGCAATAGAGTTCAGTTGAAATATTGGGCTATTTGCAGACCCAGAGAGCAAGAGTAGAAGTTTAAGGCCCCTATCTTGGTTATTAACAGGAAATCTCTTTATTCTTGCTGCTGAAGCACTGTTTGGTCTTTATTAATCCCGCCTGTCTTTCCCCCTCCTGCCCTCCCTCTCTCCTCCTTCCCTCCTGCCCCCCTCTTCTCTCTTTCATCCTTTCCTCCCTCTCCAGTGTTTCAAGTTGGATGTATCTGTAGGCCCCCTTCCTCCCTTGAGCACCTGCTGTCCCTGGCCTCGCAGGCGGGTTCTGACTCGTCAGTGTCTACTCGAAACCAGTCCTCTCTGCGCAGTGTGCCACACTTTGCCTTTTCCTGGATCCATACATGGGAGCTTCCAAGCTCCCTTCATATGTTATTCCGTTCTTTTCTTTTTGTCATCCTGTGTGTATTGACCGTGGACTGTAAGCCAGGCCTTATGCTAGGAACTGCCCTCAAGTATCTCACAGTCCGGAGGATATTTGAACAAACCCATTGTCTGTTTATCATCAATTAATAATTTTGCTTAGCTATAGGGCACCGAGTGGGTATCGATTCCCTTTCCTACAACTCCTCCCTTCCCATTCTTTGATCTTAATAATAATGAAGTTCATTCACATCCAATATACCCTGGGAGAGAACATCGAAGTTCTGAATATAATTAATCCTGGATTTTGAAATCACTGATCGAGGGGAGACCTATATAGAGAATATAGGTAGTTACAGTGTCACCCCCATGGGTCTGATTTATGTTTTAAGAATCTATTTTTTTTAATTTTTTAACAGAGTCTAATTTTAATTTGCATATTATTTTCATTAGGCTGGGGAATAATTGACGCACATGAGTCAGACGTGCTTAAGTAACCTGCTAACTTTAAATCTAGAAAATTAATTGTCATCCGAACACGGCTCAGCATTAGAAGAGTGACCCTGGCTTTTGGCAGTAATTGTTAAATTAATTGGATTGTCAGGCTACTGAAAATGTGGCCGAAAGACAGGACCAAGTGAGAGGATTAAAGGGAGAGATGAGTAGTTACAATATGTTTATAGAACCCGCTGAAAGGAAGAAGTCGTGTTTTACTACATTCATTTTTTTAAGTTTCTTTAAAAGCCCACTCATGTATCTATAAACTGTGTTTGTTTCCGTGTTCTCTGGTGCCTGATTTACAAAGCGTTATGTGTGAAGAAGACAGAATGTATTGAGAAATACTCCTCTACAGCGGGATGTGTGCACTTAGCGTGTGCGTCTGTGAAAGGCTACACTGGCTGTGCGGCACTGCTGTCACCAGCTTCGTTCAAGTCCAAGGGCTCAGTGTTGCCATCTGATGTATGGACGACCTCAGTGCAGCCCAATTAAAAAAATATTTCTCTGGAGAGAAATGTGTTAAAAGGAAACATTTACAGTATCCTTGGCAATCCTCAGAGCTCCCCATCCTGCTGACGTACGGACTCCAGAGCTGGAAATACAAAAGCAAGGGGGGAAAATATGAAAAATCTGGCACGGAGGCCCGTGTTTGCCGCGTGACTTTAATCAGAAAGGCGTTTTGTCATGGCGAGCGTATCTTGGTTTTCGCAGACGCGTTTAGGGCACTGAGATGACATAGATGATGGACGAGGTGTATTTTACTGTCCCCTGTTCGGTTCCGGCGACCCAGGGTGCAGGCACACAGCCCCCGCCGGGTGACACGGCCCCTGTGTGGCTCCCCTCCACCAGACCGCCCCAGCCCGCGCTGCTGACCTGGCGTCTACTGCGCCCTCTCCAGCCTTGGCTCTCGGTGCCAGGGGCAGCCCAGGGCCCGGGGGCTCCTTCTGACCCTCAGAGAAAAGGGCCATTTACACAGGTCCAAAGCCTTTTGTTCCTGGGGCAAAGATGCTTCGTGGCCCGCCACTGGGTCTGGGCATTATTTGCATATAACCAACATCACCGAGGGCGTGAATGCCTTGGTCCTCACCTCCCAAAGTCTGCGTAGAGGTCATAAGCCCTGGTTAGGACGGCTGACCATGACCATTTGTGGCTGTAAGTACGCTCCAGTACGTTCTGGGAACGTGATGTGGAGGGTTTCAGATGTTTTCTTCTCATCAGTGATAGTTCAACCTCCAAAAAAACGATTTCGTCCTTAATAGTGAGTAAATTGGTAAAAAGAAATGTTAGATTTTGCTCCCGGATCTGCTCATTCTGCATAGATTCTTCTTCTTCCTTACCCAAAATATAATCATAACTAACAGGTATGGATTCCTTAGATAAAAAGGTTCAATAGCCACTGAGAAAACAACTAACCTTGAACTTCAAGGAGAATAGAGATGATGATACGGAGGAGATTTAAAGACAGATTGATTATTTCATGAACTAAAAAGCTGTTATTCCTCTGGGGAAAAAAAAGAAACAACTTTTAGGAGAAATCGATGCATAAGAAGTTATAAGATATAAAGCACCTTTTCTTAGCAGCCGCACGGGGAATGCTTGGCATCTTTTGAAACCATTGGTTCATTTATCGTGATAGCAGATTTTTATGTACCGCATATGAAATCCAGAAGAGTGATGCTGTCTCTATTTAGCGTCTGCTGTGTGTCAAGGCCACGATGGTACCCCGTTCAAGAGCGCGAACGATCATCTTCACGTCAATCAAAGGAGGCTGATCCCTCGCCACGTGTCCACCTGGCATCCTCCGGCTAGGGCTTCCCCGATGGGGTCAACCCAGTTGGTACCTGCTACTCACGTGACTCTCTGCTGAGGCACAGAGAGGCACCCGTACCCCTCTTCCCTTTGCTAGTCCTTCCTGTGTTGGGTGGGATGTTCACATTTTTCCGCACGGGATAAAAATGAAGGCTCTTCTGCCTACTCATTCCAACACTGGATAAAATGACAGTGTCACACACAGGGAACAGAACACTCCTCTGGTTGCTTCAACATTCTTTTTTTGGCCTCATTTTCCTCTCTACTGAGTTTCTGAGTCCAAATTTAGTGATGATGACTAAGAAATTGCCAGGATGTGACAGAGCGTTCAGTTCATTGAGTCCTTCCTTGCCATTTTTCAATAGTTGTAACAATCGCCAAGTTTTTCCTCCTAATGTTGTAGGTGCCAGTATCTGTGTAGTATCTGTTATTCTTAACAGATACGAAGTCGCTCGTGCGGGATCTGTCCGTGCAATGACAGCCTCCTTCTGCAGACAGCCAATTCCATATGGTATTAAGGAAGTTCCCTGCAGACTTTTCACGGGGTGGTACTTCTGAATCCCGGAATTCCTCAGACTGAAATCCGAATCTCTGAAACCCAAATCCTATAAACAAGAGTTGAGTGGCCTGCTGCGTGCTAGGCAGTATGACCGGCCGTTTGTGAGAGGAGAAGGTGGGTTCGGAAAATGAGACACGTTCCCTGCCGCTCGTGCATGGGCCTGAGTCCCGGGGCCAGCTAGAGATGCGGGCCGGGCTGAAGGGAGCGCAAATACGCGTGGAATCGACTCCGACTGAGGGAGATCCTCTCTCCGGGCTCGGCCGCGAGGGAGGAGAGGAAGGCCAGGAGGCAGGGAGACAGAAGGATGACATTCAAGCAAAGGAAATGAGTGGCCCCGGAAAGGCACAGAGATGCGCCTGACCCCGTGGCAGGAGCGTGAGGCTGGAGGCAGGGTAGTGACTGAATCGTGGAGGATTGTAGAGGCCGCATCAAGTTGTTCTTACCGTAAAGCCGGGCAAAACCGTCCCAGGCTCCGAGGGAAGGGAATACGCTTTAGCAGGGAGACGTGCTAGCCAAGGGGAGAGGCCGGGGAGGAGATGACTACAGCGGGCCCGCGGAGGGGGCAGAGGCGCAAGCTGGACAGCAGCAGGGCAGACGGAAGGTGAAGATCACGGGCTGGACGGGTTTGCGGGTGATGACCTTCAAGGTCCCCGGAAGTTTGCAGCGTGAGCGGCTGCCAGGGTAGGGTGCTGGCGGGTAATTACTGAGACAAAGGGGACCCAGCAGTGGGGGTTCGAGCGACTGTGGCTCTGTGCTTCAAATAGTATCCTTCCCCTCTTTCTGTTTTGAATTCCTACCCGCCCTTCAAAGCTCACCTAAAAACACCCTCTGTGAAGCCCTCCCTTCCACAGTCCCCCAGTCAGAGTGAAACTGGGCTTCCCCTGTTCTCACGAAACACCCCCTTTGTGCCTCCCGTTCTGTACTTAATGGCAGCGCACCTCGTGTCCGGATCATTTGGGTATATGGCCAACTCCTGCCAATACACGGGAAGTTTCCTGAGGCTGCTTATTTACCTGTGAGCTTCAGCCACCCAAGCGTATAGTGGATTGTCGGAAACTGCGTATCAACGAATGAATGAAGGCTGCCATCACACGGGACGTCAACTGCAGCCCTTTTTGGGGACCTGCCTCAGCCGTCATCCCCTCCCACCATTTGGGAGCCGGTCATACAGTATTTCTGTGCCTACACAGATTCACTCACCTCGATCATATGTGTTGTTCACCATATTTAGTTTTGAATGGTTTCTGGCTCTTTATGAAAGTAAAACTCACCCTCCAAGGATGAGATTTTTTTTTTCCCAAATGGTGATTTCGGGCTTTTTTAAGATTTTATTTATTTGAGAGAGAGTACAAGTAGGGGGAGCGGGAGAAGCAGACTCCCCACTCAGTGCAGGGGCCCAATGTGGGGCTCGATCCCAGGACCCTGAGATCCTGACCTGAGCTGAAGGCAGATGCTTAACCGACTGAGCCACCCAGGTGCCCCCCCCCAAATGGTGATCTCATTCCCAAAGAATTTCAGCAACATTCTATGCAACTGTCCTCATCACTAGAAGACATGTGGAGCCTTTTCGTCACATTTCTTTGTAGGCGTACATTGGATTTCCCTGTTGAGAGCCCCACAAAGGGGAGTTTTCACAGCCCGTAAATGGAACACCGGTTCCTACCTGTGATCGTTGCCTTGGAAATACATTTCTTCTTGCACAGGTTGAATCTGTGTGAATCTTTGGGGGGCTTACCAAGCATGCCCCGAGGCTGAAATAACCCCAAAAGATGACTCTAGTAAATGCTGTGGGGGCCAGATGGGGAGAATTGCTGAGCTTACGGAGAAAAACAGATCTTGTGGATTCCCAAAAGAAAAGAAAACATGGCTTAACTTTCAGAGAAAGACTGCCTCATTTGGGGAAGCTGTCCCTCTTCGCTGAAGTGACTTCAGATTGTCTTGTGCACCTGGTGTGCGTTGCTTAGAATATGAAAGTGAAGGACGGTAGGAGGTAGGACCATGGAGGCATTGTTCAGAAAGGGCTCGTGTCCAGAAAGCGTACGCTGTTTTTACAAGGTTGTCTTCTTTTTAGGGTTTTATGAGAAGTTCTTCCTGATTTAACATCTCAGCAAGTTAGCAAATATCTAAAATGGCTTCCTTGGCGCCACCATCATATGTCATTCAGCTAGCATTCTTCTCCTTGTCTTCCACTGCGGATGGACCCTGTGCTGCTCCGTGGACTCCTTACAGATTAGAATCTGCTGTTCATTTCATTTGGCTTACAAATGGCCACTTTTAATGGCTGTTTATTTCATACACACAAATTCACAATGCTTGCAAGAAGGTTTTCAGTTTGTTTGTTGTGTTGGGTTTTTTCCTGAAGTAGTCCGTTGGATCAGGAGCCCTTCATTTGTGTGGACAAATCCAAAGAAAACATGGCCAAGCTCATGGCAGAAATCCCATTCCAGGGTTCAGAGCCCCCTGGGCTGCTCGCTCATATCTGCTTGTAGAATTACTGTCAATTCCTTGCTTCTCTATTGATTTGCTTGTAAACATTACTGTAAGGCAAGGATGAGGCGAGGGTAGAATTTTTTTTTCTTTTTTAAGTCAAGGTCCAATGATTAAAAAACAAATCAATTTGGTTTACCTTGAAGCAAAAGGTAGCCTTTCTTTGTAGGATCCCTCTAGAAATGTAGGCAGTCAGTAATGTCACACCGTAACACAGATTTAAGCCTCAGGCAGTTGACAATTACAGTGAATGGTAACTGGAGAACCTACAAAAATTAAGTAGAGGGACCAAATGTTTATTTTCTCTTATTTAATCCTGAAGGGAACAAAGCTCCACGTGACAGCTTCATACTTGTCTTTTCAATCTTTAGCTCTTCTGTTTATCCAATGTATTACAGGTATGTGGCTTGTTGTAATTTTTCCATTATCTTATTACAAAGAGAGCTAATCATTGATCAGTGGCACTTGCACTTAGGGCTTTATTCCAAAGCATCACGTGAAATGTTATATATAGTCTTGGTTTCCAATGATAATAGTTTATGCTGTTAAAATAGAGCACCAGTCATACAAGCTTGAACAAAGTACGTCCTAAACGCCTGAAGGACAATACCACAGGTTCTCCATGAAGTTCAGAGCTATAAATATTGAGCTTTGGTTTATTTACTTGTCTTGCCAGGAACATTTTACACCTGAGTGCAAATTCAAAGAATCGGTGTTTGAAAATTATTACGTGACGTATTCATCGATGATATACCGCCAGCAGCAGTCCGGCCGAGGGTGGTATCTGGGTCTGAACAAAGAAGGGGAGATCATGAAAGGAAACCATGTGAAGAAGAACAAGCCTGCAGCTCACTTTCTGCCCAAACCACTCAAAGGTAAACTTGATATGCTAGGAACTGTGGATTAGAAGAGTACCCTTAACTTAACTCCGTCCTTCATCATGCTTCTCTTAAGTGGAGCATAATTCTTCCCCATTAAAGGCAATTATACAGAAATTTAGTAACATTTTATAACACTTAAAACATTAAGCATTGACAATAGCATCCAATCTTCGGGTTTTAATTTTCCCAGAATACATCTATAGATAGTAACACCTTGCTTATGGGGGAGCAGCTTGATGGCTAACCCAGGACAGCCAAGAACCCCAAATCCTACCAGAACGGTTCCTGGAGAGAAACACAGATGCTCAAATGTGTGCACGCTTACCACTTACAGGGACGCTCCCTGGGCCCTCTTGAAGAGCCCAGAGATACCGTCCCAGCGGTTTCCATTCCCAGTCTGTCTTGCAGTCATTGGCAGGTTAGTAGCAAGTTGGAAAGGGTAAGGGAGAGAGATGGGGCGCAGAAGATAAGGATGTTAGAAGTAGCTGAGAGGTGGTAGAGAAGGGATAGAGGACGTGGGCAAAGCAGAGCTAGTCCTCCAAGAGGTCACCGGCCTGGGGTTAGAATCGAGGTGAGAGTAGCAACACACCACCCCGTCGGTTCCACACAGCACTGCTCAGCAGCCCGTGTTCTGTGGCCAGACTACTTGGATTCGAATCCCAACTCCCCTCTGTCCTAACTGGGTGGGCATGGCTGGATTATTGACCTGTGCTCCTCACCTGTAAAATATGGGTAGAGCACCCAAGTCACAGGATTCTTAGGGGGATGAAACGAGGTAATGCCCGTGAAGCCCTCAGCATAGTGTCTAGTACGTCGTGTCAGCTGGTAGTGCCGCTCACAGCCCAACGGCAGTACCGTGTACCACTAACTGCATTAAGACTTGCGCGAAATATTTAGACTCTTGCACACGTATCCTTTTGAGCATGATAGGAATCAGTGTTTTAAAACGTTTTGGATGTTAATATTTGGCTTGCACAGCATGTTGTAGATTATATTTAAACTTCCAAGAGTGTTATTAAATGCATTTTTCATTAATGCCCCCATGTATATAACCGTAAGTGATGGAAATGAGGCATTAGAATTCTCTGCACACTACCGCACCGGAGACTAGATCTTGCTCAAGCCGAGCCAGTCCGTTCTTGGCAGAGCCCTTGGAAGCAGCGTTTTCCCTAGAGCAGGGAGGCCTCGTCGCCAAAAGACAAGCTGAGGGCCAGCGCGGGGTGCGCGCTCGAAGGCCTCTGACCCGGTGTTCCTCTGCTTTGCAGTGGCCATGTACAAGGAGCCGTCACTGCACGACCTCACGGAGTTCTCTCGGTCTGGAAGCGGGACCCCAACCAAGAGCAGAAGTGTCTCCGGCGTGCTGAACGGAGGCAAGTCCATGAGCCACAACGAATCAACGTAGCCAGTGAGGGCAAAACAAGGGCTCTGTAACAGAACCTAACCTCCAGGTGCTGTTGAATTCTAGCAGTCCTTCACCCAAAAGTTCACATTTATCAATGACGTTCACCAAACAGGCAGAGTTCACTAGTCTCTCTGCCGTGACACCTTCTCATCGCCCATACGAACGCCCCATAATCTCGATTGAGCTTGTGCAAAAGAATGCCAGGCGTTATCAGTGAACTAAATCCTGGAGAAGGACTGCCCAATTTTCTCATGATCTCACCTGTGCTTTGGGGATGACAAGCCGAAAACATTTCACAGCACTAATGCTGATAAAAATTTGCTCTCCAACCAAGAAAATTTAAAAGACCACAATTGCTCTTCAAAAACAAAACAAAACAAAAAAATCAAAACAAAACAAAATTAGCTGCTTAAATGTTTTGTAGGGGCAAACAAAATGACGTGACCTGTGTTGTTTTCTTGGCTTAATGTTTTCTATCTACGCTTGATTCAGACGTACATCTTTACCTTGGTATAGTACAACTCTATGATTTCTGAAATTCAGTGGTTCTATTGACTCTGTCTCTTAATCCAAATCAACCAAATTCAGGGTTGAATCTGAATTGGCATCTCAGGCTCAAGGTAACAGTGTTCTTGTGATTCTACCAATTTTTTTTTATTAGATTTGTAGTGTATTCTGGTCAAGTTCTTGTGCTGTATCCTGTGCATAGAAATTGAGGTGTATTGTCAACCCCAGTCAGTAAAGATTACTTAAAGAAAAAAGATTATCCTCAAGTGTAGATTTCTCTTAATTCCATTTGTGTTATCGTGTTAAACTATTGTTGTGGCTTCTTGTATAAAGACAGGAACTGTGGAGCTGTGATGTCGTCCTTTGTGTTGTTAAAATAAGAAATGTCTTCTCTGTATACGTACGAGTCCTCCTGTCGTTGTATTTGGCATGTGACTATTGTGTACAAGGAAATGTTAAGACTGGTTACCCCTAAACAACATATACTTATACTTGCTTCTGGAAAAGTGTTTAAGACTTAGCTAGGTTTCCATTTAGATCTTCATATCTGTTGCATGGAAGAAAGTTGGAATCTTGGCATAGAGTTGCATGACATGTAAGATTTTGTGCATTAATAATTGTTAAAATCTGTGGACATAGCATGTACAGGCAGTTTCCTGTCCTGTGCACAAAAAAGTTAAAAAAAAGTTGTTTAATATTTGTTGTTGTATACCCAAATACGCACCGAATAAACTCTTTATATTCATTCAAAGAAAAATCCTTCAACGT
Organism: Ursus americanus; assembly: GCF_024610735.1. Taxonomy (NCBI): domain Eukaryota; kingdom Metazoa; phylum Chordata; class Mammalia; order Carnivora; family Ursidae; genus Ursus; species Ursus americanus. The sequence goes on from NC_142164.1 coordinate 13,207,794, forward strand.
GTATTGATTGTTTGTCACGTGCCATTAACTGTCGTAGAAACTGACCCTAAACACTGAATTCAATACACGTTGAAAGTGTGTCTGTGGTACTAGTTTTTGGACTCGGGCTTCAGATTGGAACAGAGAATTCTCATTCGCACTCAGTGATGGAATTGTGTAAATGAGACCTGTGTTCTAGTATCCTCTCTACCATTCACACTGTCAGTTCCCCTCTCCTGTGCTCGTTTCTCTCGGAGGAGAGAAGGCACAGGACTAAATATCTAAGGGCCTTTCCAGCTCCAAAGGCCGAAGGAAGACGTCAGCGTTCTCAATGTCAGTGACTACACTAGCTCCCCAAAGCTGCCATCGCCTGGCAGTGCAGGCTTCAGGAATAGTCCGTCTAGGAAGGAAAGAGTGGAGGAGCAGGTAAACACATGGTTGGTGCTTTCCAGGGCGTCCATCAAGTAAAGTGACCGGGGCCCCGGGCAGCATGCTTTCGCACAAAGGGGAGGCTGCCGGCTCCTGAGATGTCTGGGCCGTCATCTTGCGATCGCATCTTAAGCCCCCACCCTGCCTCATCCTGCCTGAGCTCTGAAGTGTCCCGGCAGGACGTGAGGCTGCCTGCTTTGCTCGGACGCAGGAGCCTTTGTACTGCGGACCATGAGCAGAATCACTCAACCCCCGCCCCTTAGTAAGTCCCACGAATCTTCAGTCCGTAGAGAAAAGTAATACATTGTCTCCCTCTTGTTTCAAGGACTTTAAGGTTTGGTTATCGACTATTTTGGTTGCTGCTTTTGCTTTCTCATCGTTCAGAAATAGCACAGGTCTGCCGGCGATAAACAAATCAGAACGTCGGTGTCTCAGGGAAGCCTGGCATAAATAAAAAGTGGTCACAATACCCAGGAAGAATCTGTTATTCCCAGCATTCTCTTTGTGCTCTTTCAAGTTGTTTTTAACAGAAAGTGGTGCTTAAATACATCAATAATTCAGTAGCCTTCAAAACAACCTCCGTACAAGTGAGGAGACTTTCACACATCGTCACAGACACACACCCACCCACACACACACACACCCTCTGTGGTAGAAAATGTTAGCCCCGCTACCTGCCTGATGAAAGGACAGGTTTGGAAAAACACTGCAAAGCCGGGGCTCTCAGACCAGATCGCTGACCCTTGCCCCCAGAGTCTCTGGTTGAGTAGGTCTGGGGTGCGCTCAACACTTTGGATCTCTAACAAATTCCCAGGTGGTGCTGTGAGCCTGCTGGTCCTGGGGAACCACTCCCTGAGATCCACTCACATACACTCTTCCCTTCTTTGGGTTTTGAAGTGTGTGTTAGCACACTGAATTCTAAAAAACCCCAGAGTGGTGATCCCCGAGCCTGCCACGGGCACCTAAGTCACCTGGGCTGTCAGTCCTCTTCTGTGGTTTTAGGCACGGCCCTGGAATCTGCTGAGTCTGGTGCCCACGCCAGTCTGAGGCCCGCTGCTCTACGGCATAGCCCTGGATTTCACCTTGTCTCTGAGCTGTGAGTGGGTATCCGATCCCTGCATCGAATTGAGCCAAGGGGGGACAATAGGGAAAGAAACCACTTCCTTCGAGCTACTTGTAACTAAGTTCACAGAAGAATTTGTCACAAACCCCCAGCTACTCGTTTCCAAATGTTCCAAGCATCCTTTGTCCAAGTGAACACCTGGGGGGAAACAAATATCCGGTGGGATCACCTCTCCATCGGAACCAGCTCATTATAACCAGTCTGCGGCGAAGCGGTGTCAAAAAGCAGAGCTGGTGGCCGGTTGGCGTCAGTGTCATTCAAGTACGCTTTAGAAGCCTCCTGCAGCCGAAGCGAGCCGTTCACAGGTCAAACAAATGCGCCCTCACCAGCACGTCCATATTTCTACCAACGGTCTTTTCCAGGCAGCCTAGGCTTTTCCCATCATGCTTCTCAAAATTCTTCCAAGAGATGGCAGTGGTATAATGGATGACCATCTCCAGTCACAAAAACCGGTGGAGGGGCCCCAGGCTGGCTCAGTCAGCAGAGCACATAACTCTTTTTTTTTCTTTTTTTTTTAAATTTATTTGATTAATGATTTTTTATTATATTATGTTAGTCACCATACAGTACATCCCCAGATTCCGATGTAAGGCTGATGATTCATTAGTTGCGTATAACACCCAGGGCACCATGCAATATGTGCCCTCCTTACTACCCATCACCAGCCTATCCCATTCCCCCGCCCCCCTCCCCTCTGAAGCCCTCAGTTTGTTTCTCAGAGTCCATAGTCTCTCATGCTTCATTCCCCCTTCTGATTACTCCCCCTTTCTTTATCCCTTTCTTCCCCTACCGATCATCCTATTTCTTATGTTCCATAGATGAGAGAAATCATATGATAGTTGTCTTTCTCTGCTTGACTTATTTCACTTAGCATTATCTCCTCCAGTGCCGTCCATGTGAACACATAACTTTTGATCGCGGGGTGGTGAGTTCAAGCCCCACGTGGGGTGTGGAGCTGACTTTTAAAAAAAAGTGAACTGTAGCTAGGGCAGGTCACTAGCACCCCAAATTACGAACCGTATTTACAGTGACAACTTTCCATACCACTCTGTATGCAAAGATGGGGTCCCATGGTTTGGCTTGATGCATTTAGTTACCCTGGAATTGAAAGCACCAGGCTGCCATGTTGGCTCATGTTGTCACCTCGGGGTGTGCCGTTTCCCCCTAAGGACTGAGAATGCTGTCGCGCTGTAGTACACACCACAGGATGTCTCTAACTCAGGGCTGCTTTGTAGCTCTAAATGAGAAAGAAAAGAGCAAAATCCAAACAGCATTTGGGTATTACTCTTCCATGGATCATCCTGGACCCTCTCTCTCTCTTTTTTTAAAGTTTTATTTATGTAAGTCATCTCTGCTCCCTACATGAGGCTCAAACTCTCAACCCTGAGATCAAGAGTGCCCTGCTCTTCCGACTGAGCCAGCCAGGCACCCCTCTCCTGGACCTTTTCAATCTCCTAAACATGCTGCTTTAAATGTTCGTTTGAATTTGTTGCACAGGGAACAATAATCTTTGCCAAATCGGCCAGGCCTTTTGCTAATATCACGTGAGTACAAGTGTCTGGTATTTTCTTCATCACATTTACTCTAATAAAAAATAGAGAAAAGTACATGGCACCATTTGGGGGTTGTTCCAATTTCTATGTGGGCATTCTTTAAGAGGTTTATAACAGCTGCAATTCTGTCATTATGCAGCAAGTCTTTCTAGAACACTCAGCATAGACGGTTTTCAGTATTAGAATTCTAAACTAACCAAATATCAATCCAATTTCTCCTTATCAATTAATTTGTGCTTCGAATACTCTGCCTCTCTCTCTCTCTCTCTCTCACACACACAGTCACTTTACACATGCACACACGTGTAGATGTGCCTCCCAAAGGTCTCAGAGAGGCTCTGTCCTTTGGGAGGATGAACACAGGTCTATTCAGGAGGGAGCCTGGGGCAGCCAAGTTAAACAGCCAGGGCTCCCTGGCTTCAGCAGGGGTCCTGCCAGCTCTGACACTTATGTCCACTAGGAGGATTGCCCAGTGTTGTCCCTCAGCATGTTCACACGTGTGCACATTGTACCTGAAGTAATTGTGCGTGCTCTTGCAAGAATTTGTTTGCAATTCTGTAAAGTTAACAATTAGAGTAAGTGAAATATACAAGGGCAACGAATGAGTAAAAGCTTAGCTCCTTTGAGTGAATTGCTCAGCTTGTTGGCTCAGTGGATATTTATTACCTTCTAAGCTGCCAATACCGCACAGCAAGTAACTGAGGCCGGGATAAAGCATTCACGCAAGGACAAATGGATTGAGACTGAGTCGGTCTTGCAGGAAAAGAGATATGCTGGGGTTTAGCAACAGGGGAATTTTATTTCCTTATTGGAATTAATAAAGTGGAACTCCAGTTGGAAATAACTATTCTTTTCTACATTCCTTACATATGTAAACCTCTCTGTCACTAATACCCTTGTACAAATTGGATGATTACTACCCAAGTGTTTTTTTCTTCTTTAAAAATTGCAAAACCAGAAAGAATTCATTGTCAAAGTCTGGCTAAACTAGTTTTCCCTTAATGTAAAACAGTTGGCACAATGTTAGAGTTTCATGGGCTTTACGAAACACTGTCCTATGGGTGTGTGTGTGTGTGTGTGTGTCTGTGTGTGTCTGTGTGTGTCTGTGTGTGTATTGTGGGGCAGGACACTAATTAGTCTTGCTACCTACTCTCAGAGAGGTTTCAGTAAGGAGATCTTCAAATTTCTTTGGAGTCACGTGCATGAAGTATAATATGTGACTAACCTGTGCTAGAAACCAAATACACAGGTTCTACTTTCTAGAAACTCTCCATCTAGCATACTAGATAGATACCAAATGTTGTCAGCTTTTGATAAATGCTATATAATACAGTCAAGTTTCCAGGAGAACACAATGGAGAAGAAAAAGTTGATTAGGGAAACAAAGTTTCAAAGAGGAGTTAATGTTTTAGTTGAGTCTTAAAAGTGGAGTGGGAAATCAACAACCAGAAAGGTAGTGGAGACAACTCTAGGCGAAAAAATATTCTAGGGAAAGGCACAGAGTCATGAAAAAGCAGAGTGTCCAGAAAACATTAATTCGCCTATAGTTTAGCTGGATAATGGGAGGCATGGCGCCCGGTATGCGAGTGATGCTTGGGAAAAGAATGGTCTCCCCACAATGTTTCATCTTGTTGCTGTCTCATCGCCTGAAGGAGACTGTGAGCCACCTAGGTCTGGATTCTTGGAGTGTCTCTGAAACAGTTGCTCTCTGTTATGTAGAAACCCAATGAGTAAATTAGTCTCTTTGGTAGACAGAAACCAAAGAAAATAGTCTATGATTCACGGCCCAGCTTATTAGACTGGAGTGGACTGATAACAGTGTGTTCTTTGTCTGCTCTGAAAAGAATTTGTCAAGCAATATGGGTCATTTGGCCACTACAATCATATAGAACAAGAAAAAAAAAAGGCAGCAAGATGATGAAAGGCAAGCTTCCCTCAAATTCCTTCTGTCCAAAATGTGCGGTTTAATGATTTTTATTCCTTCAACTAAAGTTTATTTGGAATGTTCAGATTTCCAAAATGGTTTAAAATGGCCTCTCTCCCTCCCTCCCTCCGTCAGTCTCTGTCACACGCACGCGTGCATATACGCAAATACACACACATGATATTTGTATACTTCTTGTCAGGGGACCTACAATTTTCAAATAATGTCATCTAAAATGCTGTTAAATGTATCAATTAATTTGTTTTAACAAATGCATACACAATGGAACCCAAACCCCTGTCAGGATATAGACTATTTCCATCACCACAGAAAATTCCCGTATGCCCTTTCCCAGTCAGTGCTCACCCACACGCAACCAGCGGTCTAATTTTTTTTCACCTTAGATTACTGGTTTCTGTTTCAGAACTTATTCCAAATATTATCATACCATGTGTGCTCTTCGTATAAGTCTTCTTTTGCTCAGGAAAATGTTTTCGAGCTCCATCCACGTCGTCATGAATTCTGTCCCTCTTCCTTGCTGAGCGGTATTCCACGACATGACTATAGCATCGCTTTTTTATCCATTTTCTAGTCAACAGCACCTGCGCTGTTTCCCAATTTGAGCTGTTTTGAAGAGAGCTGCTATAAACAGTCTTATGCAAGGGTTTTGTGGAAATATATTCACACTTATCTGAGGTAAATACTGAGGAGTAGATTTTCTGTGCCCCAGGGCAGGTGTTTGGTTCATCTTGTAAGCTACTGTTGGGCCACCTGGGTGGGTCAGTGGGTTGAGCCTCGAACTCTTGATTTCGGCTCAGGTCACGATTTCAGGGTCTTGAGATCAAGCCGTGTGTCTCGACTCTGCGCTGGGTGTGGCGCCCGCTTGAGATTCTCTCTTGCTCTCCCTTTGCGCCTCCCCACCTCATACATGCACATGCTCGCTCTCTCTCTTAAAAAAAAGCTACTGTTAGAACTTTTCCCAAAGTAGTAATACTATTTTTACACTCCCACTAGCGTGTATGAAAGTTCCAGTTGTTCCAAATCCTTGTCGACATTTGGTGTATCCAGTCCTTTTAATTTTAGTTATTCTGGGATATGTGTCATGGTGTCACATTTGGTTTTAATCTCCATTTCCCTAATAGTAATGGCAAGGGCATTTTCATGTGCTTATTGGCCATTCATGTATCTTCCTTTGTGAAGTGTCTGTTGCCCTGATTTACCTGTTTATATGGCATTTTCTTCTTATTATCGATTTTTAGGAATTCTTTATATAATCTAGATACCATTTCTTTGTCAGATGTATGATTTGCGAATATTTTCTCCCAAGTTATTTATTTGTATCAATTTTTTCTTTCTTTTTTTTTTAAAGATTTTATTTATTTATTCGACAGAGATAGAGACAGCCAGCAAGAGAGGGAACACAAGCAGGGGGAGTGGGAGAGGAAGAAGCAGGCTCATAGCAGAGGAGCCTGATGTGGGGTTCGATCCCATAACGCCGGGATCACGTCCTGAGCCGAAGGCAGACGCTTAACCGCTGTGCCACCCAGGCGCCCCTGTATCAATTTTCTTAATGGTGACTTTTAGCAGAAATTTTCATTTTGATAAAGTCTCATTTATAAATTCTTTTCTTTTATAACTATTGATTTTTCTGTCCTGTCCTTAGCTTTTATGTTTACATCTATGATCCAGCTCGAATTAATTTTTGTGTATGATGTAAGGTACTAGTTGAGGTTATGTTTTTTTTATATGTGGATATCCAGTTTCTCCCCGCTGGTTGAAAATAATTATCTGTTCACATTAGGTTGCTTTGGTATCTTTGTCAGAAATCAAATAACCATGTATGTGTGAATCTATTTCTAGACTCTCTGTTCTGCCCTGTTGGTATATTTATTGATTCCTATGCCACTACTACCCCATCTAAGTTATCGTAACTTTGTAGTAGGTCTTAAAGTCAGATAATAATTCCCTCAGCTTTGTTCTTCTTTCCCAGATAGCTTTGGAAAACTCTAGGTCCTTTGCTGATAGCTGGAGTTGTCCCTCAAGGCTCACTCTTTAGTCTTCTGCCTTTCTACTTTTCCATCCCCTCAAAGTGCTCACCTCATCTCATGTATGCACTGATCATTGCTGATTAATGAATCTCCAAATCTTAATCTCCAGCTAAGTCCAATGCAGCCCCAAACCCTTATATACACTCCCCTAAAACTTAGACATATCTCCATATCAATAAAGGATTGAACTAATTAGGCTTTCTTCCAAGCTGGTCTAAATGAGGAGTAAGGTCATCCTTACCAGCTTCAAGTTCAGACAAACAAGGTCTTCGAATTGCCTGTCTCCCATACTCAGCCAATCCCTGAGTGTTGCCAAGTATTTATTTGCTCTTTCTTTTCCACTTTTTTTTTTTTTTTTTGCCATTCTCACTGCCACCTTCTCTGGAATATTCTACCTAGATTAATGTTCTCATCTCCCACTATCTCCCCTTCATATCCTGGCTAGGTAATCTTTCCAACAATCCTTTAAGCTGTGTTATTCCTTTGTTTAATTATGTATGATCAATTCTACACCTCTGGATTTGGCCTTGGAGGCTCGTCTATGTATGGTCTTTCTCCAACTTTCCCACTTCATCTCCTAGTCATCTTTATAGATAAATGTGTGATCTGGTAGCTATTTGAGCCTTTCAACAATGTCATTTTGACTACATAAAATTCAGCTTTTCCAGATATTACAAGGCGTAAGTATAATGAGTTTCCTCAGATCATAAGTAAAACCCATTCCTATTATTTAATAGCTACACTTACATTAAAATTTCTCAGCCTTCAATAACTATTTCAGCTCACATTTAGATGATTTAACCGATAGGTCCTATCTTTTCAAAGTATTCTTGGGTCTTGATTGATCAAGCTCCCAGAGCCACTTTAGTTCCCTTTCTTATTTTATGACTGTTCAGCATTGAGCAAGTAGTTTCTCAAGCCTTCGAGTCCTCCATGACCTGAACAACGATGCCGATCCAGAATTTTCTCTTGGCTTTATTCCTTGACACTTCTGTGGGCAGCAGATTTTAGGTGTTCTTTTGTTCTGTTACTGTGACTTCAACAAGAAAGGTATTATCAAAATGAGCATTAGTAAACTGACAAGTTTCCTTTTTGTGTTTTATACATGACACATTTCTCACTGTGTCGCTTCAGTCCAGGCTCATTGTTCCCTGAAGAAATTCTATCCTTGTAGAAAGAAGCTTAGTGTGATTTTAATTTTATTAGAACTGGGGATATGTGCACCCCTCTCACTCATTCGCTTGATGGCCTAGGATAAGACCCTTCTCCTCTCTCAGTTGTTTTGCTTATAAAATAAGGGATTTTGACTCAATGGTGTTTAAGGACACACCGGTTATCCTAGTCTAGAATTATATTGAGGGCTGCTATGGTTGGAATGTTTTTGTCGTCCCCCCCCCCCCTCAATTCATAGTTGGAATCCTAACTGCCAATGGTGCTGGAAGACAGGAACTTTGGGACAGGCTTAGGTCATGAGGATGGACCTTTCACGAATCAGATCAGTGTTTATACAAGAGACCCCACAGAGACCCATCATTTCCACGTCCATATGAGGACACAACTGGGAAGTCTGCACCGCAGAGGGGGGCCCTCCCTCAATAGTGCTGGTATCCTGATCTCAGGCTTCCAGCTGCCAGAGATGTGAGAAATAAATGTCTGTTGTTTGTGCTCTATTCGGTCTGTAGTATTTTGTTAGAGCAGTCCAAATGGACTAAGACAAAGGCCTTTTAGGTATCTGTTAGGAGAAAGATGTTTGAATGAAGTCCTTCCCTCAAAACACCACACTTAGGCAATTCCCAGTCTATTTATACATTATGTTGGCCCAAAATCTAGAACTCTTCCACTACTGGACCATATTTGGACCTCACATTCTGAAAGGGAAACTTAAAATGGTAAAGAGAATGAAGTATGTTACTCATACCATCAAGAGTGGGGACCAAAGAATAAACATCTTCCAAGACTGATGAGTTCATCTGCCACACTCAATCATCGTTTGTCATTTGTTGGGTCCTTACTAAGGTCCAGGTCTCACGTAGACACTCAGAATATAGAGATGAAATTAATATGGTCTTTGTCCTGGAAAATAATACAATCTACTGAGGAAGACAGGACATCTACAAATAAATTACCCTACTGACTGAAATGTAATATAATATTTACAATGTGTTACAGGACCATATTCTGATAAGTTAGCAACATCATAGCAAATAGTAGGGTTTCTGCCACCAATTATGGAAACTGAGTCAGTTCAGTCCCTTGGGCTGTAGGGTTTTTTAAGGAGAACTCATCTGCCCCTTCTTTCCTGGCATTGCTAGCACAAGAACACATCAAAGATTTTACATTTTCTCAGAACCAGAATTGTTCACGCAGAATAAAATAGAAACATAGTGGGAGAATGTCCTAGATCTAAAACTACCCTTAGTGAGGTTGAGACTATCATTTTGAAATCCACTCACTATCAGACGTTTACAGGTAAAATTTTAACAACAAACACACACACAAATAAACAAACCTATACTGTTTCAATTCTGTTATTGCATTATCCTTGTTCTTTACTAAAAGATAGTGGTACCGAAAGACGGTGCTTCAGATCCTTTCTTTCTGCCAATGATACTTACTCAAATGGATGCACTGTGGTTCTTTTCAATTTCCTGAAGACTAGCCCTGACCTCTTCCCACTTCTTGTCTCTGAAGAAAGCTATTGGAATGTAGGTGCACGCAACACTACGACTGTAAGAATAAACGCAAGTCTACCCTGATGGCTTCATGCTTTTATCTTGAAATAATTATAGATTCATAGAAGATGCAAGCAGTACAGAGAAGTCGTATGTGCTCCTTACCTGGTTCCCTCAACGGTAACAACTTACATAACTATAGTACAATATGAAAACATTGACATAACTATAGTACAATATTAAAACAAGGAAAATGACATCGGTACAATCCACAGACCATATCCGATTTCATCCATTTTACAATGTGCTCGTGGGTGTGTGTGGTTCCACGCAATTTTATAACGTGTGTAGATTCGTGTGACTACCACAATGATCACTATATAGAACTGTTTTGTTACCACTAAGATCCCCTGCACTGTTCCTTTATAGTCACACTTATTTCTCTCTCATCTGCCCCATCCATAAAAGCCATAAAAACCACTAATCTGTTCTCCGTCTCTGTAATTTTGTTATTTCAAGAATGTTATATAAATGCCATCATACAGTATGTCACACTTTGACACTGGCTTTTCTCATTCAGCCAAATTCCCTTGACATCCATCCAAGTTGTTGCACGTATCAATAAGAAGAAGAAGAACAATACTCAATCACTGAAATCAATCAATAATCATGGAAATCAATGAATAATCCATCCAAGTTGTTGCATGTATCAAGTGCATTCCTGTTTATTGCTGTATAGGATTCCCTGGTATAGACGTGTCACAGTTTGTTTAATCCCCTACTTGCTGAACAACATTTATGTCATTTCCAGGTTTTGTCCATTACCTGTAAAGCTGCTATGAACATTCATGTGCAAGATTGTGTGTGGGCGTTAGTTTTCATTTCTTTGGGATAAATGCACAACAACACAATTGCTGAATCATGTAATAATCACATTTAGTTTTTAAAAGACGGACAAACTGCTCTCCACGTGGCTGACATTACTTTAGGTTCCACCATCAATGCATAGTGATCCAGTTTCTCTGCATCCTCACCAGCTTTTGGTGTTGCCACTATTTTTTGTTTTAACCATTCTGATAGGTACATGTGACATATGATTGTGGTTTTAATTGCATTTCCGTAGTGCTAATGATGTTCCACATTTTTTCATGTTTTCATTTTCCATTAATACATCCTATTTTGTGAAATATCTATTCATGGCCTTTGTCTATTTTCTACAGGGTTTTTTAAAAATTTACCATTGAGTTTTAAATGTTTGTAATATATTCTAGGTCAAGTTTTCTATCAGCGATTGATTATTCAAAGTATATACTTAGGGGAGACCCTTGGGGATGGTAGAGTAAGGACCCACGAAATTATTTTCCTCCATAAAAGTAATGAGAACACTGGCAGAAATTCTACATCAACTTTTTGAGAACTCTGGAAACTAACCAGAATACATAAAGAACTCTTACAACTTAACAATAAAAAGACAATAACCCACTTAAAAATGGTCACATGATTTCAATAGACATTTCTCTAAAGACCCCATAAAAATTGCCAATAAGTACGTGAAAAGATGCTCAATGTCATCAGTCATTTGGATAATGCGAATCACAACCACAATGAAATTATAATAAATACACCCACTAAAATGGCTAAAACAAACCAACAAAAGATAACAACACATATTGGTGAGGATGTGAAGAAATTGGAACCCTCACACAACTGATGGTGGGAATGTAAAGTAGTGCAGCTGCTTTGGAAAAATGCCTGGCCATTCCTGAAAAACTCAGACAAAGTTAGCATATGACACAACAATGCCACTCCTAGGTATAGAATAAAAAGAAGTGGAAATATCTGTTCTCAAAAAAACCTGTGCATGAATGTTCACAGCAGCATTAGTCACAATAACTAAAAAGCAAAAACAATCCAAACGTCTACCAATTCATGAACTGATATAATGTGGTATATCTACAGAATGGAATATTATTCATGGCTACAAAGAGTGAAGTACCGCTATACGTACGACATGCCTGAACCTTGAAAGCTTGCTGACAGAAGCCAGACACAAAAGGCCCCATGATGTATGATTCCATTTATACGAAATGTCCAAGAATAGACAAATTCTTACAGACAGAAAGTAGATTAATATTTGCCATGGGGTGGGGGAAGGGGAGATTGGGGATTGACTTTTATTTATTATTTTTTTTAAAGATTTTATTTATTTATTTGTCAGAGAGAGAGCGCGCGCACAAGCAGCGGGAGCAGCAGGCAGAGGGAGAAGCAGGCTCCCTGCTAAGCAAGGAGCTCGATGCGGGACTCGATCCTAGGAACTGGGATCATGACTTGAGCCAAAGGCAGATGCTTAACCAACTGAGCCACCCAGGCATCCTGAGGAGTGACTTTTCATGGGTATGGGATTTCCTTTTGGGATAAGATATTCCGGAATTAGTAGTGTTGTTTGTACAATGTTGTGAATATAGTAAAAACCAAAACTAATGGTTGCCGGAGGGGAGGGGATGGGTGAAACGGGTGAAGGGGAGGGGGAGATACAGGCTTCCAGTTATGGAACAAGTAAGTCATGGGAATAAAAGTCACAGCTTAAGGTGTACCGTCAGTGATATTGTAATCGGGATGTAATGGGACAGACGGATGGTAGCGACACTTGTGAACATAATGCATAAACTTGCCAAAGCACTAAGTTGCACACCTGAAGGTAATGTAACATTGTGCGTCAACTATCCTCAAATACATACATAAATAAATAAACCTGTGCAATGTGCGCTTCGAAAATTGAAAAACTTTATAAAAAGTACATAATTAGCTCACTTTGGTCTTTGAACTAGTATTAGTAACAAAATATGTCTGACATCTTTCACAACTTCCATATCAAGTCAACCCAACTGAGACGCCCCGCTCTAGAGAACAAAGAGAGAAAGCACTTCCTAAATGCTCTGTCACCAGAGAACAAGTGTTCCTTGGGTTGATGAGGTCCCCCTCTGCTATTTCATATGCTGGTGTGTCACTCTGATGATATAGAACTCCATAGCCCTAGGGTTTTCTTTTAAAAAGACATTCAATAGGGATAATAACTGTACCTTTCTTACAGTTTTCTTACGAAGATTAAAGCCAAGAGCTTCGAATGGGCACTGGCACCTGGCAAATAAGAAATGTTCGCTGTATTATATAACACAAAAGTACTGGTATAAAATGAAAACAGGGCTCGAATAAGAGCTTAGTGTTTTCTATCATTATTATTGCTGCTGCTGCTGCTGCTGCTGCTGTTATTATCCCTTTTGGAAGCTAACAGGGGCATATTGTGTAGCCGGCCCATTGGTCTTTGTTAGCCAACCCCCTATCCAAATGAATAGTCATTACGGAGAAAGAACGATCATTTTCCTTTTTTATCATTAAATATGTAATATGTTGGCTGTGATGTTGTGATTTATAGGAAATAGGAAATTGCTCATGTTTTTGGTTTTCGTCCAAGTTCCTGGCTCGCAGGTCCTAAAACACTTGGAATGTCCTGTGATAAGGGTGATAAAGGTGTCTTTTGTTATGTTAATGAGGTGATTTCTGGACCCCACCCAAAGGCAGGGCTGGTTGCTAGGAGGACCTACTATGTGCTTAGAGGCTTGGAACTTTTAGTCCCATGCCCCACCCCCACCTCTGGGGCGGGGCAAGGGGCAGGAAGTTGAATCAGCCAATGGCTAATGACTTCCTCATGAATATGCAAGACCGCCCCCTACAAACCCGAAAGGAAGCGGTTCCCAGAGCTTCCTGGTTGTCGAATGCGTGGTGTTCCGAGGACAGTGGTGCCCCTGGGGGAGCGTGGAAGCGCGGCCCCTTTCCCCAGTCCTCACCCTATGAGCTCTTCATCTGGCTGTGGATTGGTATCCCTTATCATATCCTTGACTGGCAGGTAAGTAAGTGTTTCCCTGAGTTCTGTGAGCCTCTCTAGCAAATCGAAAGAACGTGAGGAGGGGGTTGTTGGCATCTCCGACCTGTACCCTGCTGGTCAGAAGCATAGGTGAGAGCCTGGGGCTTAAGCGCGCCTGGCGCCCGAAGCGGGGGTGGGGGCAGGCTTGTAGGACAGAGCCCTCAACCTGTGGATAGCTCTGGGTGTCCCAACTGAGGTGCGGCGGGAGTCCCCCCACGTTGGAATTGGCTCTGGCAACCCCAGAAGAACGGCTCTGTAGAAAATCTGAAAAATGTAGAATATAAAATATATTTAAAATATAAAAATCAGCAAATTAAAAATAGCCAGTATGTATGTGTGTGTGCAAAGATTTTATATCTTTATATCTATATAGATATGTTACATATAAGTTATATGTATGTGTTTCTTGGGAATGTGAAGCCCATTTTTTATGAGTGTGGGGTAATTTCAAGAACTGTTTTGTACCATGCGGAAACAGGCCGTGTAGTAGATTGTCAAAGCTGGAAAAACTCTTAGTTTATTGTCTGTTATTTCATACCCTGAAAACGTGCCCTCTTCTGTCCCTTTCTTCTGTTCATTTATTCCTGAAGTTCACGGTACAAACATTGGATAGTTTACTCTTCTTCTGTATAGTTTTGGTTAAGAACTGTATTCTCCTCCAGACATTTATTTTTACAGACAAGGAAATGGAGAAATTGAAATTTTAATTGCCTTGCCTTTGGTCACAAACTTCGTTAAGTGAGCCTCTAGGTCCCAGACGAGTGCATTGCCTCACTGATTGGACTGAGATGCATTTGATTCAATGGCCAGTGCCATTTAGCAGGACATTTGCATTTGGATTTGAGATATTTAATTTCATTCTGAATGTTTACATGTCTTCATATGTTTAAAGTGAATTTCAGGAGGGGCGCCTGGGTGGCTCAGTCAGTTAAGCATTGCCTAAGCATCGGTTAAGCGACTCGTGGCTTCAGCTCAGGTTGTGATCTCAGGGTTGTGCTCTCAGCGTCGTGAGATCGAGCCCCACATTGGGCTCTGCACTCAGCGCAGAGTCTGCTCAAGTTTCTCTTTTCTTCTTCCCCTCCCTCCTGCATTCTCTTCTCTCTCTCTAAAATAAAAAAATAAAAAAAAATAAAATAAAAAAATAAAAATAAAGTGAACTTCAGGAACTCTCCGGAAGCTGGGACATAACAGAAGTGTCTGCCTCTTCCCAAATACCCACCCATGGAATAAGCAAAGGAATTAAAAGCAAGGCCGGGGACCTGTTTCATCTCTGGAAAGCAGGCAGGAGTGCTAGTCACACACTAGAAATTTCAAGGAATTTCTTCTAAATATTATGAACATGTCAGGAGACTGAAGAAAGGTGAAAATCCCAGTCTCTCTCTTCTGAAAAGGCGTAACAGAATCATGGCTACTCGTAGAGGCCATGGTGGAAAAAGCCAACCATTACCACCTCATTTGGAAGGCAAGGATGAGCCTTAGGGCAGATGTGAAACAAGCCTCCTCCAGCCCCCTTTGCCAATAAAGAGCCACAGTATCCACACGCAGCTCCCCTGGAAGGCTCCAGGGTGCACAGAGCTACCAGAAGCAGATAGCCAGCTCTACAGATGGCCGCATTTCTGTCAACAGCCTCGGGAACAAGGCCAGACAGAACCATCAAAGAACTGGGATGGAGGCTAAACTAAAAGACATCTAAATACAAAAGGCTGTCCCACAGCTCAGTGGCTTTTCCGAACAGAAGGAAGTGATCAGAGAGAGATGAAAATCTTTCTGGAACTTCCCAAAGCACCAACCTCCTCTCCACACTCTGCTCCATCACCAACTGTTACACTGAATGTGTATATCAGCCCATTCTCTTGAATAGCAAACTGATAGTGAATCCATAAAAGGAAAAGCCATGCACATTTGTGTGGGGGAGAAAAACTTAATTTGACCATAACCCCCCTTTTTTCATGTAATAATAATTGGTATTCTACAGTCACAAAATATGTTTTGGGAAGTAGTTTTGAGGGAAATGTTTTAAGCTAAATATTATTTGCTCAGGTAAGGTAGTATAGATATATTTTCTGAGCCTTTGCATAACTGAAAGAATGATTAAAATATCCTTTCTGATATGTTTGTCTGCCTATCAATCTGCAATGACATTCATCAGCCAAAAGTCATCTGTATGAAAGTGAATAACCCAAAAAAGGCAAGTGTGACTTCTGAAACTGGTTAAATAGAGTTAAGTAACTTGAATCTCATGTAGCTAATTGTTTAATGAGACATTTCCTGCACTCCAAAGGCTTAGATAAATAGGTGTCCTGAAACCTTTGCATCCTAAAGTGAGGAGCTAGGTCATCTAGTAGGACTCGCAAAGCCTGTGTCCCCAAACCTAGGTCTACCACCATGTGTCCATCATTCATCTCCAAGGCATATAAGCAGAGGCCAAGAATTCTTTGAGAAGTTGAAGAGTGTGACAAATTTAGAGTTTTGGTGTGACTTATGTAGTCCCTCATGAGGACTCACGAGGGTGGAGAGGAAACTATTTCTTCCCACCTGAAGCCAAGTCAGGACCACTTCAAGAGAACTGTTTGGAGAACTTGGCATACGACGTTGATATGACACTGAACCGGACTCTGCATTACCCGAACGCCACTGGAGGACTTTTCTGTTGCCTGAGGATGACCAGAAGAGATAAAGAACATACCCGATATTTTCTCTAAGGAGATGGAGGAATACACTGATAGAACAAGTTTAACAGGAGGTGGTGAGAGACAGTCAAAGAGCTTCCTTCAGTCCCTGCTGAGCCCAGGTCATTCAATAAACAGGTTCAGTAAATTTATAAAAGATAATTTAAATGTCATAAGTGATTCTCAGAAAAGATGCACAAGAAAGACATCTAACTGAGTAGTAATCAACTTGCTCTCAAACACCAGACTGTGAAAACACATCAAGGAGTAAAAGGGAGGGAGAGGTAAGAAGTGCAGGTGTACTTTTAGGAGTGTAATTTATATGGTGTTCGAGTTCTTAGCACGTTTCCCATTCCCTGTTTTTCTGGTAACAGAACCACTTGTTCCTTTTGGGAGCCCATTTTATGTGCTTCTATTGGGAATGAGCTTTCCTTGGACCACTACATGAGTGAGCATATGGCTCAGGCCTGGACCTGGCATACCATTTTTTGGCCCATTATAATTGGTTCGAGGTTGTGCACATGTCCTGGGCTAAGGCGATCAAAATCTTCCATGGGATTTTTCCTGAAGTGGTATAGCAATAGGTGCTCTTATTCTCTGGGATCAGTAGCCATGACGATGTGTGTCTAGAAGTTCTGGGGGCCATCTTTGTCACCAAAGAATCAGGCTGAAGTGAAACCAACCAAAAAAAAAGTAGAACTGAAAGCAATAGAGGGGCGCCTGGGTGGCTTAGTCGGTTAAGCGTCTACCTTCGGCTCAGGTCATGATCCCAGGGTCCAGGATGGAGCCCCATGTTGGGCTCGCCATTGAGCGGGAGCCTGCTTGTCCATCTTCCTCTGCACTGCCCCCTACTCGTGCTCTCTCAAATAAATAAAATCTTTAAAAAAAAGAACAGAAAATTGATGACATCATTTGTATCTCTGACAACAGTATTGCCTAAAACTATTACCATTGCGCTTTCCAGTTATGTAAACCAGTAAATGCACATCCCCGGTATTCAACTGTTTTAAAAATGCTTCCGAGTTTTTTTACAAAGTTATCATGACCATGACATTAAAATCCAATAAGTATAATAGGAAACCAAAATCACTGACCAATTTTATGAAAACAGATGCAAATACTTTGAATGCTACCTTAGAACTGAAATCTAGCAAGATATTAAATGAATACTGTATCAATATGAAATATGCTTTACTTCAGAAATGCAAAGAATTAAATATTAGGAAATTTATTAATATATTTCTTGCATTAATAATTGAGAAGAAAAACCGTAAGATTACCTCCATGGATGCCAAAACACATTATCTTTTTTTTTTAAGTCTGTCACAGTGTTACTCATCTACAATAAAATAGAACTTTAAGTGTGCAATTTTTTGAGTTTTGACAAATTGATATACTCCTACAACCATCACCCCAATCAAGATATAGAACTTTTCTATTATCCCAAAAACTGTCTTTGTGCCATCAAAGTCCCATCTCTGTCAATCCTCCCTCAACCCATACATTTGGCATTAGCTCCAGGTAACTTCTGATCTGTTTTCTGTCACCAGAGATTATGCTGTCTTTTCTTTAGTTTTATATAAGTGGCATACTACACTATGTACTCTTTGTGCCTGGCTTCTTTTGCTCAGCCTAATTTTTTTGAGGTTCATCTATGATGTATCCTTTTTGTGGCTAATAGTATTCCATTGACGAGTTGATGAATATTTGGATTGCTTATAGAGTTTCTGGCTATTACCAACAAAGCTGCTATGAACATTCATGTACAAGTCTATGTGCAGACATATGGTTTTATTTCCCTTGGATAAAAATGTAGGTGTGGGATTGCTGAGACATGATAAGTGTATGTTTGACATAATAAGAAATTTCTAAATTGTTTTCCAAAGTGGTTATGCTATTTTATATTCACACCAAAAATGTGAGACTGTTCCAGTTGTCATTTACCATGTTTCTGTAGATTTTAGCCTTTCTAATGGTAGGATCGCCTTGTGGTTTTAATTGGCATTTTCTTGATGACTAATGATGTTGAGCATCTTTTCATGTGCTTACTGACCATTCTTATACCTTCTTTGTGAAGTGTTGGATCACATCTTTTGCTCATTTTTATTTGGTTGTGTACCTTACTGTAGAGCTGTCTTATTTAGTTGTAAGTTATAGAGTTCTTTGTATATTATGTATGTAACATTTTTATCAGGACGCTTTACAACTGTTTCTCCAAATCTGAGGCTTGCGTGTTTATTTCACTAACTATGTATTTTGAAGAGCAATACTCTTTAACTTTGAAGTCCAATTTTCCAAATTTTCTTTTCATGCGCTTCGGGTCCCCTTTAAGTAATCTTTGCCTTGGGGCCCCTGGGTGGTTTCATCGGTTAAGCGGTTAAGCCGCTGCCTTCCTCTCAGGTCATGATCTCAGGGTCCTGGATCAGCCCCGCAGCAGGCTCCCCACTCAGTGGGGAGTCTGCTTCTCCCTCTCCCTCTGCCCTTCTCTCCACTCATGCGCTCTCTCTGTCTCTCTCTCTCTCAAATAAATAAATAAAATCTTTTTTTAAAAAAGAAATCTTTGCTTAACCTCAGGTCGGGATGATTTTCTCCTTATTTTGTAAGTTTTATAGGTTTAAATCTTAGATTTAAGTCTGTGGTGCAGTTCAAGTTAATTTTTATGTATGGTACCAGAAAAGGATTGGGTTGTTTTGTAGCCAACTGTTTCAGTACAATTTGTTTAAAAGACTATCCTTTCTCTGACTTGTCTTTGCACCTTTGTCAAAAATCAACTGATCATATATGTATAGGTCTATTTCTGGACTCTGTTTCATTCCATTGGTCTACATGTCTGTATCCTAAGCCAGTACCACAATGTTTTGATTACTGTCGCTTTATCGTAAGTCTTGAAATCAGATGAAGCAAGCTCTCTAACTTCATTCTTTTTGAAATTTGTTTTAGTTATTCTAGATCCTTTGAATTTCCATATGCATTTTAAAATAATCTTGTCAATATTTACCCTAAAAAGCCCCAAACTGGTTTTTAAAACTTTTTCAGCATTCATTTCTAATAAAAATTTGTACTAAATTAGGTCTTTTTTTTTTTTACAAAAATCCCTATCTCTCTATTATCTCATATATGTGCCAACAGCCAGCATTATACTCAATGCATAAATGTAAAAGGTGTTTCGAAGCCAATAATGACGACTATTAACATCACTGATAATTAATATTACTTTGGTAAAATGGCACAGTGTTTAAGAACACAGATTTTGACTTCTGATTTTCTGGGTTCAAATACAAAGCCAAGGCTTACAAGCTGTGAAATTTTAAGGAGGCAATATAATTTATCTGGCTCTCAGATTTGCATCTGAAAATGAGAATGATGATTTTTGCTTATTCCTAAGATTAATATGAGAACTAAATTGGATAATGCATGTAAAGTGCTTAACCCATGTCTAATTTATACTAAGTACTTAATGGATTTTAACTGTTAATATTATTACTATTGGAATTTCTAAATAATAATAAATACATGAGATAGAAATTTTAGAACATAAAAGCCAGTCCCTCCTTGAAATTCTCTTTTTTTGGCTCCTGTGACACCGCTTGGTTGTCTGTCTACCTCATGGGCCCCTCCTTTTTGTGTCCATTCCTGGGTCTTCCTCGTTTTCCTGATGTAGCGTTGGAGTGCCCAGGGCTCAGACTTTGAGATCTTGTCTTCATATGCAAAATTATGTGGTCGTCTCTTCCAACCCAATGGCTTTAAATTACAATCTCTACAAATAGATGAATCCCAAACTTCCATCTCTAGCCTGGACATGCCCCTGAAGTTATTCTTTGTATTTTGAACTGGCTACATGCATCTCCACTTGGATGTTTACTTGGAAACTGAAACTTACTGTGTACAAGGCAGAACTCTCGATTCCTTTTCCACCCCAAACCCCATCTTTCCCCAGACCTCCCCATCTGCTTAATAGATAAGCCATTAACTCAGTTGTTCAGGCCAAAAACAGAGATATAATTCACCTTACTGTTGATCCCTTTTCTCTCATAACTTAAGTCCTGCCCGTGAGTAATTATTCTCACTTCTGTCTTCAGACTACACCCCCAGCCTGAACACTTCTGCCACCACCACCCTCGTCATCGCCAACATCATCATCTCTTGTCTGGACTATAGCTTTTTCTCTTGTAGTTTCCAGGCTTCCATCCTACCCTATCAGCCTGTTCTTCACCTAGTAGCCAGAGGAATCACTATACAATTGAAGTCAGAACATGTCACCTTTTTCATTAAGATTATTTCCTGGTTTCCCACCTTGCCCAGAGTAAAACTGAAAATTTTACAAGGTCATACACATTCTACCGCCCTCACTGCTTCTCTGACCTCACCTCCTAATTCTCCCTCTTGCTCACTCCACACCAGGTACACTGGTCTTCTTCCTTTTCCTTGAAAATATCACTCATTTCGGATGGAGGGCAGCACTTTGCATGTGCTGTTCTCTGTATCTGGAACATTGGTTACCCACATGAAGATCTTGTCATGGCTTACCCCCTAACTTCTTTCAAGTCTCTTCTTCAATGTTACTTTGTCAGAGCATCCTTCCTGAACCACCCTACTTAGAATTGTAACCTCTCTCTGCCGTCGTCACTCAATATCCTCTTTCCCTGCTTGATTTTTCTTCATAACGCTTATCACCACCTGATATATTGTAGAAGGTTTTTGTTGGATCATTCTCTCTTTTCTGCTGTGAGGGTAGAGTTATCATCTGTCTTGTTCCGTGGCTGGGGCTCTATCCCCAGTGGGAGGAGCAGTGTCTGGCATAGATTAGGTACTGAATAAATGTGTGTCGAATGAAGGAATAAATGAATCATTATATTCAAGTGACATTATAATCAACATGGAAAGAAAAGAGAGTAAACTAATAAATAGTTGAAAAAATAAAAGTGGATTTATTACAAGAGTGACAGAGCAAAAGTGAGGAAGAACTTGAAATAAGTGACAGTCAATGAAAAACTGGAAAGGAGCAAGGCAGAAAATAGAACAGTGATTGTGATAAAATATTAGAAAGGAAAGGAACTGCATTGGGCAGATCATTAGTGAGAGTATATAGTGATTGTAGTTTTGCAAGATAAGAATGTGAGCTTCGTTTTTTTGGCCAGGGAGGGGGTAGCTACAGATTTTGAGGAGGGGGAGTATTTTCAATCCAGGGCCATTGCAGGTGGTTCGATTAAAATTTGAAGCCAGAACTTGCAATCTTCAGAGAAGCACATGGGCAGTTGGACAAATACTCTCTGTATTTCATTTAACAACATGCTCATTTTGATCCTGAGTATTAGAGTTTGAGGATCTGCCTAGGAAATAGATCCAGAAATAATGGGGTAGGCTCTGCCGCTTACTTTTTTCATATGAATAAGTATTTTTATATTTTCTTAGCTTGTTCCAAACAGACAACAGAAATAATGCTATATAGAATAAAGAAGTAGCCTTGCCAAAATTAAATATCAAAGCCTTTTTTATATACTAATATTATTTCAAAAATACGAAGTACAAAAATCCTACTCACAGGAGCAAAAAATATATTGATAATTAAGCACAAGTAATATTTAATGTTTATATAGGTAAAATTGTGACATTTGGCAGCATTAGAAATAAAAACATTAAAATTTACATTAAAATAGAAAGGAGGAACCAAGAAAGAGCTTACATGTTAAATAAAGGACTATTTGCTTAATAGAATACTCTCTTATCAATAAGGAAAAATTGATAAAAAAAATAAAATTGGAAAGTTTTAAAAGTCAAGGGGCGAGTAATCAAAATCAAAATGAGCATTTTCAATAAACATGCAAGACTGCACAGTTTATTAGTATTTAAAGAAATGGACGTTAAGATAAAACATTGCTTTGAAATATAAAAAGTATTCAAGGTCAGAAAGCTTTGAGGGAGGGGCACCTGGCTGACTCAGTTGGTAGAGTACGCAACTCTTGATTGTTGGGGTTGCGAGTTTGAGCCCCACGTTGGATGTGGAGAATACTCAAAAATTTAAAAAAATCTTAAAAAAAAAAAGAAAGCTTTGAGGGAATAGGAAAGCTCCAACCAACACTGTTGATCAAGGTATAAATTAATAAAATTATCTCCTGAGGGAGATTTAGTAATACGTATAAAAATAACTTGACGTTTTGTATATTCCATGACCAGAAAATTAATTAATTTTTAAAATAAGCTTTACACTCAACATAGGGCTCAAACTCATGACCCTGAGATCAGGAGTTGCATGCTCTACCGACAGAGCCAGCCAGGTGCCCCTCCGTGACCCAAACATTTAACTGTAGTATTTTAATCTTAGGAAATAGCCATAAAAATGAAAAACAAATTTTCTACAAAGATGTTCATCACAGCTTAAAAAAAATCAGAGACAACTTAAAATGTCCATCCATAAGGAAATGGTTAAACAAATTATGGTTCACTCACCATAGAGATGTGTTCAGGTAATAAAACAATCTTATTCTGTAAAAGAAATTGATATGATATATAACAAAATGTTCATAGGAATATCTGTGGGTAATTATTATTTTCTTTCTATATGTTTTTAGATTTTCCATATTTTAATTAGTATTTACTACATTAATATTCATACAAAATGATGAATATTATTTTATGAAAATGATTTGGTTGAGCCAGATATTTTATTTTGGAGAATAAATTCAATAGTTCAAGTTATTTATTCATTCCACAAATAATTATTGCGCTTATACTATGTACCAAAGAGTGCTATATGAAGTTAAAACTGTAAACAAAATTTAGGAAGTCCTCATCCTTACTGAGTGACTCTAGTCTAGAGGGAAAGACAATGATTAACTGTATAGCACATTGCCAGGGGCTATGAGGACAACATAGCAGGGTAGGGTGACGGGGGTATTATAGAAGGAGTAGATGGGAAAGGTCACTCTGAGGAGTTACCATGTTAGCAAAGATCTGACTGAAGCGAGGTAGCCAACCTTTCAAAGATTCACAGAAGGAACATTCTAGTCAAAACAACAGCAATTAGGTGACATCAGTGGGGATAGTGGAGTAAGGAACTTTGAAACCCCTTTCCTCCATAGAAGCAATGAAAACACTAGCAAAAATTGTCAGAATCAATGTTTTCAGAACTCTGGAAATTAACCAAAGGCTTGGAACAATCTGGGAACATTTATTCAAGAAAAATAGCTGAATCTTGGTAAGGATAGAGAGCTTTGTGACATTTTAATCTGCCTTATTCCTCAGCCCCTCTTCCCTGCTCCACAGTAGCCTGCAACCATAGTGACCAGCAGTAGTCTGGCAGCCACCTGAGAGGACGGTCCCATTCCCTTCAGTGCTTAATCTGGGGTTCCCCGTGTAGTGTAAGCCCTGACAGTTGCAGGTTTTTTTTTTTTTTTTATGTTTTGTTAACGCAAGTGCCTGACAAGCTTTGATTGCCGGGGCATCCACTTCAAAGATGGCTATCAGGCTATCTGGAATTAACACATTGTCCTCCATGTGAGTAGACAAAGAACCAGGCCACCTCCCTGCACTGAGGCTTCTTTGTTTTAGGGATTTTTTTTTTAAAGATTTTATTTATTTATTTGACAGAGATAGAGACAGCCAGCAAGAGAGGGAACACAAGCAGGGGGAGTGGGAGAGGAAGAAGCAGGCTCATAGCGGAGGAGCCTGATGTGGGGCTCGATCCCATAACGCCGGGATCACGCCCTGAGCCGAAGGCAGACGCTTAACCGCTGTGCCACCCAGGCGCCCCTGTTTTAGGGATCTTGACTGATTTCAGTAACATAGCTTTTGGGCCACTTTTCCCCACTCTTTAAATTCCTGCTCTTATGTTTTATTTATTTATTTTTAAAGATTCTAATTTATTTATTTGACAGAGAGAGGCAGCGAGAGAGGGAGCACAAGCTGGGGGAGTGGGAGAGGGAGAAGCAGGCTTCCGGCTGAGCAGGGAGCCGGGCTCCATCCCAGAACGCTGGGATCATGACCTGAGCCAAAGGCAGATGCTTAACGACTGAGCCACCCAGGTGCCCCATGCTCTTATGTTTTAAATTCACCAATAGAAATGAGCCCATGTGGGGCGCCTGGGTGGCATAGCGGTTAAGCGCCTGCCTTCGGCTCAGGGCGTGATCCCGGCGTTCCGGGATCGAGCCCCACATCAGGCTCCTCTGCTATGAGCCTGCTTCTTCCTCTCCCACTCCCCCTGCTTGTGTTCCCTCTCTCTCTGGCTGTCTCTATCTCTGTCAAATAAATAAATAAAATCTTTAAAAAAAAAAAAAAAGAAATGAGCCCATGAAATCCTATGTATCCTCCACCTTTGACCCCAATAAAAGAATCCCAGCCTGTTCGCTCTATCACTGTCTTTCTCTCTTCCCCCCACACCACCTGGCTGTGTGGCTCCAGGTGTGCTGTGTGATTCGCTACTCTTATAAGTAATAAACCTCTATTTTTCAAAGTTTCCTGAGAGTTGTTGCTGAAGGGACTCTTTCAATAATAAGAACCACAAGGGTCTGTCCTAACATTGGTTGGGAAATAGATGTCTATGGAAGGGCCCCCAGAGACTTCTAGCCCATAGCATCACTAATGATAGGCTGAGACCAACATAAAACACCCTAGAAGACTCCATTCCTGAGGCTTGTCTTTATTTAACCTAACTCAAAACTCATCCAGTGCTATCTTTTCCTGAAGGTATTTATTGAAAGCAATTACAGCAATTGTTTAAAATTATAGCTGTTTGAGGCATTTGGTAATAGGGCAAACAATAGGCCAACCAAAAAGCTTAAAAGGAAAGCTTGAGGGGTACCTGGTTGGCTCAGTCGGTTAAGTGTCTGCCTTCGGCTCACGTTGTGATCTTGGGGTCCTGGGATCTGCCCTGAATTGGGCTACCTGCTCAGTGGAGAGTCTGCTTCTCCCTCTCCCTCTCCCCCCACTTCATGGTCTGTCTCTCTCTCAAACAAACAAACAAACAAACAAACAAATAAGTAAATAAGGAAAGCTTGGGAATAAAATGTCCATAGGGGGCTTTGAAGAACTGACATATTCTTGAAAATCTAGAAGGCTATGCCCATGTGTAGAGAAGTGTGCATTCCTATGGTTGTGTGAATGCTCAGGACAGACGGAGAGCATCCTAAGCTGTCACCTTGTGTTGAACTCAAGGCTCTTCGCAAGCAGGAAGTAAAGACTAAAGGAGTGCTGACAACAGTCTTTAGTGTATGAGCAGGAAGGCGGAGCCCCTGGGCTAACACTGGGAGACGTAGTTCCAGCATTTAGGAAATCTCTGTGTAGTCATGAGTTGACCAGTACTATAACTAAGCAGAGACTTCAGTGGCTACACATAACAAAGAATTTACTTATACTAGACACAGAACGTTAGAGAATTAGTTCGGGAAAGTGACTAAACAAGCAAACAACAGACAGCAAAAATAACAAACCCCAGGGAGGAGGAGGAATCCGATTTCTGGCATTGACACATTATTTTATATAAAATGCCCAGATTTCAACAAAAAGTTGCAAGACGCAAAGAAACCAGAAAATATGGCCCGCAGACAGGCAGAAAGTCATCCATGGAGACTGTCCCTGAAGAAACACAGATTTGCACTTCAGTAGACTTCAAATCAACTATCTTAAATATACTCGAGATCTAAAAGGAAGTGCGGACAAACAACCAAAGGAAACCAGAAGGCCCATGTATCACCAAGTAGAGAATATCAGGAAAGAGAAATTAGGTATTTACAGCTATAGATTTCATTCTAAACACTGCTTTAGTTTCGTAAGGTTTGGTATGTTGCACCAAAATGCCAGTGGTGCGATTGGTGAGTAGGGGTGGAGTTTGGGATGCATTTGAAGGTGGAGTCCAGTAAATTTGCTGAAACATTGAATCTGGGTATGAAGCAAACGATAAAGCATGAAGACACTGAGGATCTTTACCTAAGCAATATGGTTTACGGTGGTGCAGTTCAATGCGATGGGGAACGCTGGGGAAGTCAATTTTGTGGGTAGAAATCAAGGATTTTGTTTGGGGCATTTTTAGATTTAGGTGCTTATTAGATGTGAGTCTGATACAACCTTGATAAGAAAGCCTCAAAGTAAAATCCCCCATAGGCTCTAATATTTTGAAATCAGATAAAAAGAGGAGGAAAAGCCAACAAAGGAGATTGAAAAGGAAAAAGCCAGTGGGGTATCAGGAGAACCAAGGGACTGTGGAGTCCTAGAGGCCAAGTGAAGAAAATGTTTCAAGGAGGAGGATATGATTAACTGTCAAATGTTGATAAATCCTTAATATAAGGACTGAGAACGGATCGTTAGATTTGGCAAGGTGGAAGTTGTTCCAACAGAGCGGAGGAGGCAACAACCTTCTAGGGGTGGGAAGTGAGAAAATGAAGATAGTAAGTCTACACTACACCTTTGAGGGGAGTGTGGTAGTCAGTCTCTGAAGTACTCTCCCCTGATTCCCTGACTCCCGGTATTCACACCCCGGTGTAAGCCTCTCCCCTTGAGTTCCGGCTGGATATAGTGACTCACTCCTAAGAATAGAATGCGGCAGAAGTGATAGGGTGTCACTTCTGGAAGATTAATTTACATAAAGACTGTAGCTTCTTTCTTGGCTCTTCTCTTTCTCTTTCTCTGTCTCTCCGAGCACTGGCGCTGAGAGAAGCAAGCTGCCATTCCAACTCTGGAGAGGACCAAGTGTGGCGAGGAACTAAGGACTGCAGTCCAATAGCCCACGAGAAACCAAGGCCTATCAACTACTTGGTGAGTGAACTTGGAAATGAATGCTTCAGCTCCGTTGGTGAGGGGACTGCAGCCCTGGCTGGCAGCTCGATCCCAGCCTCATGAGAGAGCCAGAGCCAGAGCTCCCCACTAAGTTGTTCCCAACTTCCTGATCCAGGTGAACTGTGAGATGATCAGTGGTATTTCCAGCTGCTGAGTTTTGGAGAATTTGTTACACAGCCGTAGATAACTAACACAGGGGTGGAGGAGTGTGGAGGGTGATTGTATAGTCTAAGCAGGGTTTCTTTTTTAGTGGGGAGATTTTATAGCGTGTTTGTTTTTTCTGCCTGTCATAGATCTGTCTCGTCTGCACATAGTGACACAGTAGCGAGAGGTGCTAATTGTAATCCTTGCACAGGGCTCCAGTACCGGGGTGGAAAGGTTGCTGTTAGATAGGAAAAAAGGACTAGGCAGTGTGTGTACAATGTAATTGGGTTAGTAGATTTGATGGTAGAAGGATGTGTAAATTCTCTTCTGACTGCTTCTGTATTCTCAGTAAAAGAAGGGAGGTCACCACCTAAGAATGAGTAGAGAAAATGAAGCTAAACTAGTGATAAGTAATTTTTTATAACTGTTAACCTATGGTATAAAGACAGTTCATAGGATTCGAGAGCAACAAAACTGTGGCCAGTACAAAGTAACTATGATTTCTCTCAGCTGTCCTCAAAATGCTCCTTTAAGCTTTTCAATCTCCCATCCCTTGCCCTAAATTATGTAAAGATCTAATAAATAGAAGCTTTCTCACAGCCAGATACAATGGCTGTAGAAATTCCTGGGAAGTCTTCCTTGGAGCACTGCTCTGTGAGGACCATATGCACAGACAGATAGTACTGAGAAGAATATGCATTTGAGGGTATCAAAGGTGGACTTGGGCACTTAGACCTCACATGATGGAGGCAAACACTGGGACTGGGATTGGAATTCCATGAGCTACGAAATCTGGGTACACTCAAGTCTGGTCAGGGTAATTTGGATTAGGTAAACTGGTCTCAGTCAGAACCGGAAAGTAGAAGTTGGCTGGGAGCTCAGCTAAGGATTATCAAGGGTTACAAAATAATGAAAGAATTAGAAATCCACAAATACAAAAGCAAAATCATCTAAGAAGCTACACATATAATGAGGCTTGGAATTGACATTCTAATAGCCCCATCATTGATAAACGAATAAATAAAACATGCCATAATTCCAATCCACTGAGAAGCTATCAGAGCATGATTCATTGGAATGAACAGTAATTCAGTGAACTCGTACTGCAAATAGAAAGCTTCAAAGTGTAATCAGTTTTGATGCCTAAGCTCTAACTACCATCCCTGAAAAGTTTGCAGTGAGAGCCACTTTCACTTTGCCAGTGTTGGTTGGAAACATTTCAGGTAGGAGTCCACATATTTGGAAGGCAATTGGAAATAGATGGAGGCCCCAGAATAATCACATTGACAGCAGTTGAACTGACTTGACTACTATGAACCAAAAATGTATTCCCTCTTCTAAGCTAAATTATAGATGAGCCCAGTGGCTGATGAATCTTCTAACCTTTATCTCACATGTATCTTTACCTTGTCTATGCAGTGCACCTGGAAGTCCTTGTACTTATGTATAGTGTGAGGTATCTGAAATTCCTATCTAGATTGTGGGCATGATCCCCATAGTTTGGTCCTCCAAACTGGAAGTAAGAGGAGTACCTTTATAGAAAGGAATGGTGTGCTTTTAGAGCCCCATACCAAAGAGATCTCTTCCTCCACTGAAGTCCCACCATACTTGATATCATCTCTCTTTGCCATTTATTATGTTCTGCCCGTTTTGTAGTTATCTGTGGATATGAGTAATGAACTTAGAGCACCTTGAAGGTATATATTATCTTATATTCATCATCAGATATGGTGGTCATTAAAGCTATTCATCAAAATATTTCTGATTCTCCTTCCAGAAGTGGTAGGAGGTGGCTGGCACTTCCCTGTCCAGCCTCTAATTTACATTGAAAGTAGAAGAGAATTCCCAAACCACTAGAACTAACTGAAGAGTTTAAAAAGGTTGCTTAACACAAGTCAACATAAAAATCCATAGCATTTCTTTAGATCAATAATAAGCAATTAGAAAATACCATAAAAAATAAGATAACAATTTATAATAGTAGGCATCACTGTGAAGTATCTGAAATGGAATTAATCACGAAAGCACAAAAATCTAGTGAAGAAAATTTGAACGTTTACAAAGGACTTTGAAGAATACCTGAATAAATAGAAAAACATAACATCATTTTGTATGCATTTCTACCCAAAATGATCTGCAGCTTTGATGCAATTATAACAAAAGTCCAACTGTATTTTGGGAATAATTGGGCGTACAGACTCTAAATGTATAGGAAAAAGCGAATGTCCACAAATAGCCAAGATAATTCTAAAAAAGAAGACCAAAGAAGAGTCTTGCCCTACCAAATTTTAAAATATATTACAAAGTTATATCAAATCAAGGACAGATTATTTAATAAGTGGTATTGGAAAAACTGACTTACCGTATTGAGAAAATGAAATGAAATCTGTACCTGTCACCATGTACAAAATGTCCCCAGTGAAAGGCAAAGTTAGAAGAAAATATAGACGATCCATTTATTGTTGGGTTTCAAGAGGATTCATTAAGAAAGATGCAGCAAGCACAAAATATAATGGAAAGAGTTCCACTTAACCACATCAAAAGTCAAGGCTCAATTCATTAGAAGATACCACAGACAAAGAAAGATGAGGGACATATTACGGGAAAATCATTTGCAAGGTCAAAAACACAAACAGATTAGTATCTGGAACAGTGAATCTCAATCCTATCAGATCTAATGTTCTCTTTTAAAAAATTGTTTTGTAACCACCTTATATTACCCTGAAATCAAACTTGTAGATAATATTATCTACCAACACACATAATTAAAAATAATTATTACAATGTCCTAATTGTAGGACGTTGTAGGACAGAAGAAATAAAAGGATAATAGGTGTGTGTTTCAAATGTAAGTGATAGGGCCAAATACATTAGAAGACATAGGAAGTAGAGAGATAGTTGCATATAGACATAGAATCACTAGGAATGGGACAGCTACAGATGTAAACTAATGGAGGTATGTTTTATTGGAGTCACAAATTCTTGAGCCTTGTTGCCATTGGTTACCTGCCTTCCAAAATGATAAGCAAACCTAGGTAATCATATGAACAAAAGGGAGTTGCATTACTGAACAAAATTCAGGACTACTTTGTGCTTAAAATTATCTAAACTCAGAAACTAGTATGTTTCATACACAAACGGCTTTGTCATCTCCTTGAGTATCTGACAAAACGTTTGAAGGTTAGGAGGGATAAAAGAATGTTTTGTGTGTATGTAGGATGTCTAACATTCCTGGCTGTCACTCACTAAAGCCCAATAATGCCCTCCGACCATTGGGACAACTAAACATGCCCCCACAAATTTCCAAAATGTCTGCTTGGGAGGGATGCTATCTCCATTGAGAATAGTCTAGATATATAAGGAACTCGTGCAGGTCAGCAAGACAAATAGACTGTGCAGAATAGAAAAGTGGGTAAAGATTACGGAAAGGTAGTTCACAGAAAAGCAGCATGAGTGAGTAATAAATGTATGAAGG
The DNA here is from genome assembly GCF_024610735.1 of Ursus americanus. NCBI lineage: Eukaryota > Metazoa > Chordata > Mammalia > Carnivora > Ursidae > Ursus > Ursus americanus. Next base: position 13,238,499 of record NC_142164.1, read on the forward strand.
GATGATCAATTTCATTAGTAATTAGAAATAGGCAAGATGAAACAGTAACATTATATTACTTTATGCTCACAACCCAAACTTTTAAAAATGGATGCTATACAGTGCTAGAAAGGATATGCATACTCAGGAATCTTCAGCTATGCTTGATAGAAGTGTAAACTGATGCAGCTATTATGAAAAGACATTCGGAAGTTCCTAGTGAAAACAGAAATGTGAATTTCCCAGGATCCAGCAATTCCACTCCTGAGTATTCAGCCCAGAGAAATTACTGTACAGACACAGAAACACATGTAGGGGTATGTTCATCGCAGCAGTGTTAGTAACAGAGAAGTATTAGATGCCATTTAAATGTTTGCAAGTAGAGAAATTCATAAAGTAAGGTATGTGCAAAGGATGGAATATTATATGGTAATAAAAACTGAAATTGATTGGTGTAGATTTCAACATAATGTTGAGTGAAAAGAAAAGGAACTGAAAAGAGTAAGATGTATAGCCCGATATTATTTGTATAAATGTAACACCAAAATTATACATTATTGGGGATACTTATTGTATGGGCATAAACGGTTTGGAAGGTAGATTGAAAAGAACCACATGTACTCAAGATGAAATCAAATGAACTGCATGTTGGTTTGAAGTCCCTGTTGCACTTTGAGGTTGACAGCTAGGGGAGGCAATGGAGGTGGCAGTTCTTGTAGAATTGGGGACAATAAACACATTCTGAAAAGCAGAGATTGTATGGAAAAATGATGCATCATTAGACAGCCGTTGCATTCCCAGGAAAGTCTATTAGTAACTATTCTCTGAAAGTCCGCAAAGAAAAAGCTGGAGGGGTCCACATCAGAATGACAATAACATATTCACATAATTTTGCAGGAAATCATGATGGTGTCAGAAATCGATGGTCTTTTTCTTTGCTTTCATCTCCATTAGAGGCAGAGCCAAACAATCAGATCTTATGAAACTGAGATTTATCTGCTGCTTCGGTGCCTAACAAGACACTAAATGCCAGAAGATTTCATTTTTGGTTTCTGCTAGATACTGTCAAAGCTTAGGAAGCACAGGCCTTAGGGAGTTTGAAGGATTGACAGGTCTATGATGGTAGCACGGGGGTTGAGGGAGTCTGTCTCATTACACACTGGCATATTAGGAAAAGTACCACCACTCTTAGAACTTGATCGTGTATTTACATTAGCTTCTGTCATTGCTCATGGTCAGCCCATTATCCTTGATTAACATAAATTAATCTCAATACAAATTTGCTTGCGTGTAGAGTGACTCATCCCTAATGGTTGTGATTTTGTGCAATTACCAAATAGACTTTTGGAAAAAAAAAAAGATCTGAGCTGAATTTATAGCTGAGGGATAGCAGTAGTCACTGCTCTGATTTCCTCTCGCTTCACAGAAAGAAAATAGTTGCTCCACAAATGAGTACAGGATTTTTTTATCATAGGCCAGGCACAGCGATGTCTTTTGCAGGCTGTGTTCGGTACATTTCATTATCTCACAAAAGCCCTGGAAAGAGTGATTGTAAGGCTCTGCTGTGTGATCCCAGATTACATATATCATTTTAATGAATCTGTTTTCTATAAAATAAGAAATCAGTGAGACACCTGGCTGGCTCGCTTGGTGGAGCATGCAACTCTTGATCTCGGGTTTGTGTGTTTGAGTCCCATGTTGGGTATAGAGATTACTTAAAAAAATCTCAACAAAAAATTAGGTAGAGATGATCTCCAGACTTGCTTCAAGCTAAAAAAAAATCGGATCCAGGTTTGTTAATTTGCGTGAGAGTAATTCAGAGACACACAAAACTGAATCACAACCCTGTGTAGAGGTACATCATTATTTTTGAAAGGTAATTTTCACATTTTTAAATTTGCTCCATTTTTTTAAACACAGAACTGTATAACTTAATGATGCATATGCAGGGTAACAAATATAAGGTGCTGAAATTAAAAGCAAATATGCAATTCAAAAGAAGTTTTATTTTGAGGTGTCAAAGCAAATTATATTAGAAAATTGCAGTGACCTTCTAAGAGAGCCTCACTTCCTAATCTCTGTAAAAGCTGCGTGTAGCTAGGTGTATCAGTCCGTCCATTTTCATACCGCTTTAGCAGAAAAATTTAAAGACTGGTTTTATCAACACTTGATATGTTAGAAATGGAATCTTTGTATGGTTGTGTTTTTCTTGCGCTGAATTTCTGTATAGGCGTAATCAAACTTTCAGGGTGATTTTACCCGAGCACATGAACAAGGTGTCTGAAATTCCTGCAGGCTAAGAGGGCGGAAATGATTCCAGGGCCTTCTATTTGGGCTCTTAATAATACTCCCTTTCCAAAAAAAGACCTCAGAGTCACAATCTGGAAAACCAGGGCCAAAGTAACCTTTGCCTTTCGATGTGACAGAGTTTGTTGCATCTAGTACCCAGTCCCTGCCTGTCGCATTCCTTTCTTCTGCTGCTGGGGGTAGGTTCCATGTCCTGTTTAAAAGATCCAGGAGAAATACAGAAAACAAAACCATTTTCCCCAAAAGGTCAGGAATCTTTGCCCAGTTTCCTAGAGTGACCAGGAAGTGGTAGGAATTACTGGTCTCTTGAAATCATGCTATGAAAGAAAAAATGCCTACGTGAGATACCATCACATACATGAGAGCGAAATTGTAGATCCACAGAAATAATTTTTCCTGCACATTCAGTTTTAAAGGACTTCAGACTCTGGAAAGAATTTCTACTTATTATAAGACTGATGGAGCACTGAAAAAAATTATCAGTACCCCATCAATGCTCTCCCTCATGCCACAGAGCAGTCTTGTCTGCCTGCAAGAAGATAAGGAGAGCTAAAGATTGGGTCAAATGATGAAATCACGGGGTCTTCCTAGGGTGGAAAGATTGAATAGATTACCACCCACTCCAAACTGGCGTACCAAACAGTTGTACCCTCGGGGGAAAGTTGAACCAGAAGTAAAGCAGACCAGAGATGGTCTTGGGTGGTCTAGGCAAGACGCCCTGTGGGAAGGAGTGAAGACTACATCGGGGCTGAGAGCGCCCCCTAGCGGAAAGTCGACAAGGAAACCATAAACTCAGTGCCGCAACTGCAAACATTTTAATTTGGCCACAAGGATGACAACTTGGAAGAAGACTCTGCTGCAGATGGGAACGCAGCCTGCCCCAAACCTTGATATTCGTCTAGAAACCCCAGGCACAGAATTGTCCCTGACTTTCTGACAGAACCGTGAGCTAATAATTGGTTGTTGATTTAAGTGACTAAGTTTGTAGTGATTGTTATGCAATACTAAAAAAGTAATAATCAACAAACACCTGAGCCACTGGAACTACCTGTCATCAAGTATAAAACAGATATGTTTATGGTGCTTAAAGAAATGAAGGAAACGCTTTAAAAAATCAGCAGGAAACAAGAACCCATGAAATTTATCACAGATTCCTGCAGTCATCCATGGGAAAGTGTGAAGGATCAGATTTACTCTCCTGACTTAACGCAACTAGGAAACTTGATAAAATACATGAATCAGTTGCTCTCAGTCTGGACAGCAGGCAGCCCAGGACTATTATTATCACAAACAGAAGAGAAATAAATGAGAGGATCCCTCCAATTCCATCAACCTATTGCCAGGAGGTGCTTCCAAGCTACTGTGCAGAGGGAGGGGGAACTGGACTGAAAAGTCAAAGATCAAAATTTAGGGAGGCCAGTGTTGCTGGTAATCATGGAGCAGAGCCCCAGAGAGGAGAAAACTGCAGGCAGAAAACTCCAGAGATCCGCAGAGGTGTTCCCTTGAGTCTTTGGCTTATTACTTCTGTGCATGAATGAGAGGAAACTGCCGGACACAGGAAATAGAATCACTGTAAAGCACGAGGCTGAACAATTTCCAGAGATCCCACAGGGCTGGGAATATTTGGTGTTCCTACCAGCCAGAGTGGAAAAACATCATAGCACACAATGCATAGGGTAGAGTTGTCAGAAGAATAGCCCCATGGTAGAGGAGATATGTTAGATCTTGAGTAAAGAGTACTCTAAGAAGGCTCAAGGGCTCCTAAACATTGGTCTTAGCAACGATTTGTTGGACATGACAACAAAAGTGCAGGCAACAAATGCAAGAATAAACAAGTGGGACTACATCAAACTAACAAGCTTCTGTACAACAAAAGAAACAATCAGCAAAGTAAAAAGGCAACCTGTGGAATGTGGGGAAATATTTGCAAACCATTTCTCTGATAAGGGGTTAATATCCAAAATATGTAAGGAATTCATACAACTTGATAGCAAGAAAAAATCAGATTTTAAAATGGGCGAAGGACTTGAATAGATATTTTTCCAAAGAAGATAGAGGGCCAACAGGTATTTGAGAAGATGCTCTCCATCACTAATTATTAGGAAAATGCAAATCAAAACCACAATGAGATATCACCTCACACCTGTTAGAATGGCAATCATCAAAAAAGACAAAACTGTTGGCAAGGCTGTGGAGAGAAGGGAACCCTTATGCACTGTTGGTGAGAATGTAAATTGGTGCAGACACTATGGAAAACAGTACAGAGGTTCCTTAAAAAATTAAAAATAGAACTACTGTAAGATCCAGCAATTCTGCTTCTGGGTATATATCCAAAGGAAATAGAAACACACCCCCACGTTCATTGCGGCATTATTCACAATAGCCAGGACATGTAAACAACCTAAGTGTCTGTCGCTGGATGAATGGATAAAGAGAATGTGAGATATATTATCTCCATTATCTATCATCTATCTATATACAATATATATATACACACACACTATATATATCTCTCTCTATAGAGATATATAGATACCTCACAATGAAATATTATTTAGCCAATAAATAGCAGGAGATCCTGCCTTTTACAACAACATGAAGGCATTATGCTAAGTGACGTAAGTTAGACAAAGACAAATATTGGGGTGCCTGGGTGGCTCAGCCGTTAAGTGTCTGCCTTCGGCTCAGGTCATGATCCCAGGGTCCTGGGATCGAGCCCTGCATCGGGCTCCCTGCTGGGCGGGAAGCCTGCTTTTCCTTCTCACACTCCCCTTGCTTGTGTTCCCTTTCTTGCTGTCTCTCTCTGTCAAATAAAATCTTAAGAAAAAAAAAAGACAAATACTAGGGGCATCTGGCTCAGTCTATAGAGCATGTGATTCTTGACCTCAGGTTGATGAGTTCTGATCTCAGGGTCATGAGTTCGATTCCCACGTTGAATATAGAGATTACTTAAAAATCTTTAAAAGAGAGAGAGTCAAACACTGTGTATTCTCATTTATATGCAGAATCTTAAAGAAGCTGAAGTCATAGAAATAGAGAGTAGAATGTTAGTTCCTAGAAGCTGGGGTGTTTGTTGGAGAAATGAGGAGATATTGGTCAAAGGGTACAAACTCCCAGCTAAAATATGAATAAGTTCTGGGGATCTAATACACAGCATGGTGACTATAATTAACAATACTGCATTATATACTTGAAAGTTGTTAAGAGAGTAGATACTAAATGTTCTCATCACAAAAGAAATGGTAATTATCTCAGGGGATGGAGGTGTTACCTTATTGTGATAATCGTTTTGTAATACATACATGTATCGATTCATATTTTACTATTTTATGTCTTAAACCTTAAACTTACGTATGTTATATGGCAATATCTCAATAAAGCTGAGGGGAAATGTAAAAAACTAGTTTAAACAGACAAGATGTACCTATATGTTATCTACAAAGGATGAACATGTTGTAAGTGAACATTCACAAATAAGTTGAAAGCTCAAAGATGGAGAATAATATATAAACAGTACTGTGAGAAATCTGGAGTGGCTGCACAAAACACAGTTCGAAACTGATAGTTTTATTAGAGAGAAGGAAGGGCATTTCTTTTTTTTTTAATTTTATTTGTCAGAGAGAGTACAAGCAGGGGGAGCAGCAGGCAGAGCAGGCAGAGGGAGAAGCAGGCTCCCCACCGAGCAAGAAGCCCGATGCGGGACTCGGTCCCAGGACCCTGGGATCATGACCTGACCCGAAGGCAGCTGCTTAACCGACTGAGCCACCCAGGTATCCCAGGAAGGGCATTTCTTAATGATAATAAACAATACACTAGGAGGACAGAAGAATGCCAATTCTGCATGTGCCTAAAACACAGCCAAAAAGGGAAATGAAACAAATTTGACTACATTAAAGAGAGAAAAAGATAAACCCACAAACATAATCAGAGATTCTAAAACATCTTTTCTGAAGAACTGATAAAACTAGATAGAAAATAAGTATATAGAAGATGTGAAGAACACTCTTAACCACGTTAGCCTAATTGGCATTTGTAGAATTAAACACCAAACAACTGCAAAGTATGTATTCTCTTTACATGTATATGGAACGTATACCAAGATAGACCATATGCAGGGACATAAATCAAGTTTCAGTACATTTCAAAAGTTTGAAATCTTACAGAGCATGTTTCTGATTAAAATGGAATTATATTAGGAATGCCCAGGTGGCTCAGTCAGTTAAGCATCTGCCTTCGGCTCAGGTCATGATCCCAGGGTCCTGGGATCGAGCCCTGCATCGGGCTCCCTGCTCAGTGGGGAGTCTGCTTCTCCCTCTGCCTTTCCCCCTGCTCGTGTGCTTTCTCTCTCTCAAGTAAATAAACAAAATCTTTAAAAGAAGGAAAAGAAAATACGTGACTGAATGGAATTATCCTAGCAATGTAATAAGGTAAAAATATTCTATATAATCCACCATTTTAACAGAAAATAAGAGTAAACATTGAAGAACTATATTTTATAAAAATTAAAAATTTCTCCTCCTCAGAAGGTTATCATTATGAAGACGAATAGGCAAGCTGTAGGCTAGCTGCGATGTTTGTCAGGGTCCCCATGCTTCCTGTGATGACCACAGGGACAACGGCAGCTCAGCTCTCTAAAGGCTTGGTCCTCCTGCTCTGCCTGATTGCCCCACCCCCGTGTGACTCCGCAGAGTGCTTGGCAACACGGGCGCCTCGATGCTCAGCCCTTAAACTTCCCTGCAGAAGTCACGGAGAGTGAGTCTCAGAAGCCTGCTTCCTTTTTTTTTTTTTTAATAATTTTTATTTTGTTATATTAGTCACCATACAGTACATCCCCAGTTTTTGATGCAATGTTCCATGATTCATTAGTTGCGTATAACACCCAGTGCACCATGCAATACGTGCCCTCCTTACTACCCATCACTGGGCTAGCCCAATCCCCCACCCCCCGCCCCTCTGAAGCCCTCAGTTTGTTTCCCAGAGTCCACAGTGTCTCATGCTTCATTCCCCCTTCTGTTTACCCCCCCTTACTTCTTCCCTTTCTTCTCCTACCGACTTCCTATTTCTTATGTTCCGTAAATGAGTGAAACCATATGATAATTACACCAATTTTCTTTTTTTAATAATAATATTTTATTATGTTAGTCACCATACAGCACATCCTTAGTTTTTGATGTAGTGTTCCATGATTCATTAGTTGCGTATAACACCCAGTGCACCATGCAATACGTGCCCTCCTTCATACCCATCACCGGCCTAGCCCATCCCCCACCCCCCGCCCCTCTGAAGCCCTCAGTTTGCCTGCTTCCTTACGAGACTTGTAACTGACCCTTCCTTACTGGCTACTGCATGGGCCGCAGAGTCCTGTGTGTAGAGGATGCTAACCCCGACAGGGCTCCCCCACCTACTCTGGCTTTTTTTTTTTTTTTTAAGATTTTATTTATTTGACAGAGATAGAGACAGCCAGCGAGAGAGGGAACACAGGCAGGGGGAGTGGGAGAGGAAGAAGCAGGCTCATAGCGGAAGAGCCTGATGTGGGGCTCGATCCCATAACGCCAGGATCACGCCCTGAGCCGAAGGCAGGCGCTTAACCGCTGTGCCACCCAGGCGCCCCCCTACTCTGGCTTCTTGATACCTTTAACGAACTCCTTTGTTGTGCTCTGCAGTGAAGGAGCCGGGCGACCATGTGTGGGGCTATAAGCCACAGCTAGAAGTCCAACAAATGCGGTTTTAAAAAATGAGCTATTTAACCGACATGCTACGATCTTGGTATAATGATTCATTCCCTGGCATTACCTAGCACAGAGGCATTCACTGTAGGCTGAAGGGCATTGTGATATAAGAAACCAGTGCCCTGGGCAAACAGATATTTCATTTTTGGGGTGGTGGTGGTGGTAGCAACGTTGGTGTTATTATCTGAAGGTGAATTTCCACTGGCGGTTACTGGGGAGAGGCCTGCTTGTCAGTTCCAACAAATAGAAGAGTAAGATCTGGGCTGGGCTAAGGCGAGGAGGCCTTTGTGGCCCTCTCTCACAAATCGCAATTATTGTGGGTGAACATTTTGACAATGAATTACCTGTAGATATGTTTAATGAGCATTATGCGGCAAGAAAGAGTTCTTGGACTTATTTACAGAAGTACATGTTCCAGAGAGCTACAGGCCCACAACCAGTCCTGTTACTTTCACCCTCAGAGTACTCCAGAGCAGCAGACAGAGGCCATGCTGGGTCCTTCTGCCTCGACAAATGGTGGAAAGCCACGGCAGGGTAGGTCGCCAGGCAGTGGGGAGCCAAGAGGCACCCAGTGTATGGACTGTCTGGTTCTCTGTTTGAACTCTGACCTCTTATTCTCAGAGCACCCCTTTGTCTCTCCACAAGGTTTGGCAGGCTTTCAGAGCCAGTGGCCCCAGCATCCAGCAGTCAGGCGAGAACCAGGCCGAGGGGCGCCTGGGTGGCTCAGTCGGTGAAGCATCTGCCTTGGGCTCAGGTCATGATCTCAGGATCCTGGGATCGAGCCCTGCGGGGGCTCCCTGCTCAGTGGGGAGCCTGCTTCTCCCTCTGCCTCTGCCCCTCCCCCTGCTCGTGCTCTCTCTCTTTCTCAAATAAATAAATAAAATCTTAAAAAAAAAAAGAACCAGGACTAAACATCTGGTATATGTGGAAGAAGATAGACGTAGGTACTCACGAAGGGTACTCTGTGCTAGGCTGTGGTTTGCAGGCATAAGTTTGCTTAATTCTTGCGAAAACCTAAAGATGGAGAAACTTGTTCTTCCCATTTAACAGGTGAGGAAACTGATGTTCAGAGGGAGTAAGTGAATGTCCAAGATCACAGGGCCAGTAAGTGGCGAGCCGGTATTTTGAACCCAGTCCACCTAGCTCTGTGGCTCAGGTTACCCGGCCAGCCTCTTACCAGTCCTCTATGAACAGGCCAAGGGGCAGCAGAGAGTGGCCTTCAAGTGTCCAGTGGGCAAGTGAAAACCTCAAGTAACGACACGGTGGATGGTGAATGGTTATTGTTCATAAAAATTAATCTCCGGGATTTACATGTAATGTGGTGCCTATTTTTTAAGTTCATACAGTGCATGAAAGTGTTTTTATAAGAATTGTGTTTTCTTTTATCCCATGGCACAGAATTTACATAGACTATACGTGCGTCTTTTAAAACACTTATTCAGCCCCTTTTAACTCTGATGTTCTATCAAATGTATGATCATTAGACTCATTGGTGTTTCATCGGAGAATGAGATTGATAATTGTATTTACAACGGAATATGCAAACAAATCCATTCATTAATATTTAACAACCATTGAGAACTGCTTGTTTTGCATGTCTTAGGCCAGAGAGTAGCTTATAGGTAATATTCCTATTTATTTGTCCACAAGAGAGGACTGAAGGATCTCTTCCACTGCAAGAATCACAGCACTATCTAATAACCCCTGCTTCCAGTCCTTTTCTGGAATGAGACAGGGTATAAATAAATAATAAATGAAACCAACATGCCCGTTATTTCTCTGTATGCTTGTTTCCCATTTCCTTCACCACTCCTCCAACTTCATGTTAAAGCCTCTGTGCCATTAAGTTCATGCCAATTGTTATGTCACCCTCCCCCCATCCCCATTGCTGTCACCTTCTGACCTGTTGGCATTCCCTATAGCGTGAACAAAGCCTTCTGTACCTCCTCGTCTTCGGTTCCACCCCAACTACCACCATCATCCTGAAAATGCAACACACCTTGGAGACCCCCGCCTGCCATCCCCACCAACTTTCTGGCCTCACCAGGGTCTTCCTCAGAGCCAGTGAGGAAGTCTTCTTACCCCCACTACCCCAGCCTCAGAGCCACAGGGGAAGCCTTCTTACCCCCACTACCTCAGCCAGGCACTCCTGCCAGGGCCCCTCCCCACACTGGTACCTGTGGAAACCGCTGCTCTGAAACCAGTGATTCGAGCACCCCACACTGAACTTATGCTCCTGGATAGCTCACGGACAGCTTCAACCCGGTATGACTAGAATTGAGAGGAGCCAGAAGCCGGCCAGTGGAATTCAATTCTTTATTGGCGTGTGCAGGTGTTAGCAGCACGGGGCTCCTTCTGTGAGAGGTTTCGGCACTGGGTGAGGTGGCGTGGACTCCTTGCAGGCCCTGGGACCCAGGCATCCATGGTTCTTGCGGGATTAGAACATTTCAGTGACCTGAGAAGCAGCATCGTCCTCGAAGAGGTGGCCGCTCTGCATGTTGTTGTTCACGGCCCGCTGCACCCTGCAGTTGTGCTGGGCCTCGTTGCCCACCAGCTCCAGGATGTTGGTGGCCACGTACTTCAGAATGGCCGACAGGCAGACCTGGCTGGTGAGGCTCAGCTGCTGGGCAGGGTGGTCTTCCTGCAGGAGGGGCTCTTCGTGGCTCACGGGGAACTGCAGCTTGGATTTTGGGAGGCAGGAGGATGTCTGCTTCCCGAGCCTGTAGGAGCTCGGACCACTTCTTTTCCCAGACATGGTGTTTTGCTCTGATCGGCCTACCTGGATTGTCCAGCAGGCCTGAGCCTCTCAACACACCAGTCACCGGTGCTTATTCGTGCCCACTCTGTCCCCGTGCTGCGGCTCCTCATTGGTCAGGGAGCAGCCTTTGTGACATCACAGACGTTGCTATGTCACTGGTGTCCATTGGGCCCTGATCAGGCCTCAGCCTGGAGATGTGTGTGCTGGGCACTCGGTCGTCCTAATGACTAGACCAGAATGTGACACTGACATGCGCCAGCGTGGCTGGTAACCCCTACCACAGCGGAGTGGAGCGGCTAGAACTCACACGTTATTAGCAGTGGGGGGAGGTTACAACCAGCAGCGGGGAAAGTCTGACAGTTTCTTGTAAAACTAAGCACACACGTACTATGTGACCCTGCCGTTTTCTTCTGGGTATTCAGGAAATGTAAATATCTATCTGTCTACACACACACACACACACACACACACACACTGTGCACCAGAATGTTTATATCACTTTTATTCAGAATAGCCAAAACTGAATATAGCTCAGGTGTTCATCAACAGAAAAAAGGATAAACAAACAGTGGTATATTCATAAATCGGCAATAAACAAAGGAACTACTGATGCCCACAGTAAGAAGGATGGCTCTCCCAGGTACTATGCTGAGTAAGGGAGCCAGACACAAGCATATATACTGTGTACGTAGGTGTATGTGAAGTTCTAGAAGAGTCAGAATTCTGATTGCCTCCAGGGTGGAGGAGGGTCAGGACTGATATGAAGGAGACTTTGTGGATGTAGGTGTGCATTGCATGGATGTATCCATCTTTCAGAATTGTGCGGTTGAAATGTGTACATTTTCACATATGCCTTTTTTACTTATAAAAGGATTGTGTGGGGGCGCCTGGGTGGCTCAGTTGGTTCAGGGTCTGCCTTGGGCTCAGGTCATGATCCCAGGGTGGTGGGATTGAGCCCCACGTGTCAGCCCCTGCTTTTCCCCTGCTCCCACTGCTCTCTCACTCTCTCTCAAATAAATAAAATCTTTAAAGGAAAAGAAGCATATGAATGTAATAACCAAGTAGCTTGGGAAGTGGTGGGGACGGCTCGAGATGAAGCAGAAGTGGCAGGATGGTGGTACTTGTCGAAGCTAGGCGATGAGTACAGGGGGTTGCATGATGCCGTTTTGCCGCTTTTATGTTTGAATTTTTTATGATACAAAGTTATGGAAAAGAAACAAAGGATGAAAGAATGGAAGAAAGAAGGCAGACGTTAGTAATCCATCATACCGTCCTTGTCTAAGAATCCACTTCAGTCCATCGTCTCTAATAACCCGAAGAGCATGTGAGAGAACACTTATTTTCCATCCTTGGCCTGACGCATACACTCCTGAGTTCGTTCAACACACGCACACACACACACGGAGCAAAAAATAACTAGAACATCTTATTCCAGTATATTAAAGTGCTTAGCTTCAGGTGGTAGGATTATGAGTGATTTTTACCCTGTCTATATTTTGCTGCCTCTTGCAAGTGGATAATTATGAATATACATTTCTTTTTTTTTTTAAAGATTTTATTTATTTATTCGACAGAGAGAGAGACAGCCAGCGAGAGAGGGAACACAAGCAGGGGGAGTGGGAGAGGAAGAAGCAGGCTCATAGCGGAGGAGCCCGATGTGGGGCTCGATCCCAGAACGCCGGGATCACGCCCTGAGCCGAAGGCAGACGCTTAACCGCTGTGCCACCCAGGCGCCCCTGAATATACATTTCTTTTTTTTTTTTTTAAGATTTTATTTATTCATTTGACAGAGATAGAGACAGCCAGCGAGAGAGGGAACACAAGCAGGGGGAGTGGGAGAGGAAGAAGCAGGCTCATAGGGGCGCCTGGGTGGCACAGCGGTTAAGCTCTGCCTTCGGCTCAGGGCGTGATCCCGGAGTTCTGGGATCGAGCCCCACGTCAGGCTCTTCCGCTGGGAGCCTGCTTCTTCCTCTCCCACTCCCCCTGCTTGTGTTCCCTCTCTCACTGGCTGTCTCTCTCTCTCTGTCAAATAAATAAATAAAATCTTAAAAAAAAAAAGAAGCAGGCTCATAGCAGAGGAGCCTGATGTGGGGCTCGATCCCGTAACGACGGGATCACGCCCTGAGCCGAAGGCAGACGCTTAACCGCTGTGCCACCCAGGCGCCCCTGAATATACATTTCTAATCAGAAAAGTAAACCGTACAAAATTTTAAAATAACATTTTTCATTGAGTTTCTCCTGTATTGTTACTATGGTTTCAAAAATTCAACAGGCTTTACCACATTATTACTCAGAAAAAGCAATGCTGCTAATCGTATTATTTGTTAGCAAAAAAGCTTTTGCCAGGGTATGAGCCTCCAGGGTCCTTTTTTTGTATAGATAAAAATGCAATACCGCACAGGAGATCTGCTTATTAGACATTGGGCACGCTCTCTGTAGAACCAAAATAACTCTTCAGAAATTTCCTGCCAAATTCACAGCTAAACTGTTATGCAAATGTAACTACATCTAAATTAAAAGTGCTGAGATGATACAGCCAACCAACTTTGAAGTTTGATTGCTTTTGGTGGTGTAGGCCGAAAGGTTGGGATGTTTCAAAGTAAACAGGATGAATCACGCTTTAGTTTGTTTCCTGTTTGACCGGGGGTTTATAGGATGCAGGAAAGCCAGAATGATAAATGAAAATAACCCAGAGTGAAGGAAAAGGAAAGGGTAGGATTAAGTGTTTGAGGGAAGAGCATCAAAGCCCTCAGAAAACAAAAGTGGACGTGAACTTAATTGCAGGAGAATCCATAAGCCTTAGAACTCTACCTCAAAAAGGGAGGCCTGCCTTTGAATGATACATGTGAGAAAGTCTCGTCATTTAACTTTCTTGCGTTTATGTCTTGCCTTCTCAACTCGATTTTAAAATTGCTAGCTCCCAAGCGCAGGGAATCTAGCTTTTACTTCTGGCTACTTGTCATCGAGCTAGCTACAAGCTCTGAGAGGGCACACTGAATCCTCCGGAGTTAGACCTTTTGAACCTAGCCCAGTACCTCAGACGTGAATGAAAGACTCTTCCCAATCGCGTTACCTGGTGCCTTGCCCACAGTAGAAATTCAGTAGGTCGTGTCGAAGTCATTCTCCATCGATCCTTGTATTCATCCCACGAATATTACTGGGTGTCCGCTACGTGCCAAGCACTCTTCGAGGTGCTGGAGACATGGCATTGAGCAAAGTAACATCCCTGCTTCCGTGGCGCGTAATGTTCTAAGGAAAAAATTACCATCTAGACAACATTACAATATACTTTTTAGTTTTCATTGAAATTACAACAACCATCCCCCATTTTAAATGTTCCCATACTAAAGCAACTCCTGGGTGCGCTGGGTTGACATTTCACTCTTGTGACGCTTCACATGGGTAAGTGAATGTGATTAAAAGAGGTTTAAGGTGACACGTAGAAGCATACCTAATTCTTGCAATTGGAGGACTTTCCAAGATAACACGTGAGAATTGCTACAGAATATACAGTTCTTGAAGACTACATCCTCTGAACCAGGAGAGAGCTGGTTTCCAATAGAAACAGAGATTCCTTTCATTGACAAAGATGAATTGTTCCACTATGACTCTCCTCTTTCTAATTTCCTGGCTAGTCGAGATCAATCAATACTCCTTAGACAGTACCCATTTAAGGCTCTGACAAGTGTTATTTTTTAGAGGCCATTCTTTAAGCTTCTCATTAATGAAAAGCAGTACTGTTAGCATCCATTGCTACTTCCACTGTTTCCTGGCCTTGCTCCGTCTGCTCCTGATATTACAAACAGCTGAAATCAGTACATTGTGATATTATGCAAATGTGCTCTGGCAGATCGAGCTAAGAATAGTGTGCATTGGGCTATTTCAATTTATTTGGTGTATAGATGAATTTGGCGTTTTTTAATTAAAGAACTTTCTGGACACTTAAAAATATCTCTGCACTAGAGATGTGTTTCCTTACAAAGGTTAAATAAACACCAGTCTGAGGAACAGATTTTAAACTGGCTGAGGTTAAAAGTAGGAATTCAGAGAGGAAGAAAAAAGAGGGCATCCGGAAAGCAGATATTAGTGTTTTTCACAATGTCCTTTAAGATGAGCTATAGAAGCATGGGCTGGATGCCCAGTAGAGCTTGGTGGATTCAGCCCTGGTCAATTTACTGTAGCCAAAAGGTGCTGATTATGGCTCTCTGCAATCCTGGAGGGAACTTTCTAGTGTCATACTGCAGAGCTGGAAATTTGGGCTTGTCTTGTTCAACAATTTTTTAATGACTTGGAGGAGGATATTCATCTATATAAAATCTGCTTTTCACAAGAATTTGGTAGGGACAGTGAATGGATTGTTATGACATAATCAGGAGCCTTAAAGATCTCTCCAAGCCAGACTCTTCATCTGTATCTAGAAGATGAAACTTGATTGATATAAGTAAACATAAAGTTTGATATTTATGTTGAACAAAAAGCCCGTTTCTTATTTCAGGGGAATTCTTAGTCAAAGATCAGAAGACACTTCTTTCCAGGCCCTAAATTAATTTTTTTTTTTTGCATCTTAGGGGGGGAGTACACCTGACTTCTATAACGAAGATGATAGTCTTGTCTAATTGCCAGTTTTCCTTTTTCATTTGGGACAGAAGTGCACTGCTTCTGTACTTAAAAAATTACAAAGTAACCAACATACATATTGTCTCAGGACAGAAAGCAAGATCAGACATTTTTACAGAGCATCTCATGTTTTGTTCCCTTCCCTGGTAAAGCCTGTGATGCCTAAATTATCATTTGGAAATAGGATGGCCAAGTACTGGTAATACCACTTTCTAGGAATCCAAATGAGAGGTTAAGCCCATTTCTTTTTTTTTAAATAAAGGATTGTCACAGGGCACCTGGGTGCCTCAGTCTGTTAAGTGTCTGCCTTTGGCTTAGGTCATGATCCCAGGGTCCTGGGATCGAGCCTCACTTGGGGCTCCCTGCTCAGTGGGGATTCTGCTTCTCCCTCTCCCTCTGCCCCTTCCCACTGCCCCCTCCAACTCATGCTCTGTCTCTTGCTCGTGTGTGCACGCTCTCTCTCAAATGAATAAATAAAATTTAAAAAAATAAAAATAAAGGATAGTCACATGGGAAATGACCAAAACCTCCTGGTTTGGAAGGATAGGATTTTTCAAGTGTCTCCTGGCACAATACTGAAAGGAGCATACTTGAAAAGAAAAAAAAAACACAGGTTTTTCATTTACTGAAAGTAGATATGAATAAAGTATAAAATGCAACTTCCAAAAAAGCTAGTGTAGCCTTGGTTCTGTTAACCAAAATGGAATGTCCAAGGAAAACAGGTAATGGTTCTGCTTTGCTATGTACTAGTCAGCCCATCCTTGTGTTCTGTGTTCTCTTCTGGACACTATCTTGAGAGAGACTGACAAACGGGAGCATATCCAGATGCTGCTATCCATAGAGAGGATGAACGTTCTGGAAAGTACGTGATCACTGCGACCTTATAAATAAGTCTGGGCTATAGCCTCCTTGAGGGTGAGAAACCACAGAGAGATCATCAGAGTCCCAGCCTTCCCAGCTGTAGCAACCCTTAGAGCTGGAGCCCTGATGGGCTAGAGAGGACATCCAGGAACAACCAGTTCCCCAGCCAACCCACCACTGACTAAAAATGCATCTCTGCAACTGACAGAATGTGGAGCAGAAATGAGCCAGGCCCCCTGAGCCCTGCCCAAATTGCCAACCCACAAAATCATGAACAAATAAATGGCTGTTGTTTTATAGGGCAGTTTGTTATGCAACAATAGAAACTGGTAGGTGCTTTTATCTAGCAAATTCTGCTTCTAAAAATAACTCTGCAAGGCGTATGTACACATATGATCACTACCGTACTTCTAATAAGAATAAAAATAGAAAAAAGAGGACTAGTTAAGAATCATGGCCTATCCAGGTAACGGAATCCTCAGCACTGGAAAGGAATTGGGTGGTTCTCCATCTATATATGTGGAAAGCTGTCTAAGGTATGTTGTTAAGTGAAAAAGCAATGTTCAGAACAGTGGGAACAGTTAACCACATTTATGCAAGTAGACAAGTATAGGCATACACGAAAATGTATACACAGAAACAATCCAGAGGGATGCACAAGAAACTAGGGGCAGTCTCGAGCTAAGGAGTTGGGCTGAAAGTTGAGGACAGGAAGAGGACTTTGTACCTTTCATTCCTTCCAATATGTTTTTTATTTTTTATTTATTTATTTATTTTTAAAGATGAGTTATTTATTTGACAGAGAGCACAAGTAGGGGAAGCAGCAGGCAAAGGGAGAGGAAGAAGCAGACTCCCTGCTGAGCCGGGAGCCTGAGCTCCGATCCCAGGACCCTGGGATCATGACCTGAGCCAAAGGCAGATGCTTAACTGACTGAGCCACCCAGGTGCCCTAAAACTTGTGCATTTTCAATGAATTCAGTTTATTGTATGTAAATCCTATCTAAAGTTAACTAAAAAATTTAGAAAGTATCCTAACTGGAGTACACAAGAGGGAGACGAAGTACTCTGCTAGGTGCTGGGGATACAGTGGTGAGCAGAAAAATGCCTTTGGTCTTTTTCACATGGATTACAGGTTATACAATGAAGGTGACTGCAAAGAAAATAATCATGGAGAGTTACCGACTCCAAAAAAGGACGAGCAAGGAAAGCGGAGGTTTTAGGAGAGCCTATGCTGAAAGAGCTTGCCCTAGCTTGTGAAGTCAGGGGAGGAGGGTGGAAATTGGTCCAAACAGATGGGGCATCAGGAACTCCCCTAACCTTCATAAGCTATCTCTCATTTGGCACATGCCGCAAACTTTTAGTGTAGGATTGTCATGTGCAGGTTATCTTCAGTCCCTAACTAGACTGTAAGTAACTTGAGTCTGGAGCCTGGAGCCCATGTCCCATATCTCTTTGTATCTCCCTCTTCTAGTATTTAGAGGAGGGTGTACACAGTAGACAGTTCATATTTACCAAGTGACTACTTTGCCTGCAGACCAAAGAGCCTAGAGGCATCCAGTGTTGCCTCCTGTGGGAGCTAGTGGCTGTGGGAGGAAACAGACAAGATGCCTGGCCCCCCACCTTCCCCTCCCCGTCCCTTTCTAAGACCGGACCCACCATGGCTCTCACTGTTCCTTGCTTCTGGCTTTCCCAGTGCCTGCTCCCCGGACACACCGTTTGGGGCAACGTTCGCCCAGGCATTTGCAGTTTTCGTTTTTCACTTCACGAATTTGATCTGTGCTTTAAAACTCCTCTTTCACCTTCTATCTCAATCAAACAATGCAGTCACTTTGACAGCCACTGACACATGGCGAGGGCTCAAGAAATATCTATCAGTCCATTGAAATGTCAACCTCAGCCCATAAAAGGGCTCGCTCCGTTGTCCTAGAACACGAATTCAGCGTCTCTCTGAACCTGAACTGAAAATAGCTCTCCCAAAGTTGTGCCGGGGTGCCGTGTTTACACAGCCCCGGATTTCACCGTTAGCCACATGGAGCTTTTAACCGCCAGCACTGGGGATTGTAACAGTTGAGTCTACATGTCACCTGTCTTAACATGCTGTTTCAGGTCACCATTTGGCCAGGTTGCTCTATTGTGTGAAAATCGGCCATTAGCACGGGCTAAAAATAAAGAAGTGGCTCTTCTGTTAGATCCGCGACTTTAGAGGTGTAGGGATATGAAAATGGTTGATGTCCTAGAACAAAGAGAATATCTCACAGACTTGAAGAAAGAATCTCCCAGAAAGTGCTGGGGGATTTTTTTTTAAAGCTACGAGTAAGCAGACAAGCCATAAATGGGATTGCCCTCAGCATGACCATTGATTACTTTATCGGCTGCTCATTCAATTAAAAGTCTTTGGGTGGTAGCTCTTCTAACTCAACCTTGCTCTTTAGAAAAGAAAATTAAGAAAAGAAACGAAATACTTCGCATAACCACTAATTATGTAAATTGTGCCAGGACGGTTATTTCTTGTGTAAACAAGGGCATGAAAACTAAGAGGAGAATTGAACTAGTCTACAAACTGGAGTTCTTTACTAAACGTCAGAGTCCTTGACCCTCAAAATACAGCATCTCTTCAGGCCGAACCCACTGTGCTTTAGACTATTGACAGGGCATGTTCGAAGTTAATATAAAGAGAAAACATAGACCTCCAGAACTTCAAATCAAGGAACACTGCACTCCCAAAACTGCATCGATGAATCATGTTATGAGGTGTATGCTGTGGCAGATTGGCTATTATTCATGTCACCGTGCTGTATTAGTCTTGATATTGACATGAAATATAAAGGCAGCCATTTCTGCATGTAAAAAATCAGAGTGATGGTGTAATGGGAGCGATTGTAAGTAAAATACGGCAACAGCCAGTTAGCATGAATAATTAACTTTGCGAGGAGGCCCCAGGAGCCACAGGAACCTGGGATTTGGTGCAGTGTCTTTATATTTTAGATAATTATTTTCTTAGCCACTTTGTAAAGTGTCAGAGGCTTCATTCCTTTCAAATGGTTACTTATTTGTCCTTACTGTTCCAATAAGGATAGATTTCCTTTGCTTGAAAAGTGTTTTTGCTTCTGTTATCTTGTTTCCTTCTCACAACAGCCCTAAGAAATTGGCAAGAAAGTTGTTATCATCCTGTTTTATGCATGGGGAATAGAAGCCCCTAGAAATTAGGAACTTGCACAGCATTGTCAGTTAGTATGTGGCTGAGCTTGGCCCTGCTGACACCTTAGTTTCAACTCAGTGAGACTAATTGTAGACCTTGCCTCTAGAACTAAGAGTTCAGAGAACACATCTGTGTTGTTCTCAGCCTTTCAGTTTGTGGCAATTTGTTACAGCTGCAATAGAAAATGATTATAGGGAGATATATAACCAGATGATAAAGTGAAGTGTGAGTGCCCACTTTGTCAGCATATATACTAAACCTGGAGCTGTAAAGAGAAGAGTGGCCTGAAGCAGAACCACGAAGTGTTTCTTTCATAGTAGGACAAGGAGAACAGTTTAATAATTTGTTCTAGAAAAATCGGCTGCCCATATGAAAATTAAGTACATGTGGATTTCTACTCCGTACTACATACAAAACTCAGTTTTCGGTGGCTTGGAAGTCTAATGTGAAAAGCAAAACTTTTATTAATTTTCTAGAAGAAAATCCGGGAAAATATCCTTATGAGTTTAGAGTAGAGAAATAGTTCTTTAAGAAGACAAAGAAAACGTACACTGTAAAAGGAACAACCTGATAAAAAGAACCAGTGGTGGTTCTATTTTTAAACATTCAAATACAAAAAAAATAGGTTTTTAAGTGATAAGACGCACTGCATGTTGGGAGAAAATAAAAAAAAAAAAGACTACCGTCCAGAATATGTAAAAAATTCCCACAAATCAGTAAGGAAAAGTCACTCCAACAACAATGAAGGTATGATTCTAGCTCACGCTCTGGTGGCTCCACAGAGAAGGGACTGAGGCAATGAAAATTCTGCCCTCCATTCAGTTTCCTTCTGACACTCCCCACGTGAAACCAAATAGAAGTGGCCCAAGACCCATCAGATTTGAAGTCTAAGCATATTAAGTTGGGAGACCATATTAAGGAGAGTTTGGAGACCAAGGGCAAATCCCATACAATTACGATGGGACTGTAAATTCCTTCAACTGCTTTGGAGAGCAATTTGGCAATATTTATGAAAGCTTAGCTCATACGTACTTTATTTTTTAAAAAGAGTTTATTTATTTATGAAAGAGAGAGAGTAAGCACTGACATGGGGAGGGGCAGAGGGAGAGGGACGAGCAGACTCTACACTGAGCGCAGAGCCTGACCTAGGACTCCATCCCAGGACCCTGAGACTATGACCTGAGCTGAAGGCAGACGCCCAACTGACTGAGCCACCCAGACACGACTCATACCTACTTTATGACCCAACAATTGTACTTCTATGTATATATTCTACAGAAAGATAGGCACTAGTGCAGCAAAAGATAAATACAAGAAAGTTCACGGTATAATTACCTTAAAACATGTTTTGAAAAACAATCCATCGATTAGAATTCATGACTACCTTGTAGTAGACTCAAGCCTGAATATGCAGTACACTCAAGGAGACAGCACAGAGGAATCTCACACACAACACTGAGTGGAAGTGCACATCACAGAAGGATACTTTCAGTATAATTCCATATGAGGTTCTCAAAACGTGGTGTATAGTTCTACATCTGTGTGTAGCTAAACGGTATAGAATTGCGTGGAATAATGGACATCAATTCGGAATAGTAGCTACATCTGAGGTTATGGAAGGGCTGCCTAGGAGGCTTCAATACACTGATGATGTCATTCCTTTTTAACCCAATGATGAGTAAATAAGTCCTCGAATATTTTATTCAATTTTATGCCAGAAATATTTTATAATGCTCTTTCAAACACGAAGCATGACAGGTGCTGGAAAAGAGACACGCCCAGGGGCCTCTGAGAGCCCAGAGGAGGGGCCCATAACCTAAACCTGGTCAGGGTGGTCAGGGAAGGATTGCTAGTGGTGCTAGCATTCATCAGATGGTTTAGGCCATCCTAAAATCTCCGGGACATCAGTGTGGGAAGAAATCAGTGTGGTGTGGCTACATCATTGAGGAGCTAGACTTTACATGGGCCCGAAGGAACAGGGAAAAATGGCATGGAGAGGGCAGTAGTTGGAAATAAGTAGCTAACTCAGAGAGAGGGGACAGAGGCTTCTAGAGAGAGCATGTTTCCTTGCAAAAGACAAGTGTTAGCCAGTAGGGTTCTAAGTTTTATTCACTTAGAAACTAGAATTTCCCCAAGGAAAATTTACCCTCAATCCATAAAGAAAAGCTCAAGGTAGGGAAATTGGCTTGGTTATGGTATGACTATCATCCCTTCAGTGTGTGTTGTGCTCTCTTGCCTACAAAGCTTGTCTATACTCACAGACCCGAGAGGTAAGAGGACAAGCAGCATAATCCCCCCATATTACAGGAAGCAAGTTAAAGCCTTAGACAGATACAATGACTTGCCCAAGGTTACCTGACTGATAAGTGGTGGGATCAAGCCTAGAACCAGTTCTTCCAAGTGCAAGTTCAAAATTTATTCTACTAACGTCTGCGTATTATTCCACATTTCACACCTGAAGTTAGATCAACAGTTGAACACATTGTCTTACATAAACACGAATCAAATGAAGAGCTTTTTAGCAAATTTGAATGGGATGAGAGTGCTCACAGACACATTGTTGATAATTTATTTGTACAAGGCAATGATTTATTGCAGTGGAGTGAATTGCCCAATCCCTTGGGAAGGGTGGGTTGGTAAGTAATTGGGATATTCCAATGTGCATAACCTTTTTAAAAGTACACAGCCTGATTAAAAGTGTAGTCTTCCAGAATAAATGGTTCAGAGGTTACATTTCTCTATTAGACTGAAATTCTATAAATGAAATTAATGAAATAAAGCTGATGAGGTCTTCTAATAGAGTGGTTATGAAAATTGCCCTTTGGCGGATCGGTCAGCCTGTCTGTGAGCCCACAGAGGGGACAAAGCATGATCTCAGTGCAGTTGTAGGTGACCAGTTGGGTTAAAAAGATTTCCTGGATTTTTTAAAAAAGATTTTATTTATTTATTTGACAGAGAGAGAGACAGCCAGCGAGAGAGGGAACACAAGCAGGGGGAGTGGGAGAGGAAGAAGCAGGCTCCCAGCAGAGGAGCCTGATGTGGGGCTCAATCCCATAACACTGGGATCACGCTCTGAGCCAAAGGCAGACGCTTAACGACTGAGCCACCCAGGCGCCCCTAATTTTCCTGGATTTTATACTTGGAGAGAGCCATATAGCACAAAGGTCAGTAGCCAGGGCATTGAAGAAAAAATGGTGTTGAAACCTATCGATCACATTTGGAGACCCATTCTGACCCTAACGTTTCACTTGATATTATGGGGGCAAACAAAGGCATGATGTAAATTCTCTGCCTTCAAGAAGCTTACAGTTACATTTGGGGACCATAAAACATCGCAATACAGTAAATTTTGAGGTATCCACTGCAAGAACTATTTGGAAGAAACTAATTACAATGCCTAGCAGATATCTGTTACTCAATAAAAAACAGGTGGGGTGGCATCTTGAGAAATTTTGTGCCAGTAGTTGGTTTCTTTGTAAAATATTTGAGAAATATGGTGAAACTACCACCATGTTTCTCAGATGGTTTGAGCCCTACACAATGTGAAAGGCAAGAGAGGACAAAATGGCTCCTGGGCTGATTATTCAATCAACAAAGGGCTTCTGAAGCCATTGATTTGCAAAAAAAAGATGCGATTTTGTTTAAATTGCATCTACCTTCAAGTGGTAATAGTTTAAAGAGATAAAATGATTTGTTAAAAAAAATTCCAAACAGTATTCCGTAACTCGCATTATTCCCCAAGTAACATAGAGATACTTTATCCACTTTTTAATACATGCCAAAATACGAGGCATTTAACCATGATTTTAAATACAACTGGAAATACTTTATAATTAGGACAAGATCTAAGAAAAATCTCGTAAGGAAAAAATAATAAAACAGTGTTTAGGGCTAGGAAAACAAAAGCAGTATGCAGTAATTGGATGAGCTCAAAGAAAAAGAACAAAGGATAAGCAATAACGTATTAAATTATTGTTAATTGGAAAAGCCAAGATGTTCCTCCGGGCAGAAATCAGTAATTAGAATGTGGTGAAGCTCATTATCATCATCTGGGTTGGAAATAAAAAGTGGATTGCATCTCCTCTCTACTCAAGTTTCTCCCAGTCAACAACATTTAGAGATTTCTACCGGTGAGAGAAAGCAGTTCAGGAAGTAAAATGTAGCATTTCAACCTTTTCTCCCTTAGAGACAGTATACCAGGAGGCTTCTGAAGTCCTTGGCTTCCGATCAACACCTTTGGGCTCCAGGCCACTCAACACAACAGGGGTCTAGAGCTAGGTAGTGAGCAGCCTGCAGTAGGAACTGGCTTCAGCTCTTGCAGATCTCACTGATTTCCCGATTTCTGCTCTTTGGAACAGTGTCTGACTAGACCTGTGGCCTACACCACCCTACCTCCATCCCCTCTCCAACCTTGATTGACAAACCTACGTGGCTCCACCTGGCCCACCCATTCCATCGTCACCCCCTGCCTCCAGGGTTACGAGATTCCATGGATCCTTTCTCTAGGCCCAGAGCTCTGGATTCCCCAACCCATTTTGGGTTTCACTATGCAAATCCATCCCACACACCAAGAAGTAGGCCCTAGATCCGTGTTTCTCAAAATATGATTCATAGACCACCGGACTCAGAAATGCCTTGGGTAGGCATGAAGCTTGCTCAAAGCTCAGATTTACTGAACCAGAATAGTGGAGCTGGAGCCCAGAAATTGTCATTTAAATCCGTACTCTGGGAGATTTTATCATACATGAATATTTAAGAACCAGTCCTTGTTGCTTGTTGTTGGTTCTTCCCTGGGAAGTGCCTTGCCCCAAATCCACATATAGCTTTTTCTCATCCTTCAGGGGTCAGCTCCTATGTCACCCCCTCCTAAAGGCTTTCCAGGTCCTCTCTAGAGCACGGTGCCCTGCCCCCCCCCCCCGCTTGAAGTCATCATCACATCGTCATCTTTCATTTTCTTCGCCATAGTTAACATTATCTAAGGTTATCTTACTGTGTATGTGTTTACTCACGCATCGTCCGTCTTCCCCAGTGAGAATGCAAACTCCACGAAAGCAGCACCTGATCTTTCCTTCACAGCACTTCGTTCGCTGTGCCTGTGACAGTGCCTGACACATAATAGGTAGGTTCTCAGTAAATATTTGCTGAATTAAGCAAACACTGACCAAATGGCAACACCCAACTTTTCAGGAATGGTGAAGTCTTTTTATTTTACTCAGTTGAGTTTTGTTTTTTAACAATCTGACCCAGGTATGCACGTGCATTTTGAATCTGCCTCTGCGGTTGTGTCATCTCTGTGTAAACGAGCAGTTGCACAAGCCCTACAAAACTGACGTCTGTGTGTGTCAGCCCTCCTTCAATTGTGAAAACCCTCTGAAACATTTGGAGAAGTAGTTGTTTGGATAAATTATTTTTCTAGATAGATGAAGAGTAACCCTTAAGTTTCATGGGATTCTTTCTATAATATTCTACGTACTTGCAGTATTACGACTTACAACAAATATATCTGAATGACCAAAATATATTCCTCATGTATATTTGGTCTTTGTCCACGGTTCCTGCCTCACAGGAACCTTTAGGATTTCCTAAAGGATGAGAGCAGAAAGGTGTCTTTTGTTGTCAATCAGGTTACTTGTGGAAAACAACTAAGTCTGGGGGCTGCTTGCTTCTGGAGCTATCCAGTGATTAGAGGGTTGAAACTGGAAGTCCCACCCCACCCCCCAACCTTGGGGGAGGGGAGAGGGACTGGAAATTGAGTTCAGTCACCAGTGGCCAGTGATTTAATCAGTCACGCCTCTGTAATGAAGCCTCCATAAAAACCCAAAAAAGATGCCGGGTTCCGAGAGCTTCCGGGTTGGTAAACACGAGGCGGTTTGGGGAGAGGGCAGGGAGGCTGTGCGCCCTTTCTCCAGACCTCACCCTATGCATCTCGTCCTTATGCCTGTTCCTGAGTTGCATCCTTTTATAATAAGCCAGTGATCTAGTAGGTAAAATGTTTCTCTGAGTTCTGTGAACCACTCTAGCAAATTAATTGAGCCTGAGGAGGGGATCTTGGCAACCTCTGATTTATAGCCAGTTGGTCTGAAGTACAGGTAATGTTCTAGGCTTGCTACTGGTGTCTGAAGTCGGGGTGGGGGGCAGTCTTGTAAGACGGACTCTGGAATCTGACTCTATCTCCAGGTAGACGGTGTTAGAATTGAGTTGGGAACTCCTCCCCAACACACACGTTGGAAATTGATTCTCAGAACACTAAAAGAGCACTTCTTGGCCTTAATGAAGGTATTTTTTTTTTTAAGATTTTCTTATTTATTTGAGAGAGAGAGAGCGGGGGAGGGGCAGACGGAGAGAAACCCAAGTGGATCTTGTGCTGAGCACAGAGCCCAATGCAGGGCTTGATCTCATGACCCTGAGATCAAGACCTGAGCCTAAATCTAGAGTCCGACGCTTAACCCACTGAGTGACCCAGGCATCCCAGCCTTCTGAATGTATTAAAGGGCCAGGAACTTGGCATATGGCTTGGGATCACCTGAGCAAAGATTCCCAGGCATTCAGATATCAGGGATTCATTAAGGACACACCGAAGCCCCATTATCAGAGTGTGTAGAACACAGCAATCCCTCGAGTTAATAAATTTATTCTGCCAGTTTATCCATGCTTTCCTGAGCGTTTGGGCACTTACAGTGGCTCTTTTGAAGAAATGTACCTTGTTTTATTGCGATCCAGCAGCTTAAATGATCTTCAATCCACTATTTTTACCACTGATTTATTATCACGGGGGGCTAATACCTTTGGGTAGACCTTGCTCCACCGATGCCATTTAATTAGAAGTTGCAGTTTTGTATCATTATTTTACAGATAAGCAACAAAGGCTCAGAAAATTTAAATAACTTACCTAACGTCCACAGAGTATATGACTACTTGTAAACTGATCTTCCAGAAATTGTTTACTTGGCTGCCCAGATGAGTAGCAAGACTGCGTTGAATTCCCAAGTTCTAGTCTTTCCTAACAAGCTTTGTCCATTGTTAGCTCATTAAATACAGATGAGAAGGAGATATGTGGATTCATTTTTATTTTCCTTATTTGTAGGTTTTTACATAGGCCTTTTTTGAGAAAGTAATACATTATCATAATAAATCCCATGCAGTAGAGAATGGTATATACAGTGAGACGTACCTGTGGCAGCCACAGTGCAACCACCACCCAATGGTCTCTTGTCTGTCCTTCCAAAGTGTTTCATGCATAGAAAACAAGAAACTACACACACACACACATCTATAATATTATATATATATATATAAAACACAGACTGAAACATCTGTACCTTGACTTTTTTCACTTAATGTTTTTTAGAGACAATTACTTAAAAAAAAAGATTTTATATATTGAGAGCAAGATAGAGCACAAGTGGTGGGGAGGGGCAGAGGGAGAGGGAGAGGGAGAAGCAGAGCAGGGAGCCTGATGCAGGCCTCGATCCCAGGACCCCGAGATCATGACCTGAGCCGAGGGCAGACACTTCACCAACTGAGCCACCCAGGCACACCCCTAGAGATAATTAGTTTTCATTATAAACCTATACATCTCCTGTCAGTTTGAATTTACCCACGTCCTACAATTACATCTTTGAAGCACACACAAATAATTAAAAGAATGAGACAGTGAGCACGAATATACACATTATATAGATTTCAGAATTAACAGTTTACAATGTCTGTTTTATCACATATCTATCCAACGATCAATTCATCTTATTTTATGTAATGCATTTCCAAAATCAGTGGTAGACATCGGTTCACTTTAGCGGGAAACAACACAGAATAGCTACCATCAGCCAGAGTTACATGTTTGTTCACAGTTCTTAAGGTAAAATTTACACAAAATGAAATGTAGAAATCTTAAATGTAACATTCAGTGAGTGTCAAGAAAGGACTACACCCTGTAACCCCAAAGTCTCTCAAACTATAGAACATTACCATCACTCCAGAAATTTCCCTAATGCCTCATTCCCTGTCACACCCTACCTACACCCTCACCAGAGGCAATGTTCTGATTTTTTTTTCCCCATTAGATTAGTTTTGTCTGTTCTGGAACTTCATATCAGTGGAATCAGACAGTATGTACTCTCTTGTGTAGTAAGGCTTTTATTTGACATAATACTTTTGCGATTCATTCATATTGTTGTGTGTATCAGTAATTTGTTCCTTTTTATTACTGAACTGTATTCCATTGTATAAATATGCAATATACATTTTACACTTATGTCAATGATCCATCCCAAATTAATCTTTGTTTACGATGTGAGGTAGAGGTTGTGCTTTATTACCTTTCCATATGGATAACCAATCGTTCCACTGCCGTTTGTTGAAAAGATGTTCCTTTCAACATTGGATTGCTTTAGTGACTTTTTCAAACCCTGAAATAGCTGTTGTAAGTGTGGGTCTTTTTTCTGGACTCTGTTGCATTATTTCTTTATGCCAGTACTGTACTGTCTTAGTAATGTAACTTGAGAGTAATCCTTGAAATAAGGTAGTGTGCTTCTCCAAATGTGTTCTTTTTCTTACTGCTTTTAGTGTTCTAGATCGTTTTGATGCCATATACATTTAGGGAAGTGGGTTGTCAGTTTCTCCAAAAATCATGGTGGGATTATGTTTGAGATTGCATTGAATCTATAGATCAATTTGGGGATTGATAACTGACATCCTAGAAATGTTAAGTCCTCCAATTCATGAACATAGCAAATGTCTCCATTTATTTAGATGTTAATTACCGCCAGTAAAGTGCTGAATAGCACTTACGGTGAAAGCGGTCATCCTTTCCCTGTTCTGAGGGGAAAAGCATTCACTATTTCACCGTTAAATGTGATGTTGAATCTAGGTTTTTTTGGTAAATGCCTTTTATCTATATAAAGAAGTTTCCTTCTATACCTAGTTTGCTGACGGTTCTTATGATGAGTGGGTGTTGAATTCTGCCATATGTGGTTTTTCCTTTATTCAATAAATATGGCAAATTATGTTGTTTAATTTTTTGAATTATACCAATCCTATATTCCTGTGATAAGTGTTGCATGGTTATGATATATCTTTCTATATTTTTGAGTTTTATTTGCTTAAATTCTCTTGTTTTGTGCCTGTACTTATGAGGGATACTGGTCTCTTAGTGTTTTTTTTTTAAGTTTTATTTATTTATTTTTAAGGCATTTCTACATGCAGCGTGGGGCTCGAACTCACAACCCTGAGATCAAGCATTGTAGGCCCCTCCGACTGAGCCAGCAGGTGCCCCTGTTTTTTGCCCTTTTTTTTGGTAATGAGTTCCACACATATTAAGATTATGTTTATGCTTTGTCTCATAAAATAAGTTGTGAATTGATCCCTCTTCCTGTATTATCTGAAAAAGTTTTTCATGTTATTTTCTTCTTAAATATTTGATACAATTCACTAGTAAAGGCCTATGAGCCAGCAGTTTTCCTTTTGGACAGTTAAAAAATAACAAAATCAATTTCTTAAAGCTTTATTGTGTAATTTAGTTTTTCTGTTTTATTTTTTGTCAATTTTGGGAAATTGTATATTTCAGTAAATTTGCACATTTCATCTCTGTTGTCTGCTTTGTCCTAAAATGATCCATAATATTCTTTATTATACTTCAATTTTATTTACTTCAATATCTGTAAGATTTGTAGTGATAACTACTCTTTCATTACTTATCTTGCTAATTTGTGTTCTTCCTCTTTTTTCCTTAATCAGTCTAACTAAGGGGTTTATCACTTCTGTTGGACTTTTCAGAGAATCCAATTTTGGCTTTGTTTGTGTCCTCTGAGGATTGTCTGTTTTCTGTTGCATGGATATCTGCTCTTCATTATTTATTTCCCTCTGCTTAATTTAGAATTAAAAGTTATCTTTGCGTTTCTTTTTCTAGCTTTTTGGAGTGGAATTTTTTTCTATTGTAAATACTTACAACTACAAAGTTTTCCCAAGCGCTGCTTTATCTACAGTCCACAATTTATATATATCATATTTTTATTTATATTTATATATTTTATTACTATTATTATTACTGGGTTCAAAATATTTTCTAATGCCCCTTGTGATTTATTATTTCGTCTCCTGATCATTTAGTAGCAAGTTGTTCTGGTTCCCAGGTATTTTTTTCCTTTTCTAGATATATGTTATTTTTATGGGTTTATAAGTTAACTCCCTGTGATCAGAGAACCTATTTTGTATGATTTCAGTCCGATTAAATACAATGGACTTTTTCTTTTGGCCCAGATGGTGGTCTCTCTACACTCAAATGGGAATGTTCACTCTACAATCGAAAGGTGTGGTGGCCCGTAATACAAACCAACTCAAAGTGCTTGATAAAAGTTGTTCAGATCTTCTCTTTACTGATTTTTGTCTTCTTCTACAGTTACTGAAAGAGGGATGTTAAAATCTCCAGCTATGAGGACAGAAGTCTCAAGCTTTCCTTTTTACTTTGTCACATTTGTTCATTATTTTGAAGCTCTGTTATAAAGTACATAAACATTTATTATTGTTAACATCTTCCTGATGAATTGACCCCCCTTTTTAATTATGAAAGGCCCCCCTTTATCTCTGGTAATACTCTTTTATTGAAGTCTTTCTTATCTGATATTAATATAGTGACCCATGACATCCTAGGCATACTTTAATATCATATATCTTCTTTTCCCATCAATATATTTTTTAAACATTTTATTTATTTATTTGAGGGAGAGAGAGAGAGAGAGTGCGTGTGCGAGCATGAGCAGGAGGAGGTGCAGAGGGAGAGGAGAAGCAGATTCCCCCCTGAGCAGGGAGCCCAATGCAGGGCTTGATCCCTGGACCCCGGGATCATGACCTGAGCCAAAGGCAGACGCTTAACCCACTGAGCCACCCAGGCGTCCCTTGATATTTTAAAAATCGTTTTGTTTCTGTACCTTTAAAGTGTATCTCTAGCCGATAGCACATACTTGGGTCTTGGTTTTTATCCATTCTGACAACTTCTGCGTTGTAATTGGAGTGTTTGTTTATCATCAACGTTTACTGTACACTTTGATACAGTTGGCTTACCATTTTACTATTTATTTTGTGATGTCTCCTTTGTTGTTTATTCTACTAATCCTCTTTTCCTTCTCCCTATTGGATTAATTGAATATATTTTTCTAGAAATCCATTTTATTTTATCTTTTGGCTTTGTAGCTATATCTCTTTCCTATATTTATTTTAGTATTTACTCGAGAGATTACTATACACTTCCTTAACTTTTCAACAGTCTACTTAGGGGTGCCTGGCTGGCTCAGTGGGTTAAGCGCCGGATTCTCGATTTCCGCTCAGGTCGTGATCTCAGGGTCGTGATTTTATTGATTCCAGGTGTTCGTAGTTTACATATTAACATAGTGACTCTGAGAGAGGCAGGATCACAGGATCACAGAATGTCAGAGCTGGAAAAGATCTTAAAAATCATCCAGTCCAGTGTTTCCCCAGAAGGACACGACTGGCATTTTGAGGGAGACAATTCTTGATTGTGCAGGACTGTCATGCATGTGGTGGGACTTTCTGTATCATGGCACCTGCCTTCTAAATGTCAAAAATGCCACCATACATTTCCACAGTCCCAAACGGGGGTATTGAACAGCCCTCAGGGAAGAATCATTGTTACAAAACCGCATTGTCCAGGTGGAGAAACTGAAATTCAGAGAGGGTAGGTAACTTGCTTAAAGTTGAACACCATTTTTTTTTTATTTTTTTTACGGAACTGTGACTAAACCCTGGTTCCCATTTGAATTCTCTGAACTGTACTGTGCGTGAGATTGGTCATGAAAATACTCCAACTATAGCTAAAATGTAAAACTAGGAGATATTTTTATTTCTTGTGTCCTAAATGAATACCACGTGTTGGAAAAAATCACCCTGAAGAAGTTAAGAGGTGGGGGCTCTGAACAAGACTTCAGTCTATGCTCCGTGGACCTTTCATAGCACGAGAGTTGCATTTGCTTCTTATTCTCTGCTGGGCTGATTTAGCTACGTTTATAAAATGCTCCATGTAAAACCTTCACACACACACACAAAAGGCTCAATATAATCTCAGAATAATTAGTGCTTTATTTTGGTTCTGTATAAATATGTATACATTTCTATTTTTAAATTCTGAAAAGCTCAGTTCTTAGTATTTTTTTTTCTCGAGTTTAATGGGCATGAATACAATCTTTTGCTGCTTCCTGTCATAAGCAGAGCCACTCAAACAGCTCCCAAAAGCAGCTTGGAAACTAGCGCCCACAGTTGTGCTGCCCACACACGGCTCAGCCTGTCCCCGCAGTCCCAGTGTGAGGCAGGTATTTAACTCCGTCCCTACGAGATCCGAACCTGTGTCAGATTGGCCATGTGCTGAGCAGGGCAGGTGGCCCAGATGTGGGATAACCACCGAGGAGAGGAGGCTGTGGTTCAGAATGCCTGGGATGAGAAATGACACCAAGTCTTGGACAGGAAAAGGCTAAATATGTACCAGACACTGAGATGATGCTTCTTCCTTTGGACAAGAACAAGTTTAGATGGGACCAAAAACAAAGCCACAAGGCAAATACATGAATAGAAACATTTAGCAGATGGATAGGGCAAAGGGGGTTCTGAGTGGGTGTTGGCAGAGATTGTCATAGTTCTTGGATTCCATCCAGCCGGATTGCTGCTGCTGAAGTATGTAAGACTTTCTTTGTTAGCATTTGTGAGTATTTAATAGGAAGGATTTTCACTAGGGCATTTCATCATTAGGTGGCATGAGATTATTTATTCATTTGTTTCATATAACAAATATTTATTGAGTACCTGCTAAAAGTCTGGCATTATTCTAAAATGCTGTAGGGAGAGAGACAAATACCGCATGCTCTCACTTATGTATGGAATCTTAAAAAGAAAAAAACCAACCCCCAAACAGAAAACCAAACTCTTAGGTACAGAGAACAGATTGGTGGTTGCTAGGGGTATGGTGTGGGGAGGGGGCAAAATGGGTGAAAGAAGTTAAGAAGTACAGACTTCCAGCAGTAACATAGGTAAGTGCGGGAATGTCATATGTAGCATGGCGATTCTAGTTAAGGATGCTGTATTGCGTGTTTGAAAGCTGCTAAGAGAGTATC
This sequence comes from Ursus americanus, assembly GCF_024610735.1. NCBI lineage: Eukaryota > Metazoa > Chordata > Mammalia > Carnivora > Ursidae > Ursus > Ursus americanus. Next base: position 13,271,064 of record NC_142164.1, read on the forward strand.
TCTTGAAAGTTCTCATTGCAAGAAAAAATTCTGTAACTATGTATGGTGACACACGTTAACTAGATTTATTGTGATTATTTCACAACGTATACAAATATGAGATGATTATGTCTTACACCTGAAACTAATGTTACGTGGCAGTTACACCTGAGTTTTCAAAAATGGTGTGGATACCATGGGATGGAGGGGAGAGAGAAAGATTGAGAGAAGAGCTTACTCTTCTGAAGCTAACCCTCTCACTGGGTATATCGATAATAAGGGGGTTAGGAAGCACAGGTGGGGATGGTTAGGGAAATCTCAGATAAAATACCGTGTGAGCAGAGACATGAAGGAAGTAAAGGAGAAGATAGGTCCAGGCAGAGGCAACAGCAGGTATCTCTCTAAGCCTGGGGCAAGCCTAGTATATTCCAGGAACAGCAGAGAGACAGTATGGCTGGAGGGAAACAAGGGAGGGGAGAGTGAGTGGTAAGAGATGAGGAACTCTTCCGTTACCATCAGTTCATGTCTCATTGGAAATGTGTGATGGGACTGATTTTGTGATTTTGCAAGAGGAAGGGGCAGCTATGGGTGAACCATGTTCCATGGTTTCAGATCATCTTATGTGTCCCTTTCTTTTCCAGTATTGAACCTCTGTTCCCTTTATCCCTGTCTTTGTCCACATCTCTGTTTATCCTTTTCCTTCTGCTAGAGAACTGAATTTAGCAGATGTAGTCGAATAAATCCAGGAACTAGAGCAGACAGTTGTGGAAGACAAATGCCAGTTCTGAGTACTGTTTTTAAGATGGCTGAGTTGTATCCTCAAAGGTAGGTTCAGGATGGTCATAAGAGTCATGGGTGCAAGCTCACTTCTCTCCAGAAAAGGAATCCAGGCCTCTCAGCTCCTGAATCCTACCTCCTAGAGTCTCTATTTTTTTTTCAATTTTTAAAAAAGATTTTATTTATTTATTTGACAGAGACAGCCAGCGAGAGAGGGAACACGAGCAGGGGGAGCGGGAGAGGAAGAAGCAGGCTCCCAGCAGAGGAGCCTGATGCGGGGCTCGATCCCAGAACTCCGGGATCACGCCCTAAGCCGAAGGCAGACGCTTAACGACTGTGTCACCCAGGCGCCCCCGGAGTCTCTATTAATATTTTCCTATCAACTGTGACCTGAGACTGTTCTGCAGAGGGCTGTGTGTCTTTCACAATAGTCTGCTTAAAAGATGAGCATCTCCTCTTTTATGATTCCAGTAACTGACTGATGTTACTCCTTTCCAGTGGCTTGACAACTGCTGATCTGAGCAACTCCTCTGGGCCCTGTTAGCATCATCCTCTATGTCTACTGTGTGGAGAGTAAATTACAGTAGTCTAGGTGCGATAGGATCAGGGCTGAGACTAAAGGAAAAGCTGTGGAAAGGGAGAAATACTTAGCTGGGGGTATTGCCAGACTTGTGGATGGATTAGCTAGCAGGTGTTGAGGGAGAAGGAGATGTTACAGCTGACTGTTAGGTTTCTGACTTACCAAACTCAATGGAAAGTGGAACTGCTCCCCGAGGCATGGCATCTTGGAAGGGGACCTGGCTGGTGGAGGAACATTATAAGGAAAAATTGCATTTAAAATGCCTTTGAAAAAATCGAGTATCAATAGACAAAGGCAGAGATGTGTTTCTGTGGGTCAGAGGAGAGATTTGCCTTGGAAGTATAAATTTTTGGAGTCATCAGCATATAGATACGAAATGGATCTTCAGATACCTTCCAAGGGAAGCCTCTAAAAAAACAAAAAAGTAAAGAATGAGAAGAGATGCCCCCATGACTGAATCCCAAAGTGCTCCATCATTTTCAGGTCAGGTTGTGGAGGAAGGGCCGACCAAAGGACACTGAGTGGGCTGGCAGGTAAACCAGGAGAATATGTGGTCACTCTCAGTCCCTTAAGTTCTGAGTTGCTTTCTTGAATGAAAAGAAAAGGGATGCAATTATGACTAGTGCCCTGGGGCTCTCTCAGAGGAGTGGGCTAAGCATATTCATGCTTTCCATTCCATGCGCCATGGGAGAATCAAGTTGAGAATTGTTGCCTTGAGTCATGCTATCTTTCCATTTACAGTAGCCAGATAAATGTGAAGTCTTTAAAAAAGATCTCTTTTTAACTACAGCCAGGAAAATTTAAGAATACTAAGACGAAACTGTTTTTGCAAGCTAAAAAGCAGTAATTTTGGAGAATGAGTTGGTGGTGGGACTATGGGATTTAAAGGGAGGGCTGTACAGTATTTTAATGACATTGGTGAGATGCTTGAAAAATAAACTGTTTTTCAGCAACCGAGTCCCTTCATTCCTGGGAATGTTCTAGCGCACAGAACAACAATATTCTGCAGTTTCATCTCAACCATAACCGGGCCAATCTAAGAGATGGCAGAGTCCACAGGTAACAGCTTGTAGGGAGGACAGTGCTACTGAGCCAACAGCAGTAGCGAGGGCGGTGGCAGAGAAGTGGCTTTTAGAGTTCACACTTAGTGGGAAGTAATGGCTAATATCATAAAGAAATGCCGAGAATGCATTTCTTTTGTGCTTTTGGCTGCTAATCAGCTGGGGCAGCCAATGGTCTTTGATACGTAGTCACTCTGACCTCTGTGACTCGCGCTGCTTTGAAATGAAGGAAACTACCAGCGTCCGTTCCTGTTCCTAAGGCCGAAGTGGTACCAGAGTTGGACGTTTTGTTTTGTATCCAAGAAAGGAGGGTGGCATGTGGGGTGAAGGGGAGAAGGGAGACAGATTGGTTTCCCGATGCGTGGCCAAGAGATAGTTCCCTCCTGACGTGAGTATCATCTACAGAAACTGTCTAGATAATGTCTGGCTCCCACCGAACGCTTCATAAATGGTTGTCGGAGCTGATCTTCTCTTTAACTGTTTCTCTCACATGGAATAATTGCAAGTGACTCATGACTCTGATCAGTATCGGGCATACTGATATCAGATCATTACATGAAACAAGCAACCACTGAAGAAATAGTTAAATAGTAACACTTCAGCCCAGTGTTTGGCGTCACATCGTGTGTTTGTGCTTTATCTTACACCAGGAACCTAGTTCCTCACAGGCCTGACAATTCTTCAATACTTCTTAGTAGGCAGCTGAGTGGGAATGTTCTGCAAGTATAGGAATATTGACCTAGCGGGGCTGAGCAGCTGTTTATCTTTACTGAGACAAGGGCAAGAGAAAATGGATTTCAGTTGTATACATTAAACACCTCCTGTGACATCAGATAAAACTTACCGATAGAGATTATTTGAAACTGACACAATGCACCCAGATTAAACTTCCCAAGGCATAGGTCTGATCTAATAATTCCCTACTCAGAAAGCTTTACTGGCTCCGCCTCGGCTGGGGAATAAAATTAATCCCTTAATCTGGCAGTGTGCTGTGTTCTGCCTTTCAGGGTTATAGCCTGCTCTTCTGCTTCACAGATCCTAAAACTTGACCTAAACTCTTATTTACATGTTCCCTTGTTTTTCCTCATGCTGTGCCTTCTCATGTATCAGAACTTTTTTTCACATCCCGGGCCATCGCCAGCCTATCCATCCTTTATGTTGAACTAGGTTCAGATGTTACCCTTGTCTACGTTATGGTTGATCCTTCAGAATAATCTATTCTCCTTTCTCCAGAAACTTTGAAGAGTTTTTCTGGTGCTTACACAGGCCAAGCCCCAACCCTGTCTTTCTTGCAATTCTCAAATCCCCAAAGTTATGAAAACAGAAAACATATCACGGGGGCGCCTGGGTGGCTCAGTTGTTAAGCATCTGTCTTCGGCCCAGGGCGTGATCCCAGGGTCCTGGGATCGAGCCCCACATCAGGCTCCCTGCTCTGCTGGGAACCTGCTTCTTCCTCTCCCACTCCCCTGCTTGTGTCCCCTCTCTCACTGGCTGTCTCTCTCTCTCTGTCAAATAAATAAATAAAATCTTAAAAAAAAATATCATAATTCATTAAGGAGTCAGAACTGACCTGAACTTATTTGGTGGTAAAATCGTACGTGAAGTGACGTGAGACTCTTTCTATTCTTTATTTATCACCTTTAGTGTTAATAGTCATATATTTCGGGGTGCCTGGGTGGCTCGGTCAGTTAAGCGTCTGCCTTTGGCTCAGGTCATGATCCCAGGGTCCTGGGATCGAGCCCCGAGTCGGGCTCCCTACTCAGCGGGAAGTCTGCTTCTCCCTCTCCCTCTGCCCCTCCCCCTGCTCATGCTCTCTGTCATGCTCACTCTCTCTACTTTCTCAGGTAAGTGAATAAAATCTTCAAAAAAAGAATCATATATTTCGGTTCAGAAATATAAATGTTTGATAATGGGCTACTGCCCCAAATCCCACTCAGTGTGTTATTTAATATGCAGTATATGGATCTTATTACTGTTCTAAGTCTGAAAATTTACGAATTATGAAATAATCTGTTTCCAGCGTTTTTAGATAGGGATTATAAACTTGATTATATTTATGCACAATTGTCTTTTTTTTTTTTTTTTTGGCTGCCTAACATCTCAACAGTCATTCCGTTCTGAGAGAATTGGCGGCTGTGTAAGTCTTGGGGGCGATTGGTGTCCATCTCTGTCATGGATCGTGAAGTGGCCAGGTACTTCGACCTCCTCCTCCCTTGTGCTAATCATGGAGACACATCCGAAGCTTCCACCAAAGCCTGGGACTGTGAATTCTGAGGGACAGATGCAAGGAAACAGGAGACCTTAGAGATTATGAATCGAGGTGGTTACGTCATGCGGCCAGTAGCAGTGGTGCCCACACCAGCTGTTCCTGTGGAGTGACGTGGGCTGTATTTCTTGCTTCCCAGTCACCTTTGGTTCTTCACTACTTTGGAACTTACTTTTTCAGACTTCCTGTTGGTTCTGGGAACTAGCCAGTGTTCTTTAAAGAAACGTTTCCCTTAACGTTGGCCAGAGTTCATTTCTATTATTTGTATCCTAAAACCTTAACTTATTATAGACTATTTTGTCTTTCCATCTTTGCCTAACTTAGTCCATTCAGGCTTCTATAACCAAGGACCATAGACCGGGTAGCTTATAAAAACATGAGAAATTCATTTCTCACCGTTCTGGAGACTGGGAGTTCGACATCAGGGTGGCAGCATAGTTAGTTTCTGAGAAGGACTGTCTTCCAGGTTGTAGACTGCTGACTTCTTGCTGTATTGTCACATAGTGGATAGAGCTAGCTAGCTCTCTGGCCTCCTTTAAAGGGCAGTAATCCTATTCATGAGGGCACCATGCTTGTGACCTAATTACCTCTGAAAGGCCCCACCTTCCAATACCATCACATTGGGATTAGGGTTTCAACTACGAATTTTAAGGGTATGTAAACATTCAGTCCATAACACCACCCTCATCTAGATTTGAAGCTCTTTAAAAATGAGAATCACATATTTTTTCATCTTTGTATATACTCAAAGCCCCTAGTAATAACAGATAATTAATTACTTTCATGTATGGTAGTGATAAGGTCATGCTGGTATTTTAGCAAGATCACTCTCTTGGATGTATGAAAAATGAGGTAGAAGAGGAAAGGTTGAAGTATTCCAATACTGGGAGGTGATAGTTTTGTGATATGTAGTGGAAGTGGAGATGGAAAGAAATTTTATGGATTTGAGAGATGTTTAAGGAAACAGAAAGGTCAGAATTTGGTGATTGATCATGGTGGTTAATGGATAGGGAGGAAGAGAAATGACTCCCAAACGTCTGGCTTCAGTCACTGGTTGGATAATGGTGCCATTCAAAGAGCTAGGAACATAGGAACAGTAGGAGTTTGGGGATGATGAAGGAGATAATTGGGTCAACTGGAACTGTGTTGTGTTGCAGGACCACTGGAGAGGTCCTGAAGACAGTGAGTGATGGGTCTAAAGCTCACTCAGAGTCAGAGATTAGGTATCATCACAATATCCATAAGGGACTGAAAGTGGCTGACTGTGGAGCTGACCATCTTCATCTTGGCTTGCTCTTGGCCCTTGAGTTTTTGTCTTTTCAGGAGGACTGTTTTAAAGCACAAAGAACTCAGGGCTGAAAAGAGGCATCCTGGTTTGTAATTCCACCTCTGTTGCTTGTTAAATTTGTAATCTTAGAAAAGTCACTTTTGCCCTCTGGGCCTTGGTTGCTACATCTTTACAAGGGAGCTGCTATCTGGCCCAGAGATCTCACAGGATCGTTGTGGGAATCAAGTGAGAACTTGAGGTAAAATTGCTTGGATAACATAAAGGTGCTTATGGAAGACACTAGTACTGTTGCATTTTCCATAGGCTCCCCTGCAGATCCCAGGATCTTTTGAGTTATGTTGGGAACATGTGAATACTCTGGCTAATGAGCTGTGAGTAGGTGTGACACGTGTCACTGGTAAGTCAAAGCATTAAGAGTTCGTGTGCCATCTCCAAGCGCTCTGTTCCTCTTCTGTAGTAACCATGGGTACGCTATGTTGAGATGGGGGCACCGTAAAATAGAAGGAGCATCGATCTCTGAGTCATAAAATGGAGGAAAGGAAACCCCACCTCACTCATGACCCCCAATTGACTTTGCGTGAGAAATTTTTGTGTCTTAAGTCTCTGCGATTTGGGGGCTGTATGTTACTAAAACATATCAAAGTCTCTTCCGGTTAACGTAGTGTTGCAGGCATAAGGCATCGTTACTTGCGATTTTCTGTGGAAGATAATTTGGGGTAAGGGAGAACTTGGAACCTGGGGGCTTTAGGAGGCTGTGGCAGTAAGCCAAGAGTGAGGGGATAAATATTTGGAAATGGGCATAGAGGAGGGAAATAATATGGACGAAAATGATGGTCATTTTGAAAGAAAATGGATAGATAGGGTCTGTGACTGATTGGAATGAAAGCTATGTCAGTAGAAATTGCCAAGGATGATTCAAAGTTTTAAGCCTGGCTAGCTTAAGAGAATAGAAGTGTTATTAACAGGGACACAGTTATTTGGAATGGAACAGAATTTGATTGGAGGAGGTAGGGGTGGAAAAGGAGGTTCACTTGTGGCTATAATTTGTTGGGGTGGAAAGAGCTCACAATTCAAGAAAATGTCTAGTGTCCAGGCAGAGCTTTTAGCACCGGGACGCAATGAAAGGATCAAAGTGGAAATGTAAATGATCCGTGAAGCCATAGTATGATGCATTGGTCAGTACTCCTAACTTGGGAGGATGGGGTGGAGGATGAGGAGTCCATGAGAGAAACTGGTAAAAACCAACTGGGGATGTTCATTCACTCATTCATTCATCAAACATTTACTAAGCACAAATTATGTGTCCTGTATTTACTCAAACATATTAATTACTCAACAGACTGGTAATCATAAGTTGGGTTAATTTTATTGTCTCACCACTTCAAGATGGAAGGCGGGCATGGTAGTAAAATCCATACACATATTTGAGAAGTTGTTTTACAGACATTCTATTCAGAGCCTACCTAATAAAAAGTAACCAATACAACGAGACTATAGCTATGACTTTAATGTTGTTATATTAATGCAGAAATAAGAGTCAGCATGTCACTTACATACTTCGTGATTGTGAACATTACATAGTAGTCTGGACAACATGAGACATTTTCAACATTTTCCTCTTTCATCAACAGAGAGGGAAGACCATTTTAGTTGCATAATAAAAGTTACAGAATCTAGATGTAGAAGATTGTTTTCTTTCAAATTCCATTAAATGACTTACAGATACCTAAGATCTTTTGAAGAAAAACAGGCATGTTAGCTAAATGTAATTTGACATTAAAATATATATTAACAGAGAAGTGAGAAACCTATTTCAAATTAAATCGTCTCCAAACCTCACTTTATTGACAGGAGGGTAATATAGCCTTTACCACCCATAAAATAGGGGGGGTGGACTCTTTGATCACTAACACAGTTCGTGCTCTGGCTTTCGATAAATAGGGAGCCAAGCCTAGAATCGTGGGGTATCTTGAAGTTACAAAACATTGCTGCTCGCTTGTAAGCACTCCCACATAGCTGCTAGTGATAGCCACTTTGAAAGGGCCATTCGATATTTTAATTATGGCCACAAATCTGAGGCACTTTTTAGCTAAACAATGAGGTCATTTTAGAAATCAGCAAGATGATTCTGCAGGGACAGAAAGCTTACTTTCAGCAGAATGGTGACAAAGTAGAGGACAGAAGAGTGTAGAGGGCATCAGTAGAAATGAAGAAGAAGGAATGGGTTTTCATAAACCCAAGTTCTCACCATAGCCCCAAAGATGCCAGGAGGAGAACCCTGGCCTCACAAATGACCATATTTATTTAGCCCTAGGTTGAGATACAGTCTTTTGAAAAATTTTCCATATTGCATAATATGTTTACACTACCCTTGTGCTCCAGTTGCAATATTTCTTAGATCACAAGTCCTTCTGTTACTGGTTTTCAAAACTTCAGGCAATATGCGGCCTCTGTATGACAGAAAGATGAGGTTCCCGGAGTGCCCTTGGGGGCGCTTGTCCAATAGTGGATGTGGAAATACACTGGTTCTCTCACTTCCGTCCAGTGGCTTCATCACAGCACAATGCCCCCAGGGTTGAGTGGAATGTTGAAGCCGACCAGAAGCTTTGACTTGCTTAGTACAATTTTTAACCCATCGAGTCAGCTGGCCACGGATCACATAAGGGTTGGTTGTCTGAAAGATGAAATCTCTTCTAGAAAACCTGCTGGGTGTCAGACATTTTCTAAATATTGAAGGACCACTCTGTAGATAAGGATTCAGGCAAGACATTTGCCAGATTGAACTCCTTGTAGCCGTGAACGTATTTGTGATGAGAGCAATAAGATACTTTTGCTCTTTACCTTTGACTAAAGCTTAGCTCCTTTATTTAATAGTGCTTTATTGATTCTGTGGTTATTTTTGAAACAGTATGTGTTTCATATCAGTATTTAATTTATTTCCACAAAATGCCAAGTTTACCTTGAGAAGAAATTTTACCGTGTTTGAATGTTAGCTAAAATAGCACAAACCAAATAGCCCTGTACTAAGAAAATAACCCCGGGATGGAGGGGAGCTTTGCTCCTCAGCCAGTAAATCCTGCTTCCTAAGCTATAGTGTGCATAAGGCTTTCCCACACATCTCCTGTTGCTACGGAAACCTCTTTCAGTGTCTGGGCTCTAAACAGCTGACTCATTTCAAAGTCTGGCTCTCAAACTCTCAGCTCACAGCTTAGAGAGACAAGTGGAAACAAAGAAAAACACAGAAACAATGAAATATCAATATATAACATTTCATTAAAAAGTTATGTGTCTCGATATACGGGGAAATGGTTAAGGTCACGCACCTCACCGGTTGCTTCAGACTGCAGTAAAGGTACCATGGAAACCCAACAGGGGCCACAGTCGCTAAAAAGAGATTTCTGTCCTTTGGACTTAGTGACACAGAATACAACCAAAACTTAATGAGAGATTCTCAGTAATTCCCTCCTACCAAAACAGTCTAACCAGCCGCCAAGAGCCGGAACCCAAAGGAGCTAGCATGCGATGGGAGTCCAGGGAGAGAAGGGGGCGGGTAGAGGTATCTTAGAAAACCCCAAAGGCAGGGTGCCTGGGTGGCTCAGTCGTTAAGCGTCTGCCTTCGGCTCAGGGCGTGATCCCAGGGTCCTGGGATCGAGCCCCGCATCGGGCTCCCTGCTCCCCTGGGAGCCTGCTTCTTCCTCTCCCCACCTCCCCGCTTGTGTTCCCTCTCTCACTGGCTGTCTCTCTCTCTGTCAAATACATAAATAAAATCTTTAAAAACAAAACAGAAAACCCCAAAGCCGTCTTAGGAAGTGTCCAAACAAAGCTCGAAGGCCCATCTTCCAAGCATGTTCTCAAGGAGCCTTCCTGTTTCTGTTTCAGTCTCGTTGGCTCTATTAAGCCAACATAGTCAGTGAATAAACAGAGGCATGTTTGGAATCCCAGACTGAGGGAATGAATGCCCCAGCACTCTCGTCCCTGTCAGCTGGCCCAGAAGATCTGGTAGGATTTTCTATATTTTTTACATTTACAACTGATAGTCGTCACAGGGAGTAATGGAACTTCGAATCTGAACTCCTGAAAAAGTGCTTTACTTTTATAGAGGATCACCTTTAGTTTGATAGTGACAAACTTCCTTTTGAAGACCTAGTATGCTCTGGTGGAGATTAGGAAAAAATGCTGCTGCGTGGATATGTCTTCACATTTTAATGTGGGGGGTTACATATGTAGTAATATGTAAATAGCATATAAAAATTAGACATATAATCTTTGGTATTTTATGTATTTTTGGAAGAATTATTTAGCTTTTGTGAGATTATATGGTCTGTTATCTTGTGCCTCTGTAAGTACTGGTCACAGCATAGCTCAAATAAATATTTAAGCATTAGTTTATTTACCAATACGAATTATTTGTGACTTTATTTTATTTTTTTAGAGAGGGAGGGAGGGGGTGGAAGGGCAGAGGGAGAGAAAGAATCTTAAGCAGGCTCCATGCCCAGTGTGGAGCCTGATGCGGGGCTCGATCTCACAACCTGAGCCAAAATCAAGAGTCGGATGCTTAACCGACTGAGCCACCCAGGTGCTCCTATTTGTCACTTTACTGTGGGAAAATGCAAGTCAATAATACATGCCATTAAAATGATATCTTGGTGAAAAGATGCGGAAAGAAATGCATGTTGAGTCTTCCAAATATCCCAAGCACTGCTCCCAAACAGGCAGAGTGGGAACGGCAGTAAGCAAGGCTTGTACTTTAATAAAAGTTATAACTCTAGAGAAGTCATTCTGTGTGTGTCCAGACTTTGGTGCTGGGTAATTGGCATGTCCAGTTTATTGTGGTACTTTCCATTCAGTTCATTCAGTGCATTGCAGTTAAATTAATGGGTTCTGCTGATGATCATTGAAAGGCTAACCAGGCTGGTAAATCAGGGGAATGCTGTCGAACCAAGATGTCTGGAATTCAGCAAAAAATACTGTAGTAGGCTGAATAATGGCCCGTCAAATACATTTGCATTCAGAACCTTAGTATCTGTGAATCTGTTAATTTACATAGCAAAAAGGACGTTGCAGGTGTGATTAAATTAGGGACTTGAGATGGGGAGGTAACATGAAATACCCAGGTGGGTCCACTGTAATCAGTCTTATAACAGGAAGCAAAATTAGGGTCAGAGAGAGGGGGGCCGCTATAATGGAAGCAGAGGTTGGAATGATGCTTTGGAGATTGTTGAAGGGGTTGGGGAGCAAGGAATGTCGGTGTTCTCTGAAACCTGGAAAGGACAAGTAGATGTATTCTCCCCTGGAGTCTCCAAAGGGAATGAATGCAGCCCTGCCAATACTCTGATTTTAACCAAGTCAAGCCCACTTCAAACTTTTGACCTTCAGAATTGTAACATAATACATTTGTAACATAATACATTTGTTTCGAGCCCTTCATTAGCAGCAATAGTAACTAATACAGTTGCTCATTAAATTCAGCAAAGAATGTCACTGTAGCATTAGAAACGAGGGAGAAACATGGCCTAGATGAGAGGATAGGTAAGTGGCGTGACACCTGGTGGAAGTGTACACAGCGTGAATGGAGCCCATATTAAGGTGGGTAGAGAATGCCACTGACATGCTAGCTGGTTTTGTGCATGGCTTTGGCCCTTTCATCGGTTTCCCTGAAGACACAGAAGGCAGATGGTTTGGATGGATCTCAAGGGAATTATGCTGAATGAAAACAACTCCTCTCAAAAGGTTACATGCTGTATGATTGCATTTACAGAGCTTTCATTTTTTTGTTGAGGTGAAATTCATATAACATAAAATTAACCATTTTAAAGTGTACATTTCAGTGGCATTTAGGGCATCCATAATGTTGTGTGCAAACACCACCTGTATCAAGTTCACATCATTTTCATCATAGGAAAATGTACCTATTAGGTGGTCACTCCCCGTTCAACCCTCCTCCCAGCCCGTGGCAAAACCAATTTGCTTTTTGTCTCTTTAGATTTCCCAAATCTGCATATTTCACATAAATGGAATTACGCAACATATGACCTTTTGTGTCTGGCTTCTTTCACTCAGCATATTTTCAAGGTTTATCCACATTGTAGCATGTATAAATACTTCTTTCCTTTTTATGGCTTCATAATATCCTATTATATGGATATACTACATTTGTTTATTCACTCATCCAATGATGGACATTTCGGTTGTTTCCACATTCTGGTTATTGTGAGTCGTGCTGCTAAGAACATTTGTGTACAAGTTTTTGTTTGAATGTTTTCAAATCTCTTGGGTATATTCATTCCCAGAAGTGGGATTGCTGGGTCGTATGGTAATTCTGTGTTTAACTTGAGGAACCACCAAAATGTTTTCCACGGCAGCTGCACCATTTTACATGCCCACCAACAGTTTTTCACCATCCTTGCCAACACTTGTTATTTGTTTTTTTTTTTTTTCATCATTATTATAGACAACCTGGTGGGTGTGAAGTGATATGTCTTTGCGGGTTTGATTTGCATTTCCCTAATGACTAATGATGGTGAGCACGTTTTCAAGTGCTTGTCATTTGGGTATCTTTTAGGATAAATGGCTATTCAAGTCCTTTATCCATTTTTGAGTTGGGTTGTCTGGAGCTCTTTGTTATAGTTGTTGCGTTTTAAGAGTTTTTCTGTCTTCTGGACATGAGATCCTAATCCGATATGTAGTTTACACGTAGTTTCTCCTATCCCGTAGGTTGTCTTTTCCCTGTCATGGTAACGTCCTTTGCACACAAGTTTTTAAATTTTGATGAAGTCCAATTTACCTATTTTTTTTCTTTTGTTGCTTGTGTTTTTGATGACTCCATTGCCAAATCCAGGGTCATGAAGATTTACACCTATGTTTTCTTCTAAGAGTTACTTTTAGCTCTTTCGTTTGGGGCATTGATCAGTTTTGTGTTGATTTTTGTGTGTGGTGTGAAACAGGGGTCCAAATTTATGTTTTTGCATATGGGTATACAGTTGTCTAAACATTATTAGTTGAAGAGACTATTCTAAACCCCATTGATTGCTCTTGGCACCCCTGTTGAAAATCAGCTGGCCATAGGTGTTTGAATTCTGGACTCTCAATTCTAGTGCACTGGTGCATGTATCTATTCTTATGCAGCACTACTCTGTTTCGATCATGGTAAATTTGTAGTAAGTTTGAAATTGGAAAGTGTAAGTTCAACTTTGTTTTTTTCTCCAAAATTGTATTGGCCATCTGGGGTCCCTGGCAGTTGTATGTCAATTTTATTATCAGCTTTTTCATATCTGCAAAAAAGGATGTTGAATTTCAAGAGGGTCACATTGAATCTATAGATTGATTTTGGTAGTGTTTGAATATTATCTTTTTAAAAAGATGTTGTTTATTCATCTTAAGGAGAGATAGAGCGAGCGAGCGAGCAGAGGGAAGGGCAGAGGGAGAGGGAAAATCCTAAGCAGACTCTGAGCTGAGTGTGGAGCCCAATTCAGGGTCCAATCCCAGGACCCCAAGATCACGACAGGAGCCGATACCAAGAGCCAGACGCCCAACTGACTGAGCCACCCAGGTGCCCCTGAATTTTATCTTAACAATTATGTCTTCCGATCCATAAACATGGCATTTATTTCAATTTATTTAAGTCCTCTTTCATTTATTTCAGCAATACTTTATAGGTTTCAGTGTATAAAACTTTCACCTCTTTGTTTAAATTTACACGTAGGCATTTTATTCTTTTGGATGCTATCATAAATAGAATTTTCTCAATTTACTTTTCAGAGTGGTCATTGCTAGGATATAGAATTACAACAGAATTTTGTGTGTTGATCTCATATCCTGCACTTTTGCTAAATTTCTTTTAATAGCATTAATATTGTGTGTATGTATCTGTATTCTTTAGGATTTTCCATGTAAAAGTTACTATCTACAAAGATGGGTTGATTTACTTTTGCCTTCTCGTCTTTGAGGTTTTTTTCCCTCTTGTGATTTTCCAATGTGAAAGTTAGGTTCACCTCATACTCAGATTAGTTTAAAAGATAAATTGTATTAGGATTGAAAGCAGCACAGATCGTCATAATGTGTCCTTGCCCTCCATTCCCACTATGAACAAGTAAAGCATTCTTCTTGATGCACTGGTAAAAAACAAACATTATTGAGGAAAGTGGTTTTTTACAATTACGGTACTCTCTGAAGTCTTAAGGCCTTAAAAAATAATGTTTAAAATACTCCTAGTTCCCTAAAATGAAAGTGAAGCACAAAGTGGAGTCCAGCAAAAGTTATAAAGTACTATGGAGGAGTCAGAAGAAAAAATATTTTCAAAAAATGATCTGAGTAGACATTTTTCCAAAGAAGACATACAGATGACCAACAAGGACATGAAAAGATGCTTAACATCACTAATCATGGGGGAAATGCAAACCCAAACCCCAATGGGATATCACCTCACTCCTGTTAGAGTGGCTAGAATCAAAAAGATAAGACAGGTCTTCATGAGGTTGTGGAGTAAGGGGAGCTCTTGTGCACTGTTGGTGAGAATATAAATTTGTGCAGTCACCGTGGAAAACAGACATGACCTAAGTGTCCACTGGATGAAAAAAATATGCACACAGCACACACACACACACACACACACACACACACACACACACACAGGAATATTACTCAACCATAGAAGAGAATAAAATCTTCCATTTAAAACAACACAGAAGGACCGTAAATCTTTAGAAGACAGATTTAAGATGTACCACAGCTGCCCAACAATGGGATTGGTGACCTTTTGTCTTCCTAGTCACTGTGGGTATTTGAGCAGGGACTAAAAAACTCTGCGTCAGGGATGTCAAAGAGGGAATCCTACATAGAAAGGGAAGTTGGGCTTGATAAACTTTAAAGCAGTTTTCAACACTGAGATTCTGTGGCTCAAATCTAGGAAGGTAAATTGACATATGGCAAAGCAATATGTTGGGTATTTAATTTCATAGCTATTCAGAGAGGAAGGAATCCGTGTTATACTATTCCCTTTGAAGAACACTTCATGATGTGAACTGTGAATCCACCAGTGGAGTTAGAAATGGTTGCTTTGACTGTGATTAAAAACTCACTAGGGTATATATTTTCATATATATGTTTGTGTGTGTAGATATATATATATTCACATATATATATGAAATTCTCAAGTGTAGAATTTAGAAATGATTGTGTCCCTGTAAATGTTAAACAGCTTCTTTGAGTTTCAATTTCTTCAGTGATAAAATGAAAGTGACCATATACCTAGCTCATAGGATTTCTATGGAAATTATATGAGATAATGTGTCAATTGTTGAGTTCTATGCCTGGCACATCAGGCTCTCAGTAATTCACCTGTATGCTTATTATTGATGTACATATGTTAGAGCCTTGATAGTTGGTGAAAGACTCCATTTTATTTAACATACAAATGGTCTTTCTCCAGGTTAAACTGCTCTTCAGATGAACCTCACACAAATCCGCATCTCACCCACATTAATCTATACATTGGCACTTGACTGAACAAACTCCTTTGCTACCAATGGATA
Source organism: Ursus americanus (assembly GCF_024610735.1). Lineage (NCBI taxonomy): Eukaryota > Metazoa > Chordata > Mammalia > Carnivora > Ursidae > Ursus > Ursus americanus. The sequence goes on from NC_142164.1 coordinate 13,286,545, forward strand.
CAACCAATGTTGCAGTGTAGACGTTTTAAACTGTATTAAAGACCAGAAATTCAATTTTATAAATGCCCATATTGGCCCAGATAAGTCCTCTTATTTATGTTTGGTTACACCTTGTGATGAGAATAATATATGTATTCTACAAAAATACTGATTGTTAGCTTTTTCTGTAAGTTGGCCTATTCCTAGCAGTAATCTCTTGCATTATATTCAGGTATATTAAATGAGATAACTCTACAAATAAGATAAACAGCAACTCCACCACATGGTTTGCAATAAGTACAGGGTCCTGCCATAATTGTATATTCACTGTATTTGATCTGTTTATAGTATATTGATGGGTTAAGATTAAAACTACATTGAGTGGCAGTTTTCCTTCAAGAAGATTTTTAGTTCTATCAACTGCAAGAATGAGTGCCCTTAATTGGTTCTCTGGCTTTTATAATTTTAATTCTATCCTGATGATTCCCAAATCTCTACTGTAAACATAGAATGCTCCCCTGATACCTTGTGGTCATTTCCATTTGGCTGGTCCACTAACACTACCAGCTTAACATGCCTGAAATATAATTTGTCATCTTCCCTAAAAATCTTATCCCTTCCCCTACATTTCCCCTGTCATTTGTCTAGTCACTGGGATAGGACATTTGAAGTCAGCCCAGACTTGCTGTCTCTCATCACCCCATGTAGTCAACCACTCAGACTTCTGGATTTTACTCCTGCAAGTTTCTTCTATGTCCTTATCTCCATCTCTTCCAACTATTGCACTAGTTTAAGCTAACATCATCTCTCCTGGATCAATCTAACATTAGGAATTTCCCCGTCTCTACTCTTACACACTTGAATGCATGTTCCATGTGTTTTCAGAATAACCCATCTGAAAGAGAAGTCTGATTGTATTACTCTTGTGCTAAAACCTTTTTTCAGAGTGCCTGGATGGCTCAGTTGGGCTAAGCATTTGCCTTTGGCTCAGGTCCTGATCCCCAGGTTCTGGGATCGAGCCCCATGTCCGGCTCCCTGCTCAGCAGGGAGTCTGCTTCTCCCTCTTCCTCTCATCCTCCCCCCTTGCTCATGCTCTCACGCATGCTCTCTCACTCTCTCTCTCTCTCAAATGAATAAATAAAAAATCTTAAAAAATAAAATAAAATAAAAACTTTTCAATGGCTCACCATTTTTCTGACAACTAAGTACAAGATGCCTGACTTGCAAACATAGTTTTTCATGATCTGACATCTGCCTACCTTTCCAGCCCTGTCTCTCATAATCCCTGAAGTGCACTGACATTCCAATAACCCTGAACTATGTTTAGTTCACTACGTAAAGAGTTGCCAGACATAGAAAGTATAAATATAGGACGCCCAGTTAAATTTGAATTTCAATATATTCAAACAACGAATATATATTTTTTAGTATAAGTATATCTCATGTAACATGTTGTGTCTTACCTTTGCTTTAGTTTCTGCTATCACATCTCTGTGGAATGCACTTGCCAATTTTAAGATTCAACTGAATTACTATCTCTTGTAGGGCACGCATCCTCCACAGTTCCTCCCATCAATCCCGAATGAATTAGATGACTGCTGTCATCACATACTATAATTGTTGGGTTTTGTGTCTTTTCCTGTCAGTGAGATTCCTTGAGGACAGGGACCGTTTGTCTCTGTATTGCCGTTGTCCAGCAGGGTGCCACATATGTAGGAGACACTTTGCAAATAGTTGATGAATAAGTAATTCTCCTGATATTAATATTTATATTTTCTTCTTATACCCAACATGAAGGATATTTTTACCACCACACAAAAGAAAATTAGAAGAAAACCCTTCTTAAAACAGAGCCCCAAACTCAAAGTTGACAGGCCAGCGTACTTTCCCCTAGAGATTAAAAAATTAAAATAAATTTAGTGGAAACGAGTTTTTTCCCTTATTTTTGAACATTATGAAACCGATTCTAGTTCATGAATTTTTAACACCTTCTTTGACCTCAAAACAATATGATGTACTGGCTTATACTACTTGATTTTTCTTTTCCGTACCCACACATCTTTAAACTCATGTGTTTTCCATACTTCAAAGACCTGTGGGCATGGGAAACTGATATAAATCCCAGCAAACAACCTGAGAAGGAACTCGCACTAACAGCTTGGTAGGTACAAGTTTATTTGCCTGTTGCCTACATCTTATTTCACTGAAAATAAGGTTTTTTTTTACGTAGCACTGGAAAGAGTGTGTGTTTGAATATCCATTAAAAAGTGAGTCAGCTGCAAATTTCGTATTCAACTCTATGCTCGTGGAGAAGACAGGTAAACACATAAATCAATGAGTAAGCAAAGGTTAGTCATACGGAGGGTCTGAACACTGCGATGAAATTCCTGCTACCAGCCTTTCCTGTTTGCAAAGCACACTCTTTAGCGGTTCATTAAGCTATGCAGTGATTCTTAAAAGGTATGATATTTTGTAGTCTTAGTCATAGAAGTTGCAGCAAATTTTGCCTTATACTTTCCTTAAAGTATCTTGGGTCTGGCTGCTGAACAAATACCTGAAAGTGGAGGGATCCTGGGTTTCATAGGTTGCTAAAAATATTTATAATAACTGATGGGACTTGAGAGTTAGTGTATTAGTTTGCTAGGGCTTCCAAAACAAGCTGCATGGCACAGAACAACAGAAATTTATTACTTCATGACTCTGGGGGCCAGAAGTCTGAAATCAAGGTGTTGGTTCCTTCTGAGTGTTCGAGGGGGAAACTGTCCTGTGCCTATATTCTAGCTTCTGGTGACAGCTTCGATCTTCGGTATTCCCTGGGCTGTGGGAGCATCATACCAATCTGTCTTCATCTTCATATGGCATTCTTCCTGTGTGTCTGTCTCTTCACATTGTTTTCCCTCTTTCTGTAAGGCCTCCAATCATATTGGTTTATGGCCTACCCCAATGTCTTGATTACATCTAGAAAGACCCTGTTTCCAAATAAGGTCACATTCACAGGTACTGGGTGTTAGGACTTCAACATGTCTTTTGGGGAACACAATTCAACCCGTAACAGGGAAGAATCTATCAACCCTGAAATTATAGACAAAATTATGAGTTTTGTGCACAAACGAGAGAATTTTCTTGGCAAAAGTTTCCATTTCCCCTGCTTTCATCAGAGTCTGAAAGGGATCCATAACCCCAAAACATTAAAAGCCACACTCTGAATGAAAGCAACATTGAAGGGAATGGCAAAAAGGGTATCCTCGACAAAGTTTTGGAGTGTTCTTGGAAAGCTGCTATGTGACTTCAGAATGAGTGTTGTATATTCAATTCACGATTCAAGAGTCTCTCTTATGCTTACTGTCTGTAAAGAGCCAAGTAAAGGAAAATGAAATCCTTACCAGATTCTTTTAAGTGCAGAGCATGGCTTCAAATGCTCTGCCTGTCTCCCATTCGTGGCAAGTAATTATTTCTATTTCTTTATATAGATATTCAAGAGAACATTCCAACTTCCTGCCTATATAATATGGACGTTATCATACTTTGCTGTATTGAAAAAATAACAAAAACCTGTAAAACTGCAGAATTTTGCTGCATAGAATGTAATGTTATTTTATGAACACAGCCCAACTTAGTTTTGCGTACTTTTTAAGTCACACATTTTGGCTGACGATTGTTCTACTTCCACAGTATTTGTAAGTTCCAAGAAATTTGTTGAAACAAATGTTTTGATTTAAAACAGCATGAAAACTTGTGAAAACATATAGCAACCAGACTTCTAGGTGTATGATTCAGAATAATTAGGCAGAGATTTATAAGATTCTGATTTTGTACTAATTCTGTCTCATGACAGTTATGTTTTAGGTTCTAAGTATCTAAGTAGCAATTACTTATAGTTTGAAACGCATATATGAAATGTAAATATCTATTCCACTAACAACGATTTTAGCCCAATTTGAGCAATTTAACTGGCTTAGCTGTAATAATGCTTCAGCCAGTTATTCATGTGGATAGTTCAAGTGTGTGCTAATTAGGTTTGCAGCTGACACTAACTACTGAATTTGCTAGTACATTTAAATTGGTATTTAAATTCAAAGTGACCTGACTACTTAGAGACATGCTTTTTCAGAAACAGAAATTTAGTGGTTGTAAGTGCACAATATGGCATAGGTGGGGAGAAGGAGTAAGCTAGCTGACTCCTAGCTATCTATCTGCTTCCTGCTTCCAATCCACTGTAGCCTTCAAAATTGTTTTTTTATTGAACATAGCTCTGATCATGTCATTATACTTCTCAAAAACCATCAATGGCTCCCTGTCGCTCAACACATTAGGTATAAACTCCTCACTCTGGCGTTTTAGACCTCGACATTTATTTAGTTTTTTATGTCAGCAGGATCCCTGGGTATTTGGAAATTAAATAATACATTTTTACTAACTCATGCATTAAAAGAAACACTGAAGGAAATTAGAAAATAGTTTGAACTGAATAAAAATCTAAATACCAGAATTTATGGCACTTCACTAAAGCAGTGCCAAGTGGGAAATGGATGACATTAAATGCTTGTATTAGGAAAAAGGACTCAATTCGATAATATCAGCTTCCACCTTAAACTATAAAAAGAAAAAGTTAATTAAATCCAATGCAAACAGAAGGATAGTAACAATATATGTAAGAGCAGAAATCAGTGAAATTGGAATTAGAGAAATGATAAATAATATCAATGGAACAAAGACCATTTCTTTGAAAAGATCAGAGAAACTGAAATATCCAAGATTTTTTTTTTTAAAGACTGTTATAAAGCAATAGCTTTGGACATTGTCTTAGCTTAGGCAGGTTAGGCTCCCGTAACAGAATACCATAAACTGGGTGGTTTCTCAACAACAGAATTTTATTTCTCACAGTTCTGAAGGCTAGAATTGTGAGGTCATAGAGCCCACATGGTTGGGTTCTGGGGAGAGCCCTCTTCCAGATTCTAGATTGCCAACCTCTTGGTATCCTAACATGGCAGAAAGAGAACTAGCTAGTTCTTGGGCCTCTTATGAGGATACAGTCCCATTCATGAGGGTTCCATCTTTGTGAACTAAGTACTTCCCACAGGCCCCACCTCCAAATACATGAACTTGGGGAAGACACAAATATTCAGCCTATTGTAGACATAGCTTAAAGTATATGAAACCATGCATATAGAGGAAAAGATTTACCGAAGTTTGCAGAAAGGGCAAAAATGACAGGACACCTACAATCATAAATGATGTAGTAATAATTTGTAATTGTTGGTCTGTAATCACCATATTATTTAGATCACAGCAAATGCATATAAAGGCAACAAGGTAATGTGGGAAAATAAGGAACAGTTTTAATTTTGCAGGGGAAGATGCTAGCTCAATATTACATGGTGTTGGTAAGAAAATGGTATTGGCAGATACTGGTGCTTATTAATTCCCTTGCATCTTTCTTTGGAGAATGTGAACCTATATTCTGAAAGGGAAAAAATAAAAGTATTACAAGATGATTCCATTGCAAAGAGCTAAATAATGTGTGTATATTTTATGACTTAAAATCTACAGAAACACCTTTGGATCCCAATCATTTGGTAAAATTCTGGGATTTTTCAGTTTCAGAATAGCGCCATGGTTCAAAAAATAAAGAGAAAAGGCTCACATGAGGAAAGAGGCGGTGTAGTTGTTCTAAACTAAAAGAATAGTAATACAGTGATGCGGAAATCCTAAGGCACACAGACAATATGGAATGATATTGATGACCATTAATGGCTTTGTTTTGTTTGGGCAGTGTGTGAATGAAATCATTAAAATGGTGGAATTATTGCATGCGGATTGGGAGCATATGAGATACTGCTAAAAACAAAGCATATATATAGTAGAGAAGTATTATCCAAATTATGAATCAGCACTTTTTACATGGTACTTACTTTGTGAAAGATAATCGTGTGTTAAACTGTGTTGATAGTTGTGTGCTAGTCTCTGAAAGCGGGATAAACAGTCTTAGGAAAATGTTGCATCAATCAGGAAAATCAAAGTGCATTTCAGGCACAATTTGGAATTAATGCTGTAATGACTAAAGAACGTATTTTTAAAATAGCATGGTTTATTTATTATGAGCTTTGACAAGAGACATAAACAACACTCCTGTAGTAATGAACGTGATAATTCTAATTCCTTCTCCTAAAATTGCTTGTATACTGTGCTTCCTATAAATATTGGATCCAATCAAATCATGGAGAATATGATTTAGATGTAAATATAATTTCCCCTTTTAAAATATGTGAATACTTCCTGGAGAGAGGGCTTTATTTATTTATTTATTTATAAGATTTTATTTATTTATTTGAGAGAGAGACAGAGAGGGCAGGAGAGCAGGGTGAGGGGAGAGGGAGAAGCAGACTCCTCCACTGAGCAGGGAACCTGATGTGGGACTCCATCCTGGGACTCCCGGATCATGACCTGAGCCAAAGGCAGACGCTTAACCTATCCGACTGAGCCACCCAGGAGCCCTGGAGAGAGGGCTTTAAAAAGAAGATAGATTCTTATCTGTATACCATTGTCTTTGAAAGTGTGAGGAAAGTTGCATAACCACACAGAGCTAACTAAATGGATTGCATTGTTTTTCTTTCTAGTCGAACAAGCAGTAGGCATGCCAGAGATGGGTAGAATCTGGCAAGAGGTTGATCAATATTGAAAACAAATCATCTAAAGAATGTGTATTAATTTTTGGTATTCAAAATCACATTTTGAAATACTTAACTTTTTATCATTATAAAGGTGATTCATGTGTTTCATAAATGTTGGAAATTTTTAAAAACCATACATAAGAAAATGAAGGGATCACTTATACTTCCACCAGCAGAGGAAACACTGTTGGTACTGTGCTGGTTGTAAATTAGTATGTCTGTGTTAACACAAATGCATCCACAGCCTTTCAGTTCTGATTTTAGTTTGAATAAGTTTGAAATTTGGGGGCATTTATCATGCCTAGATAATTTAGATTTTAAATTTGGATTATAGGACTTCTGGTCACAATGAAGTAACAGGAATCGAACTCCTACATGATATACCTAAAAATCAGATGAAACATACGAAACAATTTTCAATTTATTGGACATCAGGTCACGAAGGACAGCGATCTCTAAGAAATGGAAAACAAATGAGGTCAGTTCTATGATACCGTAGTTTATTTGCCTGGGGAGGTAATGCATGCCACAGTGCACAGAGGGGGAAGCCTGGACAGTCTTCTTGAGTTGAGCTGAAGCTGGGAGTCCGGGAAGTCCAAGGTAGCTAAAATTTGCAGGACCGAATACTAAGAGGAGATTGCTGCACAGAAAGAGAACTCTGGAACTCACACAGGGCTGGGAATAATTCCTGCTCCCATTAGAGTGGAAGTCCTCATCATTTGTGTGGCATTAGAGTACTTGAAAGGGTTCTGCCTTTGTAGTGAAACATGGCTGCCAAGTCAGGGGAGGCCCTCTGTGTTATTTGGTGCTGAGAAGCTACCAGGGAAAGGCACTAGCTGGGGCCTGTTTGCAGAAGAGAGTTAGAAGCAAAGCTAGGAAGGAAGGAAGGGAGGAAAGGAGGGAGGGAGGGAGGGAGGGAGGGAGGGACAAGGATTGGCATCAGCAGAAAGGAAGAGCCTGTGAAAAATCCATGAATCCTGAGGGGTAGTGGGTTACAGGGAAGACAGCCGGTCCCATGCTGAAAATCGAGACTGGATGAGTGCGTAGGACAGCGTGTGCTAGAGTGTGTCTAGGTCAGGGGTGGGGCAGTGAGGAGTTGGGAACGAGAAATGGGGTGGTAAGGTAGGCTGGAGACGCAGAAATCGGGGCTCACAAGTTGTCGGCGATGCTGGAGAGCCAGGCAGCAAAACTGGGATTCGGTGCATGGGGCCGAATGGAGTCCGCACAGATTCATGCCTGTGAGGGGTGCGACAGTCCAGGGCCCGGGAAGGGGCTTCTAGCACAGGGCTTTCCCCGTAGTGCTCAGAGGGAACCTAGAGTTCTGTGGTTGGGTCACAGGGCCACTGTCCCCAAGGAAGAGGGAAGGGTGCTGGGTGGGCCAGACTCCAGGATTATAGTCCTCACTTCGGTCACACAGCTCTGCCTTCTTCGAGTTTATGGATTGGATTTCTTTTGAAGGCTTCAGTTGGACTGTGATGTCCCACGTCTAAAATTTTGACAGTCACTGTCCACCAATGAGGTATAAGCATTATAGAATCTCCGCCTCCCGTTACCAGGGACCTCCCGCCCCTTGTTCTGTTTGTGATGAGAAACTAGTTCCTGCAGAGCTTCCAGCTGCTTAAAACGGGCACACTAAGTTAGAGGACATAAGTCGCTGGGTATCGGTGGGTGTAAGCTCAGACTTGGATGAAGGATGCCAAGAGTAAATGGTTTGCAAGAAGTGTATTTGCACCGTCACCTTTGTAATTAAAATACTTAAATAAGCTTAACCACAGAAATAACTGCTGGGCATGAATTAGTTAAAACAAGGGTTAGCTTATGCCACAGAGAAGTCCTGAAATTGGAACGGTTTTATACAATGAAGGTTTATTTTTTGCGCACATCAATTCCTGACGTGGGTGGGCAGGCACTTTCTGCTCTCAGGTAATTCGGGGGTCTGGGCTGTTTCCGTGTTGTAGCTCTCCGTCTCGGCGCGGGGGCCCCATGTTTGCTGCCGACTGGCCGAGGAGGCGTGGAAATGGCATACTGGCTCCTGCCTGACTACGAGTGGGCCCCCCGGGAAGGAGAGAGAGATGTGGATAAACACTTGTAGTCTCTCCCGGAAGCCATCATCTAGTAGGTACTCAATAAAAAGCAATTACTAGAATTTGGTATGATGACAACTCCGTTCATTTCTTGGAGGAGTTCCTGAGAAAACCAAATTTGCCTTGAAATTCACCAACTTTTTCAAGTGCCTACCATGTGACAAGTGTTGGTTCTCAAATACAGCATCACGTCTAGTTTTCAAGTGACCCTCCCTGTGTCGGCGGGGAGTTCTGCCTTGCCCTTTCCAGTAACGTCTGTGATCGCAGTAGCCTGGGAACGTTCTCCAGCCTTATGATGCGTAATCAAAACCTCAACTTGTGAGTCTCTGCTCCCCTCTGCATGACTGAACATTCCCAAATACCTACCTGCACAGGTGCCATTAGGCGAACTGCAAACTAGGGTTTTCCTGGGGGCAAGGTATATGTACAAGAAGCAGGCGAAGGATGGCTAACTTGTGTTTTTAAAACCAGAGCAACATGTCCACCAAAGAACCATTGTTCACCTTCTAGGACTCCAGGGTTTTACATTCAGCCCCTGTAGCTGCTTTCTGTGCTGTCTCCTCATCTACCACTTGGCAGAAATGTTTTGGTCTTTGACCACCTAAGTGAGTTTGCTCATCTGCTGATGTGATCAGTGGCCTGTTTCAAATAATACATCTTATTAGACTCTTACCTCAAATATTAGTGTGGTTTCAAAAACCCTAACCTCAGGGTTACATCCTGAGGACCAGTAGATTATGTGCAAATCAGACTCTACTCTCCAGCTCATTTGAAAAACAATTTGAGTGTGTGGAGGATGCCAGGAGGGGGTGCTCAGGCGTCTAACCATCCTCCAAAGTGCACTTTGGCTGCCAAAAGCCTGTTGCTAACAGGGCTCTAGAAAGAGGGAGGGGCAGCCAGGGGGCCATCCTTCTGTAAGGAGCAGGGATGCTCCATGACGGGGAAGACAGGTGACTGGAGCTGTTCCACTGGGAGCGCAGGTCAGGCCAGATTCTAGAGCTGGACAGGAAGGCAGACAGAGGAGGGACCGGGGCAAGGGTGCGGTCACGCCGGACGTGCTGAGACTGGACATGCACAGCTGCGCCCGGGCAGACGCAGCTCTCAAGGAGCTCTGGGGCCCAGGCAGGCAGACCCTAGGGAAATAAAGCCCAGATTGTCCCCAAATCCTGTTTCTCATTGTCCCCTTCCTTCTTTGGGCCTAGCCTTGTCATGTACTGAACATGTGATCGTGGGCAAACTGCCAAGTGCTGTGAGCCTTAGGTTCTTCACCTGCTAAGTGGGTTTGCTGAGCCCCGTCTTGTAGAACTGCTAGGATGTGTGTCATGTAAGTAAAGTGCCTGGCATTTATTGCATCTTTAATAAATAGCAGTAATTGCAAATAGGATTTTGACCCCAGACTCTGTCACTCTGTCCTCTGGGATTGAGTGTGTGTGTTTCCATGGCATCTCGGAGAATATGCAGCACTCCAGGACACAAACCATGAAGTGAGCCGAAGATGCTGCTTTGTAAAGATACTCTACAGAATGTCCCTGTGCGTGGATGTATTATTTAATTTGGATATAGGGAAGTCTTCCCTGGCTGGATGCAACTCAGACCTCCTAGAATTTGAGTCAAGGACTAACTCTATTCCTCCCTCCCAGCTGCTCTTCCATCCAAACCACTATTATCACTCGTTTCAGCCCCGCCAAAAGTCTAGCCCCTGCTTAGAGTTGGCCACATCACACTCAAGGTCATTAAAATGCCCTCTCAAAGGGGTGGGCTCTGGGCTTTGCCAGGCCAGGGGAAAAGTGCCAGCCCTTCGGCACCACCTCAAACAAATATCCCCCTATTCTCCGGAAGTCCTGCAGAGACGCGTACAGAACGCGTGGTTCGTGCCCTGGGTTCCGTGGCACCTTCCGCACCTGCCACAGGTGGAGATTTCTCTCTGCTTTTCCCATGAGCCCAGAGGAACTGCTGAGAGCAGTTTCCATTCTAGACTTTCTCTTACCTGTAAAACACTTGTAAGAATAAATGAGCCAGTGAGCCAGGGCTTTCGTTTATTAAGATTTAATTTCTCATGCATTCTTTAGCCAAACAAATCCAAGTACAGAGCTTTAATTTTACTACCCAACAGACTAAATGGGATACAGGAACCCTAGGATAGCCATCTTTTACATTTCCCCCTCTGTTTCTTGATCCCATCTGTTTTACTGCAGGGATCTTCCATATTTCTAAGGAAATTCTACTATCAGTGCTATGCTATCCTCTTCCAGATTAGAAAAAAAGATAAAAGTTACCCAACAGGTTTTCCAGAAGAGCAAAATTCTTATTCTTAAACCTGGTAAACAGCAATAAACATGTGACCAGTATCATTCATGAACCTAGACTCTGAAGCTAAAAAAAACCTTTTAGAAAGCAGAACATTTGAAAAATAGCAAAAAGAAAAAAGGTAAAATCTGCACTTCGGTCCTCCGCTATTTAGAGCCTTGACTGCCCTCTTCAAAAACAGAGTGGAGATCTTCTTCAGACTTCACTCAGGGCAGGAGACGCTGCTCGATGGGACACTGGAACTTTCACTGGCCGTGGCCCTAGTAGCATCGGTGGCAGCAACTTTGGCCTGGGCTCGCTCTCTTTCATCTCTCAAAGCTTCCTCATACCAGGACGAGAAGGAAGCGGGGTCAGTGCCACTGACCTTGGCAAAAAACTGCAGGACTTTCATCTTGCTGGTTTCAGTGTGGGCCCTGGGACCCCACAGGAACTCGTAGCGTGGAGGATCGCTGCTGGGCACCTGCCGGTACTCCAGGTACTTTTCCTGCACGAAATCTTTGGTGATGAGCTTCCTGGGCTCCCCATAGATGAAATCCTTCTTCCCGGCACACACTCCGATCTTTCTCAGCACCTCCCAGATCTTCTTCTCAGGGGCACGGTTGCCCTCCACAAAGATCACCCCCAGGATAAGGATCAGGAGGCCGGTCTTGGGCATGCTGTGGTCATCACTCAGCATCCCATCGTAGGTGAGATCTAGGGTTTTGACAAGCACGTAGGAGCGGTTGATGGGGTCTGCTTCCTTCACTTCAATGCCAAAGACAATCTCCATGCACTCACAGGCTTTCCCGAAGATCACAGGGAAGTGGCCCTTGTGCTCTTTGATGACACTCTCCAGCATTTCTGCCTCTGTGATAGGCTCCTTCGTGACGTACTTGGTGCTCAGGAACTGCACCAATTCGGCCATCTTCTGGTTTAGCACATCACTGAGCAAGGACTCAGCATCTGGTGGAGCCTGGGAGGCGCTCGGACCCTGTTTGGGGCTGCTGGAGCCCTCCTGCGACTTGCTCGATGGAGTGGCTTTGATGGTGGTGGAGGAGGAGAGGGCTTTCTGAGGACTCTGGAGAACACTTGGTTTTCCAGCAGCAGGCACCACCTCTGGGGTGCCCTGGATCGAAGGAGAGAGAGAAGAGGAGGCAGTTTCCTTCTCAGTGGCAGGAACCTGTGCATCCCCCGGGCCCTGAGCTCCTCTTTCGTCCTTAAGGCCTGCTTCAAGCTTGCGGGAGTGACTCTTCTTACTGCGAGGCATGATGACGTGTGTTGCGGGCAGAGTCAGGAGTGTGGGCAGGAGGTGGGGGATGGCAACCAACTGGCCTGAGGGAGAGGGGAGTAATGTGAGAAACTCAACTTTGTCAGCTTTGACAGGAAAGGTCCCCATCTCCCAAAGACACCAGGTATGGAAGTGAGGAGGGTAGAGGGGACATCTGTATCTGACAGCCTTGCCTGGGACCTCTCACAGCTGAGAGAAAGGACAAGTTTCTGTGGGGCCCTCTGTCCTCTCAGCCTTACCTTAAGATCCTCACCTTCATACCTGGCAGGGCCTGAAACTCCTTTCTGTGATGACCAGATGCTGGGTCCTTCAGACCAAGGCCCTCACCTCTCCGAGACCCCCGATTTAGAAATAGAAGGAAGTTCAGCCTGACTGTATCTCCCGGGGTCCCCAGGGCTGACGGAAGGGATCAGGATAAATTTCTGTGGAGGTTCCTCTAGGTTCTGTGGTGGGGCATATTCACAGCCCTTCCCAAGGACTTTGTATTTATTTCTGACAAGGCCTGCACCCTGTCTCCCTTCTGCACACACGGAAATGGGATCCTCAGGCCAAGGCACCCATCTCCCGGAAACCACCCATGAAGAAGTACAGTTGGGGGAGACGCCTCTGCCTAACTGCCCTGCCCTGGGCCTCCCAAGGCTGACAACAGGGAAGGGTATCTGTGTGCTCCCTTTTGTCTGGAGGGAGGTCCCCTTAGCCCTCCACAGGGGTCTTCATCTTATGGCCCAGCAGAGCCTGGGACTCCTCTCTCTGATGGTTTGAGCTTACGCCCCTCAAAAAAAGCCTCCTTCCTTCAGACTCCAAGATGGAGGTCCGGATAACCACATCCGGGGCTCTGCGTGGGGCTTTTAAGGCAGACAATGGGCAAGGTAAAGGTGAGTGATGCGCCCCTCAGTTTTTAGTTTTTATTCTGGGGCCTCACCTTAATGCCTGCCAGAGCCTGGGACAGGTCCCTCTGACGACCGGAGTCGGCTTCCTCAGAGAAAGCCTCACGTCCCTCAGACTCCTAAGATGGACGTCCTGATACACCACATCCAGGGCCCTGCGAGGGGTCTTCCGGACAGACAACAAGGGGCGGGTGGGGGCTTGGGCACCCACTCCGCAGTGAGAACTCCCCTCAGTCCTTTCTTGGAATCCTCACCTTAGCGCCAGCCAGGGCCTGGGACTTCTCCCTCTGACAACCTGAATCTGCCTCCGTCAGGAAAAGCCTCGCGTCCCTTAGGCTCCCAAGATGGACGTCTGGATACAATACATCCGGGGCCCTGAGCGGAGCATTCTGGGCAGACGCTAGGGGCGGGGAAGGGGGGGAGGGAGAGGGGGATGCTGGGAGGGGAGGGGGGGGATGTTGGGGGGGGGAGAATGCTGGGCAGGGGGGGAGGTGCAGACCTTCCAAGGTTAGAGTTCCCCTCAGTCCTTTCTCAGAGTCCTCACCTTAACGCCTGCCAGAGCCTGGGACACGTCCGTCCGGAGATCTGAGTCTACGCCCCAGTGATGAAGACTCACGTCCCTTAGACTCCTAAGGTGGAAGTTAGGATACGTCACTTCTGGGAACTCTGCCTGGGGCCTTCCAGGGATGATTTTGGGGCAGGGCGGGACTGAGGGCCCCTTCTCTCTGATGAGAGGTCCCCACACTGGTCCTCCTAGTTCTTTACTTCGAAGCCTGGCAGGGCCTAAGACTCCTCCCTCTGCTGACGGAGGTCCAGCCCCCTCAGAGTAAACCTCACCTCCCTCAGATTCCCGAAATCAGGACACAACACATCCCTGTACTCAGCCTGGTGTTTCCCCGGGCTGATAGTAGAGTGGGGTGGGTTCCAATTTACTCGGGATGGGAAAACCACCGAGTCCTTACCTTGACTTCTTGCACTGGCTGAGCGCCCTCTTTCTGTTGAGCTGAGACCTCACCTCAAGATCAAGGCCCTTATCTTACCAAGATACTAGTGAGGCTGGGTCTTAGCAGGACAGACCTGTGTGGGGTCTGTAGGAGCTGAAAGTAAGGACAGGGTAGGTTTCTTTGTGGTTCCCTATATATTGTGGATTGGGGGTTTACACTCAGTCCTACACAAGTACTTGTATTTCTTCCTGATACGGCCTGTACCCCCTGCCTTCACAAGGTCCCTGTCTCCCTGAGATGCCCACCACACAAATGCAGGTGATAGTTGGGTGATTGTTGATACCTGTTACTGGGGCCTCCCGGGGCTGAAAGCAGGTGTGCATTCCTGGGGGGCCCCTATGTTTGGGGCGGATGGCTAATTCAGCCCTCCATAAGGGTCCTCACCTTGATGCCTGGCAGGTCCTGGGATTCCTCCCTCTGCTGACCTGAGTCCTGCCCCCTCAGATCAAAGCCCTTACCTCCCTGAAAATGTAACCCCCCCCCTCCAGTAGAAGTCAGGGTCGGCCACATCTGACCATCAAGTCCCAAGGTCTCCCAAGGCTAACAGCTGGGCCAGGATGGGTGTGGGGACCAATCTCTTCGGTGGTGGCAGTTCTTAGTTCTCCCTTTAGGATCACCACCTTGACTTCTGGCGTGGAGTTGGCCTTCTTCCTCTGTGCACTTGAGCCCATCCACTTTAAACCAAGAGTGGAGCACAGCAGCCCGAGTTTGTCATCTTGGCACATTCAGGTAATGCAATACATCTGTAAATAATAATTTAAGGACAATTGAGATATTTCTAATATTCTGAATCCATCAGGAACATTTTATAGTTGTCTCCATAAAGGTCTTGAACATTTTTGCAAAGCTTTTTCTTAGGTAATCTTTGGATTTTCGTGGTGTGGTGAATGGGATATTTAAAAAAAGTCATAATGCATTTATCCTACACTTTTGCATTTTCCTAGAGACAAATCAATAAAAGGTTGTAATGTCGATGAGAGAAAGGGTAGTGTTTTTTATAAAATTTAATTTTTCCAGCTTTATTGAACTGTACTTGACAAATAAAAATTGTTTACATATTGTGAAATGATTATGACAATTGAGCTAATTAACATACCCATCACCTCACATAGTTACCATCGTGTGTGTGTGGTGAGAACACTTAAGGTCAACCCTCTTAGCAAATTTTAGGTATATAGTAGAGCATGGTCAGCTGTAGTCACCATGCTGTACATTAGATCTCCAGAACTTATTCGTCCCATATAACTGAACCTTCATACCCTTTTACCACAATCTCTCCATTTCCCGCACACCTCAACCCCTGGCAACCACCATCCCACTCTGCTTTTATGAATTTGACTTTGTTAGATTCCACATATAATTGAGATTATGCAGTATTTGTCCCTTTCCATCTGACTTATTACACGTAGAATAATGGCCTCCAGGTTCTTCAGTATTGTCACAAATAGCAAGATTTCCTTCTTTTTAAAAGCTGGATAATATTGCAGTGACACAGTGGAATATAATATTTATTAATGATCTATAATAATATATTAATATATATCATATATATATATCACATTTTTATATGTGTCTCACATTTTCTTTATGCATCTGTCCATTAACTGACACTAAGTCCTTTCCTTATCTCGGCTGTTGTAATGCTGCAGTGAACATGGAGTGCAGATAGCTCTTTCAGATACTGATTTCATGTTCCTTTGGATACATACCCAGAAGTGGGATTGCTGGATCATAGGGGAGTCCTGTTTTTAATTTGTTGAAAAGCCTTCATGCTGTCTTCCATAATGGTTGTACCAATTTACATTCCCACTGGCAGTGTACAAGAATACCCTTTTCTCCGCATCCTTGCCAACCCTTGTTATCTCTTGTCTTTTTTGATAGTAGCCATCCTCACAGGTGAAAAGTGATATCTCATTGTGGTTTTGATTTGCATTTCCCTGATGATTAGTGATGCTGAGCACCTTTTCATATACCTATTGGCCATTTGTATGTCTTTTTTGGGGAAATGTATATTCTGGTCCTGAGCCCATTTTTTTTTAAATTCAGGTTGTTTTTTGCTATTGAGTTATTCGTGTTACTTATGTATTTTGGATATTAACCCTAATCAGAAAGATGATTTGCACATATTTTCTTCCATTCAGTAGGCTGCCTTTTCTTGCTGTTGATTGTTTCCTTTGCGTACGTAGAAGCTCTTCAGTTTGATGGAATCCCACTTTTCTGTTTTTGCTTTTGTTGTCTGTGCTTTGGGTGCCATAACCAAAAAATCATTGCTAAGACCAATGTCTATTTTTTTCTAGTAGTTTTAAAGTTTCAGGTCTTATATTTAAGTCTTTGATCAATCTGGAGTTGATTTTGTGTGTTGTGTGAGATACAGGTCCAGTTTCAGTCTTCTGTGTTTGTATATTCCATTTTCCCGATCGTTTATTGAAGAGGCTATCCTTTCCCCATTGTGTACTCTTGGCACTCTTGTCCAAGATCACTTGACTGTAGATGTGTGGACTTATTTCTGATCTCTTTATTCTGTTTCATTGGTCTCTATATATTTTACCATACTGTTTGATTACTGTAGATTTCTAATGTATTTTTTATTTAAATTTTTATTATGTTATGTTAGACGCCATACAGTACATCCTTCGTTTTTTATGTAAAGTTCCATGCTTCATTGTTTGCGTAAAACACCCAGTGCTCCATGCAATACGTGCCCTCCTTAATACCCATCACCGGCCTAGCCCAATTCCCCACCCCCCTCCCCTCTGAAACCCTCAGTTTGAAGTGTAGTGCTTCCAGCTTTGTTCTTTTTGCTTATTTTTGCTTTGGCTATTCAGGCTCTTTTGTGGTTCCATGTAAAATTTTAAGACTTTTTTTTCTATTTTTGTAAAGAATACCTTTGGAATTTTGGTAGGGATTGTATTGAATATGTAGACCACTTTGGGTGGATTTTTTAACAGTATCAATTCTTACAATCCATGAACATAGAAGTCTTTCCATTTATCTCTGTGTTCTTTAATTTCCTTCATTGATGTTTTAGAATTTTCAGTGTATGTCTTTTACCTCTTTGGTTACATTTATTCTTAAATACTTTATTCTTTTTGTTGCTATTGTGAATTGAATTGATTTCTTAGTTTCCATTTTCAATTGTTCATTGTGCATAGAAACACCACTGATTTTTGTGTTAGTTTTTGTATCCTGAAACTTTCTGAATTTCTTTATTATTGCTAATAGTTTTTTGCCTTGTTGAGAATTTTCTATTTATATGATCATGATGCGATCCAGTTAGCATTTCTTCTAAGGCAGGTCTAGTGGTGCTGAACTCCTCAGCTTCTGTTTAAGAAAGTCATCATTGCGGGGCGCCTGGGTGGCACAGTGGTTAAGCGTCTGCCTTCGGCTCAGGACGTGATCCCAGCGTTATGGGATCGAGCCCCACATCAGGCTCTTCCACTATGAGCCTGCTTCCTCCTCTCCCACTCCTCCTGCTTGTGTTCCCTCTCTCGCTGGCTGTCTCTATCTCTGTCGAATAAATAAATAAAATCTTAAAAAAAAAGTCATCATTGCTTCTTTATTTCTGAAGGACAGCTTTGCCAAGTATAGTATTTATGTTCATGTATTTCATTATTATCCTTTTAATGTCCATGGGATGAGTCGTGATAATCCCTGTTTCATTTCTGATATTGGTAATTCTGTCTTCTTTTTTCTTGGTAAGCCTGAATAGAAGATTATCAATTTTATTGATTTTTCCCAAAAAACCAGCCTTGGGTTTCATTGATTTTCTTTATTGTTTTCCTGTTTTCAATTTCATTGATTCTTGCTCTGTTTTTCTTTCTGCTTTCTCTAAACTGCGTTAAGTTGTACTTTTATTGTCACTTAAGTCAAATATATATATTTTAAATCTCTCTCTGAGCTTTCTTCTTTGACCCATGAATTATTTATAAGTGTGTTATTTAATTTCCAAATATTTGGGGGATACTCTACCTTCTTGCTATTGCTTTTTAGTTTAATTGCATTGCAGCTTATGAACATACTTTGTGTGATTTCTTTTCTGAATTTGTTAAGGTGTGTTTAATGACTCTGAAGTTTTTCTATCTTGGTAAATATTTTATGTCACTTGAGAATAATATACATTCTGTTGTTGTTGGATGGAGTATTTTATAAATGTCAAGTAGGTCAAATTGATTGATAGTACTGTTCAGGTCACCCGTATCCCTACTGATTTTCTGCCTGTTTGATCTATCAACTACTGACAGAGTAATATTGAAGTGTCCAAATAGAATAGTGGATTTGTCTGTTTCTCCTTTCATCTCTATCAGATTTTGCTTCACATATTCTGACACTTTGTTTTTAGTCACATGTGCATTTAATATCTTCTTGGAGAACTGACTCCTTTTTCAGTATTTAATGCCCTTCTGTATCCCTGATGATCTCCCTTGCTCTAAAGCCTGCTTCTATGAAATTAATATAGGTACAATAGCTTTCCTTTGATTATTGTTAGTATGGTATAATTTTTTTCCATCCCTTTACTTTTGGCCTGTCTGAATCTTTGTATTTAACATCAATTTCTCGTAGACAAAATATGATTTGATGTTGTTTTCTATCACTTCGGCTATCTGTGTCTTTTAACTAGTGTATATAGGTCATTCACATTTAAAATGTTGATATTGTTGGGTTAATATTTATCATGTTTGTAACTGTTTTCTCTTTGTTTCATTTGTTTTACATTTCCCTTTTTCTCCTTTTTCCCACCTTCTTTGATTTTGAGTATTTAATATTCTATTTTATCTCCTCTTATCACATAGTATATCAGAGATACCTTTTTACAGCCTTATTGAGACATAATTGACATATAACATTGTATAAGTTTAAGGCATGAAACATAATAATTTGATATACATATGTACATATGCATATACATATACATAAGTATTGCAGAATGATTACCCCAGTAAGGTTAATTTAACATGTCCAATACCTCATACAGTTACAATTTTGTGTGTGTGTGTGTGTGGTGAGAACTTTTAAAATCTATTCTTTTAGCCACTTAGAACTATGCAACACAGTATTATAAACTGTAATCATCATGCTGTATATTATATCCCCAGAACTGATTCATCTTATAATTGGAAGTTTGTACCCTTTGTCCACTTTCACCCATTTCCACTCCCGCACCTCCACCCTGGAAACCACCAATCTGTTCTCTGGTTCTATGAATTTGGTTTTTTGGATTCTACATGTAAGTGAGCTCTTACAGTATTTGTGTGTCTGACTTATCAAATACATGTCTTTTTTAATTTTAAAAAATTTTTTTAAAGATTTTATTTATTTATTTGACAGAGAGAGAGACAGCCAGCGAGAGAGGGAACACAAGCAGGGGGAGTGGGAGAGGAAGAAGCAGGCTCATAGCGGAGGAGCCTGATGTGGGGCTTGATCCCAGAACGCTGGGATCACGCCCTGAGCCGAAGGCAGATGCTTAACGACTGAGCCACCCAGGCGCCCCATGTGTCTTTTTTTAAATTAGAAGTATTTTTTATTTTCCTTATTTAGTGGGCTCTCCTGGTATATGAAAAACATGATTTAAAAAATTCAACGAACATTTATTATTTTAGTGAAATATGCCATTGATTTTTTAAAAAATCATTTGCACAAAAGCAGTCTTGATGTGAAGCAATGGCATATTTCACCAAAATATATGTCTTTAAAAGTTTTTAACACTTTCCCTAGTTTACAGTTACATTTGTAATTCATAAAAGTCTACCTTGAAATAGGTAGACTTCACATGTACTGTGTATATTTTATTAAAGAGTATTCCCAATTCCTTCCTGTTATTCATTTTTCTTATGCATATACAATAATCATCCAATACATTGTTACTTGGCAGTTATCAGTTAGATCAATTAAGAATAAGAAAAATAAATCATTTTATTTCGTCTTCATTTACTCCTTCTCTAATGCTCTACCTTTCTTTACGTAGATTGATGGTTTTGACCCATGTTTTTTCTCTTCTGCCCGAAGAACTTCTTCTTAACATTTCTTTCAAGGTGCATGTATAGGTGATGAATATCCTTAGTTGTTGTTTGTCTGAGGAATTCTTTTTTTTCCCCTTTCATTTTTGAGTTTTGCTGGATGTGGAATTCTAGGTTGGTGGTCACTTCACACCCTTTTTCTGCATAGTTTCTGTAATTCTACTGTCCACTGTAATTTTTACATGTACATATTAGTTTCTTAGGGTTACCATAACAAATGACCACAAACTGGGTACCTTAAAACGGAAGAGTATTCTCTTTTTTATTATTTATTTATTTTAAAAGGTTTTATTTCTTTGTCAGTGTGAGAGAGAGAGCACAAGCAGGGGGAGTGGCAGGCAGAGGGAGAAGCAGGCTCCCTGCTGAGCAAGGAGCCCGATGCGGGACTTGATCCCAGGACGCTGGGATCATGACCTGAGCCAAAGGCAGACACTTAACCAATTGAACCACCCAGGCGTCCTTGTATTCTCTTTTTTAGATTTTCTTGTTTATTTTGGCGGGGTGGGGGGCAGAGGGAAAGGGAGAGAGAGTCTTAAGCAAACTCTGCACTGAGCGTGGAGCCCAGTGCGGGGCTCAGTCTCACAACCCTGAGATCACGACCTCAGCCGAAACCAAGAGTCAGATGCTTAGCCAACTGCGTCGTCCAGGTGCCCCCAGAAATGTATTCTTTCACAGGTCTGGAGGCCTGTAGTCTGAAATCAAGGTGTTGGCAGGACTGCACTTCTTCACAATACTCTAGGGAAAAATTCCTCCTTGCTTTTTCGAGCTTCTGGTGGCTCCAGGCATTCCTTGACTTGGGGCTGCATAATTCAGTATCTGCCCCATCTTCTCATGACCTTCTCCCCTATGTCTCTCCTTTGTGTATTCTGTATCTTTTCCTGTTCTTATAAGGATATTTGTTGTTGGATTTAGGGCCCATCCAGATAACCCAGGATGATCTTATATTGGTATTCTTTAATTAATTACATTTGCAATAACTTTTTCTTTTTTAAGATTTTATTTACTTATTTATTTATTGGACAGAGAGAGAAAGAGTGTGCACGTGCACATGAGCGGGGGGGAAGGATAGGAGGAGAGGGTGAGTGAGAAGCAGATTCCCTGCTGTGTGTGGAGCCTGATGCCAGGTTCAGTCTCCTGACCTGGAGATCATGACCTGAGCTGAAACCAAGAGTTGGACACTTAACCACCCAGGAGCCCCAAGATTTCATTCTTTTTGATGGCTGAGTAACATTCCATTGTATATATACACACCACCTCTTCTTTATCCATTCATCAGAAGATGGACATTTGGGCCCTCTCCATTGTTTGGGTATTGTTGATAATGCTGCTATGAGCATTAGGGTTCATATACCCCTTCAAATCTGTATTTTTGTATCCTTTGGGTAGATACCCAGTAGTGCAATTGCTGGATCATAGGGTAGTTCTACTTTTAACTTTTTGAGGGACCTCCATACTGTTTTCCAGAGTGGCTGCCCCAGTTTGCATTCCCACCCACAGTTTACACTTATGAGGGTTCCCACTTTATCCCCACTCCCATCAACATCTGTTGTTTCCTGTGTTGTTAATTTTAGCCATTCTGACAGGTGTGAGGTTGTATCTCATCGTGGTTTTGATTTGTATTTCCCTGGTGATGAATGAGGTTGAGCATCTTTATATATAAAGCTAAGAAATATGCTTAACAGTGGGAACCACGTTAAATAAAGCTTAGCAGAAGTATATCTCTTTTACCATAAAAATTATGCACTCACCTTGTAATATTTTTAGACAATTGAGACATGCTTAAAATAGATAATAAAAGCCACATGCATTTCTTTTCCACCTACACCCCCAGAATTTACCACTGTGAACAATTTCTATATATTCTTCCAGAGGAGTTTTAGATGTATACTAACATTTATATGAAGAATTTTAAATTATGATATCTTCTTAGACTTACTGTTCTGCATCTTGCTCTTACACTTAACTTTAGATCTTGGACATTTTTCATATTAATATATATCTGTCTATCTCTTTATTGTCATTGACTGAGTAATATGGCCTTTAGGAATTTTCCAGTTTCTTACATTACAAATAATATGGCAATAACCATTCTTCTATCTTAGTGTATTTACGTGACAGTTTTGGTAGGATAAATTCCCATAAATGGAATTGCTTGATCAAAAATGTATGCATATTTTATAATTTGTTACTGTCACATTTTCCTGCAAAATTGTGCCAATTTATACTCTCACAGTGTTCAAAAACACTTGTTTCTCTTACATTCTTGCCAACACATTTTAATCTTTGCCAATATGATTGGAGAAATGATATCTGAGAGTTTTAATATGGCTTTTATAATTATTAAAGATGATTTTAAATGCATATTGGACAGTGTTATTTCTTATTCTGTGAATTCCTTTTTGTTTGCTT